>NC_088683.1:71344622-72767325 GCF_028017835.1 Emys orbicularis | reverse complement strand
CTGTGAAAAAAGCTAATGCGATCTTGGGATGCGTTAGGCGAGGTATTTCTAGTAGGGACAGGGAGGTGCTGCTTCCGTTATACAAGGCGCTGGTGAGACCTCATTTGGAGTACTGTGTGCAGTTCTGGTCTCCTATGTTTAAAAAGGATGAACTCAAACTGGAACGGGTACAGAGAAGGGCCACTAGGATGATCCGAGGAATGGAAAACCTTTCCTATGAAAGGAGACTCGAGGAGCTCGGTTTGTTTAGCCTAACCAAAAGAAGGCTGAGGGGGGATATGATTGCTCTCTTTAAATATATCAGAGGGATTAATACCAAGGAGGGAGAGGAATTATTTCAGCTTAGTAGTAATGTGGATACGAGAACGAATGGATATAAACTGGCCGTGGGGAAGTTTAGGCTTGAAATTAGACGAAGGTTTCTAACCGTCAGAGGGGTAAAATTTTGGAACAGCCTTCCAAGGGAAACGGTGGGGGCGAAGGACCTCTCTGGCTTCAAGATTAGTCTTGATAAGTTTATGGAGGGAATGGTTTGATGGGATAATGTGATTTTAGTCAATTAGGCATTAACGGGCCATCGCGGGTAAAATGAGGGTCCGGCTGTAGAATCTTGCCTGTATGCTCGGGGTTCTGCTGATCGCCATATTTGGGGTCGGGAAGGAATTTTCCTCCAGGGTAGATTGGCAGAGGCCCTGGAGGTTTTTCGCCTTCCTCCGCAGCATAGGGCAGGGGTCGCAGGCTGGAAGATTCTGTTGTGGGTGAGTCAGCTTTTGTGGCCTGCATCATGCGGGAGGTCAGACTAGATGACCATATTGGTCCCTTCTGACCTTAAAGTCTATGAGTCTATGATTCAGTGTCACATTATCAAAATCAAACTCTTTGTCCCTGACTCAGCAAGTTCCTAGCTGTAAGCATGTGACTGGTCCCATTGATTCTAAAAGTGTCCTATAAGGGCACGCTCAAAATTGCACACCCGTAAACTTGGACACAGTAATTTTGTAATACAAACTTTGAGTCTACTTTTCTTGGTTTCCTCTCTGATTCTTTCAGCTTAACACCTCTAAGTTTGATGCTGATCTTAATTAAACAAGCATTTCCATTGGACATGGATTTCCATGGAGTTAGTCTGGAATTACAAGCACATAACTGTGATCAAATTGGATCGTCTATAGCTCTACTCTGTTGCTGAAACAAACTATGTCTCAGCTAGCTTAGGTTTTGGTGACGCGTCTTCGATACATATTTATTTCCAACATCCTTTGCTGCAGACTGCTGCCTGCCTCATTGTCCTTGATTTTTCTTTAGAGGTCAAATGTTCAAGTGGGCCTTAGCTTGTGCAACTCTGTATATGCAGACCAGAGGCATCCAAATCTTGCACAGGACATTTTTATGCAATGTCGCTTCTGCACACAATCGTAGAATGTGAACACACCCATTTACATTTAATTTGTGTTTGCTTTACTCTCATAAACGGGAGGTTTTTGCACATACTGTACGTTCTTTCATTTGTGGGCACAAGGATTGCATGTGCAAATGAATGAGCTGCAAAGCTTTAAGTATACAAATAGAAATAATGTTCTGAAAATTTGGCCCTACAAATTGCTTTGAATTTGAGTGTTCCAGAGTACCCTAGAACCCAAAAAACAAATGTAATCAGAATCTGACTATTTCACTGTTGTACATATTACTGCTAACAGCTAAATGAGGTTCTCCTTTAACTCAAGTAGTATAGGTACCTGATTTTTTTGAGCCAGAGATCCTGGTTTCTATCTCCAGTGCCATATATGTGGTGTTTATCTGATAGTTACAACAACACACGAATATATGAAGCCATGGATTTGTTACTAGTGGTGGTCACATAGTAAAATAACTCCCTCTCCCTCCAGTGCGGTGGGAAGGTTTATGTCCAGAGGTACACAAACTTTTCCAAAGCAGCTTTGTCCATCTCCAGTTTCCAACATTAATGTGCTTGGACCATTTACAAACTGCAGATAAAAAGAGATTTCATACTTTTCTGCGAGAACTTTCCATAGTTACGTCAGTAGCACTGAATTGAAATAGCTGCTCTACAGGATTTAAGGAAAACTGTTAACATATATAAAGATATCTATAGCTGTAGATAGATAGATATAGATATAAAAACGTATATATTGCTGTCCATCACTGTAATACCTGAGCGCAATGTGTATATATGAAGCATTACCCTTCATAGCCTACAAGTGGCTAGGGTGTATGTCTTTAGTTAACTGCCTATAAGCAACATGAGGGATAAAGCTCACATCCCTTATCTTTCCAATAGAGGCCTCTACTCAGTGAGCTAAAAGAGTGGCTCCTAAGTCAGTCTGGGTAGGGAACTGAGCTGGTGTGACAGATACTGAATTCTGTAAAGGACAGTGTTATAAATTCACATAAGCCTTTTCTTTACAGAAGGACTCTCAAAACCCATTGCACATTGGTAGATAGTGTGCTAAAATAGTACTGAAGTTTAGCTGCAGAAAACATACTTTTAGCAACCAATGTTTTTAGCACTTGCCCTTTATGGTCTGTTTCAAAAGTATGATGCAACGCTTTACCCCATGACACTCATTAAATGTTAATTGGAGTTTTATGGCTAAAATCAGATGCCACTTAAAATGTATTAGTAATATACTAATAAATACTTTGCACTTCAAGAACCTTCCATCCCAGGATATCAGAGTGCTAATAGATAATTTTGCTTATCAGTAATGAAGATATTTTTTCTCGTCAACTATATGGCTATATGAAGAAATGACAATGAGTATATAAAAAGGGATGGTCCCAGGGTAGGGACACACATCATAGTAACTGTTCTAGGAGTCTTTTGTATTTGGTAACCCAGAGTAACAGAGATATTCCTGGATCCCAGGCAACAGATAAAGATTGGGCCAGGAAAAGAAAGCTATCACTGGCACAGTTGTTAATGTAAGAAATGCATTAAGATATCATCTAATCAAAAACACACTGAATTAAAATACAGCAAAAGGAAGATTATGCAAGAAGATATGAAAGCAAAACATGATCTATATAAACACAAATGTAAAGTAACATGCTTAGCACTTGCTGCAGTGTATTGAATATCCTATGTTCCCATGTCAGGAGGCGCTCAGCACTTCACAGGACTGAGCCCTAAACCCCACATAGTAGGCTCTGAGTCTAGAATATTATTCTTTTTTGGTAGGTGCAACATTAGTGCCAGCTTTTCTAAACTGAAAAACATGCCCCATCCTCATTTTCTATTTGATTTCTTTTGGAGCTGGAACCCTCGTGTTCATTTTATGCATGGCCACTCAATTTGTCTCAGGGCCAGTTTTTGTGCTGGATTGGCACAGGAGTATTTCCTAAACTTTCCCCCTTACTATCATGGCAGCTGCACCTGGCAAGGGGAAACCACCCACAATCTGAAAAGCTAATCAGAACAATACTGTCTGCTTCTCTCCTGACAGGTTAATTACTTGCATGACATTCTATTTTGTGTGATTTTTGGCTGATTTTGATACTTTTATTTTAAGTGTGGTTCCTAGCAGAGTTTGAAAAGGCTGATACATTGTCTGCCTGTCTGTCAGTTTAGCTGGTGCTCGATAAAGGAAAAAGAGAGAGAGAGCACAAAGGATATTCTGCCATTTGAAGTTTTAAACTAGGAACCATCCAAAATAATTATGTTATGAAGTCTGAGAAATTTCCGTTTGAAACCGTACAAGAGGAAAATTAATTACATGACAGCTAAATAATAGACTGTATCCGGGTAGCTGCATCAGTTATGATCAATTGTATATCTTGTTTGGTAGTGGTAAGGGGATAATGTGTTGGTTCCATTGCTTTAAGCATGTAAATAGTTCCATTGAAACCAAATGTGTAAGTAGAGGTGGGTGGAGAGAGGTAAGTCACTTTCATGGAAGATACTGATATTTTGAAATTTTGGTTTTGTTCTGATTTGTAAATGAAAACCAAAATTTTCAAAATTCTCTGTGAAAGGGAAATTGAGCCCAGCCCTGGGGCTGTCCATCTTGTGGGCTATCATGGTGCCTGCTCCCCAGAAGCCAGACAGGGGAGCTGGCAGAGAAACGTTGTTGAAATTGAATTGTCTCTGCAAAACGGTTTAGATTTTGATGAGTCAGTAAATTCCAATGGAAAAAATATTTGTTGGAATTTCTGTGACCAGCTCTAAATGTAAGTCTTTGCAAGGTCTGTGACTTGGCTGGTAATGCATGGGAGTCTGAAAATGAGACTGATTTTTGATTATTAGTGTTGTTTTGCTATTTTCACTTGAAATTGGGGCACTTCCTTAAGAAACCCCTAAAGATAAACCTGTTGTATGAGAACAGTGAAGGAACAAAATGGAATATGTTCACATTCAATGAAACAGTATAAACTCTCCTACATGTTTTTTTCACGTAATCAGTGACGGTGAAAGTTTTTGGATTAACAATGCAAGTTATTTAAAGCCCTCTCGGTGACCATGCAAATCTCTCCACACTACACCATGGAGTTTGAATCGCTCAGACTCCATTCCCATTCAAGTTTTAGCCTGTCTTCTGTGACTGCCAGGGCACTACTCTGTGCCATTTTTTATGTTAGTTTCATTGATGTGGTCACTTGTCCACTAGGAACTAGATTTGGAACACGGATTCATAAAGGATCAACCACAAACGAAACCTTTGGGCCAGATGAAACTGTTGAACTAGGATGCCCCTTCCCGCCCCGGTATCCCATTCCCAATCTCTTGAGACACCCAGCGCTCCCATTAAATTGCATTACTATAGAAATTTAAGAATTGGCTCATGAATAATGGAGTGGGTTAAGTGAATTGACCAGATATTATAATTTTCAAATTGAGACAATTCCAGAGGTTTCATAACGCTCCCCACCTCCTCATGACTAAATATTTATTTATATTTTTTGGGATGAAGAGGATTTTGTAGTTTTCAGTGCATGCCGAGGATCTGAAAAGCCATTGCTGAAGAAATTTTTAAAAGACAAAAGTCCCTCATTCATTTATGGGGACTGACCCAGACAAACCAGGATGGCATATTACTTTGTGTCAGGCAACTACAACTAAAGAGACGTCCAAATTCTTCCCAAGTGAAGACGTTCACTGAAATACGTTGTTGACCTGGAAGTGTGTGGTTTAGAAGAGCCAAGAATGGCCTGGCTAGACACAGAAGCACTGTTTGCATTTGAGCAGTTTGCTATTGTAATCCCCTCATGCCTGTAGCACACTGTGTCCGCACGTACAATGATGTGCAAACATGCACAGCACTGTTGTAATTGGTAAGCACTGTGGCATCCACCACCATGGCATTCTGCACCATTGTATTACCAGTGTAGACAGCAAGCACTGGCATAGAAGGTTCAATTGATCTTCCCAGCACCATTCCATACTGATCAAGAAACCCTTTCAGTGGCATCTCCGGTTGAGTTTCTGTACTTTCATGCGCCGAGAACAAGTCTTTCAGAAGTCACTCAACTATTCAAAATTCCTCACAAACCTCAATCTCAACACAAACACTTCCACCAGTATCTACTTTTGAGATTGCTGAATTCCAGTGCAAGCTTCTGAAGCCTTTTGTGCAACACAGTTCTCTTCTTTGTCTCAAAAAAGCATCCTGTGATCATGCAGCCGTATGAACGAAGCAGATGCTGGAGGGCTTGTATCAATCTGGGGCAATTAGGAGATCTGAGTATGGTTGAACTTGACTCTGAAGAACACGCTCATTTCTGACTGGGTGTCAGAGCATTTGGATTACTATACAGGTGTGGTGCACTGAGAACAGTAATGTGAGGAAATCCGTGGCCTGAAGGTCTGGGATACAAATGTCCTCTCTGGGGCAAGGTGGGAAACCAGCCCTTTCTATCGAGAGTTCAAGGAAATGTTCAGATCTTGGGGCACAGCAATAATTCTTGACATCACAAGACACCTGTGCTGTTGTGGACCTAGAAGGAATTGGCCGCCCTTGTCATTCTAAACCCAGGCTGACACCAGGATCAGGGCGCACCTGAGCCTTTGCCAGGGTCCCTCCCAAGACCAGATTTCCTACCAAAAACTGTACAGCTGGTTCCTGAGCTAGTTCTGGAGAAAAGGAATCAGTAGATTGTGGGACCTTTTATACAAGGTAGGTTGCTTTTTATTGCATTTTTATTAATTTGTGCCTTTTCTGTGTATTTGGGGCTGGAAAATAGGTTTTCTTGATCTGCACATGCACTATAATTCTTGTGAAACAGAGGTGTTTAGCCTTGTGTGAGGACAGAAATCCCCCTAGCTGCAGATGCTATCACTGTAGCTGATTGGGCAGCACCTCCCCACCTAGTTCAGTGGCCGGGACGCTGCCAACTTTGACAACTCCTTCAGTGACTCCCGTGACATCCTTACCCTGCAGTAATCAGTCCCCTTGGCCATTTTCCCCCAGCAACACCCATGAAGGTGAAACTACCCTGTTAGCCTTGTGCAGAGATTGGCTGAAGCATGTCATGTGACTGTTCTCAGATAGAGGCCATATACTGAAACATTTAAGAAGTCACATACTCAGTAGTACAGGAAATTGCAAAGCTGGATATGGCAGATATAGCTTACACCATAGACCTAGTTTGTAAATTATGTTGTTTGGGTCAGTCCATGTGCTGTGGCTGGACAAAGGCAGCTATCTAGTCAGGATCAAAATTTTCAATATGCCACACTTTTATACACACAGAAGAAAAGGATATTCACAATACTAATTTACCTAGCTGTCAACTAAGAAAAGCGGCAGTGGTGGCGGTGGAAGCATGGCTCCGTTCATTCCCTCTGTTGTCAGCTAATCTAACTGGGACAGGAATCTAGTGAAATTGTTTATTTTAGCCCTAATCTTCCCAGTCTTCAGGTATCACCTAAAATAATCTCTCAGTAAGTCACTGCTCTAGTTTGGCAACTAAATTCAGCAGAAATACTGCTTTCTCCACATCCCACACCAGTCCTTAAATACTTCTCTGCATCCTGCAAGAAGGAACTTTATGATAGACTATCTGTATTGAATATCACCCCCTACTCATTCCAACTCCAAAAAAAAAAAAAAAAGTGAATATTTAGTTAAGGGGTGCTATTTTGGTGCTGCTACTTACCATTTTTAAACTGGGCTCAGACCTAGCTATCCTCTGAGACAGAAGAATGTGAAAGTTAAGATTCCTTTGAGAGGAACAGATACAATGGTTGTTATTAAGAAGTATGTTGCTGCAAAGCAATGCAGTGTTCATTAACATCCCTGCTAAATCTTTGTTTTTCCCTTTTCACTATCACTAGGGCAGATCCCATTGCAGGCCAGGGTAGTGAGCTCTCATCCAGACCCTGAAGGGACAGAGCACCTTGCAAATATATTGTTAAAATGGAGAATCGGGGTCTACATCGTCTAGAGATGCAGAACAAAATCAGAAGATAGACTGGCAGATCAGATGAGAGGGAGCGGAAGAGACAGAATTTCAAGAAAGAAAAAAATCAAGATGCTTCCAAATCACCAGGACAGATACAGAGATGAAGATCCCAAACCCCTGAGGGAACACATGATAGATGGAGAAGGCAGCAGGACTAGGCATTCCATAAGGAAGTCATGAGATAATTCAGGTTGACTGTGCTATCTTTAAGTGCCTCAGCATTTCCCCACTCACACCTCTCACCCTGTATGTAGCAGGAATCTGCACCTCCCTCAGTAGCATGTCACAGAACAGCAGCACCACATTTTGGACTGCCCTGTTTTTTTCCTGTCTTCTTGCAGCCTTACCTAAGGCATTCTAATCTTGAAGAAATCCATGATCTGGAGAACATTAATCTCAAACGGACCTCATTTCCATGGAGTCCACCTCATGGAGTCATGGAGTGCCTGCCAATGGACTACCTTTTGTATTTTGATTGCAGTCTGATATTTGTGCCGCCACTTTTGTTGTTGTTAAATAAAGTTGTTTTTTTCCAGAATGTAGCTTTCTCTCAAGATGTTATGACACTGGAAGCTGTTATATTGTCAATGATATATGAACAAAAGGAATTTATTCAAAATCATGAAGCACCAAATGAAATCTAGAATTCCCCAAGGCATAGTTCACTTTTCCATCACTACCATCAGCCACCATCTTTTATTGGTCTGCCACATGCATATTTCAGCAGTGACAATGCTCTTAAATTTATGTACAAGTAGATTAGTCCTTATCTAAGTAAAAAGAGGTATGCATAACCAATCTTGAAAATAACATCCACCACCAGTAAATATACCATGCAGACATAAAATCTGACGTGGAAACAACAAATTGTGCTTTGTTCAGTCCTCTGCTCACATTACATAATGCTTATTTTGCAGAGTATGTGAAGTAACTCTAATGAGCATAGCATGCCTGATACTGACATCAGTGGCAGTATCGTTCTCCAAAGGTTCTCTGGTTGCATGATCAGCAGCAAGATTTTCAGTCATGTCAAGGAACACATTTATTGAACAATTTTATGACTGAGCAATTTGCTACAGATACTACCCCTGAAGAACTGTGCTCCATATGACCTCAATTTACATTTAAAATAAATATTTGTGGCCTGCATTACTGTGAGGATAACTTTGAAAATATTAACTGAGCATATTACAATGCAGTGTTGTGTTCCTGAGTCTTCAGACAGCCTGAAATGATAGTTCTGAGAGATGTGAACTGTCCCAGGCATCTCAATGACATGTTAACCCTGCAACATAAAGATGGCAATTTAAATGTCAATTCTATATCACTACTGTTCATTTTAGCAAGAAGTGTCCAGCAAATCCAAATGCTTATACCAATCCTAAATTACCCCCCATACCTCTTCATGTAGGGAACTTAAATATACTTCTTTCCCTCCCCCCAAAAGCGAGCAAACAAACAAACAAAAACCTGAAAGGAGCCGCTGTACTGATTTCATTATTCATATCCACATTTAATGTATTAGCTTCAATTTTCCAAAATAAATAAATGGGAAATAAAAGGAAACCGGAAAGGGGATGAAGATGTTTATTTCCCCATTGCCAGGTGGCTTAAGTGAGATGCAGATACTATGCTAACCATCGATACTGCTGGGAGAAAATACCCTTCTCACATAATTTTAATGTTCATCTTAAGTATGCTGAAGTGGGAAGATCATTCTTGTCTGTCTTAGGAGACACATGAAGACTGCACAAATACATTTGATAGATTTGAGACAGGAAGTCATTCCTTGTCTCTCCTGAGAATACCATCGGGGTAATGTATTGATTCCCTTCAAATGTTTGCAGGCTGTTGCCCAGCAGCAACATGCTCCTTGGACAAAGAAAGATTCAGCAAGATGATGTCTTGTGCATGACAGCACTGATATCTGTCATCACACTAATTAGTCCAATCTTGAGTATAAGGATTAGTGTCAGACCCTTGGGCAAACTAGTGAAAAAGCCTTAAGAGAAGGGCTAAGCTAAACCATGTTTTGCAATGCAGACGCCTTGAAATAATGGGAATATGTTTGAAGTGATGGGGCTTCTTGGCTAACACTTGTAATGGTGATAGCATAGAACATAATTTATACAGCAAATATAATGTCTAATTTGAATTTTGAACTTTGGAGTATTGAGTTGTTTGCCTTTCTCTGTGTAATTACATTGCCCATTCAGCATCAGCAAGACTATTTTATCTGAGGAAAGGGTGGGGATTAGTGGATGGTAGCTATATTAAGATTTAAAAGTTGCCTATTATAGATTTTAACCTTCTCTTTAAAGGAAAGCACGAGAACATAAGAACGTAAGAACGGCCATACTGGGTCAGACCAATGGTCCATCTAGTCCAGTATCCTGTCTTCTGACAATGGCCAATGCCAGGTGCTCTGGGATTACTATGAACAGTTGGTCAATCAATGAATGTTATAAAGTAAAACGGTACACCCAGGGCCTGACCCACCCACCTCTGGGCCCTAGGCAAGTCTGTCCCCAAGGCTCCCTGCCATCCTTCTCCTGGCTGGCTCCCCCATGTGGGCACTCACATCAGCTCCCTGTACTTGTAGCAGGTCTATGAGACTGTCCCTGAGATGAGTCCTGCGGGCAGAGCAGAGGGAATGGGCTGCTGGAAGCAGGACAAGGCCAGACAGGCCCCCAGGGCAGGAACCCTGATGCCAGAGCTGGCCCCATGGCAGCAGCAAGGAGGAGCAGCACTGGCCATCCCACTGCTCACTCAGGTTTGTCCCTGTGGCCCCTCTGTCATGATGAGGGTGGGGGAGGATAATTTGAGTGAGTAGCATTGCGGTCCGATGGATAGGGTCGGAGAGCCACTCAGGTTGGGCCCCCCTCATGAACTGGGCTGTAGGCACACGCTGTAGGTTGCCTGTGCCTTAATCCATTTCTTATACCTAGAAATCAACATCCATGTATCAAATAAAGTTACTTGATGGTTTGCTCTGCCCCAGAGAGTTCACATAAACTTAGTTGCCTATTGTTGCAAAGAATAATTCACTGTCTTCTAAATTTAGCTTTGATCTATGTAATTGTGTAGTGAGTTTGGGAAAGATTCTCACAGAACATGTATGGCAGCTTTAAAACAAAAAAACAACCAAATAAAAACAGCTTTCTGGCCTGAAACTGCTCTTTCAGTGCAATTGTTCAAGTACTTCATTAAAGTTGCCAGAAGAACGTATCAGTTCATCAGTTTAGATTTTTATGTTAACGCACGTCTCTTGAAGGACTTTTGAGCTGCTCTTGTTGATTTATGGAAGAATTCCAACGGTCATATCTTGTCCGGCCTAGGAAACAAGCTTAAGCTGAAATTCTATTTTCATTTTAAAGATCCATCTGTTATTTCATCATAGGAAAACCTAAAGCCTCAGCTGAAGAGGAGATACTTTAATTTTATTAGACAGTGGATTTGTTTAATTAAGTATTGCATTCCCCCTATGAGCCAGACTCTGTACATTGGAATAAACCCGAGTCTTATAGAGGTGGTGCTAATGCTTCATAGAACAGCAGAGAAGGCAAGGTGCTTACCTGTCTTGTGGATGGCTCCTGAATGGAATGTGTCCAATCTGTGTAAGTAGCAATTTGATAGGTTTACATGAACATCTTGACAAATTTATGTTGCGATGCTTTTGTTGCTTAAAATACAGCTTATGTTGCTGTATTTTAAAGAATCCTTATTGAGGTTTCAGGAACAAACCATCCCGATGTGTAAAAAGAATAGTAAATATGGAAGGCGACCAGCTTGGCTTAACAGTGAAATCCTTGCTGATCTTAAATGCAAAAAAGAAGCTTACAAGAAGTGGAAGATTGGACAAATGACCAGGGAGGAGTATAAAAATATTGCTCAGGCATGGAGGAGTGAAATCAGGAAGGCCAAATCACACTTGGCGTTGCAGCTAGCAAGAGATGTTAAGAGTAACAAGAAAGGTTTCTTCGGGTACGTTAGCAACAAGAAGAAAGTCAAGGAAAGTATGGGCCCCTTACTGAATGAGGGAGGCAACCTAGTGACAGAGGATGTGGAAAAAGCTAATGTACTCAATGCTTTTTTTGCCTCTGTCTTCACGAACAAGGTAAGCTCCCAGACTACTGCACTGGGCAGCACAACATGGGGAGGAGGTGACCAACCCTCTGTGGAGAAAGAAGTGGTTCAGGACTATTTAGAAAAGCTGGATGAGCACAAGTCCATGGGGCCGGATGCGCTGCATCCGAGAGTGCTAAAGGTGTTGGCGGATGTGATTGCAGAGCCATTGGCCATTATCTTTGAAAACTCATGGCAATCGGGGGAAGTCCCGGATGATTGGAAAAAAGCTAATGTAGTGCCCATCTTTAAAAAAGGGAAGAAGGAGGATCCGGGAACTACAGGCCAGTCAGCCTCACCTCAGTTCCTGGAAAAATCATGGAGCAGATCCTCAAGGAATCAATTCTGAAGCACTCAGAGAAGAGGAAAGTGATCAGGAACAGTCATCATGAATTCACCAAGGGCAAGTCATGCCTGACTAACCTAACTGCCTTCTATGATGAGATAACTGGCTCTGTGGATGAGGGGAATGCAGTGGATGTGTTATTCCTTGACTTTAGCAAAGCTTTTCATACAGTCTCCCACAGTATTCTTGCTGGCAAGTTAAAGAAGTATGGGCTGAATGAATGGACTATAAGGTGGATAGAAAGCTGGCTACATCATCAGGCTCAATGGGTAGTGATCAATGGCTCCATGTCTAGTTGGCAGCCGGTATCAAGTGGAGTGCCCCAAGGGTCGGTCCTGGGCACGGTTTTGTTCAATATCTTCATTAATGATCTGGAGGATAGCGTGGACTTGCACCCTCAGCAAGTTTTCAGATGACACTAAACTGGGAGGAGTGGTAGTTACGCTGGAGGGAAGGGATAGGATACAGAGGGACCTAGACAAATTGGGGGATTGGGCCAAAAGAAATCTGATGAGGTTCATCAAGGACAAGTGCAGAGTCCTGCACTTAGGACGGAAGAATCCTATGCACTGCTACAGACTACGGACCGAATGGCTAGGCAGCAGTTCTGCAGAAAAGGACCTAGGGGTTACAGTGCACAAGAAGCTGGATGAGAGTCAACAGTGTGCCCTTGTTGCCAAGAAGGCTAATGGCATTTTGAGCTGTATAAGTAGGGGCATTGCCAGCAGATCGAGGGACGTGATCATTCCCCTCTATTTGACATTGGTGAGGCCTCATCTGGAGTACTGTGTCCAGTTTTGGGCCCCACACTACAAGAAGGATGTGGAAAAATTGGAAAGAGTCCAGCGGAGGGCAACAAAAATGATTAGGGGGCTGGAGCACATGACTTATGAGGAAGGCTGAGGGAACTGGGATTGTTTAGTCTGCAGAAGAGAAGAATGAGGGGGGATTTGATAGCTGCTTTCAACTACCTGAAAGGGGGTTCCAAAGAGGATGGATCTAGACTGTTCTCAGTGGTACCAGATGACAGAACAAGGAGTAATGGTCTCAAGTTGCAGGGTGGGAGGTTTAGGTTGGATATCAGGAAAAACTTTTTCACTAGGAGGGTGGTGAAGCATTGGAATTGGTTACCTAGGGAGGTGGTGGAATCCCCTTCCTTAGAGATTTTTAAGGTCAGGCTTGACAAAGCCCTGGCTAGGATGATTTAGTTGGTGTTGGTCCTGCTTTGAGCAGGGGGTTGGACTAGATGACCTCCTGAGGTCCCTTCCAACCCTGATATTCTATGATTCTATGATCACATAGATTCTATGATCACATCAATGCTGGTCTGAAGTATTACGCCCTCACCTTATTTATAAAAATAAATGAATGTTTGTGAAGCACTCAGATACTACAGTGGTGAGCACCACAGGAAAAAAAACATGACCAAATTAATAATTCTGACTTCAGAGCAGGGTTTGAATAGCGTACACTAAATAAGACATGGGGTCACACATTGAACAATGAGGAGAAAACAAAATATTGAATGGCTTTTCATTTAGTGAGCACCATCCCTTCTGTGCACCGAATGAGGCAGGGATCCTGTGGAAAATATGTGATCATGTAATTAAAGATTTCATCATAATACAAAAGAGAGCCGAGTTAAGGTTGTACATGCAACCTTAATTCGTGCACTTTCTTGCTTTGGATTGCTTCTCTTTGCAACCTTAATTATGTTCTTGTAATGTAGATTTTCTTGTGTGTAATTAAATATAAATTACGAAAGTGTGTTCTGAAATAATACTATTTGATCCCTTGGTATTTGAGAGTGCCAATATTAAAATCCCACTTTCATGCCTCCAGACTAGTCTTTCTAGGCGGGAAAGCATAGTCCAGTCTCCTTGTCTATTCAGTCCTTCGTATCTCTGCTGACTGCCAAAAAGGTGCTAATTAATGTAAACTGTGGTATATCTCTGTGATGTGGACACTAAGAACTAACTGAAGCCATTAGACTACTGTTGGAGGGAGATAACTTCCAGTCAGACTTATGCTTTATTTGATCTAGAAACATACAGGTTGAAGGCTCTATACAAATCCCTTGATTTTGTCTTATCTAAAATGGTGACCTTTGTATCAATACTTACAGTGTGAGTGTTGCCGTGTTGTGTGTGTTTGGGGTGGGGCAGTAATGAGATGCAGATGAGCAACCATCCTCAAAAATTCTTGTAACAAAGTCTAAGAAACATTTGGCAACTAATGCCATTGTATTACGATTACATGAGGTTAATAGAGAGAAGGGAGGTTTCCACTGCAACCAGAGATGGTGCCATTAAAATTCTTATCTGATGGAAAATGCCCAAGTCCCAAATGTTTTTCTTAACAAAGCCCTATATTTACTTGTCAGATTCTGAATCATGTTTTCAGTCTCAGAGCTAGAGAGAAAGAAGATACAAGTGAACTTGAGTAGCTCAAATGAGGCAGATATGGTATGATTCAAATTATGTTTGTAACTTTCATTTTAATGGCCATAAGACTTATGGACTAGGCAAATAGAAATATAATAGAAGCCTTCTTCTCCATAAGTATTTCTCTCTTTACACCATGTATCCACCTGGTTGTGAAAGTTTATGAGAAATAAACATTATGCTGAACATTTGCTCCAGTTTTGATCCATTGATCCAAATAAAGCGTTGCCATAATCCATCATGTGGAGAACAATATTGTGTGTAAAATATCATAAGTTGTCAGGTCCCAGAGCCTAAACTCTGCCATACTGATCAGAAGAGAGTGTAGTCTAGGACAAGGAAATTAAGCATGCAAAAAAGCTAACAACACGGTATGTGGATTTGGGATTGGCTGAGATGGATGGCTTTAAGTTGAAAGATAAACAGTAATTGGCTTTCTTCCTCAGCCCTGTAGTGAATCCTAGGTTCTGTCTGACATACTCTTCCTCAGGAGTAAGAAACCATTGAGCCTCTAATATCAGAACTTGAAACCCAGAAGCCAGATTGAGAGAGAGAGAAGAATGCCTCTCTTTCTCTCTCATCTTCTACTGTCAATGCAGAAACAGCATGCATTGCATTTTTGTGGTTGTTAGAAATGGTCTTGCTATTTTAGCAGAAATATATAAAGCAGTATGTAATGAATGATAATGGTTTGCTTATCAGTCCATGTAGCCATGCATACATTTTCAATAATGTGAGGTCAAAGCGAACCTGACTACTGATACCTTTTGAAATGGTGACTGCTAGAGTGGAAATGCTAAGTCTAGCCCAAAAAATAAAACCTAGTGAGTTGCCAGGTTAGCCACAGCTCAGCCAAACTATAACTAAAATAAGACCTATGCATTTAAATTAATGAAAAGGGAAGCCACTGAAGGCAATAGAAAATGATCAACAAAATAGCTTTTTAATTAGAGGGTCCCTGAGACTTGTGACTAGCCTCTAATTTTATGTTTTCGGTAGGTTGCTACATACTTGGTTCTGTACTGGACTAACAACGTAGCTGAAGAAAGTCAGGTAATTTCAGTTTGTCTAAATGGGAAACCACTATGAGCATTTGGAAAGCTAATTTCTTTTTAAGAAAGATCGTATTCCCATACAGGAATCAAATACAATAGATGTATCAGACTGTTCTTGGCAGCAAATATATCTTGCTTCCTCCTGCATGATTCTGAAAGGCCCTGAAGGCAACTGGTGCTATTTTACAGTGTGGAGATGGAAAGAAACTAAACAAAGCATCCTCATTCTCTATGCATCTTGGAGGTTACTTGGATGCTAGTGCAGAAAAGTGTTTTGCTGGCAGGTGGGGGAGAGAGGGAGATGTGGGAAAAACATCAGCATATGTATATTTTCATAGTTCTGCCAGTCAGACCCCTTTCTCATGTAGGTGTATGTAAGAGACAGCAGCTACAGTAGTAACTGTGGAGTGTTCCACTACTACTTTATGGCTTAGGAGGAATGATCTCAGACCATTTGCCATGTACCCCATCGACTTTTCTAGTGCGCAAGTTGTTCACCCATCTCTGAAATGCAGGGTTAAATCCTTTGCCCACATGCACAACTGAGGTAATGTTCTAATTATACACAATATTCAGTAGTACAATAATACACATACACAAAGTTTGTAAAATGCTTTTGGCACCCTTGGATAGGTGCTATTTACATGCAATTTAAAATACAACATTATTGGACTCTATTTTTCTGCTGGTATTTACTCCCTAGTTCTCATAAATCAATGTGCCTTAGATTAATTGGGCCAGTAACTCCTCTGGTATAAACTGGCATCATTCCATTGACTTAACTTACACTGAGGTTCTGGGCCATTGCATTATACAGGACAAGGACTTAACTGCTTTGGAGGGACTCATTATAGAATTGGAACTCCCAGTAAGGGAAGGGAAGTTTATAGCCTTTTGCAAATGTTCCTCACCTGGTGTTGAAATAAGGTTGCTTTGTGAGACTGAAACATATATGGCCAATTGAAGAGCCCGCACTTGAGAGAGAGAATTCCCAGTTTCTCATAAAATAGCAGCTCATCAGTGACTGAGTGAATAGCTAGTACTGTAGCACCATAAATTCTAGCATGCTATATTACTGTGCACCTTCATCATAGATCTCAACTCTAACACCACTAACAGGAAAATGTATCATGTTTTTCATTTAATTTGTGTCTGTGCATAGAATGGTAACAGCAAAAGTTTTACAATTATGTTGAGTGTTAAATTATGTTTATTTCAGAGAGAGAGAGAGAGAGAGAGAGAGAACTCTATCAATGATTGCTAAAAGGAAGCCATTACTCACATTATGAAAAATAAAAGTTTGGCAAGAACTCTACAAAGCCTGGTTTGACATTAGTATTGGAGCTGTAATGTAATTTCATCGTCAGGGGGCTTTGGCTTGGCTGGTGGGGGAAAAAAGTGGAGTGGCACCTTTAAGAGTTCCCCCTCCCTTGGGGGTTGGGAGGGCAGGAAACATTACCGGAGCTGGTTGGCAGGCTGGTGGCAGGGGGTGGGGCTCAGGTAAGCTATTGGCTTCTGCACACCAGATGAGGGTATATAAAGAGCTATCCTAGCAACCTGAGCCACCCTCTATGCCAAAATTTCCCAATCAGGAGGCCTAAAGTTTGGTAGCTAAATTTATATGTGGGCACCTAAACAAAAGTGGCCTGATTTTCAGTCAGTGTGAGCTGCAAGTGTTTAGACTATTTGAAAATCAGGTCAATTTTTTTTAGGTGCCTAAGTATTGATTTAGGAGCCTAGATTTAGGGTTTGACATTTCTGGCCAATGTATTTACTATCTCATTTCAGTTCTTTGCCAAAGAAAGCATTTGTGTGAGTAAAGCCTTAATTGCTTCAAGCAAATACAAAAAGGGGTGTGACCAGGGCTGGAAAAAAGTAATTTCTAAATTAGTGAATACTTGCAAGGATATTGATTTATTTTGCAACATTTGCCGAGCTGCCCTGCTTACAAAGCAACGGTGTGCATTGAGGGTTCAATTCTGCAAGGGGCAGAATGCTCTTGGAAGGAAGTGCTGAGCATGTGGTGATGAGTGCCCTCCACTCTCACTGAATTAAGGAACACTCAGCACTTTGTAGGAGTGCTGAAGGATTGGATTATAAATATGCAAATCCTATCTCTGTAAAGCAAGAATATTGGTTGTGTTATCAAGCAAACCTTAAAGAGTATTTTCTTTAAGAAATTCTTTCCCCACCCCCTAATTTTACTATAAGGCTACCAAGGCTGGTAAGGAAGATTTTTTTAAAAATTATTTTCATTCTAGATGTGTAGTTTTACTGCCAGATTATGTATCATTTCAAATAATGTGTAATCTGAATATATTTCTTTGGAAAGAGACTTTTGTTTTCTGTTAAGTCAGCACTGAGCTTTCACTAGAAAATATTAAATGTTGTATTCCAAGGGCTTATTAAATATTCAACACCTGGCTTTTTTTTTTTTTTTTTTGTAGTCAGTGCATCAAAGGTAAATCTTGTAAGGCCTGCAGTCAAACTAAAGTGAACTGAACCTTCAGAACTTCCAGTGAGTCCTCCTGTTAGAAAGTATACATTACCCAGTGCGGGGATTTGGAGGAGGAAGTGATAGGAGCCAGCCTCAGAGTAATTTATACTTAGGCAAAATGCAGAATCTTTTCTGGAAGGATACTGAGAAGTTGGCAAAGATTTAACCCAGCATTAAACAACCAAACAAATAGGAAAGCTGACCAGAATTAACGGTAATGTAGGGCCTCATCCAATGCCCATTGAATTCACTTAGTCCAACCCGTCCTTGAAAAACAAATAGTCTGAAGAAGTAACAAGGTTTCAAGGTAATACAGAGAAGAAACATATCTTGTGAGTAGAAAGTATGGGACTGAGAATCAGGAGTTTGAAGTTCAATTCCCAGCTCTGTTACTGACTTACTATGTGACCTTGGTCAAATCACCCAGGCCAAATTTTTTTTTAAATGGCCATTCATTTTAAGTGTCCATATGAGGTACTTAGGACATGGTTTTTTTTCACTTAAAGTCAATCAGAGTTGCAGGTACACAACACATCTCAAAATCAGACCCTAGATGTCTCAAGTTGGGTAAAAAAAAATAGTGGTTTATTTTGAAAATATTTTAAACTCTGTGAGCATCAGTTCCCTATCTTCAAAGTGGGGATAATAACAATTACCTGCCTCCATTAGAGTCTTAACTGTTTAGGTAAGCACTTTCAGCATGTGAAGTGATATATAAATGCTAATTGTTTTTACTAATGATGTTTTAAAATGTGAGATCCTTGGATGGAAGTGCAAAGAATTATTGTTTTTAATAAAGTGACTTTGCCCCTGCAGAAGCTCTACATTTGTGTTCTATTTTTCAGCGTTGACTTAATCAGAATTACATGTTTTATGAGCAGGATATGTGACTATATTTTAAATCAGTATTTAAGGGAAATAATCTTTGGATTGCTATAGAATCTCTCTCACTTGAAATTATCATTAACAATAGGGTGCATCATTGTGAATCACACATTTATAATAAAAAGTGCTGCTGAGGAGCAATGCTCTATCTAAATATGTCAAAGCATTTCTTAAGTGATAACTAAATAAACCACATAACTCTGGGAGGCAGGTAAGAGGTAGCAATCACACACCACTGTAACATAGCACCTATTTAATAGCACAGCAGCACACAACAATTTAGGTCTGGAAACAGTGAATATTGTGTCCGATTGAAACTGCGGGGGACTTTAAGTAAGTACAATATTATTACATGATTTGGATTTAAGCCAGGGCAACACAGTTAAAACCCCCTTTTTATGAGCAGCTGAATGAAAATTTTCTATTGACATTTAATGGAAAATGAAAAAAAACCCCATAATTTTCTCCTTTTTCATGTATATATTTATCTTTTTTCATCAAGCTTAAGCCAGGAGATTTTACAGATCCAGGGCCAGATGTTAAAAAATGAAGTCAATGGAGCTATGCTGATTTACCCAAGTGAGCATTTTGTCCTACAAGCAGTCGGGATCTCAGCTGCATAGGCCCTCCTGAAACATACTGCCTCCCTAACATCATGATGGAGCAATAATTCAGTAATCACTTAGATAAAAAGCGATGTCTCCACTTTCTGCAGCATGTATGCATACCTTGAATTTTGACCAGCCCAATCTTTGTTTAGAGTTGTGAGCTATGTTAACAATCGAAGTACCACTATCATTTATTTATAGGCTGGGCTACAGGTTGGTTTGGTGATCTCATCCACTACAAGAAAATGGACTAGAAATCTATGCTAACTTCATCTGAAATCTGATGCTTACCCATGCAAACAGAAATGGGTGTTTCATTTTAGAGGCTCATTGACTTCAGAATGAAAGCAAATGAAATTAGACAGAGCAACAACATCACACTTGGTAAGTAACTGGAGAGAGATAAGAGCGTGTGAAAATATCCTATATTTTCTAAACCAATTCCTTACATTACAAATGTTGTAAAAAGGTTGACAGACTCCGTTTCAGTATGTAGCCTCAGCTTACATGGTACTTTGTTGAGGAAAAAATGTTAAATAGAAAATGTAAAGGAAGATTTTTCAGTGAGAATATGTTCTTTCCTGCCATGAACATAATTTTCATTTGCTGTAAAGTGGCTACCAGAAGATTCTGATGATTATTATAATAGCACCTATAACACCTACAAGTCCCAACTAGAGTTGGGGCCCCATTGTGCTAGGTGCTGTACAAACACAGAGTAAATGATTCCCTGCCCCAAAAAGCTTATAGTTTAATTAAGAAAAGACACAACAAATGGGCATAGCAAACAATCAGGAGTTGGGGAGGTGGCAGGGGTACTTAAATCAAGTTCTCTCTTGCCCAGTGACATGGAGAATGGTGTGTGTGAGTGTGTGTAAAACCTCTGAATTTACACTAATCTAAATGGGGGTTGCAAGGTTATCTATGAATCTGTCACTAACACTAGAGACATATCACATGTCTTGTCTTCCTTTGCTGGGTGATGTCCACACTGTGGATAGCAGAACAGCATACTCAGCCTTTTCTGAAGGTGATTTGAATGCCTCTTCTTGCATTGCCTGCTGTAGGGGCACTGTAGCTTCCTTGTGAAAACTGAAGGTACTACCTGAATGGCTATCCCAGTCTCTGGACAAATACAAGCACATACGTACTGTGTGGCATACGTCATAGCCTCATGACCCAAGCCGTTTCCCTGGACATAGACTACTTGGTATCTCTGGCAACCAATGGAATTTCCAAATGTTTATTAGTGAAAACATGAACCAGAGGTGTTCAGGTTGCTAAAAACCAGGGAGGCTGTGGAAAAATTCCAAGCTCCTTCAGTATTTTGACAGTGACACTCACACTGGGGCCTTTCAGTGTGAACATCATACAAATTATAATAATAAATAGCATGCAACACAGTCTTGCCTGTTACTAAACCCCCTTGTTGTCTGGCATATTTTTTTTACAAAGAATCCTCGTTCTTGAGCTGAAGAAAATACTCTTACTGAAACTGGGTACTTTATAAAGTAGGTGCTAATTATTTGCTAATTTGATTACTAGAGGATGCTGATCACTGTTGAATGCTAATTTGTTCCTTATTTTGTCATGGGGATTCTGTTTCTAAGTTCTTAACAAGCTCACTTTGGGCTAGGCTGGAAATAACTTACTGTTCTTGTCTTTTAAGAAAAAAAATTGCACGCCATTGCAGTATATATAACAAACAGAAATGGAATACCTAAAATAGGGGTGCCCAAATTCTGGAGGCCCATAAAATAGAGCAGAGTAGGATAAAGATTAGGATAGCCAAGGGCGGAGTTGCAGAACTCCATGGATCAAGCTTTTGGCCACCATTGGCTTAATTAGCTATACAATCCATGTCAAAATTACAGAGAAGTTGTAGCAGCCAATGAGGTGAGTTCACTTGACGAGTGCCCTGTACTTCCAATCATCCTGGCCAGTTGGTGTTACTAGCATCATCACACATGAGTAAGGGCAATGGTGCTGGAACAATTTATATAGTGGAGGTGCTGAGAGCCATTGAACCAAACAATTAACTCTGTATATGGTGGAAACCACTTCAAGCCAGGGGGTGCAGTAGCACCCCTGGTTCCAGCACCTATGAGTAAGGGGGGTTTGTGTGTGGATGGGGGTTGATTTAACAAGAACAATTGCGATATAACAGATGGTAACTTTGTAGTTAAGACAAGGACAGAGAGCCTGCCTGATAAGAATCAGGAAGGCTGTACAGGTTTGTCGCATCTTACGCGCATTTAACATGCGCGATTTCAGCTTTATGCGGTCGGCAAAAAAAAACAAAAAACAAAAAAAGAGAAAAATAACAATTTTAATACTGTACCTGTAGTGTGGGCAATTCCGCCCGCCATTCAACTCAAAGTAATTTTGACTATACGCGGTTTTCGCTTTACGCGCTAACCGCGGAACGGAACCCCCGCGTAAGATGAGACTCGCCTGTATAAGATTATTGTGTCTTAGTTTTAGTCCATGTTGGTTTTTAAGGTAAAGCCTAGTTGTAGATTTTCAGATTCAGAGTGTTTGGTAATTGCATTACCTTAAATTTAACTGATTGGGGAAAGGGAGGCAATAATAAAAAAGCTGCAAGTCTCTGATATAAAGTAATGCAATTAATCGAATATAATTGTCAGGTCATATTACAAAATTAAACTAGTTTTCTAGAGTAAAATTGATTTTTCCTTATTAGTCATGCATACAGCATTTTCTCAACAGCAAAAAATAGCTTTTTAGATTAGCGAAGAAAGAGCATATAGATTTGCACCAGTGCAATTTGAAATTAATGATTGATTTATTAAATGCACAAAATTGTGTTACAATGATGTTAAGGTCTGGCTTAAACTAATAGAACGGAGAAATTCCAAGTTAAGGCTGCCACTCTCCTTAACTTACCCCATTGTACTTAAAATCTTCAGAGTTTCTAGTGGTTTGTGATACAATATACTGTTGTCACAGCTTCACTTGTCTGTACTACTGGGACCCAGGACCTAAGTTTCCCTTTCCAGTAGACTGGCAACAGGGAACAATTATTCTGCTGCTTTACCAAACATATGGTGTTTTTTGTACCTACTGGACTTCTTTCCACACTTTGTTAGGTGTTCACCTCTTTGTGTTTGAGATAATTAATTTCAGATGGTGGATCAATAGGCTAAACTAACACTATCTCGTGTGATTTGTAAGCAATATTTAAACAGCAATAAAACATATTCAGTTTTATTTACTAAAGTAACTCAGAAAAAAAAACCATGCCTCAGAAGATATAAAGGATGTTATATGAACTTCAAAACTTACTTTTCCTTACCAGGTAAGAAATGAGTATTTATTTCTAGATAGAAAAGTGAAAAGCCAAAAGAGAGAGCATGAAAAATCACTTTAATGAAGTCATTTTGTGACACATCTTTCTGGGCACCATACAGCCACTAATCACAAAGGACCAGATTTTCAAACGTATTTAAGCACCTAAAGCTGCAGGTAGGTGCCTAGTGAGATTTTCAAACACACCTGAGAGTTAGTGGCCAAACCTGCTTAGGTGCTCTTGAAAATCCCACTAGGCATCTGTGATAAATGAAGGGCGGAGTAGCTCCCTTTTATGGACACCCAGCAGCTATAAAATCCCTCTTAGTAGCTGTTCTCTAATTACTCTACTTGTAAAGGGTTAAAAAGTCTCACCGCTATGCATAGGTAAAAGGAAGTGAGTGGGCACCTGGCCAAAAGAGCCGATGGGAAGGCTAGAACTTTTTAAAATTGAAGAAAGACTCTCCTTTTGTCTTTCTGTTCTCTCGGGGAGAGGCAGACAGGGCAACAGCTATGCCAGGGATTGGCAACTTTTGGCACACGGCTCGCCAGGGTAAGCACCCTGGCGGGCCGGGCCGGTTTGTTTACCTGTCGCGTCTGCAGGTTCGGCCGATCGCGGCTCCCACTGGCCACAGTTCACCGCTCCAGGCCAATGGGGGCTGCGGGAAGAGGCGGCCAGCACATCCCTCGGCCTGCGCCGTTTCCCGCAGCCTCCATTGGCCTGGAGCGGTGAACTGCGGGCAGTGGGAGCCGTGATCGGCCGAACCTGCGGACGGGTAAACAAACTGATCCGGCCCGCCAGGGTGCTTACCCTGGCGAGCCGCGTGCCAAAAGTTGCTGATCCCTGAGCTATGCTGTAAGAAGCTTGGGCCAGGTATGAAAAATCATCAGTATCATACCTAGAAACTACTCATTTAAAACCCCAGATATGTAAGTAGATCAGGAAATGTCTAGGAAGATGTGATTAGGTTTATCCCTTTTATTTTGTTATGGCTTGTGGACTCCTCTGTGCCTCTATTTTGTTTTGCTTGTAACCTTTAAGCTGGACCTCAAGAAAGCTATTCTTGGTGCTTAATTCTTATAGTTGTTCTTTTAAAATCTAGCAATAGCCTGAGTTCCCAAATGTACTTTTTTTTTTAATTAATAAAATTTACTTTTTTCAAGAACAGAATTGGATTTTTGTGTATTAAGAGGTTTGTGCACATGTTGTTTAATTAGCTAGTGGCAACAGCTTTTTTTTCTTCTTCTTCTTCTTCTTCTTCTTCTTCTTCTTTCTCAGCTGTTCCCCGGAGGGGGGCGTGAAAGGGCTTGAGGGTGACAAGGAAGGAATTCCCAACTGTGCCTTCCTAGGGGTTCTGCACTTGGGTGTTGGCAGGGTCTACCAATCCAAGGTCAGAGAAAAGCTGTAACCTTGGGAGTTTAATACAAGCCTGGAGTGGCCAGTATTAATTTTTAGAATCCTTGCAGGCCCCCACTTCCTGCACTCAAAGTGCCAGAGTGGGGAATTAGCCTTGACAGCACCTATCTGCATCTTTATTGAAATTCTGGCCCAAGACTCCAGCTTCAAAAAAATCTGCCCTGCACTGTTCGCTTTGGAGGAAATCCAGACTTTTTTCAAGTGTTTGCACCCAAGACTAACAAACAAATTGCCACCATGGTTTAGGCCCTGATTCAGAAAAGCACTTAAGCACATTCCCTATTCAACGTACCATGAAATCAAGTGCTAATATACCCCTGAAATATTAAAAGAAACCCCAACCCACCAAACAAAAACCCCAGCCACTTTCAACTACAACAGGGAAGTCTCCAAAAAACTCCTTTTCATTCTGCCCATTGCACTGGATATGATGACCCATTTATCTCTCCCTCTAGCTGCTTACCTCAAAGTTAGTTTTCATGGGCTCCCACCCAGAGAAGTTTACTTTTTGCTTAAGTATAATGGTGGGAGAGAATCACAGATCGAGAGGCACCGTACATTTAAGTCCTTAACAATCCCTGGTGAGTGTTGTGGAATCACAAAAAGATATTTAACAGTATTTTATCTGTTCCTGTGTCTCCAGTAGTTCACTGGTATTTTGATTTCCATTTGAGGCATTTGTCCTGGATTTGTAATTTTGATAACAGGATTAGTGGCACATGAGTGTTAAAGCTGGGAGTACTTCTGTAAGAGGGGGTTTGTGTAATGGCTGAAAGAGCATTGTGGATTTTATACTGATGATTATCTATTACTTTGTGCCCTTTGTGATAACAGCAAGATCATTAGAGGTCTGCAATGTGAAATAATTAAAATGCAATTCAAAAATGTGTCGAGCGCAAGAGAGACACATTTTTATGGTTTTAAAGTATTATAAACTACAGGATTTCCTTGTCGTCTACCTATCTACTTCTACATCTTGTCTCCATCTCTATAGCACATGGGTGCCTCCCAAGTATTTAAATAGCAATAATAACAACCTCTCTCCTGTTCTTCCTTCTCAGCCTGTAAGAAAAATATCTTGCTAAGCTTATACGTTAGCGCAGAGTGCGGAGAACTGGGGTGTGATGTGTTGCTAAGCTGGTAGGACACTGCATTTTGTACCAGTTAGAAACTATGTGCCCTGAAAAAGCTCCTTCATAGATAGGATGAGCTGCAATAATCAAGCCTAGAGGTCAAAATGAATGGATCACCATGACTAGCTCTGTGTGTCTGATAGAAGAGAAAAAGTTCAGTCGTTTGGCCAGTCACAATTGGAAATGTGTTTCTTTTGCTGCTATGGCTATTTGGCATCCACTAACACTGAGGAGATCAAAAGACCCCAAGATACAGGCTGGCAACAGACTGAGGGCAATGCCATTGACAGTGGGGAATGTTATACAGGAGCCAAGTACTTGAAAGAGTTTTCCTTTGCCTACCGGCATCATCTCAGTCTTGCCTGGGTTCATCTTTCCCCAGCTGTTCTTCATCCAGGGGATGATTTCAGCTGGGCATTTATTAAGAAAAGTGGGATTTCATTCTGGTTACATTTCATGTAAAGGAGATGAATGGCTGAGTGTCAGTCATGCGTTGCTGCCCCTTCAGCCTGTATTATCTCACCAGCTCTCTCAAGGGTTTCACCTAAAATTGAAAAATACAGAGGAGAAGATTGAGCATGTGGGATGCTGCAGATGAGCAACCTCCAAAGCCCTCATACAGATCCTCTGAGTTCCATCTGGGAAGGAGGACCCAAGCTATTTCTCTTTCTCAACCTATTGTGTTTATCCGTGTGTCTGATAATTCTGATCTGTGCTATAGTTTCAACCAGTTTGCCTGGTATTGAAGTTAGGCTTACTGGTCTATACTTGCCAGGATCTCCTCTGGAGCCTTTTACAAAAATCAGCGTTACATTAGCTATCCTCCAGTCACATGCTACAGAGTCTGATTTGAGTGATAGGTTACAGACTACAGGTAGTAGTTCTGCAATTTCATATTTGAGTTCCTTCAGAACGTTTGGGTGAATACCATCTAGTCCTGATGATGATTTATTACTGTTTAATTTATCAGTTTGTTCTGAATACCTCAATCTGGGACAGTTCCTCAGATTAGTCACCTAAAAAGAATGGCTCAGGTTTGGGAATCTCCCTCACATCCTCTGCAGTGAAGACTGATGCAAAGAATTTATTTAGCTTCTCTGCAATGGCCTTGTCTTCCTTGAGTGCTCCTTTAGCATCTTGATCATCCAGTGGCCCCACTGATTGTTTGGCAGGCTTCCCAGTTCTGACGTACTTAAAAATGTTTTGCTATCAGTTTTTGTGACTTTAGGTAGTTGCTCTTCAAATTCTTTCTTGGCCTGCCTTATTATACTTTTATTTTTGACTTTCCAGAGTTTATGCTCCTTTCTATTTTCCTCAGTTAGATTTGACTTCAAATATTTTAAAGATGTCTTTTTGTCTCTAACTGCTTCTTTTACTCTGTTGTTTAGCCACAGTGACATTTTTTGTTCCTCTTACTGTTTTTTTTTAAATTTAGGATATGCATTTAGTTTGAGCCTCTATTATGTTGTTTTTAAATATTCTCCTTGCAGTTTGCAGGCATTTAACCTGTGTGAGTGTTCCTTTTAATTTGTTTCCACATTTTTGCGTAGTTCCTCTTTTTGAAGATAAATGCTACTGTGGCGGGTTTCCTTGGCATGTTTCCCCCTACAACGATGTTAAATTTAATTACATTAACTTCTCTGCAACGGCCTTGTCTTCCTCTCATTATTATCATTATTATCGAGTGGTTCAGATGTGACCTGTCTCTCCTCAGTCTGGTATGTGATCCCACTTTTCCTTTGAGGGGTGGCCAAATAGTATACTCTCCCCTGGCTGAAGTCTAAATTTTATCTGTCTTTTGTAGTCTTTGTTTATGCTGCCCCTTTAGGTTTTCTATATTAAGCGTTTAATAAAAGATGTATATATGATCTAGCATGATTTTCCTACAGTCACCACTCATTCTCCCCTTTCTGTCCCTCTTTACCCCCCCCTCTTTTCTCTGTATTTTGGTTCTAAAGAGTCCCCCATCTGAGCTTGTCAAGCCCAGTCAGAACTAGAATTTAAATGAGACAGCCAGCTTGAGCAGCTGTTGCTAAAAGTTCTGTGAAAATCTCTGTAGAAATCTCTATAACCACAAAATTAGGCATGCTTCAGAATAGATTGTAAACTGAATTTTTTCTTCTGATCATTATAAACTACTTGTAAAAGATTGATCCCCATCTACTCACTCTTTTTGTTTTAGAGTGGATAGCAAGCATAATTTCTCTTTAAAGATAATATTGGGTCCTTGGCATTTGAAATGAATGGAAATATACACTTTTAAAAATGTAACCTACAATAGAATGCACAACCCCCCTTCCCCCACTTTAAAAGAATGTTAAGGTTACAAAGTCAAACACTCAAAGGTTAGGGAATGTCAGAGTTAAGGCTGCCTGGGCAATTAATTTTCCTTCCTTGTGCATATGCATTACAATACCATGTTTAATTATGAGATCACATAATTTTTCCACAGGACCATTCCCTCTAACTCCCCTGGCTCTTCAACTGATATCAATCTCTTCTACAGTTTCCATTCCCATGCCCCAACCTCCTTCCCAGTTTCCCCACCCTGCTCCCAGTCCCAGTCTCCTTGCCTAATCAATCCCAATATCTCCTACACCCCAGCTTCAAATCCTACTTTCTCCTCCAAGCTTCTTGTTCCAATCTACTCCCGCAGCCTCCTTTCCCCTATTGTCTCCATTGCATTCAAGTCAAGGTGTTTTCTCCTCCTCATGGCCTGGGAGCCAGAAAAGATATTGAGAGGACAGGAGAGACAGCTTCTCTGCTCTCCGTTTCTGGTGCCTGGTGCCACAGTGATCCACAGCAGCCAGGAGGAGCACCTGTAGGAACAGCCCTACTCAGGCACTGCAGCCTGAGGCTGGAGCATACTCAGTACAGATGGAATTTTTGGAAAATTTAGCTGCCAAATGCTAACAAATCTTTACTGAGCCTGTGAGAATTGACATTTTTAGAGGCTTATAAGTTATAACTTGGTCAAACTTGGGCAATTTTTCACAGGAACAGCAAAAGGAACATCCCTGACACCAGGGCAATTCTCTTGCCAATTTCAAGTTTCCGTTCCAATGAAAAGGTTGTATAGATTTTTGTAACATGGTCTAAACAACATATTTTCCCATAATCTTGCTTTTGGAAATGGCTGAACCTTTTTTGGTGAAACTTTCCAAAAATATTCAACCCAAGGCAGATAATCAGCATGGGAAATTGCCAAATTTTAACCATTCAGGCTGAAAAGTTACAGACAACTGAAAATAGAGTCTAACAATGGGAAGTATTGGGCAATCAAATCTAGAGAGAGCTATCAGCTCTGTGTATAACAGAGAATATTTTCTCTAATGGATGACCTGTATCGATGAATTGATTGTTTACATCTAATTTTTTTGGTACAAGAAATGTTTGTAGCACCCCCTCTCCACCCTGTTACCTTCTTTAATGCCAATCTGCTTACAGGTATTGATGGACAGGTCTGGATTCTTCTGGATCCCACCACCCACTCAGCAGGGTGTATCTTCTTTATTTTTTCTTATGAATTTATTTGGTGGTGCCTCCACCCCCCTCACTCCTTCCTGGCAGGGTCAGCAGGGCAGCTTAGGAGGAAAATTCTAACCACGGGGTAATCCCCACTTACTTGCCAGATAGTTGGAGACTTCCAAGAAATAACACAAACACATACAATATATTCAACACAATAATTATATTGAACAGGAGACTAATATAACATAACAGGGTAAAACACTATTTTTATGGTCAACAGTGCCCATGCTGATAATACCCATGACTTTCCCCAGTCACGTGTCCTGATGTAGCAGATATAAGATTAGTGTCCCGTTGGTACATGTACTTTGTTGGGGTCCTTGATGATCTATGACCACAAAATTCTTCTCTGCAGTAGTTTAGCAGTGTGGCTGACTGGGTTCAGTACAGCCCAAAGGACTCACAAGTAGGTGCAGGTGGTAAGTCCCTCCACAGGTTTAATATGCAGCAGGTTATAAAATCCCCAAACTCTTACTCCCTGGTTTGAGGACACAGTTCAGGGAGTAGGGGGTCCCCAAAACAAGTTCCCTGACTGACTAAAAGATGGTGCACTCACAAACTTCATGAATGATCCTCAGGTTCAGAGATGACTCTGGACTCCTCAGTCACTGCAGAGGGGCTGATCTCTGCTGGCAGGGATCCTCTTCAGGCAGGAATCAGGCTGCTTCGGTCCCAGGATTTCCCCTCACCACAAAGGGGTGCAGGGCTCAAGATGCAGATTACACAACTGTACTAAAATCCAAACTGTAGTCTCCTAGCCCGGTGTCCAGACACACACAGCAGGTAGCAGCCCTGGACTAGCAGACAGAGCAGAGCTGACCATGTGATGACTGGTCTCACCTAGGTAGCTGGAGGGCTAACTCAGCCTGACTGGGGAAGTTTCCCAGCAAAACCTCTACAAACTGGGAATCATCAGTGGAGAAGGAAAAACCCAGCTGAGGGATCTTGCTTTCAGGTCCCTAGAGGCCAGTTCTCAGGGGGAACCCTGCATGCAGGCCTGGGACTCACACAGCCAGTCCTGCCCTTGCCCTGGCTGGCTCCAGACTCACTCAAAAATGGCTTCTCCCCTTTCCTGAACTCCCTGGGAAGGGCATCTCACTCCCTATTGGTTGCGGGGCAGTCTCTGAGTCTGCCTTGGCTCCCCCTCCCTACCAGGGACAGTGTGCCTCTCCCTGAACTGCCAGCAGACAGAGCCCCAGGAATCTAGGTAATCTCCCTGAGGGTTACACGTTGATGACTTATTCAGAGGATATAGCCAATATTCTTAGCAGCATGTGTGAACCACAGCCTTAAACCCCATTAGGATCAGCTCAACCTGTCCTACCTCTTTCAGAGATTGAGAACCATGGGGGTGGAGGGGTCTCTGACATTGGATTTTTGATATCCACACTCAGCAGGCAGGACTTTAGTTTTCAAGGCATAGTGTCACTTTTTTAATGAATCATGGTTACCCTGATGCCCTTGATGAACAGTCCCCCCGCCACCAGATTTTTGTTCATCATGCAGTGTAAGGGTTGGTTATCACTCTCCACCTCAGGGATTGCTTCAGTTTAATGTTTCATGTGTATTAGTCTGTGAATCACTTTGGGAGCCTTTGTAATTAATTGTGCTATACAGTGTAAAAGTACAATGTAAAATGTATGAGTGATTATGATGATTGTTTATTAGTAGGGCCCTACCAAATTCATGGTTCATTTTGGTCAATTTCACAATCATAGGATTTTAAAAATAGTAAATTTCATGATTTCAGCAATTTAAATCTGAAATTTCATGGTGTCGTAATTGTAGGGGTCCTGACACAAAAAGGAGTTGTGTGTGTATGGGAGGGTGTCGCAAGGTTATTGTAGGGGGGTTACAGTACTGCTACCCTTACTTTTGTGCTGCTGCTAGTGGTGACGCTGCCTTCAGATCTGGGCAGCTGGAGAGCAGCGGCTGCTGGTCGGGACCCAAGCTCTGAAGGCAGAGCCGCTGCCAGCAGCAGTGCAGGAGTAAGGGTGGCAATACACCATACCATGCCACCCTTACTTCTGCGCTGCTTCCTGCAGAGCTGGGCCCTCAGTCAGCAGCTGCCACTCTCTGGCTGCCCAGATCTGAAGGCAGCAGCACAGAAGTAAGGGTGACATGGTATGGTATTGCCAACCTTACTGCTGCGCTGCTGCTGGCGGGGCGCTGCCTTCAGAGCTGGGTGCCCAGCCAACAGCTGCTGCTCTCCAGCCATGCAGCTCTGAAGGCAGCACAGAAGTAAGGCTGGCAATATTGTGACCCCCTAAAATAACCTTGCGACCCCCCTGCAACTCCCTTTTGGGTCAGGACCCACAGTTTGAGAAATGCTAGTCTTCCCTGTGAAATCTGTATAGGGTAAAAGCACACAAAAGACCAGATTTCATGGGGGGAGACTAGATTTCACAGTCCATGATGCATTTTTAATGGCCATGAATTTGGTAGGGCCCTACTTATTAATGTAAAGTACTTTATGGTTCTGATTTCCTTTTTCTTTCCTTTTCTTTGCAGTTCATTGCTTTTGCCTCTTTATTCTTCATCCTAGTTTCAATTACAACCTTTTGTTTGGAAACCCATGAGGCTTTCAATACTATTATAAACAAAACCGAGCATGCCATCAATGGCACAGAGGTGGTTCTACAGTATGAAATTGAGACAGATCCTGCTCTGACGTATGTGGAAGGAGTCTGCGTGGTGTGGTTTACATTTGAATTTTTAGTCCGTGTTGTTTTTTCACCCAATAAACTTGAATTCATCAAAAATCTCTTGAATATCATTGACTTTGTGGCCATTCTGCCCTTTTACCTAGAGGTGGGCCTGAGTGGGCTCTCCTCCAAAGCTGCTAAGGATGTGCTTGGCTTCCTCAGGGTGGTGAGGTTTGTGAGAATCCTGCGAATCTTCAAACTCACCCGGCACTTTGTAGGCCTCAGAGTGCTGGGCCACACACTCCGAGCTAGCACCAATGAGTTTTTGCTGCTGATAATATTCCTGGCACTAGGTGTGTTGATATTTGCCACCATGATCTACTATGCTGAGCGAGTAGGGGCCCAGCCCAATGACCCATCTGCTAGTGAGCACACACAGTTCAAAAATATCCCCATTGGCTTCTGGTGGGCTGTGGTCACCATGACTACCCTTGGGTATGGGGACATGTATCCTCAGACTTGGTCAGGCATGCTAGTGGGTGCTCTGTGTGCTCTCGCTGGGGTGCTGACCATAGCCATGCCTGTGCCTGTCATTGTCAACAATTTTGGAATGTACTACTCCCTGGCAATGGCGAAGCAGAAACTTCCAAGAAAGAGGAAGAAGCACATCCCTCCTGCTCCTCAGGTGAGCTCCCCTACCTTTTGCAAGACAGACTTGAATATAGCCTGCAATAGCACACAGGGAGATGTCTGCCTCGGCAAAGACAACCGGTTGATGGAACACAACAGATCAGGTAGGACACAATCTCAAATGCATGTCCTCTAAATACTTTATAGACCAGTATGTTTGGTAGGTGTCAGAAAGCATTAAATCTTTCTGCAACTAAAAGATGTAGTTCCCTCCCCTCTCCCTTCACTCCAGTGTTTGCGTGTGTCAGTCTTGTAGATGGCAAAATAGTTACAATGACATTCCCAGGTCTGTGCATAGCTGGTCTATACAGTTTGCTTGCTATGTTGTGAATGCTTTTCTGCTGATGACATCGATCATTTATTTTGCTTGTTGTTTGTTTCATTGTACTGATGTTCTTTTGTTTTCCTGCATGATTGTGACTATCTGAACAGCTACTGTGTTCCACACCATTGAACTCCATGCTGTTCTGCTGGGTGTTTGTCTCTTGTGTCAGCTTTGCCTATGGCATATAGTGGCATATTATGTAAGATGCAATACAAGAGGAAGTCATTAAAAGAAACAGGTGCTTTACCTTGTAAAGGACAGCACTCAACGGAAGAATATAGAAAGCTGGCTTCTAGCTTTCAGATTTCTTTCCATTCAACACTCCAATTCCCTGGCAAGAAGTACTTCCCACATCTGTGTTATATGGGACATCACATTGTGTTTTTACTGTTATTTTGATAATATGACCGATATTAAGTTAAAGTAAAGCTTCTTGGGAAAAACTGAAAATGGCAATCATCAGCACCACTCTAGATGTCATTTCCCAGCACACACTGAATATCTTTTGAGATTAAAGAACAAAGTTAAGTAGCATTTAGTTTAATTACTATAGATTTGCAGTCACAAGTAGGACCGGTCAGAAAGCAAGAATTCCGTTTTGCACGAAAGTTTGAGCCCTAGCCACTGGGTTTTAGAGTTAGTCTCAATCTCTCTTGTTGGAGCTGTTCCACTTTGTACAAATAATTAAATATTCATTGGGAAAAATAAAGAGATTGACTCTGTAGCCTGATGGTTAAAGCACTCACATGGCATGTAGGAGACCCAGTTTCAAGTTCCTGATCCAAATTAGACAGAGCAGGGACTTGAACCAGGATCACCTATATTCCCTGCAAGTGCCCTAACTACATGGCTATTGAGTATTCTGGAGTTGAGTATTCTATTGAGTATTCTATTTTCCAGAAATTCCATCGTGGACCTGAAAAACATTCCAGATGAAAGTTTAGTTGAAATCGACACATTTCTGAAAAAGTTTAGTTTTCAATGAATCAGCATTTTCTGGCAGAAAAAAAAAATCTCAAAAAAATCCTGACCAGTTCTAGTCACCAGGCATTTTTTTTCAAATCTGTTAACTCTTATGCTGAACATGGCTTTATTGCAAAGCTCCCATATAAATCATTAGGCTCCTTTTGTAAAGTCAATAAGTAATAATAATGCAAAAACATGCGTTTCAGTGTTGGAGTAGCTGGATTTTGCTCTTTAGAGGGAAGAAGCTGAAAATTGTGACTGTGAAAAGTATCTTAATTCAGTTCTGACATTACACCACTGCTTAGTCTTAGGTTAAAAGAAGATCAATTAAAGAGAGAGTTCTGAGAACTCTGAGAGAGTTCTCAAGCAAAGGTAACACAGATTTTTTTAAAATTCTAAAGATATCAAAAAAGGGAGAGAAACTTTCAGATGACTGTGTGTTGTGGGTGGAATATAGTTAGTTTTACAGTGCTTGACTGATACACATTCTCAGACAGCATCTTCAAAGTGTTAATGACAACAGCTTTTCTGTGTCATCAAGTCCTGCTAAAGGCATTCCAGAAGAGAGGAGGCTCTGTGTGACAGCGCAAAGAGATAGTTCTAGTGAGTCTGCAGATTTATTTACAAGGTGTTATAATCCTTGAGGTTAGAGAAAAAAATCTTAAAGTGATCTACTTCTGGGTTTTTTTTCTCGCTCTCTCTGATAGCGCCACCATTTGTGCTCCGTTTCTAACTTAATTTCTTGTGTAGTTATTGGGATTGTTGTGCATAACTTCAAGGTACAATATTGCCATTTGTGGCCCCAATTCAGGAAAACACGTAAGCACATGGTTAAGTGCTTTCCTTAATAGGGACGGTTTCTTGAATTGGGTCCTGAAATACTACATATTTCTTGTTTAAAAAAAGGGTCTTTTGGAAAAACAAAAGTGGGCGATGTAGAGATTCTATTGCGTGCTGAATCTTAACCACACTGACTAAGGACCGCATTTAGCCCTCAGGTATATATGATTGATTTCAATGGGAGTTACATTTAATGTTAATTGTGCATTTCAGAGCAGCTTTGGCCCTAAACATTTATCATTTAATTCCTATATCAAAAGTTCTTTTAAAAACTATTCTACAGCAAAATGATCAACATAACTTAATTTTTAATAAAGAAGATAGTCAAAGAGATTAACACAATATTAAAACAATTAAGACAGACTACTGTTGGAAAGGTTAGCGTCTATAAAGGCACGTAATTCAGTAGAATAGCCTTTTATCTGATGGCATTTTATTTTATGTTAAGCTAGCTGAACATTAGGAGATATCTCAAATAGAGCTGGGATATTCAAAAGATGATTTGTTTTTGAATAAAACATTTACTTTTGCCCTTTTGCTGAATTTTGTAGTGATTAATGATGAACTGCAATCTTTTTCTTTATTCTTATCATGACATTATTACTGTTTTTTGTACTTGAGTGATGGGAATATCCGGCATTCAACATAAGCTCTTTGTGATGTCTCATTTCCTCATTCATTGTTGTCTGTAAATGGGCATGGTGCTTTAACCAGTGTTATCAGGTGAAGACAGTGCAGGAAGTGAGCAGCCACTCTCACCTGGGGAAAGGCACCCACCAATCAGACGCTCTAGTACCAGAGACAAAAACAGAAGAGGGGGAACATGTTTCCTACTGACAACAGGTGATTACACGTGTGCTACTGATGGAGGGATCAGGAAAGGTATGGACTTCTTTCATTAGATTGTAAAAAGTCACTCAGCAATGTTCTTGTGAAAAGCAAGCTTCAAGTAAAATAAGATGTGAACAACTGCGCTATTAGGAAAGATTGTAAATCAGTTCAATGCTTTTTCTTTCTTTCTTTCTTTCTTTCTTTCTTTCTTTCTTTCTTTCTTTCTTTCTTTCTTTCTTTCTTTCTTTCTTTCTTTCTTTCTTTCCTCTTCTGGTCCTTCCTTTTAGAAAACATTAGTTATTTTCCTCACTCCCCCTTTGTGGTATATCTGACAGTCATTCTTCTTGTGTCTTCATTTGTCTGTACCCTACAAAAAAGACTGCAATGTAGCTCTTTCTCATTAAGTCACTCACATGCTTCTTTAAAACATGCTCAAGTCTGATAACTCAGCATTTTGTAGGCTCTTGGGTGGGATTTTCAAAAGTGTTCAGCATTGGCCTCTCTCGACTTCCATTGACTTCAGAGGGAGCAGAGTGAGGCCAAGGCTGAGCACTGCTGAAAATCTTGCCCTTAGATCTGTATGCAGAAATGTGAATGTGAGTGTGCACAGCTGCATTTCTGTGCATAACTACTATAATTGGAGAATAATATGATTATCCATTAATGCAAGGTAATAACATGAGCAATTGCAGTGATATCATATGCAGGTGTAGGTGTTCAACTGTATATTTTTTGCTCGCAGATCCTAGGCCTCTGCCCATTGAGAATTAGAATCTGTAATATGTACTAGATACTTATAATTCTTCAAGAAATTCCTTTTTAGGGCCCAGTCTGGTGAGGTACTGAGGAACTCTTGCAAAGTGCTCATTACCCTTATCTCCTAATTACTCTGCACCTAGCAAGATCAAGTGTATAATTTCAATTAGACATTTCAGTGTAACAACATGACATTGGTTACTGTTAACTTGGTAAAAACCACAACTAGAACAGGTCAGAAAAACCAAACTTTTCTCTGAAATAAATTTCAAATGAAAATTCTTTATTCAAAAATTTTCATCTGAAAAATTTGGGGTTTTCAGTGGGAAGTTTCAAGCTGATGCCAACAAAAAATTGTTTTGATATAGCTTAAAATATATTATTTCAATTTTTTTGAAACAAAAAATCTGAAAGAAACAACATTTTAAATTTGAAAGTTATATATAAAAATGTTTCAGAATTTCCCCAGGAAATCTGAATTATGTTATTGAAATTGACATTTTCCCATGGAAAATATCTGGTTCCAATGTAATCATATTATTTGGTGGGAATATTTTCTAGCTGTAAAATTTTGACTTCTCTAGCCATAAGCTTCACTATAAGCAAAATACTTTGACCATTGGGCCTGAAGTTTATTCAACACAGATTATGTTACTTCATAATCTGAAAGCACTCTCAGGATATCATCAAAATAATTTGAAGATCTGAAATTTAATTCACATATCAAATGCCATAGTTTTGCATTTTTTTTTATTTTGAGTTTCAATGCTTTTTCCTTTCATTGCAGACTCTCACTGACTTCAATGGGTTTTGGATCAAACTCTTACCCCTGCTTTCATCCATCCTGTGTATTTTTTTCCCCACTCTTCAGATCTCATTCTTTTTGTCATAGCATCTTTGCCTTCCCCTACCTATCAGTTCTCCTTTGCTTTTGTCATTAAAAAAGGGAAAAGAAAACATAACAAAATATTATCTTTCTAAGTTGAGTAAAAGACATCACCTAATTTCTTTTGAATCTCTCTACCTTCCCATATTGCCAAGAGTATGTTTCCAAGAGATTTGGACAAATATGAATAAAAATAGATGTTTTTTTCTCAAGCTAGCTCTTTCTAATCTGTGCAAATTCCAATAGAAGCTCCTAAAATGAATTTAAAATGAACTGGAGGTTTGTGAAGCATCACAATCCAACCTGCCCTTACAATCTGGAGATAACACTGCACAATGTATTAGCAGACTTTGGATTATAGATTTGCTTTTAGCAAATGTTCTCAGTACATCAGTCAAGAAATTTTGAGATTGGGAGAAATATTAATTATAATTTCTATTATATATTTGTGTCCAATATGGTTCACAATGTGTTAGGCCCTGTACAAACCTAGCACAAAAGAAGATGCAATTTCTGCCTTAAAGAACATGTATTTTGGAGAGACCCTAGCACATAAGACCAGATTTTCCTAAAACTGCTAATCATCTCTTCCCAAATATGATATAAATACCACCAAAATTATCCTATGTAGAAGATGAACAAGTAACTGCTCATCTGTATTTTCATCTACACATTTAATATTCTTCAGCAAGAATCTCATGATTTCATTGCATGCAAATACCCCAGTCTTGCAAACTGCTTAGATATCTGCTTAGCTTTAAGCTGGTAAGTAGCATCACTGAGGTCAATAGGACTATTTGTGCTTACAATTAACATGCACATAAGTATTTGCAGGTTTAGGGCTCACATCTTTTAGTATAAGGCAAAATTTGAAGTAGAATGTGGGAAGAATCACCCTGAAGTGTTTGTACTTTGTGGTAGTCTTCTGGATGCTATCCCTGAGTATTTTTGTACAAACCAGTGGGGTTAACTCATTGCTTCATGGGTAGAATTATTCAGGTTTTATTGTGTAAACAGTGAGACAATGATGAGCAATGTTTTCTGGTGATTTAAAAGCACAGTCTCTACTAAATTCAGACAAATCTATATGCAGCATAAAGTGGGTAGATTGACCTAACAGTATATGTGAACAGAAATGTTTGCAAGTGCAATGTTCCCCCCAAATTGTGAGTTTTTAGATGTGACTACCCAATTTCAGAATTAATTTTTCATCATGTTAGGCTTATGAGCAGTCATGTTGTGCTTTTCATTAGAATCAGTTAAATAAAGACTGCAAATAATTGTGATTTAACTTTGCAAATCAGAAAGAAATTGCAAATTTAGCTATCTTATTATACTTTTATATTAGATACAAAGTCTGAGCCTTAACATTCCTGAAGATAGAGCCTCTTTACCAACAACATTATTTCATCCTCTACATGAATAACTATAAAATTACTTTATATAACTATGTAGTTTTCTGTACATTAAGGAAAATCTGATCATATTAGAAATTGGGTTTAACACAGATTATATCTTTCTAACACTTTTTTACAATCTGTTCTTTTAAAGACCTTGAGTATATTACTCAAATGACACAATCTACAGCAATCAGTCAATAGTACTCTATGAATGACCAAATCATTACTTGATTTGCACTTAGCTGAACCCTACTAAAACCAGTGGATTTGTACTGAAAAGTAGGTCTAAAAGTATGTAGCACATATGATTTGTGATGGCTTTGTTTATTCTCATTGGAAAGGACAGCTACGTTAAGATCCCGTTTTTTTCTCTTTTGTCTCAGCATTGAGCTCTTTGCAGGCAAAGTCCCTTTGAACCCAAAATAGCACATTTGATTACATTGCATTGTATTGTTTGTCTTTGTCTATTTTCTGGCTGAATTCAACTGATGTCTGTGCATTTTCTCATAAAAGGATACGAAAAATCCCGAAGCTTAAACAACATAGCTGGCTTGGCAGGCAATGCTCTGAGACTGTCTCCAGTAACATCACCCTACAGCTCACCTTGTCCTTTAAGACGCTCTCGATCTCCCATCCCATCTATATTGTAAACCAGATGGCATCAATCGGCTACATAGCATTAATTCAAATACTGTTTACCACATTATGGAAATAAATGTAGCATTAACTGTAGGTTCCATAAATACAGTATAAATTCTGCATGATATAAATGTCAGTAGTAAGAAATGCCACTTGGGTAGCTGAAGATTCTTATCTTGGCTTTTAAGATTGTCTAAAGTAGTGCTTCTCCTTTTATCTACTATATTGTCCTACTTTACCATGGCAATAAAAGGACAGCTAGTAGACTCCATTGGCCAGTATATTCAATAAATAAGTGTATTTTCAGGGAGATATATTTAAAACAACGTGCTTCCAAATGATAATCAATCACTCCATTGAACCTTCATTACTTGTGACTCTAACCCATTCTGAAGATGTCTGGAATCTTGTCTTTGTCACACACAATGTGATTTGGGTCTGATCATTTGCATGGATCATACTGTCTCCATCACCTGACAGCAGTGTTGCAGATTACTGGGACCATAGATGGCTCTGGATGTGTGTTCTTGCATTGTACCATCCTGCTGAAATGAAAGCACTGATGAAATGGTCTGTATGTGGGATTGTTTTTTGTTGTTTAACCTTTTAAATTTCTTTAAATTATTTGTTTTTAAATGGTTTGATTTCTTGATTAACTTTGGTACTAGACTGCTGTATCAGAGTTCTGAATGTCTCCGGTTGTTTGCACACAGATAACTGCAAAGAGGTTGTCATTACTGGTTACACGCAAGCTGAGGCCAGATCTCTTTCTTAATGGCTTGGGGAAGGCACAAAACATGAAAGAAAGGTAAACACCATCCAGGCTTGCAATTTTAAGCTAGCAAGTGCTGCTTGGTACTGTAGTCATTTTTCTACTCCAGGGTTCTTCAACATTTTCAGAGGCAGAGTGCCATGTAAAAGCAAGAAGATTATTGCTTTTATCTGTACAAATATAGGAGGGCAGTAGTTCTCAAAAGGGGTTTGACCAGCCTTAAATATGATTCATGAGCTTCATAAATTTCTTCAGTCAGTGTTTTTTTGAGGTGCTTTGTTCTATATGTTGTTTCGTCTGTCTGTTTTGCTACGTGTCTGCTGTATTCTTCATCTGTCTCCATAAAGCACAGAAGTACCTTTAAAATGTCCCCATCTTTTAAGATTAACTGTTGAGTACATTTTCTCCTTTCCCCCCTTTTTGGTACAGACTATACATTTCAAATGTAAGTTAATATCCTTTAGCCTACCTAATGTGGGAACTTTGAAGATCTTTGAAACGTGGGATTTAGCAATGATTTTGCCATTCTAACTGGTTGTCTACTGCAGCCGCATCAATCCCGCTACCTAGCAACCAACATTCATTACTGTATTCAAACTGTATCCCCTCCAGTGGCTTTTTCTTTCAATTTAAAAAGCAAGAACCTGTTTACGCAACAGTACAAATGCAGTAGTAGATTTGATATTTTGGGCTGGTGAGGAAAAAGACACCCAACAACAAAGTCTTATGGAAGAAAAAAAAAAAGCGCGAAACTAAGTCTTAAGAGATCCTTGAGATTGTTGAATAATCCCTGACTGTCATATGTTTATATTTTTTGTTAGGAAGAGAAATAACTTTTATTGTTGACCATGTAACATATTCTTCTGTATGTAGCCTAGCTCTACAGCATGACCTGCATGTCAGACTTCTTGTACTATAATATATTTATCAAAGTATACATTTCTGATATTTAGAGATGTACAATGATTTAGTTTTGGTAAAACATTGCCAATAGAGAGAGATAATTGCAAACAGCTTTTTAGCAAAGGAATTAATATAATATCTGGTGCTGCTGTTATATTGACTACAGTGTTGTACAGAATTTATCATGGATTTTTGACTGCTGAAAAAGGGACAATGGAATTTAGCCATACCAAGGACTGTACTGGAAAGAGACTACTGCTGCTGAATGGGCCATGATAAACAACTCGTGCATTGAACAGGTCATTGAGCCGTCACATGGGAAGTAGAGATTATTATGAAGATGAAGGACTGATTTCAATTGCTGCTGCCAGTGGAAGAGGTGACTAGTCACTGCTGATGAGTCAGCTGTAAATACAATGTGTGTGCATGGAATATCAGCTTTTGCCATCTATGTCAGAGGAAGCTGAATTCAAAGTCATCATATCTCAGACTCCATGCAAAGAACCACGTGCCTCTCTCTGTGTATTCTCCCTGGTTCCCGCAGTATGGTCGTGCTGTGGATCATGCAAAGGCACACACTTATAATTGTAGTGATGTAAACTACATCTGTCTTCACTTCCCTCATAACAAAGGTATTTTTTTTGCAAGGGTCATGACCATGGACAGAGTGGGTTTTGCTACAAGTTCTTGTTTTCTCAGTTTGCCATATCTATATTTTTATGAATTCCAGTGTACATGCCAATTTTTGTTTACTTTTCACTTTGATAAGAGAAATGTGACTGCAGACAAACATCACAGACTTTGTTCACAGTACACAGTCTTTTTTCATTGTTACCTCAGACTATAAGTATTATGAGAAATAAAATTCTGTCAGCAAGAATATTTGGGTTTTTTATTCAAACTATCGCAGAAGCAACATCAATAAATATCAAATATGTATTAAAATTATATCCTAAAAATGTATATTTTGCATAAGAGAGATATTCTTTGATCAATTACTTTTTGTGAGTTTTGTGGTAAATTGATCTAGTCTGTTCTATGTCTTTGATGCATTGTAGTTGGTACAGTGTATTAATTATGTTCTCCCCATCCTATTTAATGAGAATTTCTCCAGAATATGTTTGTCATCCTGGTATCCTGAATGTAGGGACTATCCCAGTTGTGAAACTCTGTATCGTGGAACTTTTGTGAACACGTCAAGGTGCATGCACAATCCTGGTGGAAACTAATAGAAATGTAACTAACTGAAATGGAGAATAAAAGGCAAATGATTTGGGGATGAGCTTGGAACATACCTTATAATATGGCTCATGTGCTTTCTTTAGGTTAATGGCCTTTGATCATTCTTATGATTTATATCATTCCCCAGACCAGTCTCCTGGGGCACATACAAAGAGCTCATTCAAAGAATTGGGTTTGAAACAATCTAAAAATCTTTCTCTAGGAATCTTGTTTCCTTCCTGTTACTGATCCCAGGGCTTGTGTGGAAATAGGCACTGGGCTAGTTAATTATAGATTAAATAATAGACCACTGTATCCTGGAGTGTAGTGACACTAAAAGAATTTAATGGTCATGGTAGGTAACCAACTGAACACGAACTTCCAGTGCCATGCTGTAGATATGATGGCAAATGTGATCTTTGGACATAAAATCAGGGGAATATCAAGTAGGAGCAGAGAGGTGTTACTATCTCTGTATGTTGTATTAGAGAGTCCTTTACTGGAATACTTTGCCCAGATCTGGTTCTCCACTTCAAAGGGATGTTGAAAAAGTATGTGGGATTGTTTTTGTTTTGTTGTTTAAAAGGTTTCAGAAAAGACCTACAAGAATGATTCAAGGTCTAGAAATTTGCCTTATAATGAGAGACTAAAGAAGCTCAAAGGCTAAGAGGCGACTTGGTCTACAAGTAACTACACAAAGAGATTTTTGATAGCAGAGGTCTGTTTAAACTAGCAGAAAAAGGCATAATGAGAGCCAATGGTTGGAAGCAGAAGTTCAACAACTTCAGATTTGAAGTAAAGTGCAAAATTTGAACAGAAAGGGTAATTATTCATCGGAACAATTTACCTAGGGATGCGGGTTCTCCATTGCTTGAAGTCTTTACAACAAGAATGGATGTATTTTCTAAAAGCTGTAGCTCAAACAGAAATTATCGGTTTGATGTAGAAATTGCTGGGTGAGGTTCTGTGACCTGTGTTACGCAGGGAGTCAGTGTACATGACCATAACGATCCATTCTGGCCTTAAAATCTATGATATTGTGAATAAATTTCTCCATATTTTTATAAGGTTGCATTCAGCTTCAGATTAACTGTGTTACTTTAACTAATACTTATAAATATTATGATTGAGATATCCCTGTACCACAAGTGCACTATGCAAACTGGAGTTAGAATTCTTAAGGATCAGAGTAAAAAACTAAATAGCAAGCAGTATGCCATGGAGCTTTTTCTATATGTGAAAAGGGTTATTGCTGGTAAAGATGGTATTAGGACCCTCAGAAGGAGAAATGGTGTAAATGAAATTAAACTATTAAAATAATTGGGATCATAGTGGTAGCATCATGCTATATGGTTACTGAAAAAGAAGAGGGAGAGAGGGAGAATCAATTTGACATGAACATAATCAGCATCATATTTTAATATGAAGATATGAATTAAAAAGTCATGAATGAACTAAATTATCTGAAAAGGAAAGACATTGATTTATCATCAAAGTAAATCAGGCAGAAAGTCAGATAAAGGAAATGGGAATGGAAAACTAATACTAGAAAGAGAAAATGAATATATTAATAGGCCTTATTGCAAGTCAGTGATAGGAGTGAATACATAATAGATATATTGAAGACTAATAGAGCTAGAAGAAATTCTGAAAAAGCAGAGGTTACGATTAAGTGAAAGTTATCAAAAATATTAGCATTATTCTGCAATCCATTCTTTTGGCTTTCTAATGATTTTTTAAAACTCTTAAATCTAGGAACAGACCAGTTATTTGAAATTATCGTCTTTTAAATCAGAGATGATTCACGAATGAATAATACTGAAAACTTGGTATATGATCTTCTGTTTTGCGTTTGTGTCCATTATGTCATGATCAACATTTCCTTCCATGTTAATTTTGCAATCATTTTTCTGTTCTGTGTTTAAAATGTTCAAAAATTGGCATCTTTTTGTCTGTGCAAATAGTAGTAAATAATTCCAGTTAGGCATGTAACCATCTGATTTGCTGCCTCAAGCAAGAGAAAGAGCCGAGATTTTTTTCAAAGGGGCTACATCTCTGCCTATGTTTTTGAGAGTGCAACTTTGCACAAACAAACACTGTTGCTTGCACTTTTTGATCACAAGTACCTGTGTGCAAAATTGACACATGCAGTTGACAGATTCACAGATGGGGAGATTCCATCTTGCAAAAATATCGAGAATACTTTTTGAAAATTTGGTACCTAACCGCAATAACCTGTGGTCATATTTAATTGCTCCCACAATGTTGTTCCTGCGATTATTTGCTGATGCAAGAAGGGAGAATGAATTTAAAAACTGGGCCCTAAATGGACTGCATCTAATTTTACAGGGCCTGGCCACACTACACTATGTTACTGTGTGAGGGAACCCAGCAAGGCCAGATTAAGGCAGGGGCTTTAGGGGCTGCAGCCCAAGGCCTCGGCTCAAGGGGGACCCTGAAAAAATAAATTACAGGCAGTGATCTCCAACTCTGGGCCACTAAAAGTCCCGTGGTGCAGCGGGGCGCTCAGGCAGGCTCCCTGCATGCTGTGGCCCCACGCTGCTCCCGGAAGTGGCTGGCTGCTAGTACGTCTCTGTGGCCCCTGGGGGGGGAGGGGGTGGTGGCTCTGCACACTGCCCCCTCTCCCAGCACCATCCCCGGAGCTCCCATTGGCCAGTGGGAGCAACGGGGGTGGCGCTTGCAGGTGAGGGCAGCGCACGGAGACATGCTGTCCAACTGCTCCCGGGGGCAACAGAGACGTGCCAGCAGCCGGCCACTTCTGGGAGCAGCGTGGGGCCATGGCATGCAGGGAGCCTGCCTGAGCCCTGCTGCGCCGCTGGCCAGGAGCCGCCTGTGGTAAGTGCCTCCTGGCTGGAGCCTGTATCTTGCACGCGCTCCTCCATCCCAACCCCCTGCACCAGATCAGAATCCCCTCCTGCACCCAAATTCCCTCCCAGACCCCGCACTCCCTCCTACACCCCAATCCCCAGCCCCCTCCTGCACCAAACTCCCTCCCAGGAAAAAGACTTGTACACAGGGGCCCCACAAAATCTAATAGCCATGGGCCCACAGGAGAGTTAATCTGACCCTAGAACCCAGGTATAACATATCCCAATCTGGTTATAACCTATTTGCATTTAGAGAATTCCAACCTGAATTCTCTAAACCTGTGGCACAGTTTGGAGAATGTTAAGTCAAGTCCCAGCTACTTTATAAAATTCTCATTGTTTGGGAAATGTTTTGAGTACACAAAGGTAAAACCTGCCTTTGTGCTGCAGGATGGCATAGGCACTCTTTCTTAGAGAATAAAAAGTAGAGTATTTCCTGCCAGTCGGTTCAGAGCTGCACCAGGCCTACAGATATCAGGGGCTGTTAAAATAATAATGTGGAAGTTGTGTCTTGCCTGTAGACTGCTTATTTGCAAAACCAGCAAGCTCAGATTTTTTTTGTTAAGAAGCTTCTTCTTTAAAATGAAGCAATGCAAATTTCCATCTGTCTGAATAATAATAGACATGCCATATTATCCTATTAGGCTGATTCTAAATATAGCTGGATTCTGTTTCTTATAAGGATTTTCTTTCTTTGTGAAAAAATACAGCACCAAGGTTGTATGAAGATCTTAACAATTTCTTTTCATGGATATACATGGCTTTGGGATAATGTAATGCAGCATTTGGCATTTTGAAGGTGAACATAAACTAGTGAGTTGGCAACTAGCGTTTTTCTATATTTTGCTTCCATGAACAGAGATCAGGCAGGGCTGCTCATGAACTGAATCATTAATGGGAGGTGGAGCAGATGGAAAAGACTGGAAATCAAAGCTCTCTAACTCTTGGCAAATCTGTTGTTCGCTTACCAATAAACTCTTGAATTGTGGATCATCCAGTCGGGTGGAAAATGTAATCATCTGAAAAGCACTCCTGTCATTCCAATGGTAGAAAGGTTAAATTGTACAACTTTTCTTTAAGCAATGCCTTTTCATTCTCTTGCTCTATTCTGTTTAGAAACTGTCCCAAACCATTTTGATTGGAGTTCATAGGCAACAGAAGGAGTTTAGTAAGTACTCTTTTGAACCACTACTTAACACTTTGCAATTTTGCTTTTGATTTGTGAGGATTGGAGAGATACAGATGTTAACAATCTTAAACCCCCAACTCGGCAAAGCATTTAAACACATGCTTTAACTTTAAGAATATGAGTTATCTCTGCAGCCCGTTATTGGATTGGGGTGTTACTGAATGACGGTCCCAGTGTGAAACCCTGGCCCTACTGAAGTCAAAGGCAAAACTCTATTTACTTCAATAAAAGAGAGAATTTCACCCCCACTCGAAGTCTTGGGAAACAACTTCTGTCTAACTCAGGCTTTTCCAAAACATTTCACCATGGCTCCCAAGTAGTCAAACAAATGCAAAGTGAAATCAAACAGAATGAGGCCTGATCTCAGACTCTAAAATTTGAGAGAAGCTGGGTGTACACAAAAAAACTAGAAGAAAAACATCATTTTTGCTATTTTAAAGCTTTAAGTTAATACAGCTTGGTGAAGAGTTAACAAATAAACAGTGACTAAGGGCAAGACCTTTACTTGGGAGATATAGAAATCATAGGCAAGTCTAAATTTCAAAGAGAAGCATCACAATCTTATTGCATTTGTCAATGTTTGTATATAAATGTTGTCCGTGATACAATTGTTTTTCCTGTTAGAAAAGAAGGATGCATTGTACTAAGTACCCACACTGACAAAATGATCTGATTCAGGGACCTTGACAGATCTGTTTTGTAAAATATGAGAGAAAAAAGGAAAAAATTATAGTACACAAAAAATTAGGCCTTTTGCAGGGGTAGAACTGTCAATACTGAAGCCTTTACATCTAGACTCATAGACTCATAGACTTTAAGGTCAGAAGGGACCAATATGGTCATCTAGTCTGACCTCCTGCATGATGCAGGCCACAAAAGCTGACCCACCCACAACAGAATCTTCCAGCCTGCGACCCCTGCCCTATGCTGCGGAGGAAGGCGAAAAACCTCCAGGGCCTCTGCCAATCTACCCTGGAGGAAAATTCCTTCCCGACCCCAAATATGGCGATCAGCAGTACCCCGAGCATACAGGCAAGATTCTACAGCCGGACCCTCATTTTACCCGCGATTGCACGTTAATGCCTAATTGACTGTAATCACGTTATCTCTTCAAACCATTCCCTCCATAAACTTATCAAGCCTAATCTTGAAGCCAGAAAGGTCTTTCGCCCCCACCGTTTCCCTCGGAAGGCTGTTCCAAAATTTCACCCCTCTGACGGTTAGAAACCTTCTTCTAATTTCAAGCCTAAACTTCCCCACGGCCAGTTTATATCCATTCGTTCTCGTGTCCACATTACTACTGAGCTGAAATAATTCCTCTCCCTCCTTGGTATTAATCCCTTTGATATATTTAAAGATAGCAATCATATCCCCCCTCAGCCTTCTTTTGGTTAGGCTAAACAAACCGAGCTCCTCGAGTCTCCTTTCATAGGAAAGGTTTTCCATTCCTCGGATCATCCTAGTGGCCCTTCTCTGTACCCGTTCCAGTTTGAGTTCATCCTTTTTAAACATAGGAGACCAGAACTGCACACAGTATTCCAAATGAGGTCTCACCAGCGCCTTGTATAACGGAAGGAGCACCTCCCTGTCCCTACTAGAAATACCTCGCCTAACGCATCCCAAAATCGCATTAGCTTTTTTCACAGCCACGTCACATTGCCGACTCATAGTCATCCTGCGATCAACCAGGACTCCGAGGTCCTTCTCCTCCTCCGTCACTTCCAACCTATGCGTCCCTAACTTATAACTAAAATTCTTATTAGTCATCCCTAAATGCATCACCTTACACTTCTCACTATTAAATCTCATCCTATTATTTTTACTCCAATTTACAAGGTCATCCAAGTCTCTCTGCAGAATATCCCGATCCTTCTCCGAATTGGCAATACCTCCCAACTTTGTGTCATCCGCAAACTTTATCAACCCACTCCTACATTCGGTTCCGAGGTCAGTAACGAATAGATTAAATAAAATCGGACCCAAAACCGAACCTTGAGGAACCCCACTGGTGACCTCCGTCCAACCCGACAGTTCACCTTTCAGTACTACCCGCTGCAGTCTCCCCTTTAACCAGTTTTTTATCCACCTCTGGAATTTCATATCGATCCCCATCTTTTCCAATTTAACCAATAATTCCTCGTGCGGCACAGTATCAAACGCTTTACTAAAATCGAGGTAAATTAGATCCACCGCATTTCCTTTATCTAGAAGGTCTGTTACTTTCTCAAAGAAGGAGATCAAGTTGGTTTGGCACGATCTGCCTTTCGTAAACCCATGTTGTAATTTGTCCCAATTGCCATTCACCTCAAGGTCCTTAACTACTTTTTCCTTCAAAATTTTTTCCAAGACCTTGCATACTACAGAAGTTAAACTAACAGGTCTGTAGTTACCCGGGTCACTTTTTTTCCCCTTCTTAAAAATAGGAACCACATTAGCTATTTTCCAGTCCATCGGTACCACCCCCGAGTTTACAGATTTATTAAAAATTATCGCCAAGGGGCTTGCAATTTCTCGCGCCAGCTCCTTCAATATTCTAGGATGGAGATCATCCGGTCCGCCCGATTTAGTCCCATTTAGCTGGTCAAGTTTGGCTTCCACCTCTGATACTGTAATGTCAATCGCCCCTCCTTTATTCCCCTGTGTCCCGCTCCCTCTATTCCTAAGCCCTTCATTAGCCTTATTAAACACCGACGCAAAATATTCATTTAGATATTGTGCTATGAAACTGTTGGATAGACTGTGAGCAGACATTGCAAACGTTTAGCTGTTAAGATCTTTTCTGAATTAGTAGTTTTGACCAGAACAGGAACCAGAACAGTGCAATTTTCTTTTTTTTTTTTTTTTGGACAGGTCCCCTGGCCTCTTTAGTTTTAGTAGGGCAAACCATAAAGCATGCACACAAGAAGAACAGTGCCCTTTAGAGTGTCTTTGGGAAAAGGCTTTTTTAAGTGAAGTGAACATGAATATATAAATATATATTTGTATAGATAATATTATGAATAAAAATAAAACTCATTATTTTCAGCTTTTTGTGTGTTTTGATATGTGATGCTTGTTTCCTAAGTTTTTAATCTCACTGGTCTTCACTTACCCCTCCCACAGAAATGCCAAATTGATCTCTTGGCGTTTCCACTGCATTCTTAAATGTAGAGGGGGCTTCTCCCAACCCCACTGGAAAGAACGGAGCCTGATCCCCCAAACCCTTCAGATGCCCCAAGGTCCATTGGAGGCATAGAGCCATTTACAAGAAAGCACAGTATTGCTGTACTGGCTTCTGGGCCTCCTATTGCTTTCCCGGCTTCCCTGGTAGTGGAATTCTATTGAAGCCAGACTGTTAGGGCTTCTTGGCTGATGCCTGCTTCTGAAACACTCCTTGGAGTGGCTTCATTCACTTGGAAAACTTTTAGCACTCTGACTTTCCTGGCTTCCCTCTATGGATATGTCTACACTGCAGTAAGACGTGTGGCTGCAGCATGTGTAGACATATCCAAGCTAGCTTTGATCTAGCTGGCTTGAGTAACAGCAGCAAATGTGGCACGCACTGTACAAGTCCACCCGGGGCCCTGGGTGCATATTTGAGCAGCTAGTCCATGCTGCCATGGCTTCACTACTACTGTAACTCGAGCTAGCTAAATCAAACTAGCTCAGCTATGTCTACACGTGTAGCAATTATGCCTCTGATTGCCGTGTAGATGTATGCTATGTCTTCTCAGGTCCCCTGTACGTACGTATGTACACACTCTCTCTCGCTCTCTCTCATTTCCCAGAACCCATCTTCCATGCTCCCATTCCATGCCACCTCCTCTATGCTCCTGAGGTCTCCTGCACTCATTAACCCCCCCCAACATGTCCTGCCCATGTCTATCAATGTATCTCCTACTCCTGCCTCCTCCCAGAGTACCTATATTGTGTGTACATGTCTGGGGTAAGGAGTTATTGATAGAGAGCCACACTGAATACATGAATTTTGAATTTAGTTCTAAAAGTGGTGGAGTGCAAGGTCACCTTCTGTGGGAATGAATTTCCTAGTCCAGGTCTAGGAGTGGAAAAAATTCTGTCTTCCACTCTGACAAGCCTTCCTCTTGATAGTTTCATTGTGCCATTGTCTGTAGCTGTTGTGGGAGGTCATGGTTTTGGAGGGAGAAACACAAGGCAGCTGGGGCTAGTTGCCTGGAGGTCTTTGAATATCAGGACAGAAATTTTGAACAGAACTCTGTTCAATGGGAAGCCAGTGTGGACAGCAGAGCACTAAGGTGATCTGTTTGCAGAGCAGATGGCCTGCTGCTTTTGTTTACTAACTAGAATTTTTTCTGGGTTTGAGGCTTCATTCTGAGACATGAGTTACAAAAAGCGCTGGAGGTTACAAATGCATGGGGCACTGTGGCCAGGTCTGTGTCCAATAGCAGGGGTGTTTTTGTTTGTTTGTTTGTTTGTTTAAAATATATACATCCTATATAACCCTCCTTTCACACCTGGATTCATTCTTCAGCCTCGCTGTGGGACAGATTTCAACAGCACCTTTCTCATGGCCACAGAAATGAGGAGCATTAAAAAAGTGTTCATTTAATTTTTGTAATAAAACAATGAAAGTTAAGAGTAGCACAGCTGTGAGTGGAGGGCGACTCGAACCTACTATCACGTTAGACCGGAGGAGTTTAACAGAGGCATAGAAGAGCATTCAAAAAACCTAAAAAGGTAACTACTCAGAAATTTAATTCAGAAATGAATTCCCAAAACATATGCGTGGATGTATGAATATGTGAAATATAATGATACTGCGTAGAGAGAGTTGAGTCCCAAAAATACTGGAGTGTGACGAAAAAGAATGGGAAAAAGGGCATATGGTTTTGCCTATTTTATTTTTGACCAGATTGCAATATTGAGCTAACTTTACAATTCTAAAATACAACAAATTAGGTGTGAGAACATTAACTACATGTCAAGGGAAAACCATCCCCCCTGGGTAACCATAATAATTTAATTTTAAGAAACATTCTGAGATGTGGATGTAGATCTTGGACAAAAGCAGTTTATTAACAGTTACATCTAGTACATTATTACTTGCAGAAGGTATTGTGATCTTCTGAACTAAATTCTACTGTGCATTTTACTGGAAGATCAAAGATTGTATACAGTTCACTCTTACTTTAATTCAAAGCTCCAGTGCAATATTTGGCTATTTTTTATTTAAATCATAAATGTCTCTTATAAAAGACTGGGTCACGTATTGGGACACACATGGTTCCTACTTGTATATCCCCAGGAACATATCACTTGCCTGCTACTCTCTTTGAGGCCCAGAGCTGGTGTGTGTAACAAATGTGACAGCACTCACAATTGAATGTTGATTTGTGTGATACCTAACAAAGGTTTCAGTAAACCAGGTGACTCTTTTGTTGTCCATACAAGAAACAATGTTATGTGATAAGCTCATCTATCACAAAGTTAGCAATACATTTCTGCCATAGGAATTATTTGTTTTCTCCTTTAATTAAGAATTAAACATATAATTTTGGTGCTGTGCAGTGAATTTTACTTATATTTTTCCTTTTATGTAAACAGAGCTCTTTGTTACAAGCACTTTCATGTATCAGGACTCCATCTCTCCCCACACTGCCTTGCATAATGGGTTGTACCCTCACAGAAGTATTCATTTTAGAATTACATTACTTCTCTGCTTTTGCAAGGTCAAGTACACTGAATACCATAAATTGTATGCTGTACATCATAACACAAAGTGTGTGCATGGGGGAAAGTCTGGAGTACATCTCATTGATGGTATTGAACTTGCGGGAGGTGGGCTTCTACTCTAAGGAAACTGTTTAGACACAGGGACCTTGAAGGAACTGCATGAGGAAACCTAAGGGACAGGAGATCCTCTTATTCCTGCACCCCAGCACTCTCACAAGCTCATAGGATAGCCAGGCTGACTTGAGGGATGGGACATAGTTACAGCAGGCAACAAACAAATGCTTACTGAGGCCTACATTCACATGCTGTTGCTGCCTGCTGCCCACAACTGAGGAACCAGTGAGCTCTGGAGGAGGAGAGGACAGCAAGAACCAAGAGCAGCTTAACAAAGGTAAGTCTACATTTTAAAAAAATGTTTTATCCCTCATCTATCTGGGCTTTGGAGAAGGAAGGAAATTCTGGCTCAGGGACAGAACTCTGGTGTGCAAAGGGGAAGCCCATGACAGAATGGATAGTTTGAGAGGGAGGGTTTGGATCAGAAATGTGGCTTTAAAGGAGGAAGGGGATACTTCGAGGTGGGCACAGAAAGGAGCTCTAGAGTGGAAGGGGACTGTGAAAGAAGGGGGATTGGGCTCAAAGAAGAGAAGTACATCAGAGAAGGGAGAGTGGGGAGAAGGAAGATGAATTCATCATGACTATGGAGGGAGAAAGAATCTCAGGATTAGGGGGCAGGACTCTAGCTCTCAGGCTGGAGAAAGAGGTTGGTAGAATAAAGTTTCCATCTAGGAGGAAATGTCTGGGAGGGTCTTGACATTTCTTTGTGTGATAGGGGCCAATATTTTGGTGTTTCTGGTCCGTGGTCAGCATTAAATTACTCCGGTCACCAACAGAGTTCAGAGCTTGCATATATAATCCCAGGCAGTATCACAGAATAAGGGCAAGCCCTGTTTTCCCATACAAGGGTTTATAAATGTTAAGTTCATTTTGTTTTCAAGTAGAAAAGGCAAAAGTTAAAATAATGACACCCCCTCTCCCCAAATAGGCAAGGGCTAAAATATGAATAAGAAATAAAAAATAAATGGGTCAGACTCTGATACCATCCATCCCACCGAGTAGCTCATTACTCTGTGAGTCATCCCATTGACTTCACTGACAGCAAGGGAATCAGAGTCTGACCTTGAAGAAACGAGTGAATGAGAAAGAGAGGCCAGGGTTAAAGTGCCAAACAAGGCACACTAGGTTAGGACTAATAACCAACAAAAACCGAGAGTAGCAGCGGGTATAGGTATAAAAAGGGGGAATACATACAGTTTATTACATAAAAAAATGGAACTAAGAAGACATATGGCCTATCTCTTTGGGCCTGATTCTGTGTCCAACTCCCTTGGATTTCAGACTCACACCCTTTGCTTGTATGGCGTAGTTTTTTCACTCTGTCTCTTTTCATCTTTTTAGAGCTTGATTGTGCCAGCTAGGCACAGTCTACAGTAAGAGGGAATGTAGAACTGAATCACCACTGGGAGCCTGAGGAGGCATTTTGCTGGTTTCTGGAATTCCTGGGTGTGGAAAGATTGCATGCCCACTACTCAAGCCCATGCAACTGACCCCCTCCTTGCCCTCTTCGGGACACCATATCCCCCCAAGGGAGTAAGTACAGAGTAATCCCTGTGCTCCTCCGAGTGCAGAGGATGCAGTTCTGGCCCTCATGCACTCTTCTTATCCCATCCGTACCATAGCACACCTGAGTAACAGCTAGGCAGAAGCTGGCCCTTTCGGTACATCTACACTGAACAAGAGGTGAGATTTGCCGCTTGTATCTGCATTAGCTTTAATCTAGCTAGCTCACTAAAAATAGCAATGACAACACAGAGATATGAGCGTCGACATGGACTGCACAAGCCTGCCTGCCTTTCCCCAGGGGTATATACTCCCTTGTGCAGCCTGCGCTGCCCTGTCTTCACTGCTATTTTTAGCAAGCTAGCTAGATTAAAGCTAGCACAGGTAAATCTATACAAGCTGCAAGTTGCACCACCAGCTGCAGTGTTGACATGCACTTATTAGACTGCATGCTCTTCAGAGCATATACTGCCATGCCTTCTATGTATGTACAGCACCTAGCACCTTTGGCACTATTTTATAAAAATAAAATACATCATAGATTATTTACAGTGAATATAAAAACTAGAGGGGGTCTCAAGACCCTGAACATCCTAAAGCCTGGAAAAGTTGGACTGCTTTTTGGCACATGTGTGTCAGCCTGAGACTTTGATGTTACTATGGAATGAATGGGCTTGCGCAGAAACCACTCTTGGGGAAAAAACTATGTTTCAGATGATAGCAGACCCTCTCCCACTCTGCTCCCCGCTATTCAGTCAAGTTTAAACATCTTAATTTGGTTCTACGTAAAGAAAATGTATGTTTTCTTTTGAAATGCTGTTTTCTTTCAAGATCAACTTCAGCCCAAGTTGCGGCAGTTTCAAAGAGACATCAAAAGCAGCAGTAGCTAAGGTTGAAGCACAAGTGCTGGTATACAGTCTAGCTGGTGCATGTTGGCTGGAGAATTAACAGGATTCCAAGGCCCTTCAAATTCATTTTATATAACTTCAAATGAATGTGCATTTCAATCAAAAAACTAGGCCATTTTAAATAACACATTAATATGCTCCCTCCCCCCCCCAAAAAAAATTAAAAAGAAAACAATTGAGCACTAAATTCCATCATCACATCCATGCAGTTGATCTCAGATAAGGGGATTCACTGACAAAGGGTGGGTTGTTTTGTCACACATTTAAGTAGAGATCCATGGGATTGCCTTTTCCTCCAAATAGTGTTTGAGGCTGACTTCACATTTCTTCCGTTTCAAGAATAATAGCTCCACAGAGCAGGATGTGCTTTGGCAAAAACAAGACACTTTTAGTATTAGGTGCTATTACACCAGAGGCTTCTGCCCTGATGCTGGCTTAAACAAAAGGCTAGTTCAGGTGAAAACATTAGACCCTTTAGGTGGCATAAAGGAAGCAGCATGGTGTAGTGGCTAAATGCCCAGACCTTGGAGCTAGAACCCTTGGGCTCTGTTTCAGCCTCTGCCATTGCTATTGTATGACCTTGGGGAAGTCACTTCACTGTGCCTCAGTTTGCCCATCTATAAAAAGGGGATAATGTGACTTGTCTGCTTTTGAAAAGCATTGTGTGAAATTCTCTTCTGCACAGAGATCCCCCACTGTGCACTATTTAAGTCTTCAAAATAGGACATAAGTGGTGCCTAGATCTTGCTTTGACTTCTGAGCAGGGACGAATTTCACTCCTGAAGATCTACATCTGAAAAGTGCTATAGATGTGCTGCATATGAGTACTACAACAGATGTGCTTCACCCTCTTCAGAAGTAGATTCAAGGGGAAGATGGGTTAATATAGCCACCGTATTTTTCACACATACATCTGCTAATGAAAAGGTCCCAGTGGAAACATCAGCACTCAAGAAGATGATCAGTAGTTGGTACACTGAGGAGAATTTTAGTTCAATAAAAATGTTGCGATAGCCTGGCACAGAACTTAATCCTGCTCCCTAAGTGGGTCATGCTTTTTGAAAGGAAATTACTGTGTATCCATTTCCTTCAGACCAGCATGTACTGACATTTCAATAAACAGAAAGCACTTTCCAGTGTGTATGAACTGAGGAATACATATGCAAATTAACTGGTCATTTCAGACTTCTGTATTAAAAAAATGGTGCAGTTTTCCTTTGCTTTTCAGTAAAATGTATATGTGAGAGGGAGAACTGAAATTGTTTATCCACAGTGAGACGGGAATTTGTGTTATATTATGTACAGCCTCATAGAAATGAGAGGAATCTCACAACACATGATTTTTACCTGTAACAAACAAACTAGGCTTCACCACTCCATAAGCTAGTAATGGTGTGGTGTGTATGTTCTTTCAAATTAATGGTCATGCCTGTTATCAAATATTGCAATCGCTTCTTTTTTTAGAACCTCCCGGCTTGGTGATCGAAAACATGATTTGTTGGATGAAGGTACAACACAGGCACTACTCAAATAACCTCTTTGGCCCTTTGGGGAAATATTGTGTAGGATAATCCAGTAGAATAGAATCTTTTTTGATTTTTGTACTGGGAGTCTGACCCTTGTCTTTCTCCATCTCACAAAAATACAGTTTAGACACTTGTTGCCAGGTAGGAAGATATCCTCTGCATATTTAGATTAGAAATGAACTAAGAAGCCTCTTCTGTTTGTAGCTGGAAAAAAAGCAGCTTGAAGCAATACACACACATCTAGTTCCACAGCAACATTCTGCAGCCTTGCTCAATGCAGACTTGTAAAATTGAGAAACTGTTATATTATACTAGTGATGATATGTGAATGTATAATCATAGCGCATGTCTAAAAATCCCAGAAAAAGTAAAATAATAATATATGAGAACAACATTCATCTAATCTAATGAATATAAAATAGCAAGCTTTCTTCACTACTTTTTATAAATTTACCATAACATTACCAACAATACCTTTTTCTATGTATTCCCAAGTTACAGACCTCGTACTTCTGTCACTATCAAAATGGGTTAAATGTTTTGGGTTTATTTGCTTTTTAAACTTTTCCCTTCTTAAGGAGAAGAAAGAGCTTCCCATTTCATTTTCTCTTTCCCTACTGGCATCAGCCCTATACAGGATTATCCTATTGTATTATCCTTCCTTCTACTACACAGCTCAGAGATTTTTATGCAATAGATACTAAAATTTAGCCATTAATGTTCAATAAGAAGATATTAATACAATATGTTGCCAAGTAGTAGTAACACTTTTTATGATGAGTGGCCATATTGTTTTCAAGTACTTTTCCAGTGCGGAGGGAACTTATCAATATTGTGATTGCCCCTGTCATATTTATGCTCACATTTTATGTCATTAAATTAATTTAAAAATCTGTTATATCAGTTTTATAAATTATAAATTTACATGGCAACCATAAGCACAATGGGTACTACAGTTGCTTAAATAGTATTCACTGAACTTAAGTTTCAACAAATTATTTTGGACTAGTCCCTTTAGCCAAGAATTTGTACATTTGTAAGTACTTGTTGAATATTTTGAACAAATAATTGTTTCATGTTGGGGGAGCTGTTCATTTTGACTATTCAGTGGAGGGGGACATATTCACTCCTATGCAGATGACCTGCTCAAGAGCTGTGCAACTCTTAATTAATGGGTAAATAACCTTAGCATTGCTCTCTGCTCAGGGTGAATTTCATTATATAGTGAATGATGAATAGCAAATACCCCAAATGATGCACATCTGTTACAAATTTATGAAATTTGCAAATATTTCCATAGAAATACAGTAGTCATTCAAATATTTGCAAATAAAAAATAGCATGCCCTCTCCCCCTCAACACAATCACTATTCATCTAGCTTAATAGCCATACACACCTAGCTGTCTCATCTATTACTCTATTCACAGCATGGCCATGCTCTTTCAAGAACTGCATGCCTTTATACCAAATATGATCATTAATATTGTGCACACTGTTACATTTGAGTGTTCACAGTGTGTTGCTAAAAAGTCTCATGAACATTATATGTTATCATGTGTATGACATCTGCCTGGCTGCCCCCATGAAATGAAGGTACAAAATAAATAAATGTCTAAAACCTAGATGTGTATTCTGCATGATGGAACAAAGATAAATAGCCATCAGCTACACTAGTGCAGGTATATTTTCAACAAGCCCAACCATATGAGCTGAAAAAGTGTAATTGGGGGGACCATGATAAAGTTTTGTTATTCCTAACAACCACACAGAAATGTAACCTTAATGTTAGGGAGTGCAGTCGTTTTGAACCATTTCAATACCTTAACCCCCTTTGCCTTATTGGCACCACCCTGGGATCACCCAGGCCTCTAACCAGGATCCCTCCTCCCATTTAGAAATATGGGAAGGGCAGGATAGTCACACCGCCCCAATATGTGTTCACAACCCTCCCGAAGGTCATGATGACCAGGCTGAGCACCACTTAGCTAGTATTAATTAGTATTCCCCAAGCTTTCCAACCGTTAGTTACTATATTATGGTAGTGTCCATGGGCCTCCGTGAGAATTGGGCCCCTATTGTTCTGGATGCTGTTCAAACAGTTAAATGCCTTCCTTGCTGAAGACAGCTTTCACTGTATATTTATCTTGAAGTGTATTTGTGAATATATTGTATATTTCATTTTTTTCTTCTCTAGGGATGCTCTGTGCTGAAGGGGAGCATCTAGACTTAAAAGAAGGAGTGTTAAAAAGGGGCCGTGAGATGGAGTGAGGAGTCAAACACATCACTGGGTTGATTTAGAATAAAAGTGAAACAAGTTTATTTAATAAAAAAAGTGAGTTCAAGTATAAGGGATAAAGTTAGAAATGGTTACCAACAAATAAAGGTGAAAAATGCTTTATAAGTGAATAATATTTAACAAAATTTCAGTCTTGGTTCAAGGTGAGATTCTTAACCAATCTGTTTCTTTCCAGTCATGGCTTTCTCCCAGGACCTTCCTCAGAAGTACAAGGTTCTGGTTTCCCTTGTCATCCTAGATGAAAGATCTTTGCCCAAGCTGGTTTCTCTCCTATATTCAGTTCCCAGAGACTTCAGCCCCCCTTGGCTGACGGGTCTATCTTTCTCAGCTTGCAAGAGCTCTGGCCCCAGTGTCTGTCCAGTGATGGATGCCAAGATGGACTCTTTTCACTCCTTATATCTTCCCAAACTTGCTGTTTGTCCCTACCCTCAGGATGACCTCATTCTGTTCTTCCCTTCCTGTGGACTTCCCCTATCCCTGCTCATTCATATGTAAGTGGGGCTTCCACTATTTTTGGCCACATCTTTTGGCCACATTGGAGACAGGTAGATAGCTTCCTTCCTGTCTGTCTGGGAGAAAACCTTTGAAATAAAGTGTTTTTTAGAATGTTAGTAGAATTATTCACCTTGGTATCAGCAGTTCTGACTAGTCATTCAAAGTCTGACTCTGAAAAGACAAAAGATAAATGGTTTTCTTAATGTATTTGTTTTTGAAACAAATCAACAACATTTATTTCAAGTAAGAAAAAAATCCATGGTTTAATCTTGACTGGATTACCACAAGTATTTGATATGCACTTTGAACCAAATTCAGCCCTCGATAATGGCCTTAGAACCCCTACTGAAGTCACATACAGATATTGGGCCAAATTCTGATCCCCTTAGGCCTGGTCTACACTGGGGGGGTGAGGGGGATCGAGCTAAGTTATGCAACTTCAGCTACGTGACTAACTTAGCCGAAGTCGATGTACTTAGACCTACTCACCACGGTGTCTTCACTGCGGAGAGTCGACTGCTGCTGCTTCCCTGTCGACGGGACAGCACTCGGGGATCGATTTATTGTGTCTAGATTAGACACAATAAATCGACCCCCGCTGGATCGATCGCTGCCCGCCAATCCGGCAGGTAGTGTAGACATACCCTTACTCATGTTAGGTACCGTGTTGCTGCACAAGTAGTCCCAATGTCTTTAATGGGCCTCTTTGTGGAGTGAGGCCTAGAGTCACAAGGGTATTTAGGCGCTGAGCTCCCATTGAAATCAAGGAGTGTAAATACCTTTGTGGATCTATGTCTAAGGTACTATTCAATATGAGCAAGGGATATCTGACCAATTCTGATGACAACGCTGGTGAGGTTCCATGGGAGAAGTGGAAGACATTTGGCCCTATTTCAGCTGTTTGGGTACTTGTGACAGATCAGGCAATTCACATGGCTTTGTGTATGTTCCCTGATTGGATAAATGCACAGGCATTTCTGGAATAAATATTGCCTTGTGCAGATTTAAAATTCCATTTCTACAAAGGCAACTTTCAAATTTGCTTTCTGGGTGAAATCCACTTCTCTTTAGAGGGCCAGCACAACATCTCTCCATCACCTCAGTCCCACTTGAGCTCTATTTTGAGGTGGTGCATAGGCCCTCTGTCGGTGTTCTGCACAGGGGGGAATTTCACCCAAATTAAACTGAGGTGCCAGTAAAACACAATCCCATAAGTATTTACCTAAAGTAAAACACAAGAAGAGTGTGAACATGACTGGAGTGCATGTATTTAAAAATAAGTGATTACTTATGTCAAATGTTTTACAGCTTATACCCAGCTCTAAAGAGCAAACTCTTCTGTGTTATAAAATGGATCTAATGAATAACCATTTTATAGAACCAAACTCACGCTTTTGAAAAGAGAAGAAGCAAGTATCTGAGTGCCCGCATGTATTCCCTCAACCCTGACCTCCCCACTGCAGGGATAGGATGTGTAATTACATTACTGCAGGACTCAATGTCACAAAGACTCCATTTGGAGCTTAATTCAACTCCCAACCCAGTCCCTGGGAATCTTTACACTGACTTAACTGGGAATTGGATTGTGCCTTAGTTACACACAGAGGATTTCCAGAAGTTGTTAAACCCAGGGCAGCTGTAGGTTTAGGCCCTTAAAGGTGATATTTCATTGAGTGACAGTGTCTGTCAATCAGCATTAGAGGGACATGCACTGTGAGGTCATTCCTGGAAATATTAGCAAGTCCATGAGAGAGGTCATTCAATGTTAGTGCTATAGCATAGGGATGCAAGAGACTGGATAAATACCCATGTTATCAGAATTATGCCTGGAACTGTCCATCATTAGGACTAACCCTGCTTGCTTCACTGATACAAGTAGCCCCACTGAAGTCAGGGATATTGCTTGCCTGATTAAAAAGGCTGCCGGGTCTAGCCTTTAGTCTATGTATATATACTTTCCCCATAGTCAGTAAACACATATACTTTGCACAGTGTCATTGGTGTACTGTGTCATTCTATGCACCTTTTAAAATTCCTTACAGCTAATAAAATTAAATGAAATTTTATTTCTGATGAACATTGTCTTTGCTGCATTCCTTCTCATACTAAACTATATCTGAAAAGTAATATACTGAAATGATTGATAATAGAACATAGGAACACAAAGAGGAATAAAAAGACTTGTATGGCTTCAGACTTTAGTTAAATTTAGGGCTTTTTTTAATCAGGGCCATTTTATGTCCTATCTTTCATGTGAAAATGTTACTACTACATCATGATTTAAAGCCTTCCTCTTTTTTCCTTAAAGAGCTGAATACCAAATGAGATCAGAAAAGGAGGATTGTGTGCTCAAGGAATTCCAAATTCTGTGACCTTTAAAAAGGAAAGACAGAGGAATCAGGGCCCCTATCGTTTTCTGCCTGGGGTCCATTCTTATTTCAATACCAAGATGATAAGTACTTAGATACCAAAGTGATAGATGCCTTTTACATATAAAATGAAGTAATACAGTAATGTTCAAAAACACCAACCTACTGTAGCATTCCTGGAGGGGTTTGGACAACTATGAGAAAATAATGCAGATTTTTGTCTTGTCTGCAGCCCCCTAGCATGGTGCGGGACAGCTGGATTTTTGTTTCCTGGGCATTTCCATGATTATTGCTCAGGATGTCCTTCATACAGGAGATTAGATTTCCTTTAGTACCTTAGCCTACATCAGTGGTAAAAGGGAAAAAGACGGAGGTGGGGGGAAATCTGACCCTCCCCCCATAAAAATGGAAACATTTGAAAATTTCTCATGAACAAGTGAGAAAACAAAAATTTCAATATTTTTGCAAATACTATTTTCCAGCCAGCTGTGTTTTAAAGATAACCATATCACATCAAGAATTTCTTTCTTAAAATGTCTAAATATTGAGTTGGTAGTTGCCTTTATGCAATACATTTTTTGTAGCCAGACACTCCCTAGGCATGATTACTGATGTCCTTCAAAAGGATGGCAGAGCGCTGATACCTAGATGATAAATAGTATAAGCCCTGATTCAGAAAACCACCCCATCCAGTAAAGCATTTAAACACCTGCTCAAGTCTCATTGGCTTTAAATGGATTTAAGAACGGTTGTGACTACTGGGCCTACAAAATTTACCCCTTTTGGAAGCTCAAATGTAAGAAGCAAATTAAAGTTCATAAAATGTTACAATAACCTCTAATTTTTGCTTGGAAATTATTCATGAAAAAGAGGTCGAGTGGTTTTCAATAAATGAATATTAAAAACAAGTGCAAGAGAACCTGAGAAAGAAGCTGGATTAGTCCAAACAAACAGGACCTGCTGATATGATTTAAGGATTGTTGAAATCATGCTTGGTAAAAACAGAAGACATGGACTCAGAAGCTAATAGACCAAAATTAGTGTGATGGATATCAGACCTAATTGATGGACAATATAATGAGGGGGATGAACTATGCTGCCCACTTTCCCTCTTTTTGGATTTCTTAAAAAAAGAGACTTTGAAAATAACTTGTTTGCCCTCTCTCTCTCTCAACACCATTCCCACCTTGCATCCCAGCTAGTCTTGTCGCATTTCATTTTCCCGGACCCCAAGACTGAAAGATCAGATTGAAAGACCAACTTCCAGGCGAAAAGCTGGCTGGCCTTCCTCTTGTTCAAATAACTTTTTCTCACTTGTGAGTTCTGAAAATCATCACATCGTTGTGACATCCAGTCCTCAGCCTCTCAGCGGGATACTCAGTGGGATACCTATGTCACAGAGACCTGTAAGATCCTGTTTTGTCTTCCTTCCCTGTTGTGTTATTTTCGACCCCTCTGTTTCTTTCTGCCTATCCTACCTTTCACTCACTCTCTCAGCTTTTCATCAAACCATGAAATCAGCTGGATTGCATCATAGCAACATGTGATGACCACAATCTTGTCTTGTTTAAGGAAAAAAAGACCCAACCAGATGACATCCCTGACCAGAAAGTGAACTAAGGTTCAAGCAACAGGTATGTGATCAACCTACCTGCCAAAGCATCAATTATTGATTGACCAGCTGTCTAGTGTTCCACAGTGATCAACAGCCATATTTCTCCCAACTTTTCTATCTGATCTCTCCTCCACCTTGTATTTGTCTGTTTGTTAGACACAGAAGAAGTAAATACTCATTAGGCATCAGGACTGAAAGTAAAATTAACCCTTTCCTTTTCATTAAAGAAATATTTTTGAAAAACATGAGTCATATTTTGCCTCCAAAAAGAGACACTAAAAGTTTTGATTGTTTGTTCTGCATAAACACTCAATTTCAGTTTCAATATAAATGCTTGTTTTAATTTCTTGTTCTTTCTTATATTTGATCAATAAACTTTTAATTTTAGAATGAGTACATTTGGGTGTTTGCCAAGAAATCAAGTAACCTAACGTTTCAGTAGAAAAAATAAAATAAAGCCCAGACCTCTTCATATCACTGCTTTTATGTTGAACAGTGAAAGAATTTATTACACCTTTAACTCATTGGACCCTTGACATTAATATAACAGCACTTAATGCTTACATGCTTTGCTGAAGCAGGATTATAATCTGCACTACAACACAAAGCAATGCCCTTTGAAGAGGTAAAGATCTTGTAATCTCTCTTTAAATTTTCTAAAATCTTGTTTAACACTCTCTTCCTCTCCTGTCTACGTTCTTGAGGTCAGATTTACCATCTGTTCACCAGATTTAAATCTATCCGCTGGAAACATTTTCCACTGAGGACAGGATAGTTCTGGTTCCAACTTCAGTTTGAATCTGATTTACAAAGGTAACTGAAATTCACCAGCTATAAAATTAAATCTGAAAACAACAACAGTTAAAGTTGAAATGCTCTGGGAACTGTACATAATTTGGTTATTCAATAGCATAATTACACTTATCCTTCTCTGTCCAACAACCTTTTCCCTTAAGAGATCTCAAACCTCTATGCTTCTTAATGGCAAAATCTGTCAAAATTGACATATAAAGACTTGAAAATTATTCTCTGTCAAAGAAGCTGGATTTCAGAAGTGCCTTTCTGAAGTTTCTAATAAATCAATATTGTTAAGTACATTAATGTAGTTGTAAGGTTCTTTCTGAAAAGGAATATTGTTTCAATGGAAAATATTTATATAGTAACTAAGAAAAGTAGGCCCAATTCTCAACTGCTCTGCACTTTCTGTTGCTGCTTATCCCAGGGCAAAGTGAGTACCAAAAACTGCCATTCTGATCTGGTGCAGTGTTTTATACCCCTTTTGCACTCACTTTGAATGTAAATGAGTGAACAGTGGTGAACTGGACGGTAGTATTACAGCTGGAAAATTTAGAAATGGGGACATTAATTTAGGATGTTGGTACAACAAGCAGAAGAATTGACGATGTTATTTCATCAAATGAAATTTATGGTATACTTATAGTCTACAATACCATTTCTCAGAAATGTCAAGGAGAGTGACCTTATTTGATCTCAACAACTGAACTCTGGTGAGGTTGCAGAACTCTTAGAATTGCAAATTTAATAAGAACACCTGAGCGATGAATAGGTTTCAAGGAACAAAAATTTAAACGTGGAAAGGAAGATAAAGGCTAAGATGACTGGACCATATTGGGGAATGACAAGCACCCCGCGGAATAGCAGAGTGGATACAGTCATCTGGAAAATGTGTGGCTCATTGTTTGAAGGAGTAGGATCTGTCCCTTGTCACACAAAAAACTCATGCTCCTGCCCTTTCTATTTCCCACCTGGATTACTGCTAATTTCTTCTTGCTGGCCTCACTTGGCTATTTGTCTGATTCTTCTAGAGTTATTCTTGTGTTTTCTTCACATAGACCCCCACGTACAGAGCTCCCTTCCTGAACTGATTCCTCTTCTCATTCATGTATCTCCTTAAGGCCTACTCTTGCTGCAATATTTATAAAATATTAGTTGACTAAGACTTCTATTTCCATTAGATATAATAATAATCTCCCTCCCTTAGTCCATCATGCTGAAGACTAGCTCTCACTGCATAGACTCATAATCTTATTTATAGTACTGTTGTCCTCTCTGCCTTGCTCCTTCCTGTCTGTCTGGTTACTCACTCAGTCATATCTACTGTGGGGCCTTGATCCTGGGAACTTACCTCTGAGATTCAGTGCAGGTGGAGGTGTCTGCCTATGCAGATCAGCTTCCAGAACTGCATCTTTAAGGCCTCAATAGAAGACATGATCTCAATGATAGTGGGATGATTCACAGGTGTAAATTAAGCACATGCATAGGGTTTTTTTTTTGCAGGATCAGGGCATTACTTTGCGAGCTCCCTGGGGCAGTGATCATGTCTTCTGTTTTTTGGGGGTTTTTTGAGTGGGGGAAGTTCATAGCACAACTTTGGGCACCATTGGAAAAAAGAATAAGGAGAGCAAACCTGTATGCAGAGGGAGAAAGCGTGGTTGGGTGTAAAGGGAACTAGGAATCAGGACACTCGAGATCTCTTCCCAGGTCTGTTAATCACTTGCTGTGAGATGTGGTCACCTAACCTCTCCTCAGTTTATCCATCTGGAAGAGTATAATACTAGTATAATACTAGCCTGCTTCATAAGAAGGATGGGAGGTCTGAGAATTAATTAATGTTTGCAAAGTACTTTGAGATCTTTAGATGAAAGCACTTTGCAAGTGCAAAGCGGATGACTGTTATTATTTGGCCCAGTAATTTCTTAATCACCACTCCCTCCCACTGCAAAACAAACAAAAATCAAAAATAACTTCCTCCCCCAAAAAATCTGATAAAAAACAACTAACCAGATTAAAGCAGAACAAAACAAAAACACACAACTAAAAAGGAAGATTACTTTTTCTTCAATGATTTAAAAGGTTATTTGGGTTGCGTGTTTCTTTTGTGTAAAGCAAGCTTAAGTTTACAGTAATGGAGTATCAAATTATTCAGCAATTCTATTACAGTACTATCCTAAGATTTCTGTTTTCAAAGCACCTTGAGAGAGAGGCTTTTAAATAGTTACGGGTTTCTTCTAAGTGATGTGTAACAAGTAATGCTGGAGTTTTTGTTGAAAATCATAACTCTGTATTTAAAAAAAAACCTGGGCTTTTTACTATTCCCCGCTGCCCAAGGGAATAGTCTAAAAAGGACAATTGCCATATATCAAGTATGCATGTCAATAGCAAAATGCTGTCCACTATATGAGAAAACTAATCACATGTAAAATCTAAACCTTCTCTACTGCTCTCCTTGCTTTTATTAGTAGAACTGTGTAGCAGCTGAGTTCCCTCTGGCTTTATACTTGTTTCCTCTCAGCCTCCAGGGGAATGTTAGAGAAATCCCAGTTGTTTCCTGTAACAGAGGGCTGCAGGGCTTATCTGTTGATCAGGAACTAGAATCCTGCTTAAGTCTGCTAAATTTTGATGACTCCTTGTGGCTAATGCAGTTTGTTAACTCCACCAGGGTATAAGAGTTGGATTTGAGTCTCTGCCCAGAGGACACTATGGGTAGAGACTGAGATGGCCTGGGGGAAGCCACAATTGGTGACAAAGCTTAGCACTTTCCCAAGAACCATCTAGTACTGCCCACTACTAGAAGAAGGTGACTAGACTTGATGAACCACTGCTGTGATCCAGTATGGAAATTCCCTATGTTCCTAAGATAAAAAGGCCAATACAATGTTCATACATCATATTGAATTAGCTATTCAGACTGAAATACATTAATATTTATAGATGGTATTAATGTATTTCACATTAATCTGAAATACACGTATTATAGATGGAGGTACCTATTTGCATTTTGTGAGGGCAACCTTATTTTTAAAGCTTTAAAGAAATGATAATAGTTTTATAGGAATGTGGAGAACAATTTCTCATTTCAACTATGTTGAACAATAGTTCTGCTGATTGTGAGGTTCAGAAAATACACAATGTAAACATCTAAACTTATTTTAAAAATTTGCATTTTTGCCTTATAAGGCAAAAGTGCTTAAGTGTCTTTTCATCTGTGGTGCGGTTGGGGGTCATAAGTCAAAATTCATAGGGAAAACGTCTGTTGGATTTAAGGGTGGAGTGCCAGGTATGGGGATTTCCTGCAATATCATTGTGAGAGCTTACTATATTATGTTTATATATAATTGTGGGCCAGGTATTGTATGTAATTCCATCCGGGTAGGAGGACCACAGTCCTGCAGGAACAAAAATAGTGGGGATGATTAGTCAAATTCTCTCACATTGTAAAAACCTCCAGAGAACTATCATTACCTGGAGAGACTTGTGTATACTGGTTCAAACTGGATTCTCTGGAGAAGCAGTAGACAAAGAAAAGACTTTTGAATAAATAGCCTGAGTTTAAACTGATTCAGGGTTGCTTGCTGATCGAGCCTATGGACAGGATTTTCCTTGGAAGGGTTAGAAGGACTTGACCTATGCCTGGACATGCTTCTTCTGAGCTAACAACTCTTATGAACTTGTCACCAAAGAAACCCTCCCCCCTGGGTGAGGTTTAAAAGACTATTCATCTGCTGGAACCCTCACTGGAGCTGGGTGATCTCTGATAATCTTAATAGCATGTGTATAGGTTCTTTTATTGTTTTAATATGTTTTCTCAGTAATGCTTTCACTTTATAAAGAATAAATGTGCTTGCTTAGACAGAGGTGTGTGGTAACATACCTATGAGTAGTTGAGTTGTTCATAGCCTCTGAGGACAAAGCAAAGCAGTTCTGCTTAGGCAGTCTGACTTGCTGGGGGAATTCACAGTGTATGCAGGGAACTGTGCAGCCTGGAAATTTGCTGGTCAGAAAGGAGAGAGGGATGGGTCTCTTCTCAAGAGAGGTGATGGCTGAGGAGGTGGGACCCTAGAGTGGGTGCCCTTGCTGGACCACAGAGGGGGAATCCAGATGCAGTTGCCCTGAACTGTGACAGGTGGATTTGACAGACGAGTGCTGGAATTAGAGACCTATAACACAGCACTTAAAAAAAAAATCAGTTGCCGCTGATTAAAAAATAAATTAAATAGTTGATAGAAACTTTGTGCATGCTAAGTACATGAATCCAGAGCCTACAGGTTGCATCCCACATCCAGAGTGGTGTTCTTAATGAACAATGATTATTGATGTCCTCCACTGTTCACTCCTTCCATACAGAGCCCAATTAAGGTAATCCTGGGCTCTATACACAACATGACCCTGCCACCATGCCATGGCCTCACCACTGCACCGTGACAGGGGTCCCCTTCCCACCCAGAGTGCCAGCATGGTTTCAAGTTGGTCTCCCTCTCCCTCAGTAGCAAAGATGATAGTACAGAGAGGCTAGGGAAGTAGTAGGAGGGCCCCCTTCCCTTCCCAGAGATTCAAGAGTGGAAGAGATACAGGTTGAAGTATCACTTAAATCAGCCTCCGTAACTGATTACAATAGCTAATGTAGTGTTCATTTTTAAAAAAGACTACAGAGAAGATCCTGGCAATTACAGGCCAGAAAGCCTAACTTCAGTACCAGGCAAATTGGTTGAAACTATAGCAAAGAACACAATTATCAGACACATAGCTAAACACAATCTGTTGGGAAAGAGTCAACATGGCTTTTGTGAAGGGAACTCATGCCTCACCAATCTATTAGAATTCTTTGAGGCAGTCAACAAGTATGTGGACAAGGGTAATCTAATGCATATAATGTACTTGGAGTTTCAGAAAGCCTACACCAAAGACTCTTAAGCAAAATAAGAAGTAATGGGATTAGAGGGATGGTCCTCTCATGAATCGGTAACTGGTTAAAAGGTAGGAAACAAAGGGTAGGAATAAATGGTCAGTTTTCACAATGGAGAGAGGTAAATAGCAGGGTCCCCCAAAGATTTGTACTGGGATCTGTGCTGTTCAACATATTCATAAATGATCTGGAAAAGGGGGTGAACAGTGAGTTGGCAAAATTTGCAGATGATATACAATTACTCAAGATTGTTAAATCCAAATCTGACTGCAAAGATTTACAAAGTGATCTCACTCAGCTGGGTGACTGAGTAACAAAATGGCAGATGAAATTCAATGTTGTTAAGTTCAAAGTAATGTACATTGGAAAAAATCCCAACTATACATATAAAATAATGGGTTCTAAATCAGCTGTTACCACTCAAGAAAGAGATCTTGGAGCCATCATGGATCGTACTCTGAAAATATCTGCTCAATGTGCAGCGGCAGCCAAAAAAGCGAACAGAATGTTAGGAAGCATTAGGAAATAAAACAGATTAATCTTAATAATAAATAATAATAATTAATAAGACAGAAAATATCATAATGCCCCTATATAAATCCATGGTATGACCACATCTTGAATAATGTGTGCAGTTCTGGTCATCCCTATCTCAAAAAAGATAGATTAGAATTAGAAAGGGTACAAAGAAGGGCAACAAAAATGATTAGGGGTTTGGAACAGCTTCCACATGAGGAGAGATTAAAAGACTTGGACTGTTCAGCTTAGAAAAGAGATGACTAAGAGGGTGTATAACAGAGGTCTATAAAATCATGAATGGTGTCAAGGAAGTGAATAAGGAAGTGTTACTTACCTCTTCACATAACACAAGAACTAAGGGTCATCCAATGAAATTAATAAGCAGGAGGTTTAAAACAAATAAAATATAGTATTTCTTCACACAACACAGAGTCAACCTGCGGAACTCATTACCAGGGGATGTTGTGAAGGCCAAAACTATAACGGGGTTCAAAAAAGAATTAGATAAGTTCATGGAGGATCGGTCCATCAATGACTATTAGACACGATGATCAGGAATGCAACCCCATGCTCTGGATGCCCCTAAACTTCTGGATGTCAGAAGCTGAGACTGGATGACAAGGAATGGATCACTTGATAATTGCCCAGCCCTATTCATTAGCTCTGAAGCAACTGGTGCTGGCCATTGTCAGAAGACAAGATACGGGGCTAAATGGACCATTGCTCTGACACTATATGGCTATTCTTATATTCTTAAATAATTTCTGAATATGTGGCTGAATTAAGGAAATTAACAGAGAATTGCAGTTTTGAGATAGTTTAAGTGATGTATTAAGGGGCAAGTTAATGTGTGTTATGAAAAATGAAGCAATTCAAAATGAGCTATTACCAAAGGCTGATTTGACCCTAAAACATGAACTAGACATTATTGTATTACTAGAGAAAGCAACTAAGGATGCCAGGGAGCTGTGTGTGCATGTGCGCTTTCATTGTAACAATCTCACAAGGCAAAACATTATTGGTTCAAGGACACACTATATAGCAACTGCAGGAAATGTGGGTACACAGAAAAAATGTGCAGGTTTATACATGGCTTATGTTTTAATAGATGGAATTTGATAACTCCAGGGATAGATAACTCATGGATGAGAGCTCCATGGTTTCAGCTTTACATTTAAACACGACAAAAAGATTTTAAACAGATGTCACAGTGTCTAGTCTTTTGACGGATGTGTCTCAGGATTCTCCATGGCCTTTAGTGAATGGGACAGTGAACAACATGGTAGCCAGCAGCAGCCTATGGTTTGAAGTCTTGGACTTCATGGTTGTTTGAGAATTCCTTAGATCAAGCCCTAGAAGATATAGTTGCAAATAAGGAGTTTTTGCTCACCAACCTTACAAAGCAAAAAGGTACCATCAGTAGATCAGCAGCTGTTACTCCAAATTTCTTCAGCTTTAAGAGTGATGACACACTTTAAGAGAACTTTCCTACAACACTGGAAAGATCAAGATTTTCCCTGATGTTGAAGGCAGGGGTTACCTACAGCAGTGGTTCTCAAACTAGGGCCTCCGTTTCAGTGAAAGCCCCTGGCGGGCCAGGCCGGTTTGTTTACCTGCTGCGTCCGCAGGTTTGGCCGATTGCAATTCCCAGTGGCAGCGGTTTGCCGCTCCAGGCCAATGGGAGCTGCAGGAAGTGGCGCGGGCCGAGGGACGTACTGGCCACCGCTTCCCGCAGCCCCCATTGGCCTGGAGTGGCAAACTGCGGCCACTGGGAGCTGTGATCGGCCGAACCTGTGGATGCAGCAGGTAAACAAACCGGCCCGGCCCACCAGGGGCTTTCCCTGAACAAGTGGCGGCCCTAGTTTGAGAACCACTGACCTACAGCACACATTGGAAAAGCATGCTTAAATAACAATAAGATGGATAAATTCTTCTTCTAGTACAGTGGTTCCCAAACTTGTTCCGCTGCTTGTGCAGGGAAAGTCCCTGGTGAGCCGGGCCGGTTTGTTTACCTGCCGCGTCCGCAGGTTCGGCCGATCGCAGCTACCAGTGGCCACGGTTCGCTGCTTCAGGCCAATGGGAGCTGCTCGAAGCGGCGTGGGCCGAGGGACGTACTGGCCTCCACTTCCAGCAGCTCCCATTGGCCTGGAGCAGCGAACTGCGGCCACTGGGAGCCGCGATCGGCCGAACCTGCGGCCGCGGCAGGTAAACAAACCGGCCTGACCCACCAGGGGCTTTCCCTGCACAAGCGGCGGAACAAATTTGGGAACCATTGTTCTAGTAGTTTCTGCAAGTTGTAACTTAAGGATGCACTTCTTGCTACAAGGCCCCTTCCTTTCCCTTCCCTGTCTCTTCAGGTCAGTCCCACTACTCCACCAGTTCAGAGTTCTGCTGCGTCCGCAATGTGTCATTTGCAGGATTTGGGGGTTGAAAGCTTAAGAAAATGAAGCTCTCTGTAGCCATAGTTTCTCCTGTTCACCAATAGAGGATGGTATCGTGCTCCTGCCCCTATGGGGCATCTCTTTTTGTTCACCAACAGATGGTAATAGTGACCTCCCTACCCTCTAAAACATCAGGCGACAGAGTTTATACACATCTAGATATCCCTACTTCTAGTCATTTTTCTCTTTTCTTCCAGCCTCATTTTATTTCTCCATTTTTTCTTTTTGTCCCTCCCTCTTTTACCTTGTTTCTCTTTCTGATCAGTCCTTAAGTATCTCTCACCATATAGCAATAAAGAATATACAATCCCATCTATATTTGGGTTCCTTTTCTAAATGAAGACTTAGTTGTTTGGGAGGTGACAGGAATGATGCTAACTTGCATCAAGAGTAAGAGAATTCCCTCTTCTTGCTATACTATGTGTATCGTGATCTGTGAGAACTAGAGTCAGGGCCCCATGTTCCCTGGAGGAACTGTGATTGATGGGGCACCAGTGAACACGGGGAGTAAGGCTGGAAGCAACTTAGCCACCTGGACAGAGCAGTGCACAGGGTTTAATAATGTCCCACTTGTTCAACTTAACCTGCATTCAGCTTCACTCTTTGAGAATGAAACACTACTGGTGAGTTAGGTATTCTCCTTCCAGAAGGTTCTTTAAGGAGTGAAGGAGGCAGCATCATATATTGGATTCCCCTCCCATTAACCCGAGAGGAAAGCAGCCACTTGGGACCAGATCCTCAAAAGTATTGAAATAGGAGACTTCCCAGGTAGATTGAATAAAAAGACTCTAAATCAAAATGTTCAGGTTTACCACCTTCACCATACAGACAACAGTTAAGTGTCACACAGAATACTTGACATTTTCCCTTCATTTACTCACAGGCTAATTTCCCCATTGAAATCAATGAGAGTTACACGTCCATATACTTCTGAGGATCGGGGCCTTGGTCTTCTTAAGAGGCAAGCATACTTAGAAAGAGAAGTTGAATTGGCCACCCAAATCACAGAAAGAAAGTGTGGGAGTAATTCATGGCCTACCAGGTCCTCACTTCAGCCATCAAAAGAAAAAGAGGGAGGGGACATTCCCATGATTGTTGGGGTAAAATAAAGCTGTCTGTTGGGATAATGATGGAGGATGGCTGGGAAGAATATTCATGGGTTTTGTGTCTGTATGAACAACTGTAGTGCATACTCGAAAACTATTGTAAGCATGGGCTGAGGTTTGAGAAGGTACTGAGCTGCAGTATCAAGGTTCAGATGGGTAGGTTAGAGGGGAATATTGTCCTTAGCTATTGTTCAAACCTTCATAGTGTGTATAAAATAAAATTCCAGGGGAATATCTATATATCTGGTGGAAATGTGACAGATCACTCCTGTAGTTCACTGCATTTCACAGTGTAATGTTACAGTCATACACCACATGTTAAACTTGTGCCAAACCCTTCTGTGTTTTCTGTGGATGATGTGCTGTTCATGAAGCACTGTCTAGTTGAAATTTTTATGACAATGGCAGAATGTGTAAGAGGTATGAGTTCTAACAGAGTTTTCTTATTGTAACTTTTTTCTACTGGTATTCAGTTTTTCTTTTCAAATGACTTGTACAGACTCTCCTCATACCTGCTTTATTATTCCCTTATACATTCTTAGCATAGTCTTGGTTTGTAACTAAAAAGAATAATGAAAGGTTAATGTAAAATATCCACACAACAGTGATGTTGTTCAAGTAATTGCAACCATTTTTTAGTCTCTAGTATTTCAGCAGGGAGTTTTAGCCATTTTAAGTTATGCTTCACCGCTATCTATTATAGTAAGTGCTTCCTATTATTGAAGAGCATCATTATATTAAGTCCTAATTATTATTACTTTGAAACTCTGAAATGTACAGAGAAGTGAAAGCAACCATAACTATGTTTCTTTAAAAAGACAAGTTGCCAAGGTTGTACATTTGAACCCCCCAAGTTATTAATAATAAATTAAATAATATTACTGAAGGACTAAGAGAAAAATATAAAGCTGTTTCAGGCTATTGAGAGTCTATTGTTTTACAAGCCTTTTTTAACTCCATCTAAAAACTGGACACACATCCTTTTTCTGTTTATACGGGACTCTAAAATATCCTTGAAGAAAAGTGCCACTTGAAGCTTATGTTAATCACTTTGGAGATCTATTTATGTTGGCAAAAAGCTTGTAAGTTCTGTACATAATTATGGTAGCCTATGCAACTATGTGATTGTGACATTACCCAGGGTACAATCTGGACTAATGGACAACTGTATCCCCTCAGTTCTCCAATCTGGTGTGCCTTTTACCCTGCTTCGCTGTGAGAACAACCATTTCTGGCCTGCTCACCCACAGCCTCCAGCATGTGAATCACTCCCAGCTATACTGTATAAGTGCTATAGCCAGCCACTCATGAATTACACTGCAGAGCAATACCAGCAAATGCCCAGTCCCAGACTTTCCTCCAAAACTGTGCATCTTGTACTGCCCAATCCTCCTGGACAATACAAGCTCATATAAAATTCTGTCATTTATTAATAGAAAAGAATATGCACAACTCTTGTTATCCCAAATGGAGTTTCCCAAACATTTCAATCCAAACACTTGGTGCAGATAAAACAATGAAACAAATTTATTAGCTACTTAAAGATAATTTTAAGTGACTACAAGTAATGAGGAATATAAGTCAGAATTGGTTACAAGGAAATGAAAGGTAAAACACAACTAACACCTAACTTAACAAGCTAAATAAATACAAAGCAAAGATCTCTCTGACCACATGTTCCAGCAGTTTTACGGGCTGAACTGCTTTCAGTCAAGATCTCCTCCCTCCCAGGCCCAATGCTGCTTCCTTAGTTCTTCAGGTGTTGATGATGCTGAGAGTAGAAAGCAAAGGAGAGAGATTTGGGGGCATCTGCCCTCTCTTCTTATAGCCCTTTCTCTTGCATAAGAATCATCTCCAGCTGATGTTCAGGAGACAGAATGTCTGTGTGGTCAGGAACCTTAAACTGTTTCTTTGTCAAAATGAAGATCTTTTGCCCACACCCTCTCACCTGCTGAAGAGTGGCTTTATCGGGCTTGGGCATCTAAATGTCACAGAGACCAACTTCTGGATCTCTAAAGTGGCCATTTTGCTGATGCCTTCCAGCGGGCAAGTATTAACTCCTATGTTTCCTTTCTTATTTCTGAGAAACTTGCACATTCACTACTATAACTATACTATATTACAGTATGATGTTATTTAATGGAGAGCTGCAGTTATATGCTGCAGTGACATATACTCTTTTTGAAATACAATATGGGCCTGATTCTCTTCTCAAGCAGGGGTAAATCAGAAGTAAATCCACTGAAGCCAATGGAGCTATAGTGGTGTATACCTGATGTAAGAATGAACAGAGCCCTGATAACAGTCTTCAAATCTGTTAAGGGCTATTATAAAGATAACAGCAACAAATTGTTCTCTATGCCTATTGAAGGTATGATAAGAAGTCATGGGCTTAATCAGCAGCAAGGGAGATTGAGGTTAGATATTAGGAAAAACTTTCTAACTTTAAGACTAGGTAAGCTCTGGAATTGGCTTCCAAGGGAGGTTATAGAATCTCTACCATTGGGGATTTTAAAAAACAGGTTGGACAAACATCTGTCAGGGATGGTCTAGGTTTACTTTGTTCTACCACCATGCAGAGGGCTGGACTTGATGACTTCTTGAAGTCCCTTGCAGCCCTACATTTCTATGATTCTATAATCTGAATTACAGCTGGGTGAATAACCGATTTTTTGGTTCACTGGCAATTCTGAAATATTAAAGACAAAGATTGTCAAACTGGCAAATTCATGAATGGTTTTGGGCTGACCCAGAACTGCAGTTTTTGGTGAATAAATAGTTGTCCAGTACCTTTTATTCAGCTGCAATCTGAATTCTATCTTCTTCCTCCCTTCCACTCAGGGAGGATGTCCTAGCAGAGTATAGGATGACAGTAATGTTGGCTCTATCCTCTAGTGTATTTTTCACCAGGGATAGTTTTTGCTTTTGATGTGCAGTGGTGCAGGATGTGCTTTGGGTTTCCTCAGTCTCCTACGGCCTGGGCGAATATCCTAACCAGTGGGCTTCTGGTATAAAACCACTATCATTTTTCATGAGGTGTCTTCCTCTGTAGCTGTGTTAGGTACCGAACTCCCTAAGAGGGGCAGGGCATAGGCTCCACCCCATCCTACTGACTAACTTAGTCAGCTCCCCATTCATCTTGGCTTCTGCAAATCCCATTCTTAGGTGCCCAACTCTCCCCACACATTATACAGGGAGTTTGGGTGCCTAACTCAGCACTGTGAATTCCTCTAGGTGGCAGGGCACCTAAAAGTTAGGCATTGCAATGCTTAAGCCCCTTTGTGGATCTCGTCCTTGGAACGCAAGCCTCCATCCCTTATATAAGTGAATGCATGCTAATGAATTCAATGGGCTTACTCACTTGAGGAAAAGCTGCAGGATCATGTTCACAGCCCTTAACTTGCAGTATTCACACATTTCTCTGGATGTTTTTGGGTGAAAATGTAACACTACAATAAGTCTGTTCCACAACACAATGTGGACTATGTTATAGGAACTACCTTAGCAGATCAGACTAGTTGTCCATCTAGTCCAGTATCCTGTCTGTGATAGTGTCCAGCAGCAGATGATTCAGAGGATATTCCCTCCCCCTCCTACCCTCAAAAAATAAATAACCTTCCCAGTCATGGCACTGTACATAGATACTTCAATAAACTATTTTTATTGTTTAGCCCAAATTAGAATGATAAAGGAAAGAACACTGCTGGATGTACTTAAGATTTCGGTCTGTTTCCCTTGGTGAGAGTATAGATAGTTGAAGTTGAGAACGTCTGCATACTACCCATATGTTGAAACACCTTGCCTTACTTTGTTACAATGTCAACAATATTCAAACATGGGGTTATTTGGTATTTAGTAACTAATACAGAAGTTATCTAATATTTTTTATGAATAAAAATAAAAGAAACAGAAGATGTTTAATCAGCACCAACAACCCACTAGGTGAAGATAATTAGCTAAAACACTTTTAACGAAGCTTTGATTGAAAACCAACATTAATACAAAGTTAATGCTTAATGTGCTCATGTGGCAATTAAGTTCAGCTAATTGCAACTATTTTGAGGAGAGCGTACCATTTTGGGATGCACTTTTGACCTCTTTAAATCATGCATCATAATTTTCTGCTATAGTACTGTCAATTTTTTTGCTATTGCTAAATTAGGGTTCCTTTCAATCTTGAATCATTTGTATTGAAGAAGTGGAATTCTGCATTGCACAATGGATGGTAGAACTGTGCCTTGTTCAATGAATGGAGAGTGAATGGAGAGTGACAAATTCTGCCACGCTTGCTCATCCTGAATAGTAGGTTACTCCTCCAGTACTGATTTCAGTCGGACTACTAAGGACTACTAAGGAGGAAAGTTCTACTCAGTGTGAATAAGGGTGGCAGAATTAGGTCCTGTCTGATCAAAACAAAGACTGAGGCTGAGAAACTTCCAAACTTGCATATTTTGAATCAGAGAAATTCTATCTAATTTGGAGATGGAAGACCTAATAGGTCATACAAGTTGTTCCCCTACAAATGCTGCATTGTTCTCTGTTATGTCTTCTAGTGTCTTTTTTGAGGAATGAAGCAACCTGAATTGTAAAATGGGAAGGAGTATTACTACCTATGAATGAGGAAAAAGACTGGGCATCCTTAACAATAGCCAATTTCAGGCACAATCATGTACATGGAAAACAAAATTCAAGGAACAAGAAATGTCCTAAATAAAATGGCTGAGTGCAGGACTTGACATAAAATTTGCTAAAGAATGACAAGCTATTGGGGACAGAGTAAAAATGAGGAGTACATAAGAACGGCCGTACTGGATCAGACCAAAGGTCCGTCTAGCCCAGTATCCTGTCTACCGACAGTGGCCAATGCCAGGTGCCCCAGAGGGAGTGAACCTAACAGGTAATGATCAAGTGATCTCTCTCCTGCCATCCATCTCCACCCTCTGACAAACAGAGTCTAGGGACACCATTCCTTACCCATCCTGGCTAATAGCCATTAATGGACTTAACCTCCATGAATTTATCCAGTTCTCTTTTAAACACTGTTATAGTCCTAACCTTCACAACCTCCTCAGGTAAGGAGTTCCACAAGTTGACTGTGCGCTGTGTGAAGAACTTCCTTTTATTTGTTTTAAACCTGCTGCCTATTAATTTCATTTGGTGACCCCTAGTAAATAAATAAGACAATAATGAAGATGAAAAGAAAGAAAATAAGAGACAAACAGTACAGAATAAAGGCTAGAAACAGGGTTCAAACCTGCAATGACTGAAGCTGTGGTAAAAGTCCCTTTGACTTTAATGGGAGCAGGGCCTGGCCTACATAGAAATGAATGTGAAAGACACTGGACAGAAGGTGCAGTCAGGTCAAAATAAATAATATCAAAGGCAGAAGAGAAAATTAAAGGAAGCAAAACTCAACCAGGCAAAAAAAGCAAAAAACAAAACAACCCAAGTCAGACAACATATGTGATAGCATCAATTTTCTGTTTAAAGCAGTTCCTAATTAATAAGTGATGATCTGCATTTTAAAACATACGGGGAAACTTATTATGAATTGTATGAAGGAGTTGACATTATTCAAGCCAAATTACCTCGTAGTTCACAATTAATCTAAATTACTTTTAAGGACAAAAAATTATACAACTTTCTTTTCCACTGTGAAAAATAATCAGAATAGTACATTTTGATCAAAAGCTTATGATCAGAGTTTGTGGAGAGAGTAGGTATGTAATATGTAAGTAGCTAAATTCAGGTCTGGATGAAATTCAAGGTTTAACTTCAAAGACTGAAATTTAAACAGTAATTGAAGCAATCATGCCTTCCCCTTAATGCCTTGTTTACACTTAAAACATATATAATCCAGGTTGCCATTTTCTTTTAGCAGTAAAACGGAAGCTAATATTTAGAAAGCTGACCTTTTGTTTTACTGTTTCTTTCAGCCAATTGATTTTGTGACCTTTTCATTCCTCACAGAAAGAAAAAGAAAAAAGCTACCAGAAATTCTTGAAGAATTGTTGGTAGTAGATTAATTTAGGAAAACCACTGGAATAAAAATAGTTTATTTTGTAATATTTCTAAAACAGTGCAGCATTGAAGTGGGTGGGAGAAATAAATTATTTACTGAATAATATAACATTTCTGTTAAGATTAATTGATACATTTTATGTAGTTTTTAGTATAAGCACTCCACACTGATATACATCAGAAAATGAATGTCAGATCTTTGATGTTTTGTTATAATGTCCTACACATACACAGTATGAACAGTCTATCGACTTTAGTGTTGCATGTTAGCTCATTAAATGCAATCATTATGCACTTTCCTCATTGGGCATCAAATGCTTTAGCTGTAATTAAAGCATGATCTGTACAGAAAAGGGTTGTGAATATTTGATTTGAATGTTATCCGGCATAGCAATGCCCAAGTCAGGAGGAATCTTTAAATAAAAGAGGAATATATACTGCATTATTCTATGACTCATATCTGCACCAAGAACTATCTATGGAGTTTGTTAATCTACACAGATTCTTCATCATGCACTGAATTAACTAGTTATTTATGATAGTTTGTCATCATGCTTGCTACTGATTCTCTGTCAGGGCTGGCCTCATCATGGGGCAAATTGAGGCGGCCCCCTCAGGTGCCAGACTATGGGGGGAACGCCACTAGGACCCAGAGTGTAGAAAATTGTGTCTGCTGCTGGTGCATATGTATTCTCTCTGCTCTAGATGCACAGAGATAGTGGAGTGCTGTACCGGAGGAAGGAGGGCACAAGAGACATAACAGGCAGGCAGGAGAAAAGGTGAGAGGGAATAACAAAGCAGCAGGAGCTGCAGGGAGAGAGAGGAGAAGGAGCCTCTTATGCAGGGCCGGTTCCAGGCACCAGCTGAGCAAGCAGGTGCTTGGGGCGGCCAAGTGGAAGGGGCGGCACGTCGGGCTCTTCGGCGGCAATTCAGCGGCGGGTCCCTCGGTCCCTCTCGGACGGAAGGACCTGCCCCCGAATTGCCGCCGAAGAAGAAAGCAAGGCGGTGGACCTGCCGCCGATCACGATCGCGGCTTTTTTTCCCCCCTGCCGCTTGGGGCAGCAAAAACCCTGGAGCTGGCCCTGCTTTTATGTACCTCTCTAGCACCCCCAGGAGCCTGGACTGATTAACACCAGCTTCTCAGGGAGCTCCTGTTTCCTGCTGCTTCCCTGAACCCACTTGAGGAGAACAGACAGTCAACTGAAGTAGTAGGAGCCAGTTAGGCCCTTAAGACGCTGATATCTTTTCTCACTCAGGCCCTGCTACCAGCCTGCTTATTTGTCCCCTTCAATTGAGTGTTGAGAGCCACTATAGCTGGCACAGAACAGCAGTCATGAGTGAAAGAAGAAAATGCCCCTCTGGGGCAGCATTCAGAAAAAAAGAAAGAAAGCAAAGGAAGCTTTTCTAGCTAAGCCGGAAGGAGCTCTCCTGAGATACAGAGACACAAATGTTCACGGTGAGCCTTCCGTCCCCAGTGAGGATGTGAGTGGTGAGGAGATGCCTGATCTTCCAGTTAGTCAGAGTGCAGGTGACCTGGCAGCTACTGCAGCATCCATATCTCCATCTCAAATGGATGTAACCATGCACATTCCTGAAGACAAGTGTAGATCAGAGAAGAGTGTGGTGGAGACAGAAGAAACAGCTTCTGCTGAGTTTAGTTCCTTAAGTCTAGAAGATCCAGGACTGTGGACCCACTTGAGCAGTAGCCTGAGGGACTTCCTTGTACTGCATGGACCACAGCAAGTGAAAAACTTCATGTTCCGCAAAGACAATGAAAATAGAAGTTTCCATTCAACACATTATTGGCGTGACAGTAGTGGTGACAAAGTGGAGAGGCCATGGCTTATGTACTCAAAAACCCAGAATGCTGCATACTGTTTTTGTTGCAAACTCTTCCAGTCTAATGTTTCAGCCACATTGGGTTCTACAGGAAAAAAGAACTGGAAAAATCTGGCTAGAAATCTGGTTTGCCATGAGAAGGTAGCAAATCACCAGAGAGCATTCCATAGGTGGAAAAAGCTTGAGATGAGATTAAAGTTAAAGGCCACCATAGATGATCAGCATCAAGAGACGATTGCATCAGAGTCTCTTTACTGGCAAAATATTCTGAAAAGGCTCATTGCCATTGTGAGAATGCTTGCTACCAAAACCTAGCACTGCATGGCACTTCAGATCAGCTGTATGTGCCAAACAATGGAAACTTCCTTAAAATTGTGGAGCTGATGGCTGAGTTTGATGCTGTACTCCAGGAGCACCTAAGAAGAGTCACCACCCAAGAAATGTACACACACCACTACCTTGGAAAAACAATTCAAAATGAGATCATACAGTTACTGGCAACAAAAGTCAAACAGAAGATTGTGGCAGAGCTGAAGTCAGCAAGATATTACTCTTTTATTCTGGACTGTACACCTGACATCAGCCATACGGAACAAATGACTTTAATGGTGCGTTTTGTAACAACAGAACCTAGTGAAAACCTGCAATGGTGACTGTCAGAGAACATTTTCTAGAATTTATTGACATTGATGATACTACAGGAGCTGGTATGACAAATGTGCTTTTTAAAAAGCTGGAAGATACAGGAATTGCGATAGCTGACATGAGAGGTCAGGGCTACGATAATGGTGCCAACATGAGAGGAAAGAGCAGAGGAGTGCAGACATGGATCCGAGAGTTAAACCCTTGAGCTTTTTTTGTCCCATGCAGTTCTCATTCAGCAGTGGGGGCCCGGGGCTAAGACAGGCTCCCTATCTGGCTCTGTGTGGCTCCCAGAAGGAGCCGCCAGGTCCCTGCAGCCCCTAGATGCATAGGTGGCCAGGGAGGTTCCGTGTGCTGTCCCCACCCCAAGGACCGGCTCCGCAGCTCCCATTGGTCGGGAACAGCGACCAATGGGAGCTGCACGGGCGGCACCTGGGGGTGCAAGGCAGCGGCAGCCCACGGAGGCTACCCATGCATCTAGGGGCTGCAGGGACCCTACAGCCGCTTCCTGGGAGCTGCAGTAAGCACCACCAGGACACTGCACCCCCAACCCCCTGCCCCAGCTCGGAGTACCCTCCCACACCCAAACTCCCTCCCGGAGCCCGCACCCCCCAACACCCTTGCCCCACTCCCCTCCTGCACCCCAAACCCCTCATCCCTGGCCCACCCCAGAGCCTGCACCCCCAGCCAGATCCTTCACCCCACCCCGCACCCCAAACACCTCATCCCTGGCCCCACCCCAGAGCCCACACCCCCAGCTGGAGCCCTCACTCATCTCCCGCAACCTGATCTCCTGCCCCAGCCTGGTGAAAGTGAATGAGGATGGGGGAGAGCAAGCAATGGATGCGGTGGGGATGCGGCCTCATAGAAGGGGCGGAGTAGGGGGCGGGGCAGGGGTGTTCAGGTTTGTGCGTTTTGAAAGTTGGCAACCCTACTTTGTACTGTGGCAGAAATTCTTCTGATGAGGGGAAGGAGACATTTTAGAACATCCAGAGAGATGTGTGGGCCTTTCCTGTAATTGAAGAGAATCTCCTACTTCATTCCGGGAGCCAAAGCTGGTGAAATGTGGTTCCAGAAAACAGATATTTTCCTCAGAGGCATTTATAGCCTCCATAGCATCTCTGAGATCTTTCATCATCATAGATGACTCACTGTCACAGAAATGGTCACATATGGAGGCTAGGTGAAAGATGAAGCAATCTGCCTGGGTAGGCTCTTCCATGTGGTGGAGGAAGTCTGAGAGGTGAAAGGAAGGTGGATCTTGTGGGGGTGGCATGCTACTAGCTGCCTTGGGGTAGGAAAGTAAGGATAACACCATTTAGCCTTTTATCATGGGCATCAGATGAGGTGGAAAAATCGGGGAAGCGGGGAAGACATCTAGGCAAAATCTTTAGCTAACCCACCTAACATGATTTAAAGAACAAGATGAATACTCATAAGTGGGCATTAATGTGGTTTTGTGACCCATTCAATACATATTTTCTTTCCTCCTAACTTTGTTACACAAGATAATTTTGAGTAAGATACACACTGTACATAAGGAGTCCCAAATAAAGACCTGCTATTCTAACCAGTCATGGGAGCCATTCCTAAGGCCCCTGTCCTACAAACTGACCAAGACAGGCAGAACTCCATGCCTGGGATGAGCCCCACAGGTTGCAGCCAAGTTCTACATAAGTGCAGGGATCTGCCCACATGGAGCAGCTTGAAGTACTGGGGCCCACACAATATAAAGAGAAGGAAAATAGACCACAAAGTTTTGAGACAGACAGACACAGGTCATCTAACAGCAAAACACACATAAACAGAGCATCACTTTGCTTTTTCTTCCCTTTCTATTATTGGTTTACATGCTTTAAAAATAACTTTAAAGTTATTATGCTGTGAGTTTAAAAATCATCAATAAAGATAATACTCTAATCAATGGAATTTTATACTTATTCTAAACATGAGCATGACACATAGTGAGTACTCTGAGGATAACTGTTAAAGTTAATAAAATCATTTGCAAGGCAAATAAAACCAAGATAATTTGAATAGTAGCATAGTTTGCGTTAGCATTCAACAACATAGCCAATGGCATCATGGAATTATATCATTAAATCAGATTGGCCCTGTGCACTTTTGCATTTGTATCCATTATAGGAAATATTTTTCTTACCAAAAAGAAAAGACCATGCAGAAAATTACACTGAACGGCTAATACCGGCAGAACATATTTAGCATTACTTTGCTTCTGAGAGTAACCTTTCAAGACTTGGACCTGCTCTGCTTCTTTGATTAGATCAGACCCAAACACAGAGTGCTCTGAAGAAAGAAGGGAAAAATCTCTCCTTTTGGCTAAAAAGGGAAAGGGGGATTTGAAACAGGTTACCCCCTTTCCGGGGTGCCACCTGATGTACTGGGGTACCACTGATCCTGCCTGTTCCACCAGCCTGGGCTCCCTTACACTGTCCTGATGAGCCATTCCCCCAAGCCTCCTCCAGCACACACACTGGTAGGGACACACCCAGCTGCAGAAAGACAGACACTGAGATCAGCACTGCACGGGAAGGTTTCAGCTAGGGAATTGCTCAGCACTCAAGTGACCACCCCCTCTGGAGTGTAAACCCAAAATTGTATCATCTTGTGCTGCACAGAGAACTGTACAGTGCAAATTCATTGAAATTGACTCCCTCCCTCAACGTGGAGGAAGATATGCACAGCTCCCCCACCCCAGTTATGAATTCCACAAACTGGTTTTAGAGAAAACAAAAACAAGTTTATTAACTACAAAAGATAGATTTTAAGTGATTATAAGGGCTAGCAAACAGATCAAAGCAAATTACCCAGCAAATAAAACAAAAGCACAATATAAGCTAAAAATACCAAAGAAATTGGTTACAAGTAGTAATTTCTCACCCTAAATGTTGTTTCAGGCAGATTGCAGAGGTTCTTGAAGGCAAGCTGCTCTTGCTTGCAGCTTAAAACTCCAGGTATTTCTTTCACAAGACAGACTCCTTTCCAGCCTGGGTTCAGTCCTTCTCCCCCGCCCCTCTGTCTTTGTTTGTTAGATGTTCACAGCAATAATTCTGGGTGGGGATTCAGTGAAGAAGGAACACTGATTATGTCACTCTGCTGCCTTAAATAGGTTTTACATATGGCGGGAATCCTTTGTTTTCCAGTGTGGTTCCCCTCCCCCACAGTGGAAAAATACTGGTGTTCTATCATGGAGTCCAGTACCAGATGACTTGATCACCTGACCCTGCAGTGTCAAAGCAGCCATGAGTCAGAGGCTGTTTGTAGCATCACAGGAAAGCTGCTCAGGAAGGCAGGAGATTAGCATCTTTAAAGACCTATTGTTCCCCTAATGGTCCATTGACTTGTTCCCAGCTAGCCAGTCAGACTGATTGAATTCTGTCTGCTGGGTGTTCCCCAGGTGCATACACTTTTGTAGAACAGAGGTATAGTCAATATTCCTAACTTTTATGCACAAAAATGATACATGCATACAAATAGGATAATAATATTCAGTAAATCATAACGTTTCCAATACCTCACATGCTCTATGTTGCATAAAATACACTATATGAAACAATCATATCATAATATTACTATGAAAATATGGGAAGCAGTGTCACAGGATTATCTTGATTTAGTGAAGAGATACAAGTTAGTTCCTGTATCTGGCCTTTCCCCCACATTGTCAGGTTCTTCAGCATACTGAATTCTTACTGAAATAAAATACTTTGATTTGAGATGATACTAATTGATCTTGTCACTTTACCAAGTTTGTAAAATATAAATAAAGTAAAAAACTCATCTATAAATTTCAGTATAATAGAATTGGAAAGATTCTGTATTACTGATTAAAATTTCATTGCCTGAAATTCTGCTTTGCTTGGTGTATTTTAAGTAGTTTTAAATAGTAATAAATATAAATAATAATAATTTTAAACTCATTAAAAATATTGCATCTGGTCCAAGTTGATGTTAAAATTCTTAGGCTTTATATTTTTAGTTAAAGACAGGAGGAGTACTCCAAGTCAGGCAACAAAGACAAATATAAAACCGTAGAATTTGGCAAGAGCGATCTTTTAGTTCAATAATGTACAAAAACTGGTTGATACTTAGTCACAAGTATTGAATGGTACCTTATTATTAATTATTATTATTATTAATTATTATTATTATTATTTATATTATTGCAGTGACTAGGAGCCTCAGTCATGGAGCAGGACCCCACTGTGCTAGGTGCTGCCCAAACACAGAAAGCTTACAATCTAAGGATATGACAAGAGACAACAGATGGATAAAAACAGACCCATAGAGGAGTACAAATCATGGACTCCTAGGTGCCGACCCAATGCCCATCTGTGGAAATATTTGGATGAGGTTGCTAGTTCCATGTTGCACACCAGAGTTTGAATGTCAAGATACGGGTTGTTGACTTGTTATATTGTTCACTTTTTTCTAATACTCATGAATGGCAAATTTCTTCCAATGTTCTGTTTTAAAAACACAACTAATACATGTATTAATTCCTTGCAGAGCTGTAATAGGACTGTGGATGTGGGAGGAAATGTATTATAAATGGTTTATGATTTCTTCTGTCTTCACTGAGTGAAGCTGAGCCACAATGGTGTATCAATTTTCCTTAAATAAAGATGGGATTTTAATGGTGTATTAATAAATGAAGGCAGCAGTAGTCATGGCTAGTGTGAAAGCAATAGTGAGAAGAAAATTAGAATTTGAAAGGAAGCTCAATACTATATTGCATGCTTATATACATTGCTGTTCCTTCCATTGGAAATGAAGGTCACCATCTCATGAGCAGTTTGGTAATTGTCTAAAGAACTGCAAAGTAAAGTTGAGTGATTCTGCCCCTAGTCTCTAATGGTGACTGAAGTACTTCCTCCTCCCAGGAGGAGGAATGGAACAGATTACATAAATTTACTTTGATGCATGAGTTTCTAGGCGTAACTTAAAACATTACGCCTATTTTTTTCTTTAGACAGGAATTGAGGTGGCAGCAGCACCAGGGGAGCCAAATGTAACAGAGCTTGAAGGACTCTCCTGGAACTGTTGCCTCTCTGTGCTAGGGAGTAGCAATTTCTCCCCACATTTTAAATCACCTCATACCTCTCTACATCCCGGCCAACACCACTGTTTCCCTGCCCTATCCTCGCTCATCTCTCACTCCCATTTCCCTTCTCCTCTACACAAGCCATCAAGCTTTTAACTCAGATACTGTCAAGTGGGAAGGAAAGGAAATTTTCTAATTCTCTGGAATACTGCACTGAGTTTGTGTTGCAGCAGATGGTTAGAATAGAGATTTAATTGGTGAGTCAATGAGCGTTGTTTGAATTAGTGTGTCGTCATTTTGGGAAGTGATTGTCTGTAATGTTTCTATTAGTAGCATTTAGATGATGAGATGAAGGGAGCATGGCATTGTGTTTTCTTTTTTACAATAGTAGCTTTCTATGGTCAGAGTTAAGTTGGCACATTCTATGGGGCAGTGGAGGGAGGAGGAATATGCATTGGGATGATAGATGTGCATGAGGTAACCTGCGGAAGGCAAAAACCTCAATAGCCTGGGATCACCTACAGCTCCCGGATGAGGACCACGATTGACAATGCCGCTCCTCTATACAATGGAACTCTCTATGACAGCAGTAAACCTCAGCTGTGATGGTGACAGAGCTTTCTGAGCGGCTGTTCCAAGATAATGGACATGAACCTCCACAATATCTAAAAACCACTAAAATCTCAACACCTTTCACTCCACCCCTTTGAGTTTGGCTTTTCACATATACAATAGAAAATTGTAGAAGAGGACACACATTTGATTTTTTTAAAATACCTACCAAATTTCTCTCTGAGGAGAGCAAGAAAGCAAGCAAGCAAGCCACACATGACATATACTAGTCTTATTACCGAATGCACTTCTGAAAGGTTCTCAGTTCACCATCACCATGGTGATGAGGGCAGTATAGAAACTCAACTAGAATAGAATAGAAATCATAGTTGTAGGTTGCTAGGGATGGCTCAAGACTTAAATGATTTACTGGCTTGGGTGTGTGTGTGTGTGTGTGTGTGTGTGTATTAATGGTAGATGCATTTAAGCAATTCTGGTTTTTAGCAAAGTTTTGTTTGGGGAAATTTCCCAGAATTTTTAAGAAGTTGGGATTAATACTAAAAGTTATTCACCTGGGTAGCTATTCAAAGTTATATGTATTCTCCTCCCTCACCAACAGCACAGCACTGGTCCCCTAGAAGTGCTCACGCACAGATGCATTTCTTTCTGACATGGTGGAATGTTTTAATCAAGGTGATTAAATCATTGATTTAAATCAGGTTAAGGCTTTGTAAAGCTAATTTGAAAATTTGTGCTATTGCCGCTTTAGATGAAGCTAACTAAATTATAAATGATTTTTTAAAATGCTGTGACTGGTAGGAAAATATTTTTTGAATTTTACAGCAAAGCTGTGGACCAAAAACAAAATACTGAAAAATTAAGGCTCTGATGTCATGAACACTTAGGTGGGTACAGAAATGTACTCATTTCAGTGGTGCTACTTGTGCTTGAAGTTAAGCAAGTGCATACGTCTTGGTAGCATCAGGGACTTAAATTGTATTTTTTATTAAAAGCTTCAGCGGCTTAAAAAAATTTGTCTCTTCAGAAGAAAATTGCTTCAGTTCGACCAATTAAGAGTTATTAGACTTTCAATACAGTAGCAACACTATTGTGAACTTTTTTTTATACACACAGATAAACATGTTCAAAAAGAGGATGAAATCCTGGATCCACTGAAGTCAATGGAAGTTTTGCAGGTGACTTTAATGAAGGGAGGATTTCTCTCGGAACCTAAGTCTTTGTAACGGTACCCAAGAGTGGGACTTTCAAAAGCATGTAAGTGATTTAGGAGCATAACCCCACTGATCTCAGACTGCAAACCCTGATGGAGGATTATAGCCTGGTAGAAGCATTCCAGCTTTCTTGACTTGCAGAAGGTCAGTATAAGGATGGAAGGTAGTGTTTCAAGCAAATACAGCATGGACTATTTGTGTTCTTGGGATTTGTCGGTCTCACAGTAAGGTTGTTACTGAAGTCATGGGCTTGTCTTGTTCAGTATAGATGAGCATTCTCAGTGTAGAAAAAAATCTCTATGTAAAATCTGAAATTCTACTATCAGTTAAGGAACAAGTGCAGAATATACACCGGAAAAATAAGACAATAAAATAGGAAGAAAGTAAAAAATCAGCAACATGTAAATAAGAGATCTGATTTAGATTTTTGAAAAATGATTTAAATTAAAAGTACTTAAATCAAAATAATTTTTAATTAAAAAATTGATATGTATCCACCTGGCTTCTCCATGAAGAGCCCCATTTCACTTGCAGACCCCTGGGCACAGCCTGGATGGGCCTCTTTATTCCTCTCACACATATGCTCCTCTTACCCCCACATTGCCAGTCTTCATCTGTCTTACAGATTGCTGCCACCGGCCATCTCCTCTATAGCCATTATTAAATAATTACGATGGCATAGGTGCTGGAAGTAGGGCTGATGGGAGCGTTGCCACACCCCTGGCCTGAAGTGGTTTCCATCATATACAGGGTTTACAGTTTGGTTCAATGGCTCTCAGCACTCCGACTTTACAAATTGTTCTAGCACCTCAGTATGATGGGATCGTTTTCCCCAGAAATCCATGTAATTTTAATCTAAAACTAAATCTTTCTTAATTCTTACACAGCACCTTACATCATTACTCCATACTCAGCGCAGTAGTCCCATTGAAGTCAGTTTTTTTCATGAGTATCGTAAGAGGATCAAGTCCACAGTCAAAATACTTTGACTCTGCTATATCCATCTTGCTTCTGTGTCAGTAACCTTGGATCCACCTGTGTCCAAGTTTATCAGTAAGTAACACCTTGCTCCTACTGAATGTAGGCTGAACTCTACTCATAACTAATTCCTGTTTTACCAGTCAGTTCCTTCCTTTTCCTCCTTACCGTACTTTTTTGTACAACTGTTTTATCACACGTTATTCTGTACTCCTCTACCATTGACCATCTAGTTTCCCTCTTACTGTAGCTCATAAAAATGAATGTTCTTTTCTTCATCTTCCTACAAAGGTGATAAAAATAGCAGATATATTTTGCAAATATAGAAATGATGCCCATTTGTAAGATTTTCATGTTGATTATAAATCTTAATCAATCTATTCATATTAGTAGGAAATGACAGGGACATGAAGGCTTTTGGCACTGTTGATAGTCAATCAATACATCTTCCTTGAGGCTTTGCAGTGTATCCTGTCTTCCAGATTTCTTCATTTTGTTTCTTGTACAGGAGGGCTAGTGTATGTTATGGGCACTTAACAAATTATAATACTTAGCACTTTTATCCATAAATTTCAAAGGAAGGAAAGTATCATTATCCTTATCTTACGGGTAGGGTAACTGAGGAACAGAAAAATGGAGTGATTCCCCTGAGGTAAAGTAGGAGTTTGGTGACAGAGCTGGAATTAGAATTCAGATAGCTTGACTCCCAGACCAGTGCCCTATGCTCCAGGCAACGCTGCCTCCCATTACTATTTTATTATGAAATAATAATCAGTGAGCGGTTTTGTGCACATGAAAGCTAACTTCTTCCACTACAATGAAAAGTCATTCAGGGAGAATGAAAACTAGGAAAGCAAGGAAGGGAGAGCACATTGTGGAAAAGAAGACAAAGATTATATATAGGTACTAATATAATCCAATTCAGTATTATGTTACAGCTATCATAAGAAGCTGTCATTTTTACCCCCTTATTTCTATTGTATTTCAGAAAAGCTCTTGAAAAAGAGCTTTTAGTTATATGAGTGGAGAATGAATATAAAATGAGAGAATTAGAGTTAGTTTAAGTTTGGTTAAGGAAATATGTTGTAAAGAAAGGCCAGGACTAGCAAGTAAAAGAAAAGCCTTGAGAATAGTGAGTTATAAGGCCAGAAGGAATGAAGTAGGGAGGATGTCTGGTTCAAAGAGTAACTAATAAGATAAAGGAGAAGTTTCTAAAAAAGGAGACTTCTGACCAAATGGGGTGACTGCAGATGGTTGTAAATAAGACAAGAGAATCTGTCTTAGAAGGAGCCAGCATGGACCTTCCTACCCTACATACCAATGTTATCTCAAAATTTGGGCGAATTCAGGTGCAATGGAAAATTATTGCTCAGGAAGAAGGATGGGAAGAGATAAGGAAGAAAGGCCTTGGGGAGAAATGAGGTTGTAAATCTTATCTGGAGTAAGACTGGAAATAAGGATAAATGGTTTCAAATTGTTTTTTAGCTAAAGTCAGCGATTGGCGTTGGCATCATTTGTGTCTTGAAGGATATAAAAAGAGTTATGAATTTGTGGGTTCTTGGTCAGATATGACATGCTGGAGAACATGAGGAATGAGACAGTTTCCCCTAGGTTTGTTCTATTTGTAACTATACTGATCAAATAATTATGAATATTTTGTTACTGAATTGGGTGTAGTAACTGCTTATTTTTTATGATGTCAGGCAAGTTTAGAGAAATTGTATAAAATGCCATTTGGCCTTTGGACTTAATAAAGTAATTAATTGTTAAGGTCTCCCACATTAATAAGTCCAAATATGATTAATAATTCAAACAGATATGCAGACAAGAACTTTGCATATACAGAATTTGTAAGACATTTTGTTCAAACAGCAATCTCAGTAGTAAATATCCTGTTGGAGGCAAATATCCTGTTGGAAACAAAACAAACAAATATCCTGTTGGAGGCAAAAATATTGTGTCTCAAGCTGCAGCCCAAAACAAATGCTTTTGCATGACTCAAACTGCTGGAGCCATTAGCCCTAATTGAAATGCACATCTAAACTGACACTTAAACCTAATTTTTTAGAGCCGCACATAAGGCTGTAGGCAATACTGTCTTAGCTGGATAGCACCTTGCAGTCCAAAGGCTTCAGAAGTGTTTTATTTATGTAATATCTGATTTACCTAGGAAGACTCACATTTTGCCCATCACTGAACTACAGTCACCTCTAGCATAGAATATATCCAGCAGCTGTTTATTAGCCTAAAGAAATACTACAGAACAAAAATAAAGACGACTGCATCTAACTGAAACTACAAAGTAGATTAAGTAGGTCCTTAATTAGACCAAAACAAGAACCAATCAACCATACACACACATTTTCTTTTTGATAATTTTGTAGTCTTAATGGCATGCATTCACCACACAGCAGTAGAGAGCAGAAATCCGTTGGATAAGGACAACACTGGATGACCCCTTTTTCTTTTGAAAGGTGCCATGGAATTGTTAATGCTCAGGCAGAATGGACAAGCCCATAGGCCAAGATTTTGAAGGTGACTAGTTAGTTTCGGTGCTGAATTTGAGACACGCTTCAAGGGCCTGGTTTTCAAGTGACAGTCCTCAGCACTTTCTGGAAATCAGGCTCCTTTAAGGGGTCCCACTCTCGGCACCCAAACTCACTAGACAATTTGGAAAATCTTGGCCATAGTGATAAGAAAGGGCACAGAGTAAATTACAAGATTGGAAATGCATAAGCCAGTAGCACTCACACATGCCAAACCAGCTTTCTTTTCTTCCTTTCTTTTTGAAATTAGCCCAATTAATGTTATTGCCTGCTCAGTAGGGTCTGTTTGAAAACAGCACCAGCAGAAACATCAAAGCTACATTCATTGGAACCACTAGACACTGACATTTTATTGTAGCTTAAATATGTTGTTCCCCCCAGATATACAGTGAGATCTTTATATAGGAAAAGAGAGAAATATTGTTATCATCTCACACATTGCTGGATATCTACCTGCACAGAAACTTAGGGTCAGATTCACAAAAGGACTTAGATGCCCAACTGCCACTTCAGGCACCACTGGCACTCACAAAACCCCCACTTAGCGGCTGCCTACCCTGTAGGTGCCTAAACCTGCTTAGCACCTATATTTTTGCAGTAAAAGTCCCCCTAGCTGCGTACATTTCTGCATCTGGATATGCACACTGCTCCCTCACTCTAGGCCCCCCCATTTTATGCTTAAACCCCAGTGTGATCCACAAAGCAGGGGAAGACAGTAATGCCTAAACCCCTTTGTGAATCTGACCCTTTGTACATAAGGAACATATCATACTAATACCTAAAAATATCACTCCAACTAACTATGGAAGATGGCAGTTACAAAAAATATGAGTTAAATCCTGCGAGGATAACTGAAACTCTATTGCAAAAAAGTATGTTACTAGTGAGAAATGTATTCAGGGACATTGTTAAACAAACGTTGAATGTCAATTCAGTACTAACTTGACTTGAAAAACAAAAGAGAAAGAAAGTTAGCCCAGCAGCAGTTGAGAGAATGATATTCTTTGTTAATTCCGCTCTTCAGAACATCCAGAGCATTCATTTATCATTATCAACTATAACTGAAATTGGGACAACTCAATACATAGCTCTGAGACTGCGAAACATGAGTCATCATTAGGTATTGGGCTAAAACAATACAACAATGTTCACTGACAGGAAAGCTTTGGATTATTTCATATCCTCACTTCTCAGTGTTCCAGGATATTAAAGATGACATTAGAACACGTGTATAAGGAGAGAATGCTTCCCAATCTATTTTACACCTTTTTAGTAGTATGTATTTTGCACAGGTCTGTGTTTTCATCAACATATTTCAATAAGTCTATTCAACATGTGTGCCTACTTGAATGTTGGTCAAGTACTTTCCATTGGCAGGGGGTATCTAAACATTTATGGTTCTCTAGAAATTTAACTTATACATTCCAAAGGCTAGTGTCCGAGCAATTGGTACATACAGTTTTAAGATTGTTCTTAAATATCTTGATCCAGATCCTCTACTCTGGCCAAGTTTTGCTCAGCCCAAGACCTGAGTAGGGAAGGGGGAAAGCCATGGTGCAAAGGGGCTGCTTTGCTGGGCCAGGCTCACTAGAGTACAGGATAGTCCAGCTATGCCTTTGCTGACTGCATTTAACATGGATGGCTGCCATCTGAGTGCCCCTGGTGGTCAGAAGTCACTCTTCAGCACCTTGTCTATGTTTCCCCAGTCTTCATGTCTCTTTCAGAACTCACCATCCACAGGTAGTTCAAAGAAGTCTCCTCTTGGGGTCCACTTTGAGTCCTCTGATACATTCTGGTCCTCTAGGCCTCAAGCCCAGTTCAGTGTCTCTCTCCCAATTAACCCAAACTAACACAAAACACAAACTCCCTCAATCTTTGACCTAGCTGGCCTTTACACTCTCTCCCCTGCTTGGACAGGGCCTCTCCCAGGCCTCCCTGCCTGGAGAGCATTCTTCCACTCTCTCTTGCTTCTTCAGCTTTTCCCTCAGCCTTCTTGCTCCCTGCAGTATCTACAAACACAGCTGCAGTCACCTGGGCTTCCTCACTTTACTAATACTTCTTCTTATACTTTATGGTGAAGCAGACTCAACTCCTGAGTCTATAACCATCACCTAATATATTCCTCAGACATGCATGCCACTACACTCTCTTATCCTGATCTGTATCCTTAAAAAAATGTAGATGAGCTTTTTAATGTTGCCCCACTTTCCCAATACTCTCACTAAATCCCTCATAATATATTTTGTCAACTTAAAGCATATATGGGTCTGGAGGGACAAAAGGCTGAGCCATTACAAACATTGAATCTATCTCCCCTTGTAAGTATTTTCACACTTGCTTCTTATCAAACTGTCTGTACTGAGCTATCTTGATTATCACTTAAAAAGTTTTTTTTCTCTTACTTAATTGGCCTCTCAGAGTTGGTAAGACAACTCCCACCCGTTCATGCTCTCTGTATGTGTATATATATATCTCCTCAATATATGTTTCACTCTATATGCATCCGAAGAAGTGGGTTGTAGCCCACGAAAGCTTATGCTCTAATAAATTTGTTAGTCTCTAAGGTGCCACAAGTACTCCTGTTCTTAAAGCATATACATTCTTCATAAAGGGCCTTTCTTTCCTGAGAACACTCCCTGCATTCCCATAGCAGATGATCAACTGTTTCGCTAACTTTACATGTGAAGTATCAGAGGGGTAGCCGTGTTAGTCTGAATCTGTAAAAAGCAACAGAGGGTCCTGTGGCACCTTTAAGACTAACAGAAGTATTGGGAGCATAAGCTTTCGTGGGTAAGAACCTCACTTCTTCAGATGCAAGAAGTGAGGTTCTTACCCACGAAAGCTTATGCTCCCAATACTTCTGTTAGTCTTAAAGGTGCCACAGGACCCTCTGTAACTTTACATGTGTTATTTAATGGAGCTTTGTGTCTATTCAGTAAATACCGGTTAAAAGTCTAAATACGAGTAGTTTGCTGATCCTTTCATAGCGCGTAGTGCATTATCCTCTATTTTGGGACATACCTCATACACTCTGCTTCCTCTTTTCTCCTTGGTCTATAATTCTTGCCATTTCTTTTAAAATCCTATGTCAATTTCTCCTGTGTTGTTGAAACAGTATTTCATTTATTAGCTCACTCCTACTTTCCCTTTTAATTGCCAGTATGCCTGATAATGAATCCAAAAAGGGAACAGCTGCAGTAAGCCATATGTCCCTTATCCAGTTTAATGCTAACATTATTCCTACCTATTCAGCTGTCATAATAACTACAAAATTAGATATTCTTTCCAATTTTTAACTCCAATCTCAGGTATGCAAAAGGCTGCTCCCACCCCCACCTGTTTTTTCATCTAAAAATCTGTCAGAATATATTGGCTCTGGTGACTCCCTTTGCCATATATAAACTCAAACTTTATCTTTCATCTAGGATGACTCTCTCTCTCTTTTTTTGTTATTATCTCATTCTAAATCCACATCAGGAGAGATAATTTTCTAGGTATAACTTACTGCCCCATAATTATAGATTTTAATGTCTTCTAGTCCTTCCTTTTCACTTAACACTCTTACCCACATTTTAACCCTAGGAGCATGAGGGAGTTTTTTGTGTCGGGCTACATTTCGTCTGCTTAATTCCCAACATTCCTCATATATTTGTCCAGTATTCTTATCTGAACTATTTCCCTTGCCTTTAGCCCAAAATATCAGATCTACCATTTTCATTCTTATATTGATAGGCATTTCTCCGGTAGCTACCTGCATTATACACAGCGGTGTTGTAAGAAATGCACCACATGCAATTTGCACTGCTTGAGCTTGAATTAACTCTGACTTTTTAATTCCCTTTTACTGCAATTTCCTGCTCTTTTTTAATACTGGGATCACTTGATTCAACCCAGATGTGGCTCTTGTTACCAGGGCTGGCTTAGTCCCAAGCTCTCCAGCCCATGAGACAAGCTACCCTGTTACCCAGCAGAACACCCCACCTACACCATGTGGGCAGGAACAGTAGCATAGAGACAGCTAAGGCAGCTCTACATTAGCTGGGGATTCACCTACATAAGATCCCCCCCATCTCCTTATTTTCCTCTTTCCCTGACCTCTTCTGTAAAACTAAACTGAGGAAGAACAGAGTAGAGCATGCTACAAATAAAGCTATTCATTAATTTTAATATCTGGTCTTGTAACCCACTTATACTGTACATCAATATATGGTGTTTCCCATTAGAACTTGTAGTCATTACAGAAAGTAACATCTCCTATTCTTTGTTAGGGCACAAGGGTAACAGCATATGCTACACTATCAGTGAAATTCATAAACAGTCAAAGCTTATTCACTTGTTAAAGTGAAGCATGTTTACACACTATTGTATTAACCGATCATTCTTCACATTCCTTTTCTATGAAAAATTAAATGAGCTATACCTAGGTGATATGGGCTAGTGGATATATAGTGCAGCTCTAAACCCTTTCAACAGCCTAGGTGCCACTTGGTACCAAGAGACATAGGCCCCTTCTCAGCACTTGTCTAGATGAACAGTTCCTGTGCTACAGTGCACTAGTGTACCACACACTAACTGTCCATGTGGATCCTGCAACCTCGCACTAAAAGTTCACTAGTACACTTTGATCTACTTCTATTTCAAAGTGGAGTAGGTCAGCGTGCACTAGGGAACTTTTAGTGCACAACAGCAGGATTCACACTAGTGTGCTGTAGATTTACACCCCAGCTTGCTGCATACTAAATGTTTGTCCAGACAAGTCCTCAACCTCTGTCTTTTTGGAGCCTTTCTCAGATAACCCAAGTAGGAGCGATCACTAAATAGTACATAGGAGGTTGAGGTGTCCTCAGCAGAAGCAAAATGTTGCAGATGTGTGTGTAAATGTGACATTTGTTTGCACAAGGTCCAGTGGCTATCTGGTTATCATAGGTCCCTAACATTCCTGTAGTACTCCATCTGAAGCTACTCTCTTCCCTGCTTTGCCATTTTGTTGAACAACAGGTTTCTGATAGGATCCAGTTTCAACAGCATTTTTGGCTACTGTCATAATCCACATCTTCTCTATGTGCCCTACTGCTACTTGACACTCAACAGCAGGATTCTTACTTAATGCTATATCCACTCAGCTGTCCCTGTTTCACTGTCCAAATGGAAGAGGGTTCATTTTACTTTAACAGCCTTGAGGTACACTAGCACTGGTTATAGGGTTCTCAGTCTCTCTCATTCTAAGGCCACCATGTATGACAGAAACCCTCCCATGGACCAACTTCTATCCCTCACCCCACTAGTCCTACTGCTTTCTTCTCAAAACATTGTATTCTGCAGGTTACCAGAAAGGGCACTGTGGACAGCTGGGTGTCCCCTGATAACAATCTGAAGGCATGGGATTGAGAGACATACATCAAATTTAGAAGACTGTATAGTATCCCATCCTAACAATGGAGCTCAATAATTGTCTTGCAAAAATAACATATCCTTATTTATACTCTAAATGTTATATTACCAAATAAGGCAGTTTTCAAGGTTCTGTATTCATCCAACTAGCTGTGGCTGTGCTCCAAGCACTAGCGAATAAAAAATAATCTGCATGCACATTTTAGAATTTCACATCTGCTTCTGCCTGATTAAAACTGAAAAAAACAACAACCCTTTACATAAGAACCAGCCTGATCATTTGTTCAAAAGAGAACTCAAACCAAAGCCAAACCTTTCTTAGTAATAGTAAAGGAGTAATGATCCCAAGTTGCAGTGGGGGAGGTTTAGGTTGGATATTTGGAAAAACTTTTTCACTAGGAGGGTGGTGAAGCACTGGAATGGGTTACCTAGGGAGGTGGTGGAATCTCCATCTTTAGAGGTTTTTAAGGTCAGGCTTGACAAAGCCCTGGCTGGGATGATTTAGTTGGGAATTGGTCCTGCTTTAAGCAGGGCGTTGGACTAGATGACCTCCTGAGGTACCTTCCAACCCTGATATTCTATGATTCTATGATTCTTGAGCTAACTTTTTGGTGATTCTTTTTCATTTTGTCATGCTTTTGCAATTCCTGTTTTGGGCCAGGACCAGTAGCAGAAGTACTGAACTAGCTCAGCAAAGATGGCTCTCAAATTATTTCCATCCATACTCAAAACAGGAAGTACCAGTCAAGAAATCCAGCTGAATAGAATGAAAAGTAAGCTTTCCATGACTTGAGTGTAGCAGTATATAGATTCATAGATTCTAGAACTGGAAGGGACCTCGAGAGGTCATTGAGTCCAGTCCCCTGCCCGCATGGCAGGACCAAATACTGTCTAGACCATCCCTGATAGACATTTATCTAACCTACTCTTAAATATCTCCAGAGATGGAGATTCCACAACCTCCCTAGGCAGTTTATTCTAGTGTTTAACCACCCTGACAGTTAGGAACTTTTTCCTAATGTCCAACCTAAACCTCCCTTGCTGCAGTTTAAGCCCATTGCTTCTTGTTCTATCCTTAGAGGCTAAGGCGAACAAGTTTTCTCCCTCCTCCTTATGACACCGTTTTAGATACCTGAAAACTGCTATCATGTCCCCTTCTCAGTCTTCTCTTTTCCAAACTAAACAAACCCAATTCTTTCAGCCTTCCTTCATAGGTCATGTTCTCAAGACCTTTAATCATTCTTGTTGCTCTTCTCTGGACCCTCTCCAGTTTCTCCACATCTTTCTTGAAATGCGGTGCCCAGAACTGGACACAATACTCCAGTTGAGGCCTAACCAGCGCAGAGTAGAGTGGAAGAATGACTTCTCGTGTCTTGCTCACAACACACCTGTTAATGCATCCCAGAATCACGTTTGCTTTTTTTGCAACAGCATCACACTGTTGACTCATATTTAGCTTGTGGTCAACTATAACCCCTAGATCCCTTTCTGCCGTACTCCTTCCTAGACAGTCTCTTCCCATTCTGTATGTGTGAAACTGATTGTTCCTTCCTAAGTGGAGCACTTTGCATTTGTCTCTGTTTAACTTCATCCTGTTTACCTCAGACCATTTCTCCAATTTGTCCAGATCATTTTGAATTATGACCCTGTCCTCCAAAGCAGTTGCAATCCCTCCCAGTTTGGTATCATCTGCAAACTTAATAAGCGTACTTTCTATGCCAATATCTAAGTCGTTAATGAAGATATTGAACAGAGCTGGTCCCAAAACAGACCCCTGTGGAACCCCACTTGTTATGCCTGTCCAGCAGGATTGGGAACATTTAATAACAACTCTGAGTATGGTTATCCAGCCAGTTATGCACCCACCTTATAGTAGCCCCATCAAAATTGTATTTGCCTAGTTTATTGATAAGAATATCATGCGAGACCGTATCAAATGCCTTACTAAAGTCTAGGTGTACACAGCTTCTCCCTTATCCACAAGGCTCGTTATCCTATCAAAGAAAGCTATCAGATTGGTTTGACATGATTTGTTCTTTACAAATCCATGCTGGCTATTCCCTATCACCTTACCACCTTCCAAGTGTTTGCAGATGATTTCCTTAATTACTTGCTCCATTATCTTCCCTGGCACAGAAGTTAAACTAACTGGTCTGTAGTTTCCTGGGTTGTTTTTATTTCCCTTTTAATAGATGGGCACTATATTTGCCCTTTTCCAGTCTTCTGGAATCTCTCCCGTCTCCCATGATTTTCCAAAGATAATAGCTAGAGGCTCAGATACCTCCTCTATTAGCTCCTTGAGTATTCTAGGATGCATTTCATCAGGCCCTGGTGACTTGCAGGCATCTCACTTTTCTAAGTGATTTTTAACTTGTTCTTTTTTTTTATTTTATCTGCTAAACCTACCCCCTTCCCATATGACTGAGACGGTGTATGTGCATCCTTGCCAGTAGGCATCTGGACAGAGCCACAAGTGGAATATTATAAGGATCAAATATTATTTTGAAACATATTGCAAGTCTATTCTAGTCACAACTGTCATGGTTTAACATGTACAACCTTAGAGGTACCTGTTCACAGAGATATGTATTCATATTTAAACTCATTGTTTAAAGTGTTGCCTGTCATTACTATGTTGGATGCATTTTATATACTATGCCAACTTGTTGACAAAAAAAAGAAAGAAAAAAAAAAAAGAGAAAACACATGGTAATTTAGTACAGCTGTTTCAGTGGTAAAAGTGTCAACAATACTTTAGCCTTTTTATTTTTGTCCTGTCAGTCAAAAAAATGTCCATTCTACCAAACAAATTAACATGCCCTGAAAGAATGATTGTTCATGACAGGCATTGACAACATTGTTGGACATGTTTTATTCTTTATTTTATCAGGTTATTCACTTACCCATTCATTCAGAAGACTGTGTAGCTCCTTTAAAAAAAAATACAATTTAATTAAACAATTTGAGGTCAAATTTCAAAGAAGTTTGCAGTGAATCCACCCCGAAAACATTGCAATTTTGCACATGAATCAGAAATTACGCATGAAGATGAGATAACACTGTGTTGACAGGTTGGTAATTAGCAGCACAAATGCCCCCCTGTGTGGATAAATACATGTCAGGTAGGCATAACACGTACAGCAGGTGTTGGGCAATCTTTTGAAAATTTGACTTTTTCAATACAGCTTCAGAGAAAATATGATCTCTTTCTGAAGACACTGTCACATTAACTGATATCACTTTCATACCTGCTGAGAACCTGTACCTCCTATTAACTTCAATAGTATTTGTGGGTGGTCAGCACTCCTTAATGTTCTGTAAGTTAAACACAAGACACTCTTAGGAAAAAAGAGAGGGCTTGATTTGGTAAAAGTTATAATAAATTAGGATGGAATGATTTATAATAATAATGAAATTCTACTGCTTATAGTTTCTACATGAATTTTACAGGACCTACTAGAGTTCTGTACCCAGTACAAACTGTAATCTTATCTGTAAGAACCTCATACACGTTCCATTCCGCTCTAGTCACTTGGTCAATCAGTCATTCTAATTTGATATTGTAATGTTGAAATTGGTACTCATTACTGTGTCTTATAATAAAGCATAGGTAAGAACTATTGTGACTATTAAAAGAGCAGAAAGCCTGCACTAGGAGTTGCCAATGATGCTGAAATACATTTATCTTTCCAGTACAAATCCCCTTTGGTTTGAGGAATTATTTTTTTCTTCGTTGTGTGCAGTGGTTTCCACTGAATTATATTTTAGGAATGTGTTTAATTCATCAAAATATTTTCAGCACAATGATTATGAGCAAAATGTTTGCTTGAAATAACTGCCTTTAGGTGAAAATATGTGTGCTGAACTACAGTGCCACAATACAATGTACAATCTTCATGCTTAGTAAATCGCAAGATGGCTACATCTGTTCCTCAAGTCAGAACTTAGAGAGACTGGAATAAAGGCAGGGCTGGAAAAAAGACATTTGCAAAGAGCCGTGTGCAGCTTAGTGAGACTATTCTGAAGGTTCCAGTACATTAGCACTCTGCACAATCATTCCCTGAGGTTTAGTGAAGCAAAATTTCTTTCAATATAGCTACAGTTTAATAGGTTAGCCCTTGTTTTATGAAAACAGAAATTAAATATATTAATATTATTCTTTTATACACTCAATGGGTTTTCCATCTGTCAATTTTTAAAGACCTAACAATCTCTTCCCATTATTCCTAACTTTATACCCACATCCATATATTCAAGATTCTAGGTTGAGTCACTAGCTTTTTCAGTCATAAAAGGCTAGAGGGAATTCTCTTTAGAGCTTGTCAGTGCTACCTTTAAATTGGCTAAATGTGATACAAGCTACTGCCTGCACTGTCTTCTCAGCCCCTGAGAGTGTGAGGTGTGTGAGACCAGAGCACCAATCCTGAAAAGGATTATGTACATGCTTACGTGAAATTCAGAAAATTTCAGTCAGCTGTTTTTCTAATTATGTTCAGTCTGATAGATCATCTGAAAAATTCAATAGCTTTAGGAAAATTGTAAAGATGTTTACTGTACTTAGAAGAACAGCAATGAAGTGTTACTTTTTTGATACCCAAACTTCTCTGTAGAGGTTTTTACATCTACTATATGTAGGATCTATCAAACTGTGAATGTCATCAGTGCTATGACTGAAAACATACTGATCCTAAAATGTTTTAATGTTTTCCTAATTATCCAAAACTGATCTAAAAATATTGCTGTCTTCCAAAGTTCCTGGCTTGCAAAGGATCCATACTTGGATGACTGTTTGGAAATTCAAAGTGATCTGGATATTTTTAGATAATTTCCCCAGTTGTCAGGTATGTGGGTATAAGATCTCTAAAATGTTTAGGGCCAAATCCTCAGCTGACGTAGATCAGCACTAAAGCTAATAGAGCCATGCCGACCAGCAAAGGATTCAGCTCTTAAAAAGTTTTTTTCCCCTGAATAAAATAGTTAAATTCTGTCTGAATGGCACTATTTGAATTAGGCACCATTCTATCCCATAATGTATTCAGTGCAGCTGTTTGTGTATGTGCGTCTTTGTACTGCAAGTGTTAGTGCCACTCTGATCTGCTTTCATGCAATTAACAAAGGGTATCCTTTCTTTCCTTTTCTGCTGCTGGCAGCAGACCACTTTTACTTAGCTCAATGCTCTACTTACCATTTCATTAGTTCTGAATTTACATCATCATCATGCCCTTCATTGACCACTTTCTTCACACCTTTGACAGAATGTGAGCCTGGGCAATTCACTTTATTTTCTAATAAAAAATGACATGCCTATCTTCAAACTTGTCACTATGGGGCCCAATCCATGTGATCAATGGACGGGCTGTCAGAGACTACCACAGGAACTGGTACACTGTATTTTCATAACATTGAAAAAATAGTATGTTTGGTTGTAAACCTACTTAAATCAGGGCTGAAATGCTTGCCTCAATGGGAATGTTGCCATTGATTTCAATGGAGCTTCACCCAATCTAAACACAGAACAGATCTCATAAATGTGATAGAGCCCTCTGTCTCTTTAGAAACCTTTTAATTCTCCAAACTTTTAATGTTCAGGTACTGATCTCTTCACTAGTTTCAGTGAGATTTCCAGACAAGACTTCTCTATATAACTTTAAAAGAAATATACCGTACTTTTAAGACATTTACTAGAGGAATTTAAAAACAATGGGGCTTGATCAATTGCAGCAGTATGGAAGAGACTCCTCCCACAGGGATCAATTGCAAACACTGTTTAGGGAAGCAGAAGAGGGGGCGGGGGTTAGCTGCCTCTATTAAGCTGTTTCCCTCCAAACATTAGCAGGAAATTAATGCAGTGTGAGGCTGCAGTAACTGTTCTCTGATTCATTCCATGCTGAGGAAACCACCCTGAGAGGGGCTCCAGAGGCAGCAGCAGCAGCTAGGGGAAATATTGACAGCATGGCTCCTTGGCACTTGATCCTCCCCAAGAGCCAGCACAGAAGCAGAGGGCATCTGAGCAGATGGCCTTGTTTTCTCCATATTGTGGGGAAACCATGGGGCCTGGGGACAGAATTGCTTCCTGTTCCATGGTGTGAGGAGGCAAATTGCACTCTTCCCCTCCAATAGAACGGCTTGGAGAACACCCACTGGTTTTCTTTCCCTCAGGGCCCTTCCTGTGAGTGTTTCTCTGGGGTGATGTGTGTGCATGTGCTCAGGTGCATGTGATACAGGCCATTCTTTTTACCTCTTCCCTCCCTCCCAGCCTCCCTCCTTCGAGATTTTTCCATCTACCATGTCCTACGACATCTGTAATTCAGAGATCAAGCACTTCATATCTATGAAATTTTGCCTCCCATTTGACTTATAAAATATACATCATTACTCCAGCACCAGTCTGGTCTTCTCTTTAAGTATTTAAACCAAGAAAGTAGTACCATAATTTTGCCCATTCAAAGCTCAAATGTCATTTCCAGATGGGTGGTGAGGGATATCTAAGGTATAATGGCTGTTAATATCTTAATGGAGACATTCTTCAAGGGTCCCTTCTCACAAGGTGCTGTGAGCCCTTGGCTCATATTGAAGTCATTGGGAATCTCACAGGAGGCACTAGGCATCGGCAGAATCAGGCCCTTAATGAGGACTCATTGTTCTGGGTAGTTAAAAATGTGAATATTCATAACAGGCTGCAAAATTCAGAGAGGAATTTATGTTGTCAGTATTAAACAGGGATACTGGCAAACCCCCCATATATGTGTGTAATTAATTCATAAAATCTAGTATAACAGATCAGGTGGCTAATCCAATAGCTAAACAGACACAACATTAAAAAACAGGAGAAAAAGCTTAAAATAGAAAGTATGAACACATGTCAGTAAATAGCTAGACAGATGGCATATCTTTAAGCAGGGCTCATGCATATGGCAAGCTAGTAGATTGAATTTGAGTGCTGTATGAGATCCCAATAGAGCACAAAAGGAATTTTTTTGACTCGGGTAGAGAATGTAAGTATGTATCTTACTGTTCCTTTAGATGACAACATAAGCACCTTCGTACCGTCGGTTTCTGACATGAGCTACAAATAATGAACAAGAAGTAAAGCATGAAGAGGCTGAAAAAGAAAGCACAAATTTATAAGCCGGAAAAGAAGTTCTGTCAGGAGGTGTTTGAAAAAAGAAAAAAAGTGTGTTAGACAGATAACATTTAATACTCAGAGAAACAGTTTTGGTGAATGATGAAAACTTATGATTGACTAAGAATCAACTTACTATGTTCCCATTTGCACTTTCTTCTTTTCCCTAAAGTCACACATTCTGTTTCTGCTCAAATACCCAACTAACAGCTCATTAACTAAACGTGTTTATTTCTTTTTCATTTCAGCTCTATTTTAAGAATGACAGCAGATCAAATGGTACATTACCAAAGGGTACAAATTACTCCAGGTGAAGGATTTTTGGGACATCATACATTTCTGTAACACATCATGAGGACTGTCCAGGTACAGGAGATTAACAAACCAGAACAAAAACATCCATTGCCTTTGTCATTACACAGAAGGGCCAGAGCACACAACACATGCTTTTCATTTCATTCAGCAAAGGCACACTCCTTCAAGCTGCATTGTTCTGGACAGAAAGTAAAATTTTGATGAGTGTATTAACTGAAGTGGCGCTGGGAATCTGCTACTCAGGCAGCAATGGGTCACATCTCAATCTGGCTATCAAACATGGTTGATTAGAGCTGGTTGAAAAATCCTATTTTTTCAATCAACAAAAATTCAAAACAAAACATTTCATTTAATTTTGGATTGAAATTTTCATGTTGCTTTGGCTTTTGAAAACGAAAAACACCAAAAATTTCAATATGATATACAATTTTTTATTTTTGTGAAACATTCTGATTTCAATAAAACAGTATTTTTAATGAAAAAAAAGTGTGATTGAAAAGTTTCAATCAACTGTTAATGACCTTGTTGAGAAAAATATGTTTTGTTTGTTTGTTTTTGTAATAATATAAAGTCAAAGAAATCCTAATAAGAAAAAAATAATCAATTTAGATATCCCCTGGTTACACAGCTATAAAGTGTGTATGTGTGTGTCTTTGTGTTAGGTGGGAATGCCCATCTAAAAACAAGTTGCTTATATATTAATACTTTCATACTTCTGTGGAAAGCCAACATTTTGGGCTAACTTTGGCAGTTCTTACTCACCCCTCGCTCAGACAAAATTGTCTTTGATTTCAGGGCAGGGCAAAGTGCAGGGCTTGACCCTCTACTTCAAAAGAAGAATTCTTTTCTTGCTGGGAAGAAAAGTACCCAAAGAATCTTTCACTCACATAAACATATGAAAAGCTTAAGAAAACCATAAAACTCCAATCTGTGTTTCATTTTTATGACTTATAACTGATTGAGCCAATTAATAGGAAATTGGTGTAAGTGTAAGACAAACCAAACCAAACCAAACTAAACTCAGCGACTCCTGGACTGAAAGATGAGCTTAAATCTACACTTGCAGCTGAAATGTTGCGTTTGAATACATTTGTAATCATTTCAAAATATATGCCTGGATCCTGCAATATGATGTGTGTGCATGGATCCTTACAGAGTCCTGTTGACCTCAGTGGTATACTTCAGGATCAGATCACGTTGCAAGAGTTTGGCCAATGTCTGCTATGGAAATACTGTTCAATTGTTAGCTATTCCATTGTAAGGCTACTTATAGATAGACAGTCAGACAGCCAGATAAAAGGGTGAGATTTTCAAAGACTGCTAAGGGATTTGGACACCTAATCCATTAATTTTAATGAATCTCAGACTCTATGTCAATACAGTTTCTATAGTCCTTTGCAGGAATTTCAGTTTTGTACACATATAATTTGAGATACATACCTGGTTGTACCAATGCAATCAATAACATGTTTGGAGACAACTTGCTGAACTATGAACCTTTTCTCTGTGATGACCCTGGTCATTCTTATTCAACAGACATGGATGAAAGATTTGATCAGTCCAAATATAGCACTTGAGCCCCCATCAACCACTTACTGACTCTTTACCGCAATGAAAAATCAAAGGCTGAGTAAATATATAAGATGTAAAGTTGTGAACGGATATCATGCTGGTGAGTCACACTGAACCTGCAGAATTATTTATTTAACATTAATGCCTGTCACATGGAATGTTACTAACTTCACTGCATACCACAACATATTTGACATTCTGAACATAATTGTCCCAAAGCAATTCAAAGAGATTAAAATTATAAGTGAGGCTCTTTGCCCTTAAAAAACAGGCTTTAATGAAAATGTTTGTGTCTGCTAATCCATAGTCATGGTTTATTTATAGCCCAGTGTATGATTCATCATTAGTGTTTCTTTCAAATTTTGGAAGAAAATTTTCTCTTACATGTGTGAGTGTCTTCAGACTCCTGCAGCTGCTCCTCAGTCACTACTATTTTCAACAGCAGAAAACTTAACATTGGCACTTTTATGCTTCTGAATTCTTTTTTGTTTTCACCATACACAATCAGTCCCATTGTAAGAATGCAAAGCAGCAGCTAATGCAACAATAAATTGGCTCGTCAGCAAACTGTGGCCCTTGCAACCCCAAGGAGAAACGGCTGACAGGATGAAACATCTTTGCTCCTTGATGGGAATCTTTACAAATAACTTCACTGTCTTTCTCCCTGTTGCTGTCTTCTCCCACAAAAGAACCACCTATGTAAGGAAGAGTCCTCTGCAACAGGTTAAGAGAAATTGTGCCCGGCCCTGCTTGGGTACACAACAGGGAAGGGCCAGGTACATGAAGCAATCCTTGCGTTCCCCTGAGAACAAGGGGTGAAATCCTGGCTCCACGGAGGTCAATGGCAAAACTCCTGTTGACTTCAATGGAGCCAGGATTTCACCAAGGCCATTTAGCATTGGCATTGGAGCCTCACAGTGGGAGGGGTGGGAACAGGAATATTACCCTCAGTGCCTAGTGGCCAGAAAAACTGGTCCTGCGCAATGGGGGCACACACGTCACCATGTCAAAGTGTGGCACAGCAGCCACATACCCCTGTTCTCCAGGAGGTATTGTGCCTGTTCAAGGCACTGGTATTTATTACTATCGGTATCTATTATAGTAATCGAGAGGCCTCAGTGACACAGAGGCCCCATTGTGCAGCTATATATAGTAGAATACAGACCCCATACTATCATGTCTTCAGAACCTCCTATTTGGAGCTTAAAGGATTCACTGACAGTGGCACTACAGGACAATTTAACCCTTTCTTTTCTGGAGGTACTGCCCCAAACAATTTCTCTTTTTGGCTATTAAAGAAATACTACAGTCTTTTCCAGTAATGTGACACAGCACCATGTCAATCCCATTGTGAGCTGCAGAGTCATTAGGGATTGTTACTGGAGGTTAAGGGGTCTGTGTCAGCTTATTATTTTCCTTGCAGCTTTGCTGCTCCAGCACCTGATCACATTTGACCAGAGAAGCAGTGGTGTGGCTGGGGTAATGAAGATCTAGTCGAGTCCAATGTCTCTAAGAGCAGATAGCATTTGTTTCTACTGGCAAGCTGAGAATTGAGATTAAACATATGGCTGTGGGATCACGCAGAGTCCTGGTGTAACACAAAGTACTAGTGTGCTGTTATCGCACTTACATTCAGTCAAATATTGAAGTCATGTATGACTAAAGCTCTTACAGACATAGGATTCAATTCTGTACTCAGTTTTAGCTGTCAGTGGGGTTGCATAGGTGTGCTGAGGGTAGACTATAGTTTACTGTACTTGCTTAGTTTTACTGGCTGCAGTAGAAGCTTTACTGAATGCAGTTAGTGCCATGGCACGGTGAGTGGCACAGGCCTGTGTGAAGTGTCTAGTGCCGATGATCAAGATAGTGATTCTACTACTGTAATCACTGGTTGCCAGCTAGTCTTGTTTAGGTGAAAAGGAAGATGAATGCAAAATTCCTCCCTGCTGGTACATAGCCTCTCCACAGGCAAAAACCTTGCAGTACCTCCTCAGTGGCACCAACCAATAACTGGGCCCTTACCTGCTACAGGCAGGGGAGGGATAGCTCAGTGGTTTGAGCATTGGCCTGCTAAACCCAGCATTGTGAGTTCAATCCTTGAGGGGGCTACTTAGGGATCTGGGGCAAAATCAGTACTTGGTCCTGCTAGTGAAGGCCATATATTTTTTTAATTTTTTTATCAAGCTTCTAGATAAGCTCCATTTATGACATCTCCGTGTCATACTCTGCATCAAATGGCAGGATAAAGTAATCAATAATGAGGTTCTGGAACATAGTCACTCCACAGGGATTGAAGCTACGTTCATTGCAACACAGTTATGCTGGGCTGCTCATGTGTTGAGGAGGGATGACACCAGAATGCTCAAGCAGTTGCTGTATGGCAAACTGAAAGTGGGCAACTGCCTCCGAGGAGGGCAGAAGAAACGCTTAAAGGACACACTGAAGCATAACTTGAAACAGTGCAACACTGACGTTGACGGCTGGGAGTCGTCAGCAACAGACAGATCACTCTGGCAAGTAATGGTCAGCGATAGGGTTACCTGTTCGAGATTAATCACCATATAGATCTTGAGGCACAGAGGCTGAGATGTAAATAGCAGCAGACTCAGCAGGCACAATTGTAATCCCTTCCTCAGCATCGAGCTACCCATGCACTCAATGCAGAAAGGACTGTCATTCGTACATTGGTCTTTTTTTAGCCACAGTCATACTCACAAGACACAATAACACTGTCAGTGTCATCTTTAGTCACAAAGGGCAACAACAACAACAACAAAACCTGGCATCAGTAGAAGAAAACTGATGCTTTATGATAGAAAACAAAATGTTTGTGAAATTTGTAACCAAAAATGTGTAACTTTACCCTTTAGTTTCAGCAAATCAATGCTTGTGGCATTTACTATCTGTATATTGCTGAATGGCTACTGAGAAATTGTAAGATATAACATAGCAAGCTACCAGCTTTGTCCTTTTGACCCAGTGCGAATAGGACAGGAGAATATCAACATCTTTGAATGATTCTATGGTTCCAAAGTAATATATATTTGAGTCTATCATTTAAGCTTCTGAGGAGATCTAGATATTCTGCACTTTTACCTGTCTCACTACCCCTTATATTGATTCTTTAACAGTAGTGCAGTTCTCATCACAGGGATAGAATAACTCAACTTCTTTCATACCACATGATCCCTCTCTTATCCAAATTTTGAACAATAAAATGTATGCATTGCTCACAACAGACTGATTTCAGAATGAGATATCTGTTCCTTCATAAAACTAAATGATCCCAAGCATATAGTAAGTGTGAAGTGTATTTTAAAGAACTAAACATTTTCTTTGGAAAGGCAAGGAGGAAGCAGGACTTTTAGTTTTCTTTCTTTGTTCATCCTCTGTCTCCCCCTTCTCCCCCCCCGATGAACCTGTGTTTCACTGTGTGGGTGTGGTATCCAGTTGTGACCCCTGTTCCAATTGTTGTGCAGGTCCCATGTGAAAAAAATTCAGCAATATATCAATCCTTCTCTCGGCAGCGTGAACCACTCATATCTATTTATACTCCCTGCATCACATTTATATGCAGATTGATTCATAAAAATTAAACAGAAAGGTCAGAGCTTTCCACATTTGTTAAGTAAACTTAGTATCAGACCATGAAGCACATTTGAGGTCTGGATACATTGTGCTCTTCTCTGATTTTTTGAAAGGATAAGACTCAGACTTACAGGCAAGCCTAGTTCTGAGTATATCCATCTGGCACTTGGGCAGGAATACAGTGGCACAGCAGAGAGCTCTCGGCCAATTTGTACTTCCCATGTTCTGGGGCAGATGGGGACTACTCTAATTTATGCCCTGCCTCCTGTCAGCCCTGGGAAGCTGAGAATAGCTATAGTGCAATGTGTTCTGGCCACGCCTTCTTCCTGCCTCTTTCCTCTCATCCCCTCTCCCTATATCAGGGCCTGAGAGCAGAGCCTGTATACACCTTTCATCAGCTCTACACTAGCTGAGGAGCTCTCAATGGTAGGGAACCATTTCCTCCTTCATCAAGGTCCTCTTACTCTGCTACTGTGGCATACAGTGCCTATAGCACAACTCAGAATCACAGTATTTTCTGGGCATCTAACCAAAATGCAGTATAACTAGGCTTGGAAGGATTAGATTTTTATTGGTAAATGTCAGAAAGCGTCGATTTCACTGTACACACACAAACTGACCAAAAAAAAAAAAAAAAAAAATCCACTGATGATCATTGAAATTTACAGATAGGCAGAGTATGAAAAATGTGGTTCAAGAACTTAGCATTTGATTTAAGGATATTTCCTGGTACTTTGTATGTTTTGACATGGGATGTTGACAATTTCTGTTTTAATGGTTATAAAGCTTTAAGTTATCGAATCTCAACGTTTACTGTAGTTAAATAATTATTGTCTGGCCCCCCACACTGTCAGATCACCCCATATTTTCTACAGCAGTGAACATTTAAATTGATAAAAACTGAAAATAATGCTCAAAAATAAACATTGATAGTATTTGTCAAAACTAAAAAAAACAAACATCGAATTCTGCCAAGCCTAAGTGTAAAGTAGTAAAACAATCTCTCTTTCCCTGCTTTGTGTATGTACGCCAGAATGGAACTGGCTTTTCCTACATTACCTCTGCACTTAGAATGCAGTTTCTGTTTGTATGTTGTAAAGTAGTTGTGTATTATTTTGTTTGTTCTTAATAATTTCCTTAAGCCTCTTTCTCCAAGATATAGGTCTTGGATCTGTACTCTCGGCAGCTACTATAGCCTCACAAGCTTTTTTGAGGTTTTAACCAGTGCTCAGAATGAGCAGGTGCTCACAGGAGCTAAGTTCCTTGTTTTGTTCTCCTTAGCTCCCTGTAGCACTTGACCACCAGTACTTATGAACAACTTAATTTGCAAAATCATGAAATATGGGATTTTTCATGAAATTAACCTTTAAAATAAAAATATTATTAATAAAATATGCTGCAAAACTTCTGCGATTACCACAATGCAAAAACAGTTGACTATAATCATGCAATATCACTTCAATCATTATAGTGGATAGTTGATTGAGTGTGTCTGTCAAGTTGCATGACATAGACCAGGCCATGAGACAGTTTCAAGGGGTCTGCAAAGCAGAGCCAGCATTAGACTGTGCAATGATGTGACGGGGTTGGGACTCACCACCGCAGCGCCTCCCGCTGGCACGTCTGGGAATTAGCTCTGTCCTCTGCGAAGCGCCCTCTGCTGGTGGTGTCCCGTCCATTGTCCGCTACCCTGTTGGTATCTGGACCTGCGTTGCTCCCCACTAGGCGGCGTCCTTTTCAGGACACTGCCCTCCGGCAGTGCCCACTGCTCTGGTCTCACCCCCTTCTGGGGGTCTGGTGTTATCAGCAGTCCTCTGTCTGCACCTGTTCTAGTGGCCGACTGCAGCCTCAAAGTCTAGCCCCTTTGTTGCAGGGACCAGCCATAGCCTGTATCCGGCCATGCTCCTCCTCAGCCAGGTGTAGTACAAGGGGGGGACCCAGGTCCACCCGCTACTCTGGGTCCCGACCCAGGGACCCTCTAGTGGCAGCCTCCCTGCCCTCCTTCTCTCCCCTTGTCAGACTATTGTCCCTGTTCTGCTTCCCCTTCAGCCCTGTACACCTGCTCGGCCCTTTGTAACAAGGCCTGCAGCCTCCGGTTTTCCTTGGCCAGAGCTCCCCAGCTCCTTCTGCCCTCCCCCAGCACTGCTCTGTCCAAGGTGCTACCTTTCCACTCAGGAGCCAGTCCTCCTCCCTTGCTAGTCAGGGAGAGACTGCCTTTCCTCCTGCTAAGCGGCCTTTATATAAGGTCTCACCCGGCCCTCATTGGCTGCCTCTGTCCTGCCCTGATTGGCTCCCAACAGGCCTGTGTTGATTGGCTGCCGGCCTGCGCAGCCTCAAAGGCCTGCTTCAGCCCTTTTCTCATGGGGTGGGGCACCCGCCCCACCACAAATGAGCTATAGCCTGGAGCCCTGGCACCCTGCAGCTGAAGCTCAGCACCTCGAGCCCTGATATCCCGTGAGGCAGAAGCATCAAGGCCTCCCACCTGTGGGGCTAAAGCCCAGAGCCTCATCATTCATGGGGAAGAAGCCCTGTGCCCCAGTGCCCCATTGGGCAGAGACCCTGAGCCCCAGCACCCTGCGGGGCAGAAGCGCCGAGCCCAGGTGCCGTGTGGGGCAAAAGCCCTGGTGTCCTGCACAGAACCCCGAGCCCCCACCCCGCCCTGCAGCTGAAGCCCAGAGCTCTGAGCCCCACAGGGCTAAATCCCTGAGCCCCAGTCCTGCTGCCCTATAGGGCAGAAGCCCCTAGCCCCACTGCCCTGCAGGGCAGAAGCCCCAATCCCTCGCCGCCCGATAGCTGAAGCTCTGCACTCCCCTTTCCCCGCCGTTGGGCCCTGGAATTTTTATAGCATGTTGGGAGGGCTTCAGAAAGAAAAAAAGGTTGAGAACCCCTGATGTAGACTAAAGTGAGAATGGCAATCATTACAGTAGAAGGTTGATTGAGAGTCCGTCAACATTTATGATGATAAGTGAGTGCAACAATCCTCAGGTTGAGTGAAAGGATCATTATTGCATATAAAGTTGGCTGACAATAAATCAAAAAAAGCAAAAAACATTTCAGCTGTGGATCATGTGAAGCAGTACCCAGTAAGAACCTTACATGCAGACACTGGTAAATTGTTTTGTTCATCTTGCAACGTGACTCTGGATTTGTTCAGAAAAAACACAACTGATCGCCATTTTGAGTCTGAATCACATATTAAACAAAAAGCATGTGCAGGGGCTACAGGTCAGAACAAACAAACAAAAAACAAGTGACAGTGTCCATGATGTTTAAAAGAACAACTGAAAATAGGTTAGCAAAAAGAGGTGCTACAATGGAGCTTGTGGAGGCCTTCACAGCTGCCAACATGCCTTTAGAAAAAATGGATAATCCTAAACTAACGGAGTACATTAGATAGCACGTACCAAATGCTGGCGGTTTCCTGTGTGCAAACAAACTTTGCCAAGATTATCTAACAGAAGTAATTGGGAAGCGTGGTCAGTCTACAAAATCTGTGCTGGTGGAATATGATTCCATTTCAATTGTAGCTGGTGAAGCACAGGATAAATACATACTCCACATTTTATTCCTACCTGGCAGCTGGAAAGATGACTATATGCCTATTTTCCTAGCAGAGCCTGTTCAGCTCAAATCAGTAAATTTTTCAACTGTATTGCAAGCTGTAGTAAAGACTGTTGTAAACTATGGCTTAGATTTCAATAAGGTCTCAGCATTTCTCTCTGACAATACGATGTACCTGTTCAAAGCTTTCCCTGATGTCCTACAAGGAATGATACCCAATGCAATTCATGTTATGTAGTGCACACATTCTTTCAATGGCCAGTGATATCTAGCATACACATTTCCCTGATGTGGATATGCTGGTTTCTTCTTTTAAAAAAATATTCAAGGTCTGTCCAAGCTGTAAACTACAATTTAAGGTGTCCATGGCCAATCAAAGTGGTAGCCAAGCAGTGTCTTTTCCACTTGAACCTGTGATTACAAGTTGGAATTCTTGGTTTAATGCAGGTGCTTACCCTGCAAAGAATATTAAATACTATCAGCAATTTGTGTGGTGTTTGAGGAGCTTGAGATGACACCAGGCACACAGTCTTTACTTAAAGTTTCTGTTCTGTTAAAACAAGGCAACACTGAAGACCAGGTGAAGTTTGTGGCTGAGAATGCAATCCAATTCATGCAGCTTCTAACATGACTTGAAAGTCGGCAGGTTTTGATTCACAAAGCATACAACAAACTGGTAGATCTCATCAGTTGGACAGAAGATATGGCATCACAACAATTTTCAGACTGCTAAACTGAAAATAGCCACAGACAAGAAGTGTTCTAGTCAATAGCAGAAAAATTAAACCAGTACTACAGATACAATCTGTCACTACCACCAAAATTTAAAAAACCTACTTTTTGAGTGCTATTCACATTTTTTTACCCAAATCAGGTTCCTTTTCTGTGTTTTGACCCTGAGCTGGGAGAAAGATCATGACAATGAATGTTCTGCTTACTTGACCTTTGTCATAGAATGCCAGATGCCGGTAAAAATTACTGAGTTTTGGGACTCTGTTTCTGATCGGTTTCCAAATCTCTAAAAGTTGGCAAAACGCTGCCTTACAAGTCCTACCAATTCCGTGGATGCAGAATGTGCGATTTCAATGTATGGACAGGTATTCAGCCTCCAGAGACAGAAGATGTCAGCTGCAACTGCTGGTGGATGCTGCATGCTGGAGTTTAACAAATAAACCAGCCTGTTTTATTTAGGTAAGCATAAATGTGTATTTCTAAGCTTTGTTGTGTACAATTTGTACAATTTTGAGTATTAGACTTTATTATTATTAACAATAATGATAATTAATTAATTAATGCAGCAGACTCCCTTATCCATGGTGACTTACAAAGGTAACAGTAGCACAGTACAATACTTGTTGTATATATAATGTATGAACACATCAGTGAAACTTACTATTTATTCTGTGACCAATGTGGGGAAAATGTGTGATTTCTCCACAATTTAAGTAGACCCCCTACTTAGGAAGTAAAACAAACTGGAAATGGCTTCAACTGAACAAGAAATTAATAATGTCCTGAGATTAAAACAGAAGCTAACAAAATAAAACTTGAAAGAGAACAATTCAAGGATCCAAGCAGACCTATAATGGACTTCACTTTTATTTCACAATATACATGCAGGGTGAAATCCCAGGTCTATTGAAAGCAATGGCAATATTGCCAGATACCGGGCTTTTACCTTCAGTATTCTGCTCCCCAGCGCACAGCAGTGTTGTATCACTACAAGGTTCCTCCCATATTTTTTCATGCCATTTCATTATTAGAGGTGATGCAAGTAGCACTACCTACAGGTAAGGTTGCCTGATCCATTTGTTACAAGCTTCGGTTTTCAGTTGCTTAGAATTTTGCCAAACTTTAAATGTTTGGACTGAAATTTTCCATCTGTCTCAGATTGATGATTTTTCTCCTTTTTTTTAAAAAGAAAATTTATGCTAAATCCATCTAGCCATTTATGAGAATGAGGTTAGGGAAAAATGTGACATTTTGCCCATGCTAGAAAAAAATTCTTAATACCTATTAATTGGAAAGCTCAAATGCCTCCATGCCTTGCAGCAGGGAATTATATTAAATAAACCAACAGCAAAAAACCTACAACTTAGTTTGTGTGTTAATGTAATTTCCTATGTTAAACGAATGTTACAGTTGCAGAGTCAAGTATTCAAAAGTTAGGAAATGCCCAAATTAAGGTTGCCTGTGCAACCTTAATTCAGCTGCCTTGTGAATATGCATAATGATAAGTCAGTCTTTAATTGCATGATCACGTACTATTTTTTCCATCGGACTCCTGCCTAATTCAGTGCACAGATGGTGGTCTGGAATGTAGTGAAGGAGACTGTTGTTGGTAAGACCCCTCATTCATTTGCTGCAGAAGTTGGAAGATGTGTGGTTCATGAGGCAAGGTACTGCAGGAAGAGGAAAGGATTGTTTGGGGTTAAGGCAATTGAGTGTCATCCTGGAGAACTGGATTCTATCCCTGCCTCTCCCATTGATTCTGAGGTGATGCTGGGCAAGTCACGTGAACCAAAATTTTCATAGGTAGCCACTGTCAGCTCATTTTCTGGGTATCCAACTTGAGACACCTGTGATCTAATGTGAAGAAGCACTGAGTACTCACAACTGCATCTGAGGTCAATGAGAGCTGTGCTTTGAACATATAAAGTGCTATAAAATGTGAAGTACCCCAAAAAATCGGCTCCATATCATCTCAAATTGGGCACCCAAAACTAGCTGACACTTTTGACAATTTTGGCTTTAATCTCTGTGTCTCTCTTCCATGTGTGTAAAATGGGGATAATAAAACTGCCTCACATCACAAGAGTGTTCTGAAGAGAAATGCATCAGTGTTTGTAAAGTACTAACATACTAGGATAAGAGCACCATAGAAAAGGCTATGAGGAAATTAATAATTCTGCGCTCAGTGCAGGGTTCGGATGTTTTACAGTAAATAATGCACAGGGACACGTTAAATGTTGAAGATAAATATAAATATTGAAGAGCTGCCCATTGAATAAGCACCATCCATTCTGCATCCTAATGCATAGACACAAGGAGGGTGAATTAAGATTGCAAGGACAATCTAAATTCTGGCATTTCCTAATGTTTGTTATGATGCATAACTTCCGAATAGGGGGTGTTATAGTATGATTATGTAGGAACTTAGGGTATGACTACGCTGGAGGTGTAATTTCCAGCTCAAGTGGGCATACCTATGGTCACACCGATCAAGCTAGGATTCTAATAACAGTAGTGAAGCCATAGCAGCATGAGCAGCAGGACAGGCTAGCTGCTTGAGTGCATACCTTGGGTCTCAGATGGGACAGCATCTACCCTATCCATTGAGCTTTCCTGACAAGAGTCTCAATAGTTTGTTTGGCATGAAACCATTTTTTGTTTAAAGATTAGAATTTTGCCAAACTTTAAATGTTTGGACTGAAATTTGGACTGAAATTAGTTTAATGTTTGGACTGAAATTAAATGTTTGGACTGAAATTAGTAGCCCTATATTTTTGCATTATGCGTTATGACTCATATAGGCAGAGGTGTGATCTACTGAAGCCCCTTATGTGGGATGGGGACAAGGACAATATAATAAGCAATGAAGTCACATTAAAATATATTATTTTCTATTCCTTCTCCCTCTCCCCACCCGTTTGCAGTTCCACCAGTGATTTCATCTTCTCTTTCGCTCCTGTCTCCAGTTTTGAGATGTCCCTTCTGCTATCTGCTTCTAACCCCTTCATCAACAGGTTCCTCAAGATTCCTTTCCTCCTTCACTTCCACTCCTGTCATTATCTCTCCTTCAGTTTCATCTGTACTGGCTCCTGTCCCACTGCCTACAAACATGCTACAAAAATAACCCTTTTCTCTATCCCCCCTGTCTTTCTAACTACCATCCTATCTCCTTCCTTCAAAGCTCTAAAGCATGTCTACTTATGCTGCCTAGCCTTTCTTTCCTCCAGCTCTGCCCTACTTCCTCTATAATTTGACTTCCACCTTCCCCACTCCTGTGTGGTAGCTGAGCAGCTATGTAGAAAGGGGCACTTCTATGTTTGTATTCTTTATCAGGGGAATATAGTAGAAATAGTGTGGATTAGACTTGTGGTCCATCTAGTCCTGTATCCCTTCTTGGGCAGTGGCCAGCATCAGATGTTCTGAAGGAAAGCTTCTTGCTAAACACAGGTAGTAGCAATCACTACCATAAACCACCACATATTGTAAGTGAATACCAGATGCTAGCAGAAAGAAGCCAATAAATAAAACCACGACTCTCCTCCACCTTCAATAAACAAACACATACAACAGCTATCTACATGCTTAGGGAAAGATGGCAAGTACTCTGAAACATACAAGAACTCAGCGATTTGCTGATGTTATATAATTTTTATAAGGCACAATGAGGTCAGTAGGTGGAGGAGGAGTTGAAAACCTTCACACAGTCTCCCCCGTTACATGCGAAAGCACAACGAATGTCATCAAATTGGCGGCCAAAAGAAGTTGTTCAGTAGGGATGTAGACAAATTAAAGCAAATCATAACATTTAATAAATTGCAAAGAAATGTAAAATAAATGAATATGTACATTAACATGGAATATATTTATTGTGAATTAAAGGGTCATCATTTTTCTAAGTCAGAAGAACAAGGACTGATCTCAAAGAGACTCAGGCAGAATTCCCTCGAGTCCTGATTCTGTCTAGTAGTTAAGACTGTGCTTAATTTTAAGCACCTGAGTAATACCAACTCTAAACAAATATTTAATATTAAGCACGAATAGTCCCACTAAAGTCACTAGGACAGGAGCATATGCTTAAAGTTAAGAACATGCTTAAGTGCTTGGCTGAATCAGGGCCCTAATGGGTCACGACACTCACGCTATTTCCCCAAATTATATTTTCTATATAAACTCTTCTGAAGCTAAACAGGTGGGATTGAGCAATTCTTTGAAGATAACACATGGCTGTTTTGATTTCAAAGACTGAGTTGAGAAGCTTTTGCTTGATTTTTTTGCTTTAATAATACTTTCTATAATCATTATATTCTCTCTCCATTAAACATACTAATGAGAGCTCTCTCAAGTTGCAATGAGACAGCTAAAGCCTTTTCAATTTACATGGGATTTTTTTATTCGGATTGTCTCGTGAGCTGAGCTAATGTGACAATGATAAACATGACTGTTCCAGCCTTATAATAGGGTGGCTAATAAGCCTAATTATGCCAAGGTAATGCACAGATGATTTAGGAATCAATAACAGTCTGATACAGAGAAAAGAAGCTAATGGAAAATATTTCTGCCATTAAATAATAACAGTAATAATCATCATATTTCTTTAGACAGCATCCCGCCTCCTCCTTCCCCTACAAAAGTGCTCAGGGTGCTGAACCACAGTCATAATAACAATTTCTCATTAAGTGAAAAGAACACCTGCCTTCAGCAAAATTACAAACAAGGTGGGAAAACAATAGGACAAAACAGCAGCAGCCGTGGTAGTAAATTAAAAACACCTTTGAACAAAAAAAAAAAGTTTTCAGGCATATTTTAAAAGTGGGAGAGAGATGAAATGAGCTGGATTTCAGGAGGGAGCAATTTGCAGGGAGCACAGCAAATACTCAATTGCCAACTGACTTCAGATGTGATGGGAGAATCCCTAAAAAAACACCAGGTGGTATCTGAGCACAAAAATCCATCCAGTGGAGATCCAAGGAGGAGGTCTCAAATATAACCAGGGCAAAGCCCATTCGGAGCTTTATAAACCATTAAAGCTAATTTTATACTGAATCCGCCACTTCACAGACAGCCAATGTGAAGAGTGCAAAGCAGGCCGCATATGATAATGATAGATCAAACACAGGCGCAGTTGTGCTGATGTGTTCTAAATGATTTGCAAGCAGTGGATCAGCCTTGTTGATAACCCAGCAGAGAAGAATTACAAAAATCAAGCTTAAAGGGCATACATTGCTGTTGCCAGGTTATCACAAGATAAATAAAGGTACAATCTACACGAATAGTGTAGCTGAAACCCCCGTTTCCAAGCTACATCCGACACATGGCTTTCCAGGCATAGCATGCAGTAAAAAATGATACCAAGAGTTTTACCCTAGTTCACAACCTTCAAACAAGTCCCTGCAATCAGAAGGAGCCACAAAGGAGGAGTGAGTCATCTCATGAAAAACAGTCCCAGTCCAACAACAACACTTTTGTCTTCCCAGGTGTGACCCTAGAACCTCTTAATGCCAATTGGCAAGGGAGCACAGGAGGATTACAGGAATCTCTTGATCCTGGCATGCACATTCTGGTTCACCAAAGAATGTCATGTAAGGTCTCAAATGAAAGCTGGTGTCACACTTGTCATCAATATCATTGCGAAATGTATGTACAGATGCTATGTAAAGAGTTATGGATATATACTGAAACTATGTTCTTAAAGTCTGTATGAAGGAATTAGTCACAAGCAAAGGTGAAAAACAGGTTTTCTGTCAGGCAGGCACTGTCTATTCATCTGTTTACATGTACATTGAATATTGGTTCACAATGGATCCCAGTCTGAACTGAATGCAAATGAAGGATTGTAAGAAAGAACTTCAGAAAGAAACTAATGGGAGGAGAAACACAGCGGGGGAAGAGAACTGTATCTTGAGGTACACTTCAAAGGTTTGCTTGACTATATTTAGGCGGCAGAGGATACATCTGGCTATCCCTCACCTAGGAAGTAAAAGGACAGTGGTTTTGTTTCATGAAAAAGGAGCTTCAACAAGGCCTGATTGAAAAAATTGGCAAGAACTTTGGATGAGATAAGCTTCTTTAGACAAAAGAGTAACTTGTTCATTTTGATTTCTGGAAAGCATGCTATCATTTGGTTTTACCATTTTTTCCCAATATCCTTACTCACAATCTCCTGAACCTCTAGTCTTTGATAATAAACTTATTTTGTTTTCACTATAAATATATCTCAGTGCTGTGGGGTTAAGCAAAGTTATGGTCTTGATTTGAAGCATATAAGCTAGTGTGCACTTTTCCTTTGGGAATAAGAGACCTGGTAATTCTGTGAGTGTTGCAGATAAGGGGCTGGCCACTGCAAGGAATGCTCCAAGAATTTGGGGGTTGGTATGTGCCTGTTGCTACTTGTACAGAGTGAACGAGGCCTGCAGAAGTGTGGAAGGCAGTGCTTGTGTTGTCAGAGGCTGGTGGTTTCAGGGAGCTGATCCACAGCAGGCAGAGTCAAGACTGCTTCTCACTAAGGGGAGGTGGTGGTGAGGTGCCTCACAACTCGGGGTACCCTTGGGGAGCATCACACTAGGGTTGAGGACCAGATAGCTCTGACGTATCCAACTGGCAGTCTCATTCAGGTGTTCCTCCAGGAACGAGACCACACTGCATGAAAAGGCCCTGTTTAACCAGAAAGTGTGTTTCCCACAGGTTACAAACATAAAACCATTAGAACCATGTGAATAATGTGACTCCAGCCGTAAGCAATTAGATGGCAGAAACAGTTAGTCACTATCAGACTGACTGCATTGGAACAACAGACCTGATTGTATTTTATGCCTCTTTGAGTTGCGCATGAATGGTAAAATGCCCTGTGGCATTTTTTGGAAGGATATGCTATACAAGAATTGAATTATTAATTATTGTAGCTATTAATGTATTTGATTGTACACAAGGGGCCTGATCCAATGTCTATCAATGGAAATATTGACTTCCATTAACTTCAGTGAAGCTGGATCAGGCCCAAGAGCCGTATTCTAATTCTTTTTGCCTACATCATTGTACACATATCCTAGTTATGGAACTGCAGGGGGGGCATTTCTCTCTCTACCTGTAAACTGAATAGTGAATAAGGATAGGAGCAGTTTAGTTTGTACATTTTACTTCTGATTTTACAGGTAGTCTCAGTATGAAATAAGACCTTCTACCAGTACACTACCTATGTGAAATTTTAAACAACTCCTAACCTTGGTCCCTATCAATGTGTACTGGCTGGATCTGGTATAAATATTACATTTTGCAGCATCTTCACATTTGCTAGTAGTCAAAGGCTAGTAGTCTTGCTTCAGTGGAGCATAAAAATAACTTTCTTTCACAGAAATGGAACATAGCGTTTTAAGTGATGTCAACAGCTGAATTTTCTCTGTAATAATTTAGAATATTTAATGTAATGTGTTTATCTGAATCATTTACTGTCTACAAGTGTCGTGTCATATCAATTGCAGAATACCAGTTTACTAATACAATGGAAAAAATTTAAAGCAAAATATATTGATTAAAATATCACTGTAATATGTACTGATTCATGTGACTGTGAGTGTGTCTACTTACTTGAACACTGATTGTCAAAGAGTCTAGTTACGATGACATATTAGCCAGAGGTACCAAGTGGATGGAGAAAGGTCATATGATACGATGACTTAAAACAGAGTAGTCTTGGCAGAGGATAAATTGGAATCTTTAGCAGACAAAAGTTGATGGGTAAAATTCTCTACTAATATAATTCAGCCGAACTCTTTTGAAGTCAAGGGTGCTGGTCTCAGTTACACCAGCAGAGCATTTGTTCACATGCATCTGATAAAAGTAAGCTTATTACACACTTAATGATGATTTCCTTCCTTTTCTGATGCTTTTTAGGCTTGTTTGGTACACACAGGGTAAAGAATTGGGAGGGGAAAAGAAGTGAAAAAATTGTAAATAAATAATGTGTCCTAATAATCCTGTTTGTGAAAAAGAGCAACTTGAATATGTGAAGATAAAATTGAGGAAAATATTGTGTTACCTACACCTATAAAGTCATGAATGCTGAGAGGACATTCATTCAATTTTTTTCAAAGATCGTGTTTTCATTGACGATATTTTATTTTAGAAATAATTGAACATTTTTATTGTAACAATTTTTTATGCTGAAAAAATGTGTGAAGTTAGGTGCTTTAGAAATCACAAGCCTAGTTGTACGGACCTTAGAAGGAGAGAAAAACATAATTAAGAAATATTTAAGGAACATTTCTGATTATAATGTGAGTTTGAATTCCACTTTCCTTGGGCCACTCAGCACTCAGACACTATGCTGTTAGGCAAAACTGGTCAGAAAATTATTTTTTTTCCTAAGGAAAATTTTGATTTTTTTTGTCTAAAAGCCCTGAACCCTACACATTTGATTTTTGTATTTTTTAAATGAAAACTCAAAATTTTCCATGAAAAGCAGACATTTCTGTGAAAAAAATTCATTTTATTGAAAACCCATTTTTCTGTTGAAAAACAGTCTTGATGGGAAAATACTGACCAGCCCTAGTGATAGACAGATAGATTCCAGGACTAGCAAGAAGTACTGTGTATCCCTCTGTAAAACTGGGATTCTTCCTTTCCAATTCTTGTTTCTAGCAGGACTATGAGATGTTAGACCTTAAACTGTCAGTGGTGCAGCACTGAATACTGCCAGTCTTGCACTTATGACTAATGAAATTTGGTGGGGGGCATGAAATGCCACATATGTGGGGGAGAAAGAATGAAGCATTTAAACCTCTGACTGCTAGAAGATGGGACTGCATGACAGGGGAAGGATCACTTTATAATTGCTCTGTTCTGTGCACTCTCTCTGAAGCATCTGGCACTAGTCACTGTTGGAAGACAGACTAGTTGGCTAGATGGACCATTGGTCTGACCCAGTATGGCCATTCTTACGTTCTCTAACAGGTTATTTATTTATTTTTTATTTAATTCTGGTTGGTTGAACGTGCTCAGAGGTTTGGAATGCTAGAAAAATTCAGACAAGCTGATGAAACGTTCATGAGTACACACAGCTTATTAAATGGCTTCACAGTTTATCACATTCATTATGGGATGGCAGCACCCTACTAAATTTGTCTCCCTGCATAAGGACAGCAAAAAAGAGCTTGCTGCTAGCCTGCTGCTGATGTGATTTCTTATTTATGTGAGAGTCTATTTAAATTCTAGATTCAGTACTTCTTTCTGCCTGAAGCACATGGGCAGAAGAGAGACCTGAGTACCAATCAATGGACTGCACCTCTTTCAGTGCTCATCTTCCCCACTTCATCTGTGTGCTTTAGGCAGAAGGGCACACAGATCAGAAACACTGAACAAGAAAGTGACTTTGCAGGTCTGATGTGGACACCAAACAAATAGTTCAGCTTGGGGACTGGAAGAGTGGGATCAGAATCCTAATCCCGCAGTCAAAAAGTGGGCAAGTACTAAGTGGCTGCTCTCTTAATCTAGCCCTACATAAATGGAAATGGCGATAAACGGGCAGAATACTATTTTCCCATACATAAAATTTCATATAATAACAGAAAAGATTCAGCTTTAATAAAATCCGAAGGGAAAAGTATTCTAAGATAATGAAAAGTAGTTTTTGCATATTTTAACACTGACAATAAAACATAGTAAATCATATACATGTTTGGTCGATAAAACAGAATTATGGCTGGGGTCACAGAAATCATTTTAGAATTTCTCTCCCTCTCTGCTTAAGACAGAAGAAAACCAGTATTTGGTTAAATCATTTTCTAATCTTTCAGCTAAAAGTTTGCATGGTTTCTTGAATACATTTTCCCTAAAACTATAGCATAAATATGAACATCTCAGCTATCTTTACAGAGCAACAAAGAATGATAATAATGTAAACATTCAATGCATGGCAGGCAGACAGAACTAGATCACTTCATAGCTACAGTATATAAAATATGGTTTCAATGCCCATTGAAAAAGCTTGAATGTATTTTGACCTGTGATAGAAACTGACAAATATCATGAGCTTTCCAAGAACCTCCGGATTCATTTGAGCCTGGAATTTAAAAAAACAACAACTCTCTTTGCAACTGTAGGTACCTTATTTTATTCTTAAGATTCAGGATCCTGACTGCTTAAGTAGCAGTGCTATGGGTTTCCTTTTCAAACTCATACACAGAAAGCAACTAAATGGACGTGACTTTTTTTCTCTATTGACAGCGTGTGCCATTCTTGCTAATCAGATATTTTTCCTTTAAATATTTTATATAGAGACAGCTAGAGAGAGAAAGAGGAATAACCTTTGGAACGGCAAGTAATCAGTCTATGGTACTGATACAGGGCTAGATTCACAATGTGTACTTTAGGTGCTCCAACACTGAGCTTTGTAGTGCTAACTTTTAGGTGCCCTGCCACCTGGTGGAATGCACAACCCAAGTTAGGTGCTCACGCTCCCTATACAATACATGGGGAGAGGTAGGTACTTAACAACAGGGTTAATGAAAGACAGCATGTGGAGCTGGGAGCTACCTAAGGCCTGGTCTACACTTGTGGTGGTGCGGGGGGTGGGGGGGGGGGGAATCAATCTAAGTTACGCAACTGCAGCTACGTGAATAACGTCGCTGAAGTCGACATACTTAGATCTACTCACCGCGGTGTCTTCACTGCGGTGAGTTGACTGCTGCTGCTCCCCCGTCTACTCCGCCTCTCGCACTAATGGAGTACAGGAGTAGACGGGAGAGCACTCGGGGGTCGATTTATTGCATCTAGACTAGACGCGATAAATCAACCCCCGCTGGATCAATCGCTGCCTGCCAATCCGGCGGGCAGTATAGACATACCCTAAGATAGCCAATAAGTGCCGAGGAAAGGGGTTTGTCCTAAATCCTGCCCCTCTCAACGAGTTACGTCTTTTGTGAGTCTAGCTCATAGTGCCAATCACCATAGCGTAAGCACTGAATACAAGGAAAAGGAGAAGAAAACAAATCCATCTTCCAAAGAGCATGGGCCTGTACAGCTATGCACTTACTCAGCACATGTCTAATGGCTGGCCCTGATTTGAGAGACTCATGTTATTTTGTTTGATATCATGATATTGTTTGATATCAGGAGTTGCTGAAGCACTTGAAAAAGGAGAAATTTTCACAGAAACCCTCTCAAGTACATAGCGTCTAGGGGCACAGATTCCTCAAAGGAATGCGGAGAAGGAGCAGCTAAACTCACCACGCAACTTCCTTCGGTGGTTTGGAATCTAAAACTCAACCTAGCTTTTCACTTTTTTGCAGTAATGGTGAGGGAAGAGAGAAAGATCAGCATAAGGGGAGTCTCTTTTGCAAAGCTGCCTAGTTAACTGGCTGCCCAGAGATAGAGGGAGGCACAGGAAAATATTCCAGTGCAAATGTTAAAAACTTCTTATGCCACTTATGTCTTTTATTTTGGTTGAAATCTATAGGCTCAATGCTCTTCTTCCTGACTGCAAAGAGCACAAGACAATGCAACAGTCCGAAGCAGAGTAGTGTCTGTACTCTGTGTCATGCATCACTCTCAACCTGCTGCTCTGCACCCTTCAAATCAGTGAGCTTTTAACAGTAAATGAGAAAAAAACCCAACAAGGATAGGCAGGCAGCGAGGAACAGTGGGGCCATTGCCACTGAATTCATTTTCATTGTACCATATTGGTCTTCAAAGGGCAAATTGTTAGCTCACCTCCCAAAGCCGGATTTTCTCCTGCAGTAATAAAAGACTATACAATATAATTTATTTTGCAAGTTAGAAAATCAGGCACACCGAATTATGCAACACATAGTACCTTCCCACCTGAGCAGGGTGACTTTGGCAGCTGTAGAGAACCACTTAGCCTCCAGGTGCATGCTTCTGCCCATTGTAGATGTCCAAAGATTCACCTATACCTGCACCATGGAGGAACAAGCTGTACCCCCCCACTTGAATGATCAGGAAGAAACTCCACTTCTGTTCAGACAGGCAGAATGTCCAACGTAGTACTTTTGTGCTGATATTAACATTTTAGGCATTCTTGCTCCATTTAATTTTAATCAGTTGTCCTTTTGGATCCAGGATGATATAAGAAGAAGATTGATGGAATTCAGTTACCGGAGTTCTATTTTAGCAGAGCATTTTTAAAATAAAAAATGTAATAAAATATTGAGTAAGTGTTTTTATTTGTAAATAATTCATGGTGAGCTCCTAACCTGGGAAAAGCATATTACACAATTAACAGCTTTGCCACACTTACTCCTGTTGATTAAGGAACTACTCAGCATGAGTAAACATGGCCCTATATCAGCTCTGGAGATTGGTTTATTTATATTAGTCATTAACTGTGGCATTAATGCTGCAAATCTATAGAATAAGATGCTTGTCAGATAACTATTTAGGAAAATTGATAATTGTTTAGCTTTTGTGCATGCATAAATCAAAAGGTGCTGAACACATCTAGAAATGAGTAAAGCTATCTTTTAATTCTCACAGAAACAATCCATTGGAATGAAAAAAAAATGATGGACAGTGATGTCAACAAATAGGGTTGCCAATTTTGGTTGGACATATTCCTGGAGGTTTCCTCACATTACATAATCTTTATTAAAGATTAATCTTTAATTCCTGGAGACTCCAGGGCAATCCTGGAAGGTTGGAAAGCCTATCAACAAAGCATATTTTTAAAAGAAAGATAAAGACCTAAAAAATTGTGTCAAATTCAGAGCTTCAAAGAAGTTATTTGCTTATGTCAAAACGACCACGTAAGGAGGTTCTTAAATGGACAAGGCCAGGGTCTGATCCCGCACCCTGCCTCATACAAGTAAACCCTTGATACAAGACTAATCCCAGTGAAGTCAGTAGGAATACTTACATGAGTATGGCCAGTAGAAATTGGTCTCTGTCAGTACCTTAATATCCTCTCTCATATATTTGTTTTATTGTTTAACAGTACACAACATAAATATGTTTCGCAAATTGTATAGCAAAGTTGTAACTGATGGCTTTATGCCACGCCATAAGCCCTCACTCAGGATTCCATACATGGAGCTATATTATGCAATCAGACTTTAAGCACAATTCTACATTCAGATGAGAATATGGATGACTTGAGCATCTGTGAAGGACAAGAAGGGCCCGCTTACCTTTTACACCATATTTGAAGGGTTTAGGAGTCTGCTCTGTATCTGAGCTTGAGCCAGCACCTCTCTTCCTCAGTTGACCCATTATACGCAAACCCAGCATGGCTGATTGTTGTGTTACAGCCACTGACTGGCACAGTCCCAACTTTATTGATAATTTATAGATGCACCCTTCACTCACACTCCTGCCTAACTCCCCATGAGGGAAGTCTCATCTTACTAGCTCATAGATATAAGCTAATAGTGGAAAGGGAGGAAGGATCAAAATTAAGTCTCAACATATTGAACACAATGAAAAGAGGGAAAAGCCAAAAGAGTAAGTTGGCCACAGCCACTCCCATGATCCTCATTCTCCCCAAAATTGTAGATTTTCCTAAATCATCAACCAAGCTAAATTAAGAGAGTACATTCTTCTGATGCTGGTGATCAGGACAACATCACTCCTCATTGAAGTAGCACCCATCAGCAGTCCATCTTTGGCAGATCTATATACAACAGGCTAACAAGCTGATGTACCTAACAATTTTTCTAAACATTTTTTATTGATCACTGGCCAAATGTCGGTTGCCAGGTTCAGATATTTCACTACTGGTCTCTCTCTAGATAATATCAAACTCAAAGGCATGCCTTTCAATTAATTAAAAAAGGTGGTCCTCATCTAGCTACGGATTCCACAGTACCTCACCTCCCAAGAGATGGAGTACCACAACAAGACGACCAGTGAAGATAGGGGCAGTCCACTGTGGAGGAACAATCTCCATCTTAGCTGCACTTAATAGATACTGTTTTCAAATAGATTTCAAAATAAATATGAATCCAATCTCACAGTGTTATGAACTGATTTCCAATGTAAACCAGGCCAGGAAAGGCTAGGTGATTTATAGGGGGAGTGAAGACTGGATACACCCTTTTTACTGCTAGTAGAGATCCTGGACAGCACACCTGTTGGTGCCCCATAATGCAAAGAGGATACAGTCTGCCTATTTGTGGTATATTTATGCCTCTGGTCATCTTCTGTGTAAGTTCCATTTGGCAGCACGCACTTGAAGTGGAAGATAAAGGTAATTCTTCACCCCCCAATAGTCTAGCTGAATGATACGCAGACTGAGGCTCGGGAGCCACAAGTAGCTCTTTAATGTGTTTCCTGCGGCTCTTTGCACTGTGTGATTTAATTATTAACCAGTCAAAGCTATTAACCAATCAGGATGCTTTTACTATGTTATTAACCAACAAAGTTATCAACTTTCACTAAGTTATTAACTTATTTTCTGTGAGAATAATATATATATATACACACACACACACAGACACGCTAAATATTTCCCATCATACTGTTTAAATATGAATAGTACTACAGTAAATGAAACAATGAATTCAGACTACTGTGGCTCTTTTGGTTAATGCTGATCACTAATTTGGCCCCTGAACCACAGAGGTCTGAGAATCACTGATCTAGCTCCAGAGTGCTGATAAGAGAGTCTGCAGCACTGGGGATGATGCAGACACATTTTATTAAATGACATTTTGCATTATGCAGTGTGCTTTTGTAATAGTCTGAATCTGGATTTTTTTTAAGTTACAGCTCGCATAACATCCCAAAAATGTTTCTTGATTTTGTTCAAACAAATGTTAACACTTGTGTGTTAAATATTATTGTCACCTGCCTAATGACAAGCCACTAGTCTACATAGTAACGTAATTCTCCTGAAGGAAGGATTAAGACATATTTTTTTTGTCCTATTAAAATACATGATACTGAAACGGGATTGTCTCAGACAGAATGCAGAATTGTTACTGATTCATAGCACTGCAGTTTTCCCTTCATTATACAATTCCTTGCATTCTGATTGGTTATGGTCCTGATTTGCATGTAGGCCTGATTTATGTAATCACTGCTCGGGTATTTCTCAATCTCTGCACAGTATGCAAATCCCTGGACCTTGATAGGCTGACAGACATTAATAGCCATTCAAAATGAAAGGATTTGCATAATCGCTGTACCATTATGTGGTGGCGGGGAAAGAAGATAATAAGGAAGGTAGAAGGAAAAAGAAGTGGCAAAGTAGGATGATAGCAGGAGAAAGGGCTGAAAAAATATATTTTCACATATCTACATTTAATTTACTTCTCAGCATTTTGGCATGTTCTACTTTCTGTATTTATTTTCTTCTCATTAAGTTAACATTTGACTATTTCATTAAAAAAATTCAGTGTAAGAACAACTGCACAATAACTTGGTAATAACCATATCCTGGGCTAATGAACCTCTCTGTCTTATTCACTGGGGGGTTATTCAGCAAAGGATACAGATATTACCTTGTAAAAAGGAAGCAGCCTCATGTTATAATTTAATAATAAAAGATGCACTGTTTTAATATCCCATTGACTTAAGCTGTTGTGTTTTTCAGAAAAAAATACTGGCCTGATTCTAGTTGTGGCCTCCATGCCTTATCATAATACAAATAAATACCAACTATGAGAAGAAGAGTCCACATAACCTGCAGGGGGTACCTGTCATTCTTTCTCTTTCTTTCCGTCTACTGCCTCCCTTTTCATATTCTCAGACTTTCTCCTCTCCCTCGAAAGAACAGAGAGGGGCCTTGTCTCAGGGGAAGGAAAGGAGAGATGGGGATTTTGAAAGAATGAGAGGGAAAAGAGATGGCGCACTGTAGCAGTAGCTGCATTCTGAGCATAGCAAGGACTATCCTGGCTTTTCTATTGGCTGCCTTATTCACAGATTTCAGGCAGCAAACTCACAGCTCCAACTGCAGTCATCTCCTGCTGAAGATGAGAGGAAGTCAGTCAGATGGGAGTGTGCACTCTATACAGCTGAAGGGAAGACATCTAACTAGGTCTATATAACACACTCAGTTGTATGAATATTGGCCCAATAGTCACAATGGAGGTAGAAAGAGAGAGCATATTGATCACATCTTCAGGTGACACAAAGCTGAGGTGAGTTGCAAACACTTTGGAGGACAGAGCTAAAATTCAAAGGCATCTTGATAAATTGGAGAACTGTATTGCAGACAACAAAATGAAATTCAACAAAGACAAATGTAAGGTGCTACACATAGGGAAGAAAAACCAAATGCACAAATACAGAATGGGGGATAACTGGCTTGGCAGCAGCACTGCTGAGAAGTATCTGGGAGTTGTGGTGGATCACAGCCTCAACGTGAGTCAGCAATGCGATGCTGTTGCAAAAAAACAAACGACAAATGCAATTGTAGGTTGCATTAACAGAGCCATAGCATGCAAGTCACGGGAAGTGACACAGTACCACTCTATTCGGCACTGGTTAGCCCTCAGCTAGAGTACTATGTTCAATTTTGGTCACCAATGTATAGAAAGGATGGAGAGAAACTGGAAAGGATCCAGAGGCAAGTGACAAAGATGATCAAAGGGATGGAATGCAAGACATATGAGCAAAGACTGAAGGAACTGGGTATGTTTAGTTTGAAAAAGAGGAGATTAAGGGACGTGATAGCAGTCTTCAAATACTTTGAAAGGCTGCCATAAAAAAGATGGAGAAAAGTTGTTCTCTCTTGCCACAGAGGGCAGGACAAAAGGCAATGGGTTCAAACTACAGCATAGCAGATTTAGATCTCAGGAAAAACTTCCTAACTGTAAGAACAGTAGGACAATAGAACAAACTCCCTAGGGAAGTTGTGAAAGCACCTTCACTGGAGGTTTTCAAAAAGAGTCTGGATAGCCATCTGTCTTGGATGGTTTAGACCAGGGGTCGGCAACCTTTCAGCAGTGATGTGCCGAGTCTTCATTTATACACTCTAATTTAAGGCTTCGTATGCCAGTAATACATTTTAACGTTTTTTAGAAGGTCTCTCTATAAGTCTATAATATATAACCAAACTACTATTATATGTAAAGTAAACAAGGTTTTCAAAATGTTTCAGAAGCTTTATTTAAAATTAAATTAAAATGCTGATCTTATCAGTTGAGTGTGATCCTTGCCCTTGCTTTTCCTTGCTGAGTTTTCCAATGTCTGGCACCTATTTGGATACTTTAAGCTGCACACAGGCTTCTGAGTGATCAGTTGTTAATCGGCTGGAACCCCAGATCGGCAGCTGAGGTGAGTGGAGCTGGTGGCTGGTAGGGCTGAGCAGGGCTGGAGGCCTGGACCCTGTCTGGAAGGAGGCCTGCGCTGGAACTCCAACCGGAAGCAAGGTGAGTGGGGCTGGGGCCGGGGGGACCCTGGATGGCAAGGGCTAGCAGCCGGAACCCCAGAGCAGCGACTGAGCGGCTCAGCCCACTGCTGCTCTGGGGTTTCGGCCGCTGGCTTCTGCCAGCCGGGGTCTCAGCCCACTGCCAGCCTGGGCTTCCTTCACCCAGGCCGGCAGCGGGTGCTGAGTGGGACCGGCGGCAGGACCCCAGCTGGCCAGGAGTCAGCAGCGGGAACCCCAGAGCGGCGGTGGGCTGAGTGGCTCAGCCTGCGCCGCGTGCCATCAAAAATCGGCTCGCGTGCCACCTTTGGCACGCGTGCCGTAGGTTGCCGACCCCTGGTTTAGACCCAACAAATCATAGAATCATAGAATATCAGGGTTGGAAGGGACCTCAGGAGGTCATCTAGTCCAACCCCCTGCTCAAAACAGGACCAATTCCCAACTAAATCCTTTATCTTGGAAGGGGTTTAGACTAGCTGACCCTTGCGGTCTATGATTCTATGACTAAACAGCATGTGGTGTAGCAGCAGAATGCCTGTTTGACACTTAGGGCTTACAATGGCTGCAATGTCAAAGAGCACAGGCCACTAGCATAGAATATAACTATATTTAAGATGATATTCATGAGCTACATCACCATGAATTGCTTGTTTGTTCTATAAATTGCATGCAAAATCAGTTCAGGAAGTAGGGTGCTTTTCAAGGATGGATGATTTTAAACTGATCATCAAGCCAATCAGCTTTTTCCTGCCACATTATGTAGATAAGAGAGCCCCTAAACCCAAACATAGAGTAGAAATGTTTGTATTAGCAATGAATAACTATTCTTTCTGACTGGTTAATCAGCTTGGGTTAAGGAGCATGACTCACACTTGCACCCAATTTTAATAAATACTAAAAATTAAAATGAGAAATGCAGACAGTAAAAGCACCATAGAAATGAAGCCTCAATCTACAGAAATCACATATATGGAACTCACATATAGGGAAACTCCATCGGCAGTGAAATAGAAAGAAAGCTGCAAATCTGTTAATTGCAACGCAGGATATAACCTTTTTCTGTGGGAAAATAATGGCTTTCCTTTGGGGAAAATCTTCTCCTCCGCAAAGCTAAAATGTGTGTGTGGGGGGGAGGGGGTTGGCTACTGGATCTATAGAGTGGTGGCTCTAAACTCTACTGCCTCCACTGAGCACACAGCTCCGCAGTGTTCTAGGAGCTCTGCATTCTGAACACTCCCCAGCACAATGGAAGCACGCTGGTTACACTGGGTTTGGTACTCCTGGGGGAATTCTGCACCAAAAAACTAAAAATTCTGCGCACAATATTTTAAAATTCTGCAAATTTTATTTGTCAAAATAACACTACATAATCATGCCAGTTTCAATTATTTTGGTAATTTATTTCAAAATACCTGTCAGCAAGTATGTCTGTAACGATACAGACACACATAAAATTTTCCCCAGGAGTAGAGAGTTAAAGAAACCTCTGTGACAACTCAGATCCTGTTTCTCTGTCCCCTTCCTCCCCAGAGCCCAGTCGTGCCCCCCCCTTGAACCAGATACCCACCCTGAGAACACAGCTGCGGGGCCCCCCTCGCCCAGACACCCGTCCCCCTCCCACCCAGAGCCCAGGGATCCAGAGGGAGAAACAGCCTGATGCTCGGTCCCAGGCTTGCATGGAATTTCCCATGCACCATCCTCTCCTTCCCTAAGGGCATGCTGGGAACTGCAGCTGCCAGGAACCTTCTAGCTCCCTCTCCCTCCCCCTAGCAGTGTCTTCTAAGTACAAGCTGGGCTCTACCGAGTCCAGTGGCCCATAGTGGTGGCCAGCAGCACTACAGCTCATTTCTGTGGGGGAAAGGAAATTTTGTGCACACAGTATTAATTTCTGAAAAATTCTGCATTGATCAGTGGTGTAGGATCCCCCCAGGAGTAGTTTGGGCATGCATGTCTGGGGAGGAGGCGTGCAGGATTTGCCCTTACAGGAGGGCTCAACTGTAATTAAAAAATGAAGGTAGGGCTGGAGATGGCAAAAGCATCCCTCAGGCTGGTGACGTAAAAAGACTTGCTCAGGATGACCCCCTTTTTCACATACATAGATTCAGTGACTGGAATCTCTAAATTCAACTAACTGAATTTCCTTTGAAGTCTGTACGTCCAGCTCCTACAGATTTATTATTTTGATACAAATCTGCTTCAAGTCTTGCCCTATTTATTGCTCTCTCTCCTGCAGGCCTCCTAGCAGGGAGGGATAGCTCAGTGGTTTGAGCATTGGCCTGTTAAACCCAGGATTGTGAGCTCAACCCTTGAGGTTACAGAACTGGAGTAAAAATCTGTCTGGGGATTGGTCCTGCTTTGAGCAGGGGGTTGGACTAGATAACCTCCTGAGGTCCCTTCCAACCCTGACATTCTATGATTCTCCTGAGCTTTTGATTCTTCTCAGTTTTCTTTGCTTCTATTTTCCCTTCATTAGTTTCTCACTTTGACCTTTGCTTTTTTATCAATTTCAGCACCCCCCCCCACCCCCATTCACTATCCCACTTTCTTCCTCCCTTTCACAGGGATTGTCTATGTGAGGAAATAGCCTGGAATAGCTATTCCACAATAACTTTATATGTGGGCGCTCTTTTTCTGCATTAAGGGGAGGTCTACACTTATGGTGGCAAGTGGCATGTAGAGTACAGACACTGCATGCTCAGCTAGCACAGGTATAAACAGCATTGTAGATGGTGATGCACAACTTAGTCAAGTAGGGTAGAATAGAATGCCCTATGTGCCTATGTGCCCGAGCATTGCTTCCCAAATCTACACAGCTACACTATTTTTAGCAGTGTAATGGCCTGCTGCCTCCACGTTGGGAACTGCCAGAGTGTCTCCCCTCTGCTGGAGCCTTTCTCCACAGTCTCCCTACTACCAGAGCCTTTCACTGCGGCAGGTAGCTACCCACTGCAACAGTGACAAGTGTGGATGTAGTTGCCTTTCACTGCAGCATATAGTTACATGTACAGTTACATCTACATGCCGCTGTAAGTGTAGACAAGGCTTAAGAGTACCTTTGTTCAGTTTAGGTGACTCCACTTCCAAAGTTAGTATGGAATAGCTATTGTGCTTTAAATTCACATCCTTGCTTATTCCGCACTACCTTCCTGTGCAGATAAACCATTAATCTCCTCTTCATTCATACTGTAACCAATTCCCAACCACAGCCAGCCAATCAGCCATCCAGTCACCCTGAACCAATCAGTCATCGACTTACCACACTAAGCCATCCAGTTCTCACTCTTCTCTGTGAACCTGAAGAGAAACCTCTTCTGAGGTGCAGCAGGGGACTGGAATAGCTCGATGAGGAGCTGTGCCTGTAGTAAGAGCTTCGTGTATAGAAATCACCATTAAAACTAGCTGCATCAGCCAAGAAATGACAGGAGCTATTCCCATATTGGGCCAAATGCAGCACTGCTATACAACAGCTCAATATATCAGTGCTCAGGACAGTGGAAAACGGAGAGCCAAAACAGAAATAGAGATACTCGTGGTGTCTGGGTGGGAACAGACCAGCCCCATTGCTGTGCACAGGGACAGGCTCACTGGCAAAATGTCTGGTTGCCTTGCAGCCCAGTCTGGCCTTGGTCAGGTCTTCTGTAGAGCCTCAGCCAGAAATCAAAGCTGTCTCCAATCAGCGGAAACTATGAGGGAGGGCAAGCAAGCTGGTGATATGAACACCACTAACCTCTCGCAAGGTGAATCTTCCTTTCGATGCCCAGGCCCTCATCAGCAAATTATACCCCCCTATACTAGACAGAGAGAATCTGGGCTCCTGAGTGTAACTTATTTTACTCTAGTGGAACAAACACTACACACAAGCCTTTTCAAATCTGTTGACTGCTGGGCCCTCCCTGGCTACATAAGATTTTTTCACATCTTTCAGTGGAGATCCAAAAGCAAAATCCAATATTCAAGGACTTTGTGTGGCTGGGAAACCTAATCACAATAGAGCTAAGAAGAGCAACAGTCACTTCAGGAAGAAACCTTCCCATGGCCACTTTTGGTGCAACTGAAAAGGTAACAGAACCATCCAGGATATGTTATAAATCTCCTGCTCTGACAATACACAGAGCCACCCTAAAACTGTTCACTGGTGCTCTGTCTTCTTTGTAAGGGCAGGCTTTAACCCTTAGTGAATTGGTTTACTTCATAATTTGCAAGCAGAGCAACATTAGTACCTGAAGAGATGATTGGTAAATCAGATACGCTGCTTCTTATCTGGCTTTTTTTCTTCTTCTATAAATAGAAAGAGATACCAAAATAAGTTCTCTGTCATTCAGACCTAGTTTCACATTCATCCGATAACTTGCCTAGGATTTAGTTTATCATTTCAATCGAGCCTTTATGAAACATCTTACAAAGACCTTTGAGATCAGCAAAGGGCTTTGGGTTCAGAAAGACAGACTCAAAATTAGAGAACATCTTTTACTTTGTAGTTTTGAAGCCGATGTCTTAGTATCAGGACGGAGCTTATACGATAATGTCATCCTGTGATCTTGAAGCTCGCTGTTCTAAAAACAGCCTTAATGTTTTCTTACTTAGTATATATTTTTTTTAAAGTGGCAGATAATTAACAATAATATACTGGCTAATTTTTAATTTAATTGTTAGGCTTGAAATCCTTGGTGAACTGCATAAAATAGAAATAGTGGCCAGATACTGGGTTCCTGTCTTTGTGAACCTACGGCAGCTCAGATATATATAAAGGTGGCTTTCAGACACTTTTATGGTTCATGAGTGTGAGGCCACTGGCCTCAGTCCAGTCCCACAGCAGAATACGGAGCCAAAGTCCACTGGGATGATTCTGGCAGACTTCCAGGGCATATGGTTGTCCTGATCACATTCCCTGTACAAGTGGGGACATATCATAGGAGGACTACTGGACCAGTTGAGGATTCCCTTATGTGGGGTGAGGGATCGTGCGAGGCCAGCTTCCACTGGGTTGAACGTGCTATGCTCCAGAGCACTGGTGCAAAGCAGCCTTAGCACAATCAAGGCCAGTGTTTTCATTATTTTATTCCTTTTTGAGTTTTAGGTTCAAAAGTGCAGCTGAGGGCCAAATGCTACCCACAATTACACCCATGCAAACTCACTGAAATCAGTTCAACTCAGCAGGATTCAGAAGTGGAATCTTGCATGTGCTGCTGAGTTGATATCAACTGCCATAACAGAAATACAAGTTACCATATCACAAACCCTCTAAGTAAATCATTATGTACAATATATTCAGTGCCAAAACCAGAAACATCTTTGCATGCCTGTTCCTTTACATAGTTTGTGTGACAGGGAAAAACAAGACCTGAAATGTATGGCAGAAATCCATCCACCTAAAATTTCACAAGCCTTCCAAAGCCATATCAGAAATCAATATCAAGTACAGCAGAAATTACTCTCTATTAAAAAGAAAAGATGCCTACTGTAATTATATGTCTTCCTTCTTAAAGAAGCAACCAGGTAATGTTATACCATGGCAGAACTCACCAGAATAACTCTCAGGATATTGTTTTAAATTATGTTTCTCATTTTATTTTCTCTAATGCATCTTTGTCTGAGTTGCATGTCTTTTCCTTATTCCCGATCAAGCCAGACTAAGGACTGTCACAGCTCCGCCTGCTGGACACTCACCTGGCAGCTGTGTTTGGGCCCATGCGTTTTAAACTTTCTAAGACTGAGCAGAGTACAGGAATTGCCTCTGGCTTGGGGTTTCTAGGCATATTGTTAGGGTGCAGATCTTCTATTTAGCACCTCCTTTTGAGAGTTGAGACCTATGGTCCAGTGACCCTATGCCCCCAAGGCCAGCGCTGACCCCCAAAACACCCCAGTTGCTTAGCACACTCTATTCCAGCACTCCAACCTCGTGGGCACTCGGGTTATCATTTACCTCTCCAATGCCACATGATAATTGAAGCATATAACACACAGACGTTGCAAAAAGGATCATAAAACATTTACTCTTTAGCTAGCGCAAGAAATATGCAGATCCAGGCAAAACAGTAAAACAGCTGTATGCCATCCCCACCTGGGTTTCCTCACCACTCTGATGTGTTCTTTGGGATTTGTGTCAGTGTCTTCTAAGAAGTCCAGGATCCTTCTTCTTCCCCTGCACTCCTACACATGGCTTCTTTTCTGGAACACAGAGTCTCTTTCGTCTCTTTCCCCCCATCTCCAAAATGGCTGGTGAGTGACCCTTTTTGTTTTAAAGGGTCAATCCCCTTTGGCAGGTGACCACCACAGATCAGACTCATCAGGTGATCAAAGTCTGCCATCATGCTATCCATTGCTTAGTTACCCCGCCCCCACAGAGTTCAGACGTGAAAAACTGGTTTCCCTGGGGCAGTAGCCGAGTTTTTGTCCAAGGGGGCTTCCATGTGCATAGCACCAACAAGGTTTAACAACACCTGTGTCACTACTCCTGGGAAATTTATCCAACACAGAGGTAAAAAAGACAGCTAAGATGGCAGAGAAGTCCCCGTTCAAAATGGAGATTGCAGTCTGAAAAAGAAACCTATAGAGAGTCCCTAATATGAAACAGACTTCATAAACAGTAGATAGAGAGATTCTCCATAAATGAATATTGTGGAGCTAAATGGAAGCTATTTTAAATAATAAAATATATTTATTTTAACACCTTTTCAGGGTCTAGCTAAGCCCTTCATGGGTAAATCTCAGATTCATAGAAATGCCTAGGACAAAACCAGTTAAGAGCAGTTCAAGTATAGCGTGTGGTAACTCTCACTGATAAGACTCATCCAAACCACTGAGACAACAGAAACCTTGCTGAGATTTTGTCTCCTTTCACACTCTCCCAAACAGGTAGAAAGGAGGTAATCTGGTCTTCAATACATTAGGTTATCAAGGGCAGAGAACACAGATCTTTAAGAGAGGAAGTGGAGAATATTGTATACAGTTGAAACTGCAGGAGGGAATGCAGGTAGGAAAATTACTGGAATTTGGTGAACACACTAATACTGCATCTCTGGCCAAAGGTGTTATGGGGCTCTTTAGTAACCCGGAGGTAGGGTGAGGGTCACTCACCAGCCGTTTATAGCTCTCTCTTTTTTTAAAGTTCATTTGCAGATCCCACCAACACCCAAATCATAGATTGAGACATCAAATGCCCAACCATTTTTTCCAAATCCACGGAGTTAATTTGCTGGTTCTTGTGGCTTTCAAGCAGACTCTCATGGTTCCCCTCCATCTCTAGTTTGAGTGACAAATTGCAGAATCTTGTTAATACCATGAGAATTTATGAGCACTTTTAATACTTGGGCAGATATTGATCTAATAAGAATTTTATTATAGCTTTGAGACCTGCTGCAGAAAGAGATTACCTTTATAATGATTTCACTCCATAAGCAACCGTTCCAATATGTATTTCATTGGATGATATATTATGGTATGTGAACAGGGAAAAAAAGTGTTTTGCTCAGGAGGGTAGTTTATGTGATGCAAAGTGATATTATTTTTCAACAGTTTTATCCTTGCGATTGTTATTTAATGTGAAATCTATTTAGAGATGCAGAAAGCTGTTGACTCTGTCAGGATAGCCCCTTGGAGCTCACTAACATGGGCTCCCAAAGAAGAAAAAATCTATAAAACTGCAGTTTGTTGCTATGGCTGTCTTCACTGAATTCCTCAAAAATCATCTTGAGCTTATATCTTCAAGCCTTCTAGATACACAAGCTCAGGAGCATCAGTGGAGCTGTTGAAACCATGCTGGGTCCCACATAATAAACTCCACTAATTCTTGTCCTGACTGGATTTTTAAGAAGTGAGTGCCTAGCTTCAGAGAGACTGACAAGCAGGTATGGTCACAATCCAGCCCCTTTGCTGAAAGGCATGAATGCCAGAGCATTATGTAGAATCTGATTGCCACTGGAAATATTGAGATGAAGGTTGAGGGTTACAATTGGCAGCCATTATGTCACCACAAAGCAATGACCAACCTTGAATACTCATCACAAAACACCTACTCACCTTGAGCCATTCTTCAGAATCTGAAAAGAATCAGTCTCAGGTAAAGTAAAGCTTTAAGGCTTTATTACATAAATAAAGGTGCCTCCAAACACAAAGAAACAGATAAACACTGATGATGATAAGCGCATGAAGCTCAGAAAGAACACAAGTTATAACAGTAAAAACTAAAACAAAAAATAAAAACCTTCCCAACAGGAATATAAACCCTTATGCTTTCACTATTGGAGGCTAAGAGGAAAATTTTTGCAGGGGAAAAGTTATCTTCTTATTGCCTATTGCAGGATCTCTTTTTGTACCTAATCTCTAATTTTCCTACCTTCCTCTGAACCATTTGATTCTGGCCACTGCACAGTGGGGTGGGATGGTATATGTTGGGATTCCCACTAAGACCTCTTTCCATTCAGCTTCCCAAGAACTCAGTTCAACTCCAGACTTTGTCACTCGGGTATCTTTATTTTGCATATGGCAACACTACACTGAGTTGGATGCAGTGTAGTCAAATGCAGGGGGTGGATGAAGGGTACATCATAGATCTGAAGTAACACAGAAACCCTCTCCCTTTATACACATTTATGGATCTCTTTGCATTTACTATACATTCCATTACATGTTTTGGGATTGGCTTGGTTACTTTGCAGGAACCAAGCCCTGTACAATATGCTCTGTCTACACACTGTCCATGTTAGACTTACTCCTTACCTCATCTTTACGTTCCAAATGTATCTTATCCATTGTTATCTTATTCTTTGTAAATGGTTTCCTAGGTGTTCCCTTCCCTTATATTAGCTAGTTCAGACGTTCTGTCTCTTAACTCACTGTCCCATTTACCTATCTGAGTTAGAAGACAAGATGGGTGAGGTAATGTATTTTATTGGACCAACTTCTGTTGGTGAGAGAGACAAGCTTTGAGATACAGAGCTCTTCTTCAGGTCTGGAAAAGCTACTCAGAGTGTCACAGCCAAATACAAGGTCCAACAGATAGTTTTGCATATTCTAAGGGACCATTTACCTTGTCTTTCTAATATCCTGGGACTGATAAGGTAACAACAACATTGCATACATATCTGAGTTAGCACAGACATTGTATTTTCAGCCTGATGATCTATTTACCTCCATTATCCTGTCTTCCAAGAAATGTGGCCTCCCCCATGCTTAATTACTCATGTCAAGCCAGGCCTACAAATACTCACTGTGTACTCATATTTACATATTATATGTACATTTCAAATTGGCTAGCCAGGTGGGGTCCCCTGAGTGTGCAGGTTTACTGTGGTTCTGTTCTATCATAATTTCCCCAGGACCATTTTATTCTAAACTTGTCACATCCCTTAAATAACCAGACTCACTTCTGAAATATCTTTGAATAGCTCATTCATTTTATCCAAATGCTACAGCTTTGTGAACTTGTCATTTATACAATTGCAATTAAGCTCTTTTATTGTCTAGCTCAAATATTGTCAAGGCACAGAAATATTAGGCGAAAAGGCCCTCTGGGCTCGCAATTATTAATATCTCCCTTTGTACCAGCAGCATGATTAACTTTGCACTTACCATTAGTAAGAAAGATCAAATGAAAACATTTTCAAAACATTCTAATTTCATAATCCCAAGAGAATTTACATCCTTATCACCGGGTTGTTGTTTTTTTTAGAAATGTTTGCTGCCATGGCTATGGGTTTAGTGTGGGGAAAAAAAACTTTTACTGGCAGTTGCTCGTTACTTGCATCTGGATCAAATAAAAGAGAAAGCTAGCTAATTGCCCTTAGGCTGCCACTGAATAGGAAACTCTGTCAAACTACATCTGTCTGCATTTCAGCTAGAAGGAGCAGAAACACCTGCCTAGAGCTAATAGTTGAAGGATGGAGCAGTACATCTCTTTGAGTGAATCCGTAAGATTGGAGTGTTCTGATTGAAATGCAGATGACATGCCATGTGTAATTTGAGGAGACCTTTTCAAGCCTGCATTACACAACATCACGGTATAGTTGCTAAAAGCCGACCAGAGATGTAACTAATGAAAAGTCAGTAGAATTGTACATAAAAATATAAATGTTGCCCAGAAATACTATTAGATAAAATGATTTCAGGGCTTGCTTGCATGACCTGTGGATAAAATTTTCCAGCTAGATTCCAAGGGGAGGATAAATATTCAATTCGTGACATTTATTAGTCTCTCCTGATTTTTCTTGTTTTTGTGAAGGGTAAAGTCTCTGTACCTTGCATTTAACATTCAGTGTTCAATTTATGCAGTAAAATTAAGAAAATAAATACATTCATATTTAATCAAATCCCTATCTGACTGGTAGGCTGTCTGTATTTTTTAGAGCAATTTACTTACTAATAAAAATGATTTTTCTTAACTCTCTGGCAAAAGAGATTACGTGAGAAATTTGTTAATTTTACTCTACAAGCCAAATAAACATGAGTCAGATTCTCAGCCCTGCTCTGTTCCAGTTTCACTGCCTGAGGAGAAACCTCCTGCAGGTCCCCCACTGGGGAGTCCTGAGCGTGGGCATGTTGGGGCAATGGCTGGAGTACAGGGCCAAACTCATAGCCAGCATGAACAGGTGCACTCTCCTTTACTCCATTTTTGTACAGTGCCTAGCACAATGAGGCCCTGTTCTCTGCTGGTCTCTAAGCACTACAGCATTGCAAATAAGAATGAGTTGAAGATGGCTTGTGCTGAGCCGGGTTGAGCTTCCAGCTCACATGGGGAAAACTCAGACCATCATGAACACAAGAAAAGTGCTGGCTGACTTGTCCCATGCTCTGTTGCAAAGGCTTGAACTTGAAAGACAAGGTGAGAAGCAGACTGAAAAGGCTTTCAGGTATCTGAAAAGAGAAAATATTCACAAACAGCTTCTATGGACAGTTGACAGCCACAAACAAAATTAGAACAAACTGTGCCTGGTTCACAGACAGTTCAAAGGCACAGCTGGGCAGAGTGAGTACTGCTCTGTTTCAAGTTGAATTTTTTTGCCCTGCCAGTTTTTAACCCTCATCACCCATCAAAGGCAAGACATTCAAGGCTGCTCTCGAACTATCATCCAACAGGCTTTCTTGCTCCAGCCAAGGTCCACATATTTCTGACAAACAATTAAAACAGGTTAAACAGCTGAATGAAATGATTCTTCAGCTTATTTATAGTTTTAAGGAAAGGAGAGTGAACTCAGTCTTTATTATTGCAGAGATTCATGTAAAATGTCAGGGGAGACATAGCATTTAAAATGTTGAGTGTATTACAAATTACGTAATAAATCAGAAACTTTTTTTAGTTATGTACCTAAAAGCAACAAGAGACACCACAAGCAAAAGAGAGAGAGAGAGAGAGAGAGAGAAAAGAGGGGGTCCTATCGCTACTAGCATGGCCAATATTTTATTACGGTTTTATAAATCTAACTGTCCCAAACTGTGCTTGATAAAAATGAGAAACAAATTACTGTTGTCAAGTTCCCTGCAGGTATTAATGTCTAACATTATTGTGGCCTCACCTCTCTGCAAGGTAATGAATCATTCAAAGGAAAGAAATGCTATACTACTCATTTCCATTATGACAGACATGCTTTACTTTCTTTGGCTACTGTTCTATTGAGTCAAACATTGGGAGAGTCAAAGGCTCTGTGATATATTCTGCTTCAGATGCTCTCTTTGGAAACAATTCCACAAACATCATGAAGCGCGCAGTGTGGGACTTGCTACACCGCAAGGTTGTAACCTTGCTGCATCAATGCAAAGGGAATGTTTAAAAAAGCAAAAGTTATTTTATATCAACGCTTGGTTTTCTCATCAAAAATTGCAATGTTATGATTGCAGGCCTTGTTTTAGTACTGCAACCCATAAGGTTCTTTTGTTGTTGAGTAGGGACTAGACTGTCCAATCATACTGAGAAATAAGTTCACTGGTCCCTGCTTCCTCAGCGGTTCTAGTCACAGAGTTTTCTCCACATCTTGTCCTCAAGGTACAGGTGTTCATAACCACACAAAGATGTCTGTGCTGAGGCACAGCTTGGAAATGCCATGGAAATGTGGTGGAAACATTCATACTGGATGGTAGTTTGATTTTTGCTCAGAAAGGTAATAGTTTGTGAAATCAATATAATGACCAACTTATGGCAATAAAAGTTGTATTTAAAATTGTGTCACTACATGTTCAGGACAGCAAACAGTTACACAAACAGGAGAAAGGTGGCAACTCTCTGTTGGAGATAATGCTGAGTTCCAGAGGCGAGAGCTTGTCAACAAACAAATATCAATACTTTATTCAAAGGCTTATAGAAAGATGCAAATGTAATGTGATGAATCTGCCCAGTATTTTATCCATAGTTCACCACCAGGATACAAGTCTGATCCAGGCAGGCGGGAATATCTGGTACTCCTAGTTTTTGAAAATTGGATAAACTACTCTTTGATTTTTCAAGCATAAAAATAGTCTGATCTTTAATTCAGTCAGAATATTGCATAACTGTGCAAGATCCACAGGAGCTGTCCTACACTCCAATTTTTAAACAGTGTCTTGCAGTAACCCCTTTAGTGTGTCTGACCCCCACGGGGGTCTCACTTTTTCTTCAGGGTAAGCCAGGCAGCCTCACCACGTCCTAGGCTTAAGCTACTGAGCTCCAGCACGCCTGCTTCACACTGTGACCTCTGCCCAGCGAGTCCAATTGAGATAACCTCCTGGTAGAGACTTGTACACTCTTTAGGGACTCATGCACCCCAGCCAGTATTTGCAGCGATACCCCCAAACAGCATTTTCAAAACAGAGTAGGGTTTATTAGTCAACTGGCGCACAGCATTGGAAGTCCTTAGGTTAGCACAGAGAAATAAAGGTTAAAGCATAATCCATTCTGATGAAGCCGGAGCAATTCACCAGCCAAGCTGCAGTGAACTCCATATTCAGGCTCTGTGTCTCTCTGACTTCTTTTGTCAGTCCCAGTAGAGAGCAACCAGCTTCATCCAGAGTTAATACTTTATTCCCTTCTGGACACATCTGTCCTCTGTTCTCCAGGCAGGGCCATGCTGAGCTTCTGGCCAGAGCTTCCCACTCTTGAGTCACTTCATGAGTTATTGGAGCATGCATTGTCTCTCTGGACTCCTTGTTGATCTGGGTCAATTGCAATCAGTTTCTTAATTACTCTATTCATTTCACCCAGAGAGTGAGGTGACACACACACCTATGCCTCTTAGTCTTCTCTGAGAACAAACAATTATTTCCCACCGCTGGACAGCAATCCAAAGTATGGGAGAAACTGAGGCACACACAGAATTAATATTACCAAAAAATTCCCACTTCATCACAATCATAATATAGGTGCCAATTCAGCAAGGTGCTAGGCATGTCAGAGCAAAGAATTTAATATTTGGTTGTGACCAAAAGTCATTACATCCTCTGGTGATCTCAGGACAATTCCCAATAGACAGGTGATCACGTCACTAAAAACATTACCATGCTAAGAGACTATCAGGTGAATCTTCTGGAGATTGAATGACTCCTTCAACTCTGTAAGTGGCTATTCCAATGAAGGATTGAGGCAAAATGGTGGGGGTATGACAGAAGAATGCACTGTTACTACAAGACTTATCCTTGTACAATAGATAAACAAAGGAGATCAGTTCCCAAATTCATTAATCCAGCACCATTCATGATTACTACATTTTCTTAAAATATTTTCTTTTTTCCTGATTTCCTCTTTTAGATATAAACATAAATAAAATCAAACATTTTCAGTGACACTTTACAAGCACACTTCTTGGTTATAATCTCACCATTGACACAGCACTCGAAGCTCACATACCTGTAGCAATATTTTATCTCTTAGTTAAAAGGGGCATAAATTGTGAACTTCTTTTCAGCTTGTCATAACTATAAAGGGAAGGGTGACAGCTCTCCTGTGTACAGTGCTATGGAATCCCTCCTAGCCAGAGACTCCAAATCCTTTTACCTGTAAAGGGTTAAAAAGCTCGGGTAACCTGGCTGACACCTGACCCCAAGGACCAATAAGGGGACAAGATACTTTCAAATCTTGGGGGGGGAAAGGCTTTTGTGTGTGTCCTTTGTTTAAGGGGTTGTTCGCTCTTGGGACTGAGAGGGACCAGACATCAATCCAGGTTCTCCCCATCTTTCTAAACAAGTCTCTCTTATTTCAAAATTGTAAGTAAAAGCCAGGCAAGGCGTCTTAGATTTACTTTGTTTTCTCAACTTGTAAATGTACCTTTTACCAGAGTGCTTATCTTGTTTGCTATACTTTGAACCTAAGACAGAGGGGATTCCTCTGAGCTCTTTAAGTTTGATTACCCTGTAAAGTTATTTTCCATACTGATTTTGCAGAGATGATTTTTACCTTTTGCTTTAATTAAAAGCCTTCTTTTTAAGAACCTGATTGATTTCTCCTTGTTTTAAGATCCAAAGGGGGTTTGGATCTGTATTCACCAGGAGTTGGTGAAAGGAAGGAGGGGGGAAGGGTCAATTTCTCCTTGTTTAAGATCCAAGCAGTTTGGATCTGTATTCACCAGGGAATTGGTGAAAGGTTTCTCAAGGCTTCCCAGGGAGGGAATTCTTAAGATGGTGGCAGCGGACCAGAGCTAAGCTGGTAGATAAGCTTAGCAGTTTTCATGCAGGCCCCTACATTTGTACCCTAAAGTTCAAAGTGGGGATACAGCCTTGACATGGTGGCACAGCGGTGGGATCGTTTTAAACCCAAAAGCCAGTAAGAGATTTTTTTTTCCTTCTAGCTGCTTGGAGAGCAGAGCTGAAGGTAGATGCATATCTTATCTCTCCTTGCCTGAAGGCAGAGGTGTTAAGTTTTTTTTAACAAGGTCCTTTGTTAAGAGAACGGTTCAATTAATGAGCAAACAACTGGTAAAGATAATTTACAAGCTGAATGGTGTTTTTTTTCTTTTTTACATCCTCGGAAGTAGCTAGTTAGAAAGTCTCTGTTAACTCAGCAGCACTCAGCAGGAGCCTGAGCTAAATACATCCCAGTTTCAGTCAACTGCAGAGGGGTGTGACCCAGCACAAGAAAACCAGGAAAATGACTACCAGTGAAGCAGCTAGCAAACTAGAACTGGCCAGACTAGAAGCAGAAGAAAATGAGAAAAAACATCAGAGACTACTTCAAATTAAAAAACTTGAACAGGAGGCCCATGAAAGAGAAGAGAAAGCCAAACAGGAGGCCCATGAAAGAGAAGAAAAAGCCAAACAGGAGGCCCATAAAAGAGAGATGGAGCTGAAAGAAAAAGAGATGGAACTGGAAGCAGCAAGGACTAGGCAGGGTGCATCAGACCATCCTAACAACTCCTCTCCAGGTACCACTTCCCATCCCAGGAAATTCCCCACCTACAAGGCAGGCGATGATACTGAGGCCTTCTTAGAAAATTTTGAAAGGGCCTGCCTTGGATACGACATCCCTCCAACCCAGTACATGGTAGAGCTGAGGCCGCAGCTCAGTGGACCCTTAGCAGAGGTGGCGGCTGAAATGCCTAAGGAACACATGAACAGTTATGAACTTTTTAAAAACAAGGCCAGACTCAGAATGGGGCTAACACCCGAGCATGCCCGTCGGCGGTTCAGAGCCCTAAGGTGGAAACCTGATGTGTCATTTACCCGACATGCCTACCACATTGGGAAAAATTGGGATGCCTGGATATCAGGAGCAAATGTTAAATCTACGGAAGAGTTGCCCTTCCTATTGCAAATGGAGCAGTTTTTAGAGGGTGTTCCTGAGGAAATAGAAAGGTACATCCTAGATGGGAAGCCCAAAACTGTAACCGAGGCGGGGGAGATTGGAGCCAAATGGGTGGAGGTGACAGAAAAGAAAAAAGCTAGTAGCAGTTGGAGCGAATATCAGAAGGGGCAAGCCGAAACAAAACCTTATCACCGGGGACAACCCAAGGCCCCACCCACATCCCAAGGGAAACCCCAGACGCCTTCTCACCCCACCACACCAGTCTCCAGCAACCAACATCGCCCCGGTGATACCTTAGCAGGGCGATGTTTTAAATGTAATGAACTGGGGCATATAAAGGCTCACTGCCCCAAGAACCCCAACCGATTATAGTTCATTACACCCCAATCACACCAAAGAAACCCAGACCCAGATGCCTCTCTCATACCCTCGGAGCGAAGGGAAACCTTGAGAGTGGGCGGAAAGAAGGTTATCGCTTGGAGGGACACTGGGGCACAAGTGTCAACTATTCACCAATCCCTAGTGGACCCCAAACTCATCAACCCGGAGGCTACAGTGACAATTCAACCTTTCGTGTCACAGTCTGTAACCTTGCCTACAGCCAAGTTGCATGTCCAGTACAAGGGCTGGTCAGGAATGTGGACTTTTGCAGTCTATGACAATTATCCCATTCCCATGCTACTGGGGGAAGACTTGGCTAACCATGTGAAGCTAGCCAAGAGGGTGGGAATAGTCACCCGCAGCCAGGCTAAGCAAGCTTTCACCCCCATCCCTGTTCCTGAGCCGTCCACCAGGGCCCCGTCTGTGTTACCGGAGACCCAAACACAGGTGGTGGAACCGGATCCCCTGCCAACGACTGCAACAGCCGTAGTGGATCCAATCCCAGAGACCCAGCCAAAGCCAGTCCCAGAACCGGAACTGGCAACGCAACCAGCACCAGAACCATTGCCAGCACTGAGTCCAGCGCTTGCAACCCCGTCTACAACTCCAATGCCAGAGGGCACCAGCGAGCCTAAACTGGTGGAAGCAGCAGATAACCCTACCCAAGAGGCTCAGCCAGAGCCTGAAATACCACATAGTGCACCAGCGGACAGCGGTTCACAGTCAATGGAAAAAGCCCCAGCACCTGCATCGCTTCCAGAGGGACCAAGCCCCAGTCCACAGTCCAAGGAGGAACTGATGTCTCCAGCATCAAGGGAACAGTTCCAGGCCGAGCAGGAAGCAGATGACAGCCTTCAAAAAGCTTGGGCGGCGGCACGGAGCACCCCACCGCCTCTCAGCTCTTCTAACCGATCCCGGTTTGTTGTAGAAAAAGGACTTTTATACAAGGAGACTCTTTCTGGTGGGCACCAGGAAGACTGGCATCCTCAAAGACAGCTGGTAGTTCCCACTAAGTATCGGGTAAAACTCTTGAGCTTAGCCCATGATCATCCCAGTGGCCATTCTGGGGTGAACAGAACCAAAGACCGGTTGGGGAAGTCCTTCCACTGGGAGGGAATGGGCAAGGACGTTGCTAATTATGTCCGGTCTTGTGAGGTGTGCCAACGGGTGGGAAAGCCCCAAGACCAGGTTAAAGCCCCTCTCCAGCCACTACCCATAATTGAGGTCCCATTTCAGCGAGTAGCTGTGGATATTCTGGGTCCTTTCCCAAAGAAGACACCCAGAGGAAAGCAGTACGTACTGACTTTCATGGATTTTGCTACCCGATGGCCGGAAGCTGTACCCTTAAGCAACACCAAGGCTAAAAGTGTGTGCCAGGCATTAGCAGACATTTTTGCCAGGGTAGGGTGGCCCTCCGACATACTTACAGATTCGGGAACTAATTTCCTGGCAGGGAACATGAAAAACCTGTGGAAAGCTCATGGGGTGAATCACTTGGTTGCCACCCCTCATCACCATCAAACCAATGGTCTGGTGGAGAGGTTTAATGGAACTTTGGGGGCCATGATACGTAAATTCGTAAATGAACACTCCAATGATTGGGACCTAGTGTTGCAGCAGTTGCTTTTTGCCTACAGGGCTGTACCACATCCCAGTTTAGGGTTTTCACCATTTGAACTTGTGTATGGCCGCGAGGTTAAGGGGCCATTACAGTTGGTGAAGCAGCAATGGGAGGGGTTTACGCCTTCTCCAGGAACTAACATTCTAGACTTTGTAAGCAACCTACAAAACACCCTCCGACACTCTTTAGCCCTTGCTAAAGAAAACCTAAAGGATGCTCAGGAAGAGCAAAAGGCCTGGTATGATAAACATTCCAGAGAACGGTCCTTCAAAGTAGGAGACCAAGTCATGGTCTTAAAGGCGCTCCAGGCCCATAAAATGGAAGCGTCGTGGGAAGGACCATTCACGGTCCAGGAGCGCCTAGGAGCTGTTAACTATCTCATAGCCTCCCCCACCTCCAACATAAAGCCTAAGGTATACCATGTTAATTCTCTTAAGCCCTTTTATTCTAGAGAATTAAACGTTTGCCAGTTTACAGCCCAGGAAACTGATGACGCGGAGTGGCCTGCAGGTGTCTACTATGAAGGAAAAAGGAATGGTGGCGTGGAAGAGGTGAACCTCTCCACGACCCTGGGACGTCTGCAGCGACAGCAGATAAAGGAGCTGTGCACAAGCTTTGCACCGATTTTCTCAGCCACTCCAGGACGGACCGAACGGGCATACCACTCCATTGACACAGGTAATGCTCACCCAATTAGAACCCCACCCTACCGGGAGTCACCTCATGCCCAAGCGGCTATACAAAGGGAGATCCAGGACATGCTACAGATGGGTATAATCCGCCCCTCTACCAGTGCATGGGCATCTCCAGTGGTTCTAGTTCCCAAACCAGATGGGGAAATACGCTTTTGCGTGGACTACCGTAAGCTAAATGCTGTAACTCGTCCTGACAACTATCCAATGCCACGCACAGATGAGCTATTGGAGAAATTGGGACATGCCCAATTCATCTCTACTTTAGACTTAACCAAAGGGTACTGGCAAGTACCACTAGATGAACCCGCTAAGGAAAGGTCAGCCTTCGTCACCCAGGCAGGGGTGTATGAATTCAATGTACTCCCTTTCGGGTTGCGAAATGCACCCGCCACCTTCCAAAGACTTGTAGATGGTCTCCTAGCAGGATTGGGAGAATCTGCCGTTGCCTATCTCGATGATGTGGCCATTTTTTCTGATTCATGGACAGAACACCTGGAGCACCTGAAAAAAGTCTTCGAGCGCATCCGGCAGGCAGGACTAACTGTTAAGGCTAAAAAGTGTCAAATAGGCCAAAACAGAGTAACGTACCTGGGGCACCAGGTGGGTCAAGGAACTATAAATCCCCTACAGGCCAAAGTGGATGCTATCCAAAAGTGGCCGGTTCCAAAGTCAAAGAAACAGGTCCAATCCTTCTTAGGCTTGGCCGGATATTATAGGCGATTTGTACCACACTACAGCCAAATCGCCGCCCCGCTGACAGACCTAACCAGAAAGAAACAGCCAAATGCAGTTCAGTGGACTGATAAGTGTCAAAAGGCCTTTAACCAGCTTAAGGCAACACTCATGTCTGACCCTGTGCTAAGGGCCCCAGACTTTGACAAACCGTTCCTAGTAACCACAGATGCTTCCGAGCGAGGCGTGGGAGCAGTTTTAATGCAGGAAGGACCAGATCAAGAATTCCATCCTGTCGTGTTTCTCAGCAAGAAACTGTCTGAAAGGGAAAGCCACTGGTCAATCAGCGAAAAGGAATGCTACGCCATTGTGTACGCGCTGGAAAAGCTACGCCCATATGTTTGGGGACGGCGCTTCCAACTACAAACAGACCATGCTGCGCTACAGTGGCTTCATACCGCCAAGGGAAATAACAAAAAACTTCTTCGGTGGAGTTTAGCTCTCCAAGATTTTGATTTTGAAATACAACACATTTCGGGAGCTTCTAACAAAGTGGCTGATGCACTCTCCCGGGAAAGTTTCCCAGAGTTAACTGGTTAACAATTGTTCTTGAAATAAAACATATTGTTAGTTTTTATATAATCAGTAGTATGTCTAAAGGTACATGTGTTTTATTAACTCTGTTTTCTCCTAAAGCTCCAGGAAGAAATCACAGCCAGTGTGGAACCGGACGTCCAACACTATCTGTGATTTGGGGGGCGTGTCATAACTATAAAGGGAAGGGTGACAGCTCTCCTGTGTACAGTGCTATGGAATCCCTCCTAGCCAGAGACTCCAAATCCTTTTACCTGTAAAGGGTTAAAAAGCTCGGGTAACCTGGCTGACACCTGACCCCAAGGACCAATAAGGGGACAAGATACTTTCAAATCTTGGGGGGGGAAAGGCTTTTGTGTGTGTCCTTTGTTTAAGGGGTTGTTCGCTCTTGGGACTGAGAGGGACCAGACATCAATCCAGGTTCTCCCCATCTTTCTAAACAAGTCTCTCTTATTTCAAAATTGTAAGTAAAAGCCAGGCAAGGCGTCTTAGATTTACTTTGTTTTCTCAACTTGTAAATGTACCTTTTACCAGAGTGCTTATCTTGTTTGCTATACTTTGAACCTAAGACAGAGGGGATTCCTCTGAGCTCTTTAAGTTTGATTACCCTGTAAAGTTATTTTCCATACTGATTTTGCAGAGATGATTTTTACCTTTTGCTTTAATTAAAAGCCTTCTTTTTAAGAACCTGATTGATTTCTCCTTGTTTTAAGATCCAAAGGGGGTTTGGATCTGTATTCACCAGGAGTTGGTGAAAGGAAGGAGGGGGGAAGGGTCAATTTCTCCTTGTTTAAGATCCAAGCAGTTTGGATCTGTATTCACCAGGGAATTGGTGAAAGGTTTCTCAAGGCTTCCCAGGGAGGGAATTCTTAAGATGGTGGCAGCGGACCAGAGCTAAGCTGGTAGATAAGCTTAGCAGTTTTCATGCAGGCCCCTACATTTGTACCCTAAAGTTCAAAGTGGGGATACAGCCTTGACACAGCTCCTTTCCTGTAGAATGTACTCTGACCTAAAATTGTTGCCAGAAACATGATATCAGATACTTTAACTGTTACTGTAGCTGAGGCCTCATGTTATGAAGGCCATGACTATGAGAGGAATCAACAAAAGGCATGCTGATGTCACCTTGTCATACTGTGGAGCAGCTTCCCACAGAGGGTGAAGTTCATTTAATTGCAAAGAAAAAATATTCTGTGTCACTCGGGAGTGTTTGGAAAAGTGCTTTAAGCTAATTAAGTTGTTCTGAATCTTATAAACTAATCATTCTATCTTTAAGGTGCATTCATTAGCAGTTATTAATGATTGATTTGTTCTAAAGGCGTTGAACTGTAATTCTAATTTTAGTAATTATCTGTCAAATAACAAGCAGCGGCAAAATAGTGCTGTGATCAAAAATTCTTGCTGTATGGATCCTGAAAAATGTAGCATGTTTTTAAAATGAACATCTTTCTAAATATTGTTGACTAGATTGTCTGGTGCATTCCAGGCCCTTTGTGACACTCTGATGGGTCAACAGAGCTGGGAAACCATAGGGGATGACTAGCTGAAAATTCCTCAGTGTAGGAGAGCTCTCAAGTGGAGCAGAGGCACCAGATCTGGTTCTTGCATTGCCCCAGTGTAGGGAGTGTTTTGCAGCTGGGATGGGAGATGTTGAGATAAGGCTTGAGTGTGTTGTGCTCCAGCTGTCTCCAGTGAGGCTCTTATTTAAAGTGAATCTGTGATGAACTTTCTAATTGTGGGCGTATCATGTGATCTTATTTGGTCTCAAGGAAGAAAGCTAAAAAAGCTGGGTAAAAACCAAACAGGATCTCAGCATTCATCCTGAATTCCTTAGTTTACTATTGTATGACAAGGCATATTGATTTATTGGTACAATGCTGTACTCCTGGCAGTTTTGATATGTAATAGTGTCATTTGTGGGCTCAAACATGACTTAAGTGGTGCATAGGCTTTGGGCAGGCCCTGTGCACAAGGGGGAATTTCAGCCATTGTGAATGGAAGAAGAGGGCTAGATGCCTGAGGAAACACTGGACAATAAGAACCTGCACATGATGGGTTCTTGGAACAGGGAGAGGATTGGCCATTTCCTCTGCCAGTCAGCTTCCTTGACACCCATAGTGTGGACACTGCTGAGCTGGGTTCACAACTTGGTCTCAACAAGGGTTTAGAAGTCCCCTGGAGTTAGACATGACACGGTCTAAACATAGGTTTCCCACTCCTAATGTTAACTCTGTAAAATGAAAAACACATTGATCTCAGTTTGGTTAATATTGATGTGCCAAATTGTATACAGTTGGAATGACACTTTTTTCAATCCAGCAGAAGTAAACTAGTCCTGAAACCTCACCCAAAGGTGGATGACTGGGTATAATTACTGGAGCTAAACTGGGAAGAGTAGCAGGATCCCTCAGAAGCTAATCATGATCTGTGGTTCAGCAATGGGTCAACCTATTATCCCTATTGACACTGAAAGAGACTATGGATGATTGAATGACATAAAACCCTTCACAAAGGGAGAATAATGAGCTACATTCTTCTGCTTCTTCAATTAGGAAGCTTAATATACCTGTCCGCCCATGTGTCATAGTGGCATCTTGTTAGAAAGGTACATCTGTAACTGATCTCTGTGATTACTGTACAGGTGATATTTATTTTGCTTTTGTATTAAATGAGTGGGAAGGCGGACTACACCAGAAATCTGGAACCAGTGTGATTGGAATACTTATTTGCGTTCTATATTAACTGAAACCATAATGTCACCATTCGTATTATGAAACTGGGAATGTTAGCACTCACAGGAGGTGTGAATTAAAAAACCACAATTTTAGTCTAAAATTATGGGTCAGCCTGACCAGATGAGTGGGGGAAGGGAATTATTAATACCACACATCACTAGTGAAACCCACAAACAGAGATTGGCTGAGGTGGGTCCAGTGGTAGTTGCAACTTTCTCATGAGAGTAGGATGTTAGCTGACTTGTGGTTTAGGTCAGCTAGCCAGGCCTGGGACAGAAGTTGAGTGGTCTTGGAGGCATGAAGGAGATCTTGAGATTATTAGTACCTATTGGCATAGGTTTCATTACATTGCCCTTGGTCAAGAGAGTGATGGCGACATTCTTACTAATCTCTCCTTAGCAAACTGGGTCCTCTCCTTTAATAGTGTATTTCTGTGAACAAGCTCTTTCAGGCAGGAACTGTATCATCCAGTACATTTGTGCAGCATGCAGAATGATGATACCATGGGGTTTTACTGTAATATGAATATTTAATGATCATAATGGTGTAAAAACAGATAAAAGCCACATTCATTTCAACGCTGTTCTCTGCACACATATATACACTGTATGTCGGAGATGAGAACTGAGCCACAGAGCTTTGAATTCAGTGGGATTTTTCACTATAAATTTAACTGCACATGAACCAAGGGCACCAAACTGTTCTCTGACATATTCCTTTGAAGATCTCTGATAGTGGATGGGGTTGTAAATCATTCATGGAAAACTAAAAATATTGGTGATATGATGTGATGTTTCCCCTTTAGTCTTAAATGTTTATCAACCATACAGTACAAATTTGCTGCATCTAGCAATTTTAAAATCAAAGTAAGCAAATTAAATAAAGCTTACATTTTCTTAGGGACATACCTGCTGTTTCCAAAATGAAAGTTAATGGTTGAAGCAGGAATAATATGTTTTCTTAAATTAATAGGCAGCAATGAGATCTAGGTTTGGGCCTTGAGTTCTGATTTATTAACTGGCAGCATTTAGAGAGGATCTATTTCACTAGCATTTCTCCCCCAGTTTTTACATAACTCCAGTTCAGGGACCACATTCTGTTCTCAGTTACACCAGTATAAACTCAAAATAACTCAATTTACTTCATTTGGGCCATTCCTGATTTACATCAGTATAATTAAGAGCAGAATTTGGCCCCAATATACAGAGTACTGCTATATAGTTGTCTCCTCTATATAACATATATTTTGGTGGTGCAAAATTACAGAAATAACAGAAATATTGTTTGTTGTGGATTTACACATTATATCTTGAAAATTGAATTTGCTCTATTATTCACAGGAAAATATTTATTGTCTTCTGGGCTATTCTAGTCCCAGGAGTAGCCCATCTCAGCTCTGCAGGAGCAGCATTACTCACATGAAATATCAGCCTCTTACAGAAGTACACAATGGAAATATACAGAACAGCTCTGTGCTCACAGGTTGCTGAACCAGCCAGCAATAAGAACACATTCAATGATGTCCTGTTTGCTGGAAATGGGAAGGGAGAAGTTTATGGAGGGTCTGTGAGGCTAGACAGCAGAGAGGGACAGCAGGAAGTAAAACAGAGCTCAATTACAAGGAGTTCTAACAGCATCACAGGGAGTATATGAAAAGATTGTCTGCTAGTCTGGAAGTAACCCAGGAAAGAATCTGGAGTAGAATAATTGGTTCTCCTGGGCTTTTGCTGGACCTGCCGCTGCTAGCCGTAGACTGCTGGGGCTGCTTCTAAGGGAGACCAGTGGTGGGGGTGAGTCTCATAGGGTCACATGGGTGGACTGGTGGGGACCTGGAGGGCCAGTCAGGTTTCCTGGTCACAGGACTTGAAGAAGAATCAATTCTTGTTGGTTTATGATGAGGTGAACAGCTTGGGAAAACTGTCTGCCTGGCCGACTATGTCACAGGTTCCTGTAGTAGAAGTGGCACTGTCCAGGTCTCTGGTGACTCTGATCTGAAATGATGAATTGTTTAGCAAGCTGCAAATGTCTCCTGAATATATTGGTCTTGACAATGTAGGACCTAGGAGTTTTGCATTTGTCTTGCACAATGGCAGGTGTTGCCCATCCTCTCTCACCGTCTAATGTGGTCTCACCTAAGTAGCAGGGTACTATTTAGTTAAGGCTCCTGCAGCATCCCTTCTATCACAGTGACATTGTATGCATCCTTTTTCTCTCCTGTCAGTCTATTTGATTTATTCTCGGTTTGGTCACTTAGGAAACAGTTTGTCCTCGACAGTAGGAAATAAAATTCATTTCAGCTGTCTCCACGTATGAGTTGTACTGGGCAATACTTGGTGTCATTTGCTGGTGTTGTTCTATAAATGAGCAAAGAAATGGAACCTCTTTATTTTAGAATGTGTTTTCCAGTTTGCAAAGCCCTCTCAGCCTTGCCATTAGCTTGAGAATAATATGGATGATTGTAATGTAGTAGAAAGGTTGCATTTGTCCAAAAAAGACAGGAATTCTTTCCTGACACACTGTGGGGCATCATCTCTGACAATTCTGTACTCCCCCAGTATGCAGACATACCTCAGGCAATATATGACATTCCAGCTAGTAAGGTTAGGAGCATGTGCAGTTTCTAAATATCTGGAAAAGTATTCAAGGGCAAGCAAGTACTTCTATCCCTATAACTCAGTTGTCATCGCATGTTGTTTTCCAGGGTCTCTTTGGCAGCTGAGTAAATATTAATGGTTTCTTATGTTGGGCAGGCTTGGTTTCCTGACAAAGCTCATAGTTGGTTACAATTGTTTGGATATATTTCCCAATTTCTGGCCACCAAGCTGTCACTTTTGCTCATTAATGGCATTTATAGGGATGTTGGAGTGAGGGGTGATGTCTGGTAAGCTTATTAGCATTTTATTGGTTTTAATGTTTTCTCTGCAATGCTTTTAAAGGCTGTGTGGTAACTTAACTGCGTCAATTACACTGTTTACCATCTCCAAGGAGAGGAGAGAAGTGAAGCAAAGCAGGCCTGTTTAGGCAGTCTGTCTTTTGCTGAGAATATCACAATATAGTCAGGGGACTGTGCAGTCTGGAAATACCCCAGTCAGGAGGGAAAGCAACATGTGTCTCCACCAAGAGAGGTGACAGCTGAGAAGCCTGGAGTCTAGAGTGGGTGCCCTTGCTGAACCATAGTGGGGGAACACACGTGCAGTTGCCCTGAATTGTGATGCCGCACTTGTTTAAGTGGTGGGGTTTGGAATCTGAATCCAAGTTTTGCAGCTGGCTCCTATCACTACAATGAATGAGATTAACCAAAACCCCAGGTCCAAAATCTGCTGAGCTATGGGAGATGAAATCACAATCTGAATGTTTCAGGTTGGACCCATCTCTGTATTCAGTGTACCTCTTGTGGTTGGGCCCATTTCATATATAATTGTATTGCTTGCTCAACGAGCAAAACAGATGTCACAAGCAAAGTATCACAATCCTTGGCAGGGTGCCAAAAGTGACATAACTAGCTAAGATTTAAGCAGAGAACTGTCCTTCAACTATTTACCTATTTTAATTCCCATCCCTGGTTACTCCGGAGGATGAGCTAATATCACTTGTTACCTTGAGAATATAAGAGATGAATGCTTTTCTGTATAACATGTACCATGGAAACAGTTTCAAAGCATTTGCTGCAATTGCTGTATTGAAAGGATTTATGTCTTCAAAAAATCCTGTTTTTAAACTCTGAATTGGTGAGTTGCCTTCTCTACCACTGGTCAAGGTCTCTATACCCTCCTGATATCCTTGCTGTTTAATCAGACAGATAGATATTTAATCAGTAGAGGTTTCAGCCTCAGTGTACTTTTTTCTTACCTTGAATATAACCCATGCAGTTACTCGTTTATGGAGGGAGTCAGCTTTTGTAACAGACCGAAAGAACTTCTTGAAAAAGCTCAATGTGACGATGGATTTTGGATGATAACTTTTGCCCTCCAATTGTTCTTTCATTTGCTTTTGTGACTGACAGGGTGACCAAGAAAGGGATGATGGAGTAAGCCATTGCTACAGCATTCTTTCTACCTCAGGGCTTGCCATCATGTGATCCAAGCTAAGTCATTGTGAAATGGTACAGAAGTCTTGGAAGTCCTCTTTCCATGCACTAGTTTTGTCAAACAGCATGTGCTGCTTTGTTGATATGTAACATGAGGACACCAAACAGCATTTGCTTTTTAATGTGCTGCAATTCTGGAAGGTTTCTGTCAAGTGTGGGATGCAGAGGTAGGTCTACCCTGGACATTGAGGTTGGGTCTCACGGGATAAATGGAGCCAGCCAGAGCAGGTTGCGCTGGTATGGTTTTCTTTGCAATCTTTAATGCATAAAATATCATATTTGTTCATTACAGACTCAGGGACTAATTGTCAAATTTCCCAACAGTGGTTATTGATTGCATGCTCAATATCTCAGCATCCAAACTGAGATGCAATAGGGTCTTTGACTTCAGTTTGGAGGTGGGGCCTTAGCACCTCTGGAAATCATGCCCAGAGACACCACAAAATTAGTGAGCTGTACTGACTGTCACTGCAAAATAAAATATATTTGCTTTGTAAAGAAACACAATATTGCTGATCTTGATGATGGAGTTGTGCTTCAGCATGTTATAAGACATTGGAGTGTTAACACAGCTTATATTATAACTAAGAAACCCTTTATTTAATGCTTACTCCTGCCGTGGAAAAAGATTGTCTTTCTTCTGTGATTAGATATTATCTATAGAATATAACTTCATGTTGACTGAAAAGCTCCTAACTGACAGTTCATTTAAGCTGTCAGTTCTTAAAGGCATTTTCTTCACAGTTATCTACAGATCAGTATCAGCTGGACTGAGCAAATGGTCGTCATCTTTGTGTTTATGGAATGATTTCTATGGTCCTGTTTTGTCACAGAACGTTAGTGGTTTTAGATGGAGCACCTATCCAGCCTAGCTTTATCAACAAAAGAAAATAGCCATCCTCCTGCTGCTCCTGGAGTGCCACCTACAATGATTTGATGTTCAGAAAATTAACAATAGAAAAAAAGTGGTATCAAAGACCAACTCCTTTCCACTGTCTCCCTGTAGCTGTGTGGTGAGGGGAACAATCCTATGCTGTGCACTTCCCTGTTTAGCTGGGCTGAGGCACAGCCAACAGAGCACCTATCCTGCTCCCAGATTAAGGGCCCCCGGGATTCTCACGGCCCATGTGCAAAAGGCAGGGGGCAGACAGCTAGCAGGGACACTGCTAAGTAGTCACAGTAGCTTATGCAGGAGCTGACTTAGAGGGCTCTGCCATTTTCAGGGAAGGCAACCACTTCTACCACCTGCCTTTAGTGACTCATGCTTGGGCATGAGTGGAATGCTGACTCCTTTAACTATTTATTTCTAGACTTCATGTTTCTGAGGTGGAAGAATTATTGAATGGAAATGTGAATGCATTTTTGGATGTTAGGTAAACTCACTTTGTACACACTTTCAACTCAAATTATTCCGTCATAAAATATATTGCTTAATAACTTCAGTGTGAAGTTCAGGAATTAAAGAAAGAAAGAATTCCAGTTGTATGATTGCCAAGAGCTCTGTAAATATAAATGGCAGTACTTTCTCTTCTTTCTATACTAGGGTAAATTTTTCACCTCTGTAATTGGGATCACAATCTGATTAAACTTCTAGTACATATGTAAGGTAAATGTTACAAGAGGACAAGTCCAAAATGCCCTTTGGGTTTGGGATGTTGTTGAAGGGATGAACTTATCTTCTACTATGGAGAGTATGTTAGGGAACATGTAACCACACAGGCTTCTCAGCCTCAATGGTTAACAGCTGAAGACAATCTATCTATAACACAAAATATTCTTCCGTCTCTGTGGGATGCCGGCAGTGAATTCCAAAAATGATGCAGAACTGGGAGAATTGGCATTTATATATACACAGCACCAATGAAGGGAGCACCACAAAATATAAAAACCCTCATAAGAAGAAACACACCAGAAAAGTCAGTAATGTTCCATAAAGTTTGTATTTTCTCCTTTGCAGTAGTAAAAGTACTACATGCAACCTGAGAGATCTAAGCAGAAATAATTACCGTTCTGTTATGAGCAAGTGTTTAATTATTGCTGACAAGGACTTAATTATTTAATCAAATAAGATTTTTATTACTAATTCATCTATCTTTAGAAGCTTGTGATGGAAAGAGCAGATTTTCAAATATGCTTTCACAAAAATGAAGTTTGAAAAGCTCCACCCATAATTATCCATGAGGCTCCATGTAAGCTGTTGACATTTTTGTTACTGCTACAGGATTTGTTCATTAAGCAGTTGGCCCTTGGCAAAACCTTTTATCTTATCAGCTTTAATAACGTTGGCTTCACTTTTCTTGTTACCAGCAACGTAAAAACAAATTTGACACAACACTAGGTAGAGACTGATGAGGAGGCAAATGGAACTAGCAAATATGAGAAAAAGATTAAGGTGATTTTAAGCAACAAAACTCCTTGCAGTTGAAGAATATTAGCTGACACACAACAATGAAGGGGTTAATAACATCTATACTTAAAACTTCCATTAGCATTAATGGGAGTTATGCTCTCACATTAAGTCAGAAAAGACTCCTGCTTTTCTTTGGAGTTGCAGAGGGACAACCTTGAAAAACACAGCTTGTGGTGCTCAATTTATCTCAGTGTTGTTGAGAGTGAAACTTTAAAAGTGGGTAGGAATTGCACTGAAAGGAAATGCAATGAAGAGTGCTTACAAAAGGTCTTGCTACTAGCAAAATAAAATACCCAGCTGGATAAAAGGAAACGAAAAAGGCATTTACTCTGCCTGTGGTCACTCCCAAGGCAGTGCAGCATACCTCTAAAAGAAAGATTGTTGTTTTTGTTAAGTCACAAGAAAAATATTTCACACAATCGTCAGTGGACTCTGGCAGCTGCCCCAGGACTATTACCATTAATTAGGTTCTAAATAAGCAAAACAGTGAGCTACATCTTCTGGAGGGCTCAGGCAAGGGCATCCAGTTCTCGTGCAGGGGCCATATTGTCAAACAAGCAAACAGTAATCTACTGCAGATGGTGCTGATATACCATATGCACTGACTAATTTGAATCTGTTTCCCCTTGAATAATCTCTTCCTAAGTTACGCTTCCAAAATGCTAAGATTAGAAACAGGAACAGAAAGTATTTCAGACATAAAACTCTTTTTTAAAATAACATTCACTGTGTGATGGTTCTGTGAGAACCAGGTGAAGCTGATTTGATTTCAGGTTCTGTTATAAATCCCAAACCGACTGAGGCTTGACAAACTTTGAAAAGTTTCAGGGTTGAAGGTTTTTGTCTATATAAATGTTGGTATCAGGAGGAGACTTTCCCTGTTTCACTGGTTCAGTAGCAAGACCACCCTTTTCATGGATGTGGGGGAAGCTGTCTATCTCCTCACACAATAAAATTCTGGATTAGGGGGAAGTGGTAGATAACTGTCCACTGGAAATAAAATGAGGGAGGAGGGTGAAAGCTTACTTTCATATCCCCGGAAGATGGGGAAAATGGCAAGGGGGAGCCTGGGATTTGCTAAGGCATGCAGGGAGAGAAGGCACTCAGGAAATCCTCTACCCATTTCATTGCTTTCATCACAAAATTGATAAAACTCACCAGTTTTTTAGGAATTGTAGGAATTTTTGCTTGAGTTTTTAGATTCAGAAGAAACTCCCACTAACTGAACCTGGACAGTTTCTTACAGCCCTAACAAAACCCCTCTTCAAGAAGCTCAAAGTGTGAGAATGGTATTTGAATACTTGTGTTGGTGTCCCATCAGTAGAGCACTTACAGGTAACAGCTGGGATGAAAAGGAGGCCATCTTCATGTGGTGTTGGAAAACAAAAACTCCTTACTCCAAGCAATCAACAATGTACCCTTGCCTCAGTTGAGTATGGCTAGATCAGTTCTAAGAAAAGAAAAATCTAGGATTTCATTTCCCTCAGGGAGACCTCTTCAGTCTTGGTCCCTCAGAGTGGCCCAACAGTAAACAAATGGTACTACCAGCTGGATTATCCCTTTGCCTTATTAGTTGGTTATGGCTAAAACTGATCAAAACTTGGAATTTCCATTCCATGGGAATTTCCCTTTCATTTTGAATCAGAATGAAAAAATTGAGATTTCCCACAACCTGAAATTCCGAAAAATTTCATTTCAGAAATATTCAAATGACTATCAAAACATTTCCTTTCAGTAAGGTCAAAGTGCTTTGTTTCAATAAGGTCAAAGTGCTTCATTTAGATGTTAGCATTTTGATATGATATATTATATTAATAGTTGAAACAATAAGATCAAAATGAAGCATCTTGACCTTATTGAAACAATACCTTTTGACTTTATCAAAACTAAACATTTCAATATTTTTCATAATTTTTTTGATGAAATCAATATATTTCTGTGAATTTTTTTGACAATTAGCATTTGCCAATGCAAAACTGTTCCTTTGGAAAATTTTTGACCAACAATGCTTATGACCTCACACACAGTATAAGTTTTAAACAAACAATTTAATACTGTACACAGCGATGATGATTGTGAAGCTTGGTTGAAGTGGTGGAGTCAGAGGCTGGAAGAGGGTGGGATATTTCCCAGGGAATGCCTTACTGCTAAACGATGAACTAGCACTCCGCTGAGACCTCAAGGGTAACACATTGTTAATGTAGCCTCACACTCTACAAGGCAGCATGAATGGAGGGAGGGGAGACAGCATGGCAGACAGAGATAGAGACATACAGTGTGTGTGTGTGTGTGTGTGTGTGAGAGAGAGAGAGACGCGCATTGCCCCTTTAAGTACACTGACCCCGCTCTAAGTACATTGCCTTTTTAAGTAGATCAGCAAGTTGAGACAGCAGCTGCTGCCAGCAAGTTCTCTCCGTCCTGAGCCCTGTCATGTCCCCCCATCCTGCTCTATGGAGATGGGGTAAAGGAGCAGGGGGAAGTGGGACACCCTGACATTAGCACCTCTCTTTCCCCATCCCTCCCTCCCTTGCACAGCACGCAGGAGGCTCCTGGGAGCAGCTCCAAGGCAGAGGGCAGGAGCAGCACATGACATTGGGGGGAGGGACAGCTGAACTGCCCGGCAATTGATAGCCTGCTGGACGGCTGCTGCACAGGGAACTTAGGGGCGCAGGGAGCTGATGGGGGGCTACCGGTCCACCCTGGTTCCAAGCCCCCACCAGCTAGCTCCAATGGGCTGCTCTTTCTGCAAGCAGTGGACAAAGCAGGCGGCTGCCAAACAGTGTTATAAGGGAGCATTGCAAAACTTTAAACGAGCATGTTCTTTAATTGATGAGCAATGTAACAACAAAACAACGCTCACCGGGAGGACTTTAAGTAGGAGATCTTTATTTAAGCTACAGTAACTTGTTGCTACAGGTGGCTTCCTGTGTCTTGCTCTTAATATTTAGGCTATACCTTTAACCCTATCCTATCTTGGCCACCGATACAGCTTCTATATCCCACTACCAATCTTACTTTATGAATGATTTAAAAGAAAGTTTATTCTGTAATTAGTTACTTTATACTAGGTACTATAAATTCATATTTAAGGCCAAATTTTCTCAAGTATTTACAAAAGAAGTATTTTTGTCAGAATTTAGGATTTATACTCAAGTAGTTGGCTATTCTTTTACTGAGAAAGGAGATGAGTGGACACAGCTCTTAACCTAATCTCGCTTATTCACAATATGTTAAACACAGATACTCTATGGGAAAGATAGAACACAAAATAATTACTTTTTAAAGAAAATTGCATTATGAGTTTGAGGGGCCTTTGGAGGAGCCTTAGCAAGAGATGTTAAGAGTAACAAGAAGGGTTTCTTCAGGTATGTTAGCAACAAGAAGAAAGTCAAGGAAAGTGTAGGCCCCTTACTGAATGAGGGAGGCAACCTAGTAACAGAGGATGTGGAAAAAGCTAATGTACTTAATGATTTTTTTGCCTCTGTCTTCGCAAACAAGGTCAGCTCCCAGACTGCTGCACTGGGCAGCACAGTATGGGGAGAAGGTGACCAGCCCTCTGTGGAGAAAGAAGTGGTTCGGGACTATTTAGAAAAACTGGACGTGCACAAGTCCATGGGGCCGGATGCGCTGCATCCGAGGGTGCTAAAGGAGTTGGCGGATGAGATTGCAGAGCCATTAGCCATTATTTTTGAAAACTCATGGCGATCGGGGGAGGTCCCGGATGACTGGAAAAAGGCTAATGTAGTGCCCATCTTTAAAAAAGGGAAGGGGGAGGATCCGGGGAACTACAGGCCAGTCAGCCTCACCTCAGTCCCTGGAAAAATCATGGAGCAGGTCCTCAAGGAATCAATTATGAAACACTTAGAGGAGAGGAAAGTGATCAGGAACAGTCAGCATGGATTCACCAAGGGGAAGTCGTGCCTGACTAACCTAATTGCCTTCTATGATGAGATAACTGGCTCTGTGGATGAGGGGAAAGCAGTGGATGTGTTATTCCTTAACTTTAGCAAAGCTTTTGATACGGTCTCCCACAGTATTCTTGCCGCCAAGTTAAAGAAGTATGGGCTGGATGAATGGACTGTAAGGTGGATAGAAAGCTGGCTAGATCGTCGGGCTCAATGGGTAGTGATCAATGGCTCCATGTCTAGTTGGCAGCCGGTTTCAAGTGGAGTGCCCCAAGGGTCGGTCCTGGGGCCAGTTTTGTTTAATATCTTTATTAATGATCTGGAGGATGGTGTGGACTGCACTCTCAGCAAGTTTGCAGATGACACTAAACTGGGAGGCGTGGTAGATACACTAGAGGGTAGGGATTAGATACAGAGGGACCTAGACAAATTAGAAGGTTGGGCCAGAAAAAACCTGATGAGGTTCAACAAGGACAAGTGCAGAGTCAGTATACAAATCTATCCCTCTGTAGTATGGATTTGTGATTGCAGAGTTACATATTGAGAAAAACCTACATAGAGGATCAGAAACTCTGGGAGAGTCCCCATAATTGTTCCATTGGGGGTGGGGCTTGCCACCACCAAACACAAAATAGAATTGGAAGGGAGTTCAGCTAAATCTCCCCTCTCCCTTCGCTTAACGCACACAGATCTTAACAGATCCATGGATATGAAAGTCATCTCTATGGATATCCAGTGTCTTCACACTGAATGTCAGTCTCTGCTGGCTTTACTAGAAACAGATGCCAACAGGACAGGAAGACTCTTTAGAGCAGTGGTTCTCAACCAGGGATATGTCTTCCCTGGGGGTACATCAACTCATCTAGATATTTGCCTAGTCTTACAACAGGCTACATAATGTGCACTAGCAAGGTCAGTACAAACAAAAATTTCATAGAATGACTTGCTTATACTGCTCTATATAATATACTCTGAAATGTAAGTACAATATTTATATTCCAATTGATTTATTTTATAATTTTATGGTAAAAATGAGAAAGTAAGCTTTTTTCAGTAATAGTGTACTGTAACACTTTTGTATTTTTATGTCTGATTTTGTAAGCAAATAGTTTTTAAGTGAGGTGAAACTTGGGGGTACACAAGACAAATGAGACTCCTGAAAGGGGTGCAGTAGTCTGGAAAGATTGAGAGCCACTGCTTTAGAGAACTGAAGTAACATAGTAACAACAAAACAGACTGAAAGTCAAACTGCATTGTTCCCAGTCATTAAATGACAGAAAGGGGAAAATAAATCTTAAACGCAGTATTACCTCTGCTACAAATGAGGTCTGACAAAACTATTGCTCAGTTTTCAGCATTTATTGCAATGTCAGTAAATCACTCCATAGGCTTGTCTAACAAAAACAGGAAGATCAATACCTTATAAGATATTGGATAACTTAAGGCAGAGATCTCTAGATATTAGATATTTTTAAGGTAAAAATAAATGAACAGACTACCTATTTTTAAAAAAAGAAAAAAAACCATATTGGTATAGCTCTGAGGCCTTTATGTATTATAAAAAAGCAGTACAGAACAAACAATTTCCTTTGTTTTGCAGTTCACCATGAATGCACATTCATGGGATCATTGAGCAGCTCTAAAATGAACGGCAAAAGACTTTCCTGCCTTAGTTTATATAATATATATAATAAATACAGTAGTTCAATTTTTACATCTAATAATGAACTAATGGAAGCTGCCCAGACAATTTTTCATTGAGAACTGCAAGTCATGGACAACTAATCTGTGATCTGTTTTTAATTCTATTTTTAAATTGTCAGTAAACTGAGTAGTATATCTATTTGGTATTGTGTACTAATCTTGACAATACTTACCCGACAGTGTGTTATCTCATTTTGTATGGAGTTGTTGGAGTCTGTTGAATAAGGCTTCTCATGGATTTCATGGCTCACTGACCTGATACACCATAAGAACTCTGTTGGAGCTATCATAGCCTGTCACATGTGGACTAAGTCTACATACTAAAATTCCTTGTGGTATTTTACATAAACTTGGGCATTACCTATTTTTACATGGCAATAGTTTTGTTTCCCCCCCCCATCCCCAAATCCTCAAAGGACTTAGAGTATTTTGCAATGTAATTAGATGACAAACTTCTATTTGATCAAAATGGAAGCCAGTTTGAGTGACTATGATTGTAGTTTTTTCAATATTGACAGCAGTTTGCAAATCATTTAAGTAAGAACTATGTTTTTAAAGAACATTGTATAACCAATATGAGGATGAGGATTATCATAGCCTTTGGGGTAAAAGTGTTGCAAATACATGTCACAACACTGACAATACTGTAGTAAATTTGTTATTGCTGACAGTAAGTGGGATAAAGGAAAATTGCAGCTTGTTTGCTTTTTATGCCTAGCCTCTTTATCAAACAGCTGACATGTCTTACATGGAATTATAGATTTTATTTAATAAATAATATATATATAATGTACCAGAATAAGCTATTGTTAGAGGAAAAACAAGGTATAACAATGACTAAGCAAGCTTTCATCGCCAAACCAAAGGAGTAAAGATATCAAATTGCTTAGGAACAAATAGTTTGCTAAATCACTATTAAGGATATTTGCTTTATTAACTATTAACCATAACAATACAAATGACCTTTCATGGAAAGTCAGTGGCTCTCCATAAAACTGCACCATCTGAGCCCATCAGGATGCAAATGACAATAGAGAAAGGCAAAGCAAGATAGACTAGGACATGGCGGACAAATGAGCCATTTTGTTGATGGAACAAAATGATTTTTCACAGTTGATAACCCCACATAAAGCGTGACCAGTCCCTGCTGAGCTGTCTAATAGCATCACAGTGTGCCCTGCAGATGGTTCTAGGCCAAAGGCATTGAGAGGAAAAAGAAGACGTCATGGAGGAAGAAAATGGATTTAAAAGATAAAATAAAAAGTCACCTAGATCTCTCTTGGTAAGCTCATAGATATTTGCACGTTGTGACAAACATAGAAATTAACATGTACATCTTCCACCTATGCTTGTTTGAACAATTTTTTGCATTTGTTAGTATCATCAAACCCACATGTATCTACAGTTTAATAAAAGGAATGGCCTACCTAACCCAAATAACCCTCTCTCCTCTTCACACACACTGTTCTCTACATTTCCAGAGTGGCATGCTGAAACCTTCCATCGCATATGTGTGAAGTCATATGACTTGTTTTGATTCTACATAAATTTGAAAGTGTAAACTCTGAGGTCTCAGATCCTCCATTTTGTAAAATAACAGGAATTACCATGGTGATTCAGACCTAGGTCTGTTTCACGCTTTGGACAGTGACCAGTATCAAACGCTTCAGAGGAAGCTGAACAACAACCATAATGGACATATATGCAAAAGTAGCTCCTGTGAAATTTCTTACAAGTATAAATGACAAACTGAATCTGCAACCATTTTGTCCTAGTGGACGGGGGTTGGACTAGATGACCTTCTGAGGTCCCTTCCAACCCTGATAGTCTATGATTCTATGATACAATATTGGATTGAGACTCAGGAGATCTGGGTTCTATTCCTGGCTCTGCTGCTTGCCTGCTGTGGACCTTAAACAAGTCACTTCACTGTTTTGTGCCTCAGTTTCCCATCTTTGAAATGGGGACAATGGTACTGACCTTCATTGTAAAGTGCTTTGAAATCTATAAATGAAAAAGTGCTATATCAGAGGTAGGTATTCTTATTAATTACACTGCTCTATAGCCAAAATGCTTCTGAAATAAATGTAGTCAAACTTTACTAATTCTGGGTCACTGAGAACGAAAATGATGCTTAAACTTGTTGATTGGCTCTAGTTTTCAAGATATGCTATTGGGTCAGTATATACGACCCTTGACTTGGGAATGGCGGAGGATAAGTGAATTATAAAGGGAAGGGATCTCAATTTAAACCAGAAATGACTAAAATACATCTTTGACTGGATCTATGAATAAATCTATGACTGGGTTTGGACAGTACTTGCTTTTTAGGCAAAACAATGAATGATGCAATCTGAAGCTGGTATTGCATCATACATGATATGAATTGCATCATGTTATTCCTAGAAGTCATGGATGATGCAATCATAACGAAGCTTACATCACTCTGCTGAACAAATTGCCCTATATCAGCTCTAGAAATCATACAGTGTCATGCTCTCTTATTTGTCAGTGTTTGATTTTGCAAAGGGACACATTTTTGTTTAGCCAAAGTGAGCAGAGATGCCTCGTACTTGTGTGAACAGTGCAGATAACTTCTGCTATGTTTGTGGTGAAGTGACTTTTGCATCACAAAAGCGCAGTATAACCACTATGGTTAAGAAAGCCTATCACCTTTATTTTGGCTGCAGAATTGGAGATCAGGACAAGAGGTGTGCCCCACACATATGCTGCAACACTTGTGCAACAAATCTTCGCCAGTGGTTGAACAGGAAAAGGAAATCTATGCCTTTTGCAGTGCCAATGATTTGGAGAGAGCCAACAGATCATACCAGCAATTGTTACCTCTGCATGGTGCCTCCAGTTGGGAAAGGTGTGTCAAAGAAGAAAAAGTGGACTGTGCATCATCCAAACATTCCATCAGCTATACGCCCAGTACCCCACGGAGAAGGACTGCCGGTTCCTGATGCACCAGAATCATTCTCACTTGAGTCAGACGAGGAAGAGGAAGAGGATGAAACTTCTGGTCCTGAACCATCAATGTCACAGGACCCACATTTTCTCCCATCCTCCTCCTCTGAACCACACCTCATAACACAAGGTGAACTGAATGACCTTGTCAGGGATTTGGAACTACCCAAGAGTAAGGCAGAGCTGTTGGGCTCCAGACTACAGCAGTGGAATCTCCTGGCAGGTGATGTTAGGGTTTCCATGTTCTGTGACCGTCAAAAGGATCTTGTCCCATTCTTCTTCATGGAAGGTGATCTTGTAGCCTGCAACAACATCGATGGTGTGATGGCAGCCCTCAACATGGTTCACGATCCAGATGAGTGGAGACTGTTCATTGATTCATCGAAGCCGAGTCTTAAAGCTGTTTTACTGCATAATGGCAATGTTTTGCCATCAATTCCAGTTGGTCATGCAGTCCATATGAAGGAAACCTATGACAACATGAAACAACTTTTGAGGTGCATAAACTATGACCAACATCAGTGGCAGCTTTGTGGCGATTTGAAGGTTGTTGCTCTCTTGCTTGGTCTGCAGACTGGATACACAAAGTACTGCTGTTTTCTCTGCGAATGGGATAGTCGTGCAAGAGATTCCCACTACATCAAGAAAGATTGGCCACTCCGACAGTCATTGGAGCCTGGGAGGAAAAGTGTTCAGCATCCACCACTTGTTGAATCAAGGAAGATTTTGTTACCACCCTTACACATCAAGCTGGGTCTGATGAAGAACTTTGTCAAGGCCATTGACAAAACACAAGCAGCTTTCAAGTACCTCCGTGGAAAATTTCCAAGGTTAAGTGAAGCTAAGATAAAGGAAGGTGTCTTTGTTGGTCCTCAGATTCGTGAACTTCTTCGAGATGATGCATTTGACCATGCACTGCGTGGCAAGGAAAAGACGGCATGGAAAGCCTTCCAGTTAGTGGCAATAAAGCCTTGGTTGCAACATGTCACTAAAGATACATTTTTTGCACTCTCATCTAGATTTTTTTCCACCAAACTGCGGAGCAGTGAGCGATGAGCACGGCGAGCGATTTCACCAGGACATTGCAACAATGGAGAAACGCTATCAGGGCAAATGGAGCCCATCAATGCTTGCAGACTATTGCTGGACAGTGACAAGAGATGCTCCATTTAATGAATACAAGAGACAAGCCAAGAAGCGCCGAGTAGACACTGAATAGGACTAAACTATGTACATAATAGTTTTTTGCCTTTTGTTTCATAATAAATTTTATTTATATAACCCTTTTGCTGATTTTTAAAGTGTTACATAAACAGGACAGGTGAAATATTATCATGTAAAGCAACCATAAACACATGAAAAGACCTAGGTTTACAATTTATGATTAAAACTCTACTATCTACACAATATACATAGACATAAAATGTAAAAACTTAAATATCTTAGAAACAGTAGCCAATCAGTTGTTTTAATTGTCATATTTGAATTCAGCACATCAAAATACATAATAAATAGCACATTTTATCTCTGAAGCACACGGCTTCTCAAAAATTGTAGACCAGTGTTATTATTATTATAAACAATAGTAATCAGAAAACTGGAGTAACACAATGGTGAACGAAGGCTGGTCTACACCAAAACTTGTACTAGTTTAACTAAAATAGGTTTTTAAATTGACTTAGTTAAACCAGAGTAAACCCCTGAATAGGTACACCTTAATTGGTTTACAGTTGGTTTATCTCAATTTAGTTTAATTTGAATGAATTGAGCTGGTTCAAATTTTGGATGTAGATTCATAGATTTTAAGGCCATAAAGGATAATTGTGATAATCTTGTCTGACCTCCTGCAACATACAGCCCATAGGACTTCTTTGCATTAATTCCTGCATCAAGTCCAGGAATTTTTGAACTAAAGCGTATCATCTGGATAAAGTTGAGAAGTGTGAGCAACAAGGGTAATGTCGTGGTCGGAGTCTGCTATAGACCACCAGACCAGGGGGATGAGGTGGACGAGGCTTTCTTCTGGCAACTAGCAGAAGTTGCTAGATCGCAGGCCCTGGTTCTCATGGGAGACTTTAATCACCCTGATATCTGCTGGGAGAGCAATACAGCGGTGCACAGACAATCCAGGAAGTTTTTGGAAAGTGTAGGGGACAATTTCCTGGTGCAAGTGCTGGAGGAACCAACTAGGGGCAGAGCTTTTCTTGACCTGCTGCTCACAAACAGGGAAGAATTAGTAGGGGAAGCAAAAGTGGATGGGAACCTGGGAGGCAGTGACCATGAGATGGTCGAGTTCAGGATCCTGATACAAGGAAGAAAGGAGAGCAGCAGAATACGGACCCTGGACTTTGACTCCCTCAGGGAACAGATGGGCAGGGTCCCCTGGGAGAATAACATGAAGGGCAAAGGGGTCCAGGAGAGCTGGCTGTATTTTAAAGAATCCTTATTGCGGTTGCAGGAACAAACCATCCCGATGTGTAGAAAGAATAGTAAATATGGCAGGCGACCAGCTTGGCTAAACTGTGAAATCCTTGCTGATCTTAAACGCAAAGAAGAAGCTTACAAGAAGTGGAAGATTGGACAAATGACCAGGGAGGAGTATAAAAATATTGCTCAGGCATGCAGGAGTGAAATCAGGAAGGCCAAATCACACTTGGAGTTGCAGCTAGCAAGAGATGTTAAGAGTAACAAGAAGGGTTTCTTCAGGTATGTTAGCAACAAGAAGAAAGTCAAGGAAAGTGTGGGCCCCTTACTGAATGAGGGAGGCAACCTAGTGACCGAGGATGTGGAAAAAGCTAATGTACTTAATGATTTTTTTGCCTCTGTCTTCACAAACAAGGTCAGCTCCCAGACTGCTGCACTGGGAAGCACAATATGGGGAGAAGGTGACCAGCCCTCTGTGGAGAAAGAAGTGGTTCGGGACTATTTAGAAAAACTGGACGTGCACAAGTCCATGGGGCCGGATGCGCTGCATCCGAGGGTGCTAAAGGAGTTGGCGGATGAGATTGCAGAGCCATTAGCCATTATTTTTGAAAACTCATGGCGATCGGGGGAGGTCCCGGATGACTGGAAAAAGGCTAATGTAGTGCCCATCTTTAAAAAAGGGAAGGGGGAGGATCCGGGGAACTACAGGCCAGTCAGCCTCACCTCAGTCCCTGGAAAAATCATGGAGCAGGTCCTCAAGGAATCAATTATGAAACACTTAGAGGAGAGGACAGTGATCAGGAACAGTCAGCATGGATTCACCAAGGGGAAGTCGTGCCTGACTAACCTAATTGCCTTCTATGATGAGATAACTGGCTCTGTGGATGAGGGGAAAGCAGTGGATGTGTTATTCCTTGACTTTAGCAAAGCTTTTGATACGGTCTCCCACAGTATTCTTGCTGCCAAGTTAAAGAAGTATGGGCTGGATGAATGGACTGTAAGGTGGATAGAAAGCTGGCTAGATCGTCGGGCTCAACGGGTAGTGATCAATGGCTCCATGTCTAGTTGGCAGCCAGTTTCAAGCGGAGTGCCCCAAGGGTCGGTCCTGGGGCCGGTTTTGTTTAATATCTTTATTAATGATCTGGAGGATGGTGTGGACTGCACTCTCAGCAAGTTTGCAGATGACATTAAACTAGGAGGTGTGGTAGATACACTAGAGGGTAGGGATCGGATACAGAGGGACCTAGACAAATTAGAGGATTGGGCCAAAAGAAACCTGATGAGCTTCAACAAGGACAAGTGCAGAGTCCTGCACTTAGGACGGAAGAATCCCATGCACAGCTACAGACTAGGGACCGAATGGCTAGGTAGCAGTTCTGCAGAAAAGGACCTAGGGGTCACAGTGGACGAGAAGCTGGATATGAGTCAACAGTGTGCTCTTGTTGCCAAGAAGGCTAACGGCATTTTGGGCTGTATAAGTAGGGGCATTGCCAGCAGATCGAGGGACGTGATCGTTCCCCTTTATTCGACATTGGTGAGGCCTCATCTGGAGTACTGTGTCCAGTTTTGGGCCCCACACTACAAGAAGGATGTGGAAAAATTGGAAAGAGTCCAGCGGAGGGCAACAAAAATGATTAGGGGTCTGGAGCGCATGACTTATGAGGAGAGGCTGAGGGAACTGGGATTGTTTAGTCTCCAGAAGAGAAGAATGAGGGGGGATTTGATAGCAGCCTTCAACTACCTGAAGGGGGGTTCCAAAGAGGATGGAACTCGGCTGTTCTCAATGGTGGCAGATGACAGAACAAGGAGCAATGGTCTCAAGTTGCAGTGGGGGAGGTCTAGGTTGGATATTAGGAAACACTATTTCACTAGGAGGGTGGTGAAGCACTGGAATGCGTTACCTAGGGAGGTGGTGGAGTCTCCTTCCTTGGAGGTTTTTAAGGCCCGGCTTGACAAAGCCCTGGCTGGGATGATTTAGTTGGGAATTGGTCCTGCTTTGAGCAGGGGGTTGGACTAGATGATCTCCTGAGGTCCCTTCCAACCCTGATATTCTATGATTCTATGATTCTATGATCTGGAACGACATCCAATATTGATTTTAAAATTTCCAGTGATGACAAGTTGTTCCAATGGTCAATTGTCTTCACTGTTAAAAAACTGCCCTTTTTTTCTAGTGTGAATTTGTCTACCTTCGACTTCCAGCCATTTGATCTTGTTACTGCCTTGCCTCCTAGACTGAAGAGCTCGCTATTACCTAATTTCTGTTCCCCATGTTGGTATTTAGGACCAGATCCACAAAGGGACGTAAGCGTTGCAACACCTTTTCGGCACCTTGAAAAATCACTAAAAGGGACAAGGAGTACTTGTGGCACCTTAGAGACTAACACATTTATTTGGGCATAGTACTCCTCATTCTTTTTGCTGATACAGACTAACACGACGAACACTCTGAAACCTGAAAAATCACTGGGATTCACAAAGCCTAAGGTAGGCCTCTGAAAATGGGAACCAGAAAAGTCAGTACACTAGGCGGGGAATTGCATAAACTAGTCAAAAACAGATGCCTGTTTCATTTGCAAAGAGTGAAATTTAATGCACTTAAACTGAACAAGTGGAACTTTATTAAACCCTGTGCACTATTCTGTCCATAAGGCTAAGTTGCTTCCCACCTAACTCCCCATGTTCCCTACTTTATGGGGAAGGGATAGCTCAGTGGTTTGAGCATTGGCCTGCTAAACCCAGGGTTGTGAGTTCAATCCTTGAGGGGGCCATTTAGGGATCTGGGGCAAAAAACTGTCTGGGGATTAGTCCTGCTTTGAGCAGGGGGTTGGACTAGATGGTCTCCTGAGGTCCCTTCCAACCCTGATATTCTATGATTCTATAGGCATCCCCTTTACAACAGTCTCTCCAGGGAACACGAGCACTCTGACTCCAGCCCCTCTGATCATGATACAATGCCCCTCTCATAGAGTTTGGAGCCTACATCCATCCTTCAGGAAGGCACCTATCTTTGCTTGTGATCAACAGCTGAAAGTGTCTTGGACAGCGGCGTATTATCGCCTAGGCCAACAAGGCCTAGGCCAGGGGCTGCAAATTTGCTCTTGCCCCATCCCCAACTCCGCCCCTTCCCCAAATCCCGGGCCCGCCTCCTCCCCCAGGCGTGCCGTGCTTCCCTCCTTCCACCTCCCTCCCAGGCTTGCCGCACTGGGAGGGAGGGAGAAGCGAGTTGCAGCGCGCTCGGAGGAGGCGGAGCAGAGGTGAGCTAGGGCCCGCGGGCGCGGGGAGTAACGGGGGGCCGGGAACCACTCCCTGCCCCAGCTCACCCCTGCTCAACTGCCGCCATCCCCCAAGCGCGCCACAACTCCCCTTCTCCCCCCTCCCTCCCCGGCTTGCAGCGGGGGAGTGGAGGTGAGCTGGCGGGGGGGCGGCAATTTTTTGACGGCCTAGGGGTGGCAAATTTGTTAATCCGGGGTACGAGGAAGATGAGGATGGAGATAATGTAGATAGCTCACAGCAGCAAGGAAGCGGAGAAACCGGTTTCCCCAACAGCCAGGATATGTTTATCACCCTGGACCTGGAACCAGTAACCCCCGAACTCACCCAAGGCGTGCTCCCATCCCCTGAGGGCGCACAGGGGACCTCTGGTGAGTGTACCTTTGTAAATATTACACATGGTTTAAAAGCAAGCGTGTTTAATGATTAATGATTAATTTGCCCTGGCAATCGCGGCCAGTACAGCTACTGGAAAAGTCTGTTAACGTGTATGGGGATGGAGCAGAAATCCTCCAGGGACATCTCCAGAAAACTCTCCTTCATGTACTCCCAAAGCCTTTGCAAAAGGTTTCTGGGGAGGGCTGCCTTATCCCGTCCGCCATGGTAGGACACTTTACCACGCCAGGCCAGTAGCACGTAGTCTGGAATCATTGCATAACAAAGCATGGCAGCGTATGGTCCCGGTGTTTGCTGGCATGCAGACAACACCCATTCCTTATCGCTCTTTGTTATCCTCAGGAGAGTGACTCACTCCACACAAAATGGCTGTGGGCGGGGGCGGTGGGGAGAATGACTCATTGGTACTCTTTCCTTAAAAAGTCATGGGGCCAGAAAGAGAGTGAGAATGATTCTATAGCTGGTGGTTAGGACACACACCTGGAAGATGGGAGACCTAGGGTCCAGTTCCCCTACTTCAATGACTATTTAATTATTTATCCACAGTGGAGCAGCTTCAACAGGAGAGACTGAGGGAGCCTCATCTCAGAATATCCCATTGCTCAGTGGTTATGGCACTTTCCTGAGTCATATGAGATTCCTATTCAAATCCTTTCTCCTTTTCAGGCACAGGGGGGACTTGAACCTGGATCTTCCACATCCCAGATAAGGTAGCCAGGTGTCCAGTTCTCAACCGGAAAGTCTGGTTGAAAATGGGATTAGTACTACTGACTGGACACCAAAAGTCTGGTTACCTGAGTAAGTGTCCACATTCAGCTTCCGTTCTGCCACTAGGAGGCTGCCGCTAGAGCTGGAGGAGCTGCCTGGCTCTGACGGAGAGAGGAACCGGTGGCCAGTGCCCGGGGGGAAGGATCCTGAAGCCTGCATCATTGGAGGAGTGGGACTGGTGGCTGGACTCGGTGGTGGGGCCTCCTTCTCAGCCTCCTTTGTGCCCTGCCTCTGGGGTGCTTCCCCCCATCCTGCCCCAGTCACACATACCCCCTCCTGGCATGCAGCTCTCCCCCCTCATTCTGCCCCAGTTACCCCACCCCCACCTCCGGAGGATGGCTCCCCCCCATCTTGCACCAGTCACCCCCCTCCACCTCCGGAGTGTGGATCCCCTCCCCTTCTGCCCCCATGTGAACTAGTATATACAAACCTCTCTCCAGGGGGTGGTAGCTCTCTGCAAGTGTTAAAACCTTACCCAGCCCCCACTGTGCTTAGTTCCCGGAAGGCTGTGATCCCCTCCTCACATGGAAGTACATACAATCCCTGGTCCACAATGATACCTAAACTTAATTCAATAAGGGTTGTCCTGGATATTGCAGGAAATTGCCAGAACAGTCACAATAAAGAAATATACAAGGTAGGTGCTATACACTTCAGTAAAATACTGTGTTAATACTGTTCAGTAAAAAGTGAATGCAGGTTTTGATCCAAAGTTTAATGAAGTCTATGGAAAAACTCATATTGAATTCAGTAGGCTCTGGAGCCGATGCAGTGTGTTTATATCTTTTTCTAGTCAATAGAACAATTACTGGCATTCATATCTACCTGAAAGAATAACTCTTAGTGTGTTAAGACAGCCCCTACAGTACTGCTTTGTAGGCAAAACACATATGGGAAGTGAGTGAGGCAAAAACACAGAGAGTGAAAGTCATCAGTATGCTGTAGAATAGTTAATGATGATGTTGCAGAATTTCCAAGTCCTTCCCTACTGAGAGCAGTAGGAAGCTATTGTTATCAGCCCTTTGAACTATTACAAATTGCCATGTCGTTGACATGGTAATCACTGGTAAGAATATAATTTGGCAGTCAGAGAAGTTACCTGGAGTGAGGGGGCAATGTTTACATTTTCACTTTTGAAACTGCTTGCTGATTTCTAAACACAGGCCACTACCAAACTCACATTTTGATCAGTAGCAGCTGTTTTTTGGTAATCTGTTGTCAGTCAATGACTGAAAATAGATAGGATATCAAATGGCAGCACTGTTAAGTGTCCAACAAATACCTATACAATCTGGAAAGCCTTTCACATTTTTATTTAAGTGAAAAAGAGAAATGTGTTTAAACAGAAGCAGCTGCAAGGAGATTTTGTTTTAACGGCTCTGTAAATAAGGGTGTTCTTTGACTCTTAATGGCAAAAAGGATGTCCCACTAATGGTAATGAGCACAGGACTTGAAAAATGTGACATCTACTAGCTACAATAGAGGACACAACTTACTAACCAGAAGCCAATATGAAAGAAGCTCCTCTCTAGAGCAGTTCCAGTGGAAAGCGTAACATTCTGGGTGTGAGGCTTGCTGGGCTTCCCATCGGGGTGCTTCCCACAGATTCTTCTGGGCAGGGAGAAACATATTTCATTATTAGCTTTCACTAGTAGATGTCTGATAAATTAGTAATCTGGCCTCCATTAATTTTCCTTCTTTTCCCTTTCCCTTCCCCAACATCATGACTCTTCTTCCATTGCTAACCCCAGTGGAAATCAAAAATAACTTCTCTGCAGCCAGTGGAGTTACTCTTGCTTTACAGTGGTAGAAATTCACACCTACATTTAGTTCACAGGCTAGATGCAGCCTAGATTAAGCAGGTGTAACTTCCATAGGCCAAAAATGATCTGCAATGTAAGTGGATGTACTAATTACCTGTTGATTTTATGTTGTTCAGCAAATGGGGTGAGTGAGTGCAAGTGGCAAAGTAGCATAACTTGCACCAAACTGGTAGTCAGAGAGTGGGCAAAATTAGTGCTACATACACACCAAGAAGGATGGGACTGGTGGGTCCTCAATTAACAGGAGAGTGTAAAGTAACAAAGCCCCACCTTCCCTTTAACTTACACCAGGTGGGACTCTCAAGTTCTGACATAAGCAGGTAAAACTCCCGGATGTGCTTACTTACAACCGGGGCTGAAGTTGGTTCTAACAGAAAATCAAACTGGGGTAGAGTTCTATTAATTTTATCCACCCAATAAACACGACATCAGCACAAGTTACACTTCCTTTGCACTTATCCCCATTCACCTCTATATTTTTACCAAACTTGCATCACCATTTTCATCATCAGTTTGGCCCAGAATCTCTGTGAGATTCCAAAGAGAATTATCACATGTATATTAGTATAGACATTGGGTTTAGAAATGTGTGGCTTAAATCCCTAAAGCAAGAATATTGCTTTTGGGACACACAAGTGCAGGAGTACCTCCCAAATTAAAATCCTATCAGTTGGCTCAGTCTATAAACGCAAGGACATGAGACACTTAACAAAAGACAGACTTAATTACCAACTATATATCTCAGAAATCTGAAGGGTACTTATTGTGCAATGTCAGTTACAAGAATATAACTCCTAGCCAGGGTCATCTCCTGTTGTCCTAAGTGGAAGTAGACCCACCCCAGAGTCAGTGAATCCTGATAAGTTTTCGATAACACAGTGATGATACACGTCTAGAAAGAGCTCTCTCAGGTTAATAAAATGATTTACCAAAGCTCAAATTGAGAAGTATTGAGTCTCTTAGGTGAAACTGAACATTTTGAGAAGGTTGCAGCAAAATCCTCTCCCTGTCATTTCCTACTCTCTGTTCATGACACTGCGGGGAGTCTGCACCACAAATTAACGTGTAACTGTAGCATGGGTAGGCATACCCGTGTTAGCTTCAATCTAGCTAGCACAGGTTACAATAGTAGTGCAGATTGTTGTAGCACAGATTTCAATGCATGCTAGCAACCCAAGTATGTATCCAGGATCCCCAGTGGGCTTGTACTAGGGTGGCTAGCCTGTGCCATGGTATCTTTACCGCTACTGCTACTTGCACTGCCTCATTTAAAGCTAGCACTGGTATGCCTCCTTGTCCTGCAATCACACCTCCACTTGCGGTATAGGCATACCCTGTGAGAGTAGCTCTCCTGCTAGTGCTTCTGTGTTCTGTTAGCAAGCTTCCAAAGATGGGGGAAGTGAAGAAGAAAGAAAAAGGAAAAAAAATAACTGAAGCAATAGGAGTGCCATTTTAACTTAAATTCATACACTGAAGAGGTGACACATTTTCAAAGAAAAAGAGCGATAAGTGCATATGTATAAGTAAAAGTCACACAGAGGACTGTTCCTGCAAATCCTTACCCACAGGAGCAGTCCCATTTACTTCAATGAGACTACTCAAAATGGATAAGGACTATTCATGTGGGTGGGAGTTTCCAGGGTTGTCTCCCTCCTAATATCACATCCTATGATAGGATCCCACATTTTACTGTACTTTTTAGTCACTTTAGCTTCTAACTTTTTATTTTCTTAAAGTTTATTTCTGTAATACATTGAAGTTCAATGTCTAGATCTGCATCTATTGCATAGAGTGCCTATAATGACTGTTCTAATGACTATTGAGCATTATATCTAACAATTAAATCTTTTATTTTGGTACCAATAAAAAGCTTAAAATGTGTACTTTAAGGTGTATGAACATGGTTGGGATAGCATCAATAGACTTTGCATCATAACCATAAATGAATTATAGAGGGTCATTTAGAGAAATTAACTATATGTACAGTTTACATATCAGTTATTTAGAAATACCATTGTATGCTAAATTGTCATTTGGCAGTATAATCATGCACATTATACATATTCTTCTAGGCTTTGCATAGGAATCAGTTTTAATTACAGCATATTTAACAAAACCTGAATAATTCGACAAACTTAGGCCTGGTCTACACTACGAGTTTAGGTCGACTTTAGCAGCGTTAAATCGAATTAAGCCTGGACACGTTCACACGACGAAGCCCTTTCTTTCGACTTAAAGGGCCCTTTAAACCGGTTTCTTTACTCCACCTCCGACGAGGGGATTAGCGATAAAATCGGCCTTAGCGGGTCGGAATTGGGGTAGTGTGGACGGAATTCGACGTTATTGGCCTCCGGGAGCTATCCCACAGTGCTTCATTGTGACCTCTCTGGATAGCACTCTCAACTCAGATGCACTGACCAGGTAGACAGGAAAAGCCCCGCGAACGTTTGAATTTCATTTCCTGTTTGCTCAGCGTGGAGAGCACAGGTGACCACGCAGAGCTCATCAGCACAGGTAACCATGATGGAGTCCCAGGATCGCAAAAGAGCTCCAGCATGGACAGAACGGGAGGTACGGGATCTGCTCGCCATATGGGGAGATGAATCAGTGCTAGCTGAACTCCGTAGCAGTAAACGAAATGGCAAAATATTAGAAAAGGTCTCCAAGGCCATGAAGGACAGAGGCCATAACAGGGACGCACAGCAGTGCCACGTGAAAATTAAGGAGCTAAGGCAAGCCTACCACAAAGCCAGAGAAGCAAACGGAAGGTCCGGGGCAGAGCCGCAAACATGCCGCTTCTACGCGGAGCTGCATGCCATTCTAGGGGGTGCAGCCACCACTACCCCAACCGTGTGCTATGACTCCCTCACTGGAGAAACACACAGGGAAGCGGGTTCGGGGTACGAGGAAGATGAGGATGGAGATAATGTAGATAGCTCACAGCAGCAAGGAAGTGGAGAAACCGGTTTCCCCAACAGCCAGGATATGTTTATCACCCTTGACCTGGAACCAGTAACCCCCAAACTCACCCAAGGCGTGCTCCCATCCCCTGAGGGCGCACAGGGGACCTCTGGTGAGTGTACCTTTGTAAATATTACACATGGTTTAAAAGCAAGCGTGTTTAATGATTAAATTGCCAGGATTAATTTGCCCTGGCAATCGCGGCCAGTACAGCTACTGGAAAAGTCTGTTAACGTGTATGGGGATGGAGCGGAAATCCTCCAGGGACATCTCCAGAAAACTCTCCTTCATGTACTCCCAAAGCCTTTGCAAAAGGTTTCTGGGGAGGGCTGCCTTATCCCGTCCGCCATGGTAGGACACTTTACCACGCCAGGCCAGTAGCACGTAGTCTGGAATCATTGCATAACAAAGCATGGCAGCGTATGGTCCCGGTGTTTGCTGGCATGCAGACAACATCCATTCCTTATCGCTCTTTGTTATCCTCAGGAGAGTGATATCATTCACGGTCACCTGGTTGAAATGGGGCGATTTTATTAAGGGGACATTCAGAGGTGCCCCTTCCTGCTCTGCTGAACAGAAATATTCCCCGCTGTTAGCCACGCGGTGGGGGGGAGGGGTGAAGTGATCATCCCAGAGAATTGGGTGTGGGGGGGAGGGGAGTTAGTTGGGTATGTGCTGCATGTTAACCCGGAAACCGCAGCCCCTCCTTTTACATTGCAAACCCATTTTAAATGGCCAACCCAACGGGTGCTTGGTATGGGAAATGAGAGCGCTACTGTTTGAAACCATTCCCACATGTTAAGAAGGTTAAAAAAGCCAAAAGACTGTGTCTTACCATGGCTGCCTGCAAGCCGAAATCTGTGGCCTGGCACTGCGTGAGTGATCTCTCACACCAAACCGGCAGGCCCTCAATATAAGAGGAAAAATGTGACCTTGTAACGAAAGCACATGTGCTGTGTAATGTGAACAGCAAAATTTAACGTGAAAGAGTGTACCCATTGTTCTCTAAAATGTGTCTTTTTTAACCACCTCTCCCTTCTCCTCCACCAGCTGCAAATGTTTCTCCTTCACAGAGGCTAGTGAAGATTAGAAAGAGAAAACGGAGGACGCGGGATGATATGTTCACGGAACTCCAGATGTCCTCCCACGCTGACAGAGCACAGCAGAATGCGTGGAGGCAGTCAATGTCAGACTACAGAAAAGCACAATATGAACGAGAGGAGAGGTGGCGGGCTGAATCGCGGGATGAACAGAGCAAGTAGCGGGCTGAAGATGATAGGTGGCGTCAGCTTGCAGGCAGAAGGCAAGAGTCGATGCTCCGGCTGCTGGAGCATCAAACTGATATGCTCCAGCGTATGGTTGAGCTGCAGGAAAGGCAGCAGGAGCAGAGACTGGCGCTACAGCCCCTGTGTAACCAACAGCCCTCCTCCCCAAGTTCCATAGCCTCCTCACCCAGACGCCCAAGAACACGGTGGGGGGGCCTCCGGCCACCCAGTCACTCCACCCCAGATGATTACCCTAGCATCAGAAGGCTGGCCTTCAATAAGAGTTAAAGTTTTAAACTGCAGTGTGTCCTTTTCCTTCCCTCCTCCCCCACCCATCCCGGGCTACCTTGGCAATTATCCCCCTAGTTGTGTGATGAATTAATAAAGAATGCATGAATGTGAAGTAACAATGACTTTATTGCCTCTGCAAGCGGTGCTCGAAGGGGGGAGGGGAGGGTGGGGTGGTTGGCTTACAGGGAAGTAGAGTGAACCGGGTGGGGGGGACGACAGAGGGTTCCTCAAGGAGTAACAAACAGAAGTTTCACACCGTAGCCTGGCCAGTCACAAAACTCGTTTTCAAAGCTTCTCTGATGCGCACCGCGCCCTACTGTGCTCCTCTAACCGCCCTGGTGTCTGGCTGCGCGTAATCAGCGGCCAGGCGATTTGCCTCAACCTCCCACCCCGCCATAAATGTCTCCCCCTTACTCTCACAGATATTGTGGAGCGCACAGCAAGCAGCAATAACAATGGGGATATTCTTTTCGCTGAGGTCTGAGTGAGTCAGTAAGCTGCGCCAGCGCGCTTTTAAATGTCCAAATGCACATTCCACCACCATTCGGCACTTGCTCAGCCTGTAGTTGAACAGGTCCTGACTCCTGTCCAGGCTGCCTGTGTACGGCTTCATGAGCCATGGCATTAAGGGGTAGGCTGGGTCCCCAAGGATCACGATAGGCATTTCAACATCCCCAACGGTTACTTTCTGGTCCGGGAAGAAAGTCCCTTCCTCCAGCTTTCGAAACAGAGCAGAGTGCCTGAAGACACGAGCATCATGTACCTTTCCCGGCCATCCCACGTTGATGTTGGTGAAACGTCCCTTGTGATCCACCAGGGCTTGCAGCAGCATTGAAAAGTACCCCTTGCGGTTTATGTACTCGGTGGCTTGGTGCTCCGGTGCCAAGATAGGGATATGGGTTCCGTCTATGGCCCCACCACAGTTTGGGAATCCCATTGCAGCAAAGCCATCCACTATGGCCTGCACGTTTCCCAGAGTCACTACCCTTGATATCACCAGGTCTTTCATTGCCCTGGCAACTTGGATCACAGCAGCCCCCACAGTAGATTTGCCCACTCCAAATTGATTCCCGACTGACCGGTAGCTGTCTGGCGTTGCAAGCTTCCACAGGGCTATCGCCACTCGCTTCTCAACTGTGAGGGCTGCTCTCATCCTGGTATTCTGGCGCTTCAGAGCAGGGGAAAGCAAGTCACAAAGTTCCATGAAAGTGCCCTTACGCATGCGAAAGTTTCGCAGCCACTGGGAATCGTCCCACACCTGCAGCACGATGCGGTCCCATCAGTCTGTGCTTGTTTCCCGGGCCCAGAATTGGCGTTCCACGGCATGAACCTGCCCCAGTAACACCATGATTTCCACATTGCTGGGGCCTGTGCCTTGTGAGAGGTCTATGTCCATGTCAATTTCCTCATCACTCTCGTCGCCGCGCTGCAATCGCCTCCTCGGCTGGTCCTGGTTTTGCTTTGGCAAGTCCTGGCTCTGCATATACTCCAGGACAATGCACGTGGTGTTCATAGTGCTCATAATTGCCGCGGTGATCTGAGCGGGCTCCATGATCCCAGTGCTAGCTATGGCGCCTGGTCTGAAAAAAGGCGCGAAACTAGTATCTGACGGACAGGGGAAGGAGGGAGGGAGGGAGGGGCGAGTGACGACATGGCGTACAGGTACAGGGAATTAAAATCAACAAAGGTGGCTGTGCATCAGGGAGAAACACAAACAACTGTCACACAGAATGCCCCCCCCCCAAGATTGAACTCAAAATCCTGGGTTTAGCAGGCCGTTGATTTCACGGAGGGAGGGGGAAGCTAATGAATACAGAACAAATCTATTTTTTACATCTTAAGCTGGCAGCCGACGGTGCAGCATGACTGATAGCCACTGCAGTATGATGACGATGGATACCAGTCATAATATACTATCTTCTACCAAAAAGCAAGGGGCTGCTGCTGTGTAGCAATGCAGCCCCACGTCTGCCAGCCCCATGTCTGCCAGCACCCAGATCGCCCTCGGCCTCTTCTGGGTGCTTAGCAGAAAATACTGGGCGCTTGGCAGAAAATAGCATACTACGACTGATAGCCATCATCGTCAAGACAGTTCAATAGGACTGAGCATGTCTGCCCAGGTGCCCATGATCGACAGCCACTGCAGTACGATGATGATGGATACCAATCATAATATACCATCTTCTACCAAAAGGCAAGGGGCTGGTGCAATGCAGCCCTACGGCTGCCAGCCCCACGGCTACCAGTCATGCTGCACCGTCTACCACCAAAAGGCAGTTAGCTGCTGCTGCTGTGTAGCAATGCAGTCCCACGTCTGCCGGCACCCAGATGACATATGGTGACGGTGAGCTGAGCTGAGCGGGCTCCATGCTTGCTGTGGTATGTTGTCTGCACAGGTAACCCAGGTAAAAAGGCGTGAATCTATTCTCTGCCGTTGCTCTGACGGAGGGGGAGGGGCCTGACGACATGTACCCAGAACCCCCCGCGACACTGTTTTGCATCATTCGGGCATTGGGATCTCAACCCAGAATTCCAATGGGCGGCAGAGACTGCGGGAACTGTGGGATAGCTACCCATAGTGCAATGCTCCGGAAGTCGACGCTAGCCTCGGTACTGTGGACGCGGTCCGCCGACTAGAGCACTTAGAGCATTTTATGTGGGGACACACACAATCGGCTGTATACAACCGATTTCTATAAAACCGGCTTCTATAAATTCGACCTAATTTCGCAGTGTAGACATACCCTTACAGATCATAGCATATCCAAGAAAATGTCTCTCTCTCTCTTCAGTGAAGACTACACATTCCACTATCAATGTTCTTAATAGTTCTCCAATTTCCACAAGTTAATTGAAAGATTTCTATTAACTTCAGTGGGAGTTGGATCAGGCCCTAAAAGAACTGTCTAACAGTGTATTTTTTTAAACCAACTTTTGCACTTGAAAGCTTGTCTCTTTCATCAACAGAAGTATGTCCAATTAAAATATTACCTCACCCACCTTGTCTGTCTAAGAATTCACAGATCATCTGTAAGGAATGCAGAAGGCCAAAACAATCTGCTGTGGACCTCTCGTTTCCTGCCTATGAGGCAGTAACAACTTCCATTCACCATGGTCCTCATCAGGATTTGAATCAGTGACTCAAAGGACCTAGGAGCAACTGCCTAGGAGCAACTGACTTGGATTCTATGACTCAAAAAGAGATCACAACTAGCATCTTAGAAAAAGTAGAGTAAGATTAATAAAGGAGATTATAGGCATGTATGCTTCCGAGTGTTATTTCCTGTGCAGATCAATTATCTCAGCAGATGTGCATGTTTAAGAGACAAGAAATAATGGCACTATACCTTTTAAAACAGTGAAGCATTTTCAATAGAACATCTCACTGTGAAAAACAAACAGAATTGTCTTTTGGGAGATAAATGAGCTTACACGATACCAATGACAAATGCTTCAGCTAGAAGCATCCCCTGTTAATACTTCAGGGACTGAAATGTAAATGAACTACTGGGATGACCTTTTATTACTGGTGCACTTTGGGAGGCATCCTACTTGCCATTCACAGAAGAACCAGCACAGTGCTTACTGGTGGTGTCAGAGAATACTTGAAAGGAATATTTCCACAAACTTGTCACAAGGAACTGTGTATTTATAATGAAACATGAAGAGCTTTATTTAAATAAAGCAAACTGGAAAAAGGAGTAAAAACAAACATACAAAAACCCAAAACAACCTTCTAGCATAAATTTTAAATGGGCCCATTATCTAAGTGTTTGCAAAACAAGCTCGTAAATACTTCTCTACATAAGATGCCAGAGAATGAAGCCTTTTGTCGGTCTCAAAGTAGTGCTGCCACCAGAATAGGAATTATGAAAAGAGTGCTGCACCTGCTTTTTAAAATAAAGCATAGTTCTGGCATTCTGAGTTTTGAAAACCATCAGTGTCTTTCTTCAGACGATTAAATTCCATTAAGAAAGTAGGATACTGTGGATTTCATGTTCATATTTTGTCAACAAATAGTTTATTTTTGCTTAATGAAGTTACTGGATGCTTTCCCACAGAGAATGATATAAAATACTTACACAGCTATCAGGATATATAAAAGTCATACTTGTATACGAGTTGGATAGTTTTACGCAGCTGTAACTCTACTGATTTCAATGGGGCTACTCATGAAGGTGTAAGAGGAAGGAGAATCAGGCTTATAAGGTAAAAAAGTAAAGTAATAAATATATATATTTGGTATCTGCATGTTAAGGTATGTGACTTTGTACACACACACACACACACACACACACACACACACACACACACACACACACACACACACACACACACACACACACACACAGATTGGAATGATCACAATATCATTCACAACCCTGAGCATTGTCACTCTCATTGTCTCCCTTTCCTCCATACCCAGCCCTCAGTGTTTGTTGCCATCAACAATACAGCTTGTCCAAATCCTATACTGTACGCTCTTTGTGGAAGGGCCATGCTATTTTCCTAGTATATTTCTGAATGGCACCTAGCACATTTTTTGGTATTCAAAGAATCAATAATACCAACAATTGCCTAAATGTAGTCATACCTGGGTGGTGAATGGACATGTTCTTACAGGCTGCTCTGCTGTCCTGCCTATAAGCAGGGAATGCTGCTCTGTGGGACTGACAATCCAACCGTTACCATCCTGGACACCTTTACTCCCCCTGCCATTTGCTCCCCATGGTAGTTTGCTAAAAAGCACAATGTCATTACAAGGGTATAAGGAAGGCCTCTCCCTTCTTTGTCTGCCCATTTTGGGTGGCAGAATAGTGGCAGGGGGGAAGAGGTAAGATTAGGTGTGCATGCACCTCATGTTTTCTCACAACCAATTGCTATGTGAGTCATTTGACCCCACTGTATACAGAAAAAATTACTTAAATGTACATACATTTTGGAATAAAGGTTTTCAATTCTCTCTCCTGCAGCAGCCACCATTGTCATGCTTGTTGCTATGGACTTTAATGTGTACTAGAACACAATTCATTCGCTTAACCGCATTGATTGATAAGCCAGGATGATTCCATGGTAAGGAACAGATTTTCAGTTGATTGCTTGATTTCTTAGATAGCCATAATTATGCCTCCCAAATCCAGATGAGGTGACTGTCACAGGGTGGAGGACAACAATTAACTATATCAGATATATGTCATGTTCTATCTGATATAATCTACTTCATGGTCTTCTCCTGGGACCACATTGCTCCATGTGCGGGATTTGTGACAAAGCCACAATTTAGCCCTTAGGCATTAAAGGAAAGATGCTGAGTCCCTGATCTATAAGTGTATGTCTACACAGGGATACAAAACCTGCGGCTGGCCTGGGTCAGCTGATTCGAGCTCGTGGCACTCTGGCTCTGGAGCTGAAAAATTGCAGTGTAGACATTCAGGCTAGGGCTGGAGCCTGAGCTCTGGGACCTGGCGAGGGTGGAGAGTGTATGGGTAAATGGTGTCACATATAGCCACGTACTTCATACAGGTAGTTATCCAAACCCATCTTTGAGAGAGTGTAAGGGATATGTGGGACTGATATACCTTGAATGATTAATAACTAATTATTCCTTTCTGGCCCTCAGAAATTAGGAGCAGGCCCATCTGTTCAGGGGGTCCCTGAGCCTGCTTAGCATGTAGGGCCCCACAGGCAAGTTAGGGGAAGAACACCTGTCCTATCCTGGTTCATGCATCACACTGGGAGTTAAGCATCTGGTGCCTAGAGTGAGGCAACAGTGCACATGTCCAGAGACAAAAACACAGGAGCTCAGGGAACTTCTACTGAAAAAATTTAGGCGCCAAGTTACTTTAGAAGTTCAGCAGCAGTTGAGCAGAGGTTTTGTGGTGGCTGATCCTGAAATTTAGGTGCCTAAAGTGGCAGTTAAGTGCTTCAATCCCTTTGTGAATCTAGCTTTGCTTGTATAAACAAGACCTGTTTTGGAGAATGAAACAGGGACTTTTTTGTGTGTGCTAGTTTAGCTTTCTCAGATTGATTATCCAATTTAGGAAGATTTAAATGAGGTTAGTTCCTATTATTTGCCTCTCACTTTATCTACAGAAGTGCCCCACTCCACAAATGGATTTGCTTGAATATGTTCACTCCGAGCTAGACTGTTCCTTTAGCAAGGGTGGTGCATCGGTTGCACCACCCAGGAAGATTCCCAGGAGGTATTGTGCCTCAGGCCCACTCTAAGGTACGACTCTCCCCGGCTTTTCCCTTTGCTCCAGGGCCATAGTAATTTTCTGTTGGGGTAAGCCAGCAGCCAATTACTACTCTCCCTGGGCTGGCCAGTGCATTTGTGGGGAGCGGTTGCAGTAAAGGCTATGGCCATTCTCTGTTCCCCTGCTCTAGGGCTAGGTGAGTATCGGACTGAGACCCAAGTGTGGAGGTAGCTCTCATAACAGTATAGGGGGGATGGCACATGAAGGCACATAGTCCTAGTCATAATGTGGCCCTTTGAGCAATACAAAGGATGCACTTAAATTATGATAGGTTGCCAAATCAACAGATCACATGGGTAAATATACACACACACACAGTGTAAACTTGCTAACAATCTAAAACAAACCAGAACAGGGGAAAAGACAATACAAAATCATATGATTTAAAACCAGTGATTCCAATTACTTTTAACCAGCTAGGTTAAGTGTGGAGCAAACAAATCCTCTCCCAAAGAATGCCAATATCCTTTTGCACTTGGTAGGGTCCCCCCCCAAATCGTATTTTCCACTTGTCTAGAACGAACCATTAATCAAGCCATTCATACGTTTTTAAACAAGGAACAGAGTGCTGTGAGTTTCCTATTGCATTCAAGTTGTTTACAAAGAAAAAGGAGATCAAAAACGGTTTAGTTTATAGACCTCTTGGAAACACTGTTCTTTTCATGAAGCGGGTTCCATGCTATTCAACATACATAGTGCTTTTGGTTAGAAAAATTACTGTATGAAGGGCCAACAGTCTGAGCAAAAAGGCACTGTATTATTGTATACGTTGCTGCTGGCATAGAGGGGAGCCAAACAAAGTTATTGCTTTTTAATTAACACTCTCTAAATACATTTTATGAAAGCAGAGAAAGTTGTCACAGAAGCTTCAGTAAATTTTATAAATAAACCCAGCAGCTGGCCTTTCCTTTAATATGAGTAATCAATGAAAATTATCATTTTGTTTCCATAGCAAATATAGTAGAAACCGAGTATATTTTTAAAAGTGAATTCTGACTCAGGTGTTTTGTCTGATTTTACATTTTAATTTTATAGGTAAAGTTACTTCATACACTGAAGAGACTGACACCTGCCAATCAAAGAGCCAGAGGATGGTGGCCCCTAAGTAGGGGAATAAGGTGAAGGGGGGAGAGGGGATACAATGACAACCCTCCCTCCAGTGCTCTTGGCCAGGGGCCAGGCACTTTTGCTACCCCAAGTCCTGTCTTGGATGCAGGGTCAGTTCCATACTAGCACCACCTGAAGGTCAAGGCAGCTAATATGGGGAAGATAACAGGAGTACTTGTGGCACCTTAGAGACTAACAAATATTCATGGGGTGAATCACTTGGTTGCCACCCCTCATCACCATCAAACCAATGGTCTGGTGGAGAGGTTTAATGGAACTTTGGGGGCCATGATACGTAAATTCGTAAATAAACACTCCAATGATTGGGACCTAGTGTTGCAGCAGTTGCTTTTTGCCTACAGGGCTGTACCACATCCCAGTTTAGGGTTTTCACCATTTGAACTTGTGTATGGCTGCGAGGTTAAGGGGCCATTACAGTTGGTGAAGCAGCAATGGGAGGGGTTTACGCCTTCTCCAGGAACTAACATTCTAGACTTTGTAAGCAACCTACAAAACACCCTCCGACATTCTTTAGCCCTTGCTAAAGAAAACCTAAAGGATGCTCAGGAAGAGCAAAAGGCCTGGTATGATAAACATTCCAGAGAACGGTCCTTCAAAGTAGGAGACCAAGTCATGGTCTTAAAGGCGCTCCAGGCCCATAAAATGGAAGCGTTGTTCACGGTCCAGGAGCGCCTAGGAGCTGTTAACTATCTCATAGCCTCCCCCACCTCCAACCATGTTAATTCTCTTAAGCCCTTTTATTCTAGAGAATTAAACGTTTGCCAGTTTACAGCCCAGGAAACTGATGACGCGGAGTGGCCTGCAGGTGTCTACTATGAAGGAAAAAGGAATGGTGGCGTGGAAGAGGTGAACCTCTCCATGACCCTGGGACGTCTGCAGCGACAGCAGATCAAGGAGCTGTGCACAAGCTTTGCACCGATTTTCTCAGCCACTCCAGGACGGACCGAACGGGCATACCACTCCATTGACACAGGTAATGCTCACCCAATTAGAACCCCACCCTACCGGGAGTCACCTCATGCCCAAGCGGCTATACAAAGGGAGATCCAGGACATGCTACAGATGGGTATAATCCGCCCCTCTACCAGTGCACGGGCATCTCCAGTGGTTCTAGTTCCCAAACCAGATGGGGAAATACGCTTTTGCGTGGACTACCGTAAGCTAAATGCTGTAACTCGTCCTGAAAACTATCCAATGCCACGCACAGATGAGCTATTGGAGAAATTGGGACATGCCCAATTCATCTCTACTTTAGACTTAACCAAGGGGTACTGGCAAGTACCACTAGATGAACCCGCTAAGGAAAGGTCCGCCTTCGTCACCCAGGCAGGGGTGTATGAATTCAATGTACTCCCTTTCGGGTTGCGAAATGCACCCGCCACCTTCCAAAGACTTGTAGATGGTCTCTTAGCGGGATTGGGAGAATCTGCCGTTGCCTATCTCGATGATGTGGCCATTTTTTCTGATTCATGGACAGAACACCTGGAGCACCTGAAAAAAGTCTTCGAGCGCATCCGGCAGGCAGGACTAACTGTTAATGCTAAAAAGTGTCAAATAGGCCAAAACAGAGTGCCGTACCTGGGACACCAGGTGGGTCAAGGAACTATAAATCCCCTACAGGCCAAAGTGGATGCTATCCAAAAGTGGCCGGTTCCAAAGTCAAAGAAACAGGTCCAATCCTTCTTAGGCTTGGCCGGATATTATAGGCGATTTGTACCACACTACAGCCAAATCGCTGCCCCGCTGACAGACCTAACCAGAAAGAAACAGCCAAATGCAGTTCAGTGGACTGATAAGTGTCAAAAGGCCTTTAACCAGCTTAAGGCAACACTCATGTCTGACCCTGTGCTAAGGGCCCCAGACTTTGACAAACCGTTCCAAGTAACCACAGATGCGTCCGAGCGAGGCGTGGGAGCAGTTTTAATGCAGGAAGGACCGGATCAAGAATTCCATCCTGTCGTGTTTCTCAGCAAGAAACTGTCTGAGAGGGAAAGCCACTGGTCAATCAGCGAAAAGGAATGCTACGCCATTGTGTACGCGCTGGAAAAGCTACGCCCATATGTTTGGGGACGGCGGTTCCAACTACAAACAGACCATGCTGCGCTACAGTGGCTTCATACCGCCAAGGGAAATAACAAAAAACTTCTTCGGTGGAGTTTAGCTCTCCAAGATTTTGATTTTGAAATACAACACATTTCGGGAGCTTCTAACAAAGTGGCTGATACACTCTCCCGGGAAAGTTTCCCAGAGTTAACTGGTTAACAATTGTTCTTGAAATAAAACATATTGTTAGTTTTTATATAATCAGTAGTATGTCTAAAGGTACATGTGTCTTATTAACTCTGTTTTCTCCTAGAGCTCCAGGAAGAAATCACAGCCAGTATGGAACCGGACGTCCAACACTATCTGTGATTTGGGGGGCGTGTCATAACTATAAAGGGAAGGGTGACAGCTCTCTTGTGTACAGTGCTATGGAATCCCTCCTAGCCAGAGACTCCAAATCCTTTTACCTGTAAAGGGTTAAGAAGCTCGGGTAACCTGGCTGACACCTGACCCCAAGGACCAATAAGGGGACAAGATACTTTCAAATCTTGGGGGGGGAAAGGCTTTTGTGTGTGTCCTTTGTTTAAGGGGTTGCTCGCTCTTGGGACTGAGAGGGACCAGACATCAATCCAGGTTCTCCCCATCTTTCTAAACAAGTCTCTCTTATTTCAAAATTGTAAGTAAAAGCCAGGCAAGGCGTCTTAGATTTACTTTGTTTTCTCAACTTGTAAATGTACCTTTTACCAGAGTGTTTATTTTTGTTTGCTGTACTTTGAACCTAAGACAGAAGAGGGGGGTCCTCTGAGCTCTTTAAGTTTGATTACCCTGTAAAGTTATTTTCCATACTGATTTTACAGAGATGATTTTTACCTTTTTCTTTAATTAAAAGCCTTCTTTTTAAGAACCTGATTGATTTCTCCTTGTTTTAAGATCCAAAGGGGGTATGGATCTGTATTCACCAGGAGTTGGTGAAAGGAAAGAGGGGGGAAGGGTCAATTTCTCCTTGTTTTAAGATCTAAAAGGGGTTTGGATCTGTATTCACCAGGAGTTGGTGAAAGGAAGGAGGGGGGAAGGGTCAATTTCTCCTTATTTAAGATCCAAGGAGTTTGGATCTGTATTCACCAGGGAATTGGTGAAGGTCTCTCAAGGCTACCCAGGAAAGGGAATTAGCTTTGGGATGGTGGCAGCGGACCAGAACTAAGCTGGTAGTTAAGCTTAGAAGTCTTCATGCAGGCCCCTACATTTGTACCCTAAAGTTCAAAGTAGGGATACAGTCCCATCCCCTATTCTGCCCCAGCTGGGGCAGGGGAGGGGGCACAGACAGGGAAAGTGAGCTACCCTCGGAAGGGCTGGTTTAGTGGTTGCACTCACAAGCAGCTCCATGAGTCCTACTGGGGCAGTATGGCTCTGCCCCACACCCTACTCAGCACCATGCTTTAATGGAACAATTCAGCCCATGGAAACCAGAGATGAAAAAGATGTACTATGGGCTCAGATAAAAATGTTTTCTTTCATTTGTTCACTGATATGTAAGATATCACCAGCTCTAGGTTCATGCCAATAATGGGGCACATTCTCTCACCGACAGCAGCCCCATTGACGTTAACGGGACTACTTGTGGCACTAGCTATCAGTATCGGGAAAGATTCTGACCCCTCCCTGCTCACAGCTGTCAGGAATGACAACTCACACTGACAAAAAGAACTTTGAAACTGCGCCCTCTGTCTGTGGGCAAAATTCACTGGCACATCTGGAGTCTGCCTTTGATAATGTGGTCCAAGCTACCTGCCTCCTGTAAATAGTGCTAGAAAGAGGAAGCTGTTGACTTATCAAAACACATACAGGGGTAGTTACTCCTTCTCTTTTCAATGCCTCATACCTCCTCCTCTTTCCTGATGCTACTGTACTAGAATATACAGTGTGTCAGTAAACTGTTCTGAACAAGAACGGCTTTGTAAAAATGGAACTGTCATTGTTTTGACCTGCAATTATATCTGAGGTTACAGATTAAACTTCCTTTCCCCAATGTTAATATATCCTCAAATCTCTCCCTCCTGCATCTTCCTGTAAATATGGGGAAGGAGAGGGGGAGATAAGAGGTGATCATTATAGAAGATTTCAGAGCCTGATTAACACATATTTTTAAGAATGTATCACGATTGGATTTTATTTATGAGTTTTCAAATGTCCTTTGAAATCTGCACTACCAATGTGTTCTATATTTAAATAAACTCTCAAGGATTGAATAAAACCTCACTCTGACTTAATCAGGTTTAAATTATGCACCATGTAAAGAATTAATGGCTATAACTAGCTCTCAGAATCTGGCAGAGAATGATCTGATGCATCACATGAGCTTACCAAATTCATTTAAAGAGGGCAATGTTACATTAATGACATTTCCAAGCAACCTTTCCATCGGTATGCTGTCTTTCTACATGACTACTGTCTGTCTCTTTTACTATTTTAACAGTTTAAGCATGCTATCTATCTAGTTATAAGGACCCCATTACTATCGTATCTGAGTAACCTCACAATCTTTAAGAACATAAGAATGGCGATACTGGGTTGGCCCAATGGTCCATCTAGCCCAACATCAGATGGAATGAACAGAACAGGGCAATTTATTGAGTGATCCGTCCCATCGTGCACTCTGAACTTCTGGCAGTCAGAGGTTTAGGGACACCAAGAGTATTGGGTTGCATCCCTGGCCATGTTGGCTAATAGCCATTGATGGACCTCCTCCATGAACTCATCTAATTCTTTTTTGAACCCAGTTATGCTTTTGGTCTTCACAACATTCCCTGGCAACGAGTTCCACAGGTTGACTGTGCCTTGTGCGAAGAAGTACTTCCATATGTTTGTTTTAAATCTACTGCCTATTAATTTCATTGGTGATCCTGGGTTCTTGTGTTATGTGAAGGGGTAAATAACACTTCCTTATTCACTTTCTCCACACCATCCATGATTTTATAGATACCTATCATATCACCTTTAATTGTTTCTTTTCTAAGCTGAACAGTCCCAATCTTTCTAATCTCTCCTCATGTTCCATATCCCTAATCGTTTTTGTTGCCCTTCTCTGTACCATTTCCAATTCTAATACAACCAGAACTACACACAGTATTCAAGGTGTGAGCATACCATAGATTTATATAGTGGCAATATGATATTTTCTGTCCTATTATCCATACCTTTCCTAATGGCTCCTAAACATTGTTAACTTTTTTGACTGCTGCTGCCCAGTTTTGTGAGATCCCTTTGTAACTCTTCAGAGTCTGCTTTTGACTTAATGGTCTTGAGTCATTTTGTGTTGTCTGCAAACTTTGCCACCTCACTGTTTCTCTCCCCTTTCCAGCTCATTTGTGAATATGTTAAACAGCACTGGTTGCCATACAGATCCTTGGGGGACCCTGCTATTACCTCTCTCCATTGTGAAAACCAATAATGTATTCCTATCCTTTTTTCCCTATTTTTAACCAGTTACTTCTACATTAGAGGACCTTCCTTCTTATCCCATGACTGCTTACTTTGCTTAAGAACCTTTGGTGAGGGACCTTGACAAAGGCTTTCTGAAAGTCCAAATATACATATCCACTGGATCATCCTTGTCCACATGCTTGTTGATACCCTCAAAGAATTGTATTAGACTGGTGAGGTGTGATTTCCCTTTAGAAAAGCCTTGTTGATTCTTCCCCAAATATTGTGTTCAACTATATCTGATCATTTTGTTCTTTGCTATAGTTTCAACCAATTTGCCTGATACTTGAAATTAGGCTCACTGGCTTGTAATTGCCAGGATTGCCTCTGGAGCTTTTTAAAAAAAACCAGTGTGACATTAGCTGTCCACCAGTCATCTGGTACAGGGCTGATTTTAAGTCCTGGGATAAGGCAATGGTGTGGGTTTCACGGCTACACTCATCTCCCTCAGACCCTTTTGTTCATTCCTTTGTCTTTGGCTCAGAGGCTCACAGAGATATTATAATCCCTGAACTGCTGGTCCTGTCACTGCTATTTGGGGAATTTGGAGAGTAGTAAATGAGTAAAAAGGATCTCAGTTTTCTGCATGTGAAATTGGCACAAGTAGTTCCCTAAGGCCAATGCCAGAGAGGCAGCATGGTAAGGGCAGAGAGGCAGTGGACTGGGAGGCAGGAGACCAGGGATCTATTGCCAGATCTGCTACTGAAAGGCACTTCACCTCTCTGTGCTACTAATTTCCCTGCCACCCTTTGGCTCGTCTCTGTAGATTGGAAGCACTTCAGGGCAAGGACCAGAGCTGGACAGAAACTGGCATTTCTGTCCCATGGGAAATTTCACTTTCCCAAAAATGGTTTCATTCGGATTCAGAATGAAGAGTCAGACATCCAAAATTCCCCAGAGAACCACATTTTATGAATCCTCCACGTTAGACAAAGGCCAAGAGATTGCCATTTCCATGGCTTATATTTGGGCAATAATCTTACCAAACAACAACAATAAAAGTCAGTCCAAAAAGGGAAACATGAAAATTAACGTCTGTTTCATCGGGGGGCCTCAGGAGGGAGCAGGTGAGGGTCAGACCTGGAGCATAATGTATTGCTAAGTGCTGATAATGAGCAAGGTACCAACATACCAGCTTTGCACTTCAGATTAGAGCAGCCTCATGTCTGCTCTAGTCAAAACTAACTGATTATTTTCCTGCCAGGTGCATATAATGTGTAATCAATGCACTGTCCATTTTTCCTATCCACACCCCTTCCATTTCTCAGAGTCAGCCAGAGTAATTTCATCCCTTACAATTTCACCCCTTTTCACAGGGAAGAATCATTTCAGCTGTACAGCTAGTGTGGCTCACTAGCAGTAAGGTTTAACATCCACTTTCCATAAGCTTTACTCACGTGGGAAGCTTCCTTCACATGGTGCAATTCAGCAGAGAACTGAGTCAAATAATGTTTACTTGAACTGATTTTGCATAATAGTGCAACATGCTGCTCTCCTAATATCCTAGTCTGTAGATTAACTGAAAGCTATTACAGGTTCCCCCTCCTCACCACTCCCCTTTGATCACTTCGGCCCTCAACCTCTCAGTATTTCAGTGGACAGTTTGCTAAATAACGGCCTTTCCCAACTTTAGAAAAATGTGCTGAAATGCTGCCACCTTGTGTTAGTTTAGCAATATAAACCTTAATTTATTCATGTATTTTTTCATGTAGATTCTATCACAAAAAATGACCATGTGAAAATGGCACTTGCTTCCTACATGTATTCAGAGTCATATCCACTTACTTTGCTGAGCAAGGTACATGTTTTCTATTGTTCTGTTTGTTTTTTCCTCCTGTTTGCCCTTCAGAAACAGCACAGCTATGTGTGAGTGAGCAGGATTCCATTCTGAGTCATGCATCATCTGCAAAACTGTAAACTGAGTTCTGATTGAGAAGCTTTATTACTGCAGAGGATGCATGAGGAGGAATGAAACCAGCTTATATTTAAGATCCCAAGCTGAGTTTCCAGGGCAGATAGGAAAAAAAAAGTCTTTGGTATGATCTGGAATCTAGGGGGCACTATGAAATTCTACATGCAATTTTTAACAGTCACTTTTCAGAGTAGAACACCTTGGAACCCTACTTGGTCTACTATCCACAGCTCCCGTACTAAACTAAATGCCTCTCCTGAGGCTGTCATGAATTTTTCTGATCCCAATTTCATTTGTGTACTTAGTTCATTTTCCAGTTTGGTTTAACAAAGTAGTGAAACAAATTAATTCCTGACCAGAGGCCTCTGAACGGATCAAGCTTCTGGCGGGGAGTTAGTTTGTTTCTCCTTTAATGAGATTCAAAATGGGAAAGGTCAAACTAACCTCAAGAGAGATGAGTATTTAGCACTTGACTTGTGGATTACAGAGCCAGAACGGAATAGCAAGACCAGCACTTGAAAGTAATGTGCTTTGAAAATGCAAACTACTATATTAAGAGAGTGATAAATACAGTTTCACAATATTTTTAGTCTAATGGTTAAAGTGTATGTCTACACTGCAATGTAGATGTGGCTAGCAAAGCAAGTGTGCACCTCGAATCCCCAGCAGGCTTGTACAGGCCACACAGAAGCCTGTGTGGCCATGTCTACGTTCCTATTTTTAGCAATGCTGGCACAGGTAAAGTTAGCATTGATATATCTACCCGAGCTGCAATCGCACTGTGGATTGCCATAGATATCCGAAGGGAGTTCATTTCCCATGAGCCTACAGGAAGTGGAATATGAGATGACTCCTACATTCTACTGCTTTGTAAGCATCAGGTTGCGGGGGTGAGGGAATGTTAGAACCAATGTTCTAGCTACCATTTGTAGACAATAATAGCTGCTTCTCAGCAGTCCCTGAATGCTTGGAAGACAGAATGCTGTTTTGATTGTTGTGTGCTTGGAGATTCTTTCTGTTTAAATAACAGTTAATTGCCTGAGTTATAAATGTAGTGCAACATGTTATAAATGTGCTGAGCCATGAAGTCACTGGCAGCTGCCAGCACACAGCACCTCTGAAAGTCAGGCTATAAGAATTTTGTTAAGGAAATCCAAGATGGTGTTATACGATTGTTCAGTACAAGACATAATAAACTCTTTGCACAGTCTAGTTCATATGAAATCATCCCAAAAATTCACACACACACACACCCCTACCTCTCCTGGTCTGAGTAAAGGTCATCTCTCTGTATTAATATTTCATTCCCAGGTTCATGTAATGCTAAAGCATAATTTAGTCTCAGACAATGTAGATAATGTTAGAGAGAAGGGCTGGGTTAGATATTGCTATTCTGTCAGGCAGAATCAATTCTGCCAGGTTGTAAGCAAATTGCAGCAATAACATTCTGTCCAAATAATCTTGTTCTGACATTGGGTATGTTTATATACATGAGCATGTGTCTGAGAGACAGAGAATGAATTAATGCCTACACCTACAGCTCAAGCTTAGAGCCCCAGAAATCTGGGCCTGCCAGTGGAAGAAGAGCCAAAGCAAGGTCCCCTAATACAACTGGCTGTGGGAGATGCTGCCACCCGCAGAAATGGGGCTAGAAGTCTGTCCTGTATAAAGGATCTGTAAGTAGCTACACCACCCCAGGAACAGAACAGAGATAGACCCCAAAAGTTCAAATATCATGAGAGAAACACCCCTTGCCTGCCCCTGCCAAATCATGAGGATTCTTTTCTATTATATTATGGTTTTGGTGATTTTTGAACCCCTCCCATCCTTCCCCTGCATGAGTGTGGGAGGCAGTGTTGCCAACGCCCTCAAATTTATACAGTAAGGTGATCCTGCGCCAGCTCTGGCCAAGGCCATATGAGTTAGCTAAGAAGTGACAAACTCATAGCTGGAAACCAGACCAGCTCATGTGTAGGTTAGTTTTGTTCCACATATGTATTAGTCTTATAAGAATGCATTTAGTGTTTAGATTCTATGAAATGCTTGTAAATTGCTGCATGTATGAATCTCACTTGTAATGTCTGTATTCCATGCTATAAGGAAATATGTAAGTTTTGCTTTCTAACTTTGAAAATGTTTGCTCTGAACGTGTGAACCCAGGCACGGGAATTGTCTCCACAGCCCATTCAGGAGGTGTATAAAGATTAAACAGGCCACTAAGGAACATAGCAACACAAATTATTGGTGAATGGCCCTATCGCATTTTGGAAATGGTATGTGCATAGACTGGACGACTAAACGTAAGAGATAAAACAGAGTCACAAGAGAATTTTTTGCTGTTTGAACTCTCACAGGGCCAGATACATTAAATTAATGCAGAGATCCCAGCGGTTACACCTGGGTCCACTCTGAAAGACATTTTGAATTGACAGATTCCCACATCTCTGTCATCTTTAGGAACCATAGATGTATCTCATTTGTGTGTATATGCTTGCTTGCTTTAACCTGTAAATAACTCTCATTTCTTTTTCCTAGTTAATAAACCTTTAAATAATTTATTACAGGATTGGCTACAAGGGTTGTCTTTGGTGTAAGATCTAGGGTATAGTTGATCTGTTTCTGGGGTAAATGGGACTGGGAGCAACCTGATTATTTTGTGATATTTGGTGCAAGTGACCATTTATCACTAAGTCCAGCTTGCCTGGGTGGCAAGATAAACTGGAGCTCCCAAGGGGACTGTCTGTGACTCTATGGTAAGAGTGTTATAGGGATACTGGAGTTCATGTTTGTTATTGGGTTAGTGAAAACTAATTATCGAACAGATCAGAAGTTGGAGTGTCTGCCCTGTTTTCTGACAGCCTGCCCTGAGGTAGGCACTCACAATCGTGAGCCACTTCAGACAGCTTGACACTGACCCCCTCCCCCCAAGTTACACATCTTTGTATGAAATGCTGCCAGATGGGGCCGAGCTTCCAGTTTCTCCCCAAACCCCAGCATTCTAATTCATTAATTCTGTGTCCCAAGCTCCTTAGCTTCATATCTGCTCATCTCTAAGCCCAGCTATTAATTCTGCCCCTGAGCACCCACCTGAACTTTCCTACATCTACCCCTTGGCCCTCGGTGCACATCTGCAGGTACTGGAGTTCTTCTCCCCTTCCCAGGACTCCAAGGATTCTTCACTCCCTTCTCAACCTGGTGTTGCAGATGCAAAGGGTAGGCAGAGGAGCTGACCCACTTCTCACAGGAGGGGAGGGAGCAGAGTGGCTGAGGTGCCAGGCTCTTTCTGTTCCCCCTTCCCAGCTTGTCAAAATGCTATGTGCTGCTCCCTCCACTCAGGAGCTGAAGGGATTTTTGGGGTAGGGTGTGAGGAAAGCCCCCTTGATTGTCTGCTCTTCCTAAGGCAGGAAAGTGGGGAAGGTTATTTATTTATTTGACACTTGTCACTTATACACAGTTTATAAGTAGCTTCATAAAATGTAGTTGGTGTGTGTCTGATGTGGACATGACCCTTTTATGAACTCCTGGGCCAGATTTTTCTGTAACAGAATTTATAGTTTAAGCCTGTGTGACTTAGCTGAATATCAGGATAAAAGGGAAGGAATCAATGGAAGGAAGATTTCCTTCACAGATTGACTGTGAATAGTCCAAATTTTGAGCTGAGTTGTGGTTGGTCAGATATATCACCTTGTTCTGTTTCTGTTCTCTAACTGGAAACAGTGCAGGCACTTCCACCATGATTTCTAACACATGTAGCGTTAAAATTCAATTTTCTCAAACATTCCCACCTGATACTTTGAAACTTCTTTTCCACAAACAGTTATGCCTGTAATACTTGATTGCTTGTGGGAAACAAAACCAAAAAGGGAGGCACCTCAGCTGAAATAAATTGATTTTAAAATGGAGGTAACACAGGACTAAATTCACAACGAAATTTAGGCATGGTGATGCTCTGCCCCTAGAAAATCACTGGGATTCAGAAAACCTGAGTCAGGTGCCTAGGTTCCCTATACAATGAATGGGGAGAGACAGGCACCTCAGAATGGGATTCACAAAAGCTAGCATGCTAGGCTGCCTAAAGTAACCAATGGGAGATGCCAAGGCAAGAGGTGTGCTAAGCCCCACCCCTTTCTTGTAGATATGCACCAAATTTGAGCGGCAAGGAGGCACTTCCCTCTGCTTGGAATTCTCTTGGGGCTAGGCACTCATGCTGTTTTTGCAAGAAGCTGAGGAGGCGGCCGAGCAGCTCCCTCAGAACTTTTAGCTCAGTGGGTAGGGTACTCATCCAGGATTTGGGAGACCTCTGCTTCAAGTCCCCCCACCTCAAGGGGAGAAGGGATTTGAATAAGGCTATCCTACTGTGTTATCCACTAGGCTACAGTCATCCTCACACCTCTCTCTCTCTCTGGCCCAATGACTCTTTTCCTATTTATCCAAAGTGAAATAGCTTCAACCGGAGAGAGAATGAGGGAGACACTTTAGAATATCCCATAGCCCATGGCTAGAGCACTCATCTGGGAGATGTCAAATCCCTTTTCCCTCTCAGGCAGAGGGGGAACTTGAATCAGGGGTCTCCCATATTGCAGGTGAGAACTGTAACCACTGGGCTAGAAGTTATGAGGGAGGTCCTCATTCACCCCAGACATTTTGTGTAAGTTTGCCTATAGGAGCCCAATCAGTAGGTAAGTTCTGAGCCCACTTTCTATATTGGGCCCGCAGACAAGTTAAGTGGAGGAATGCCTATCTTTCCCCAGTCTGTGAATTGCTCTAGGGCTTAGACTGCAGTGTGCAGGCTCAGAGGCAGAAACATAGCCACCTAGGGAACTTTCACTGCAAAAATGTAGGTGCCAAGCAAGTTTAGACATGTTTAGTGTATGGCAGCAGCTAAGCAGGGGTTCTGTAAATCCCAATGGGGCCCATCTGGGATTTAGGTACTTAAAGTGACAGTTAGGCACCTAAGGCCCTTTGTGAATCTAGCCAACAGGGACTAGTTTTTGCATTTGTAACCTGTGCTTAAACAGTATAGCCCTGTCCCTCTCTAGTGCCTACTTCACACAGACATTTAATCTGTCTGCTGCAGCCTTTGAGCACAGGAACCTAGGTTCTTTGGCACAGACCTTTAGATGTAGAGGTCCTGCATTTGTTCCCTGCTACCACTGACTCATCCGGGGTGTCGTGATTGACTCAGCTGTAATTAACACAAACACTTTGATAATAACTGGCTGCATTTTTCAAAACTTGGTGCCTAAAGCTCGGTTTCTTAAATCCATAATTTGGTACCTCAAGAAAAGGGGCCTGATTTTCAAAGAGCAAACCCAGCAGCCATTGAGGTCATTAAGAGTAGGAGATGCTCTTCACCTTTGGCAATCAGGCCACTAGTTAGTACCCAAGCCTGCAATGAGGATCCCTGTGCCTGCATAGAGACCATTATGAGACTAAATACAGATTTAGGTTTGAACACTGTAGCCAATGTAATTTTGCCTTTAGTGGTCTATCCTTTCTCCCACTTCCCCGATTACTTTATATTTTCTTCCCTTAACTCTTTTTTCTTTTATACAATTCCAATATTTTTAACCCAAAAGCACCCCTTCCTTTGTACTTTTCTTTCTCTCTGATATCTACTTTCTTAATCTGTATTAAAATACCTTTTCTCTTTAGAGCATTAAGCTTGCAAAAAACAAATGGAAAAGGACTACTGAGCTTCAGCACCAAAAGGATGCTGGGTACTAGATTACTATCTGAACTAGATGTGTTACTGATGACTAGGGTAGTGCTAAATACTAGCCAGTGAAATTGGACCATATAATCTAGTACTTGAGTCAAACAGGCACAAACACATAAACACTGGGGTGGGGAGGGCAACAGGTGTGAATGCTGAGGCTATCAAAAGATCATATAAAATAGGGGGGCATTTTCCATTCCTTTTCCCAGCCTACCTCCCACCCCACTTCCCTTGCACACAGAGTTTGCTCCTAGCAGTAAAACTGTATTAAAATTCAAACTAAGTTATCAGATGGTTATGGATGGAAACAAAGGATGCATTGCTGCATGTGAAAGAACCTGTTCAACAACAACCTGTGCACTAGTGGAGTTAAACATGATCATCAGAACATGCTGACAGTAATGCATTTAATGATCTGATGCATTAATTATTGCAAAATTAATTTCATTTTACTAACTGTAAGACTGAGCCAGCTGAAGTAGCTTTTATTCCTGGATGCCCAAAGGGTTCAATGAGATCAACGCCCTGATTCAGAAAGAATGGACGAGAATGCTGAGTGGATATATCATAGGCACAGTAGGAACGCTGAAATTCTGACAAGAGATGGCTGGAAAATGGCAAGATTTTCATGAAAATTCACTCTTTTTTTTGCAAACAAAACCAAAAAATGTTTGGTTTTGATTTTTCATTGAAAACTCATATAACTTCAAAAGAAACAAAATTCTCATTTCCAAAAAAATGCTGTTTTCATTGAAAAATTTCATCCAGGTCTTTTTATATTATTGATCACTAACATGCTTTTAACTAATGTTTGAAAATTACCAGGGAAAAGTAGGCACATAGGATATTTTGGATTGCAAGGATCAATATAACCATTGATCAATATTTTCCAAACTCACTTTACAATTATCCTTTGAAGACACAATGACTCTTTTCAGACAAGTACAGTTACACAGTATACAAAATAACTGAGTAATAAGGATTTCTCTCATGTGTTTTTTTTAAATAAATCTATGATATTGGACATAAGAAACAATATATAATATAAGTCTTGAGTTTCGTCTCAGTTATATTAGTATAAATCAGTAATAACTCCCACTGAAATCACCTGGTGTAAGTAATAGTAGAATCAGGCCCATAAGTTCTATGGGCTGTTATTATTGTTTGTTTGTGTTAACATAGCACCTAGGAGCCCTGGTCACGAACCAGGAGCCCATTGTGCTAGGTTCTGTACAAACACAGAACTACTTGGTTCTTGGGCCAGTCATGTAGAAATAAGCTGCTGCCACATGTCCACTAGAAGTGGTCAAACAATGAAAACATATTACATGAAAAACTTTGAATTTTCAAAGTTGTTTCCATTTCAAAGTGTTAGAAATGGAGCCGTTTTTACATTTTTGAATTTTTTCACAAAGTTTAAAAATATTTTCATTGAAAACATTAACATTTTTAGTTCACTGAAAACCCAAAAGACGTCAATCATCATTTTATTGTTTTCAGTACAAAATTTTAAATGTGTAGAAGAAAAAGATAGAAAATGTTCAATGAAAAATTCTGACAGTGTTGACAATTTTTCACAAACACTGTTGTTTTCAAACCAGAAGTTTTTCCTTGACAAAAAAAAAAAAAAAAAAAAAAAAAAAAGGCCTGTTTGTTCAAAAAGATCTGACCATCTCTAGTGTTCACTTGGTGCCTCCTTGATCCAAGGGAAGAGGAATCAGGAACAGTTGACTGCAATAAGAGCAGAATTAGTCCCATTATCACCTAGAATACTTTATACCTTATTGCAACCTTGTGAGACTAACAACATTTCTCTGAAGCTTGTTAAAATTTTTGTTTAAAGGTAACATTATGAAATGTAGCATCTTTGTTTTTTACTCTCAGACGACAGCAGAATATATGTAGCACATGGAGACATATTTGCTATTATAGAAGCATTTGCAGGCAAAAACAAACTTATTATATTCTAATTCAAAACAAAAATTGTGTGCAAGGAATGTAGAAATGGGCCCCTTTCTCCCCGCTTTCAGAATAGCTCAGTTTTGAGGTTTTCTAGGTCTCTAATAAGTCAAAAGGGATGACAAACAGCTGCCTGAGGATCAAGATGAAGACAATAGATTCGGTGACTAGATGTTCCCCTTTTAATTTAGAGAGGCTTAAACCTCTAGTTTGATACAAAGTCAAAATTCAGCTTTTGTCCAACTTGCTGGAATGTGGAAGTCTCTTTATTGCTTTATAGGGTTGTATTTTTCCTCATACAACCCCTGAAAACAATATGCATAGAACCCTACAGAGTGTTGTAAGTGAAGCTCTTTTGGTTGTAAATTCCATAGAAACCTGCCATCCAAGAAAAATGAGTCTATAAATAAACCTTTCCAACCTTTTCACTAACAAGCATAATTGACAAAGTCACAAAGTACTTTCATAGTAGAATGATGCAACCTAAAATTATGTTTATGTACAGTCAATGAAATATAGGCATTTTGAAATGGGCAATTATTCTTGAGTACTAGTTTTTCAGATGCCTCTAATTGTGGGATCTGGGACTGTAGTTTGAATTAGATATCTATCATCCATGCTGGCCTTGTCTAGATTTCATTTGTGTTGTATTAGCATCCGAGTATTAAAATGCCTGATGTTAAAATCACAACCTGTCAAGTACTTTAGCACTACACAGTGAAAAGGGATTCTTCCATTTTATCAAAGCCATCGGTTTCTCTTATGATAATCGTCACAGTTACTGGGATAGCTGCATTAGTGTCCGGTCTATGGTCTCTCTGAGTACACCCCTGTGATGGGTTGGATCACAGAAACCCCCTTGGGAGCTGCCACCCCATGTGCAAAGACTACCCCTGCTTCTGTTTTTCCTGCCAGCTCAGGACTCCACCACCCCGTCTCGCTGAGCCAGACACTCCAGTCTGCTCTAACAAAGACTCAGGGTCTGAATCACTAGTCCCAAAGCTGCAAGTTTATCCAAAACCAGCTCACAGGAGTGTGCTTGTCTTTAGCACTCAGATGCCCAACTCCCAATGGGGTCTAAACCCAGATAAATCCGTTTTACCCTGCATAAAGTTTATGCAGGGCAAACTCATAAATTGTTCGCCCTCTATAACACTGATAGAGAGATATGCACAGTTGTTTGCTCCCCCAGGTATTAATACATACTCTGAGTAAATTACTAAATAAAAAGTGATTTTATTAAATACAGACAGTAGGATTTAAGTGGTTCAGAGTAGTAACAGACAGAACAAAGTAAGTCACAAGCAAAATAAAATAAAATGCGCAAATCTATGCCTAATCAAACTAAATACAGATAAGTTCCTCACCAGTTCCAGAATGCTCCCTTTTACAGGCTACTCTCCCTTTAGCCTGGGTCCAGCAATCTCTCACAACCCCTGTAGCCTCTGTTCAAGTATCCTGGGGGGGTGGAGAGGCTCCTTCTTTAGCCAGCTGAAGACAAAATGGAGGGGTCTCCCCCAGGTATAAATAGGCTCTCTCTTGTGGGAGGAGACCCCCCCTCCTCCCTCCTATGCAAAGTCCAGCTCCAAGATGGAGTTTTGGAGACACCTGGGCAAGTCACATGCCCCTGCATGACTCAGTCTTTACAGGCCGACGCCATTGTCCACATGGTATCTTGCATGTCTCCAGGAAGACTTCTTATGTGGATTGGAGCATTCCAAGATGCATTGTTCCCCAAGTGTTTCCTGATCAGGTACTTAACCTGGCGAATTTCTTCCTAAAGAAGCTGACCAAATGCCTCCCAAAGCTTACTTAGAAACCAAGCAGGCATACAGCCCATATTCTTAACCTCAAGTAGAAAATGATATATATATATGTACAAATAGGATGAATAGATATAGTAGACCATAACCTTTACGGAGATATGTTACCTGGCACAGGCAGCACAAAACATATTCCAGTTATGTCATACATACATTTATAAGCACCCCCTCCCCATAAAGCCTTATGGGGTACACCGTCACACCCTCCCCCTGAACTTACTGCCAGAGACTTGGACACTGTCCATGGCGGAGGCAGTACCTGGAAAATTTCTGTTTGTTTTTGGTCACACTCCCTTTCAGTACCTTGAAACCATATGATGTCACTTCTAGGGGTTCTAGCCCGTTTTGGGGTCCCTGGTCCCCAGATGCTTGCAAACAGGTAGGGATGTAGTATTGCTAACAGAATGCAGGCAGCAATATCCATTAAAGTGGGGGTGTCTTGGCATCTAGCCACCAATACCATGAGGCGGTGTGCCTCCGTTTCCCCTTCTACACAGCAGCATGGGCCTGTTATGCTTTTGCTGCTTTTTACAGGTATGGGCTGTAAAGTAACATGCTGGTGGGGCTGTCTTGTTACCATCCCCAGCATGTATAACAGCTTCTTCCACAAATTAGGTATGTTCCACATCTTTAAAGGGTTTACCACTAGTGTGAATTCTTTTATTTTATCCCATAGGTGAATTAGCAAAAGACACAAGGTTAACAGCAAATCTACGGTGGACAGGCTTCGTTCACTCAATTTGACTTGTTTAGCCCCTATTGCATTTTCCCAGTTCTCTGTGCCCTCTGGTAGACACTCTGATGCCGATTCTTTTGCCTCTTTGGGGAAGACTTCTAGTTCGGGCAGGTGCTTGGGTCTTTGGCCAGGAAAGGGTGTACTACGCCCATGCTTGCCCTCGGCCCTTCCCTCTGGAGTTTCTCTGGGCTGGGCCCCACTCCCTTGTGAAGTTCCTCCCATGCAGAGATTCGCCCCCCCCCCCCTGTCTTGGAGAGAGAGTTTTATCTCTTGCAAGTGTACCAAGAACAACATCTTTCCCTGGGGTGCTCTGGACCCCTTTGGGCACCCCACTTTTTGTTTCCAATGGGTCAGCTGGATGGACCCCCTCATCCCGGAGACCTGACCCCCAGGTTTCCCTTAAAACCTGATCCACAGGAGATGGGGCTGGCCTTTTGAATGCAGACTTTTCACCCTCCTCCTGGGAAAGCCCCTCCCTACAAAAGGTGGGTGGACTCTCTGGCCCCCCCTGACCTTCCATTTGGGCTTCCCTCTTTGGGCTCCCCTCTGGGTCCGACACTCTTGTGTTCCCCAAAAGGGAAGGTGATCCTGCCCCAGCTGTGGACTTACAGCTACCAGCTACGACAGACCTCTTACTGGCCAGCAAAATCCCCCCCCTTTCACTCGTGTTGGACTGGCACCCAGCTACAGAGTCCTTGGGGCCTGTTCCCACCGCAGCGGTCCCCAGGACCCCATCTTCCACCTTTGGGACACACGCCTCTGTGCACCCCAGGGCAGGCCCGGCCCCCTGCTGACCTGCAACTTTCTGGCAGTCAGCAGCTGTGGTGGCCTCCTTGCTACAAGGTGGTACATCCCCCTCCCCCGGGGAGATGATTACGGGACAGGAGCTAGCTCTATCCAGCTCCTCCCTCTGGAACTGCCCTTGAGCCCCGGGGCTATAGGAACTGGCTACAACCAGCCCTGCCCCCGAAGCTGCATCCTTTACTGCTGCAGAGGAATCTAAGAGACACTCTCCTATTCCCCCAGCAGTTCCTGTGCCTTCACCCCCCCCTCTGGGGCTTTTAGCACAAGATTCCTTCTCACTGCTAACCAACCCTGGGACAGATTCTGCCACACTAAAGAAATCATTCCCCAGTAGAAACGGTGCAAAATTGTGTGCCACCGTTGCAACAGTCAGCTTAGCCTGCAAATCCTGAGTTTGCATGTGTACTTTAGCTAAAGGTGCAAGGACTTTGTAACCCCCTACTAGCTCTAATTCTGCCATTTTACCTGGCAACAAATCCTTTTCCTGGATCAGGTCCCTCCTGACCACAGAAATCTCAGCACCCGTGTCCCTTAATCCAAGAAGCATTTGACCATTTAATTTAACAGCATACATGTGCTCATTGCTTGGTTGTGCGGAAGCAAGCTTTACAAATCCTGTGTGGAAAGAAGCCACAGCCTGGCTCTGAGAAGCCACAGCTTCATGTGTTACTTGTTGCCTGTTTCCACTTAGCAAGGGACACTTATTCCTCAGGTGCTCAGTGGACTTACAATGATAGCACCTCTTGGGCTCCTCTCCTTGCACAGGAAATTTGGGACGAGTACCAGGGGAATGGGGAGGTGACCGCCCAGCCTCCTTTTTCCCAGACCCAGGGGTGAAACGGTGATTCTGCTTTCCCCCAACCTTATACCCCTCCACCAGTGGTTTATGTTTGATTGCAGCTTGTGCTTGTTCATAAGAGTCAGCATACTCAGCTAATTCACGCACTGCATTTACCTTTTTGTCCCACAAATACTGTTTTACCTCATCACTGCACATCTTCAGGAAGTGTTCCTGAGTAACCAGATCACACATCCCTTCAAAGCTGGTAATGCCTCTCCCCCGCACCCATTTATCTACCAAATCTCTCATTTCATTGGCATAAGCCACATTACTTAATCCAGATCCCCTCTTAAGGCTCCTGAATTTAACCCTGTAGGTTTCAGGTGTAACCTGAAACTGTTTCAAAACCAGTTCCTTAAATTTACCATAGTTTGAAGCATCATCAATGGGCATCTTATTGAATATGTCCAGAGCTCTGCCAGACAATTTTGCTATCAATGTGGTCATCTTCTGATCTTCAGGGATGGCATGGAGGGTGCACAGTCTCTCAAAGGTGATGAAATATTCGGCGATATCGCTGGACTCGTCATACTGTGGACATAGTCGCTCCCATTTGTGGATTTTTGGGGAAGTGGAGACAGCAGGGGGAGGGTTTTGTCTCCTCGACTCCATAACAGTCAGTTCATGTTTCTGGGCCTCCCTCTGGGCCTCCATAGCCCTCTCCTGGGCAGCTGCCTCTGCCTCCGCCCTCGCTGCCGCCAGCTCCATAGCTCTCTTGTGGGCAGCCTCTTCCCTTGCATGTTCTGCCTCCCTGGCACTAATTTCTAATTGTCTTAGTTCCAACTGTCTCTTATGTTCATTTTCTTTCTCTTTTGCTACCAGCCTGGCCAGCTTTAGTTTATTAGCAGCGTCACTAGTACTCATTGTCCTGCTTGCTTGTGCTGGGCTGCAATCCCTCTGCAGTTCACTGAAACTGAGATCACTAGTACTCATTTTCCTGCTTTCTTGGGCTGGGCCACAACCCCTCTGCAGTTCACTGAAACTGAGATGCACTTAGCTCAGGGGATTCTTAGTTAACCAAGACTTTCACAGTGCCCAGCGTTCAGCTTTTCTGGGCAATTTGTACCCTGTGCAGTTTTAGTTTCTTCTGATCTTCCGTCTTACTTATTTTGCTTCCTTTTCTGTCCCTACTTCCCTTTCCCGAAATAAGCAAACAGAAAATAACAAACCAGTAACTACTTTGTCTGTTCTCCAGCCACCACACTTAAAACTCACTTAAAATCACTACCAGTATCTCAAAGCAATCAGCTGTGCACAGATCCTGCTCGACTACGCCACTGTGACGGGTTGGATCACAGAAACCCCCTTGGGAGCTGCCACCCAATGTGCAAAGACTACCCCTGCTTCTGTTTTCCCTGCCAGCTCAGGACTCCAGCACCCCGTCTCGCTGAGCCAGACACTCCAGTCTGCTCTAACAAAGACTCAGGGTCTGAATCACTAGTCCCAAAGCTGCAAGTTTATCCAAAACCAGCTCACAGGAGTGTGCTTGTCTTTAGCACTCAGATGCCCAACTCCCAATGGGGTCTAAACCCAGATAAATCCGTTTTACCCTGCATAAAGTTTATGCAGGGCAAACTCATAAATTGTTCGCCCTCTATAACACTGATAGAGAGATATGCACAGTTGTTTGCTCCCCCAGGTATTAATACATACTCTGAGTAAATTACTAAATAAAAAGTGATTTTATTAAATACAGACAGTAGGATTTAAGTGGTTCAGAGTAGTAACAGTCAGAACAAAGTAAGTCACAAGCAAAATAAAATAAAATGCGCAAATCTATGCCTAATCAAACTAAATACAGATAAGTTCCTCACCAGTTCCAGAATGCTCCCTTTTACAGGCTACTCTCCCTTTAGCCTGGGTCCAGCAATCTCTCACAACCCCTGTAGCCTCTGTTCAAGTATCCTGGGGGGGTGGAGAGGCTCCTTCTTTAGCCAGCTGAAGACAAAATGGAGGGGTCTCCCCCAGGTATAAATAGGCTCTCTCTTGTGGGAGGAGACCCCCCTCCTCCCTCCTATGCAAAGTCCAGCTCCAAGATGGAGTTTTGGAGACACCTGGGCAAGTCACATGCCCCTGCATGACTCAGTCTTTACAGGCCGACGCCATTGTCCACATGGTATCTTGCATGTCTCCAGGAAGACTTCTTATGTGGATTGGAGCATTCCAAGATGCATTGTTCCCCAAGTGTTTCCTGATCAGGTACTTAACCTGGCGAATTTCTTCCTAAAGAAGCTGACCAAATGCCTCCCAAAGCTTACTTAGAAACCAAGCAGGCATACAGCCCATATTCTTAACCTCAAGTAGAAAATGATATATATATGTACAAATAGGATGAATAGATATAGTAGACCATAACCTTTACGGAGATATGTTACCTGGCACAGGCAGCACAAAACATATTCCAGTTATGTCATACATACATTTATAAGCACCCTCTCCCCATAAAGCCTTATGGGGTACACCGTCACAACCCCCACCAAGGGTTAGGCCTCATGCCTTTAACTTTTCAGGGGTTCAGTCCCATACTTCTCCCACTCTTACACTGAGTCCTAAACTGCAGCAATCTGTTTATTGACCATGCTTACCCAGTAGGTCGGACTGGTCTCAGTGCCTACAGTTCTTCCCTTCAGGGGCTTGTGATCAGAGGTAAATACAGTGACCCCAAACAGCCTTCTTAAAAGAAAAAAAATATTGTTTACATAACCACAGAAACAGAATATGAGAAAAAAAAATAAAACAACAAAAGGCCTATATGCATGTCTATGTTACCTGGAGTCCAACGATCCTGTTCAAGGGGACCCCAATAGATCTAATTTCCCCGCAGCCTCCAAACTCTGAAGTCTGGGGTTCACCTTCACTCTCTACCTCTGAGAATATTTTTATATACAGTTCCAAGTCAAATTCTTCTGTGTTTCCTTAGGCTATGTCTATACTGCACTTTGGTCGTTAAAACCCCCCTGAATGACAAAAGTCATAATGATGAAAAGCCCCGGTGTGGACAGTGCTTCGTTGGCAGGAGACGCTTTCCCGGTGACTAAACTACTGTTGGGGATTGTAGCGAGACGGTGGGATACCCCACAGCCCCGCTGAGGGCCGAACCTACCCCAACACCAACGTGGGTGGAGCCACCGGGTCCGGCGCCCGCCCCTCAGAGGTCACGGCGCCGACCCGGAAGTATAAAAGCCCGCCTGCAGAGTTCAGTGGAGAACAAGCCGGTGGAGAGAGCAGACGTCTGTGGCCGAGCTCCCGCTTGGGAGACAGCAGCAGGCCGCAACCGGCCTGCTGACTCACCAGGCCAGCCGAGCCTACCCCTCGCCCGTTACCCTGAGGAGGACTGGACGAGCCTTCCCCTTTCCAGCTACCCCAAGGAGGAGCCGAGCCTGCCCCTTTCCTGCTACCCTGAGGAGGAGCCGAGCCTGCCCCTTTCCCACTATCCCGAGGAGGAGCCGAGCCTACCCTTCGCTACCTACCTGGAGGAACCGATGCTCGTGGAGACCACCGAGGACACTAGTACGGCCCAGGTACCCTACGAGGGGGAGTGTGGAAGTAGCCCGGGGGCAGCCGACCCCAGTCTGGCTGCAACACTGCCAGAGCCTATGTCAGTGTGTTGCGGCCAGGATCCCCACTGACAGCAGCGAGTTTCCGCCGCTGCTAGGGCCCCGGGCTGGGAGGCAGTGGAGTGGGAGGGCCTGCGTCCCCCCTGCCACCCACCCCTTGGGTGGCAGACTCCCCCTTTTTCCTGGCCTAGCGAGGCTGGGACCTCTCGCTCATAGACTCAGCCCCTGCTTAAGGGCCTGAGTTCCTGACTATTTGATTGCTGCCCCGCCCTGACCTAGGGCCTGGGCCGCTACAAACCCATAGACTCAGCCCCTGCTTAAGGGCCTGAATTCCTGACTATTTGATTGCTGCCCCGCCCTGACCTAGGGCCTGGGCTGCTACAACCACTGACTCAGCCCCCGCTTGAGGGCCTGAGCTCCAGACTGCGTGGTTGCTGCCCCGCCCTGATTGAGGGCCCGGGGCTTTTTCTGACCTATTGGCTCAGTCCCTGCTTAAGGGCCTGAGCCCCTAACCATGTGTTTGCTATCCCACACTACCGCTGGACCAGGACTGACGGCGGACCAGAGCGAGGCGATGGGATACCCTACAGCCCCTCTGAGGGCTGAACCTCAGCCGAGACTTCTACAGGGATGGTTTTATTTTGTCATCTGCAGAGCTCTCTCCTGTCGACAAAGAGCGGCTATGCTGCTTACCTTACAACGGCGCAGTATAGACAGAGCCTTAGCCTTGGTAAATCGGTTCAGGCAGCTCAGCAGGAGTAGCAACATTAAAGTCAATAGTCCTAGGTGTTTGCTGAGTGGTTGCTATCTGGGATATTGTTTCCCATCCTTCCTGCACTTCCTGACAATCCTGCTAAGTGAATTCACTCAGTATGCACATACAGTAAATATATCAATAACTAGGGGAACACATCATATTCACAAATTATTACAGGCACCTCCAAATCTAACACAATAATTTCATTTCAGATGTAATCCTTCTTTGTCTCACTGCCCCACCCAATCCCTTACCCATTCTCAAACTGTCTGCCATTCACTTCCGGTCCCCGAATTTAAATGGTTTGATATATTCTGAGTTTCTACTGTCTGTGCTTTCATGCCTGTTCTCTTGCTTTGGTATTTGGTGCGCAAGTCTTTTCTAAAGCACTTATATTTCAATGTGTGTGGTCTTTTTTCAATTTATTCTTCTATTGAAGCTCTGACGCACACAATACAGAAGACAATACAGAGGAACATTCTTATTGAGTCTGGTTCATCTGTAGGAGTGTACTACACTATCTTCTGAAACCTATTTTATTATGCTTTTCTGGCTTTTTAGTCTTTGCATATATTTGAAGATTGTATTTTAGGTGTCACTTCTGTACACTTTAGCAGTCTCTAAACTAAGGTACGAATTTGCAGCATAAATGTGAGGTGTAACATGCACATCACCTGGAAACACAGACAGGAGTTGCACGCATAGCACCATGAATAGACACAGAATAGCCGCTTTAATTTCATCATCAGTTCCCTTCGCGCCAAAGGAAAGTCACGTTGTCTCTTTATGACCTTGCCTGTGCAGCTGCACTGTGTGAATCTGTTTTTGATGCTTCAGTTTTCCTAATCACTGGAATTGTTCTCCCTAGTGTGAACATTGCATTTAGAATTTTGGCAACACTTTACAAAAGCAACTAACCATTACTCATATTTTTAACATACATTGAGGGGACGTTAATCATAAAGGGTGCTAACCTAGATGTTATATTGAATTCAGTAAATCCAGTCAAACACTTTCTCTTCATTGAATTAATTATTAGAGGGCTAAAGCAGCACCACCAGACAAATGAGTCCTAAAATTTAACCTACCTTAAAACTGCTGCAGTTTAATAGAAGATACATTCAGCACTTTAGACATTTTATTTTTGAACCCACAGCACTGTCACTAGGAAATAATAGTGATCGTATAAAAAAAATAGTGTTTTTGTAAGACTCCTTAAAAACACACACAAATCATGAGTCCCCTCTGCTGTCTTCATACCAGAAGTTAATTAATAAACCTTGTTCTCAAAGCTGGTCTGAAATCAAGCCTTCTGTGAGTCTGGTGTAAGTTCTTTCACTTTGTGTATAAGCCTCCTTGGAAGGCCAAGTGTGGAACCAGCACTTAGCTAGTGTTGAAAGGAGAAGTTCTGTGTGCAAAACACCTTGCTTTGCCAGAACACATATGCTGAGAGTCCTCCTAGTGTAGGGGTTCTCACAACAAATTTTTGGTGGCCTCAGAGTGCGGCCGCCAACTCTTGCTGGTGGCCACTCTGAAAATTTTTCCAAAAATACTTAATTAACCTTGGCAAAAACAAATAAATATGCACATATGCATGTCCAAATCATTGTAATTCATTTCTGTAGGGGTTTATTTGCAGACTCAATAATAAAAATAATGTACAGTTGTCTCTATTCTTTACTGGACTGAAACAGAATCAAAACACAAATCAAGTGTCTTGCATGTTGTCTTTTCCCTTGTTTCTTTTGCTTTTTTGGTTGCCCTGTTTTATTTTTTAAGATTTCCTAGCTACTAAGTCTGCTGTGAAAAAGTGATATTAACATACAACAAATATCACGTTTCACAGCATACTTACGCAAGCCTGGGGACAAATTAAGTCCTGAATGGGGAAGTGAGTATGGAGGCAGTGGGGGCCGGGGGCAATGGGGCCCTGGGGAGGCAGTGAGGGGCAGGAGTGATGGGCGTGAGGTAGCTCGGGGCCAGAGCCCACCATTGTGAGGCAGGGAAAGGAAGCCCAAAGCCCAGTGGCTGGAGCCTGCCACCCATCACCCCAGGGCTGAAACCCCACCTCACCACCCCTGGAGAAGGTGGGGCACTCACTGGCTGCCTGCTCCTCCAGCTTTTGTGTCCCCAGAGGGGGGCAGGGCCCAACCACTGCTGGCAGCCTCAGGGGAAGGGCTGCTGCTTTCCCCCTCTTCCCCCAATCACTGCCCAGAAGGCTGTGGCCATAAAAAAAGCCCCTGGTGGCCACATGCGACCATGGTGGCCACATTTGAGAAACACTAATGGTACTATTCCTTGTGCAGAGGGCTCAGCAAACCAGAGACAGTTTCCCCAGAGTGGGACAAGGGAGGAAAAAAAGAAAAAGAATTAGTACAGAGAATACTTTCCCAGGTGTTTGGCTACTGGGTCTTGACCACATGCTGAGGGTCTAACTGATTTTGGGGGTTGGGAAGGAATATTCCCCCATGTCACACTGGCAGAGACCCAAGGGGTTTTGCCTTCCTCTGCAGCATGGGGCATGGGTCACTTGCTGGTTTGAACTAGAGTAAATACTGGAGTATCTGTAATGTGAAGTCTTTAAATCAAGATTTGAGAACTTCAGTATCTCAGTCAGAGGTTATAGGCCTCTTGCAGGAGTGGGTGGGTGCGGTTCTATGGCCTGCAATGTGCAGGAGGTCAGACTAAATGATCACGATGGTCCCTTTTGGCCTTAAAGTCTATGAATCTAAGAAAGAGTTGAGTCTAAGGCAGCTGAACAGAAGAGAGAGTATCTCAAAGAATGGTTGTCAGATCCCTCTTTCCTGCACTGAGTGGCTCTCTCAGTTATCTGCCTCCTGCCCCTGTGACTGTGCTCTGTCTGACCTCACTCTAGTGAGGAGTCAAAGCAGCAGCCTCAGGAAAGGAGATTTCCATGATCTTCTTTTCCTCTACACCGTTCAGAAAGCTCCCATTCCAGAAATGTCTAGAGGACACCCGCTTAGTGCTGTGTTTGTGAGCATTCCAGAAAGGGTGACCAGATGTCCTTATTTTATAGGGACAGTCCTGATTTTTGGGTCTTTTTCTTATATAGGCTCCTATTACCCCCCACCTCTGTCCCGATTTTTCACACTTGCTGTCTGGTCACCCTAATTCCAGAGGTTGTTGCTAGAATGGTATTTACATTTAGTGAATTAGCCATGGTTAAAGAGCAATCAAGGGAAGAGAACTCCTACAGGGCAGGACTCGGTTTGCACAGACAGATGAACACCCTAAGACCTGTAACCTAGAAACTGTGTGTGGGAGGTCTCATCTTGCTGTTCCCCTCCCATGTGGATCACTGCCATTGTTTAACACTTTCAGCATCATATTGATCACATCAGCCTAGAAGACAGCAATGCCATCAGTGCCATGCCCTCTAACAGCATGCTGGGGGATTGATTCAATACTGACCCAATAGAAAGAGCAAATAAGCAGCAACACTTCCTATAGCATCTTGGGTTTTCTTATTACCGACACGTAGTTTAGGGGGCTCCACCTACAGCACCAGGGACAGATTTTATGTGAGTGGGACGAGACCAGTGCATCTGTCAGTAAATGGATCATTGGCTAACCTCCCATTGAGTGCTAGGGTGCCATTGTCAATGAGCCTATTGCACTCCTAATGGTGCAGCAATGGCCATGATATGGTGCCTACTGCTTCTCCACAGTATGGAGAGGAAGTATTCCATTCCCCCAACAGCACAGAACTTTCCTGCTCACAACATATCTACTCAGACTGTGTGTAGAGACCAGAAATTGGCCTCTCATGGCTATAACTATACAGCAGAGGACACTATACAGGATCCCATGCTACACCCACAGATAAGTCATACAAGCCGTACACCTGAAAGGATACTTAACAAGACATAACTTAAACCTCTTAGGAGCCTGAATCCTGGACACCAAATATAGCCCACCAATATATATGTATATGCATTGTATGGTCAACAGGGTTGAGTGCAGTCAATGATTCCAACAAAATCAAAACTGATGACAAATGAGATCATTATGAACCTTCAAAAAAGTCAGTTTCAGTAGAATAACCAGCTCTAAAACCAACCTGAAAGGATACAGAAGGTCATAGTGATGAAAAGACAGCAAGACCAAAGACAGCAGTGGGAAAGCAATTTTGCAGACTAAGTAAAAATAGGATGAAAACTGTTAATAGCCTAAGAGTCTAAATTAGGTTTTTATATAATACAGTGTTTCTCAACCTGGGGGTCACAACCCCCAGGGGGATTGTGGGATGGGTTTGGGGGGAGGGGGTTGCAAATACAGAGTTGGTGTGATGGGGTGGCAAGCAGGGCAATTGTCTGGGGCTCCACGCTACAGGGGGTTCCGTGAAGCTAAGTTACATGCTTCAGTCCAAAGGGGGTCACCAGCACAAAAAGGCTGAGAAACACTGCTCTAATATACTGCACCAATGCACATCAGACACAATGGGGAAATCCCCAAAATCAGGTATGAGTAAATGTCAGCAATAAGGGCCTAAAATATAGCCCCCTCAAAAGAATAACAGAAGGAATAGGATCAGATAAACAAACCTGCCTTTTGGTTGAGTAACCAAAGCAACAATATCATCTAGTGAAAGCAAAAGAAAATAATAAAGGAAACAGAAGAGGACAAGGGGGGAAGAAACTGTATTGTAAAATCTGTTTTCCCAAGGAATACTCTCATTGCCTCATAAATGAGGATTTGATATCTAAACCTGATCTCCCTTTACTAAAAGAGACAAAATAAAACAGACCTCAAGTTCTTTTTGTTCAACAGAAGTGACCCCCCTCCTGGCAGTTGCCTCTTTTTGCTTTTAACTAGTTTGGGAAGTGTGGCTAGTGATTAATTTGCAAGAAGAGAGACAAGGTGGGTGAGGTAATGTCTTTTATTACCTTCTGTTTGTGAGAGAGAGACAGAGCTCTTCTTCAGGTCTGGGAAGTGGCCAATTATAGGGTGGGAGAGCTGATAAACGATAAGACAAAAACCCCTTATCACCTGTGAGTGAACACTTTTCATAAAGCTATCACTCTACAGCTGACCTCTCAGTCCTCATCCACAACAGAAATCTGTTCAAAAGAAAAGCCTGGGATAACTTTGTTAGACATTAAAAATCACGAACTGAATAGAGACACTGGATTTATGGTTTATTACATCAATTTATAGCTTACTAACACTCCCCCTCCCATGATTACAGCTATGTTAACTGGCCACTTCACCTTGAATGGTCCCTTGAAATGTGTGTTTATTACTTATACTAAACAATCTGTTCCACCATTTATACATCTGTGACATTCTGAGGCCTGGTTTACACTAGAAAATAGGTCAGTATAATTCCGTTGCTCAGGGGTGTGAAAAATCCACACTCCTGAATGATGCAGTTAAACTGACCTAACCCGCAGTGTAGACCACACTAGGCAAAGTCCAGGTGAAGCCCTCCCATCAGTGTAGGTAGTGTCTTCACTGAAGTGCTACAGTGGTGCAGCTGCAGCGTTTTAAGTGTACTAACTGCTTGTCTACATTTCCCAGACCTGAAGAGCTCTGTGTAAGCTCAAAAAAGGTTCTCTCTCAGCAACAGAAGTTGGTCCAATGACAGATATTACCTCACCCACTTTGTCTCTCTTCTATCATGGGACAAACATGCTACAACAATGCTGCAAGAAACAAATAGAGATGATAGCACAGGTCCTCAGCTACTATCAATGTGTATCACTCTATTGACTTCAATATATCTATGCTCATTTACACCATCTGAGCATTTGGCCTGGGATCTCAATGAAAACTCTACAGATGTTATGGTTTCTTCTTCCCTTTATTAAAATGATCTCATCCAAGAAAGTACACTTTGCTCCTATTTTTCAAAAATGTTTGAACCACATTCCTGCATTAAATTCTGGTTTCAATAGGAAAACAAGATAAATATGAAGGCATTAAATTCTGGGGAACACTCCATTATTGTCAAATTTATTCTCATTCTGAGCCCTAGTGTTGGTCCCTACTCTAGACAGGAAGATGCTGTTCTTAAAAGAGACATTTTCACATGACTCTGGAATCCTATCAGAAAAAATATTTTATTTTTTCTTTGGAGTCAATCTACTGAATACACACAGTACTTTGTATGGGGGTTGGACTAGATGACCTCCTGAGGTCTCTTCCAACCCTAATCGTCTATGATTCTATAGGAGCTAGAGCTAGATCCCCTTGTAACAAGGTCTACTCACCAGAGTGGCGCCTCCAGCCCGCCATCTCAGGGATTAGCTCTCTCAGCTGGCATGCCCTCTCCTGGTGGTGCCTCTCCTGCCAACTTCTCCACCTGCAGACCCAGCTCAGTCCAGGAACCACAGCATCCTCTTCATGAGTTTGCCCTCTCGGTGTGTCACCATTTGTGTTTTCCCCCTTCTGGGTGGGGGGAAGGTATATCAGTCCAATTCCTGCCACTTCCCCAGTGGCGAGTGGGGGTGTCCCGGGCACATCTACTAATCTATGGCCTGGCCTAGGGACCCAGTAGATAGCAGCCTCCTGCTGCTTCTCCTTAAACTTCTCTGCCAGTGCTGCTTCAATTACCTGGGCCACTTCCCCACAGTCCCAGCACCTTCTTCGCCCTCTTCTAAGGGCCTCCAGCCAGCACATCCCAGGAGCTCTCCCTTGCTCCCTCAGTCCCTGCCAGCAACTGTCCAAGGTGCTACCTTCCTGCAGCCTGCTAGGAACACAGTCCCCTCTCCTTGGGCTCCCTGCAGCAACTAAGAGTCTCTTCCCCCTGCAGGTCCTCTTATGTGAGCCCTCTGGGCCCTGATTGGCTGCTCCCTGTGCAGCCTCCCTAGTCTGCTTTTAATCCCTTCCTTTCCAGTGTGGGGTGAACCCACCATCACACCTCTCTCAAACAAGTCTAAAAAACATTTCCTTATTCACACTTGGAGGTATATTTACAGTATTTCCTCCACATAAATGGAAGAATTTTATGTTGTGACATTGAAAATTTTTCCATAGATACTTTAACAAGTAAAGGTTCAACCAAAAATATGATATTTGGGAATAGATTCATTTTTACTGTAGCAATCCTGCCAAATATGGATAGTGTGATTTTTTTCAGCTCTTTCCATCACAGAAACTTAATGGCGAATGTTTCACTGATGCAAAAAGCAGCATGAGGGAACAAAACAAGCCAGATTAACTGCGACTTTGAAGCTGTATGTGGATAATGTGAATTCTGCTTCCGGGGGAGGGGGGAGGGGAAAGGGGACAAAAGTATTTATTAGCCTCATGGAAGAGGTGTAGGTTAACTGAGCATAACCCAAAAAATCAGACACGAGACCCAGCCCCAACCCTACAGCTCTTGCAATAACCACATGGAGTGTCAGCCCCTCTGCATGGAGTGTCTAGTCCCCTCCTCTGTGGCTATGCACTAATCCCCTCTCCAACTGGAACAGAAACCACAAATTAGAAATCATTACTGCAGGGAGAAGTATTAAGTTCCAATGGATTCCCTGCTGGACAATGTGCTAGCTAGCCAGGGGAGTAGTCTGCCTACAAGCCTTTATCCCCCCAGACTCACTCCTCGTTCCCACCCCAAATTCCCTCATCAGAGCTGCATTTCACAGAATACCAGCTGAGAGTCATAAACCAACCCTGTCAACTCCATTCCATCTTCAATTTTGGGGCTGATCTGACATGATTAGCATGTGCTAGCACCTCTCTGTGGCAAGGAACAAAGGGGATCATTTCACCAAGAGACATGAGAGATGAAAGAGATCAATTATATCATCCAGACTGTTTCCAAATCCTTTCCTTCCAGAGAACGTTCCCTATCACTGACTGCTTTGTCCAATCCAGTTTTGAATGAACAATCTTCTTTTCAGTTTTTCAATAGAGGGATAAAATAATATATACCAATGATGGAGTGTTCTCATTCAGAAAATCCTTCTTTGTAACCATTTAAGTGTAAACGTCCCCTCAAAAGTCTCTTTTCCTGGAGGATCAATTCCAACAGCCAGGCTGCCGATGCCTCCAATTTAGAATAATTAGTTCTAAATCTAGGCAGTTTCCTCAAAGCCTTTGTTTCCTTTATTCCTAAATCACCCATTCCAAACTCAGGTGTGGTTTTTTTGGGGGGGGTAGAGGAAGGGAGTTGATCTTAACAGAGTGAGTAAAGTCCCTTCATATTAATAGCTACAAAGTTAAGCTTTCCGCTATCCTCCATGATTGTAAGGCTTGTCTTCCAGCCTTCCTCCAGTAAATTTTTTGAGTACTAACTACCTCCAGTATCACTTCCAAATCTGCGAAATCCCTTTAAACAAATATTTAACAATGTTTATACTTATGTGAAGAAAAAAACTATCCTAAACACACTACAATAAACAATATAACATCTGCAAATAAAAATGGGGAGAGCAGAGACTAAGAGCAGAGAATTATTGGAGAGGGAGGATAACTTAAGCTTTTCAGTTGCTTGGTTTGTTGGTTTGCCAATGGTGTGCTATAGTAAATGGTACTGCTACACTTTACGTATATTTGGGTACTAACTTTGTTGTATTTTTAAATTATGTCAAAGATGCCTAAACGAGTATGGTTAGGTGCTTTTCATTAGTGTGTGTCTAAACCAGGGGTCGGCAACGTTCGGCATGCGGCTCGCCAGAGTAAGCACCCTGGCGGGCCAGGCCAGTTTTATTTACCTGCTGACGCGGCAGGTTCGGCCGATCGCGGCCCCCACTGGCCGCGGTTTGCCGTCCTGGGCCAATGGGGGCAGCGAGAAGCTGCGGCCAGCACATCGCTCGCCCGTGCCGCTTCCCGCCACCCCCATTGGCCCGGGATGGCGAACCGCGGCCAGTGGGGGCCGCGATCAGCCGAACCTGCCGCGTCAGCAGGTAAATAAAACTGTCCCGGCCCGTCAGGGTGCTTACCCTGGCGAGCCGCGTGCCAAACGTTGCCGACCCCTAGTCTAAACCTAAGTAACAAACCAATCAATAAATACAATTAAATTATCCCACATTTCAGCTCAGACATGTGTATGACATCCTCTTAAATGTCTCTGGGTGATCTCTGAGAGGATATGTAATAATGGAATACATCAGTTCCTACCTTTCATCCATCCCTTTGTCCATCATCTCATTTTGCATGCTTTTGTGGCTGACAATGCTATACGATGTTCTTTGATGTCTGTTTAATATAATTTCTTAAATACAAAGATCTGGTAAATACTGCATGTACTTATTACTTTTGTTATTTTCCTTCCCTATTAACCCTCTTAATGAGTTTCTCCACTTCCTCCACCCCCAACCCTCTTGCATTTATTCAAATATTGTATCCAAGTTCCATTTTCAAACTTTGTCTGTTCCAGCCTTAGCCATGTCCACAGTTCCTCAAATCATGCTATAATATTTTAGATCCAGCTGAGGAAATTCAGAGGACACAGTCAGGGAAAAGCATCCTTTCACTTCACAGCAGCTTGAAGAATGCAGAAGCTTTCCGGGGACCTCTCTTCTATATTAGTTTTTATCCTCATCACCATAGTATATGAGATCCTTCCAGCAGTGCATTAAGTGACATGACTAACATCTGCCATGTGAGGTTTGTTCTTTCTCTGATCCTCTCCCCAAAGGGACAAATATGTGTGCCATGGAGCGTTTTCTTTTGGTGGTTAAATGGAGTTTGAACCTTCACTGGCACATAAAGTGCTCTTTCTACTGCTCCACTACGCCAATGAATAAGTGAATTCCTCCATAAAATGAACACTACCACCTCTTCCACATGTACCAGGAATTTTTGTACACAAACAATCCCACATTTGGGATTGGCTAAAATGTCTTTTCCTCCTATTCCAAAATGCATTGTAGAGTCCAAAAATATCTTAACCATCAACTTTCAGGTTTAACATATTACCAAAGTGACAGGGAAAAATGGACCTTCTGTCTTGACTGCTTTCTGCCCAGGGCAATTCAAACCAGATAAAGTTAATAGCTATTTACCTTCTAAACTAAGTAAGAGATTATAAACCAAGTAAGAGATGGACTATTATTAATCTCTTTTAAGCATTCTTAACATCACTATATATGAAATAAACAGCATGGTCTAGTAGATCGGGCACTAGACTGAAACTCAGGAGAGTTATGTTCCATTCCCAGTTCTGCCACTGCCCTACTGGGTGATTGTGGACAAATCATTTAATCCTTTTGTATCCCCTTCTGCCCTATATCTGGATTTTATATTTGTCTTTTCTTACTACAGGTTTATACAATGCCTAGCACAAGGTGACCCTGAGCTGGGGCCTCTAGGTGATGCTATTATATAAATTAATAATACAAAATTACAAGGACAGCACTGACTGGATGTGATGTACTTTTATAGAGAGAGCCCAAACAAATAAAATAATAAAGTAGAAAGGTTAACCAGGGATACAACCTGTGTTTGAGGATTGGTTCCAGGTGAATGATACAAATCAATAATGCATACTAGAACCATTGTAATTTGGGGGTCGGAGATTGCAGTACTGCTTGATGTAGAAAATTAAGGCCATGATTTGAGCAGTATCTAAGTACAAACTCTAACTATACTGTAAGTCCTGGGTGATGCCCACATTATTTAAGTTAATTTTTCTAGGAACATGTATGCAGTGAAGCCATTAATCTGTTCCCTTTCAAATGAGAATGATTATTTAGTCCAGTGCCTCACTAAGTACCTTCTGGCAATAAAGAACACTATACTGATGAATTTCCCTTGATGTTTGTTAGACCTGGTGTGGTCAAATCACTGAGAAACTTGTGGATATTAAGAATCTCCAGATTCCTAAAAATTCATCTCCAATTTGCTCATTTTCTGCACTCCCACTCTGCATACTGTGCTTGGTACATTCCTCATTGCTATCTTTATTTATTCTAGGGAACTTTTCAGATTCTATGCATCATCTAATAACAAAAGTTGCACAATAAGGTTTTATTTCTGCTGTTTATGGGGGCTGTCTCAATTTGTTCACTGTCATAAGAAGTCGGCATAACCAAACCCAGGCTCAAGTCCTCAATACTTCACATTTTCTACTTTCCTGAAATGAGCTTTCAGTCTCTCTATCCCCCAACTGGCTTGATTATATATCCAAACTCCAGCAAGCGTCCCACATAATGATCATCTACAAGTACTTGATCTGTGTATGTACTGAGAGAGAGAAGGAACTATTCAGTGTGGTACAAGGAAGTATAACTGGAAAAAATGGGATGAAATTAAGACAGGGAAACTTCAGGCTAATTATCAGGAAAATATAATGGATAGTGGGGTTTATTAGATTGTGAAACAGTCAGCCGAGGGAAGCAGTGGAAACCTCAGTGCTTTTGAAAGTGTACAGACTAAATCATTAGAAATTGTACTGTTGGGCACAATCTTCCAGTGGCAAAGGGATGACTAAGATATTTGATAGATTACTTAATGTATTCTTCTGTTTTTCATGGGACACATCATTGCCCCAAATGAACAGCATGGGGATTCCCCTGTCACTATTTTGGGGTAGCTAAACCTTTGACACCCTTCCCCACACATGGTCTGCTCCAGGAATGCCCTATTAGGCCTCAGGCCTCTAGTTGTCGCCTCTCTATGGGCAGGGACCTGCATCCTTCTGCCTTGTGACTGGCTTTTAGACTGCTTCCCCCCTTCAATTCCCTGTGTTTATCCCAGCAGCTGTGATTAACAGTCCAGCACCTGTGCTTTGCTGTCTCTTCACGGGCTATGAACAGTGTACGCCAGCAGTTAGAAGTAACCGCACAGCTCTTTCAAAGCAGAATACATTTAAGGACAAATGCCTTACAGAAAATATGTAAATCAAAGGTCTAAACTAGGGCTGCCAAGCGATTAAAAAATTAATCTCAATTAATCGCACTGTTAAACAATAATATAATACCATTTATTTAAATATTTTTGGATGTTTTCTACATTTTCAAATATATTGATGTCAATTACAACACAGAATACAAAGTGTACAATGCTCACTTTATATTATTATTTTTATTACAAATATTTGCACTGTAAAAATGATAAAAAAAGAAATCATATTTTTCAATTCACCTAATACAAGTACTGTAGTGCAATCTCTTTATCATGACAGTTGAACTTACAAATGTAGAATTATGTACAAAAAACCCTGCAAAAATAAAACAATGTAAAACTTTAGAGCCTACAAGTCCACTCAGTCCTACTTCAGCCTATCGCTCAGACAAACAAGTTTGGTTACAATTTGCAGGAGATAATGCTGCCTACTTCTTGTCCACAATATCACCTGAAAGTGAGAACAGGCATTCACGTGGCATGGTGGCTGAAGCACAAAGGGGCACACAAATGTTTAGTATATCTGGCCCGTAAATACCTTGCAACGCTTGCTACAAAAGTGCCATGTGAAAACCTGTTCTCACTTTCAAGTGACATTGTAAATAATAAGCTGGCAGCAGTATCTCCCGTAACTAACTTGTTTTCTTAGCGATTGGCTGAACAAGAAGTAGGACTGAGTGGACTTGTAGGCTTTGAAGTTTTACATTTTGTTTTTGAGTGCAGTTATGTAACAAAGTCAATCTACATTTGTAAATTACACTTTTACAATAAAGAGATTGCACTACAGTACTTGTATGAGGAGAATTGAAAAATACTATTTTTAAAATCATTTTTATAGTGAAAATATTTGTAATAAAAAATAATATAAAGTGAGCACTGTACACTTTGTATTCTGTGTTATAATAGAAATAAATATATTTGAAAATGTAGAAAAACATCCAAAATATTTAATAGATTTTAATTAGTATACTATTGTTTAACAGTGGAATTAATCACAATTAGTTATTTTGAGTTAATTGCATGAATTAACTGTGATTAATCAACAGCCCTAGTCTACACACATATTTAAGTTTACCAATCTCCTCCCCACCAGTCCTATGGAGACCCTGGCAGGTTCCAGTCCATTTGTCAAAATGAAGACCTTTGTCAGTTCAAGCTAATTCTTTATACCCTAGGTTCTTTCTTGGTCTCCTGGGTCTCTTGAACCCAGCCTGAACCAGTACATGCACACCTCCTGAAGGGGTGGTACCTCTCTGGATATGTTTACCTGTCCTAGGGACTACATTAATTATCCACACATTGCTTTTAGCACCTTCCAGAGCTGCAGCAATCCTCCCTAGTAAGGCAGACTGCAACCCCTAGTCCAAAATGATACATACTACATTGATAAAGCCAATACACTAGTTTCCAAAGATACTGCAGGTGGTTGCAATATCTGTGACAGACCCATCTAAGTTAACAATGATCTCCTCTTCCCACTTGGAGGGGATGGCAGGTCTAGCCATCAATGAGGATGCACACTGCCTCTACCACCCCAGGAGATTGTGTTTTGGGAGCTTTCATATCTTCAGTGGGCTAGGGTGGAAGTTGGCATGAGCAGCACTCACACTGGTCAGGGAGGGCTCTCCAAGAACTGGGTTTGGGGAAGAACTGGCAGTGATTCTGTGCTTAATGGGAGTTGGTGAAGGAGTCTGGGAATGGCACGTGGAAGAAGCCAGGAAAAGGCCTGAAAAGAGGGTGTGACCAGCAACAGTAAGGTTCCCTGGGAAAAAGCGGAGCAGGGCGTGCTTGGGTTTCGGGCAGACTGCTCTTTCAGGTTCTAGTAGGGTGACCAGACGTCCTGATTTTATCGGGACAGTCCCGATTTTAGGGGACTTGTCCCGCGTCCCGACCTTACATTGGTCGGGACGCACTTTGTCCCGATATCGGGGGACCATCTGGTGGAGGACACAAGCCGGTGCTGCCGGCGCCGCTCACCTCTTCTTCCTGGGCCTGGGGCAGTGCAGCTGAACTCCCGGCGCTCGCCCGCCGGCTGGCAGGAGCCTGCAGAGTGCTGCAGCCCCACTCCCCAGGCACGCACAGAGACGGCGAGTAGGTCTCCACTGTGTGCTGCAGGGGCGGGGCTTGTAGGCGCCGGCAGTGAGCCGTGCCGGCAGCGAGCCCCCCCGCCCCTGCCCCCGCCCCCCTCGACCCGACCCGCGCGACCTTAGGAGTCAGAGGGACGGGACCTGGATGCTTCCTGGGAGCCGCTCCAGGTAAGGCTAGCACTGCCTGGGACTCACCTGGCCCCCTGGCAGGTCCCTCTGGTGGGGGGGGGGCTCTGCGTGCTGCCCCCCTCCCTCCCCGAGGGGGGAGGTGGAGACGGAGCAGAGGCAAGCTGGGGGGGGGGGGCGGGGTGTGGAGCTGCCGGTGATTTCTCAGTTTTTCCTGTGCTCCGGCAGTTTTTTTGTTTTTTTTTTGTTTTGCTCCGCCGCCTGCTTGGTTTTTTTTGCTCCGCCCCCCCGCGTCCCGATATTTGACCTCTGTCATCTGGTCACCCTAGGTTCTAGGGTAGTAACCTGTAATAGAGGGAAGGCACAGCTCTTCCTATAGTGCCACCTAGGCAGGTAATGCAAAACCTCTGCACTGGGACGAAAAGAAATGAGGAGGGCTGATGAATGACTTTTTTGGTGTTGCTTAGACTTGTTGGTTTTGCCCAGAGGGGAGAGGACTTTTGTTTTGGCCAAAGAATCAAACCATCCAACCACCAACTCACTGGAGCACTTACGTACACGAGGTTTGGGAGAAACAGAGGCACAGATGACCTGACTCAGGACAGGGCAATCTGCAAGATTGCAGGGGCCAACATACCCACTGTGAAATAGTCACCCAGGAGATTTGAGATTTGTTTGTCTTATGGGCTGAGCAAACTGCACTCTCCCTCACCGATCGACACACACACAATGGAACAATCCAAAGGATACACCACAATGGGAACCTCAAAATGCTTATTAGTTACTACCCTGCTTAGGTTTCTAGAAATGAAATGTCATTTCTCCCCTTTAAGTAGATCCTTAACTCTCAGATACACACTTCCATTCACTGTCACAAGAGCTTTTGGGTTTGAGTAAAAACAGGATAATACAGTAATCCAGGTTCTGAGTATTTTGAACAATACATGCCTTTGTCTATTTTGTAAATTATCTGCAGTCTTGTCATGCCTTATTATGTATGTGAGAAGCCACAATGAAACCAATACAAATAAAATTGCAAAGAAGGGGGCAGGGGAAGGAAAATATCACTTGCTTCCAAATGGAAGAAGTGCAAAAGTAATAGGAATGAATTCTTATTTCCCATATTTTCTAAGAAAGTATTACAAACACTGAATAAAATCTCCTCCTCTTTTCCTGTTTTATATTCCTTTGCCTTAACAGAGTTTATTCTGAAACCTTACAGATCTCCAACAGCAAAGAAACATCAACTTAATGAAATCAGAAGAAATGGGGTGGATGGAATCAGGAAAATTAAATTTTCACTTCTGGAGATCTGTGTTCAAATTTGACAAAATCTAGTGAAATGAACTTGATAATTTTACTGACTTACTAGACTTGTTTGTATCAGAAAAACACCATGTCATTCAATATAACTACCAATTTATGGGCCTGGAAAGACTAGTTGGAATTGCAGGATAATTGTAGGTCAACAGACTGAGACTGATTAACACAGCCGTTTGTGGAAGCTTGTGTCTGTCTCATATTCATGAGCACTGGAGATTTTCCCTCTCTTAACAAAACTTTTAAGCCATAAGAGAATAAAAATGACTACAAAATGCTTTTAATGACCTCATAGCTAGCTGAATTATTGACATTTACTAGTTACCACACTATCATCTTCCACCTTCTCCTTCCCTTGACAATAAGCCTTATTCCATATTAATGTTTCTTCTGTGTTACTGTTGAGAACACAATGCACCACCTATGCCCTAATAAAAAGCCGTTGATATTTATTATTTCCTAAACAGCAGGAATACTGTACTTACCAGCATGAGTTTAGCAACAACACAGTTGGACCAAGGACTAGATGAGCACAGATGATAACAGATGGAAAGTCTGACTGAGGATAAAGTTCAGATACGTGAGGGAATCTGAATAGGTTTTTTTTCAAGCTACTTCAGTTCTGAAAAGTAAAGTTGAAAGGAATTATTTGCCTGAGGAAAAATAGTTCAGAATTGAGCTTGCATTAAACATCTTCAACAATATTTTAATAAAAAACACTTCAACTGAATGGTGTAAAGGTTTCTCTGCATTAAATTCACCTATAAACAAGCACATTAACTGCTAGATTCTGCCATCCTTACTCACTTTGCTCCAGATGCCATTTTAAAAAATTCTGGTTGCAAAAATGTAGAAGTAGTACATATAAGAGTCAGCTTGCCAGTTGACACTTGGGTATGGCTACCATTTCTGCCTCACATTAAACATGCTGAGGCCCACAGATGTCTGGTTTTGTGTGCTCTGTGAATTTTGCCCAAAATGTAACACTGCCAGAAGTTGCTCAGACATTGTAATTTAGCTCCCTTAGAGCCCCAGTAACACCAACCTTCACAAGGAGCACAAGAACATGCCATTTAGAAAATAGTGACAACTGCTCCAGAGAGCTCCTCAGATACATAGTCAAATGGACAAAAAAGAAAAGAAAAGAAAAGAAAAAAATGTTATACTTACAATCAAGTCCAGGCTCAGAGAGAGAGAGAGAAAGAGCTATTAAGAAGCACCTGAAAGACACCACAAGAGAAGTGAGAAGTCATCTTACTTGCCAGTGGCCAGTTTGCAGTTATGCTTTTCTTTCTCAGTTCAGTACAAGAATAGTGTAGTGTTGCTGCAAGGACTTAAAGAATATTGCAAGCCAAGAACTGCAACAACTGACTTCTGGAGTTGGCCACCTGCAATGTCTCAGGCTGCACCAAAATACAAATAAAAGTAAATGTTTGGTGCACGGTCCGGCAAATAATGTTCACCTGCTATATCCTTGCCAGCTGAGAGGATGGATGGCTCAGAGGTTAGGGCAGTAGCTGAGGACTTGGATTCACTGCTTCACCACAGACTTCCTCTGTGACCTTGGGCAAGTCACTTAGCATCTTTGTGCCTCAGTTCCCCATCTGTGAAATTGTGATATTAGAGTACTTCCCTAGCTCACAGTTGTGTTCTGAGGATAAATACAGTCAGGACTGTGAAACAGTTTGAGATCTACTGATTAAAAGTAGACTACATAAAAGCTAGGCTTTATTATTATTATGAAAAGCTACATTAACGGATATTAAGATTGTGTAAGTCCTGAAAAGTCAGGAAATACCAAAGTTAAAGTCTCACAAACAACCTAAACTCTACCCATGTCATGGTTCAGGGCATGAGTCACCTTCAAACAATTGTAGGTTAGGGAGAAACATCCCTTATTAGCTGGTTATATTAGAATTGTCCACTACAGAGAAAAAGTGTCCTTTTTCTGACAGTAGGTATTGGCTACTGTCAAAAAAGGACACTGATACAGATGTGCCACTGGTCTGATCCAGTATAGTAGCTCCTTTGTGCTTAATACATTACTGCAAGATAGTAAGTGATCATGTAATCAAAGACTATTTCTTGAATGACAACATAATATCATGCAAGAGAACAATTTTATTACTGTGTTATCCAGGTTTGAAGAGGTCTCATCCTTAAATCTGGCATATAGAAATATTATTAGAAAGAAGCAAATGTTTTGGAAGCATGGTTTTCCCCAAAACGTTCTCTTAAGTACATTCTTATAGAGAGCCACCTGTTGCACTATCAGGGAAAACATAGGTACTGAACAAATGAACAAAGTTTTATCTTCATAACTGTGCACTGAGTAGTGGTAACTGCATATGGCGGCCGACCTGCTGGCTGTGAGTGCTGCATTTGCGCCTTTTCTGAATTTCTTGCTGGCAGTATAGTATTGAATATTGCAGTAGCAGTCTGTACTCTTTTTTGTCAGCTTATAAAAAAGTTTAAAAACACTAAAGATTTTTATTACATGAAGCTGTTAAGTCTAAAATGTTAAGAGTATTTTGAAAAAAAAGTTTTGTTTTGTATTTTATTTCTAGGCCTAGAAATGTATGTGATAATTAGTCACATCTGGCTATACCACTCATGTAATTTTACATGTTTAGAGTAATAAGTAGTCAGAAATATCACTGGAAACAGATCTATTTGCCTGCTGGTCACATCTCTGTTGAGTACATCTCTAAACAAGTAAACTGCTTTGCAGTGCTATGTTTTTAATGTCTGATTTCTCATAAAATATATTCTTGATATTATCCATCTGCCTTTGCAATCAGGCATTGGACAAATTTATGTAATAAACCACTTAGATGTTTCATCTATACTGATTCTAGCTGAGATTCAATGACTTCACTCACCTTGGTTTGGACTAGCAGGGTTAAGGCCAAAGTTACTTTCCTTTACTTGCTTCTGATTTTATATTTTAGAAGAGGGAAAATGCTTAAGTGGGATGTTTCCTCCTCCACATATTCAGTTCCTCCCATAGCCTGGTCCAACTGAAACATCGCATGGACCCAGAGGTGAAGAGAGAAACTACATTAAACATGCTCTCTCCCCCCTGCCCTGACTGTGGCCAACCTGCAGGGAAAAAGGAAGATATTTAGTACAGCCCAAAGTAAATTACCTTCTGTTGTGTGCTCAGAATATCCACCTGACTAAGATGCAGAATGAAGCTGGAAGCTGCTGGCAGCTCAGTTACTGGTGCTGCTGTCCTGCCATGGCTGGGTGGGAAGCTACAGGAAAGTGCAGAGAGATTATGTCCATGTGTGTCCTGAATCCCCAAGGCAGGAGGTCCAGATACCCACAGATCCCGGAATCTCAAATCCTTTTTCAAGCTCTGGTCCATTGGAGCCATAGAATATGAGCATTCTCCTTCTCTGCTTTGTGGGACCAGCTAGTGTGCTGGGTCAAGCAGAGCTTGAAAAAGGATTTGAGATTCCGGGATCTGAGGGTATCTGGACCTCCTACAACAGAAGATAATTTGCTTCCGAGCAGGAGTTGAGCATATGGGCCTGTGCTTTTATATTGACTTTACAGAGGAGCAAACTGAGCCATAGAGCACAGTTTGCCTAAGGTCATAACAGCAGGTCAGTGACAGAATCAGGAATAGGATCCAGGATCCTCTTCCTTGCTCTGCTAGACCATATTTCTACCGCAAATTCATTATGAGATGAAACAGCCCCCATGATTGTATGGATAGCTGGTAAATGAGCCAGCCTGTCTCTCTAACTTGGGTGGCTTGCTACAGACTAGTGTATGTACAAAGGTAAAAATATAATACTTATTCTAATCTCATATTAATTAACTTCAATGTGTGCAAGATGACTTGTAATTATATTATGTTATTTCAGTGATATTAGATCCCATACAAAATGATGGGAATATTCCAGCTACCTTCTCTCTCTTTTCAAATAACAATATTTAATATTGAAAATTAGGTAGTTAAATGTTTGGATACAAAGCTACTTCTTTCTTTTACCTAGACACAGAATAGACACCAGTTTGGGTCATTCTGCTTCAAAGATTTCACAAGCTGAATTTTATTTCCCACTGAGGGCTGAATTTTAAAAGCTACAAATTGTACAAATACATGTGGGTGCTGTTTATGTCATTTAGCTATCTAACTACCTGATATGCACATGCAATCAGGTAGTTTGAAGTCTAAATTACCTAAACGGAACCCAAAGACAAATACAGGTGAAAATAAGGGTGTCCCAAGGGGCAAAGACTAGGATGAAAAGATCAGGCCCCATAATCAGGTGGAATAAAGAATTCTAATCTAAAGGACCCAAGTACTGTACAGTAAATCCATAAAAATGGGTCCTCCATTCCCAAGCCATACAGGATGTGGCAGTCTATCTTGGGACAACCACTTGCTATATTAGTGATGAATATTTCAGCTATGTACGGAAAAATGTTTCTAGTGAATGTTGCCATTTAAATCATTTTAAAAAAATCATTGGTAAAATTTGTTTGAGGGTGGAAAGAAGTCAGTTGCTTAAAACAATAGCTATTACTACTATTTTCATTTAGGATTAAAACAAATAAAACAGATTTTTATCAAATTATGAGAACAGAAAGATGACAAAAGATCAGTCATTCTAACCCCTCTGTGATAACAGGAAACTGTGTTGGATATGTCTCTGATACTGAAGGGAAATCCTTTTGTAAACCATTTCAGTGGAAGGTGAAAATCCCCAAGTACTTGATAATATGCTCTTGGAGAAAATGTATTCCCAATCTCCCAAGTACATGAGATCAAACAGCACCATGGTTAAGGATATCTCTTTGATATACCAGGATAGGACTGGGAGCCTTATAAGGAAATTGTAGTCTTCACTCATCAACAGCAGCTTCCATGCTGGGATCAGAAGACAAGTTAAAAATAGCAGGCCCCACAGACAACAGAAAGCATACTTTATCATGCTAGAAGCGTGACTAGACCATCAGAACAATGCATACAACCATACAGAGCAACTAAGGGGATATGACAGCCCCCATAGCAATTTTTCAGATCCCCAGGGCAGCAAATCTGCCTTGGTCACTAAAGATTCTGCAAAACAGATAAACAATAGTTTTTTCCAGCTCTTGAATAAAGGGTTATTCAGTGAATGTCAATGAAATAACTAACATTTGTTGTAAGAAAACAGTTTAAAAATATCTGGTAAAGGAACATCTCCTTTAAACAAATTATTGTTTAATAAGCACAGTTTAGAATTTTTTTTTTTTACACTTTCTTGTAATGAAATTACGAAGATGATCATTCACTGATCGGTGAAACAACTACCACAATCACCATATGTCTTTTTTTATAGTCAAGGTGCCCAACAGAACTTTGCAAAGTAATACTGGTAAATACTGGTATTTCAATGATTGTTCGGCCCAGCCAAATAGCTATCATGAGCTTGGAGGTGCCTTACTCAGAGCATGGAACCTTAGAACTTGTCTTACTGTGAAGTTATACCAAAGATATCTCCTCAGCTTTTAGCTAAATGCTGTGAGCTCTTCAATTGAGGCATCATCTCACTTAGTACTGCAATGCAATATTAGAATTGGAGCACTGGTATAAAATCTGAATCCTCAACTTTCTGGCTCAGAAGCAAAAATGATACCAAGAAAGGCATTCTAAAAATAGCCAAATGAATAGGGTACACTCTGCTTAAGTAGATTAGAACTGTCTAAAGAAAGTATCAGACTTAACTAGGATATTTTTCTTTTTCTTTCTTTTTTAATGTAATGGTTGGTTAAAGAAGATAATGTAGCTGCCTCTAAGTAGTCACTTGTGAAACTTCTTGCATAGCCTTCTGAACTGTAACTTTTCCTAACATGCAGACTTTTAAATAAGCAACATTTCAGCCTGATTGAAATTTAGGAGAATGGTAATGAGATGCCATAAAACATTCTATCCAATTTGTCCTACAGGGAAGTTGGAGTGCATAAGGGGTTGAAAGACAAGTGGCAGAGTAGTGTTTTTGCAGTTGACAGCTCTCCTGCCATAATCCTGTTCTGAATGCTGTAGAGGGAATTAAAATGGTGTTTAAATATGTTACTGTCAGGGCTGTTACCTAGAAAGGATGAATCTTGGGTGTGTATTACTAACAGACTATTTATTTAACTCTCAGCATTAGTGTGAGGGAATGATGTCCATGAAAGGACTTGGTGCTATAAAACAAAGAACTAGGAATTTCCCTGGTCAGCATGAGCTATGAAAAGTGAACTGGAAACATGGTCCCCTTCATTTACTAGACAGCTGTAATTTGACCAGTCAAAAGAACAAAGGATAAAACAGGCTGTCATGTAATTAGGCTCCTTTGTGTTTAGGAGGAGAGATTGGTGAGAGCATTGAGGAGTCTTATTTATAGCTGAAACACAAGAGCAAGAAGAACCTTCTTCTATTCATCTTCCATTCAAAATCAATTAAGCATATTTTGATCCCTTGAAAGGTTCTTTGTGAAGCTGCCTTGTATTTCCATGACTTCAGATAAAATGTCTGTCAAACATTATGTTTAAAATAGCTGAATAGAAAGCAATGAACAAAAAGTCAGCTACTCCTTGAGAGTTACTTCTATAACAATTATTACAGGATGGCCTCAGTTACTGAAGACTGAATATTATCCATGCTGCTGAACTATGTACATAATACCAGATTTTAGTGCCTCTCTTGCACAATGACAGTGAACTTTCCATTGAGCTGGAAGCTCAATCAGGTGCAGTTATACTACTGGAGTAAACACAGTTATCTAACTGGAGACACAGAGTTTCATTGCAAATAGTGCAAAGGAAAAGTGTGTTAGCAGAAGAGAAATTTAATTCATCACTCCATTACACCTGTTAATGTCAGTGGGATTATACTGGGGTAAAACTGGTATAATTGAGTAAAAACAGGCCCAAGAATTACTGGCATTGTAGGGGGCTAAGAATTGTTTTAAAATGCCCATTCATTTGTTTTAGTGTGGATCTATATATTCAGAGGTGGTGCGATCTGATATTCTTTGTATACTCTTGGTTTCCCATTTACGTAGCATGCACCCTATATTTTGGGGAAAACAGCTGAGGAGGAACAATGAAGAAAGTGATCAAGGCACTCAAAGACCTGTAAACCCCGCCCTGGTGTCACTGAGTGCTGCGGCATACCTGTCCCCTCCAATTGTTCTGTGTACCATAAGCTTGGAAGCAACTGCTAATGCTCTCTAAGTCCTAGGCTCTAGAGTCCTTGGTGATCTCCCAAGGAAAGCACATTTTAAGTAACTGGATTCCTTTACTAGGGTTGCCAGAACATAACAGGTGTAAATATCTTAGGAACAGCTACTTTAACTTATAATCATAACAAATAATAAACCATCAGTTCCCAACGCAGCCCCTAGGGGCAGTGCCAGACAGGGGTACAGAGGTAACAGTCTTGCTGGCCGCCGTCAGCAAAAGACTGCATCCCTGCCTGCCAGGATGCCTGCTACCTTGCTTTCCCTCTGCAGCCAGCTCCAAGACTGCTACCTCCAGCCTGCCACTCCTTTTTGCCCACAGTCCCTGGCTTTCTACTGAGACTGCTCCCTTCTGAGCTCAGAATGTTATTCTTTTTCCTATTATAGTCGGCTAATTCCAAAGTATAACAAAAACAGAGCAAAAAGCCCAAATCAAATTATAAAAATAAAATAGGGAATAAGCAGGGGGAAATATTTTAGTGTTTTAAAGGAGATATTCCCAAATACAGGGTACATATAAAACAATTTTTTTTAAATATATTTGATAGTCTGTTCAATAATAATTCCCTTGCTTTGCAAATGTTAACTCATTAAGTTCCCAGGGATTCCATGTTTGTAGAAAGGGCATTAATATCCTCTTAAAATAAGATTAAAAATACCAAAATTCAAAACAAAAAATCAGTCCTTCCCTGTGTCTAAGCAAAGATCTGGTGGGTTTTGCTAGATGTAAGCCTGGAAATACAATGCAGCAGTAGTGGGAGAGAAGGATCAGTCAGCTTTTGGAAGTGCCTCAGTAAACATATGTTTTTATCAGCATCTGTTGTCTCTCTTCACTATTTTGACAAAGATGAGGCTTTGGATCGTTCACAGCAAGATCGTCTTTGTAAACTGAGGCCCCTAATTAATCAACTGTGTTGATAATTTACAGAACAGACAGTGTTATCGAGGATATCTTCCCCGCTTCCTATATATGAGTGAAATACATCCTGGCCTCACTGAAATAAATTGGAGGTTTGCCATTGACTTCAATGGGGCCAGGGTTTCACTGTGTATCAGTAGGGATAGGTTTCCTGTGTGGTGCCCAAAGTGGCTTATTTATTTTATTGGATGCTCTCATGCCTTGTGACACATGAGGCAACCCAGTCTGTTCACTTCCGTCTGTCTAATGCCACATTTCTTGCTCTGATATAGACTATGTCCATCACAGCAGCATCTTTCTCCTCTTCTCCTCCTCTTCTCTGTCATCCACCAGGTGATATCCAAGCAAGTGCTTGTCTAGAAATACAGTTTGACATCTGTACAACATATCCAAACCACTTCAGACTTCTTTCTCAAGTCATCGTCTCTACAATCTGCGGGCCAATCCTTTGTAACATTTCAGCAGTGAACACCAAGTATTCTTTGCAAGCATCTCCGATGGAATGCATTAAGTTTCCTACGGTGGGTTGCTAGTGTTTGCCAAGTTTGAGAAGCATGATGGCATTGTAGAGCATTATCTTGGTTCTTTTGTGAATCTTCTTATTTTTTTCAGATATTTCCTAGTCTCAGAAAGGCTCCACTTACCTTCCCAACTTTTGCCTAAAAGAGTGGTACCACGTGGGCCAACAGAAAAACCCATCATGAGTAAGTTGCAAAAAGGGGATGAGCAATGCAAGCCGTGGTTGCTTGTGCACAAACTCTAGAATTTAGCATTCAGCGCTGGCTGCTCAGCATACTTAGTTAAGATATCTCCCCTGCATCTCTGCCTGCTGCAGCACTTATTACTAATATTACTTGTAAGATCTGGCATATTATTAAAAATAACCCACCAACTAGGGATTCCTATGCCTGCCTGCACAGATTGACAGGCTAAAAGGCAGCAGCAGCATCTGGTTAATTACTATGATTCTTAAATTTCCAGACAGTCATTATTTCAAGACTTTGACATGATAATACGGACCTGTCTCACTATGAAAAAGTGAGGGTTCTTCAAGGCATTTAATATTCACTGTTAGAGCTCTACTAATACCCAAGTACTGTACAATGGAGTATGTCAATCTATTAGCTACGGGAGCACCTTTTTGTTCACAGACGATGGAAGCCTTAACTGAATTTCCTGTTTTGGTTTTTGTTTTGGTGGGGGAGGGAGATTATCTGCCACATAGTTATTTTTAATGGGCTTTGTGGATGTTTTTCCTTAAAAAAAGAAGAAACCAAAACCCTGTACATTAACAGCCACCTATGGATTAGGTCCAGCTAAATCAGCTCATATGTAATTTGTGGACTAAAACGAGGCTCTGAGAGGTCAAGTCCTGGTTTCCTTGAAAATAGAATAGAGTTTAGTGTTAAATAAATCATAGCCAATTCAAGGAATTTCAAAGCTATTTATGAAATACCAAAAGCTGCTGAACTTCATGAGCATCTGCAACTCTCATTGGTTCCATTGAGAGATGCCAGGGCTGAGTAAACACTCAGAATCTCTTGTGATTTGACCAAAAAGTAGTGAGGAGAGCTGGTCAAAATTTATTAATTGAAACTTTTTGCATTAAAAAAAACTAAAAATGACTCTTTGACTAAACTGAATATTTTGTGTCAAAAATTCTGGCTTTGTTGAAAACGGAATATGTTCATTTATTCAAGAAAGTCATGGAAGAAAAGTTTTGACACAATGATTTGTTTTTAGTTTCATTGAAACGGTTTCATGAGGACAAAATATTTCCAAAATAGTTCTAGTAGGGAGTTATACAACAGCTGCACAATGACTACACAAATGGCATAGTCAGAATACTATCAATGACAGCTTGCAAAGTCTCGGATCTCAGAACCTGCTATACACCTATGGACAAATCCTGGGGCTCTTACTCACTGATGCCAATGGGAATTTGCATTAGTAAGGCCTAAATACAATTTATTGAAAACCTCACCTCGAGTGCCCCCAATTCAGCACTTAAGCATGTGTTTAAGTGTTTGGAGTCTTGATTATGAAAGAAGAAAGATTAGTATGGATATCAGTAGTACTAAATTCTTAAGGATTATAGAAGAATATAACAGAAAATTAAATCACTTATATTTTAATATTCCCTCCCCCCAAAAGCATAATAAAATTCCAGTTGAAGTTGCTTAAGTGCATATACCAACAACAGAAGCATTAAAAAAAGCCTAGGCTATCATTAGCTAAAGTGGTCAGCCAACTCTGGCAACCTACAACTGTGGTTTTGCATTCTCCATATTATCCCACCAAAACAAAAAAGGCTTCTCTTTACATCTTCAGAGTGGGAGAATTCAAGAACTTCCTCTAGTCACTGCTTCACTTGTTGTGTGCGTCACATGAAAACAAAGGCTCTAATAGGACTACTTCCTGAACACAAAATTGCTGTTCTACTTTTGGTGACCTTTGAGTCTGCTTGACAGTAAATATGATAAAGCTAAACATTTTTGTTAGACTCCATCTTCTCACAGTAGAATTTACGGGGAGTGTTAATTTTGATTGTTCCTGCCGTCTTAGTCAACCTAGCAACATAGTTCTCTCTTGACTGCCACATCAAGTTTCTGACCACTCCTGCAGAATGAGTCTGAATTTAACCTTGCTTCCTAATATAGTTCATGCCTTTGTGACTGCTGGGCTAGTTTAATGCAGCATTGTACGTTATGGCTCATCTGAGACAAATCACCAAGAAAGGAAATTATAAGGCAATATTTTATAAGCTAGAAGTTCTGTAAAAAGCTGCTGCCAGAATTTTAACTTATACCAAACAAATTCAGTGTGCCAACTCAGTTTTGAGAACATGGATTGGCTTGCTGCCAGAAATCAAATTCATTTTCAGATTGCTCTAATGACTTATAAAGTCATGTACCTTTTGGCAGCTGTGTATTTGAGATACTTACAATCCTAGTAAAATCCTGAATGTTATCTGAATCCATTCGTACATTTGTATGAAATATCACACATAAGAAACTGTCACTTTTCAGCTCTATTTTTCTAAAGGTGGGGAAAAATCATTTTTCAGCAATGTATTTTTACATATCTTCACAAGCATTTTTTCTGCTGCTTAGCCAACAACCCCTCCCATAACCCCGCTCCCTCCCCTACCAAAAACAAACAAACAAACTTGGGTATAATAGGTGTGGAAGGCAGGTGGGGGAAAATGCTCAGAGTATCTGTTCTTATAAGCCCCTTTGTTCTTGGTCTGCCCTATGCTATACTATGGATGGACACTTCAGAGTCTGTAAAGCAAAAGCACTGAGCTTTGGGGAAAAAAGAGCAGTGAAAAGGAATTTGAAATAATATTGATGACAATGAGATGGCACTATTATTTGTGGCCAAACATTTTCAACACAGGTGCCTAAAAGGTCAGGCACATAGGGCTTGTCTACATGAACAATTAGTTTGCAGCAAGCTGAGCTGTAAATCTATCCTGCATGATCCTGCCATGGACTAACTGTCTGTGAAGACCCTGTATCAAAGAGCACTAGACAAAAAGCACATTAATTAACTATGTCAGCAGGATCCAAAGGACAATTAGTCCATGGCAGGTTAGTGCAGGGTAGATTCACAGTCCAGCTTGCTGAAGCTAAATGTTCATGTAGACAAGCCCTTTGTTACCTGCTTTACATTAAAATCAGTAGGAGCTTGGAGTGTTCAGTACCTCTGAAAATCTTGCCACTTATTCTGAAGCCTAAATTAAGCTAGGCAAAAAATTTCAGCTGAAACTTATTTTGCCCCCCCCCATCCCAAAATGCAGATTTGGGTTGACTGAAACATTTAGCTGCTTGATATTGCTTTCACTGAATTGTCTGATTTTTTTTTTCAAAAAAAGTAAATCTGTTCCATTTAGACATTTTCAAAATGAAATGTTTCAATTTTTTATTTCAAATGACATTATGTTTCAAAATTTACTTCAATTTTTTAAAAAAATTAAACATTTAAGAAAAGATTGAAAACGAAATAAAACATTTTGTTTTGGGTCTGTGACGGGGCGTGCATGCCCCGCACTGGGATTGCAGGGGTAATTCCTCTCTTTGGGCTGAGGAGGCCATGCCTCTTCTACCCTGCTGGGCATGCTCCAGCTGGAGGCCAGGTATAAAAGGGAGCAGCCCAGTTCATTTGGGGCTGACTGCTGGAGGGGAGGGAGATATGTTTCAGACTTCTGCTGAAGGATTCATGATGCGGTGGCCAGCCAGATGGCAATTACCCACGACCCCCAGGCTCCAGATGCCACAGAGGAAGGAGAGACCGGGGGAACCAGGAGACCAGAATCTGCAGAGATGTGGGTAGGAAGTAACGCAGGAAGGCTTTGTGGGGAGGTGGTTGGAGACCCGGAGACTAGCTTGGTGTGTTTTGGCCGGATCCCCGCCAAGCTGGTGGCGGGCAACCCCGTCACTGACAGGGCCCTGGGTTGGGACCTGGTGGAGAGGGAGGGCCCGGGTCCTCCTATTCTAGTCACCGCTCACCCTAGGATGGCAGCCCGCCTCACTACTCTACTGACTCTGGCTGCTAGGCCACACGGCCCTGATCATGAGGACCATTCTACTGACTCCGGCCACTAGGCCGCACGACCCCGATAGACAGGGCAGGTAGATTGACTTTGGCTGTTAGGCCACATTAGTCTGAGAACCCAGAGGGGTTGTGCAGAGTTGCCCGCAGGCCTATAACAACCCGTGTTCCACCCCAAAAGGGAATAGGGTGTGCATGACCCATGACAGGGTCCAACAGAACATTTCATTGGACCCAAAACAGTTTTTTCACAATTTTTGAGTTTACCAAAATATTTGAAAAATTTTCATTTCAGCTTGACCCAAAATGATTGCCCCATTTTTTGGAATGGCCAGCAAACCTAAAAATCAGTTATTCCTACAGCTCTACCCTAAATGTAAAAGTAAACTTTTGACTTTAGGTACAAAAGTTTTTGCTTCTTTTTTTCCAGCATAATTCTATTTAGTTTTGCTACTGTTATTTCAGGTTTTGTGGATCCTATCCCATTACTGAAATAAAAATTTTAAAAAGATGCTTACATTGTATGTGTATCTATTTTTGAGAAGGTGTCTCAGGATTTATATTAGTCTGTCAGGATGAAAAATACAGCAAAATGTTTCTGTGATGACTCAGAATTATTCATTCTCCTTGTGCTTTCATGAGAAAAACCTGACTCAAAAGTGTAATGACCACTACCATGTGTCATCAGCAGGGACTGAATCTGGAAATTTCAGCACTTAATGTATGGGAGGAGTAGGATGGTCTAGTGGTTAGGGTTCTAGCCAGGGACTTGGGTATCTGAGTTTAATTCCCTGCTGTATCGAAGACTCCCAGTCTGACCTTGGGCTAATCATTTAGTCTCTCTATGCCTCAGTTCTCCATCTGTAAAATGGGGATAATAGTACTTCCCTGCCTCATAGTGTGTTGTAAGGAAAATACACAAAACATTGTGAGATGCTCAGATACTACAGCAATGGGAGCTATATAAATACTTTAGATAGATGGGTCTATCTCTTGGGCTAATGCAGTACACGCATTATCTGGCAGCAGAAGTAGATTCTTATCCGCTGTGAACCAGCCCACTTGAGAAGGAAAGACACAATTATCCATTATAGTTCAATAATTCATCCAGTTAGGGAGCTGGAGTAAAAACATGCTACTTACCACAACTATGCAAAACAGCTTGAAAGCTGGATTTTCTAACAGCAAGAATAAATGAAATTTTCAGAACATATAGTTAAAAACTTGAGACCAAATGAGTGAGGAAACTGAGGTTGGGTTACAGATCTTCTGTGGAAAAAAAAAATTAAACTTCTGAGGGCAGGGACTGTAACCTCACATACTTGTGTAGCACCAAGCATAATGAGGACTTGATTCCTACTGGTGGCTTTCAGTACTACTGCAATAGAAACAGGTCCAGATTCACAATGTACCTCACTACCTGCCTACTCCTACTGTTCTCAAAAGCACTAGACACACACAGTTGGGGATGGATTTTCAAGAGAGATCAGCTCCCATTAGCGACACCTGAATTAAGCGGTCAAATTTTCAAAAAAGTTCAGCACTCGCCGTTCCTTATGGGAGACACACCTCCCCGAGTATTGTGATAATTACATTGTGAGGTACTCTAGTAGTGAGGTACTCTAATAGTATAGGGGTGGGAGCCAGATAAGTATTGAATATAGACAGACAGACAGGAACAAAAAGTTTAGATACAGATCCAACAAACAGATCAGACCTCAGTAATCAAATTTGAAGATTATTTTACCTCAAATACTAGCTATTGCTTTGTGCAATTGCCTTTAAAAAAAAAAACAATAGACTTACTTCAGACAACAACTGTAATTGGACCAAGCCAGTATATTAGTTTTTCTTTGGATAATAAGCTGAAACAGCAATTCTATATAGTCCTCATTCTGACAACTACGGATTTGACTCCTATGAAAATGTGTCTACTTGCACATGCAGAAAGACGGATCACAGAGTTTGTTAATATACAAACAATGTTTTTACAACTAATTTAACAATTGACTGGGGGGGAAATACTCACTGAGTATGTTATATGTGATTATTATTCAACCAGCTCTGTTAAGTGGGTTAGGGGAATGCTTGACGTAAGTGATAGACACCAGATGGCTCCACCTCATTAGTAATCCTACACAGTCTGAGGAGTAGGAGCCAAGGTGGACCTCAGGGGAAAGTAGTATGAACAAGCCATACCTCCAGAGTGGGATAGAGTGAATTCTAAAACAAGCTCTTTGGTGTACTTGCAATTATATCAAGGAGGGTAGAGAAAAGGAACAGATGTAAATAACTGAAGAATATAATTTGACTGAGCAGGATCAGAAACACAATGAGGGGCAGGCTGCATCTACAGTAGGTTTGCCAAATTCCTAGCCTACAAGTCAGATCCAACCTACTTGATGTATTAATCTGATCCCCATGACAGACTAAGTCTGCAGGATTTAATATAAAAGTAAATTTTCTAGTTTTTACAGCTTCTGAATGTGAAGCAGTGCTATGCAGTCTTACTGGGCCCACCGACAGAAAGCTTGGAATAAATAAAAGATGGCTTAAGCATTCCGACCATGCACCAAAAGAGCAATGAAGGTGATTTCTGCAAATAAAAAAAACCTACTATTTTTTAAGTTCAACCCCTGTATTTGTATCCTTCATTTCTGGTATCCCTTTCCTATTATGGGTGTGTAAGATGAGGAGTGGAAGGGAACCAGATACCACAGTCTGTGTGGTTATGGTTTTAAACAATTGATTTTGTGGTACATATAAATTGGGCATCAAGAGCAAAGATATTTATATATTTGGGGGCAAATAGATCAAGACATTGAACAGCTAAAGGGGCTTAATCACAGCACATGATGACAGTCTGGGGGAAAGAACTGTGCATGAGTCATTCCTATGAACGATTTCAGGGTGGTAGCCATGTTAGTCTATATCAGCAAAGTACTCCTCAAGTTCTCCTTGTTGTTTTTCCTATGAAAGAGTACACTAACTAAAATATTAGATCACTTCATTTATGTATGTGAGCATGGTGATGGAGGCTATATAAGAACTAGATAGCTACCAGGGTTCAAATATTACACAAGTACTTATTTTCCATACTGTAACTGACTGGTTCCCCCTCGGGTGCCACCTGGAACTGGGGTACCACTGAGCCCTCTGACTCACCATCCTGGGCTCCCTCTTACACTGTGATGCTGTGACAAGCTGCAGACCTGCTCCTAGTCCTACACTTCCTCCAGCATTCACACAGGTAGGCACATACCCAGCTGAAGTTACATGCCGGCTCTCTGACCAGCCACTGTATACCAACAATAGAGAGGCTATAGACAAAATAACCACCAGCTTCCCAGCCTAGGCTTGAAATTAGACAAAGGTTTCTAACCATCAGAGGAGTGAAGTTCTGGAACAGCCTCTCAAGAGGAGCAGTGTGGGTAAATAACCTAACTAGCTTCAAGACTGAGCTTGATAAGTTTATGGAGGGGATGGTATGATTGGCTACATGCCATTGTAGGCACTATCTGGAACTGCTAGTAGCAAATATCCCCAATGGCTGGTGATGGGACACTAAATGGGGAGGTCTCTGACTTACTACAGAGAATTCTTCCCCAGGTGTCTGGCTGTTGGGTCTTCCCAAAATGCTCAGTGTCCAAATGACTGCCATATTGGAGGGCGGTAAGGAATTTCCCCCCAGCTCAGATTGGCAGAGCATATCCTTACATCCTCCTTAACCAAACACATGCTTGACAAAAAGCAACAGAGGGTCCTGTGGCACCTTTAAGACTAACAGAAGTATTGGAGCATGAACTTTCGTGGGTGAATGCCCACTTCATCTGAGAGGCTGATGAAGTGGGCATTCACCCATGAAAGCTTATGCTCCAATACTTCTGTTAGTCTTAAAGGTGACACAGGACCCTCTGTTGCTTTTTACAGCTTCAGACTAACACGGCTACCCCTCTGATACATGCTTGACAATAATCCCAAAGACCATGGCAAGGAGGGAGTGAATCCAAGAAGGGATAACTTGGCAAAGGTGCCGTTGGTCAGTCTGTCTACCATTCAAAGTTAAAAGATTAATGCTTAATTTGTATCGGTGCTTGCCAAGGACTGAGCCCTGGCACCTCTAGGATTGGCAGTTCATAGTCTTGGCACCTCTGGGCTTGCCACATCAGTTACAAAATGGGGATAATAGTACTCTTTCATTACAAATTAAGCACTGTAAAAGGCCAACCTGTTGTCTGGTTTTTGGGCTTCCTTCATATTTTACACTTGCATAATGCAAACTGGGCTTTCTAACTTAAATGCAGCTTTTTTGAGAGAGACACAGAAAGAGAAGTATGTTTGCTGTTGGGAGACATTTTACATTCTGGAGTATACAGCCATCTTGCAGCTAATAACTGTTGGCTTGAAATTAATCTCACTTTGCTGGGCTCACATTTCTATTCAGGATAGATCAGGAAGGCTGAGGTTGAGTAACACTTTACTTTTGGTATGAGACTACAGGAAGTAGTTGGGAGAATGCAGTGAATAAAGGCTTAAAACATTAATTTTCTGGGTAAATGGGCAATGGATGAATGAAGATAAAAAAGATTTAGTTTATTTCTAGGATAATCATCTGTTAGCTTTGGGGAAGTATCCATGTTTGATATGCAATGTAATGTGTATAGCCAAATGGCAAAATCCTTTGTATTTGAATGACATACAGACAAGCAACATTACCTACTTTTTCACAGTATGAATTCAGATTATTTTTTGCTTTCAAATGGAGGTTTTTTTTTATTGCATCTTGTCTTCTGCATCTTTAGGCTTAATTGCATAAGGAATAGCACTTCAAAGAAGTAATAACTGGCAAATCTGAATTCAGTGGAAAAGATGACACATGAATATTAATTTAATTAATTACTTTAAATGCAGTTATGGTTAGAAAAGTACAGCTTCTTATTCAAAAGCTCTCTTCCCTTTAGATATTCCTGCCAGAGATGTCAATAATGAGTATAAAATATATGCAACAGTTTTATTACTAAAATAATGGCAACATTTAATATATGTTCAAAATATTTTCCCAGCAGAATAAACTGTAAACATGTTGGGGAAAACATGAAACTAGTTTGTTCAAAACATTTTGCAACATCAAATAATGTATTTGACCAACTTTAATCCTAGCTGCTTACTTTATAACAAAAAAAGCTTTTACTCTTTCAAAATTTGTGCTAGTGCTACAGAAACTATGAGACAGCTATGGGTGAGTTGGACGTCATTGTGGTTCATACCCTAAAAGAAATGTTAACTGAGCTGCAATGGCAAAATCCTTATTGCTAGTGCTGATGCATGAGGTCAGGACCGGCTCCAGGAACCAGCCCTCCAAGCATGTGCTTGGGGCGGCACCTGGAGGGGGGCGGCGCTCACCCGGGGAGAGCGGGGCCGCGGCCGCGCTCGCCGCCCTCCTCCCAGCGCTTCGGCCGGTCGGGGAGAGCGGAGCTGCGGCCGGGCTCGCCGCCCTCCCCCGGCGCTCTGGCCGGCCGGGGAGAGTGGGGCCGCCCTCCCCCGGCGCTCTGGCCAGCCGGGGAGAGTAGGGCCGTGGCCAGGCTCTCCGCCCTCCTCCCGGCGCTCCAGCCACCGGGGAGAGCGGAGCCACGGCCGGGCTCGCCGCCCTCCCCTGGCGCTCTGGCCGGCCGGGGAGAGTGGGGCCGCCCTCCCCCGGTGCTCTGGCCGGCCGGGGAGAGTGGGGCCGCGGCCGGGCTCGGCGCCCTCCCCTGTCGCGCTCCCCGCCAGGGGGCGGGGGAGGCTTTTTTGCCTGGGGCAGCAAAAAAGCCAGAGCCGGCCCTGCATGAGGTATAAAGAACCCAGCTGAACTTGCAAATCCCAAAGTTTTACTCTGTAGAATAAAAATTGTTTTACTTGTAAACTGAACAAGCACAATATGGAAGTGATGGGGAGAATATTGAATCCCCCTACTCTGAATATAACCGTACTTTAATGGATACTGGCTCTAAAACGTATCATTCTGTAAAAAATGGTCCCTTAAGGACTACTTGGAAATATCACTGCCTTTAATTTAAGCCTTTATTCATATTATATTGAATAGCAATCTCTTGATGTAGGTTTTAAGGAGAATACAGACTAGATTTACATACTTTAATGGTTTGCCTCATAAACCAGAACTATAGATTAGTTAGCATATTTTTGACATACTTGCCAAGTGTATATGAGAGAGGGGTTTCTCTCCACCAGTCTATGTGCACATGAAACTATCACTGGCTTTAATGGGATTTGTGAGTGTAAACTGACTGCAGAACCGACCCCTGTGCATTTGAAATTATGTCATATCTTTCAGAGTAATAAATGTCATGACAGTGCCAGACTTTGACTTTTTATAATTCAATGTGTTTACTCTTTCCTGGGGTAGAGCAATTTAGATGCTAAGGATCAACGTCTACATTGTAGGCACCTAAACTGTGCCTATAAAATATGTTTGTGCATGAGCAAAATTGATGACTACATGAGCAAAAAAGATAATTGCATAGATCCATCTTGTAGTATATAAACTAATGCAATTATTTGTATGGGCCCCCAGTGTAGGCAAAGCACTCACATTTGCTCATGTAAGTGGGTATTTGTATGACAGTCACCTGCATACGTGCCCATTTTCATGTGAAAATGTGGGGTTTGTATGCAATGAATGCCTGCACAGGGCCTGATCTGAAGCCTGCTGAGGTCAAGGGACACGCTCCTGTTGACTCCAGTGGTCTTTGAATAAAGATCATAGATTTTGCAAGAGCAAGTTTGCTAGCCACTTTTAATATTTAGCACAAGATACATAACTGGCCCTCTTAATGACAGATGGTTGATTATAGTGTGCTCTATTTTCTAAACTCCAGTAATCTGTAGGCTAAATTATGGACATTTTTAATTCCCTAATGTAAACAAAAAATGTGACAAAATGGTTCAAATTAAATGTGTTAAAATATTTAAACGAGCATATAGTGCAAAATTCATATAGATCACACTCCTCTGAGCGATGTAGGACAGATGTTCTTTGGAGTAGACCCAATGGATTGCTTTTTTCCAGAATAAATGATTGCATCAAAAAGTAATTCAGCTCAACATTATAGGTCATTGACTTAGACATGTCCACTAGGAATGATTAAAGCAGCATCTAGCTCTACTGGTGGCTTCTCTGGGACACTGCAAACATTACATCAATACAAATCTGCTCAGCTGCTTGGAGAAAGAATGACATAATAGAACCAAACACAATTTGCCTCCCTGCCTGAATAACAGCATTTGAGATTTCAGGAAATATAGAGCAGCATAGAGGACAAAACAAACTAAGTGGTCAGATCTCATCTTAGTTTAAGTGGCTTCCTGAAACACATTTTGACTCCTGGGTCAGGACACTATTGTCTAATTCATATGCATGGTTAGTATATTAATGTTCTTGTTTTCTTACCAAAAGAAGCACAACTGCTTCTAGTAAAGGCATCATTTTTTTAAAAGGCTACTTAAAAACAACAACCTAGAAATAGGAAATGCTGGAAGGGTCTCTGTAGACACATCAAATATGTCAGGAAACATTGTTAGGGCTCCTTTTGCCTGTGGATACATAAGCGGTGTACTTTGGATTTAATTGAACTTTGTTTCCACCTCAGCAGGAAAGAGTATGTGAAATGAAAACTACAGTATAATTACCAATATCTCTGAAATGGTTGTATTTCTTCAGGCAAGGGCAAGATCTAAGAAATTACACAGCTCGTGAATCATGTAATTTCTGGTTACAAGACTCAATAGACCTGAGAGCTAAATTAAACTCAGACCTGTTCAACCTTATGCACAGATAGCTTTTTGAACTAATTAGTGCACTATGGTTTATGCAGGTTATGAAGCTAAAATATTAATTTATCCAATGCATTTTTTTCCTTTTGGAAAATCAGTTTATTTGATTTTGCTTTGCAATGGTGCTATTCCTAGAAAAAGTTGCTTTCATATTGATTTTCACACTTAAAAATCCAATCTAGGTAATAAACATTTTGGCTTCTATTCAGTAATAAAATTGCATCTTCACAGTTACACCAGCAGCAGGAATTTTGTAGGCCCACCAAGAAGTGTACATGAAGAGATTACACACCTGACAAACAAGTCTAAAAGGCTCACAAAAATCTTTGATGATTCCTATTAAAAACTAAGGATGAAATCCTGACCTCATTGAAGTCAATGGCAAATTCCCATTTACTTCAATGGGGTCAAGCGTTCACACTCTGAGTACAAAGATTATACTGGGAAGATAACTGAATTGTCATCATAGTGGTAACATCCTTTGAAGATGAAGTAAACTTTAGATCACCCCTACATACAAAAAACACTTATACAGGGCAAGGTAACTTTCCCCTGACTTTTTAAAATCTGTAGTGCGATTGCCTTTGCAACTGTACCTATGGAATGATGAAGGGCAAAAAGAATCCCAACCTGCAAGTGATCATGAAGGCATGCTAATGGTTGGGTTTAAGTGTAGATGAGCAAGCTAACATGAATTATATTTTGGAAGACTTCCGTTCAAACCTATGCAGAAAACTACTGTACCTTTACTAGAGTTACAATTTGGTTATGTCTGAACTGCACAGTCTCCTGCACGAGTAATCCCATAGATTTTTACTGAGATGATGTGCATACAGAAGGTTCTTCAGGACTGATCCTTTAAATTCTATAATGGATTTACTTTCTCAACAAAAAAACATGCTGACCACAGAAGACATTTTTAGTCATGCTGAAATGGTGGGAAATGCCACTGTAGTGAACTCACCGTCCTCATTGGCCTGCCGGGAGGAATTAAATCACCCCAGTCTTCTTCTGTTAGTCAATGTCTGAAAAGGTCAGTGGGATGAAATTCAGCCATATAGAGAGAGAGGCCGAGCCAAAGGTTTACACACCAGGTAAATCTTTATTTGGAGGGATTAAATGGAAATTAAATAGTGTATAGGCCTTGTGTTGATCCTCTGTACATGGTGACTTTCACCCAGGGTTAGAAACCCATTACCTTGCCACATGCGTACAATAGCCAATGTTTGAGAGATGAATTTTGAAGGCACTGTAATCAATTATGAATTTGAATCAATTATGATTGTCTGGGCATTTATGTAAAAATGAAAGGAGTGGCATTTTTAGCATGGCTGAGATCTATTAAGTACCATTTTGTTATGAAACGTTAATTATATTCACTTTTGGGAGATACTGCTAAATACACAAATTATCTTTATCAGAACTATGGTAAATGCGAATATAAGGGTGTATGAAATACCATTTCCTTGGGCTATATGTGCCAATCAGAATATGTAGCTTACCTTTTTGTGTGCCTACAGTGCATAGATATGCATGATATTTCCAATTCCACAGAGTCCATCTATCAGATCCACACAAATCCTTTAAATTGTACCACATGCCTTAGGCATAATTAGGTAATGAATCATACTGATTAGTGTTCATGGAAATGAAGGAAAATATAACTTGAAAAGATCTGTAAAGAAATCAAGGATTGTTCTATCCATCTTAAGCTCTTTAGGCAAGAAGCCAGCATCTGTGAGAAATTTCTGGTTTGAATGCTGTCTTTCTAACTACCGTACTTCTTTATAACTTCTGATGGTAGCAACACAACTTCTCTCTTCCCTCCTACCATGGCACTGCTTCCCAAACTGTGGTTTGTGTAGTACTGGGAGTCTTTCAGACCACACACTGGTGACCCACAGAGTTCTGGCTGGCCACACGGTGCCGGCTCTACTTGTTCTTTCTACAGGTGTCCAGGCTTGTCATTGTAAAGAAGAGGAAACAGGGGGAGAGGCCAACCTAGCTGTCCTACTAGGGGGAGAAGAGGAACCAGGAGAAATCCTCAGGGATTGGAGCCAGCATGATATTTGCATGCTCCCACACACTGGCTACAGTTCACCAACCATTCCTGGCCATCTTGGCAAGTCTGGCACTGCTATAATTTTCCTTGTTCTTGTGATCCTGAAGTGAAAGGTTGTAACTGCTTCCTGTGGAGGTGTGCAAAGGGCAGCATGTCTTATAACCACTCCGCTACTTATGTGCACTCACAGAGAGCCAGCAACAATCTTGACCTATGAAGTACAGGTCAATATACTGTGGCCAGTATGTCCAATACATAATAATTCTGCAGCTAAGGGTACGTCTACACTTACTTCCTGGTTCAGCAGCAGGCAATCGATCTTCTGGGATCGATCCCGGAAGTGCTCGCCGTCGACGCCGGTACTCCAGCTCGGCGAGAGGAGTACGCGGCATCGACGGGGGAGCCTGCCTGCCGCGTCTGGACCCGCGGTAAGTTCGGACTAAGGTACTTAGAATTCAGCTACGTTATTAACGTAGCTGAATTTGCATACCTTAGTCCGAAGTGGGGGGTTAGTGTGGACCAGGCCTAATAGAGAGTATAGTTCCAAAATTCATCTCTATCCCAGCAAGGGCATAGGTCTGTTGCAAGCTGTAAAACAAAATGAATTACCACTAGATTACATCCAGTCACAGAAGAAAGAAAACACTTTATCTGTTGGTTAATTGATAGCCATTTTAATGAAAGCAAAATAGGCCCAGAACAAATGGGCATAGCATTTCTTTGCTATTGCTCCTAGTCAGCTATGCTGCAACAAGACTGATGCAGAATGTTAATGACTACTGTAGAACAAAAGATTCTGAATAAGGATGCCACACGCTCATTATACCACATCTGCAGTTTATGGTCTACTCAAATTCAATGAATAGACTGCTTCGTTCTCTGTAGCCTATTGATGCCTGAAGTTCTAAGATGTTTTTGCTTTCATTGCCTGAGGCCTGGTCTACACTAGGAGGTTATGTTGAATTCAGCAGCGTTAAATCGAATTAACCCTGCACCCGTCCACACAACGAAGCTATTTAGTTCGACATAGAGGTCTCTTTAAATCGATTTCTGTACTCCTCCCCGACGAGGGGAGTAGCGCTAAATTCGACATGGCCATGTCGAATTAGGGTAGGTGTGGATGGAATTCGACGCTAATAGCTCCGGGAGCTATCCCACAGTGCACCACTCTGTTGACGCTCTGGACAGCAGTCCGAGCTCGGATGCTCTGACCAGCCACACAGGAAAAGCCCCGGGAAAATTTGAATTTCTTTTCCTGTCTGGGCAGTTTGAATCTCATTTCCTGTTTGGACATCGTGGCGAGCTCAGCAGCACTGGTAATGATGCAGAGCTCTCCAGCAGAGGTGACCATGCAATCGCAGAATAGAAAGAGGGCCCCAGCATGGACTGATCGGGAAGTCTTGGATCTGATCGCTGTGTGGGGCGATGAGTCCGTGCTTTCGGAGCTGCGATCGAAAAAACGGAATGCGAAGATCTATGAGAAGATCTCCAAAGCCATGACGGAGAGAAGATACAGCCGGGATGCAACGCAGTGCCGCGTGAAAATCAAGGACCTGAGACAAGGCTACCAGAAGACCAAAGCGGCAAACGGACGCTCCGGATCCCAGCCCCAGACATGCCATTTCTACGAGGCACTGCATTCCATTCTAGGTGCGGCCGCCACCACTACCCCGCCACTGACCGTGGACGCTGACGATGGGGTATTGTCGACGGCCGCTTCCTCGGAGATGTTCGCGGACGGGGAAGATGAGGAAGGAGCAGAGGAGGATGAGGCAGTCGACAGCGCATACAACGCTGATTTCCCCGACAGCCAGGATCTCTTCATCACCCTCATGGAGATCCCTTACCAACCCTCCCAAGGCGTTAACCCTGACCCTGAATCAGGGGAAGGATCAGTCGGTAAGTGTTTTAAACATGTAAACATTTATTTTGATCAGAACAGGAATGGAATATTAACAATGGGTTTTTCATGATTACTTTGCCCTAGGCGCTTTACTTTTTAGTCCTTGCCAGTGCAACAACTGCAAAAGTATCTCAAAATGTCCGGTTTTGCATGATTACTTTGCCCTAGGCGCTCTACTTTTTAGTTCTTGCCAGTGCAGCTACTGGAAAATTCTGTCAATATGTCCGGGGATAGAGCAGAAATCCTCCTGGGACATCTCCACGAAGCTCTCCTGGAGGTAATTTGAAAGCCTTTGCATTAGGTTCCTGGGGAGAGCGGCCTTATTGCGTCCTCCACGGTAGGAAACTTTTCCGCGCCAGGCTAGCAGCAAGTACTCCGGGATCAGTGCCTCGCACAGCATGGCCGCATACAGCCCTGGTTTTTGCTGGCATTCACGCAGCATGCGGTCTTTCTCTGTGTCCAAAATCCTCATCAGAGTGATATCACTCATGGTGACCTGCTTTAAATTAGGGGAATGTTAGTATTGGGACTGATTGCCTGTTCCTTTACATAACTGTAACCGGCGGTTTACAGCCACGCGGTGGAGGCATGACAGGGGCAGCATACAGGGATCTTTCCCGTGGACAGCCGCGAGCGGGGTGGGACAGGGGCAGAGATCATGCTGGCCGGATTGCCGGCAGCTGGAACTGGCCAATGCTAGGGGCATTGCTTTGAACGTGAAAGGAGGGCACTGCTATAAATTAAGCTTTCAGCAGCCAAAAGTCTACGGCTTACCATGTCCGCCTGCTACCCGAATTCCGCTGTCCTGCCCCGCTTGTCTGATCTCCACTGCAAGACCCCAGGCACTGAATGGGAAGGCCAAAAATTCGACCTTGTCCTGAGTGCGCATGTGATAGGTGCTGTGCATGGTCTTGTTCACAGAGAAAGACTATGTTCATTGTTCACAAAAATGTATCTTTGTGAGGAATTCACTCCCTTTTTCCCATCCCACAGCTGCGAGTGTCTCCCGACATACCCCGGCATCCCCCTCCCAGAGGCTGGCGCAGATTAGGCGCCGAAAGAGAAGGACACGGGACGAGATGTTCTCCGAACTTATGGGCTGCTCCCGAGCCGAGGCGGCCCAGCAGACCCAGTGGAGGGAGAACATGTCGCAATACCAGCGATCACACAGCGAACAGGAGGACAGGTGGCGGCAGGAAGACCAGCAGGCGACTCAAACACTGCTTGGACTAATGAGGGAGCAAATGGACACGCTCCGGCGCCTTGTAGATGTTCTGCAGGACCGGAGGCAGGAGGACAGAGCCCCGCTGCAGTCTATCTCTAACCGCCCTCCCCCGCCACAAAGTCCCATCCCCCCCTCACCCAAAATCCCAAGAAGGAGGGGCGGCAGGGGCCGTGAAAACAGTCACTCCACCCCTGCAGACTGCTCAAGTACCAGACGGCTCTCATTCCCAAAGTTTTGATAAGTCCTTTCCTTCACTCCAAAAGCACCTCACCCAAGCCCCCATCCCAGTGTCATCCCCTAACTGTGTAGTTGTTAATAAAAAATATGTTTCTGTTAATTACTGTTTCCATCAGGTTCTTTTAGAGGAGAGTGTGTTTGAAGGGGGGAAAGGGGGTTGGTAATTGGAGAGGACAGTCACCTTTACCAGGGTACAGACATGGGGGCAGGTTCAGCAGCAGGTCACACACACATTGCAGTCACTAGGCACCCTGGTCAGTCTGGGAGGTGGTTTTCATGTTCTGGGGGGGGGGGGGGCATGTGAGTTTGTGGCGGGGGACAGCCGGTTACAGATCTTATGCAGCGGTCCTTAGCCTAAATGACAGAGCCACGCAGCAGGGGATCTGTAACCATCCTCCCCCGCCACAAAGTCACATAGCCCCCACACACAGAGTCCCGAAAAGGAGGGGTGGCAGGCTCCGTTGAAACAACCAGTCCACCACTGCGGACCACTCTAGGAGCAGGAGCCTGTCATTCCTCGAGTTTAGAAGCGTCCTTTCCATCACTACACCCGCTCCCCACCACAGTCTGCGTCCCAGTTTCAACCCTTTACCACGAAACCCTTAATAAAGAAAATGGTGTTAATGAACAAAATTCCATTTATTTTATTTTTAAAGGTGTGTTGGAAGGGGGGCAACGGGGTGAAGGGGGTATGTAACTGGAGAGGATAGTCAACATTAAGTGGATAAAGAAACGGGGGCAGGTTCAGCTTCTCTTTAAACAAACTTAATAGTCACAGGTTACCCTGCTCACTGTGGAACCTAGCTTTCAAAGCCTCCCGGATGCACAGCGCGTCCCGCTGGGCTCTTCTATTCGCCCGGCTGTCTGGCTGGGCATAATCAGCAGCCAGGTGATGTGCTTCAACCTCCCACCCTGCCATAAACGTCTCCCCCTTGCTCTCACAGAGATTGTGGAGCACACAGCAAGCTGCAATAACAATGGGGATATTGGTTTCGCTGAGATCAGAGCGAGTCAGTAAGCTTCTCCATCTCCCCTTGAGACGTCCAAAAGCACACTCCACCACCATTCTGCACTTGCTCAGACGGTAGTTGAAGAGTTCTTTTTCACTGTCCAGGGCGCCTGTATAGGGCTTCATGAGCCAGGGCATTAGCGGGTAGGCTGGGTCCCCGAGGATCACTATAGGCATCTCCACATCCCCAACAGTTATTTTGTGGTCCGGGAAGTAAATGCCTTCCTGCAGCCGTCTAAACAGACCAGAGTTCCTGAAAACACGAGCGTCATGAACATTGCCCGGCCATCCGACGTTGATGTTGGTAAAACGTCCCCTATGGTCCACCAGTGCTTGCAGCACCATTGAAAAGTAGCCCTTTCTGTTAATGTACTGGCTGGCCTGGTGCTCCGGTCCCAGGATAGGGATGTGAGTTCCATCTATAGCCCCACCGCAGTTTGGGAATCCCATCGCGGCGAAGCCATCTATGATGACCTGCACGTTTCCCAGGGTCACTACCTTTGAGAGCAGTAGCTCAAAGATTGCGTTGGCTACTTGCATCACAGCAACCCCCACGGTAGATTTGCCCACGCCAAAGTGGTTCACGACTGACCGGTAGCTGTCTGGCGTTGCAAGCTTCCAGAGGGCTATGGCCACTCGCTTCTGGACAGTCAGGGCTGCTCGCATTCGGGTGTCCTTGCGCTTCAGGGCAGGGGACAGCAACTCACAAAGTTCCAGGAAAGTTCCCTTACGCATGCGAAAGTTTTGCAGCCACTGTGATTCATCCCAGACCTGCAGCACTATGCGGTCCCACCAGTCCGTGCTTGTTTCCCGGGCCCAGAATTGCCGTTCCACAACATCAACATGACCCATTGCCACCATGATGTCCTCGGCGCGGGGTCCCGTGCTTTGTGACAGGTCTGTGCCACTCTCAGACTTCAGGTCCTCACCGCGCTGCCGTAGCCTCCTCGCCCGATTTCTCAGCATCTGCCTCTGAAAAAGGTGGATGATAAGGTGCAAGGTGTTGACAACGGCCATAACTGCAGCGATGGTCGCAGCGGGCTCCATGCTCGCAGTGCTGTGGCGTCCGCGCTGTCACTCACCAGAAAAGTGCGCGAACTGATTGCCCGCCGGCGCTTTCAGGGAGGGAGGGCGGGAGTGATGGTTGAACGACGACAGTTACCCAAAACCACCCTCGACACATTTTTTTCCCCAGCAGGCATTGGGGGCTCGACCCAGAATTCCAATGGGCAGCGGGGACTGCGGGAACTGTGGGATAGCTGCCCACAGTGCACTGCTTCCAATGTCGACGCTTGCCCCGTTAGTGTGGACTCACAAAGTCGAATTACTGTTCTTAGTGTGGATACACACGTTCGACTTTGTAATATCGGTTCCACTAATTCGATTTAAGTAAAATCGAACTACTCTCGTAGTGTAGACATACCCGGAGACATAACTATCTTTTTCAGGGAATTTTTAAGCTCATCCAGCCTAAAAATATTAAAGACTCAAGCTGATTAGAAAAAATCTGATGAAACAGTTCATCACAATTTGCCAATTTGCTGAAACCGAAATGTTCCACAGAGAAGTTTTCATTTCAGTGAAGTTCCTCTGGAAACCTGCCATGCGAAACCATGCATGTTTCTGATAGAAATTTTCCATGGAGGTTTCTGATGTATACAGGAGGTCAGACTAGATTACACTGGTCTACAATTTTTGAGAAGTCGTCTGCTTCAGAAATAAAATGTGCTATTTATTATGTATTTTGATGTGCTGAATTCAAATATGACAATTAAAACAACGGATTGGCTACTGTTTCTAAGATATTTAAGTTTTTACATTTTATGTCTATGTATATTGTGTAGATAGTAGAGTTTTAATCATAAATTGTAAACCTAAGTCTTTTTATGTGTTTATGGTTACTTTACATGATAATATTTCACCTGTCCTGTTTATGTAACACTTTAAAAATCAGCAAAAGGGTTATATAAATAAAATTTATTATGAAACAAAAGGCAAAAAACTATTATGTACATAGTTTAGTCCTATTCAGTGTCTACTCGGCGCTTCTTGGCTTGTCTCTTGTATTCATTAAATGGAGCATCTCTTGTCACTGTCCAGCAATAGTCTGCAAGCATTGATGGGCTCCATTTGCCCTGATAGCGTTTCTCCATTGTTGCAATGTCCTGGTGAAATCGCTCGCCGTGCTCATCGCTCACTGCTCCGCAGTTCAGTGGAAAAAATTCTAGATGAGTGTGCAAAAAATGTATCTTTAGTGACATGTTGCAACTAAGGCTTTTGTATGCCTTGAGGAGGTTTTCCACCAACAACCTGTAGTTGTCTGCCTTGTTGTTTCCGAGAAAATTTATTGCCACTAACTGGAAGGCTTTCCATGCCGTCTTTTCCTTGCCACACAGTGCAGGTCAAATGCATCATCTCGAAGAAGTTCACGAATCTGAGGACCAACAAAGACACCTTCCTTTATCTTAGCTTCACTTAACCTTGGAAATTTTCCATGGAGGTACTTGAAAGCTGCTTGTGTTTTGTCAATGGCCTTGACAAAGTTCTTCATCAGACCCAGCTTGATGTGTAAGGGTGGTAACAAAATCTTCCTTGATTCAACAAGTGGTGGATGCTGAACACTTTTCCTCCCAGGCTCCAATGACTGTCGGAGTGGCCAATCTTTCTTGATGTAGTGGGAATCTCTTGCACGACTATCCCATTCGCAGAGAAAACAGCAGTACTTTGTGTATCCAATCTGCAGACCAAGCAAGAGAGCAACAACCTTCAAATCGCCACAAAGCTGCCACTGATGTTGGTCATAGTTTATGCACCTCAAAAGTTGTTTCATGTTGTCATAGGTTTCCTTCCTATGGACTGCATGACCAACTGGAATTGATGGCAAAACATTGCCATTATGCAGTAAAACAGCTTTAAGACTCGTCTTCGATGAATCAATGAACAGTCTCCACTCATCTGGATCGTGAACGATGTTGAGGGCTGCCATCACACCATTAATGTTGTTGCAGGCTACAAGATCACCTTCCATGAAGAAAAATGGGACAAGATCCTTTTGACGGTCACGGAACATGGAAACCCTAATATTGCCTGCCAGGAGATTCCACTGCTATAGTCTGGAGCCCAACAGCTCTGCCTTACTCTTGGGTAGTTCCAAATCCCTGACAAGGTCATTCAGTTCACCTTGTGTTATGAGGTGTGGTTCAGAGGAGGAGGATGGGAGAAAATGTGGGTCCTGTGACATTGATGGTTCAGGACCAGAAGTTTCATCCTCTTCCTCTTCCTCGTCTGACTCAAGTGAGAATGATTCTGGTGCATCAGGAACCGGCAGTCCTTCTCCGTGGGGTACTGGGCGTATAGCTGATGGAATGTTTGGATAATGCACAGTCCACTTTTTCTTCTTTGACACACCTTTCCCAACTGGAGGCACCATGCAGAAGTAACAATTGCTGGTATGATCTGTTGGCTCTCTCCAAATCATTGGCACTGCAAAAGGCATAGATTTCCTTTTCCTGTTCAACCACTGGCGAAGATTTGTTGCACAAGTGTTGCAGCATATGTGTGGGGCCCACCTCTTGTCCTGATCTCTAATTTTGCAGCCAAAATAAAGGTGATAGGCTTTCTTAACCATAGTGGTTATACTGCGCTTTTGTGATGCAAAAGTCACTTCACCACAAACATAGCAGAAGTTATCTGCACTGTTCACACAAGTACGAGGCATCTCTGCTCACTTTGGCTAAACAGAAATGTGTCCCTTTGCAAAATCAAACACTGACAAATAAGAGAGCACGACACTGTATGATTTCTAGAGCTGATATAGGGCAATTTGTTCAGCAGAGTGATGTAAGCTTCGTTATGATTGCATCATCCATGACTTCTAGGAATAACATGATGCAATTCATATCATGTATGATGCAATACCAGCTTCAGATTGCATCATTCATTGTTTTGCCTAAAAAGCAAGTACTGACAAACAAACCCAGTCATAGATTTATTCATAGATCCAGTCAAAGATGTATTTTAGTCATTTCTGGTTTCAATTGAGATCCCTTCCCTTTATAACTCACTTATCCTCCGCCATTCCCAAGTCAAGGGTCGTATATACTGACCCAATAGCATATCTTGAAAACTAGAGCCAATCAACAATTTTAAGCATCATTTTCGTTCTCAGTGACCCAGAATTAGTAAAATTTGACTACATTTATTTCAGAAGCATTTTGGCTGTAGAGCAGTGTTATCAGAATTGTCCCTTCTGGCCTTGGAATCTATGAATTTGAGATGGAAACTTGCCACATAGCTTTCTGGTGGAAACCTGCCTAATTTTCAGCCCTTTTACCTGCTGGATTGCCTCAGAGCTTCCAGGGTTCACAGCTCCATCCCCTTTTGCAGAGACTTTAGAATTTCTTTGTTTTCATTCAAATCAGAACAAAGGCAAATTCTAAAATAGCAAAATCCTTTGCAATGCAGAATACCTTTCTCTACCCTTCTCCAATACAGATGTCACTGAAAACCCTATGTGTAGCTTGACAGAACAACTACCTCAAACACTAATAATGAAAAAATATATTGAAGTAAATGTTGAATTTCAGCCAAATATAAATGTTGCAAATAAAATAAGGGATAAGAAAAGAAATGACAATGTGTAGCTTGTAAGAAGATTTTTCACACATGTATATGGAATTTTTGCTTTATTAGGCTTCAATCCTGTAAGGACTTATGCACATGCTTAACTTCAATCACATTAGTAGTGCTACTTATGCTCTCAAATTTAAGTATACATCTTTGAGGATTAATATGTGTGTTTTGCTTAGGAGATTATTTTGAGGTATAAAAATATCTTTGGTGTCATTCCTAAATAATTTTATTTTTATTGCTGTAACCAGGCAGAGCAGGTGCCAGCTTTTGCCAAGGCTGCAGGCATTAGCTAAGACCTGACAAACTCCTAGCTGGAGACCAGACCGGTTCACCTGTATGTTAATTTTGTTCAGAATAGGTATTAGTCTTGTAAGAAAGTATTTACCATTTAGACTATGAAATGCTTGTAAGTTGCTGCATGCATTAATTTCACTTGTAGTGTCTGCATTCCAGGCTATAAGAAAATATGTAAGTTTTGCTTTCTAACTTTGAAAATGTTTACTCTGAACGTGTGAACCCAGCCATGGGAATCATCCCTCCCCCCTCCAAAAAACATCCACAACTATCAAAATCACATGGGCCTTTCAAGGAACACTGCAATACAAAGGATTGGTTAATGGCCCTATCCTACCCATGGAGAAGTATGCACAGAAGGCCTCATCCCATCACTTTGAATGCTGGAAGAGGGAAATAAAAATAGCTTATGTGAAGATTTTTTTCATCCCTTTGCTATTTGAACTCTCAAGGCCAGAGAAACCAAGTTGAAGCCAGAGATCTCTGAGGATTACCTACTGGGTCCACCCTGAAAGACACTTTGAATTGACAGATCTCTACAACTCTGACACTCTTAGCATTTAGATGGTAACTCATTTGTGTGTGTATATGTTTGCTTGCTTTAACCTGTAAATAACTCTTATTCATTTTCCTAATTAATAAACCTTTAGGAAGTTTGTTACAGGATTGGCGACAGACATTGTCTTTGATGTCAGGTCTACAGGCATTGTCTGATGTAAGTGATTGGTCTTTTGGACTGGAAGCAACCTGAACATAGTGTGATTTTTGGTGTAAGTGACCATTTATCACTAAGTCAAGTTTGTCTGGTGGCAAAATGAATTGGAGAGTCTAAGGAGCCTGTCTGTGACTCCATGGTAAGACTGGTATAGTGAACTAGGAGTTCACATTTATTACTGGCTTGGTGAAATCTAATTATAGAATATACCACCAGCTTGGGGTGTCTGCCCTATTTTTGACAGTGTTCCCTGAGGTAGGCACACATAGTCATGAGCCATTCCTGTTTAGCTGAAGTATAATATGAATAAATGGATATAACTTATTTTCTAGACTGAACAAATACACTCATTAATATGGTAAATGTTCATTAATAATCTTTGTAATTTGAGAACATCTAATGTCTAAGTATCTGCAAATTGGGTCGCAAGTAGTTTATTCACTCCTTCTCTGAACCTTGTCCAAAGAATATAGAATTTATGCTTTCTGTGCAATGTAGCACCAGGAGTTTGTGATTGACAGAATTTCCCTTTTGTTTACTGCAAACATGTTTGACCATAGAGTGCATAATTAACCCCAGCCAGAGAAATTATGGCTTGATCTCGAATTTGTAATTTAATGTTAGTAAACCAACACAAATGTAAAAGTCATAAATCATTCAGCCTTTTTTTTACCATTAAAAAAATGAACACCCACCCAAAGGGAATTGAGTATAAAAGATATTGGTAATGATAAAGACAGAAGTTCACTACAGCATGAAAATGGTACGACCAAATATATATATAGAATGGAAAAATAATTGCGAACATATTCTTCTGCATCTGTGTTTGTTTACAATAAAAGTGTGTAAATAAATGCAGGATGCAAAAACACATCAATTAAAATAAGGCAGTTTGGCAGAGTATACAGTGCTAATCTTAAATCAAGAAGTCAGCAACCACATAGAACAAAGTTATCACAATAAAAAGCCCACTAAAGCAAATATAAGGAACTATGACTGAGGTTTTCAAAGCCGTTCAGTCATGCGGGGAATGAAAGGGGGAATTTCGCCATGCATTTTCCATAACATATAATGGAAAATACATGGCTAAATTCCCCCTGCAATGCTTTGAAAAATTCAACCTCTTTTATAAAGAAAAATAAATGGGACCTAATGCAAAGTCCCCTGAAGTCAGTGTAACGACTCCCATTAACACCAAGGGAATTAGGTGAGACTCAAGATGGGATGACAGTGCATTAAAAGAGAAATTACATACACTGGGATAAACTGTAGGGTAAATTTTGAAATCCTTAGGCAGACAGGCCTGCCACTGACTTCAGGACTGCTGAAGTACTGTGACCAAAACAGCCACCTGATATAAGGTAGTTAGGTTCTTCATCCATGGATTTAATTTCAGCTGAGAACCTTTCAGTGCAGCATATATAACCTATGCAAATGGTACTGCCACTCAACTACACCAAGCAAAAATAGATGCTTCTAGAAATGAAGTAGACAGCAACAGGAGAGGTCAAAAGACAAATTTTGTGGTGATGTGTATGGTGCTGAAGTTAGACTGACTCCCTTGCATACAGTCCCATGCCTAAGTAATACCTAAGTAAGTGTAACATAGTCCAACTTGGTGCAAAATTATATACTGAGCAAAAAGAAGAAGGTGTAAGAATGGTTAAAGTAAGGAGTAGCTTAGTGCATAATTGTCCATTATGGAATTTTTTACACCTACCTCTGAAGCATGTGATACTATCTACTACTGGAGACAGGATACCTGGCTAGATGGGACATCAGTCCGATCCAATAGGACAATTCCTGTGTTTCTATCATATAAGGGCAGATATTCAGCTGGTGTAAACTGGCATAGCTCTACATTATTTACACTAGCTGAGGATCTTAAGTAGTTGGTAAGTAACACTCTGCTCAGTGCATGCCCGATTGGATCTTTACAGTATCACCCCATGTTGAGGGTGGTGGGAGCTCCAGCAAAGAAAAAGAGCAGTTGCAGAAACTCACAGGGGAAGGGTACATCTTCATGTTCCCTCTGTTCCCAGACAGGTCTGCTGGGTCCTGGTGTTGGTGTCTTGTCCTCACCCCTTCACAGAATGTAGCACTGGCAGAAACCCATTATTCGGCATTCTGTTATTTGTATACTTAGCATTTAGCCAGAACAACACATGTTCAAAGCAATGTATAGACATTAATTAGTTCATCCATACAACATACCTGTAAGATACCTAGGTAAACATTGCACCCCCATTTTACAGATGGGAAAACTGAAGCAGTGCATCCAGTAGTGAAATGTATGAAAACAATTTATGACTGCTTCTCCCTGGAGTCCCTTATTAAAATGAGACTGTATGACATGAGACTATCGCAGTAAACACAATTTTAAATAAATACATACTTATTTGTATAAACTCTGCTTTTTTATTAGAAAGGTACAAACACTGCAATGACATCTAATTACACTGGTCTACAATTTTTGAGAAGTCGTCTGCTTCAGAGATAAAATGTGCTATTTATTATGTATTTTGATGTGCTGAATTCAAATATGACAATTAAAACAACTGATTGGCTACTGTTTCTAAGATATTTAAGTTTTTACATTTTATGTCTATGTATATTGTGTAGATAGTAGAGTTTTAATCATAAATTGTAAACCTAGGTCTTTTCGTGTGTTTATGGTTGCTTTACATGATAATATTTCACCTGTCCTGTTTATGTAACACTTTAAAAATCAGCAAAAGGGTTATATAAATAAAATTTATTATGAAACAAAAGGCAAAAAACTATTATGTACATAGTTTAGTTGTATTCAGTGTCTACTCGGCGCTTCTTGGCTTGTCTCTTGTATTCATTAAATGGAGCATCTCTTGTCACTGTCCAGCAATAGTCTGCAAGCATTGATGGGCTCCATTTGCCCTGATAGCGTTTCTCCATTGTTGCAATGTCCTGGTGAAATCGCTCACCGTGCTCGTCGCTCACTGCTCCGCAGTTCGGTGGAAAAAAATCTAGAGGAGAGTGCAAAAAATGTATCTTTAGTGACATGTTGCAACCAAGGCTTTTGTATGCCTTGAGGAGGTTTTCCACCAACAACCTGTAGTTGTCTGCCTTGTTGTTTCCGAGAAAATTTATTGCCACTAACTGGAAGGCTTTCCATGCCGTCTTTTCCTTGCCACGCAGTGCATGGTCAAATGCATCATCTCGAAGAAGTTCACGAATCTGAGGACCAACAAAGACACCTTCCTTTATCTTAGCTTCACTTAACCTTGGAAATTTTCCATGGAGGTACTTGAAAGCTGCTTGTGTTTTGTCAATGGCCTTGACAAAGTTCTTCATCAGACCCAGCTTGATGTGTAAGGGTGGTAACAAAATCTTCCTTGATTCAACAAGTGGTGGATGCTGAACGCTTTTCCTTCCAGGCTCCAATGACTGTCGGAGTGGCCAATCTTTCTTGATGTAGTGGGAATCTCTTGCACAACTATCCCATTCGCAGAGAAAACAGCAGTACTTTGTGTATCCAGTCTGCAGACCAAGCAAGACAGCAACAACCTTCAAATCGCCACAAAGTTGCCACTGATGTTGGTCATAGTTTATGCACCTCAAAAGTTGTTTCATGTTGTCATAGGTTTCCTTCATATGGACTGCATGACCAACTGGAATTGATGGCAAAACATTGCCATTATGCAGTAAAACAGCTTTAAGACTCGTCTTCGATGAATCAATGAACAGTCTCCACTCATCTGGATCGTGAACCATGTTGAGGGCTGCCATCACACCATCGATGTTGTTGCAGGCTACAAGATCACCTTCCATGAAGAAAAATGGGACAAGATCCTTTTGACGGTCATGGAACATGGAAACCCTAACATCACCTGCCAGGAGATTCCACTGCTGTAGTCTGGAGCCCAACAGCTCTGCCTTACTCTTGGGTAGTTCCAAATCCCTGACAAGGTCATTCAGTTCACCTTGTGTTATGAGGTGTGGTTCAGAGGAGGAGGATGGGAGAAAATGTGGGTCCTGTGACATTGATGGTTCAGGACCAGAAGTTTCATCCTCTTCCTCGTCTGACTCAAGTGAGAATGATTCTGGTGCATCAGGAACCGGCAGTCCTTCTCCGTGGGGTACTGGGCGTATAGCTGATGGAATGTTTGGATAATGCACAGTCCACTTTTTCTTCTTTGACACACCTTTCCCAACTGGAGGCACCATGCAGAAGTAACAATTGCTGGTATGATCTGTTTGCTCTCTCCAAATCATTGGCACTGCAAAAGGCATAGATTTCCTTTTCCTGTTCAACCACTGGTGAAGATTTGTTGCACAAGTGTTGCAGCATATGTGTGGGGCCCACCTCTTGTCCTGATCTCCAATTTTGCAGCCAAAATAAAGGTGATAGGCTTTCTTAACCATAGTGGTTATACTGCGCTTTGGTGATGCAAAAGTCCCTTCACCACAAACATAGCAGAAGTTATCTGCACTGTTCACACAAGTACGAGGCATCTCTGCTCACTTTGGCTAAACAGAAATGTGTCCCTTTGCAAAATCAAACACTGACAAATAAGAGAGCATGACACTGTATGATTTCTAGAGCTGATATAGGGCAATTTGTTCAGCAGAGTGATGTAAGCTTCATTATGATTGCATCATCCATGACTTCTAGGAATAACATGATGCAATTCATATCATGTATGACACAATACCAGCTTCAGATTGCATCATTCATTGTTTGGCCTAAAAAGCAAGTACTGTCCAAACCCAGTCATACATTTATTCATGACTGGCAAAGATGTATTTTAGTCATTTCTGGTTTCAATTGAGATCCCTTCCCTTTATAACTCACTTATCCTCCGCCATTCCCAAGTCAAGGGTCGTATATACTGACCCAATAGCATATCTTCAAAACTAGAGCCAATCAACAATTTTAAGCATCATTTTCATTCTCAGTGACCCAGAATTAGTAAAGTTTGACTACATTTATTTCAGAAGCATTTTGGCTGTAGAGCAGTGTTATCTATGGCAAAAGCTAAGTAACTTCATTTTAACTATGTTTTCTTGACTGAATTTGATTCTTCCGAAATATTTTAGTGTTAAAACTACAGAGTTTATTATTAAGTCTGAGTGCAATATCTCAGTGAACAAAGAGCTACAGTTTACATATTTAGATGTAAGAAATGAATATTGATTAAGTTAAGACAGTGTAATAACAATCCACTATTAAATCTTGATGGTGCAGGAAACAATTTTAAACATAACCATTCTTCCCAAGTTTCAATTTAGTGCTTCTAATTAGAATTTAATAGGTTAAAGGAAAGCTACACCCATTTTTCTCAGCAGAGCAGTGGGACAGAAGATGCATTTGTTGCCAGGCATAAAGCTGGTGGTGTATACGAAACTGAAGATTTTAATAAGATATTTCTGAGACCTCTGAACTAAAAAGAACCCTGACACCTGAGACAAACATACCATGGTACAGGGAATCTTGTTAAATATTGAAAGCCACTTTCCTTTTGTAGGGGAAGTTCCCAAGCCTTTTTAGAGTCTCGAGAATCCCTTCAGTTTTCAACTTCTTAGGCAAGGATTGTAACTTTCTGAAGTTGACTTTTAGTCTTAGAAGGTATTTTTACTTTTGTTTGGTTGTAACCCTTTCTATCTTATCCTTCATACTTGGCATCACTGAATCCTCCGTCCTTTCATTAAATAAACATTTTACTTTTACTATAAATGAATCCAGTGCTGTGACTGAACTAAGATCGAACCCCAGTTAAATTAATGAGCTGCAGTGTATTGTCTCCGTACAGGAGCAACGAATCTAACAACTTCTGTGAGTATTCAGTGAGAATACTGCAGGGAGAGGACTCTGGGGAACTCAGGATTTGAGGTTCACTGTCTGTTATCTGCAAGGCAAAGTTTGGACTAGCAGAGTCCTGAAGAGGTTGCTGGCAAGGCAGACAAGCTAGTGTATCATCACACAGTTTAGCAGTAGGAAAATACTCTCACTTGCTGAGGTTGAAAGGGGGTAACACGGTAACTCACAATTCTGGGAACCTCATCAGACTATCACAGGGCAGATGATAGTAGGGAAATTTGGGACTGGGAGAGTATTAGGGTCACTGCAAAAAGTAACTAGGTGGTGGAAATCAGGGCAGGATCTGCATGCTTATATGCTGGCTGTTGGTGTCAAGGCTGTGAGTCATATCAGCACAGTATTCAAGGCACATAAGAGTTGCAGGGCAGGTGGTGACAACCCCTTACTGGTCTGGGTTGAACCCTAAAGCACCACATTCATCACTAGCAGTTGGTCACATTTCTCCAGTCTTTATTGTTGCTGGTCAGCATTGCTGGGACTCCATTGCAGCTGGATCCACAATTCAGCTGGAATCAAACTGGTCACTGATCTATTAACATAGTGCAAATGTGGCAGTTGAATGGCTGGCAGCCTTCTTCTGCAATGTGTGCATATTGAGAGCCTTTGCATGTGTAGTCACACTACAAATATCTTCCTCTTCATTAGAAATCTCTGTGTCCTCAGTCACAGCCTGTACTATTGCTTTTTAGTTCTCGCAGGAGCTGGGGCATTGGGACATAAAGTGGTTCTGTTTCTCACAGCTATTGCCCAATTGGGCATTTTTCTTTCTGCCTTCCATGTTGCTTTCTATAGTATATACACATTGAACCACGTCACCTGCATTCATGGTCACTCTGGTTCCTGCTTTTGAGTTCCTCTAGCTTGAGCCTGTATATCTAGGGGCTGTTATTTTTTTGATCCTTTCCTTGGACAGTTCAGCTACCCTTGCAATTTGGAGACAGTTCTCTAGGTTAGATCTGTTTCTCTCAATCTGTCCTGTAAACTGGAATCACATGTCCCACAGATAATCCTGTCTGTAATTAAGAAATCTTCAGTGTCTCCACAGTTACATGTGTAAGCCAGAGTTCGCAGCTCTCTATTCCCTCTTCTGCTTCTTGATTTTGGGTAAAAACAAAAAAACAAACAACCCCACCCCCTCCCCAAAAAACTAAAAACAATCTCTCTCTATAGTTTCATTCTATCTTGGGTCCCAGAACTCAAAACACCTTTATCAGCTGTTCCAGTGTTTCAGGCATTATTCCTGGCAACACTGTCTCACTCATTTCTTGGTCCATCCACCTCCAAATGAGAGAGTAAAAATAAAAAAAAGGTTTATCTTCATTTTCTTATCTTTATGGTCAGATCCATATAGACTCAATTCATACTTTCACTGCTTCCATGCAGATGCAAGGCTTTTTTGGTCTGGAAATCCAGCATTCCTGTTGGTCTTAGTCCCTCCATGCTGCCTGTTTGCTCTGTTTCTAGGTGTTGCTTTGTTTGCCTGTTAAGCAATCACACTCTCTTTCTTGCTGTGGGTCTCACTAGACTGATCACTGCCACAGTTTTCCCATGTACTGCATGGTGAGTAAGAACATGAAAAGGACTCCTATGCTTGTAAAACTAAACTGTCTCTTCATTAAGAGAACTATTTACAGAGATGCTGCAACTGCAGCCAGTATTCTAGAAGTGTGCACACAGACTGACGTCCTGGTGCCTTCTCCAGACTTGTCCCTTTTCAGCCTGTGCTGCTCCTCTTCAAGTTCCATGCAGGTTGCTAGAGGCAGAGTAGTAACATAACAGCATCAGTGTCACCAAGTTATTTTGGAGATGGATACTTCAAGTGGTCAGAGTTTGGTTGGGGGAGTACTTTTTAAAAAAAACCTCAATGGGACACCTGGATGGACACTGTAAATTGCTGGTTTTCAGAGACATATGGCCACCTTAACACAATTTAATATAAAAAATGATCAACTCTCTTGTTCTGCATTAATAACAAGTGACTGGTGAATCTATAAGACTTCCACTTTAATATGAAATTTAATAGCATTCAATTCATGAAAATTATTAGGTAAGATGTAGTGCTTTTTATAATGCAATTTAGAGTGACACTATGCTAAGTACTTTCCCTTTTCCTTGACTATTCTGATACTTTGTGAGAAAATAGTGTTCATTTTGATCTTGCAAAGGCCTATCTCTCTATGTAAGTGTGAATTATTTCTTTGTATATAATGTGCATACACGCTCAAACACAATATGCTGAAGAAAGAGAGGAATATACCAAATGTTGTGGTATTAAAGGTTTTATCAGTAGGATGTTTGGAGAGCTGCATTATGGACATGTTTAACTTTAAAGTCTCAAGCAACTTGTCAAGATGATCCCAAATGAAAAAATTATGTTATACCACACACTCATGCATTCAGTTTGACTCATGCTACAAGAAAGCTACTATAAAATATTTTAATGAAATGTATTGGAGCTATTTTCTATTTCTCCTCAGCTATAAAGCTGAATGCCTTCAATTATCGTAAGTCCAGCTCTGCAGAGGGAGCTATAAAAACCTTTTAAAATAACCTAAAAGAATCCAAAAAAATTCACAAATTCTATGTCTATTATCTCAGGATTTAGTAGGATTAGAAATGATACCCTGGTCTCACTGGGAAGCTAAGGAAATCACCTTCCCAACGGTATAAAGATACTGTTTGTAGTCCTGAAATGCCACAAGGTATCAGTCTTTACATTCATGAGGAGAAAAAGAAGGAACTGGTCCAGGACTGAAATTTGCTTTTCTGGGTCTCAGTTTAGTTTAATATTTTAAGGGGAAATTCAACACTTTGCATGTAGGAGCAGGAAAAAATGTTTAGGAGATGGTTGATCTGTTTTTTTTTAATATTACAACTGTTTGAAACTGCCGAAGGCCTTGGTATGTTACAGTAGGTTCTGGGGAAGATTGATTAATGGGTAGAAGGCAGGTGAGCTGGCAAAAAATTTCCTCCAGTTCTGTGATGGTGGTTTGGGAAATTTCTAATTAATTTCATTCATTAATGACTTGGATAATGCAGTGGAGAGTATGCTTAAAATAGGTTTTGATGACAGCAAGCTGGGAGGGGCAGGACCGGCTCTAGGCACCAACAAACCAAGCACATGCTTGGGGCGGCACAATTCCAGGGGCGGCATTCCAGGAGGGTTTTTTTTTTTTTTTTTGCGCTTCATCAGTTGCGCTCTCGGAGGTTTTTTTTTTTTCTTCTTCTTCTTTGCTTGGGGCGGCAAAAAACCTAGAGCCAGCCCTGGGGAGGGATTGCAAGCACTTTGGAGGACATGATTAGAATTCAAAATGACCCTGACAAATTAGAGAATTTGTCTGAAATCAATTCAATAAAAACAAGTCCATGTATTTCACTTAGGAAATAAAAATCAAATGCACAGCTACAACATGGAAAAAGCTGGACAGGTGGTAGCACCTCTGAAAAGGATCTGGGGGATATAGTGGATCACAAATTTCATATGAATCAACAATGTGATGATGTTGCAAAAAAGACATATCATTCTGGGGTGCATTGACAGAAGTCTCATACATGAGACACAGTAGGTAATTGTCCTGTTCTACTTAGCACTAATGAGGGCTCAGATGCAGTACTTTAGGAAAGATGTGGACAAAGTGGATAGAGTCCAGAGGAGAGCAACAAAAATGATAAAAAGATTTAGAAAACCTGACCTATTAGAAAAGGTTAAACATGCCCAGTTTTTTTAGTCTTGAGAAAAAAAGATCGCAGGGGGACACAACAGTCTTCAAATATGTTAATGCTGTTATAAAGAGGATGTTGATCAATTTTTCTCCATATCTTCTAAAAATAGGACAAGAAGTAATTGACTTAATCTGCAGGAAGAGAATTAGGTTAGATATATAGGAAAAACTTTAACTGTAAGGGTAATTAAGCTGTGGAATAGGGTTCCAATGGACATTGTGGAATCCCCATCATTGGAGGTTTTTAAGAACCCGTTGGACAAACATCTGACAGGGATGGTCTAGTTTACTTGGTCCTGCCTCAGTGCAGAGGCTGGACTTGATAACCTCTCTGAGTCACTTCCAGCCCTACATTTCTAGGATTCTATTAAAAGGGAAAAAAATTATGGCTAGGGTTTTCACCCAGCTCTTATTGAGAGTCAATGGGTTTGGGGTATCTAATTCCCTGAGTGTTGAAATTTTCTTGGTGTTCCTTTTAAAATCCCAGCCCATGTATGGTAAGTATGTGTCCATGTAATAAGCTCATGCCAACTGTAAAGCTCTTTTTGAGAAATGGGCCGGGGTTTCACCATTATAATAAGTCTGCTTTTATTTATACCGCCTCTGTTACAGAGAACATAGAAATTGCTCAGTCTCATTGACTTTGCAGACTCAGCACTGAACTACACCAAGGTTTTCATTCAAATTTAATTCTATCTGCTAAATGAAATTATATAGAAGCTTCAGTTCCTTCCCAAAGGGACTATTGTGGGAAATGCCCAGGACAGAACTAGAGACAATATGTTGTATCTTCATGAAGGGCTGGCCCCGAAGGCTAGGCTAGAAGTCATTTCAAAGGCAGTGATGGGGACAAACTATTTATTGGAGAACATTGAGATCATCTTTCACATTTGGGTTTCTCCTAACTAAGATGAACATGTACATTATCACATTTCACACCTTTATCAAAAGGAAGGTGGGGGCTGGTTTGTGTGTTTTGAAATTACAAAGCTTTTTCTTAAAGTACACCAGTGAATCAATGTTGGCCTAATGAGGGAACATTTTTAATGTCACACTGGAGATGCAGTACATGCCATAATGCTCAGAAAAAGAGGTAATTTTTAAAGAGCTTTACTGTGTCTGGACTATTTATAATGTTTACTTGCTGCTATCAGTCTACAAAATCTTATGACAGAAGATACAAGTTGTTTAAATAATGGTGGAGAGAAAAGTAAAATATTGCATTCACTGTGAGACACAATGCCATTATAGGACTTTTTCTGAAGTTCAGCTTTTGCTAAACAAAAAGTTAACTGCAAGAGGAAGGTGTTTTTATGCCACTTCAAGTGGATTTGGGAAAGCATCGTGTTCCTGCCTGATATTTGAGATGACATATTGGGATACAAAAACATAGATCAGCGTGGTGTCAAAGTTGTTAGTGTCAATGCCTTCTAAACTTTATCAAATGCAAAACAAAGATGCATCTTGCATTGTAGAATATGGAAATGTTGCCAGACACCTTTGGAAATTTATTTTGTTAGTGTGCCCATCACTGTAGCATCAGTGTGTATCATATATAAAAAGAAATATCAAGCACACACATGCTAGCTCTGATAGAGGGAGCAAGATCCACTGTCAGAATCCCTCCACCCAGAGTCTGTTTGGGGTAGAAGGTGGGTTTTCCTAAGCACATAAGGGCTAATTCAGTTTTGTGTAGAAACATCTGAGGATGAAATACACTCTGGAAACAAACAGTGATAAACACTTCCTCAGTGACACTGTAGTCTAAATAAAATACCACAAAAGTGACATGAGCTGTAGAACAAATAATCAGCCACCCTCTGCAAGTCAGACAGTAACACAAACTGCGAGTGGAATTTACAGTTAACCATCCATAACTTACAGTGAAATATAGCGAGCACATACTAAAAACTAATTTTCCCATGCTAATTTCCCCCTACTGTTACTCACACCTTCTTGTCACCCTGATTACCACTACAAAAGTGATTTTTCGTCCAGTTGATAATAGCCCACTTTAATCGAATGTCTCGTTAGAACTGACCCCCCGCTTGGTAAGGCAACTCCCATCTTTCCATGTACTGTTATATTATCTTCCTAGTGTATTTTCCACTCCATGCATCTGATGAAGTGGGTTTTAGCCCACGAAAGCTTATGCCCAAATAAATTTGTTAGTCTCTAAGGTGCTACAAGTACTCCTTGTTGTTTTCACATTTCATTAGTTCATTTCAGTTTTAGTGATATCACTGGCTTTAAAGGTAACTCCCCATTTTGGTTATAGGGAGTATTTCTGAGTCCTTTTAAAATCTCAAAACCAGAATGATTTTTTCTAGTGTCCCCTCTGTAAATTGACAAAAGGAAAAGACATGCATAGCTCTTGGACAATTGCCCCTGATTCTATTTACTTCCCCATTTTGCCCCCTATAAAAATACATGAAGAAAAAGAAAATATTCAAGAAGAAATGCAACACAGTTGTGTCCATTATCATCTTGATTGCTCTGTTTGTATGAGGAACCTTTCTTCCAACTTTTTTTTTATTTCAGTTGTTTGGACTGTAAGCTCTTCAGGACAGGGATAGTTTCTTCTTACATATCAGTAAAGAGCTGAGCAGGAAGAGGCCAGAATCCTGATTGGAGCCTTTGGGCTTCACTGTAATGCTGATATATACAGTGTATCTAACCAGCAAGAGCAGAACAGAGTTCAAAGTGCAGCTCTGGTTTGGAGCTGGAAGCACTAAAGCCTGCCTACGTGGATTGTTGCAGTGTGTTTCCATAGCAATTTAGTGCTATAAAAAGGTGCTCTCTAAATGTCTTATTTACTTTTTTCATGCTTTAGATTTTTCTTTATACTTTCTGTCCACTACAAAGTATGATTGACTTATGATGTTCTGTTTAATTACACACATGTAAATGACCTTGTATTGATCATCACACAATTTTTTTTAATGTTCGTAATAGCAGAGAAGAAATAAGGGATTATAGAAGGGGGTAAATAGTCAATGTGGCACAAGAAAATTTAAGCTACGGTAGAATGTACCCTACAAGGTACTGTGCTTGGATTCCTTTGTTGAATGGGTTTTGTTTTTTGTGTACAGTAGGTGATATTATTTTCAGTCATATATGATCCTGTTTTCCTATACAGATAAGGGGAGATTCAAACACAGTAAATAGAAAAATTTGAGATGGAAAAGTCCATCTCTTTGCCAGTGCAGTATTATATATTTACAACACAAATGCTCTCCAGTCCAAGCAACTAGCATCAGCAGCACAAACCACAAGTAATTCATTTGTAAGAGACCTAAAGAGTAAATCATAGGTGTGTTTTTCACCAATGATGAAACATACATCACTTGCTGTATATGTTGGCAGATGGTTAGCTGGAGAATTGATGCAAAATGCTTGGGTACCTCAAGGCTACTAAATGAGATAAAAGTATAGACATACATCAGTACGTACTGGTAATACATAAATAAATACATGTTTACATAAGCAACTGACCTCAGGTGAACTGCCTTCACTCCAATGCACTACATCAGAGCAAACAGCTCTGTTGCTCAAGAAGAGGAGCAGCTAGAGCACAAATAACATGAAAAGTACTTGCCCTTACAAAAAGTCCATGAGTCAGTAAATCCTTGAGCTATGGAAAGTAGCAGCAAGTAGCAACATATCCGTGACCTGGCCCTGTTTAATACTTTACTAGATGATGGATTTTCTCTCCTTCTCCTGTGAGAAGGGAGATTACTTTCAGGAGCAGTTTTGCAGTGGTGGACTCCAAAGCTGTGCTTTCTTATTGCTCTTTGATAATACAACAAAGCTGATGAGTGATGATGAGGATACTAACATCAGCTAGATAATACTAATCGTCCAACTGAAGAAAAAAAAAATAGATTCTTCATGATCCATTAACATGAGCATGAAGATCAACTGAGTCCAGAGAAGTTGAGAACAGTGGGTCCATGGGTTGAGTAGAGACAATACCTCAATGAGTCAGTAGTGATGCTGGGGCTGGCAGGCCCATAACAATGGGAAGGGCTGGGTATTAGAGCCAGAGCCAGCTGCACAGGAGTCAGATACCTGGGCTCATCTGAGAAGGGTCAGGAGAAGTAGCCTAGAGTTCATAACGCTTTGGCCAGGAACCAGCAAAAGATAGGATGGCAGAAGTTGTAGAGAAAACCTGTTACTGACAGGTTACTGTCATGCATCTGACGAAGTGAGTATTCACCCACGAAAGCTTATGCTCCAATACGTCTGTTAGTCTATAAGGTGCCACAGGACTCTGTCGCCTGTTACTGACAGTGGCAAGTCAGGGTACCAAGGCCTGGATGTGGTGCAGCATTCTGATAGTCTCCTATTTTCCCTTTAATTTTGTAACATTATGCCTGGTCACAACCTCATGTACCACCCTAAATAATTCTTAATGCTTGGTGCTTATTCAGTTCATGTATTTGTATATCGATATCAATCCTCCCCCACACAGACACTTAGGTACCCCAGATATATATCCCCCTGCCTCCACCCAGACCCTTGCCTCTTTTTCTCATTAATCATTGTTTAGCCAAGCTATATAGATTTCACTCTCAGTCCTTCTTCATAAATTAATTCCTCCAGTCTCTTAATTTGTTGTCTTTTTCTGAACTGCCTCCAATTAGTCAATATCTTTCTGGTTATGAGCTGACAGGAAGTAGATATAATATTACAGTTGCTGACAGTGGTATAAGAAAGGAAATATGGTAGATGGAATGTATTTGTATTCTAGTAAAACAATTTATGTGTACAGTAATCACCAGGTCTAGATGTCATGTGCTCAGGGTATTAAAAGAAACAGCTAATGAACCATTCACCATTATTTTTAAAAAGTCACGGTGAACTGAAGAGGTAATGGAAGACTAGAGGAAACCAAATGCAATACTGAACTTCCAAACTCTCCCTTTTCCTTCACTCACACTTGCAATTTCAGTCTAGTAAGTCTAACTCCTGCCACTAAGTAATGAAACGAATATTAAGAGAGAAGATCCTAAATAGCTACAGGATGATAGAACTATGAACAAAAATCAGCAGGGTTTTATATTGTGCATTTTTCACTATTTTTCTCTTTAAGAAGTTTCAGCCTCCAATTAAACAGCAGAAATAAAATTGTGCAGTTTAGGTGGCCAATCATACACCATGAATAATTAACAGCAAATAGTTGGAATAACCTTCTTAAAAGTTTCCCATAGGTTCATAGATTGAAAAAGATTTGTTCAATCATTGAGAGAATACTTATGAACAGCAAATTCAATAAAAAACGAAAATCAGGATTGGTTTGCAAAAATAAAAATAAAAAAAAGTTTGACCCATTTTTCATCTTTCTTCACTCATACTCGACACTGATCAGCTTCTGGATTGAAGATCTTTGCCCTAAGACCTGATCTGGTTAAGATACTTTGCTTTATACATTTACATTGCTGTTTAAAATGACACATGGCACAGTAGCTTTATTTCTTCTTATTCCTAGGAGCTCTCAGAAATGGTTTCTGCACCTTAAGAAATGGAACATTGTGCTTATCAAGTAGGTTAGCTCAATAACAGGTTAGCTCAGGAAAGGACAAAAACATTACTGTATTCACAATTTTTCCATAACCCTTCAATCTTCACTCAAAATTTACTTCACACACAATTGAACCAAATGGAGCAATCCAGTAGCCACCAATAACAAACAAACAAACAAAAACTGTTAATTTATATGCAAAGCAAAGGTCTGTTTTCCCACAAATCTTCTTAAAATGTAACTGAAAGGTTATAGAAACTGACAACATGAGACCCAGAAACCACTTAGTGTCAACTGGCAAGTGGCACAGAGCGGCTGTATAGGGGTTACAGGGATCTCCTGGGTCTAGTCGGTACAATTCCAGTTCACCAAAAAGTGTCATGTGAGGTCTCAAATAAAAGCCAGTGTCACACTGGTCATCAAAATGATCGTGAAATGCATGCATGTATGGATGTTGTATAATGAGATATGTATATACACTGAAAATTATGTCTTTAAGGTCTATGTCTAGGGCTGGTCAGCAGCAAAGGTGAAAAACAGGTTCTGTCAGATCAGAAATGTTTATCTCCCTGGCTGTTTACATATGCATTAAGTATTGTGTGGGTCTCCTCTCACAAGTCTAAACGGAATGCTAATGAAAGATTGTAAAAATTTCAAAGAGCACAAAGTAACAGGGAGAAGTAAACAGTGGGGTAGACTCTTATCTTGAGGGGTAATCAGAAGTTTGCTCGAGTACATTTGGGGGACAAAGCAGACATCTTGTAATCCTTCTTCTCGGAAATAAAATGAGAGTGGTTTTGCTTCATCAAAGAGGGGTTTCTACTAGGCATGATTACAAATGCTGGAGAGAACTTGGGTAAAATAAGCTTCTTTAGACAAAAGGATAACTTGTTAGTTAAATTTAGTCCCTAGGAAGCAAAGTATGATTTTGTTTTATATGTAACCATTTGTTTCCAATACTTTAATCACTTTCACTTGAATCTGTTATTTGATAATAAATTTATTCTTGTTGTCACTATAAATAGATTGCAGTGCTGTGATGTTAAGCAAAGTGGCAGTCCTGAGTTGAATCTTACAAGCTGGTATGTACTGTTCCCTTGGGACCAGCAGGCCTAGTAATTTATGTGTGTGCAGTGGAGACGGGGCTGGACACTGCAGGGAATGCTCAGAGTATTCGGGGGTTGGTGTGGCTACTGCTAACCTGTACAGATCGAGTGAGGCCTTCAGGGGCCTGGAAGGCAGTGCTTGTGTTGCCAGAGGCTGGTGCTTTCAAGGAGCTGATCCACAGCAAGCACAGATGAGACTTCCTCACAGTAAAGACAGGGAGTGGCGAGGTGCCTCACAACCCTGGGTACCCCGATCAAGGGGTAGGCCCCGATCAAGCAAGTTACATTATCACAAGCTTAATTTTAAGCATGTGAGTAGTCCCACAGCTCCCAATGGGAGTATTCATGTGCTTAAAGTCAGGCTTGGGTAATTTTCTGACCTGGGTCTTGGAAAGCATACGTTCTGAAAGAGATTTTAGCTAAAGAGAATAGTAACTAATTTTTAAACTTACTGTTAAAACGTTTCCCTGCAAAATGATGGGAACGTTTACCTTATGCATTATGAATAATAAAGCACTCTATGCTGGAATACAAAACCTGGAACAAAGTGTTACCACCAGTTAACTGAAATAAAATCTTGCATGCAACTGACTTAATCAAAGTAATTAGTAAGGTAATTATTATGATCAAATGTCCATCTAAAGCAGGTCTTTGGGGGACTTAACGTAATACACATTGATCTATTTCTTCCTTGTTGCTTTATTGTAATGGATACTATTATATATAAACCCAATTCAATTATAGGAAAAGGCCAAAGCACTTAACTTTTAATAATCATGAGCTTTATTTACCACCCAACCTGCAGAAGGTAATAAATCTATCCTCTACGGCTGACCAAGTGATTCACCAGGAAATCAGGCAAGCCTTACCAACCTATTTATCATGCTTCTACTAGTGGCAGCAATGGAGAGATTGAAAGCAAGGAGCCTTCATGTTAATGAATCTCCCCAATCTCTAGATCTGATTTGGAAGAGAGAAAAAGACTCCCAGTGTTCACAGAGGCTATATTTCAAAATTAAGTTTATCTGCTACTAAAATGGATTATTGTACTGCTATTGTACTGCTATTGTAGTCCCAGTCACCAGCAAAGTGTTAGTTTTTGGCTGGGAAAGGCACAGGAAAATATAAAGCAATATGTTGCTGTATTTTTCCTGGGTTTTTTTGTCTAACCTCCTATAATGGCTTTGGGATACAAAACCCTGGATCAACTTTTTTTTTTTTAAATGAATAGTTGGCTGGAAACTAAAACTGGCAGTATAGTAAAAAGGTTAATTTTTTTATGATGAAGAGCTGTGAGATAGGTTCACTAGGATTCACAGGGTCATATAATTTATTTTGTGGATGACTGCTGGATATTTTTGAATGCGCTCATCAATCTAAAGTATCTCACAAAACTTAAACACAAATGATTATTTGTCCAAAAGTTCATTACTGAGTTTCATTATTTACTATTAGCTTTTTCATTGTTCAAAATTCCTTCTGCTCCTTCATAAACACTTTTCACTGAGCCAGCCAAGGAAGCGAAAGTATTTTATGTGACTAGTCACAGGGTAACATGCACCCGTGGAATGTATATCAGAGCATACGAAGGGCTACAGAGGATTGTCAAAACAAAAAGTAATGTTATAGTCATCAAAGAAGGGCAATTTCTGTGGCTCCTTGTGTATTCTCTGGACATGTTCTCTGGATCCATGTAAAACATTCAGAATGTGTAACATTAGGAATTCTTAAACAGATTTGATTATCAATGTAATACTTTCCTAGAGGGAACATTCTACTCCCTGCAGAAACTATAAGCCTCCAAAGAGGCTAAAGTGAATATAAGCCTTCTGTGAATGCATTTGTCCTGCGGCCTTGCTCACATTACTTGATGCTGTTCTGCTACTTGTTTACACCCAGACAACCAACCGTGATTACACACACACACACACACAATAAATAAATAAATAAATAAATAAATAAATAAAAAATCACACAATAGAAAGGGAGTATTTCCCAGCAGTTAGAGTAGGAGACTGGCAGTCCTGGGGATGTTGTCTGTACAACAGGGTACCAGCCTTGCACACAGGATCCCCAGGATGGGAAGAGAGTGCTAAGGTGTGCTTCCTGGCACCTTTGCACAACCCTACCTGACTCCCCGTCTCCTACTCTAAATACCAGACCATGCTGCCTCCCTAATGTGAGACTTACCTACCAATGTGGAATCATGCCCAGCTGAATGAGTGCAGATACATGAGAGAAGAGTGGTAAGCAGTGCAAGCAATACCACAGGACAAGTTATGGAAGGGGTGCTTTAAATTATGTCAGCTGCTAGGAGTTCAAATCTGTTGAAACCACAGCTGGAGCTGGCACAGGATAGCAGCATCTCTGCCATGCCTCATTCACAAGCAGCTGGAGGTGAGTATGATGTAGGAGCCCCCTTGCACTGGAATGATCTTCCCAGGGCAAGATATACTAATTCTGTGGCCATAATCTGCTGATGGTATGGCACAAAGCAGCCACCTTGGAAAATCTGGCCCTGCATGTGTAGCTGTTATTTACTATTGAAGCATCATAAGTTTTTTGTTACCTGACTAATCCTTATTCACAAAATACATAGATTATAATGCTATCTGATCATCAGATCCTTTAGGTCTCAGAAATTCACACAAGACGGATACAAGAAAAGTAGCATGGGAAGGTAGTAATGGGGACTTTACTGTATGTAACCTGTATTTGTGTGTGCTTTGCTCTCTAGCAGAGCAGTGTGTGTATGTCACCCTATTTTGTATTAGTTCAGGCTACAGCTCTTTTAAAAAGGTTAATTTTTTCCAGCCCTTTACTGTAATATTGCACGCGAAAATGCATACGCATTACTAATAGTAAATATTCAATTAACTACTGATGTAGCAAATTGAAAACTTTAAATTAAAGGAAATAAATGTTATACAAGTATATCCTTTACTTAAGTGAGTTGATGACCATTTAATTATGTGGTATATAATAAACAGTAAACATTTACTTTATGTCTTCTAAACAGGAACCCATTATTTTTGGAACTATTACACACAGGTAGTGAGCACAGTGAGGACACTCTCCAGAGAGATGGGGCCAGATCTTCGGCTGAGTCAAAAGAGGTATATTGATTTATACCAGCTGAGGATCTACCCAGAGAGTCAAATTCAGCACTCAGTGACACCAATGTAAATTCAGGAAAACTCCAGTAATTTCAATAGAGTTATTTCAGATTTATCCTCGTAAAAAATGAGATCTGAATTGACTACTTGTTAAATTGTAATTAAATCAACATTTCAATAAAAGCCATATATTTATAAGTAAAGCCTATCTGCATGATGTTTGTGCCTTCTTATTCAAAGCATTGCCCCAAATCCAGAAAATTAAATAACTCAGTACTATTTGTTTTACTTGAGTTCCTACAGAAGCAATATGTGCCATGAGACAGCTACAGTAATGTGATACCAAATGGATTCATTATGGTAATTGTTACCTTAAGCAATGAATAACTCATGTTTTGAATGGATATTGGGCTAATAAGATAAGGTTGGGCTAATAAAATGCAAGAGAAAAATATTAGCTTTAGCTATATTTACAGTAATAAATAAAAATGACTCTAAAATGCTAACAGCAAAATGTCACCATTGCATCAAAGTGTGTACGTTAGGTCTCTATATTTCTGGCCAGTTGTAATTTACATGTATTCATTTGGCTCAGAAGAATCATTGGTCTTGCCCAGCAGCCATTCATCGATGGCATTTTAGAGTTGCTAAAAAATTGATTTTTATCACTGCTGAAAAAAAACAAACACTTTGCAAAAATAGCCATAGATGATCACACAAAATCTGAGGAGTGCAGTTTTAAGCAAAAACACACCGGTACAGTGGGCCTTGATGTGGTTTTCACTTATGCTGGTGTAAATCAGAGTATTTGTAGAAGTCCATTGAGTTATGTTGGTTTAAAATTAGTTTCAAGCAAGATTAGAATCAGACCCAAAATATTCTGTAGAAAGAAAATCCCTAGGATCCTTTGTCTGGCACAAGACCAAGGGGGATGCCAGACAATCCTCGTGCCAGTTTGGTCCCCAGCACAGGCTAGATGGTCTTCAGGGCTGTTCTAACTTCTGCCCAGCTGTAACAGCCCATAATTGACTGTTCTAGCAGCTAGGACTTGTTGGACTGCAAGGGCAACCCAGCCAAAGACCCTGTGCTAGGGGGACTGGGAGGAGGTGCTGGAGCCAGCTATGACCAACCCTCACCTTCCTGGGATTCCCAGTTATACTATCTTTTTGGCTACTTTGAGCTAGATTGATGCAAAACACTGAGGACCTGGTTCTGGGTCCTCAGATTTGTTAGGAACTTTTCTTCTGAGTGTTTAATCATGCAAATTACCGTGGAAGATGGTGGGATTCCTGTTGTACAGCTGTGAAATGGAGCTGGTGTAGGTGAGTTATGAACATGGTATGAAAAAAAAAATCAGACATCCCTGAATGTTGTCAAGTTTTTGCCCATATCCAGACTTCTACCCTGAGTTTAGCTCATGGCTTGTACAACACACCCAGTCAACAGAAGTTTGATAATGTATTACACCTTCATCCAGAATTTATGACGTACATGCATTTTTTGGTGTAACCAAACTTAGATGTTGTTGAACATTGCACACATTGTTTGAATCTGAATGTATCTCAGTGTCTCAGTTGGAATCTAATAATCCAGACAAGGATGGTTTCCTGTTATGGGAGGGTGAGAAGAATTTGCTCCCAATATTTTGCATGTGCATTCCATTACTGCCACCATTTTTACTTATAAGTTCCTTGAATCTTATTTGTTTGGCATGTTTAGCCCTGTATACAGCATAGTCTACATTAATATATAAATGATAGTAGCGGATAGGATCACATCCCCTCAACACATGTCCACATATGGAGTGGACCTCCTTGCTCAGATCTTTTCCTTCCAATGTAGAAAGAGGATCAGCTGTCTCGGTACCCACAGAACTTGATATTGATGTGTGTAACCCCAGAACCTGACATTACTGCAGTCAGCCATTTTGTGGGTGCAGCCACTGCTAGCTGAAAACCAAATACCACATAGTAGAAATAATCTTAGGGCTCTGAGTGGCAAGGCCAAACAGCTGCATGCTTGCAGTTTTACTAAACAGAATGGGAGCATGGAACAGAGAGGTAATGGACCATGAAAAGGGAAGGAATGTTTGGACAGCAGACCTGGGTTTTAAGTGCCCCTGAGATATCAGTTTTATTGTTGTTAAGACTAGAAATACTTTGATAAGAGATAATAAGTACTTTGCTGCAATTAGGAGAATAGGTGACCTGCTAGGGGTTACTATGGTGACCCACTAGGAGTCACTATGAGTTGTGCCTTGTTTAAATTAGCTATAAAAGATTAAGCAAAAGAATATACTTTTGAGCAGTCTGAGGAAGCTTTTCTTTGGACAAGGAGCTGACACCTAAACTCCCCAGCAGCTGGATGGAAGGAAGCCTGGCTGCTGATCACTCAAAGCCATTTCAGACTTTGGGTTACTCTGAACCTACTGCCATAGCACATGTGTGTGTTTGAGACCTAATAAAAAGTAGTTTTAGGTATAAGCACTCTTGTTTATACCAATCATTTATCAGATGGAGGAGCTGTGTCCTCGTGGATTTATTTCTGACACCACCTGGAGAGCAACAGTTAAGTTACCACCTTTGAAAACCCTGGGTAACATCTCCGCAACACTATCTCCCTCATTTCTCTGGGTCTGGCAGATGGAGTTCTGCAGGTCTGGAGGCTAAACTGGGGGGGAAGTCAGAGACTGAGTAAACTAGTGGCAGCTCCATGTAGTGTAGGCAGAAAAGATAATGTAGCCTGTGGTGTTCTCTTTTCCATTGAACCTTCCCACATATGCCTGGGGGAGTCACAGTCAGAGAGTTCCTGATGTGGAGATCTGCCAGATTTGTGAGCAGATACAGAGTTAGGGTTAAATCATGCAGCATGTCCCTACAGGAAATCAATGAGGAGACCTTTGTACATATTTCTTCCCCTATGGGCTCATCTGCAGGAGGGGATAATGTGGGCTAAGTGAGTTTAAATTCTATACTGTAGCAATTTCTACCTGGGATTATATGTAATTTTTTCATTGTTCACTAGACGTGGTCAAGAAGTGAAACGTGAAACTTTGAATATTCCACAGGCTGACAGTCGCCCTCAAAGCATCACTGTGTGATGCATGTCCTAAAAGTTTAGAGTCTGGAGGACAGCAGAATATGTTGTATATAATATTGAAGTGCCATTAATCAGCTAATACGCTACTGAGACATCCTCTTCAGAAATGCTGCTTTGACAGGGAAGTACTGCTAGCAATGGTGAGAAAAGCATGAGCAACAGAGTTTACAGTAAGTAGTTAGCGGTACAGGAGCTTAGAGCCTACCACCCACCTCGCCTGCACCATAAGGGAACACCATAATCATGGCAGAATTTGGGGGATAGGAGAAGCAAATGGAAAAACAAGAAGGACAGTGATGAGATGTACTAGAGATAATAAGTGTGGTAGACTAAGGCCAAGGATGAGAGATAGAGAAAGAAAGGAATAGGGGGGAAGAAGGGCCCATCCCTCCCTACTCTACTTCTGCAGGAGAAGTAGAGTCCAGATGAGTGTGTTACGACCACGGACATTCATCAGTATTTCAAAAAGTTTGGCAAGAAACTGATCATCCCGATAAACTTGGAGTTTCATGCTGGTAGGCTGCTAGATACTACATGCTTTTTGGTGGGTTACAGCCTTGGAACTTTGCAAACAAGAACTACTGAATTATCATAGCTCTGAGGTACGTAAATATTTTAATCCATGTTTGACAGAGGTGCAATTTGAAGCACAAACTTCAGTGTATAAAGTTAGGCAAGTGAAAAGGTTAAAAGCAGTCTGATGTACACAGGGCTCAGCTCTTAATTTTGGTGTATGGGACTTGACAAGATCAAGAGGGTATATCAGAACTGGGATAACTCCCTTGCTCAGTCCAGTAGGTTAAGCTGTCTTGTGTATTGAGCTACTCATACTGACTGCTCAGCAGAGATACTGACTCAGTACTTGGGAAGTGAGGAGCTTGAGTAAATCCTGCTGCCATCAGTGGTAGCCTGGGTGGTTGTGAATTTACCTGGGGCCTCCCCCCCTCCCCCAAAAAATCAAGACACCTATGACTATGGTTTGTCCATATCTCAAAGCCCAGCCCTGTGTAGCTGTGAGGGGTCTGCTAATAACTTGAGATCTTTAGGAAAAAAGTGATAAGCTGGTGATGGTTTGTGGTCAATTTATGTTTTAAAGACTATTTGCAGAAAGTGAAATTTACCTTTTTAAAAATGTATAGGCCTCCCAAATTAGGAAGGCCTGCACCTATGTCCTATGTGTGCCCCCAGAGACTGGTTCTGCTACTCTCATGGTCTGTCATAGCACCAGAAAATTTTCCTTACAGCTCTGAGTATACTTCACTTGTTTATTCACAACAGAATTATAAGCATCAGTGTTATCTATGATCTCATTCACATGGTAGAGCTAGTCCTGAACTGTAATAGAAGAACTGTTCTGCACAGTCAAACCACTAGCCAGGTATAGGGCTGCAGCACCAGTGTTAAGAACATGCCACCTTCTGATTGTTTCTAGATGTGCATCCTCCACAGCTAACTTTTAGTCCTTTATGAGTAGACAGCATATTTGATAAGTGCTGTTATTTGCTTGTCTGTTCTAATCCTAATGAAAAGCCAGAGAATCTTCACTGATTTGAGAACCTGGACAGTAGCTGTAACTGTACACTGCTTATTAATTTTTAGATGCAAAGATATAATTGCTGACAATTAAAGAAACTTCATAATTACTTATGTTAAAGTTAAAACAACAAGGAGTCTGGTGGCACCTTAAAGACTAACAGATTTATTTGGGCATAAGCTTTCGTGGGTAAAAAAACCCTCACTTCTTCAGATGCATGGAGTGAAAGTTACAGATGGAGGCATTATATACTGACACATGAAGAGAAGGGAGTACCTCACAAGTGGAGAACCAGTGTTGACAGGACCAATTCAATCAGGGTGGATGTAGTACATTCCCAATAATAGATGAGGTGGTGTCAATTCCAGGAGAGGCAAAGCTGCTTCTGTAATGAGCCAGCCAGTCCCTATTCAAGCCCAAATTAATGGTGTTAAATTTGCAAATGAATTTTAGTTCCGCTGTTTCTCTTTGAAGTCTGTTTCTGAAGTTTTTTTGTTCAAGAATAGTTACTTTTAAATCTGTTCTAGAATGACCAGGGAGATTGAAGTGTTCACCTATTGGCTTTTGTATGTTACCATTCCTGACTTCCGATTTGTGTCCATTTATTCTTTTACGTAGGGACTGTCCGGTTTGGCCAATGTTCATGGCAGAGGGGCATTGCTGGCACATGATGGCATATATAACATTAGTAGATGTGCAGGTGAATGAGCCCTTGATGGTGTGGCTGATGTGGTTGGGTCCTCTGATGGTGTCGCTAGAGTAGATATGGGGCCAGAGTAGGCAATGAGGTTTGCTAGAGGGATTGGTTCCTGGGTTGGTGTTTCTGTGGTGTGGTGTGTAGTTGCTGGTGAGTATTTGCTTCAGGTTTGGGGGTTGTCTGCAGGAGCGCCGCCAGCTTTTCTGCTGCCCTAGGCGGCGGAAGATCCCGCCCCGAAATGCTGCCCCCCACAGAGCGGGGTCCCGCCGCCGAAATACCACCGTAGTCGCCGCCCCCCAAATTGTAATGCCCTAGGCGACCGCCTAGGTCGCCTAATGGGTTGCGCTGGCCCTGGTTATCTGTAAGCAAGGACTGGCCTGCCTCTAAAGGTCTGTTTAACATAGTGAATAATTATGAATTACTTTAATTCATAGTTATTTCTAGAATCCTCAACTTCCATGAAGAATTCAAAAATCAGTTCTGCATTTAGAACAGTATTTATGCTTGTTTTTATATTGTGATATGTTTGCTAACTATCAATCAGTTTTATCTAGTTTCTGAATTATTCTTTATTTTCTGGTTATATTATAACCATGATGACTGTCCAGTGAAGTCACTGGGCATTTTGCCTGAGGAAGGACTTCAGGATTTGGCCCTTTGCTAACTGGGGGAAGGGAAACATCCTACTCCTATAGTAATCTTTATCATATGAGGGAGAGGAAGCTACAGCATTCTGGCAAACCTGAAAAGGCTACTTAGTACACTCATGTGAATCTATTCAGGTTCTTATATAATGACTATCACTGTAGTACCTAAATTTGATCAGGGAAGAGGCTGCCTCAGACTTTTCATATATTGGCATTTAAAAACAAGGCAAGTCTAAAGGATTAATCTGGAGCGGAGTATTGTGTTCTTCTCCTATGAATACCATACAGGAGAGATGTTTGGATTTTATAAAACAAATATTGCTCATCACAATTGTTAAACCACAATTCAATATGTTGTGTAAATTGTATAAATTAAATATATGTATCAAAAGAAAAATTACTGCACATACATGGCCTTAACTTTTTAAAAGTATCTCTAGTGGTTTGTTTTTTTCAGGATGTTAGAATGTGTGGACTATACTGCATTCAAAGTTTTGATTTTAAAATAAAACTATTAAAAGTTATGTGTTCTACCATGACCATCCTCATCCCCTCCAAACCCCCCCCCACTCTTTTATTAGTAAATTTAATTTAAAAAAATACAGTATAATTGTAAGATAAACATTACTGTAACATTTGCAAAAGAAAACTGAATTTGTCATTAAGTCTGATCCTAATGACCTAGGAGGATATTTGCTCTCTCATTTTAAGCCAAGGTTATCACTTGCGTGTGGATGCTGTGTTTCAGTACCTCCTTGCTCAAGTCGACATGCTCTTCTATAAAACTACAATGCCATGGGCGAATGTTCTTCTTAGGTGACCTTTCCTTACATCAACAGTATTTTTAAATTTAACCTTTAGACTGCTTATACATGTACTATTTATATAGAGACCTAAAACATGCATTGTATTTATAATTTTTGTGTTGCTTTGTGTAAAGTTACATCTGTATAAGATTTCAAAAGGATTTGCAATTGGACACTCCCAGTCTCGTGGTTGCAGTTGGTTGGTCTGGTCAAATTTTTTTGTTTGAGTTGTATTGTATTCCTCCTTAACAGACAAAGATGCACACGCACATACACACACTGAAGAGAGAGTTCCCTTTGAATCCACATCTGATTCAAAAATATTTGGAATCCTTGTTCTTTCATTCTATTAATCATGATTTTATCTTCTTTCAGACACATTTTGTCCTCTTTCTTAGAAGCTTAAAGAAAAAAAAAATCACATTAACGAAGTGAATCAAATGACTGAGTTCATCCAGTAAAAAGATTTTTGTATGAATCTTGTGCTTCTGAAAGCACGAGTAAGTCTAAAAGAGCTTCCTCAGTTTCCTCTAATAGCACTCTTGTCATGTATTGAAATATTCTTCACATTCCATATTTAGGCCAAATTCTGTTCTTAGTGACACATAGACAAAGTCAATGGAGCTGGAATATAACAGACAGAAAAATATAGCACACTCTAGGAATTCTATCTAGTTCTTCAGGGGGCAAAAACAAGTGGGCATTAACCCTTTACACTACCTACACCAAACCATAATACCGCATACATTAATGACTTTTATTGAAGTTGGTTGAAAAAATTTGAATTCTGAAATTTCAGACAATAAAAAGGGACAAACTCTTTGTGACAATTTCCACACACATAAAATAATTCCTTTTTGGACCAGCTCTAGTCAGTTTTTATGTCAACTACAGTAACATGAGGGTTTTTTGTATTTCAAAATCATCATTTGCCAGCCAATACCAATTATCTTATTTCCAAGTATTATTAAATGTCACCCCTCCAGGCTGACTTTGGATCTTAAGCATTCTCCCATCTTTACCTCTCCTGTGGATCCTGGTAATTTTCTAGGCTTCCTGATTGCTTCACACACACATATTCCTCATAGTATGCATCCAGGCCTTCTGCGAGTTTCCTTGCTGTTCTTGGCAAACATTTAGCCTCCACAACAGCCCTGTCCTCTACTGCAAGCTGCCTCAGTAGTCCCAACTCTACAGGAAGACATTTAGTAAGTGGGGGGGGGGGGCGGAGGGAGAAGAACGCTAGGTTTTTCAGTATACAAAGTGCAACTACAGATATTCCATATACATGACTTGATTTGTTGTTTCCTTTAATCTAAAATAAAAACACAAAGTCTCCTTGAGAAACCACCATGGTGTCGCCTCTTTGTAGCAGGTTATCTGTTGCTGTGGTTTATTACACCCTGTTTATGGTGCTCTGGACATAGCATGACAATTGTGAAGTTTTAAGTTTGCTGTCTCATCACATCATAACTGTCTGAACTTACTTATTTAAGAGATAATCACTCTGCCTTTGCAATACTGCACAGCTCCAGTCAGTGGACATACTCAAGATGCAGAGCACTAGTTTAGCAGGCAGGGAGCTGCTGAAGGAGCCCTGAACTTCGGAGTTCACTCCCTGCACTTTTTCTAAATAGTTCAAATTACTCAACTTTAGCGCACACTGCAAAGCCCATCCCTGCCCTCCAACATGCACAGACTGTTGGGAAGGATGGGATCTGTGTGATGAAGGCTGACAAAGGTAAAAGTCTTTGTAAAAGTAGAGATCAGGCCTAGAGTTCTGGATAAGGACTTTTTATGTACTGGTGATGAATAAATCTATAATCAATGAGTTTCTAGTAACTCTCCTGATCACATGGGATACTCCTTCAATAAAGAAATCACAACCAATACCATGTTATCTATCTGCTGAGTCATAAGCAATTATCCCATACTGAAACTTGGAAAGCAAAAATGTTTTTGCAAATTTTTCAGTCATTCAAAAAGTGAAATAATTGTACATGAAACGTCTCCAGAAAGGTCATAAAGTTAGTCAAAAAACAAAATTAAATTTTGAGAAAATATTCAGGAAAATGTAATTTGTTTTTTGTTGTTGAAATTGATGACAAAATTAGTTGAGAATTTCAAAAACAAATCAACATTTCACAATTTTCTGCTCTAGCCTTAAAATTGACTCATTTTTACAAATGTTTCACAAACCTGAAAACAGAAATTTTAACAAAAATAGTGTGGAGACAATTTTAATTTCCCATTGGGGAACTGCTATTTAATCATTAATTAATTAGTTGCAAGCTGATGTTCCTTTTTACTGATAGTCAGCTTTAGAATGTGAACAATTAATGTACACTAGTTCACTCAGCACATGGGCACACTACTCATGTTACAACTCATAACCCCTCAAAAATTATTAAATCACCCATTTTTAAAAAAAAAGATACCATTATAGTCATCATATTAAGATTTCATTGTGACTCTATATTCATTTGTAAAGGAATTTGCTTCATAGCTGTGTACAATGCACAAAGTTGGTTCTTAATAAAAACTGAAGTCAATGCTGGACCACCATGCTGGAGCAGGATCAAACTGACTGTGCCTTCTATACACCAGATTAGTAGTAGTAGTAGTAGTAGTAGTAGTAGTAGTAGTAGTGTCACGCTTAGGAATGTTAGCCATGGACCAGGACCAGAGAACAAAAAGATGGTCCCTGCCTGAAGGAGTTTACAATCAAAGAACTCCTCTGTCACTTATTCACCATGACTTATAAATAAACTTTTATGCAATTACAAAAAGATATTTTTTCACTTTTGCCGTCATTCTTTCTGCCTGAACTACTCACTAGTAGGTGCAAGTAGTGAATATTTTTAGTAGGTTACCATTCTTTTACAGAGACATCCTTTATCCATTAAGGTTTGCCATTTTTTTAAAATTCTTAATGATCTTTCTCTGTTAATTCTGCTTACAAGCATTGCTCTGATTAAATCACTTCTGCAGAGGGCTCTGTCTTCATTGCACTGGCTCTGCAGCAAGGGTAATTTTATTTAAGTAGCCAAAGTGGCAGGACTGCCTTTATTGTCAAAAATGCTAACAGACATTTAGACTCAAGGAAAATATTTTCTTAGCTTTTGGTGAAATTTCTATATGGTAATTTACTATTGGCTGCATGGTTGACCCAGTGGATGCAAGTGAAAACATGTACTACTTCCAGACTTTTTCTATCAGGCTATTAATACTGTAGCACTGTCTATCTTCTTCCTTGTGTTAATCCCATCAAATGGGATCTGCTCAACGAGTCCTCTCCCTCCAAAGTACTCTGTTCACTGCCATATCTTCTTTCACACCACATGTTAACATGTCTTCCTGTATGACTTTGCACAACTTCCTCTTGGGTCACCTATGTCTTTTCCCTTTGATCTCAATGTATTGGGCCCTCTTACCCACATAGGTGACAGGATGGCACTTTATACGAGTAAACCATCTAAGCCTGCATTCCTTCATTTTTTCCTATGCGCCATATAAAAAATGCAGCTGAAATGTTTTTACTAGGTCATTTCCCTCCCCTCACCCCCCTACTATTCCGCTTATGTGCGTTAGATAGTAGCAGAATTATGTCTAGATCAGGTTGAAATTTTGTGAAAATGATTTTTTGTGAAACTGATACTGAAATTTTGCATTTTTGCAACATTTTCTGCAATATTTTTACTGAAATTTCCAAACTCATTGATTTTTTTAAACTGAAAACCATATTTTCTTACTGAAAACCAGGTTTTGAGTAAACAAAAACTTAATTACAAGTGTTGATACAAATATTGTCGAAAATTTAATGTTGTGTTGAAAATGAAGCCATTACCAACCCTGAGAAACTGCTTATACATTCTGAATTTTTTAATTAAATCATTTTCCTGTCTTTCAAAGAGCTCTATTTCATGCAAATGCACCTCTATAAGCATGTCTCATGTAGCCTACTTTTCAATTGCAAATGGCATTGGTATTTGAGTCCCTTGAGCAGACATTTTGATATTGGATTCCCTTCAGCCAGATAGTCAAGTCAAAGCATTCCTAGAGACTGAAACGGGGTGTAAACTGAGGGGACATAATACCCCCCGCCCCCTTTGACCACATAAGCCAGAAAGGGTTGTGTTTAAATGGCTGAAGGGGAGAATACACACATGCCTCAGCCACAGAGTTGACAGAAGGACCTTGTTTAAGGCACTTGTGCTTGACAGAATTTCAGCCAGAAAGGGCTCTGTTTAAATGATTAAAGACTAATGAGTCTGAGTAAATCATCCTGCTTTTCAAATGCATTTGCCACTCTCACTATGATAGTCTGTGTTCTACACTAGGCATTCAGATGGTCCCGTCCTGAGCATTACTTCACTCTGTCCATCTCTTCTCAGTCCCTTTCCAAAAGGAGTGTGGCTACTTGTTCCCCTCCCGACGGTGCGATCAGCTTTTTCCATCTGCTCACACTACCTTGTAAATATTGCTCACTACTTCAGACACACTCTGATTGCGTTCAGCTCTTTCCCTTTTCCTCTCCCTTCCTTTTGGATGCACACAGTATTCTAGACTGTAAGTAAATTATTGAAAAGAAATGTCACAATATTCTCACTTGTATTAGCATCAATGCAAACACAATCTTTTACCCATTTATTCATGCATACTAAGCACACAAAACATGAATTTAATTAAAAAAAACCCACAAGAAGGCACTTGGGTCCTGAGTTTTTCCATTTACAAAAAGTAATCAGAACAAGGAACAGCATCTGTTAGAGTCAACAACAAAAACCCCACCAACCTTACCAAATAAGCTAGAAAGTCACAGGGAAAGCACACTCCTCCCTTGACACATGCTTTTCTCTGACAGCGTTCTTAAAACACCAAAAGGTATTCATGTTATCAATAAAGCACTTTGTTTATAAGAACATGCTTTGTCTTTCCTAAATGTAGCCCAGGTGATCAAAGGATTGGTATAGCAATGCACACCACATATTTTTGAATAATAGCAGGGTAACTAATATAGGGGGGCAATATTGTATTTGCGGGCAATCACTGATGAAGGATTCAAGGCAGAAATTTGGGCAAGAACTGCACAAACAACAGCAGCAGTGGCAAAGCTAAAGCTTTGGAAGAATTTGGAAGAATAAGAACATCTCCCTGGAATCCAAACTGAAACTGCTGCACGCATTGGTCATCTCCATTTTTCTGTATGCATGCGAGACATGGACCCTTATGGCAGAAGTTGAATGGAAAATACAGGTAGTAGAGATGAGATACTTCCGTAAAATCACGGGCATCTCCTTTGACCACCTCACTAATGAAGAGGTCTGCAACATCAACCAATGCGCTGGGTCATATGAAGACCTCCTGATGACTGTGAAGAAGCGCAAGCTGAAGTGGTACGGCCATGTAACATGATCATCTGGCCTATCCAAGATCATCCTCCAAGGGACAGTACAGGGGAAGAGAAGAACAGGTAGACAGAAGAAGAAATGGATTGACAACATAAAAGAGTGGACGGGAATGGACTTTGTGGAGACTCAAGCACTGACACAATCATCAGGGGTGGAGACAATTGGTCAATTGCTCATCAGTGATGGTGCCCCAATGACCAGTGTGTTTATGGGAGTGATGATGATGAACTAAATGTAGGAGTAAAATCTTTAGAGAGTCAAGGATTTCCGATGAAGCATTAAACCAGATTCAAGTGCAGAGCTGGCTTTTTTATAACAACAATCTATGGCCTGTCTACACTACAGTTAGGTTGACGTAAGCTGCCTTGTGTCGACCTAGCTGTAGAAGTGTCTTCACTTAAATTTGGCTCCTGCTGACGTAAGTGACTCGCTATGCCAATTTAGTAAACACCACCTTCCCGAGTGGCAGAGTCACAGTCAATGTAGTTAGGTCAACGCAGTATCAGTGTAGACACTGTTGCTTATGTTGACTGTTACTGGCCTTCAGGAGATGTCCCACAATGCCCCATACTGACAATACAATCTAGACAAGTGCTCCTGGTGAGGATGTGCACCACCAATATAAGGAGCCAAGTGTGTGCACACACAAATGATTTAATAACTGCGGTGGCTGTATGCCGAGGAAAGTTACGTAATGACAATTTTGTAGTGTAAACATGGCCTGAAACCCACTAACCACTCCCCCAAATTTTTTCCTCCTCCTATGACTGAAGAGGTGTTAACGGGCCACTTTGCCTTGAACAGTCTCTTGAAATGTGTTAGTTACTTATGCTAAATAACCTGTTCCACCCTGTATTTGGCTGCGACACTCTAGGCCTGTCTACATTTAAAATTTGACTGTGCCACTGCAGCTGCGCTACTGTAATGCATCAGTGTAGACACAACTTATGTCAATGGGAGGGATTCTCCAGTTGGCATAGGTAATCTGCCTCCCTAAGAATTCTTCCGTTGACCTAGTGTTATCAACACAGAAACTTAGGTTGGCTTAACTACATTACTCAGGGCTTTTTCACACCCCTGAGCAACAGTTATGCTGATCTAATTTTCTACTGTAGCCCTGTTCTGAGTATATTTCCCAGACCTGAAGAAGAGCTGTGTTAAGCTTGAGAGCTCAACTCTCTCACCAACAGAAGTTGGTCTAATAAAAGGTATTACTTCACCCATCTTGTCTCTTTCTCTCCTATAAGATTTGATTTGCAGTAGAGTATCCAATGGAGCTGATTCACTGAAACGGGCACAATGAAATGCAAGTCACATTTACCTACTTCAGCCTGGATTCCTGCCACTGCCTGAGCCACTCTCAGGGTTTGTCTACACTGCAATGTAAGCCCAAGATTTGATCTCAGGCTCAAACATAACCCCCTCCTTCTGTCTACATACAAATCACACTAAGCCAGTGTTCACACCCTGGGTCCCAGGAGATGGGTGGGGGGTACGAGCCTGAGTCAAGCCAAGACCCAAAGTTCAAGTCCTATTGCTTTGCAGTGTAGATGCAGCCGCACTGGACTCATGCTCTGAGAGTCCACCAAGAGTATCCCACAATTGTACCAACTGACTTGCTTTGTCCTCTGGACAGTCAAGTTTAGTGGACAGTAAAGTTTTCTCACACTGCCCCATGAACAAAGTGCTAAAGCTGCCACATTTTGGGACAGCACAGGAAAGTCTGGGATACAGTTGGCTGGACTCGAATCTGCAGACTGCAGTGTGGAGGTTGGAGCCCCAGGTTCGGGCCCAGGTTAGAAAATTCTTAACCAAGGTGACAATCAGTGTAGTGCTCAAGCCCTGGGTTCTCTAACCCAGGATCCACTGACTTGAGTTCTACCTACCTTAATCTTACATTGCAGTATAGGCATTCCCTATGGCTAACAGGGTTCAAAAAAGAACTAGATAAGTTCATGGAGGATAGGTCCATCAATGACAATTAGCAGAATGAGCAGGGATGAGGTTACTAGCCTCTGTTTGCCAGAAAGTGGGAATGGGTGACAGGGGATGGATCACTTGATGATTACCTGTTCTGTTCATTCCCTCTGAAGCACCTGGCATTGGCCACTGTCGGAAGACAGGATAGTGGGCTAGATGGACCTTTGGTCTGACCCAGTATGGCCATTCTTATGTTTCCTATAGAACCAGAGGACAGATATCAGACCTCTCCCTGGCTTGTGTAAGTAGCCCTTATCTACAGCTCCCCCTTGGTTTTGGCTGGTGCAATGAGTGTACCCCCCGCTATTTCAAATCTACTTTAACCTCTGATGTTGTCATCCAAAATATCCAGCTTCTACTGCACAGAGTCACTTCCAGAATTGTATTCCGATGTATATCAGAACAAAAACTAATTAGCTAAATGTCCAGATTAATTTGCTAGCTGGGTGGAAGTACAAGTAATAGATATTTCCCTTTGTGCACATGTGCTCATAGTCCATTGCTGCACTTTATTTATAAAGAAAAACCACCAAAAATGTTCAAAAAGAACAGAAGTACTTGTGGCACTTAGAGACTAACAAATTTATTTGAGCATAAGCTTTCGTGGGCTACAGCCCACTTCATCGGATGCATAGAATGGAACATATAGTAAGGAGATTGTATATATATACACACGTACACACACACACACACACACACACACACACACACACACACACACACACACACACACACAGAACATGAAAAGTTGGGAGTTGCCCTACCAACTCTAAGAGGCTAATTAATTAAGATGAGCAATTATCAGCAGGAGAAAAAAAAAAAAAAGGTGCGAGGATACTTAACATGGGGAAATAGATTCAAAGTGTGTAATGGCTCAGCCATTCCCAGTCTCTATTCAATGTGTGTATATATCTTTACTATATGTTCCATTCTATGCATCTGATGAAGTGGGCTGTAGCCCACGAAAGCTTATGCTCAAATAAATTTATTAGTCTCTAAGTGCCACAAGTACTCCTGTTCTTTTTGTGGATATAGACTAACATGGCTACTACTCTGAAACCAGCCAAAAATGTGGTAGCTAAATGTTTTATTGCAAACAGGCTATCTATCATTTTGGTCATATGTTCGTAGATATATATTGTATTCTCATGACTGCTTTAATATGGATTCTAATCAAATCCCATTTGAATGAAACATGTAAACAACTTGGGCCTTTTGAAATGTTTTAATGAGAATGGGACAGAACAAAGGACGAAAAATCAATGAAACGGAAATTCTTCTTTCCCACTGAAGCCATGATAAAAGCAACCTAATTTAACTGTGTTCGTGCCAAGCTAGTCAATCCACCTTCCCCACATCAGTAATTTTGCACTGGTTACAAATAGTTTTCAGGCTCCTCATCAGCAGAACTCTTTATCCTCCCTTTGTTGTTGTTTAAAATAAAGTCAGAGACAACTAGAAAGATTAAAAACTACAGAAAAAAATCTGTTCATATATCCAACATCTTTTTGGGGTGGGTTTCTCCTATTTCAATTATACTTTTAAAGAATCTATGACAGAATTTGAAATAAAATTTTCAAGTGGTTTAGCCTGCTCAACTGTGGGTAGTTACACTGCCTGCCTACCTACTGTAGCCAGATTGATTATGTAATTTTATTTCCACTTGCCCTTTGCAACCTACAAAGCTACCAAGCATTCAGAGAGATTTATTCTTTAATTTTCACCTTCTCTAACCCTGACCTATAAAGCAAATGTGAGGATGATAAGAGGCAGGGGGAATCATAAATGTAAAATTTTTGAAAGCAACTTAGGTATTGAAGAACCTAAGTCCTGCTGTCTTTAGTAAACTTAGGCTCTTAAGTGTCCAAGTCACTTTTAAAAATAGGTTTTAGGCTAAGTCACTTAGGTGCTTTTGAGCATTTTACTCTGGACATAAGCCAAACCATTAGCAAGGGAGTTTGGCGTCTTCCAGCACACACTTTGAGATTGTACCCAATGCCTTATCCAGTTGTCACAGAAGCCATGTTTGCACAAACTGCAGTAAATCCTTTGGAGTTCAAGGTTTTATGAACTGCTTGAACAACCATTCAATGACTGATTATTTTAGTGCAACAGAGGCTGGCCACATAGTCACATTATGTTATTTTTATGCTCCTGGTCAGCTTCTGCGGGTGCGTGAGGCTGCTTGTCTGTTTCTAGAAATACTCTCTAACTGAATTTCCACTAATTCTTCAAACCAGCTGATGCTGAAAAAATTAATTTACAGCAAAGATTTCTACACTAATAGAACATCTTTGAGTTCACAAAACCAGTTAAAGCAATTCACAGAACTTATTTCCTGTCAGTTGAACCTGTATTTTTTCCAAAGGTGATTTGGTTATTAAAAATACTACATATAACATTTTAATCTGTTTAACACAAGTTTTCAAGTCACTGTAGAGGGAATCATGTGCTACATTCCAGTGACAGAATGCCACTGCAAAAGAGTGGGTGCCCTTTATATGCAGTAAAGATACCATATTTTTTCCATTTAAGACTCTTTATCCTGCTCGATTCCTTTTTCACAATCTATGTATTTTTTTCCCCTCTAATTCATTTTACACCCTGGTTTTAGCAATATGAGCAAGGCATGGTGGTTGCCATCCTCTGTCAGGGTTGTGACCCCTACAATGAGAATCCATGTCCTAATCAAACCTACTAACATTTGAGTTTGAATCAAAATCCACATTACAATGCTCAAATTAGGCAATATGAATTTTCCCATCCCTACTGGGAACAGAATTTGGCTCTCCAAGCTCCAGGCAGCAACTTCTTGGAAGGTCTTTTTGGCTTTGGCAAACTCCTTAGAGTCAGGCAATATCAATAAGATAATCACAATCAGATAACAGACCAGGTACTGAAATACGATCTGTCCCAAAGAAAACAAAATCCTATGCAATGCAATAGCAATCACAGTGCAATCTTCAAATTCAATAACTCAACGGGACAAAATTAAAAAACTCTGTTTAATGCTAAAACAAGGTGTAATCTTTTATCCTTGGATCACAGTGGTAATTTGGATTATAAAATAAAGCCATCAGCACTTCAACACGATCAGAGGATAAACATTCACTCTTGTTATTCTCCAAGTGAATCAATATGAGAAGAATACATGGAACCTATTTTATTGAATCATGCATATATATATTCCCAGATTGGATTTCTTCCTTTCCCATGGGAAGTTGCTCTTCTTGAAAAATAACTAAGGTGGTAGTATTTTTCATGTAGGGGACAGTATCTCCTAGAGACAGTTTTACAGAGTTCTATCAAACTGTTAAGTTATATAGAAGACTGAAATTCATGCCTTCTACTCCAGTAATTCTACTGCTAACCCAGGATGTGCACTGGATGTGCACTGAGAGGGTGTGACACTGGCAGGCATAAGCTAAGAACTGACAGCCTCATAGCTGGAGACCAGACCAGGTCACTTGTATGTTAGTTTTGCTCAAAATAGGTATGAGTCTTCTAAGAATGTATTTGGTGTTTAGACTCTATGACATGATTGTAATGCTTTAAATCTCACTTGTAATGTTTGTAATCCACGCTTTAAGAAAATATGTAAATTTTACTTTATAACTTTGAAAAGGTTTGCTCCAAACTTGTGCACACAGGCACGGGGATCACCCCCATCCCCCACCCAGAAGGATTACCAAAATTAGATGGGCCATCAAGGATCATGACAATATGCAGGATTGGCTAATGGCCCTATCACATCCTTGTCCCACTGCTTTGACTACTTGAAGAAGGAAATAAAAATAGTTGATGTGAAGATTTTTCCTCTTTTTGGCTGTTAGAACTCTAAAGGGCCAGAGACCCCCAAGGACTGCCTCCTGGGTCTGCCCTGAAAAACATTTGGAATGGACAGATCATCTTAATTCTGTTACTCTTAGGATTTAGATGGTAACTCATTTGCTTTTATATGTTCACTTGCTTCAACCTGTAAATAACTCTATTCCTTTTTCCTAGTTAATGAATCTTTAGATAGTTTATTACAGGACTGGCTACCCAAGATAAGCCTGTGCCCCAAGCCCAAGCCCCAACCCAGCCCTGAGTCCCACAATGTGCAGCGGCAGTCAAAAAAGCTAACAGAATGTTGGGAATCATTAAGAACAGGATAGATGAGACAGAAAATATCATATTGACTCTATATAAATCCATGATACGCCCACATCTTGAACACTGCATGCAGATGTGGTTGCTCCATCTCAAAAAAGATTAGAATAGGAAAAGGTTCAGAAAAGGGCAACAAAAATTAGGGATATGGAACGGCTTCCATATTGGAGAGATTAATAAAACTGGGACTTTTCAGCTTGGAAAAGAGATGACTACAGGGGAATATGAGAGAGTTCTATAAAATCGTGACTGGTGGAGAAAGTAAATAAGGTGGTGTTATTTACTTCTCCTCTTAACACAAGAACTAGGGGTCACCACATGAAATTAATAGATAGCAGGTTTAAAACAAACAAAAGGAAGTATTTCTTCACACAATGCACAGTCAACCTGTGGAACTCTTTACCAGAGGATGTTGTGAAGGCCAAGAGTACAACAGGGGTAAAAAAAGAACTAGATAAATTCATGGAGGATAGGTCCATCAATAGCTATTAGCCATGAGGGGTAGGATGGTGTCCCTAGCTTCTGTTTGCCAGAAGCTGGGAATGGGTGACAGGGGATAGATCACTGGATGATTACCTGTACTTCAGAGGGAATGAACAGAACCTGGCATTGGTCTCTGTCTGAAGATAGGATACTGGTCTAGATGGACCTTTGGTCTGACCCAGTATGGCTGTTCTTATGTTCAAGACTGACTGGAGAGTCTAAGGGGACTGTAAGACTGTTACAGTGATCCAGGAATTCACATGTGTTACTGATTTGGTGTACACTAATTATAGAATGCACCATCAGTTTGGGATGTCTCCCCTGTTTCTGACAGTCTGCCCTCAACGTAGGCACTCATGGTTGTGAGCCACTGCAGACAGTCACTTACAATTACGTCTACAGAAACACTCAAAGCCAGAGGAAATGTTGTATGTACAGCTAAAAAAACCCTGACCTAGTTGAGGAGTGTCTCCCACCTCATCTTTAGAGCAGCTAGAGGCTGTAATCCCAGGCAAGTGTGAAACTTTTACCCAACAGTTCATTGTCCCATGGATGGTGGAAACCTCACCACAGCTGTCACATATTGCTCTGCCCAGCTTTCCTCATTGTATGCCAGTCGTTCATAGAGCATTTTGCACACCGACACATCATCATAACCTGGAGCATGCCCTCAAGCCCCACTGTTAGGAGCAATGCCTGGGGCAGAACCTGCCATCTCTGGCTTGGGGGGTTGGGGGGGTGAGGTGAGGGGAAGGTGGGTAGGGGATGCAGGCCTCTGGATTCCTTGCCATACTGGTAAATAAAATAAATGCTAAAGCTTGCTCTATGTGTTACAGCCACTTTTTTTTAAATATATAAACAAAATAGCTGTAAAGGTAAATTTTGCCATATTTGACCCACTGCAGTTCTGCTTCTATTGGGGAGGAAAAGCACATGCCTTGACAGTCAGATGCATATTATGTATGTTAGGCTGAAGCAGTCTAATTAGAATAGCTGTTACACTTTTCAAAGAGGTACATTAATCTCTGAGTCTTTCAGGTGAAATATTGTGACATTAACTGGCAGCTCTATTCAGACTGAAAGTCATTTACCTCAGTGATTTTCCTTGCATGTAAAAACTTAAATTGTCATGGCTGCATATGACTCTTGAAAAATTATCACACCCCTGCTGATCAGACTGTTTGACTGCATCTTGTACCTTGAAATTTCCCAGGTGTGTGATTGTCTCATTATAATAAATTGTTTATCATATTATTTTAGCACCATATGTCAAATTGCATTGAGAACACTAAAGACAAGCAGAATTTTTGTCTAGGGAGAGTTGCATTCTTACATCTCTGGAGTATTTGTATGGAAATATTTAAATCTCAGTGTTGCAATATTTATTTATTACAGTTTGTAACTGAGAACCTAGATAACCCTAGTAGCTCCACAATTTAAAAGATACAGGACCAAATTTTCAAACCCAAATGCTTAAAGTATCTATAAGGATCAAGATGGGGAACAACTAAGTAATAACAGGCTATTCAAGCTAGCAGAGAAATGTTTATCACAATCCAATGGCTGGAAGTTTAAGCTAGACAAATTCATGAGACTGGAAATAAGGTGTACATTTTTAACAGTGAGGGTAATTAACCACTGGAACAATTTACCAAAGGTTGCAGTGAATTATCACTGGGAATTTTAAAATCAAGATTGGATTTTTTTTTTTTAAAGATATGATCTAGGAATTATTTTTGAGATTTCTATGGCCTGTGTTATACAGGCGGTCAGAGTAGATGTTCACAATGGTCCCTTCTGGTTTTGGAATCTATGAATAAGTTAGCCTATTAAGCCCACATTTAGGCACCTTAATAGATGGCCTGAATTCCAGAGATGCTAAGACCCTCCACTCCCATTGCTTTCAGAGCAATGAAGATCCATTCATTTATGTGCCTAAATATGGCTTTTGGGAATTAATATTAGGGATCCAAGTATGAACATTTTGGCCCAGACCATTTAGGTCACAATCCTTTGTAATCAAGAGGGCTGCTTGTAGTGTACAAAGTTATACACACGTATAAGTCTTTGCAAGTCTGAGACCTTACGTAGGTGCCTAAATATTGATTTAGTCCCTGATAATTGCAATGAACAGCAAATGTGTGAACTTCATTCCAGGATCAGGGCCTACTTTGGACACCCAAGTTTGACAACGAAGACCTCAGTTTATACAAAGACTCATTAAAAAACCCTCATACAAATTTAAAGACAAAACCCTCAGTCTCCATATATGCCTCTCAGTCCACCCAAGTCTGGAATCTTGACGTGTAGCCTGAATTTCAATATATTCAGGCTATTTTAGGCTTAATGCAATTGGCCATGCTTTAATTTGCTAATCAGAAAGTATAACTAGAGTAGTAATTCTATTTTAGACAGTCTAATTATATGACATACTATTTTTCCACAGGATCCCTGCTTCACTCAGTGCAGAGTGTATGGTGATTTGTGTATGAATCAGGGTTATATAAATGAAAGAAGCTGTGTCTGTAGCATCCCTGCTTCATTTGCTGTGAGAAGTTCAAATGTGTGTAGCAAAGGGGGCAGGGGATGTAGGAGGAGAAACTCATGGTTAAGGTGGTTGAAAACTGCCCTGGAGAACTGATTCTACCCATGCCTCTGCTAACTCCACATCAGTGTTGTGAAGATTAATTTGTGAAACACTCCAATACTATAGTGAGAGGCTCTAAACACAAGTCCATGAGGAAATTAATTATTCTGTCTTCAGAGCACTGATTGAGTGGTGTGCAGTAAATATAGGCCTGGAGCAGTGCTTAATTTGTAATGAAAGAGGTGCCAGGGCTCAAGCAATTTTTTAAAAAACTTCATAACTGATGTGGCAAGCCCAGAAGTGCCAGGGCTACGAACTGCCAAGCCTAGAGGTGCCAGGGCTCAACCCTTGCACAAATTAAGCCCTGGTCTGGAGCCACACACCAAACAGAAAAAAAGATTGAATAGCTATTCTTTAAGTGAACACCATCCATCCTGTGCACTGAATGAGGCAGGGATCCTATGGGGAAAGATAGTATGTGATCATATAATTAAAGACCATACCACAGCGCACGCACACACACACACGGGAGCTGAATTAAGATTGCACAGGCAGCCTTAATTCTGACATATCTTAACTGATCAATACTTGACTTTGCAACCTTAATATTCTTTTAATGCAGTTTTGTTTTGTCCTTGTGTGTATAATATAACATAACCCACTGTAATTAGCTGCAATAAATCTGGCAGAAGTTTCTAACAAAAATGTATTAACCAAAGTCCTAGGATTACTTGCCTTAATTTTCAAAACCCATATAATTGTCTCCTTCATCAATAGGATGTTAAGTTTAGTCATTCTGGTGTGACCCTTAATCCACAAGGAGGTGTTAGCCACGGAGCATGGGACCTGAGTTCTTAGGTGGTATGAACTTGGTTTGTAGTAGCAAATGAATCTGGAGCAATCAGTGGTGGAAAAGTGGTGCTGCTGACATTCGTGAGCTTATGAAGACAGCATGAGTCACTCTTCCTCCAAGATCACTTTCAATATGCAATATAAATGCTGCTCTAAGGATCCAATCAGGATACAACAGGAATAATTCACAGTGCAAGGCAACAGTTGGGAAAAGTGACAAAAAAGGGAAGAGATAATACTGTATAGAACAAACAGAAAATCAGTTAGTTTGCCAATCAACATTCCCACATCCCAAGTCCCTGAGGTCTTGGATCTGGACCCTGGCCTTACTAGAACATCCATACACAAGTTACAAGACTAACTTAATTGCTTAACTTTAAGTCAATGGGACTTAACATGTTGTCAAGGCATGGGATATCCCATTAAGAGAGATGAGCTTGGCTAGTTAGCTGCCTCCTAGTAATGGGGTTGAGAACAGTGACCAGGTGAAGTAGACCCAGGGTCAGGGGAAAATGACGTGTATGGGGTCTCTCCACCCAGGGTAGACAGAAGACTGGCTGGAAATGTGTTGTGTGGGCAGGGACAGAAGCATTATGAGGTAGAGGCTTTAGGAGGAGCCAGGCAGCAGCAATTGGCTTATCACTTTTGGGTTGTGTTGGACTGTTTTAGTTTTGAAAACTAAAACCATCCCTGGAGAGAGGGACTGAAATTCTGCTGCTGTTGGCATGCACTGGCCAGTGAGATGGCCCACTGACTTACACACTTACTTAAACTTAAGCATCTACTGAAGTGCCAAGCTGAGTGCTTCTGGTAAAGCTTAGGATAGAGGAGTTATGTACAAAACAAACTCCTGCACCCACCCTGTCTTTCCCCTAGGAATTCTCCAAATCTAGCTAAAGAGACAAATGTTAGAGGGAAATTGCCTGGGTATTCACAAATGTGATTCCTCCAAAAACTGTTTTACTCACTTCTCAGATAGCACATTTGCCGAGGGAAAGGGGAGTAGGAACTGTCTGCAAAAGCAAATTTTCAGCGAATACAAATAATGGAGAAAATAACTGCTTGTTTGTGAATCATTTGAAAACCTAAGAAGGATAGAACACCAATTGCTACAAAGAGAGGGTAGAATTTCTTAAGATGGAAAAGTATTGTCTCTGGATCCAGTTGATAACCGTTACATAGATTTTCAGGCCAGAAGGGACCATTATGATTATCTAGTCTGACCTTCTTCACATCACAGGCTACAGAACCTCATCCACTCACTCCAGCAATATGCCCATAACCTCTGGCTGAATTACTGAAGTCCTCAAATCTTGATTTAAAGACTCCAAGTTACAGAGAATCCACCATTTACACTAGTTTAGTTTAGCAAGTGACATGCACTACACTGCAGAGGAAGACAAAAAAAAACCAACAACAACCCAGGGTCTCTTGCAATCTGACCTGTGGCAATATTTCTTCCCGATCCCAATTATGGCAATCAGTTAGATCCTGAGCATGTGGGCGAGACCCATCAGCAAGACATCTGGAAATAATTTGTAGTAACTCGCAACCCTCCGCATCTAGTGTCCCATTTCTGGCTATTGGAGATATTTGCTAATTGCATTGGTTCTCAAACTTTTGTATGGGTGACCCCTTTCACACAGCAATCCTCTGAGTGTGACCCCCCCCACCCCTTAAATATAAAAGAAGGTTTTAATTTATAACACTATTATAAATACTGGAGGCAAAGTGGGATTTGGGGGGTCGCAAGCTGACAGCTTGTGACCCCCACATAATAGCCTCGTGACTCCTTGAGGGGTCACAACCCCCAGTTTGAGAACCTTTGTAATGGCAGTCATGGATGGACCATATGCCACTATAGGCAAAAGCTTTATACCGCCTTCTCCATACATTTATCAAGCTCAGTCTTGAAACAAGTTAGGATTTTTCTCCAATCAGTTACACTGTGGGTATATGACCCGTTCAGTCCACAGAGCTGACAGTCATCGCTTGAGAATTTCTTCCAACGATCCCAACCTTGAGCCCCCGTTTGTCTGTGTCTCCCAAAAACGTCTCCATGCTTTCACCCATGCTGCTCCTTAAGAACGTAACATTCACCTGAAGGAATCATAAAACCATGAATCTCCTTCTTCAAATCCCCTCTCATGACCCACTTCTACTGTGACCCCTACAAGAAGCCAGCCAACCAACAATGGCTAGATTATGCAACCATCACAGAACTAATATTGATTTATTCATTCATTTAAATTAATATTTAAATCAGATTATATGGAACAATCAGGAGTCACCATCCCAGAGAACCTATTTTTGTTACCCTCATTGTCTCTAATTTTGAAACCCTTCCTTCCTCTTCTCCCACTCATGTGTTGTACCTTTCCTTAAATTAGAGATTGTAAACTCTTTAAGGCAGGGGCCTTGTCTACCTGTGTGTTTTTGTGGTATCTAGTACAATAAGGCACTGATGCTGATTGGGGTCCTAAAGAGCTATTGTAAAACAATTAGCTAAATTAATAAATAAAAAAGCTTAAGGTAGAAAAGTTACACAGCTGGTGTGAAACGTTTAAAGCGTAGAAAAATTCAGAAGAGCTCCACCAAGATACTACAAAGATGGAGGCATTAGAAAGTATTAACTTTTTATGTTGCTTTTCTGAGTTATGCCTCTTGTATTTGATAGCAGAGTTTGGAGACTTCTTTGTATTTCTGCGAGGTCTTTTTATTTTGAATCTTATCTTCTGGTTTTTGTTCTAATTTCAGAATTACTGTAATGTTAAAAACCTACAGCTATTGCCAAGGGCAGATGACTTTGTCTTTGATTTCTTTAGCCTTTGTTTTGTATTGTCAAGGGATAACTTCCCCATAATGTACATTGTGTTACGATAGTTCTAAGTACAGGTATGACAGTGTCGGTCACAAAAGGTTTTGTTAATTGTTGTGTGATACTGTACTTTTCTTTATTTGGCATACTTTGTGAAATATTTGGCTCTGTGGATTTTTTTCAAGAGTGCTAAAATGTTATGCCAAGTGTTAGCCTCCAGTAGATTAAAAGGAACTTCCTGCTTAATGTGTGTCTCTTGCCTCTCTCGATTAAAAAAAAAAATACAGTTCTCCTGGGATGAGGCTTACATCCATTTATAGACATTGTATAAATAGGAGTGTATGAACTATCCTGTGTCATCCCTTTTTTTATATTTGTAATTAACTGAGTTTCACATGAGCCATTGAAATGGAAGAGATCTGCAATAAAGGTGACCTCCAGGTAGTTTAATAAAACAGAAGTGAATGTATTTGAATATGCCACATGCCCCAAATACTGAGAGGCACTGGGGCATTCAGCCCCTACTGGATTTTAGACAGTAGGGTAAGATTTTTATCTGAGTGATTTAGTACTTTAGGATAATCAGTCCCACTGATTTTCAGTGAGACTTAGGCTCCAATGTGCCTAAGTTACTTCCGAAAATTTAATGCTTACCGGCTCTTGAAAATATTACTCTAGAGTCCTGATTCAGCACCAGTTGAACCCAATGGGGGTCTTTCCATTGACTTCAGTCAGCTCTGGATCAGGGCCCTTGGCCCCAATTCAGGAAAAAAAATCCCGTTCAAAAGAGCACTTAAGCACATGCTAAGCTTTTAGCACATGCTTAAATGCTTTTCTGAATTGGGACATAGAGGCATATAACCCCAACACCTGGGTAAACTAATAGATCAATCCTGAGATCACTTAACTTGTTCTGCACATGGAAGGGGCATAGTGCTGTTTGGGGGTGAAGGTGGGAAACCCATGCAAATATCACCCCATTCTATCCTCAAGCAGCCCTCAGACTGTGGCCACACAAGGCATGGAAATTACTGCATCCATAGGGTTTCATAAACCCACCCATGGCACTAGAAGGGTGGCAGAGGGTTTGTGATGGGGCCCCACCTAGTCTAAACCATGCCAAAATATTTTATGCAGGAGAAGGGCTGAGGAGATGTGAGGGGGACTGTCTCCTACATCCTTTACTGCCATGTCTGAGTTTTTTTTGGCTCAAAGGGTCTGCCAACTTATTGCCCTGGCTGGCAGCTGAGTTTTGGAACTGCCAGGCTCTTTGGACTCCATGGCACCTTTCAAGCTTGGCTCTGCTGGCACACAGCCCACAACTTTTAGCTCTTTTTGAGCTCTAATTCCAAAAAGGAAAGTGTACATATTTTTCAGCATCTGGACATTTTATCATTTAAACAGCAACTGCTGTTGCTGCCATTGTGTTGCTGTTAGAATATGCCATGTGCCATTCATAATAGAGCAATGCAAATCTGAAAATGAAACATCATTTTGAGCTGCCATGATAATTATGCAATACTGCTTCCTACCAACCTAAAAAGCTGTACCCATTCCTATGGGAAATTTAGCAGGGAATTTGAAAAGATTATTTTAGCTGAGGTGGAGGAAAGCGGGCGTTCAGAATGGGAGTTCAGTTTCTGCTCTTGCTCTGCATACCGAATAGGAAGCCTATGCCACTTTGGAAAGCAATGACTTAGAAAATATTAGACTGGCCCTAGAGGAACTGTCAGTCCATCTCCTCTTTCCCCAGAATACATCCTTCAGCAGCTACAGTGGTTGTGGGTGGCTTTTTTCATGCTCCTGGCTAATGTAGCTATGCTGGAAACACTTAGTATAGACCTGGCCCTGCTCAGTATCTCCTTCAAAATTTACCAACAGGGATGCAATGCACATTAAGAATGTTAGTAGAAGATGCTCTTTGTGCAACTGCACACTTGATCCCAGAATACCAACAAATATCTAACAAAGTAGCCCACCTCAACTAAATACCTCTCTTCCATCTAATTCTATGTTTAATGGACTCATTTACAAAAAAAATCCAGCTAGGTTATGCTTTGAACAACAAACAACACCACCACCACCACCAACCCTGACACTTTCCTATGACTGCAATGTAATTACCATAAAATTTCCCACAGTGTATTAGGAGAGCAGGAAGTTCATAGATCCCTATAAAGATTTTTAATTGCCACCTTTGTTCCAGTTCTCCATTTTTCTGCAGATGTTGCATCCTGTCCTTATTATAATTTAGTGCTGTGCATACAATATGAACCTCTGCTTTTAATTAACTTCTGTTTGGTAAACAGATATTGAGAAGTGGTTTAGCACCACAATTAGAGCTGTAGGGTTAGGTTTTAATCCCACTATGCTTATTAAAATACTTTTGAGCTCTGTTGTGTATGCATTAAAATGTCAAGCAATTGACAGCCCATAAGCAAAAAATTGATTCAGTTATCAAGACATCCAAAATGGCTTGGGTTTTTAAGAGCTAAGCTGTATTATGAACATTAGAAATACAAATGTTTATATATTTGTTTTAGTAACTGGAATTCATTTAGCTTTGCTGTACTGTAGTGCTATTTTGTTATAAAGGTAGCTTGAATCAGGACTTTCAGTGGAAAGATCTTCCAAAAATCTTCCAACTGAATTTTGATTGGAATATAAAAATCTATGGAATATAAATCTATAGTATTTCCAAAACACAATTTTGCCTAGACAGTGAGAATGTCTGTAAAAGCTCAATTCCGCAGTGAGCTCGCTGTAAACACAGGGTTCTGCCCAGGTGGAGTTGATGATAGGATTGGGGCCCGAGTGTACTGCAAATAGAGATGGACAAATAACAGAAAAAGGTTATTGCAAATAACAGGTTCGGCCTGGCCTGATTTACATGCTTTGTGTTAATTTCCCATAAACATTTGAGCAATTAGAGGAATTTTCATGCAGGTTTTCAGTTTGGGATTTTCAAACTCATTTAAGCAAATAGTTTTACATTAATTCTCTCTTTCTCCCTCCCCCTTCATGGTAGTAGAGCTCATATGTTCATCCAGTCAGGAAACAGGAACAATACAGTATGACTTATCTGCTAAGCATTAGCCAACACAATTCAAACCAAGTCCGTTCTGAAGACTCTGAACAAAGATTTTGCATCTCAGCCAGATCCCACAAATTGGTTGTAAAGCTTGCATTGATTGATGCAAGACTGAGCCATTTATGTTGTAACTATTTTATTTTTTCTTTTTACCAGGATTCACAGTGTAAATGTTTGCCCTTAGATGGGTTTCCAACTAAACTATCTGTTATGTTAAGATGGGTTACAGTCGATCTAAATAAGAATAACTGTTTCAATTTACAGAGCAGATTACCAATGTGGTTAGCCATTTTTGTATCAAAAGTTAGAAGAGTTTGTGCTTTCAGAACAGTGTTGTGTTTTGGTTTATTCTTTTTATTGTTAGTTAGAATCTGGTTAGGCAGTGTCAACATATTTTTAATCCTTCTGCTTTTTTGTAAATTGTGGGGGTGTTGGAGGGGGAAGGTTTTAGAAGATAGAGATTGGTAGCCAATAGAGGGCAGGGAGAGGAAGAGTCAAATCAGATGAGGAGCCAAGAGAGGGGGAGGTTGGGATTGGCTGGGCAAGGAAACTGGGACTTGGACAGTGAATCTGGAGGGGGAGACTAGGACTGGCTGAGCAAGGAGTCTAGGCTGGGATGAGAAGCCTTAAGAGTGGAGATTCACATTGTGCAGTCAAGGAGAATGGGACTGCGCAAGGAAGCCAGAGCTAGGGAAGAGACAGAATGGTACAGAGAAAGGTTGGAGTGTATGCAGTAGAAGGGGTCAAGCTGGGTGTGTGTGTGATCCTAAGAACCCTTTTATGCCAACTGGCAAAGTGCATACTCAACTCATTGTTGTCAATGTTTAGCCAAACAGTGTCTTGTAAGGGGTCATAAAAACTGGGGACATGATGGTCATGAATATCATTGCATATATGTATGTGTGCTGGAAATATGTTCTTAAATATGTTTTTTGAGGCAATGGACAAACACACTTGCCCTAGACAAAGGAAGGTGGATTTCCCAGTCTGTCTGGCTTGATTACAGTCAGAGGACAATGAAAATATATTTACATAGAAGGAAAACAAAGCAATCAGTGGAAGACAGCTTGGTGAGGGCACTGGGGGGACATTCCAGATTCTAGAATCCCCAGGTCTTCCTGACTCTTGAAACAAAGGCAATGAATGGGAAATATAAGGGGAGCAAAAAAGACATTCTAGTTATCCATCATTTAGAGATAAAATGACAGCACCCTCTCATTCTGTGAATGTTGGATCCTCTTACCAGAAAGATTAGAGATGCCGGTACCTGGATGTAAGTGAGAAAACTATTTAAGCAAAGGCAGTAGCTTGGTAAAGTTAAGTCTTGGACACTAGAAAGCATGTTGTTTTGTTTGTAACCCTTTTCTATAACCCTTTGTTCTGTAACCCTTTTAGTCTTGCTTGGTATCACTTAAATATGTGTTCTTTATTAATAAACTTATTCTTGTTTTATTACAAAACCATGTCAGTGCTGTGTATTAAAGTGAAGTGTGGGACCTCAGCTACACTAACAGACTGGGGTGTGCACTGGCTCTTTGGAGGCAGCAAGCAATTTCTGTGAGTGTCCAGTGAGAGGGACCGAACACTGCAGGAGATGTTTCTGGGGAACTTGGGCTCTGACTTGTCTTTCAGGTAATAAGATCAAGACTGGCAAAGTGAACATATTGGAGTGGTAGGGAGCTGACAAACAGCCTAAGTTCCAGCAAAGCGCTCTCTTGCTGAGGCAGAGAGGTTATACAGTGGCTGACAGTTCTGGTTCCCAGAGGAGAATGTCATAGTGAGAAGAGAAAGAAGAGTCTATGCCCAACACAGCACACTCCCTTCCAGAGCCTGGAATGGAACCCAAGATCCCTGTGTCTCATTATTCATCTGCTGTCAGCAAATATCTATGAAACTCACTGGCAAAGTGTATCTATTCTGTTCTCATCACTGTAGTAGCTGAGCACCTTTTAATAGTGCACTAAACAATGTAACTATACAGTTGTCATGTGTAGTAAAGGAGGCTGTTGTGGGACCCCAGCCTCATTATTGCAGAAATTGGAAGGTGTGTAGTTAATGAGGCAACATAGTGAAGGAACAGAGAGGGTGGTCTCATGGTTAAGGCAATTGAATTCTGCCCTAGAATATCCTATTTTATCCCTGTGTCTGCTGCAGAGTTCCTGTATGATCCTAAGCAAGTCACTTAAACCAAACTGCTCACTGGTCGTTGCTAATTTTGTGTTCCACATTTTCTGGGTGCCTGAGCTGAGATCTTGAGAGAGCTCTACAATTCTGCATATCAGACCCCAACTGCAACTGAAATCAATGTCCTTTGAACATATACAATGCTATATACTGCTAAATACTCTGAAAAAACAAACAAACAAACAGATCTTAGGCATCTCAAATTGGGCATCCAGAATTAGTAGATACTTTTGACCTTAATCTCTGTGCATTAGCTCCCCATCTGTAAAATGGAGATAATACTACCCCTCACCTCATGGATGTGTTGTGAAAAATGAATTAATGTTTGTAAAGTGCTCAGATACTAGAATGAGGAAGTTAATGCTGTCTTCAGAGCAGGGTTTGATTCAGGGCCGGCTCCAGGGTTTTGGCCGCCCCAAGCAGCCAAAAAAAAATAAAAAAAAAAAAAAACCAACCAAACAAAAAAAAAAAGCGCCGCGATCGTGATCTGCGGCGGCAATTCGGCGGGAGGTCCTTCGCTGGGAGCAGGAGTGAGGGACCGTCCGCCGAATTGCCGCTGAATAGCTGGACCTGCCGCCCCTTTCCGGAGTGGCCGCCCCAAGCACCTGCTTGCCAAGCTGGTGCCTGGAACCGGCCCTGGTTTGATTAATATGCAGTAAATAAGGTATGGGGTCACACATTGAACAATGCGAAGAAATAATACAGAACAACAAAATACAGAATAGTTGCTCAGTAAGTAAGCACCATCCATCCTTTGCCCTGAATGAAGCAGGGATTCTAGGGGCGGGGGGAGGGGGAGAATCAGTATGTAATTAAAGCTTTTATTATAATGCACTCACACTAGGAGACAGAATTAAAGTTGCACTGGCAAGCTTGATTCTGGCATTTCCTAGCTTTTGAGTGCTTGACTTTGTAACCTTAATGTTCTTTTGATGTAGTTTTTTGTGTACAATAATAATTTGTGTGGGGAGCAGTTCTTTAGATAGAAGATAAGCACTAGCAACAGCTGAGAACTCAGTTACTTCATGCAGCCTATTCCAAAGCCTGCACATCTTTAGACTCCCTCATTTCTATCTAAGCAGGTCAGTATCTCTCCTTTTTAAAAAACACACCTATTGTTTATTAAGTAATTGTTTTAAAAGGCTTGATAACTAATAGAGAAAAGTGAGTTGAGAGTTTGGATATCTTGGACAGACTGCTATTGATTTCTGAAACACATAAGTAATCACTGAGATAATGTATTTTTGTAATTTATTTAGGTATCCACAATGAGCTAAGAGCTTTCCAGACATTTGAAGGGATGGTCCCTGTGCTGAAGGGTTAACAGCCTAAGAACAAGCTGTCAGCTACACAGAGGTCAGGAAAGGAAAACACTACATGGGAAGACTTTTGGCCAAACAAAGAAAGGCCATACATTCAACTCTATGGCATTTCTCTGTGAGCAATGCAATCACTTTTGAACACTATATCCAGTCAATTCCAAAATTTCAGAGAACAATCTAGGCATCATTAGGCAAAGACCTATTGACTTTGATGAAAATTGGAAAACCAGAAAAGACTGTTTTCCACTGGTGTGAGGAAAAAAAAAACAAAAAAAAACCAATTCCTCTTTGCTCCCCTGCCCCCGCATTGCTGCCTCCCTGTATCATAGGCAGCAGCTTAATATGCTGCATGTACACCTTAGCCTACATATATGATGAAGCTGGAGACCTTTTAGCATACAAGCCAACTAAATTCCTTGTGGAAAGCCAGGTGGAAGTGGGTGTCCATGAGGGACTTAATGTTCATTATCAGTTTTACCATTTTATATGGTTTTGAAAAAAGCCTAGTAGAGGGCATAGTGTCTGTTTAATAGAGTTCCTCAACAGGCTCAATGCATAACAAGCATTTTCTCCCTCTCTTGCCTGTTAATTATTAAGATATATGCCTTCCTGGAATAACAAAGCACCCGATGAGTCAGACTTGGACATCACATTACAAAAAAAGTTGCTCAGGATGAATGCTGGTTACTAATAGTTAAAATGATTCTATCTTTGACCATCAGAATTAAAAGACGGTAAAGGTAAAATACATTTTTTATTTAAATTATAATTCATTCTAGACTATAGATACATAAATGTGTAGGCTAGATGCTCGGCTATAGAGTGCAGCTAAGGAGTGGGGTACTAAAGGGTCCTTTATACTCCTCTCCTTGATAGGGTATGAGACAGGCCAATTCCCTGGCATAATTTAGAGCAGTTCAAGAGCTCTATGACATTAACTGCCAGTGGCCCCAAGCAGACAAGGCTCAATAAGGTGTAGGGGAATCCTAACCAGGTCTCTTCCTATAGAGATGTACCCTGTATCAGCCTTCAGAGGCCTGGGGAATGCTGACCCTGAAGCTGGCCCTATGATACTGTAGGACACCTTGCAACTGAAATGATCCTCCTGTGGCCATTAATGTTGGCTTTACACAAGATTCTACTGACATTGTGGCAAAATGGCTATACTGCACCCCAGGATCTGGGCCATAATGTAATAATCTGCTTTTGTGTATTTGAGTGCAGAGGGAGAAAAACAATATTGCTCTCTAATGATTTTCTGTCACCTGGAGAAAGAAGAAAAGATCTACTTGTGACTCCTTTCAGAGTCTCACTTAGCATCTGTGGTTGAGGGTTCTTGATGACCCAAATGAAATGATGGGTATTTGGTCAACTGACATAAATAAATGACAGGTGTGTGGTTTTAGCTGGTTTATTTTGTTAGTGTCTCTGGCTTGGTATAAATATAAAATAAATCTTAATATACCTTCCTGTGTACTAGATTTTGATGCCTTGCATAAGCACCTTTGTAAAGGACTGTCAAGATACAATTTGTCTTGGATGCAAGAATATTGGGTGTATGTATGAGAAGAGATTAATAAACCCTTCTCCTCCTCCCGTTGAGACATGATTTCCCCCAAGATGAAGAAGAGTGTCAATATTTTTTTAAAAAAATGTGCACATCATTTTTGGGATTAGATACACTCAGACAGCTGGTTCTTTTAAATTTAATATTTCTTGAACAAACATTAGGGCTTGTTTGTACTTTGAGCCAAACAAAAATCCCAAACTACTAGCCAGCAGTTATAAATATATTATATATTTCCAACCTCAAATATTTACTATCCAAAACCACTTCTTTTTGGCTGACAAATGATGAGGCCAAGGTCTGAGAGGCTCTAGAGAAAATGAAAAGGATAATAAGCTGCTTTTATCCTATCCTTTGTCATGTCTATTTAGACTGCAACCTCTTTGAGACCGTAAATGTCATTAGATCCTATGTGCATGTACAGTGCCTACAGGCTTGTCTACATGCGACATTTCTGTGACGCAACCCAGGGAATCTACATCACATTAATTTGCTGCTCAGTAGTGTCCCATGTAGCAAGCTTGAACACAGTGGGCCCCCAATCACAATTGAGGCACCTAAGCCCAGTAGTAGAAAGCCTGAAACATGTGGCCTTGTATGAGGCCTAAGGCCTAAAAACTAATATCAGCAGGACCTGACTTAAAGCAAAGGTAATAAGAGTCAGACTATGAGCAAAAGTCAGGCTGTTACAAAGCAGATGCCTGGTTGCAGGTTCACTGTCCAGTACATGAACTTGGGGGAAAAGGGCAGGAGGAGTCTGTCTGGTTGAAGGGAGAGTGGAAAGTCCTGCTGCTCACTGAGCTGGTCCATTGTCACAGGCATACATGTAACCACTGAGCCAAGGCACTAGTACCATGCTTTGTCGGCAATACACCTGCCCAGTGCCTTCACCACTGAACTGAATGTGGTCTTCTTGGGCACTTTGATTGCAGTCTGCTGTATGGGTTATATGGCCAGAGCCAGTGCATCATGCAGAGAGAACATGCACAAGCCACCAACTAACAACAAGACTGACTGATACAAATAAATAATAAATTGGAGCTGAATAGTTGGGGGTGGGATTAAGGAAGGAGATTCTATTAGTTTCTTCAGGGAGTCTCACAGCTTGCCTGCAGCTGACAACATGAGTTCTTGTCTTGGAGTTTTTTTTGCTTGGTCATTTTTTGAAAGGAGGTGACTTCTGCAAGTCAAAATAATTTCACTTTGAACAAAGTTTGTTTTGCTACAAAAATTGTTTGTTATTATTGGTACTATGGGAAAATTTCAATAAACTCAGGATAATTCATGATTTTGTCCTTGGTGAAATTTCCAGTTTTATAATGAAAAGCTTTGATCCCTGGAGAAACAATATAACTTTATCCTGGATCAAAGACATGATTTTTCATGAATAGTCATGATGCTCTAATGTGTTAGAGGGCAAAGTTCAAAAAGCAAAATGAAGACACTGGTTTTCAGTTCTACTAAATTTTGGTGCATCTGCTAGCATTCAATGGGGCAGGGTCCCACCTCAGACTGTATCTAAACAAATAGTTAAATGCAATTGTTTGATTCTGGAGTCAGTCCTAGTGATTTGTAGTCACCACAGGACAACATTTGAGGCTATGAAGGAACAAAAGACTCTTCTGGATTCAAGATACCATGCATGCAGAGAGTAAGGGAGCATGGAAGGTTTCCTTGTTTTAAATTTTAGTCCCAGGAGTTATCTGGGTTACCAATAATGTTCTTCTAGAGAGCACAGAGACCCCAGACCATGCATACATCCCAAAGCCTCAAACCTGCAAGCAGCTTCATCACTGACTATTCAGTGGCTAATATCAACTCAGTGGGGGTCTGCCTGAGTTCAGGGGTCCATCTGTGTGGAGGAGCTTGCAGGATCAGTGCCTGAGTACAAGATTTCATATGGAAGATTATTGCTTATATTTTTGATATTTGAGGCTTTAGGCCTGTACGTCTTAACAGATCCAAACAAGTTTTCACTTTTGCAAATTTCCATGGAGCTGATACGATTTTCAGAAAAATTTGCCCTTGACAGCACATTTAAGAAAAATCAGTGAGGTAGTGAGTATGGCCAAGAGATTCTAATTCAAAGCACAGTACTCCTATGCAACCATAGAACAAGCAATAAAATACCTTGATTTTTTCCATTAGTGGTTTTAATGACATACATTGGCTCATCATTAGCAAGTCCATATCCCCTCCTTGTAGGAATTTTGGCTATTCCATTCCATGGAAGTATTATGCTCCATAAAACAATAATGTTTCCTTTAGTTATAAATGTACTATATTAGATTTAGCTTCTAGTCAGATTTGTATCTGTAAAATTCACATCATTTTCAAGTTTCTCGACTTTCAATACTTCATTTTTAAAATTTAGATCATCATTTATGTCCAATAACTGTTTGCCATTGCTGTATGAGTAATTCAGACCCTTCTGTAGGAACTAGCACAATAATTGATGTGTTTACAATGTGCTATCACATAGAGATAATGTGTTTCAGCTTTTAAGTAATTATCTTAATATAATTTATAATATTAATGCCATTTAAGCATCCTGTTGTAAATGTCATTGGTAGGAGTAGTAATATCCTATATATGCTTCCCTGGGAAAATGGATGACACCCATAGAAACTCCTTTAATTATAGTTAATACGATATTAGGATAGAAGACAAGTACACTGTATCATTGAAAGGGAGACCCCAAGGGATTAAACCTGTTTAATATAACAGTAGCAAAATGGATAAGGCAAGATTCATGCTGCTTTAAAATAATCTTCTCAAGTCCACTCAAAAGATTTTTAACACTCATAATTACCTCTCTGGCTGAAACGTGCCTAGGAGGCAAATGACCTCACATTACATTGATTGATAAAGCAGTTCAAAATGCCTATTTGAGAGGGAAGGTGGGATAGAAGAACTTGTATTATTCTGAAAGACTATGGTAGATTTCCCTCCATGCAAGGAAGAAAAATGTAGCCTAAATAGTACTAGAGCTCTGATTATTTCAAAATGTATATAGGTCTAGTGTGACTGAGTGTTGGAAATGTTGCTTACTAGAATATTGTGTTTCAGTAGATAGTCTCCCATAGGTCATTCAGCCCTATTCAGGTCTACCAATGTCCCCCTCACTATCCCTTGTGCAGCACTGCTCCAGAAGGATATTACATTTTTCTCCGTACCTACCACTTTGTATACAAACAGTGATACTTTACCTATCAGCCAATCAGACAGCCAGATGTAGCAGTCAAGGTCTTCGATTAATTTTAGTTTATAAATAACAGTTACAGGATAGAGAGAAACACATAGAAATGAAAGACTGAAATTACATGTGCCTAGAGTAATGCTGTAGCAAACATTTTTGAAGGCCACTTAACTATAAGTTATAGAATATAAAAAACATTACATAGATTTACAGCATTTATCTATTTGTTTGGTCCTTTATCAAAGAAACAGCCTGAGGAGCCCAGCTTTGTGGCAGAAAACCTCCTTACAGTAGGTATAGTCAAAGGAGGTTTTTGTTACATATGTTACTTCTTCCTTTGATAAGCACAGAGTCAGAGTTTAAGGCCAGAAGAGGCCACTAGATCATCTAGCTGACCTCCTGTATATCACAGGTCACCACCACCACCACGCATCCAAACAACAGAATTGATCTAAAATTAAATGAGACCCACAGGAGACTAGATATTATATGCCGAAGGCAGAGAATAGAGGGGACTGAGGTGCAGTAGTGCCTGAGGTCCCCACAATGGCAAAGAAAAGATTAAATGAGATCTATCCAGATAATGCTGGTAAGTAATCCACGCAGACATGCTGCAGAGGAAAGCAACGCTCTCCCCACTGCCAAAATCTGACCTGGGCAAAAATTGCTTCCTGACCCAACATATGCAAGTCAGTTAAATCCTGAGCAAGAAACAGCCAGCCAAGCACCGGAGAGTGAATGCTCAGTGCCACCTCAGACCCCTGGCCCACCCCTCGTCCCATCTCCATCCCTGGCGCTTCAGAGCACGAAGATTAAAAATGCATTCCAGAATACATAGGGGAGATGGAACCCCCTCCTGACTCTTGTCAGTGGCCAGTTGAAATCCTGAAGCATGAGCTTTAGGAACATAAGACAAACTGGAAGTGATCACCAGGGCTGTTGAGCCCTGTCTCCCCGCCATCACAAGCAACTGTCTTACAATTGCACTCAAAAAATGGCCAGCTGTCTCTTAAAACTAATTAAATTGTTTGCCCCCACAGATCCTACTGGGAGGCTGTTCTGGAACCTCACCCCTCTGATGGCTAGAAACCTTCTAATTTCCAGCCTGAATTTGTTCATACCCAGTTTATATCTGTTTGTTTTTGTGCCAACATTGTCCTTTAGCTTAAATAGCTCGTCACCCTCCCTGGTATTTACCCCCTTATATATTGACAGAGAGCAATCATATCCCCTCTCAGAAATACATTAAAATATAACTTCTCTTTTATTGGTTTATGTTACACCAATCTTGCCTCTTTCCAGCATTGTATTAATCTTGTAGCCTGCTTCTACAAAGTTATTTTCTTGTCAAGGATCAGGTGGGGGCACACACATCTCTCATATCTATTGCTTGGTGGCCTTTTGTTTGGCTAGCAATCCCAGTAATTTAATACCAAGCCACCAGAACAAATTGTGGCTTCACCTTAGAAGTCCAATTGAGCTCACGGAAGTACAGTTTTTGGTTACAGTTTAAAATAAAGGATTAAATTCCACCTTCAGTGTGACTCCATCACTTGTCATGGCTAATCATGCGAGCTGTCCACTTATTTCAAATCACCCATCTTTGGGAATGATAGTTAAGAAGATTGTTACAAAGCAACTCTAGTGGTGTCTGGTGTCTTTTTATTTCTTTGATTCCAAGCGTGTCTCTTTCACCATCAGACGTTGGTCCAATAAAAGATATAACCTCACCCATCTGGTCTCTCATTGCCTCCCAAGTCAGTTTGGTTTCAGACCAGTGTGTGATAAAGATGCACTGGTTGCTTTAGCTAATGATCTTAGTGATGAGCAAAGTTGAGGAGTTCATTCGGATGCTTTGGGCTCCGTCAGCTGAATTCAATACCATGGACTATGATGCTTTCGTAATATGCCTACAGTCACCGGAGGGGTTAATATTATCTCCACTCCTTTTGGAGACATCAACATCAGCAAATGTCACTGGAGAACACCAAGTCTCATTGTTTTGTGCACTGCTCTAAACAACAACACCTTGTACTGTGCGTTTCCAATAAAGATGCAGTAATACAAACTTCATTACTTTCTCTTTAAACTTGCTCTTCCCTTACACATTTAAGGAAGCACCTGAATAAAGTGTTGTCCAGCTATGTAAAAATCTACAGATAAGGCAAGGTGAAATGATCTGGATTTTTGATTCACATCCTAGAGGAATATGGAGTGCTTAATGCTTTTCAAGTTTTCCATCCTTATTTATAATTCCCAAACTGAAATCATGCCCTCTTTCTCCCCATTAAGATAAATTTTGCCTTGCTTTTAGGATTATAGTAAAAGTAAACATGTCAAACTCAGCATTACTATAGCAGATCTATATCGAAGAACACGGAACAAGTCAGCCTTCTCATAGCGAAGGTACATATTAAAACACTATATAAACTTGTCTCCTTAGAACAAAACAACCTTGGGAAAGTTTGTGTCTTTGCGTTGGAGTACCTCTGAAGAAGAGTGAAAACTATTTCAGTGTATACGTTGGTCACTTAAAAATCTGCAGCATGAATTTGACAGAGGACAGGGGTTTGAAGTCTTTGACAATCTGGAGCCACTAGCCATGTCTGTTTCAAACTCTTTCATGAAAAGTGACATCTCTGAGTTGGCTGCCAGAGTGAATCAACTGTTCTATTTAGATGGCAATGCATTAAAAATGGAAATTGTCACTAGGCAATTACGGTCCATTTGAAAGCCCCGTGCAAGACTGTTGAATACTGATTCTGAAAGTGAAAGATCTGTTTGGGTTGACAGATTTATGTAACTCTACTTTCTTCTGAATTAAACTAATCATCATATCTAAACAACTATGCCGGCTGACAGACACCTGGACAAATGCAATATGGTGTTTGTCTCCAACTCTATAGAGAAAGCATTCGGAGAATGTTAGCAGATAATAGTGTGATATTCCACGCTGCACATTTTCAAATAGCTAGCATCATATATATACTTAATTATTCCTCAGATGTCCCCCAGTGTATCATATTAAATGGTAGAAATCTAAGTTTTATGCTAGTCCAAAGTAACTTCCATAGTTAATAGATTGAGACCCTAGTTGTATTATACAAGATTGAAAGACAAGTTGTGAGTCCTATGACTATTACCCTAGTTGAGCATCAATCCATTAAAATTTTATCTTAAGGTTCAATTTACTCAAGTTTCTTTAAGACAATTTCATAGTAGAAAAAATATACAATGACCTTTCTTGCTAACCATTTGGGACAGAATCAATTTGTGCTCTTTCTCCTGCAGGTGTAATTGAATGATCACCAGCCTGAACTCTAAGTTACATGATTGTAATTAATTAGATCATAATTGACCTGCTTTTCTGTTTCTCCCTATGCCCTTGCCAACCTGGGACCATAATTCCCCACTAACAGACAGATTGCAGTCTCTACTTCAAAATCCAATGTCCAGAAAAAAAGCTTCCCTGGACAATGACAAAACATTACACAGAAGATGTCTAACAGCATCTTCTTTCTAACAGCTTTTTGAGGCACGTTTTTCTTCGCTGAAATGGCATTAACATGGTCAGGTCCAGTGGTGGAAAGCTAAAAAGCCTTTGGGAAATCTGGACAAGATGGCCTGGGTAGAAGCACAAGCATTACTTATGTAGAAAACTGATGCAGGAACTTCTGACTGATGCCTGAACAGGACTGATAAGCAGATGAAAGACAGGAGAAATAATGTCAGCTGATGCTTAAAATAGCCCAGAGGAAAATGAGAGAACAGTAGGTTTTGTTGAGGCTGGGTCACTGCTTCAATAGCATTTCTAAATCAATGTCATCGACTCCAAATGGCAATACTGAAATAGACTTAAGGAATCACTAAAACACAGTTTCAGCCAAGCCTAGCTGTGAACTCCTTATTATATTACTAATTGGAGCTCAGTTTTTCAGATGTACTATTTTCATCATACCAGTATTGTTTCATAAATTTGGACAGTTGCTTGTATATCCATTCTTGGAAATGTGGTTAAGAACATTGACATTTTAGGACATTTTTCATATAACACTGACTTACTGCAACCTTTTCCTGCAGTTACAGGGCCAAAGTTGGATTTAAAAAAAAATATATATATATATATATACACACACACACACACACACACACACACACATATTTTAAAGCTCAAGTAGTGATCCTAGGGTGTAATTCAAGATTCTATAGCATGAGAACCACAGATGGGGGGAAAAAACAAAAACATAAAACAGAGATACTTAGAATTAGAAATGTAATAAGTAGTGGTTTTTTATATATTTGTCAAATAAAGAGTAGCTATCACTGTTTGATGTAGGAGGAGCACTCCTACAAATAATTTATGATGTCATGAGCTCACAAGGCATCATAGCATAGCACTGAGATTTCCATTGTACTTCCACTAGTAAACATGGACTATCTGAGAATATAAATGGAACAACAACACAGTGGGCCTCATTCTCCTCTCACACTAGAGTGTTATATTGGTGTAGTTTCATCTGTTAAGTGGGGTTATTACTCATATACACTGCTGTGAGATCAGAATCAAGCCTATTATTTTATATTTATTTAACACAATTGGGGATGATCACCATTGTCTTTAAGACAATATCAGGTGAAGAGTAAGTTTCTAACTCACCACAAGTTTGAAATTCCCATTACACAGAGCTGATATTGCACCATGCGCTAAATCAAGATTAAGATGGCTTGTAACATACAACAAACATATCACTTTGGGGGGGGGGGGGGAATCTACTATCACAAGGATAAGTTGTGCCTGCAAGGCATAGCTCTGCATCAAGGTAGTGTGGAGCTGCCACCCTCACAGGGAGGAACTGTACCTGTCATGGCCCCTCCTGCACAGCACTGATCAGTACTTAGCAGCAATAGGGCAATGGTCTCTTTGGGGTCTTCCAACCCAAGGGGTGTATGGAGACAGTTTATCCTAACACCACCTCTGCTATCGATCTCATTATATAGATGGGGAACGGGCATAGAGACTCTACATGACCTACTGAAGGTCACACAGGAAGTCCATGCCAGAGCAAAGAATTGAACCTGGGTTTACCAGGTTAGTATCTTAAGCACTGCATTATCCTTCCACTCCGAGATATTTCACTAAGACTATCAAACATTTGCAAAATAGTACCTGTTGTGAGTACAGCTATTTGCAAAATTTGAAAGAGTCAGTGAATTTTCTTTCCCACAGAAAATGTACATTTTTCAATGAAATTTCAAATATTTTCAACCAATTCTAGTTTAGGGAGGGGTTTCTTTGATATGCCTCCTTTGCCCTTAATAGGAGAAGTGACTGGCATGTGCCCATGAAACTTAGGTTATGCATAGACATAACTTCTGGAAAAAAAGCTGACAAAATACAACATTGTTTTTACAAGAGCCATATGTTGAAATTCACAAACATTTGTCTCAAGTTGACTAGAAATATGAAAGCTATGTGTAACAACATGGCACACAGTCAGGTGTGTCTGTAGTCTTTAAACAGTCCCAGTCCTAGTATCAGGCCATACCCCCTGGGCTCTCTCCTCAGAGGCAATGGTTTTGCCCTCTCTGGTCTGTTCTGTCCCCAGCTGGACCCTTAAGTAGTTCAGATCCCCCTCACTGTCCAACTGTAGGCCACTTTCCTAATGGCCTATGGAGGGAGGGGGACCCAGAACACCCCCACTTCTCCAGGTCCCAGCTCAGGGTCCCTAAGAATAGCAGCCACACACCATGTCCCTTTAACAAAACCACTTTCAGTTTCCTGGGACACTTCCTCACAGCCCCAGCCTTCACCAATGTTTCACCCTTACCTCAGGGCTCTCCTATGTTCTGGCCCTGCAGCCAGGAGCTCTTCCTCACACTCAGGTCAGTCTCTGTCAGCACTGAGCGGTCCATGGTGCTGCAGGTCACTTTGGCCAGCCAGAAGCACCACCTGCATTCTTCTGGCTCCCACAAGGAACTGACTGTCTGTGGCTCTGCAGCACCTTTTAATATGGCCCTCTTGGACTCTGATTGGCTGCTCCCCGCAGCCTCTCTGATTGGCTAGCCCTGTTCAGCTTCCCCGATTAGCTGCTTTCTGCACAGTCTCTCTAGGCCACTCAGAGGATTTAGCACCACTGCTTCTTTCCTGGGATGATGTGGCAGGACCCTGAGGCTTCCAACAGAGAGCCACTGGTCCTAGTCCACCCCACCACACTATGACTAACCTCTTTCTGCACCAAAGGAAATTTTGTGATATACTCTGAACTTTTAAAACTACATTTCTTAATATTCAGTAGAACTTAGAAAAATGTAGAAACAAGTTTTGTCCCTTTCTTTTGCTTTGAAACCTGACTTTCTTCCCATTCCCTGGGACTGTCTCTTTATTAATCGCCTCTTGATTTTATTTCTTATTAAAAGAAAACCAGTCTTTCCTCTTGTAAATGTAATTCAGTGCCACTTCTGAATGTCAATGATGAGATTATACTGAATCTAATAATTATAACTGCCTGGTATTGTAGTTGTAGAGGATGGATGTCAGTGGAGCTGAAGAATTAACAGGACTCTGCTAGTCTGTCAACATCTGGGAGAAGAGGAGGATAAGGAAGAGGGATGGAAAATGAAGGTGCTTAATTGACAGCAAGGAAATATCAACATTCTTCTCCCTGCTTGCTTTCTTTTTTTGTGTTTCCTTTCATGTTCAGCCTTTTGTATGTGTGTGTCATAAAATTTGTTGTAGTGGTTGCAGTACATATTTTGATAGAGAATTTATTTTAATAAATTATTAAAGAATTGCATATTTGGGATTTCAGTTTCATTTACTTTAACGAAAGAACTGAGGCTTCACCTCCAGAATCAGATGTGTTCAGGATAATCCAAAAGCCACTTTCTGGTACAAGCTTATTACCTAGTTTAAAAATCAGACCTGTAATCCCTAAAGAAGTGAGGAAATATGACTAATGCTATGAAAAGTGCCATGGGATCTTTGTCCTCCACATAAACCACACAGGCATTTATTTTGAGGCCAGAAAGAACCATTAGATCATCTAGCCTGACCTCCTGTATGTAATAGACCATTGAATTTCACCCAGTTAATCCTGTGTTGAGCCCCATAAATTGTGTTTAGCTAAAGCTTATCTTCCATAAAGGCATCCGGTCTTGATGTGAAGACATGAAGGGAAAGAGATTTGACCACTTCCCTTGGTAGTTTGTGCCAATGTTTAATCACCCTCACTGTTAAAAATGTGTGCCTTATTTTCAGTTTGAATTTTTCTGACTCTGACTCCAGCCATTGGTTATTGTTATGCCATTCTCCACCAGGTTAAACAGCACTTTAGTACCTGGTATTTTCTCCCTTCCACCACAGGTTTTAAAGTGACACCTGAAAAACCCTTCATATACCCAACTACATAGTGCTCACTTTACCTACTCTGGAAGAACGAAAGGCTAAGGGCCTGATCTGAAAGCCACCTAAACCAATGAGAATATTTTCCTTTACTTCAATAGGCCTTGAATCAGGCCTAAAGATCTAAGATCTGAACCTGTATTTCTAGGGAGTGTCAATGTTCAAGCCTGGAGCAAATGTAATATTATCACCCATCCAACCTGAAAATAAGAAGTTATGTGTTTTGAGAGAAAGGAAGGCTTCCTTTCTTAGGCTGAGGAATTTTCAGGGTTTCAGAAACTAGTATGTTTGTGGAACAATCCGGCAAAGACTTATACATACCAGTAACTTTACTCATGTTAGTAATCTCATATCATGCATATGAATATTTTCACTCAGATCCATAGCCCCATTTATTGCAATGGAACTAGTTCATGTGCACAATTCATTGCCAGATCATGTCCGTAAAGAACACAAAATTTAGAAAAGATTCTTCTGGAAAGAAAGCATAACTCGATTTTGTGTCATCTTGAAGTAGCAGTTCCACATGAAGTATCATGACATCTGCTTGGTTTTCTAGGAGGCATGTATGTGATTGTAAATTACAAGGAAAGTTAAGCTGGGGGAAGTTCTAGCCAGAGTGATGGCTCAAGTTAGTAATAGCTGAATTGCTATAAAAAGGTGAGATCTTAATTTAACTCACATAGTTGTGCTACAAAACCCTTTCCATGGTTTTTTGTTTGTCTATTTTTTGGCATTGGGAAAGTGAAGAAACAGATTGACAGAGCCAGAAGGGTACCCAGAAGTCACCTGGGTAGGACAGGCCCAACAAAGAAAGTAACAGAACACCACTAGCCATCACCTACAGCCCCCAACTAAAACCTCTCCAGTGCATCATCAAGGATCTACAACCTACCCTGAAGGATGATCCCTCATTCTCACAGACCTTGGGAGAGAGGCCAGCCCTCGCTTACAGACAGCCCCCAACCTGAAGCTAATACACACCACACAAGAGAACCACTAACCCAGGAACCAATCCCTGCAACAAACCCCATTGCCAATTTTGTCCACAAATCTATTCAAGAGACACCATCATAAGACCTAACCACATCAGCCACACCATCAGGGGCTCGTTCACCTGCACATCTACCAATGTGATATATGCCATAATGTGCCAGCAATGCCCCTCTGCCATGTACATTGGCCAAACCGGACAGTCTCTACGCAAAAGAATAAATGGACACAAATCAGACATCAAGAATTGTAACATTCAAAAACCAGTAGGAGAACTCTTCAATCTCCCTGGCCACTCAACAACAGACTTAAAAGTGGCCATTCTTCAACAAAAAAACCTTCCAGAAACAGACTTCAACCAGAAACTGCAGAGCTGGAATTAATTTGCAAACTTGACATCAAATTAGGCCTGAATAAAGACTGGGAGTGGATGGGTCACTACAAAAAGTAATTTTACCTCTGTTGATACTCAATCCTTCTTGTCAACTGTTGGGAATGGGCCACATCCACACTGATTGAATTGGCCTCATTAGCACTGACCCCCCCAGTTGGTAAGGCAACTCCCATCTTTTCATGTGCTGTATATTTATACCTGCCTACTGTATTTTTCACTCCATGCATCTGATAAAGTGGGTTATAGCCCATGAAAGCTTATGCCCAAATAAATTTGTTAGTCTCTAAGGTGCCACAAGGACTCCTCATTGTTGTTGTTTTTTTTAAAATAGGGTGTATGTTCCTGAGTCACTCATTATTTCTTCCCTGCATCAATTTCCTGAGTTTTCCACATAAGCCCTTTTAAATAGTAAGAGCAGTTCTAATAAATCAAGACTTCCCTGAGCTTATCTGGACATCTGGCATTTCTGTTTATAGCTTTAGAGGGAATGTGAGAGCATCTGCGTTTGATGAATTATTGTAAATGCCATGTTGTTCCTTCTGCAGAAATGGTTCAGAGGTACAGATTTCTGGTAATAAATAATTAATGAGCACAGACACAATGGTGTCGTTTTATTGCTGGAGCTCGAGTGAGCGTACTGTACCAGCCATAAACCAGTCCTAACCTTCGGAGTCAGACTTTTTTATTCGGTTAGCTGTCTGTACAGATTACCAGCCGGAACACCCTCCAGGATGTGGAAAAATAATGGGCTCCAGTAGTCCTCACTCAAAGGAACAGTCATCCGACTGAAGACGATGGGGCTGCTTGTATGCATAGGGGTTACTTGCATGAGAGAGAGAGAGAGAGTTGCGGGATTGGATCAAAAGATTCGCTCTCCTTTCTTAAAAATCTGTCATTTACTTTAGAGAGCAGAAGTCTCCGAAAACCAATTTTCTTTTTGCTGCTGACTCTGGTGTTACGTTGCTTGCACAATGCCTTGAGCTCTAACTTGGGCCTACAATAAAATCCTTTCAAGTAGCAACTAGTCAATCAATTCAATACCCATGTCATAGTGCGGCATGTTTTCTCTGAGATGCTTTGTTATATAGACAGCACTTGCCACTGATAACTAAGCAGAGTGTGGCAAGCTTTGCAAATGGTACAAGATGCTTACTTATGGGAGTTTAAAAACTTCAGACTAGAGTGAGCCCTAAGTTACCCAGGCTACTGCTGGCATAAGCCACTGATGGCAGAAATTTACCTGGGGGTGTTGAGCAGTGCAAGACATGGCAACCTCTCCTCTAAGACAGGCCTGCAGCCAGTCAGTGCTGCCCCAGGTATGGGCAGTGCTGGCCAAGGCAGTGGTGGGGCCTGTCTGGCTTGGGGTTGTCTGGATTCAATTTAACTGCAGTGCAATCTCCATGAGCAGAGCTCTGAGCACTAGAGCTGGGTGGATTCCCCTCCCCCGAAAACACACTCATGGAAAGTGTCAATGAAAATGATATTTTGTTTGTTTTTGTCAAAATGTTCAGTCAAAAATGTTGACTTCTCATCAAAAAACTCCCCAAACTTGAAAACCAACTTTGTTTGGTTTATGGGTTCTAAAAATTGTCTGCTGACAACCAACATTCTGGGAGGTTGTGCTTTTCTGATAATAAAATAAAAATAATAAAAAGAAAATCAGGAAATAAGAGCGTGTCCATGAACATTTTCATTTGTTATGTGTGTCTGATATTTTCGGATGAAAAATTTTAGACAAAAATTTGTAACAGCCACACTGAGAACTTAAAAAACTGTCCTCCTGTGTGGAACCCCCTGCTAGAGGGCATTTGTGCAAAACCTGTCTGTTTTCTCTCAAGGATGAATCCCATCCATATAGGAACCCCTGCTGTTCAGCCTGCCTTCTTGTGCCTTGGCTGTGGATTCACCCATTGAAGGGCAGGGCCAGTACCATTATCTGCCTATGTTGGGAGTTCCACTGGGGGAGGAAGTCTTCCATCTCCATGTCAGGGCTCCCACACCAGAGTCTGGTCTTTTCTGTCACAGCCACTGAAATAAAATGGAGCCCTTTAAAAAAATGTTATGAGGGATCGGATTCTGCCATCCTTAAACTAAGTAGTGCCTTAGTAGGTGCATAGCCCATAGGGCTACTCACAACGTAATGTACTAATTTTGAGTAAGGATCTAGGAACTGACCCTTAAAAACTAAGCCTTAGGTTCTAGTCAGATGCTGAATTTAATTAGGACAGCATTAGGATGGATTTAACAGATGTATCATATATATGACATAGTGGGACTACTTGATTTTTGAGGAAGGATATATATGCTATAACTCTGAGATACCTACTACCCTCCTAAGGGTCTAGCCTTATAACATGCTTTTAGTTGAGTCCTGTAGTATTTTCCTCAGAGCTCTATGTCCTAAACTAGCAAGTGGGGAGAGAGCTAAAAAAAAGTACAAGCTTGTATGGCTAAACACAGCCTGCATGCTTTCCAACATCTCAGGGCCACTGGGAACAGTTATGAACTTTCCAATTCTCTTTTATTGAGGGCTTCACTCTTATTGTAGGCAACTGCCTTACCCTTCCTACTATACTGCTGAGGAAGCTGGGAAGTTGTCAGAAGGGTGCTGTCAATTCCAAAGCTGGAGCCTCTCAAAATCCTGTCAGGCAACAAGCATCTGCAGCACTGTCCAGGAGCAGTTACTTGTAATAGATACAAGGTCGAACTCAGAAGTAAATAGTTGTGCAAATTACACAGCAGTGAGTCAGTGTAATTTGATGTAGGTGAGAAAAGATGTTGTGACTCAAAGTGAGGGGGTGGAAGGGCATGGATGTACCAGGAAATGAAACGACCAGAGAGTTTAAGGAAATGTGCGATAAAGCAGTGCGGGGGTTGTACAGATGGTAGATGAAAGTGTCAATACATTCATTGTTCAACAATGACTGTTTTGGAAGGCTTCATAGAAATACAAAAATGAAGCTGAACATGTCTTGGTCATCACTTAGTGAGCGTGGGATGTCACTATTCACATGTGCACCAGGGACATTCTACCAGTTATATTTGCATGTATGCACATGCAATGTTCTGCTGTGTACTCTGAGTTGTGAAGACAGGGAGAACATGGACAGGATACTCACCACAGATCTGCAGCTGTCTCAGCCACTCTCACAGATCCTCCAGTGGATGGGTTTATGGAAGTGCAGATGATACTTAATATGCTTTTGAGACTATGTAATTTTGTGACTGCAGATGTCCAGTGCAGTGTTTTGGGGGACACATTTTAAAACACTGGGGAGGGACCCCAGTGGGGGAACAAGGTCAGGAAGAGACAATACTATGGTTATATATATATTTGCTATTCTTTAATCTGTCAGTGCTTGCTAACTGTGCTAAGACTTCATTCACAAAAGCTTTCGTACACACAGAGGAGAAGAAGAGGCCAATTCTGGAGAGGCAGAGGATTGTGTTCACTACATGAATGTCTGAAGGAGGGTGTAGGCTCCTGTAACAAGTGACAGCAGAGCTTTCTGCTACTGGCAATCCAGATACCCCAGTCATCTGTATGGCAAGTACAAAGCTATGTTTCTTAGGGGAAAGAAGGAAACTAGGTTATTTACCTGGGACTGGAATTCCTTGAAATGATTGTGTGCACAGATCCACATTTTTGGTACACAATAAACTTCACATCTTTGTCCATGCCCTCTAGAAAGCTTTTGGCCATTGCAGCTGAGGGTATGCTTCCTCAGGGTTGTGAATATTCAAGCCTCAGGGTATTTGAGGAGCCATAACCTTGTTCCACCTTTCAGTTTCTTCCATTACCTCACCATCCAATATGCAGGCTCTGATTACATGAATCTATACAGGCAATTACCTCACAGAACTTTAGTTATAGGTAAGTAACCTGTTTTACTTCAAGTATTGCCTGATCAGATCACAATTTAGGGAGTCTGAAACCATCAAAAAGTGGTGGGTTTGAGGAGGACTTAACTAAATAAAGATTGTGGACCAGATTCTCAGCTGGTGTATATTAGCACAGCACAATAGACACTACACTTTTTTCAGACCTTGAAGCTAAATCTAAAGAATAATTATATGAAAAGGTATGGCTAGAACTCCAGGGAGGAGAGCTATAGGTTTAACTACTACAGGGAGGGGTCTTGCATTTAGTAGAGCATGGCCCTCAAGAACTATGACATCCACTAGATCATGATATGTCAGGATATCAAATATGAGTTTCTTAGGTATCTGGACCAACATAAATTCAGAGATGAAAATTTCTATTTTTCTTACCATATACAAGGCACAACTTTTTTGTGGAATTTTTAAATAAGCCAATTTGCATCAGCATCAAAAAGCATCCTGGCAAGGAGCTGAAAGCAAAATTATTTTACAGTCAATGTGAAGTTGAAGCCTTGACATACAATTACTCATATTGAATAGGAATTGTTAATGCAACACAATTTATTAAAGCAAATTTGTCTAGGTATTATCATACTGAAGAATACTGTATAATAAGATGTTGTCACTCTTTCTGGTTAAAGAAATTGAGAATATAGAAGCAGAAGTTACAAAATGTAGTATTAGTTTTACTGAGTGACTAAGAAACACGGAGCACATGAATGAGGTGGATATTGTACACTTATACCTAAATGGAAGTGCACAGTCCTTTGAGAAGCAGGGAAAAGTCATGACTAGTAGCTAACAGCTGATGACATGATTCTGCCACCTTTTTAGTTGAATAGCATTTTATTCCACAAATTACCCTTAATGAAGTCATTGGGGCTCTCATGGGTAAGAGGTTATTGAGCATGAGTAAAGGTGACAGAATTGGGCCCTGATTTAGCAAACCCTCAGTCAGGTTATCCAAAATCCCAAGATTAGAATTTTTTTCCAAACCAAGATTCATACACCTCTACCTCGATACAACGCTGTCCTCGGGAGCCAAAAAAAATCTTACCGCGTTATAGGTGAAACCGCGTTATATTGAACTTGCTTTGATCCACTGGAGTGCGCAGCCCCGCACCCCTGGAGCACTGCTTTACTGCATTATATCCGAATTTGTGTTATATTGGGTTGTGTTATATCGGGGTAGAGGTGTATATACATGCCTGAAGATAGCTAGATGGGGTGAAGGTGGGGGAAAAGGAGAATGGGAAAGATCCTTTCAATGTGAGTAAAGTGCTGAAATATGTTTGAGGATCTGGGCTGTAGTACCTGTAGTTATAGATGCATGTTAAATATTACATAATAAAATGTATTAATGATCAATAATGAAATTTACATTATGGTTTAAAGTGAAAGGATATGGTATGGATTCAGGACAAATACTTATGCATTAAAAATAGAGGCTTATCATCTATGTCGTAGTGGTTGATACTGCTAAGTCCATTGAACTGGACTTGGGCTCCAAAGTCATTGCAGTGCATTGGAATAGGTCATTCTCAATCTATTGCATAGATATCAAAACTTGGTGAGAGAAGCATGAACCAATCTGAAGAAAAGCATATAGTGATTGGTGGCAAAAAGCAGAGGAGTTAGGTTGGCCATGGGAGGTGTCAGAATGAATGAAATGGCTGCAAGGAAGCATGCACCAGGTGACAAAGAACACTTCACTGTGTACTAATCAGAAGCACATTAAAAAAACAAACAGGATTCTAAAAAAAAAAAAAAAAAAAAAAAAACCCATGCAGTTTGCACCCCAATAAAACAGCTGGATGAGAACTAGCAAACATGCAAGAGGTAGACAAGCATGCCCTACATTTTCAAATGGAACTTTCTAGGCACACCAAAGCATCTGTGTACCAAGTGTTACTTGGACAGTCAGTGGCATTTCAGGGCATGGCTCTGGAGATAAGCAAGCAATTTGCTTTCAGACAAGTGCAGCTATAAAGAGGAACCAAGTTAGGTATGTGCTGCTAGTGATGATGTTCACATGCTATTCCATTGTATTCTGTTCAGGAAAACAAGGAGAACGTGTGGCTGTGGTTGGAACTCTACCTTCTATTGGCTGTTATGATTTTTTCAGGCCCAGAGTGAGGACAGAACCTATGGTGAAAGCTCTTAGGACTTGGATTTAGCCAGACATAATAGACAACACTCAATCTATTGAGGCAACAGAGAAAAATAAATGAATGAGAGGGATTTTGAGGATATCAAAATACTTTGAAAACTAAGGGTATAGGCAATTCATCAACTTCTTGATAGCAGTTACCTGACAGTAGGCTCAGCCAGTGGGACTCCTATGGTGCCCCCTCCAAAATGAAAGCTGTGTTACCAAAGAGTGAATCTTCTCTCCAGTGGCCGGGCCTTTCCTGAAACAGCAAGTTGCAGTATGTAACTCTCTGTGACAGGCTGAGTCAGTGTGGCCCAACATGAATGCATGTGTTTTCATTCTAGAGCAGGAGAGTGAGTTCCCAGCGTCAAATAGTATATACATCATATGGCACTGGATTGTTATGCTTATTGTGGATGAAAGAATTCAGGGAAGTTCAGTTATGAACAATAGATGACAGGCCAGAAGTGGAACCCTCAATCAAGACACTCCTGTATTTAGGGAAGATCCAGATCAGGATCTATCTTAGAATGTCATGGCTCCTGATTATTTGCATACCAGGATTCCAGAGTCTGAACACCCTTAGAAGTTGGGAAAGTTTGGATGTGAATGCAGAACTGTGGTCTGAACTTCTCTATTATTCAAGTTCTTTCTGCTCAACAATGCTATCAATCCTTAGAGCCCTGTGTGGATACAAAATTTGGACCTGCACCCAATCCACAAACATGGTCAGTGGATAGCTGCATCCACGGGTGCGGATATCCACAAACATCCACAGATTTGTAGGACTTTAACAATCTTTTCTTCACCTTCATTCCTGAACCTCAGCTCTGTTTTAGTCTGATTGGTTGCTTAAGGAGAGTTTATTGTTGCTCAAATTTCTCTCACTACTATCCTCAAAATAGCCTTAATGGAAACAAACTTCTATACTCACCAAGTTTGAGCCCAACGAGTTTGGAGTCACCATTCACTGCCCTGAAATTTTGAGAATTTCTGCAGTTTACTGAAACGCCCATTGAGAAAGAAACAAACAAACAAAAAAGAAGTACTGTACTAACAAAATGTGTCTACAGTAGACTGCCAGAAATAACTTACCAAGTGTTTATTGGTCAATATTGCTTGCTGTGGAACTATGATGGGGTGCCCACCCCACATTGGGCTCTAAGGGATTAATAGAGCCCTAGGGAACCTGTGCAGGAGGCAGTCAATCAGAGAAGATCTGAAGGGAGCAGCCAATCAGGCCCATATAAAAAGGGAGCTGCAGGGCAGAGGAGGGCAGTTCTCTCCTTGGAGTCCAGAGAGGAAGCACTGTGTCTCTGGAGGGTTGAGAGAACTTCCAGCACCCTGGACAGAGTAGTGCTGCTAGCAGGGTCCGGGAAGCGAGAGACAGCTCCTGGCTGGCTGCTGGGGTTTGCAGGCTGAGGCCTCGAGGCAAGGGCAAAGAGGATGCTGGGGCCACGAGGAAGTGGCCAGACAATTTTCTGCAGTAGCCACTGAGGGAAGTGCCTGAACAGTAAACTGCAGGTCCCCCAGAATGGGGGAGCACAGTGTGTGGCATGTCTGGAGGACTGTGTCACTGAAGAGGATGCTGTGGTCCTTGAAGAGACATGGGTTCTAGAGCAGAAATGACAGCGGCGAGACACCACCTGAAGATGGTGCACTAACATGCAGAACTAATTCCCAAGACAGCCAGCAGGAGGCACCACAGTGATGAGTGAACCCCTGTTACAGGAACTTAGCTGTGTAGTTACTACAGAAAAGCAACGACTGCATAAGACAGGGATAAGGGATGTTGCTGGTGAGGAAGATATCCATGTTATGTCTTTTCTTCCACCTTTACTATTAATCTACACTGTGAAGTGATAATAGAATATAAAAATGTTTGAGTTACATTTAGGATGCCCCAGCCCTTTCATAATGGCTACTACTTCCCCTTTCCTTGCACTTCTGTCATTGTACTGCATTTAAGCACTGCTCAAGAAGATCGATGACTGAGTTCTTTTCTTTGTCTTTAGCAATTTTTTGGGATGAAATAGTCAATACATTGTGTACATTCAGTCAGTACCCATGACAGGACCAGCTCCACTGCTAAGTTTTCATGTGCCATGGGAACAGAGAAGGAGCAAATCTATTGGAAAATGTTGAGTCTTTTAGGCCATTCCCAAAATATAGGTCTCCTATTCATTAAAACTAGGCATATTTGAGAACCCAAACAATGACTCCATTAAGTGTGATGGTTCTCTAAACCAGATGACAGAATACAGGGAAAGAAATAGAGACAATGAAGCTCATTTAATTTAATAAACTATAAATCTGGACAAAATAGACCTTAATCTCTTTTGTTCAAGGTTGAATATGAACCATTATTTAGAAATCACTAACAAATTAATGAACAGAATTCATCATTTTCAGAGCTGTCTAAAATATCTCTAAACTCCTTTATACTTTAAAGGGGAAGACATTAAGATTGATATCTCTGCAGATCTATGTTTACTTAACCAAGAAGGAAGGACTCTTATTTTCTTTTATGTGAAGATATTTTGTCTTAAGGTGTCTCTTGTATCAAACGGTCACTGATCTAAGATAAGAATGATTTTAATCTTCAATTAAACCTTATTTTTAGCTAAAGTAAACAGTAGCTAGAAGTTGCTTTGTTGTACTTTTATCAATAATCCTGAATAGTGTTTAAGCACTCTTTTGGAAAAAAAAGAAATGTATCCTGGTATTTAACACATTTTGGAGCAGATTCTGCCACTCTTACTCTTGTTCAGTAGAACCTTGTTCTACAAGTATTCCCACAGGAAAGAAGGTACTGTGTTGTAAGGATGGCTAGATTAGTCATTAGTTAATACATTGCTTGATAAAGAGTTAGTGGTGTTTTAACAGTGTGTTTCTTTCACATGGTGTGAGAAAGTTCCATAGGAAACCAGGGCTGGCGCAACCCATTAGGCGACCTAGGCAGTTGCCTAGGGCGCTACAATTTGGGGGGCAGCGACCGCGGCGATATTTCGGCAGCGGGACCTTCCGCCGCCTCTGTGGGGGGCGGCATTTCGGGGCAGGACCTTCCGCCGCCTAGGGCGGCAGAAAAGCTGGCGGCGCTCCTGCAGGAAACTGACACATTGAACTTGAATTTAAAAATTTAAAAGTCGAACACTTTGGATTCTCACCAAATGAATGGCCCAAGGTCATCGCTTAGTGTTTGTGTCATTTTCACACAACTATTGCACATGAAAACCATGTTGACTTGCAAGGTCAAAAAGGCCCTGATGCCATATTCCATAGCATTTGGGTCCATGGCTGTTTTCATAGCTTGTGAGCACCTTCACAGTTTCATTGGGATGTAATTGCCTTTGCTATACATAGTGAAGCAAACGTTTGAAAAGCAGTTTATTTTCAGTTCTTATGTATAAAACTGATAAAAACAGTTAGGAAGAACATGTCTTTCAGCCAACATGGTCTTATTAAACCCATGCACCCCTGAAAGGCACATCTAGCTGCATCATATAGCAGGAGGAAGGATGGTCTTGTACTTAAAGCATTGGACTGAGAGTTGGGGGATCTGGGTTTATTCCCTACTCTGCTACAGACTTCCTTTTGTGATCCTGGGTGGATCATTTTTTAACTCTTTGCCTCATTTTTCTCAGATGTAAAAAGGGGTTAATAATACATCCTTTTCCCTACCTGTTTTGTCTAGTTAGATATTTAAACTCTTCAGAGCAGGAAATCTCTCTTGCTATGTAAATGTACAGTGGCTTGCACATTGGAATCCTGAGTTTTGTTGGGGTTTTCAGCACTACTGTAATACAAGTCAGTGATAATTAAAATATAGCATAATGGAGCCCTGGTCTCTAGTACTGAAAGATAAATAAAGAAATTTAAGATAAAGGCATGGTCTACAACAGTTTACACTAAGATCAGCACTACCAGAAAGTACTACACATGTGGTCAGAGTGGACTTACACAACAATTAAGCAGGGCCGGCTCCAGGCACCAGGCAACCAAGCTGGTGCTTGGGGCGGCACCTGGAGGGGGGCGGCGTGGCGCTCGGGCCGCCGGGGAGAGCGGGGCCACAGCCGGGCTCGCCGCCCTCCCCCCAGCTGCCGGGGGGAAAGAGCCGAGCCCCAGCCGGGGCTCGCCGCCCTCTCGCCGCCCTGCCCCCGGCGCTCGCGGGGGGGGGGGGGGAGAGAGCTGAGCCCCCGCCGGGGCTCGCCGCCCTCCTCCCAGGGCTCCGGCCGCCCTCCCCTCCGGCGCCCTCCCCCCGGCCGCCAGGGGGAGAGCGGAGCCCCCGCCGGGGCTCGCCGCCCCCCCCGGGCTCCGCCCCCCCCCCCCGCGGAGGGGGGGGGGGCGGCCGGAGGCTTTTTTGCCTGGGGTGGCAAAAAAGCCAGAGCCGGCCCTGCAATTAAGAATATATGAAGTAACCCATAAGGAGGAAAACTGAGGAACACTATTTCACCAAGTCTCAGGCTTTTTTAAAAAACAGAGGAAAAAATAAATTTACAGGAACGCTGAATTTTATCAGACAATGGACACAATTCCCCAAAAGCTGATGGGAATATCTATGTAGCATCTGTTTATCCTGGCATTCCAGAGGCTTCAGAGAAACAGACACTGAATGTTAATACATCAGCTACTAAGATAAGATCAAATTCAGTCATCATGCAATTACCCTCAATACAACTTGCTTATGCTTACATTATTTTAATTGGACTTAAAAGACTAAACTTTTGATGAGATTACAATCAGAAAACCTTAAAAAAAATTAAATGTATAAAATAAAAATCAGTGTTCCATACTGAAATAACTACATTTTAATATCCAGTTTAGAAGAGGCTAATTACATTGTCTTTTCAGAGAGTGGTATTCCACAGACCTCAGCAACAGACACAAAGATATGCTGCTCAGGTGCTATGGTTATGAATGTGGTATAGGAATTTATATAGAATAGAAGATACTGTATGAACGGTGTCCCTCATGCCTCTATAAACCCAAGTTCTAACAATGCCATCCCTTCAGAGCTTATATGGGGATGGTCTGTAGGGAGTTAGATATTCACTTAGCTCAAATGGACCTGCTGACCCTGAGTAACATATAACCAGACATGCTTAAGTGGGCACATCTGGGAGTGTGCACAAAGAGAGACCATTATGAAAGTGAAACATGATTGCTTAACAAGGAAAAAACAAACACCTTGGATAACTGGAATGGAAATCAGATAAAAGACTTCACAAGGAGATCCTGCCCGGATTGAAGTGCATTGTGAACAATGAAAATTGCAATGAATGCCAATATTACTTTGTGTGTGTGGGGGGGGGGGGGGGGAAAGTTCACCGCTAGCTAGTTTGTCCTTCTATTGAGGATAACTGACAAAAGAGGTTCCCTTAACAAAAAACAAAACAAAAAACCAAACATACAAGAAAATAGACTTGCTGGGAAAACTGGCACATTGCATAGATAAAAGTATTCTTAAAATTATTTAAAGACCTGCAAGCGTAATACAGGTTGACAAAATGTCAGATGAAAGGACAACTAATAAAAGTAATGGCAAACCATGATGCAGTGGAATTGACTAGGAGAAGTAAGTAAAGCCTGTGGGAGTCTAACTAAGATAGCAGAAAAATATACTTTTTACTTACAAAATATGTTTAGTTGGGTTGTGTTACGTTTTGTCAGCTTGTGACATGATTCAGCAGATGGGTACATAAAACTCCTGTCTCAGTGTGACATATTAGATCATACCACATAAAAATATATTTTTTCTATATTTAGTATTGCTATTTCAATGCCATCACTCATTTTTGTGTGCGCGCATAAGCGTGTGGGAGACAATTTCCTGTTATTGGTACCACAAAGCAAATTAAAATCCTCTGCAATTCAAAATAGCTTTAATTCAATTTGTGCCCCCAGCTAAGTACATGCTAGTATCTGTGTTTGTCTGAAAACAAATGACATGCAGTCATCAATAGCTGATGGCTAATTAACTGAATGAAAAAACAGATCTCTTGAGTTTTTGTTTATATTAGAAGTATTATATATGGATAGGCTAGCATCCATTCTTTGACTTCCAAATAGGCTATACTTTCCTTATTTGGACAGACTCCTGCCATAACATCTATCAAGGTATTTTGTCCTTGATTGATAGCAGGGCAATAGTTAATCCAATTAAGGAAAACAAGGTACCATGCTGAAGTTAAAGAATTGATGCTAGTCTATCTATATATTTTATTTGGTCTGTATCCTTCTTTAATACAAGCATTGGAAATAGTCAGGACTTATTTTGATAAATGTCACCTGTTTCACTTTAAGCACCAAGGTTATCCTTTCATCAGTTACTTCATCTCCTGCACTGCTGAAAGAAGCACTGAAAACAAATTTGTCCATGGACAGACAGGACAGTCAGAGACAATCTATCTAGCATTTTCCATATATTTGATTTGTATCTCCAGGCAAGGTGGGTTCAGCATTGTTAGCTACAGGTGAGCCAGCAATAAAGAAGTAGCACAGAACTTCATGAGTCTCGTTATTGATTTTAATTATGTTAGATGAGAGGTGAAAATAGACTTCAGGCTAAATCAGATTAGTTGTTTCCAGGAAAATATCCATTTGGGCAGGATGGTAGATCCTGGTGGATTAGGATTAAATGGAACGTGATCTACCAAAATTTCAGAGAGAAACTGGACCCTTGAGTCAAGGCAGCTTTGTGTGTGCTGTTGGTGCAAAGCTGCCCTAGGGCCAGTGTAACCCTCACAGTAGGATGCTCTGACCATGCAAAGCTGGTATAAAGTGCTCTTATGCTACCCTCTCATCCTCTACGGCACAGACTATTTCATTTCGGAATGAGGATGTGACTAGTGCTTCTCTGTACTCCAGTGATCTCTGGCTGCTGGCATAATGTAGCACAGGCCTCAGGCTACTCTGATTTACACCACAGGATCAGCCCAGTGCACAACCATCTCAGGACGGGGAGAAGCAGAAGGTGTACCATTGTATCTACTCCCATCCCTTCCTGACTTGTGCTGTGTGCTCCTTGTTCATAGCCCACCTAACATGAGCACCTCCTTGATCATATGCCTCCAGCTCCTCACACAGACACATCTTCCCTATTTTATTCCCCCCCCCCCACTCTTTTTTTCTGTATTCTTTTGCTAGGAGCTAGAGAGAGGCACTCCATGTTCTTCTCTTTTCTCCCCATTGTTATCTCCTGAGAGATTCTACGTTTTTCACTCACTGTTGCTTCCAGCATCTGTTTCCCAAGGATTCAGACAGACTGGGTACATCTACCATACAATAAACACCCACAGCTGGCCTGTGTCAGCTGACTCAGGTTGTGGGGTTATACAATTGCAGGGGTTAGGCTGGGGCTGGAGCCTAGGCTCTGGGTCCCTCCCCCCACCTGAGCCCAAACAGCTACACTGCAATTTTATAGCCCCACAGCCCCAGCTATGCAAGCCCAAGTCAACTGACATGGGCCAGCTGCAGGTGTTTTACTGAAGTGTAGACATACTCACTACCTAACGCATAGACCTGGAAGGGACCCTGAAAGGTCATCGAGTCCAGTCCCCTGCCTTCACTAGCAGGACCAAGTACTGATTTTGCCCCAGACCCCTAAGTGGCCCCCCTCCAGGATTGAACTCACAACCCTGGGTTTAACAGGCCATGCCAGGGGAGGTAATAGAGGTTGGGGACAGGGAGGGGGTGGGGCATGGACTCCGACAAAGTGCTGTCAAGCTTCCCCACACAACTGTCATTGCTATGAAAATTCTGAGGTGCAACACTTGTGCTATCCCAATCCTGACCCTCTCTTGGGTAACCAACACTAATTTATAGGATAGATTTGTAAATGTTTACCTAAGGTAGGATGAAATTAATAAACTCACATTCACCAGTAAGCAGTGCCTAACGTTTAGATGCAGTGAAAAATCACAGTAATACCACTGTGATTCACAAAGCCTGTTTTAGGCATACAATGAATGAAGAGTCCCCTTAGAATGTGATCCACAAAACCTAGCACACTTGGCATGGAGCTGCTTCAACTAGCCAATGGAAGATGCTGAGCAGAAGAGTCTGAGCTAAGCCCCGCTCCCTCACAGAAATAGGCACTGGGTCTGCAGGGAGGCACATATATGGGCTTAGTGATCCATTAATGGGAACCCACTGCCTGGAGTCAGGGAGCTTAGGCACCTGAAATATTTCTTGTGGGAATACATTAGGTGCCAGTCTCGCTCCACACACAATGGCTGGAGGAGGAGGTGGTGCTGATGAGCATGTTGCTTTTAGCCTAGTGGTTAGTGCACTTGCCTGGAAGTGGGAGACCTAGTTCATCTCCCCCCCCCCCCGATGTGGGAGAGGGGAAGGCTTTGATCAGAGTCCACTCACCTCTGAGAAGAGTTCTCTAACCACTATGGGATATTCTAATGTGGGGCTCCCTCACTCTCTCCTGTTGAAGCTGGGGATCAATAATGAAAGAGTGATTGACCAGAATGAGAGAGAGGAAGCATAAGAATGAAGCAGTGGTTAGGGCACCCAGCTGAGAGGTAGGAGACCAAGGGTCCAGTCTCCCTGCTCTAATCACTGACATTATTTATCCACAGTGCAACAGCTTCAACAGGAAAGACAGAAGGAGCACCACATCAGAATATTCCATAGCTCAGTGGTTAGAGCACTCTGCTGCAAGGGAGGGAGGGGGAAGAGTTTTAACAGGGAATTTAATTTCCCAGGAAACTGCTCTAACCACTGGAATAACAGTTATAAGGAGGGCAGCAGCAATACCTCCTCCAGCCAGATTAGACAGTCTCAGAGCCCACCTACTGGATTGGGTCCCACACACAATTTGTGTGCATGAACACCTATCCCCCCCCCCCCCCCGCCGCCTGGTTCATGCATCAGTCTTGGACTTAGGCAGGAGACAGATGTTCATATACCTAGAATGAGGCAGCTGAGCATATGCCCAGAAGCAGAAACATAGGTGTCTAGGAAACTTTTACCCTGAAAACTTAGATGCTGAGGGAGTTTAAGCACTTGCTGGGTTTGGCAGCAGTTTTGTGGATCCCAGTAGAATCTAAACTGGGCCATGGTGCCTAAATCTCAGATTTAGCCACCTAACAACCTTTGTGGATCTGGGACTTGGTACTCAGATGCATGACGGGGGCATTACCCACTGTGTCATGGAGCCTTATTTTAGTTCTTGATTCTATTATTAATTGCTGGCCGTTTGCTCTATTAATGTCAATGTGTGCAATTTAAAAAAAAACTTTCTAAAGTGTTTTTATACTGACAACCCCATCCCTAATTTCAGACTATAATCTCTTGCCTTTGAATTCATTACTGTGATGTGACTACACAAGCTAATGATATGCTTATTGTGAGCTCTCAGGGGTTTTCACTCTGAGTTCCAGATTAATTAAACTTTATTATTGAAATCCATTCCAAACCCAGAGAACACAAAGAAGGTAACCAATTTGTTCAATAACATCCAACCTGAATAAAGTGACAAGAATTGCATCTTTGGTTCCAATGGCATGGATACCATAACTGTAGAAAAGTAGCAGGACCACAATGGTCAAAAAGCTACAATGTGAGAGTCTTTCCCCCTTGAACTAAATAGGAAATGCACAAGTTTGCTCCCTTCCCCCACAGGCCCTGATATTTTGTCACCAAATGCAACTGAGCAGTGTCAAAAATATCTTCATCTCATTTAAAGTACATGCTGCCAATACTTTAGAGCCCATGACCTTATTTACTGCTGACTAAAATATTATACGTGGCACTAGGGCAGTTTTCAAAAGCACTCAGCCTTTGCTGATCTCCTCCTAGTAGGGTGTAAGGCATGACCAGTTATGTGTATTTTTGGGATTATGCTTTCTTGCAGGCCTTTTCTCCATTTGTCTTAAGCCTCATGTATTGCAGTCTCATGAACTAGATTAGTCATACTCCATTAATCCATGTTATAACTATTGTGTTCTTAATGATCGATATTTAAAAAAAAAAATTGCTGATGGCAATACTATTTCCCTTGCTACTTCCATCAGAATTTTGGGATACAATTAATCTGAGTCTGGTGCTAAATCAACTTTAATACTTCTAAAGGCCTTATCTGCTTCAGCAGAGTCATACAAGTATGTGACTAGCACCTGAAAGGATGAGATTTTGCATTACCACGTTTACTTAATGTTTTCAGTGATCATTGTTCCACTATGTCAGTCTAAGAAGTTATACATGAAACTATAATGAATAATAAAAAATAGAAAAAAAATCAGTTTAGAGGAATGCCCCACAAGGGAAGAAGCATTACCAAGCAAGAAATACTAGTTCACCACAAGAGGGGTTATCTCCTCCAACAAAATAAGGTCTACAGACATCAGACAAGCCACTGTGGACAAAAGACTTGGTTGATTGTTTCCCCAACAGCCCTTGTTCCAACACAGCTTGAATGCTGGGGGAAGGGAATAAAAATGCCTGCTAAGGAGAACTTCTTATTCCTATTCTTCTTGAACTTGGAGAGTCATGGATTTCAAAGCATAAGTAAGAAGTCTCCAGCTATTTAGCTTGCGTTAGCCCTAAAGAACTGATGAAGCACACATCATATAGCAACTACTACCATCTTTTTGGGACCTAAATATATACACACAAATGAGATACACTCTTAACTGCTTTAACCTTGTAAATAACTCATTTTTTGTTCCTACTTAATAAACCTTTAGCTTCTTACAGGATTGGCTACATGCTTTGTTTTTGGTTTGATATCTGAGTACAACTGACCTAGGGTAAGTGAATAGTTCTTTGGGACTGGGAGGCACCTGAATATTGTGATTGTTAGTGTAAAGTGACCATCTATCACAAAGTAAAGCTTGCCTGGGTGGCAAGAAGGGGACTGTCTTTGACTCTGTGGCAAGACTGTTATAGTGCTTCAGGAGTTCACACTTGTTACTGGGTAAATGAAATCTAATTATAGAAAATACAACCAGTTTGTGGTTTTCACCCTGAGTCTTGAAAGTTTGCCCTGAGATTAGCACTCATGGTCATGAACCACTCCAGACAGCAGGTCAGGGCTATTCCTAACTCTGCCACTAACCATCTGTGTGGGCAAGTCACTTAACCCTCTGTCTGTGAGTTACCCCATGTATTAATGGGACTATAAATGCTGTCTGAGCTTCATAAAGCAGCTTAAGATCTATGGAAAGTAGAAGTGATGTGTTATTTTTAATATTAACATATAGTAATGTCCAGAAGCCCCATCAGGATTAGGGCCCTATTGTGTTAGGTGCAGTATAAACACAGAAGTAAAAATGGTCTCTGCTCATAAGAGCTTATGACTAAGGAAGCTACAGGTCAGCGTCATTGCATAGTGATTTTGAATGGCCTTTAATGGAGCTATGTTAATTTACACCAGCTGAGAGCTGGCCCCCACAATTAATTACACTATTAACATTAAAAGCGTATAAAAATGGAGCTCTTGGCTTCAACGTTAGGAATACTTTTCTCCCTAGACAGTACAATGCAGGGGTGAGCTCTCTCTTGCCTGTTGCATAGAACAGATGCCAGTTTTAGCAAGGATATTCTTTACTACACGCAGTCCCCAGTTCAGCACAAGCAAGGTGTCAGGGACATTGTGGGGAGGGGAAAGGGCATGCAGGGGTGAGGTGGAGTGCACAGTGCTCCACCAGAATCCTGGTCACCATAGCTGCTGGCTGCAGGTGATATAACTTGGAGAAGCCCTGCAGCTGTTTTACATTACTCTGACACCTCTTTCAGTCACCAGCTCACTGAGGATCAGGGACCCAAAAGGCAACATATGTAATAGCTGTTGTCAACTTGCTATTATAAACATAAGAAAAGTTACTGGAGACTTTTTAAAGAACAGTAAACACTTATCTTGTTGCTGAGACCTGTACAGATAGGTCTTGCTGGCTTGCCTGTCTGGCTGAAAGGGCTGGAACAATTTCAAAATGCTCCTGCTATTAAGGCTCACTACACATTCCCTCTCCATCCCCAACCCATACAAAACTATGGATCACTTTGGTTCTGACTCCAAAGTTCCTACTATCTTTACATAGAGCCACTTTCCCAAGCTGTGCTGAATGTAAATTAAGGATTGAATCCTACATGTGATTAACCAAGACCATCACACCCATTAGTTTGCATGTGATGAGGTACCCCCTCAGTTCCACATTCACCCCATGTGAAATTGCAATGCATTTGTTCTCATTTCCTTATCAGACTGGCCAGTGTATAATGTTGCTGATGGCAATTATACACAATACACAGGGGCCATACAGAAGCCAGTGTGCATTTAGAATCCCCATTCCCCACTGGATAGCAGTACACAAACAATCATGAATTAATTACAAGAAAGATGCTACTACTGCAACTAGGCCCCTAGTCTGTAACATAGTATCTAGATAATTCTGTCATTGAGCTAAAGTAGCAGGTCATTTTGAAATTGTACTGTGTATATGAAATCAGTGGTTACAGAAGTCACTGTTTTTCATAGTGTATTGCCTTATGTAGAAGGAGTGTCATAAGGTTGAGTATTATGGTGGGGACAAACAACAACAACAACAAAAAGGAAAAAAAGTATTTTTCTGTTGCTTAGCTGGCAAACAATTAGATTAGCCATATACACTGTTTAGAAATGCCCTAGAACTAGAGCAAGACAAAACTGTTTGTTTGATCTAAACATTTCCCCAGAGAAAAATGGTTTTCCCCCAAATTGAAGATGTTAGTGGAAAATTTTCATTCAGTTGAGATTTTCCAGTTTACCATTGAAAAATTGAAATAGATACATTGGGAAAAATATGGTGTTGGTGAAGAAAATGGTGCTTTTGTTTTTAGCAGTTACCTTCTCTTGGCTTGTATTTGAATCACCTAATCTCAACATGTTCATTTATTGGAGATGGCTGTAATTGCTTTTTTTTTTTAATGCATATAATAAAATTGTAGAGAATTTAAAATTACAGTTTGTTAAATGTCTCATACTCAAACATTTCATCTCCTAAAGTTGTGGTATGAAAGCTAATGTCACAATTTGTAGACAAACTTCAATCCAATTACATTTCCAAGGGGCTCCCTGGGAATTAGAAACTATAGGAATGTTAATCCAGTTCACCTGCAAAGTAAGGCTCTAAGAATCTAACAGCAGGAGAATTATGTCCTTGGGTTGTCCATCAGATAACTGACAGTTAATATAATCAAAATGGATTGAAACAGATCACTGCTTATTCTCAAAGTTAAAATGTGGAATTGGAAGAATGCCCAAAGCACTGTAAAACTCTAGTTCTTGGTCTAACCTACCGAGTCCTTTCTATATACAAAACTGTTACCTTAAATCATAACATTTACCATCTAGAAAACTGAAGAACTAGAAATTTGGGGGGTGGAGGATAGAAAGGTGTTGGTATAAAACATGATGTTCCAGTGACTCCAACTGGAGTTTGCTGACTTTGTTCTTTAATATTTCCTCAAATGGAAACGGTTCTTGCTAAAGCCAAGAATAAAAGATCAACAGTTCCTGGAGAAGGTCACTAAGCTGTTTATCTATCTAGTGTGAAACGAGAACTGCAATGTTATAGAACAGGGGTCGGCAACCTCTGGCATGCGGCTCGCCAGGGTAAGCACCCTGGCGGGCCGGGCCAATTTGTTTACCTGCCGTGTCCGCAGGTTCGGCCTATTGCGGCTCCCACTGGCCTAAATACAGTTTTTTTGCTGAAGGAATCAGATGCCATTAGAATGGCAAAGAACAATCAGACACTTTGGTTTGCTCTGGCAAGGATTTCAGTGTTTGTATAACTGAATTAGATTTATATTTACATTTTTATTAGAGAAGCCAACATTGGAAGCCTGACATTTTGCTTAACCCACAAACACTCTTCAGAGTTATTCCCTTCTTAGAGCTGTTAATACAACCCATTTAACACCAGAGTAGCTTGGCAGCACTTCTCACTCAATATGGGTGAAAATCCTAAACAGCATAGCATGTACATTGAGGGACTGGAAACATTGTTTAAAAGTTAGAAAGGTTTGTTCCCCACATTCTCCATCTCACTTCCCTGGATGGCCCCACAGGAAAGCTTTTGGTGAGGGTTGGATAGAAAACACTCAACATGCCATTTTCAGACTGAAAATATTAAGAAATAACAAAGGAAAGAAAGCAATGGCAATAGCAAAACCATGGGTAGTCTTGACATCTGAGACCAGATTCAAAAAAGGAAAAAAAAATCCTAGCTATTACAGCCTTGTTAGTTGAACTTCTGGCCTTCTACAATAACACTATGGGGGAACCCCCCCCCCCCACTAAACATTGAAGATCTCGTCCAGAAGGAATGCTGAGCACATTTCAGCCAAAGACCAGAGCAGGTGTGTGTAAATGCGGTAGTCTTCAGCTCCCAGGGCTGATTTACACAAATCCAGCTCCCTGGTACAGTTTAGAACAGCTGGACACTAATTTACCCAGCTGCCCACATCACCCAAAGAACTGTCCCAGAAGGTGTGTTCCCTTTATTTCCAGGCACAACCCTGTGTGGAGTCCAGAAGGTGGCAACATAGGCAGCCATTTTGATGGTTCTGTGACACCAAAGGACCCTTAAAGGGTGGATGAAACTGGCTTTAGCCCTGCTTTGCACTGCCTGCAGATAGAGAAGCAGGTGAAGCAGGACTGAAATCTAGCCCTTGAGGACAATAGAGCCATACACAGCAGAGATTTATAAAAACAAATCTTATAAACATATTTACTAGCTTTTTAAAAAAACAAATGAGTGGATGAAGGAAATTCAACATGTAAGCCTTTTGTCAGGTGCAGATGGCAAAAACAAGGGCTGGGGTCAAAATATCACAGGGCAGGTTTTTCTCTACTTGGATTCCTTGCTGCAAAAAGTCCTCACACACATCAGTGGCAAGTTCAAAACCAAGTGCCTTATTTACAGTGTTGTACAAGTCCTTGTCCCCCACAGCATCTGGCTTTTACCTTTGCACTAAGCACAGGGCAAGCAATTGCACCTATCTCAGATCCCAGTTTCTTCAGCCCTTCCTTCTAGCCTTCCCTACTCCTCTTTCCTCTTTTAACTGCCTTCAGCTGATGAGCTGAATCACCTTGTTAATTGGTTAATCATCCAGTCCCTAGCCAATTATCTCCTCAGTTTGTCCTAGGTAGGGGACACTTGCCAAGTACATAGAGTGGTGAGTCAGACTTGGCTACTCACACTCAGTCACAGGGTCCCTCCTCTTCCAAAATAACTAAAACATTGGTTCATCCCTTCACCTAGAGTCATACTCAGCTTCAACCCATGGGTAAAAGAGAAGAAATTCTCCATGGTCACCCTTAGCAGGCAGTTCTTCACAAGCACAATCGTGAGTATATTTATGTAAATATTAAATATTTGTTCCCCTTGTAGGTACTTATAGACTGATCAAGTCACCCCTTAACATTCTCTTTGTTAAGCTAAATAGATGGAGCTCCTTGAGTCTATCACTATAAAGTGAGATTACAAATCCTTTATCATTCTCCTGGCTCTTCTTTGAGCCCTCTCCAATTTAACAATATCATTCTTGAATTGTTGACACCAGAACTGGGAACACCAGTACCAAATATAGAGTTAAAGTAACCTTTCTACTCTTGCTTGAAATTTCCCTGCTCATGCATCCAAGGATTGCATTGCACCCAGTTTACCAGGCAATCCAGATTGCTCTGTATTAATGACCTGTCCTCTTCCTTATTTACCACTCCCCAAATTTTTGTATCACCTGCAAACTTTATCCATTTTATCCAGTTTTTAAGCCATTTAATTTTTCTCCCAGCTGATTTGGCTCATAATTGTTTTCAGCTTTTTGAAACTAGCCCTTTTAAAGCTCCAAGAGTGTGTGTGTGTGTGTGTGTGTGTGTGTGTATGTATGTATATGTAAAACTGGTCTGAACTTCATTCTATTTACACATTTTAACTGCGATCAAGTCATGATCAGTTGTATCTAAAGTGCTGTTAACTTTTAGTTCTGTGATCATTTCCTCTTTGTCAAAACAAGGTTTAATATAGAATTCCCTCATGTTGGATGCAACACTTTCTGGATTAGGAAATGGTCATATTTGATATTTAGAAAGTCCAAAGATGTTTTAGTACTAGCAGCATGACACCCCCAGCCTATGTCTCAAATTGCAGTTGCATAGGATCATACAACTTTTTTGCTACACATTAGTAAGAGGAGTGTAAGGAGTTAGTCATCCTATTCCCTAGTGTGATTTGGTTATTTGTAGCAGACACCAACTAATACCCCATTTTGTGCTTTGTGTTACAACATCGATCCATAAGCATTCAAGATTATTTTCTTCCAAGGTATCAGTGACTTGGAAACAGGTAATGCCATTTTTGACAGTGTCACTCCTCCGTTTTGCCCACTAAATAGGTTATAACCATTGATTTCAACTTTCCACTCATTAGAACCAACCCATCAGATTTCAGTAATACCAACCAGATTGAATTTAATCTCATATATGAGCAAGTCCAATTCCTCTTATTTGTTACCAAGGGTCCTAGGATTAGTTTTGATCATTACCTGTTAGGTTCACTCCCTCTGGGGCATCTGGCATTGGCCACTGTCGGTAGACAGGATACTGGGCTGGATGGACCTTTGGTCTGACCCAGTATGGCCGTTCTTATGTTCTAGTCTACAGACAATTACTTATTTTCTTCTCTTCATATCCTTTAGTTCTTTGATGAATGTTGTTCTCGACATCTTGATTTTGTGCTAAGTGCCCATATCATCCCTCTTTTTATGCTACCCTTTTTAAAATTAGTTTAACCCTTTTCTCATTACTCTAGCCAGCCTGTCCTGAAGGGGACTGGTCCCCCTTCTACTGAGCTGGAGGTCATCCAAACTATACTGTCCATTCTCCCCATAGAAAGTGGACCAATATTCAACAAAACCCTTTACATACACCACTTAGACAGTGATTCACTTCCAGAATCTTGTGTCTTCTCTCTTCCTTTGCTTAAGGGACAGGAAGGATCTCAGAGAAGATCGCTTGGACATTCTTCTTCAGCACACTTCCAAGTTCCCTGAAGTTACCTATTATCTGTGAGATATCCTGTGTTGCACTGTCATTAGTACCAATATGAGCCATCACAAATGTATCTATATTGGGGTGGCAGCCATCTCTCCTGTTTGTGTTTGTCTGTACCTCGTTCAGTCTGTGGTGACTCTTTCTGGCAGTTTCTCTGGCAGTTTCTAGTGACTTAGCTCTCTGGCCGAGTTCCATACACAGTCTGTATGGAACACAACTCAAACAGACCCCTTTTGGGGTATTAGTCCAACAAAGTCTTTAAGCAACCCTGGATCTGTAGGGGGCCATACCTCAGGGCTTCCTCCCTGGAGACTCTTTGCTCACTCTGGTTTGTTCTGGCCCCAGCTGTCCAGCTGGGCCTTTTAACAGTTCAGATCCCCTTTTGCGGGTGTGGGGGGGTATCACTGTCCAATTGTAGGCCTCTTCCCCAGTGGCTTATGGGGTGGACCCAACCCACCGACTACTCCAGGTCCCAGCTCAGGGACCCTAAGAATTGCAGCTACAAGCCACCTTGTCCCTTTAACTATACTGCTTTCATATTCCTGGGCCACTTCCCCATGGCCCCAGCCTTCACCAAAGTTTCACCCTTATCTCAGGGCTCTTCTATGTTCAGGCCCAGCAGCCAGCCAGGAGCTCTTTCTTGCTCCCCCGCTCCCTGCCAGCACTGTGCTGCAGTCCTTCAGCCCACTTGCCTCTGGATCCTTTATAGTTTTGCTACATCCTTTCTACACTTTGGCCAAAATTGGACACAGTTCTCCAGCTGAGGCCTAACCAGTGCCAAGTAGAGTGGTACTATCACCTCCTGTGACTTGCATACTATGCTTCAGTTAATGCAACCTAAAATTGCATTAGCTTTTTTTTCTTTTGGTTTTTTTGGCAACAGCATCCCATTGCTGGCTCATTGTAAAGTTGTGATCCATCACAACTCCCAAATTCTTTCTCAGCAGCGCTGCTGCCAACCCACTTATCCCCCATTCTGTATTTTTGCATTTGGTTTTTCTTCCCTAAGTGCAGCACCTTACATTTGTCTTTATTGAATTTCATTTTGTTGTCTATATGCCAGTTCTCCAACTTATCAAGATCCCTTTGAATTTTACCTCTATCCTCCAAAGTGTTTAAAGCCCCCCCCCCAGCTTTGTGTCATCTGCAAATTTGATCAGTATTTTCTCTATACATACATCCATTAATAAAAACATTAAATAACACTGGAGGCACTCAGGGAACCTGCCCAGCCAACCTGCCACAGCTGAGCGAGGGGGCATGGCTAGATGCCGACTAGAGAGCTGGGGGGAGTCCTCTCTCCCCGCCATAGCCCTGGAGCACCCTCCCGCACCCCCTGCCAGAGCCCTCCCCCCCACCTCTGCCCCAGCCATGAGTCCCCTCCCACACGCCAAACCCCTCGGCCCCACCCCCTCCACATGAATTGTGTTATGTGCACCAATATGAATAACACAATTCATTCCACACATGTGTGGGGAAAAATTAGATGGAACATTGCACCAGACCCAGAACAGATCCCTGTGGAACCCCACTTGAGACCTCCCTCCAATTTGACACCAATCCATTAATAGTTACTCAGTTTGTGGTTGTTTAACCAATTATGTATCCACCTAACAGTAGTTCTGCCAAGCCTGAATTTCTCCAGCTTACTTACCAGAATGTCATGTGGGACTGTGTCACAAGCCTTGCTAAAGTCCAGGTATATTAGGTCCACCACATTCTCCCTCTTCACCAAATCAGTTACTCTGTCAAAGAAGGAAATCAAGATGGTTGACATGGTTTGATGGTTTAGAAGTCAGGCTGACTGGTCTATAGTTCCCCGGTTCCTCCTTTTCCCGCTTTTTAAAGATGAGCACTATGTTAGCCCCTTCTCCAGACTTGCTTTTTTGTTCTGGCTATTTGTTAATGTATTAATTTGCAAAATCCACTAACTTGCAATGGCAGCTACTGTGTTATTTGTGAGGACTCCAGGAAAGGAGAGGATGTGGAAGTTGGATAGAGGGGAAATTGAAATAAAACAAAATTAAAGTCTGATTTTTCAAGTGGAAAGAATCTTGAGAAATAACTCACCTCCAAGGCATGATCAAATAATAAATTCAAAGGATGATAGAAGCACTTAGAATAATATATTATTGATGAAGAATAACGAATTAAGTCATTTACTATTCACACATTTCAAGTGTAATATATATGTAGAGAGAGAGTTTTCATTAAAATTGTCTTTACCTGGTTTAAACTTGCAAAAATGTAATTATTTTGATATATTCCATGTTAATTTCCTTGTAGATGAAAGTAATATTAATGCTGCTCCCTGCAGCAGAGAGTATAATCCTGCCTGTACATTTACGATTAACCAATAGTCCTATGGTATTTACTGGCTATTTATAGGGGGATATTCAGTTGGTGATAGAAAGTCCACCCAGAAGAGGGTTGCAAAAGTGTAAGGTACATGGAGTCCTGTTTATGCTGGTTAATGAAATAGTCTTCAATACTGACTGTTAAGAGCTTTTATAGAACACTCCTGGAACCCTTCATACTATACATACTATGAATATGTAGAGAACCTGAACCTTTGCCCAAATATCAAACTGAATCTGTTTGTGGGGTTTGAAAAAGTTCAGTTAATTTGTTTCTTTCACCTTTGTTTTCTGTACTCCCTGATTTTGTCCAGGACCAGGACTGGAAACTCCCATTTCAAAGCGCACTAGGGGATTTATAGTGTGTGGCAGCAGGGTCCATACCAACACTTTGTGTGCTGGCTAGTGACGGGTAGGTTTACAGCCCAGCCTGTCACAAACAAAGTGTTCATTTTTAGGCAAGCCCAAAGTAATGAAATATGGCAGGAAAGGCTCTTCTTGTGGCATTTCCAAACTGGGTGAAGGCGGCAAGTCATGGAAATTTCACAGCACAGTTTGTTCTTGTGAGATGCTCACTCTGAGAGCTAGACCACAGCTGTACAAAAAAGCTTTTGGACAAGTCCACAATGTACCTGAACTGAACTCTGGATTTTAGCATGTCACTGACTATTATTCCAACCCATCTGTTGTAAAAAGAGTTGAAATTAGTGATGGATAAATTACAGGTTTGGTTCCAACCTTATCTGAACTTCTTGGGTTCACAAAATTGAGCTCTAAATTGCACAAGTATAGCCCTTTGTGTGAGATATGCAACATTTACTTGGTCAGTCAGCACAGAAACATCATGAGAGCAACCTTTCTTATGGTACTTTGGCAAACTTGCTTCAGCTGCCATGTGAATCTAGGAAGTTCAGACATGCATACAATGAAAAATAATGGGAGACGTTAGCATAAAAAATATTTCAAACAACAGAAAAGTATCATATTTTTGTTCAGGTCAAGTTCGATGCAAGGGTTTGGGTTTGTTTTTATTTTATTTGCACCTCTTTGCTAAGCCCTAATTTTAAGTTGTTTCAGTTCCCACAATGGACAAAGAAGTTTATCATAGAATCATAGAATATCAGGGTTGGAAGGGACCTCAGGAGGTCATCTAGTCCAACCCCCTGCTCAAAGCAGGACCAATTCCCAACTAAATCATCCCAGCCAGGGCTTTGTCAAGCCTGACCTTAAAAACCTCTAAGGAAGGAGATTCCACCACCTCCCTAGGTAACCCATTTCAGTGCTTCACCACCCTCCTAGTGAAAAAGTTTTTCCTAATATCCAACCTAAACCTCCCCCACTGCAACTTGAGACCATTGCTCCTTGTTCTGTCATCTGCCACCACTGAGTACAGCCGAGCTCCATCCTCTTTGGAACCCCCATTCAGGTAGCTGAAGGCTGCTATCAAATCCCCCCTTGCTCTTCTCTTCTGCAGACTAAATTACCCCAGTTCCCTCAGCCTCTCCTCATAAGTCATGTGCTCCAGCCCCTAATCATTTTTGTTGCCCTCCGCTGGACTCTTTGCAATTTTTCCACATCCTTCTTGTAGTGTGGGGCCCAAAATTGGACACAGTACTCCAGATGAGGCCTCACCAATGTCGAATAGAGGGGAATGATCATGTCCCTCCATCTGCTGGCAATGCCCCTACTTATACAGTCCAAAATGCCGTTAGCCTTCTAGTCAACAAGGGGACACTGTTGACTTTATGATAGTTTGAATATTTTTGACTGACATGGCTCACCCATCTCAGACTGTGTAATCACAATGATTTCTTCTGGCCTTCATATCTATGCATAATATATTTATGATTGCTTTAAAGGTGTCTAAAGTTTTAGTTTGAGTTTTAAGCAAAGGTTCACATAGTGGTGAAATTCTATCTATCTATCATCGAAGCCTATATATTTACTATGCAGCCTATTTTGTTATGTATATATATAGCCTGTGCTTCCATGGATGTTGAATTTGCCAGATTCCTTGCACAGCTGCAACCTGGTTTTAAAGGTTCCCCCCCTCCTCCTTGGATAGGCAAATATCCAATATAAATGGTGTCTAGCAAGAGATGACTAGGAGCTGTGAGGTTCAGATCTACAGCTAGATTTTCATACGTTTAGGAGGGAATCCCAAACCAGGCTTCTTGTGTGGCTCCATTTTTAACTTATTTACTACAAAAGCTTTTTGTAAACTCTCCTGTTTCTCCTCAGTGGACCTCAGACCCTGAGCCTGCACATCTTATTCTTACTGTGAGATCATGCTTTCCCTTCCCCTCCGATCCCAAATTTCTACATAGAAAAATGTCCCTGCTCAAAATCATATTAAATATGCTCCATTGTTGTGCTTATGTTAGTGTTATGCCCTCTAGTGGTAAACGATGAGTCAGCTCCACAGACAAAAGGGCACAAAGATTGGAAAATCTGGAGAGAGAAACAGACCCTACGCTGAAGGGAATGACTGAAAAAGACAGCATAGATTTAACTTGTACTCATACTGCTAGTATAGTGCTGCTTTTACTCACTGTGCTATTTTTGATTATTCTGTGGTAGTATATGCAGCTGGAAGCCCTGATGCTGATCTCATACTGACATGACTCCTTTGGCTTCAGTGGAGTTACTCCAGATTTACACTGGAACTAGGATTAGGTGCAGAAATGAGAGTGCAGTAAAAAAGAGCTGCACTGCGTAATGGAAGCGGTACTATGGTAATATAGCAATGTGCACTGTTCCTTTGTCTTCCAAAGCAGTGCAAAAAAGTTCCAAATGTAAAGGAACACAGGGCAAATTGTGTCTACTTGATGTTTACAACACATGCACAAACACAGTCACTTTAGTGATGTGATTTCATTGTGTGTCACAGCCACCAGAGTGAATGCAACTCAAGGTGAGATGTTAAATTCTGATATGTTTCTATGGGTTTAATTTGATCTAGTTGTGCTCACAACTCTCCTTTTAACAAAAGCCTTGAGAGATACCTGTAATTCAGCTTCAATTGCACTGTCCTCATTTCTTTGTTTTCTGCTTGCAAATACAGCCCTGTTAAAAGTTAGTGTCTTTATTTTATTAGGTGAGAAGAGGAAAACCACACAGTCTGAACTACCTGGAGCTTACGCCTTAACCTAGGAGAAGGAGTGAGAAATTCTGAGTGCTTTAGGTTCCTCTATATTTAGAAGAAAGACAGAATTGGTAAACTGAAAATCAGGACCAGACAGAAAATGAGAGCCATGGATTCAGCATCACCAACATAAGTCTTAAACCTGTTCTGCTTACCTCCTCCCCGATGTGACTAATACTTCCCCCTTCCCTTGTAAGCGCTGTGGGCCTCATAAAAGCTGGCATAGAGTGCTCACCATGGCAGCAAAGATTGGGAGGTTATGGGAAGTTTTTTGAAGTGTAATGGAATTGAATTTTCATTTGTTTTTGAGGAAATTGATATATCAGCAGCAGAGTATAAGATTTGTGATCCTTGCTACAACGCAATGAGCTTTGCACACCAGTTACCTGGAAATGAATTATAAATACCAGAGGCAAGGAGGTCTTCCAAGTCAAGAATATTTAGTTGCAGCCTAAGAGATGGCAACAATGGCATTAGTATACGGTTGTTGGCAGCACTTTGGATTACTCTAGACTTGGTTAGATGTAGAGGTGTACTAGGAATGAAATACCTGCTGCCCTTAGATATGTTCAACACACCTGACATATCTGGAGACATAGCAAAATGGCCAAGGTGCCATTGTGATGAATTGGGGCTATATTTGTATAACTTTGTATACGTACTAAATTTATATATGATTAGGACCCTACCAAATTCACAGCCATGAAAAACACATCACATACCATGAAATCTGGGCTCCTTCCATGAAATCCTGGTCTTTTGTGTGCTTTTACCCTATACTACACAGATTTCATGGGGGAGACCAGCATTTCTCAAATTGGGGGACCTGACCCAAAAGGCAGTGCAAGGGGGTTGGAAGGTTTTTTTAGGGGGGTCACAGAATTGCCACACTAATTTCTACACTGCCTTCAGAGCTGAGCAGCAGCTGTTGGCTGGGCACCCAGCTCTGAAGGCAGAGCCCCGCCAGCAGCAGTGCAGAAGTAAGGGTGGCAATACCATGCCATGCCATCCTTACTTCCACGCTGCTGGTGGTGGTGGGTCTGCCTTCAGAGCTGGGATCCCAGCCAGCAGCCACCGCTCTCCAGCTGCCCAGCTCTGAAGGCAGCGCCGCTGCCAGCAGCAGTGCAGAAGTAAGGGCAACAGTACCACAACACCCCCTACAATAATCTTGTAACCGCCCCAGCTCCTTTTTGAGTCAGGACCCCTACACGTACAATACTATGAAATTTCAGACTTAAATAGCTGAAATAATGAAATTTATTATTTTAAAATCCTATGACCATGAAATTGACTAAAATGGACCATGAATTTGGTAGGGCCCTAATTTCTGATTGATCTTGTGAAGTTGTATTATGAAAATCTGATGTGTCATGAGTGCCAGTACATAAGACAGGAAAAGGAAGTGTGGGGCAGGAGAGAGCAACGTCACAGAAGCTGGGAAGAGGCTCCATGAGGGAGAGAGATTGGCTAGCATGCAACAGCATGAATGAGGAGGGGACACCTTGCCTGCCTATCTTCCTGGACCTAGATAGTTCCCCAAGGATTCACAAGGGAAGGGTGAGCTAGAAAGTGAGGGATATTGCCATTTCAGATGTTTATTGTTTTGTATGATCTGTATTCTGAAGAAGAACAGAGAGAATCCTTCTACACTGACCTTGATAAAATTTTGTCATCCGTTCCAAATACAGATAAAACAATCCTCTTAGGAAACTTTAACACAAAAGTTGGCCAAGATTCTAATGTATGGAGTAGCACCAATGAGAAGGAAGGAGTGGGCAAAACCAATTGCAGTGGCACCCTTCTACTCAGCAAATGTACAGAGCATGACCTTGTGATCACAAACACAATCTTCAGACAAAGCAACGAGTACAAAACAACTTGGCAACACTCCCACTCAAATTGTGGCACCTTCTAGACTATGTCATTGTAAGAAAACAGGATCTAAGATGTCCAAATCACCTGTGTCATGAGAGGAGCCCATAATTGCTGGACTGACCACCACCTGGTGAGGTCAGTCATGTCCATCAGAATGTCACTGAAACATAGAAAGCAATCCAAATCACACAGACGGCAATACAACATCCAAAGACGTCAATCCTCCGTGCACCAAGAGAACTTCCAAACTCCTCAGTGAAAAACTGGCCATATGCACACCTGGAAATAACAACACAAGTGCCAAAGACTGGGAAGCCCTAAAACAGACCATCCATGAGGTTTGCAAGGAATCCATCGGCCTTCCTACCTGCCGCCCTCAGGACTGGTTTGACAACAACAACATTGAGATTACAGCCCTTCTGGACCAGAAGAGAAAAGCTTTCTGTGCCTGGCAAACCCAACCACTAGCCAGTCAGAAGCAGAGCTCTTTCTATCAGCTCAAAGCTGAAGTTCAAAGGAGGATCTGAGAAATCAAAAACAAATGGTGGGAGGACAAAGCAAAAGAAATCCAAACATGCGCTGACAGACATGATATGTGGAGGTTTTTTTTGTGAGACAAAGACCAAGCTCATGTGGCCTCACACCTCTGAGATCTGAAGGTGGTAGTACCCTTCTTAAAGATAACAAATCCATCATAGAGCGCTGGAAGGAACACTACCAAAAGCTTCTAAATCAAGAATTGACTGTGACTGACAACACCATCGACTCCATCCCTCAGCACCCAATCTGGGAAACTCTTGCCAACCCACTGACACCTGAGGAGGTCTGCAAAGCAATTAAACAAATGAACAATAAAGCGCAAGGTCCTGATGGCATACCAGCTGAAGTACTGAAAGTAGGGGGAGAAACACTGAATAACAAGCTTCATTTGCTGCTCCTCAAAATCTGGCACACCAAAGAAATCCCTTCTGACTTACGTAATGCTAACATCATCACCATTTTCAAAAAGGGAGACAGGGCAGACTGTGGCAACTATCGAGGCATGGCCCTCCTGTCCATTGCTGGGAAGATACTTGCTAGAATCTTACTGAATTACCTGCTCCCTCTTGCAGAGGAAGTACTTCCAGAGTCCCAGTGTGGCTTCAGACCATCACAAGGCACCACTGACATGATTTTCACAGCCAGACAGATCCAGGAAAAATGTCAAGAACAACACCAGGAGCTGTTTATGGCCTTTATCTATCTGACCAAAGCCTTCGACTCTTTCAACCATGAGGCTTTGTGGAAAATCATGTCAGAGTTTGGCTGCCTAAGCAAATTTATCACCATTGTAAGACTCCTCCACGACCAGATGACTGCCTCCATCCTGTGCAATGGCTCTACCTCTGAGTCCTTTGTCATCCAAACTGGCATAAAACAAGGCTGTGTACTGGCACCCACCCTTTTCTCCATTTTCTTAGCAGCTATGAAAACATTAACCCAAGACTGTCTACCACAGGGCATTAGCACCCAATATTGAACTGACAGCAACCTCTTCAACCTTTCTTGTCTCTGTGCCAAAACTAAAGTAATATCGGCAACAATAACCAAACTCCAGTACACAGATGATTGTGCTGTAGTTGCACACTCAAAGGAGGATCTACAAACAGCCCTTAATTGCTTCTTTGAAGCTTACAAAAGCCTAGGGCTAACTCTGAACATCGGCAAAACAAAAGTTCTCCACGAGCCAGTCCCCAGTCAATCACCAGACCCAGCAAGGAAGATCTACATCAACAAAGAATTGGAAAATGTAGAATACTTTGCCTATCTTGGCAGCCATCTCTCACACAGGGCAGACATAGATGTTGAGATTCAGCACAGAATCTGCTGCACCAGCCTTGCCTTTGGCAGACTCTCACCAGGTGTTCAAGAATCACAACATCAGAACACATACTGGACTTTTAGTTTATAAAGGGATGGTAATCCCAACTCTCCTCCATCGCTGTGAGACTTGGGAGACTATAGAAAACACATGAAAAACCTGGAGCACCATCACTATCTTTAGAAGATCCTCAACATAAAGTGGGAGGATCGTCGCACTAATGTCAGTGTCCTCACAGAGGCCAACATGTTCAGTGTTGAGGCCCTGATGATCCAGCACCAGCTGAGGTGGAGCAGGCACTGTGTGCGCATGCCTGATGTACGCTTACCAAAACAACTGCTGTACTCTCAACTCACCAAAGGAGAAAGGAAACAGGGAGGCCAAAAGAAACGCTTTAAAGACACCCTCAAGACAAACATCAAGAGATGTGGCATCGACACTGCACGCTGAGAGACAGCAGCCCAGGATAGGGCTAACTGGCGAAGATTTGTCAGAGAGGCATGGCCACTTTTGAGGAAAATTGCCTTGCCCTGGTCACAGAAAACACCAGAAAAAAAAGGAAAGACAACTGTCATACAGCAATTGTGGCCCAACCCTGTCTTCCAACGCCACCTGCAACATGTGCCAATGAGCCTGTGGCTCAAGGAGCAGACCCAAAGGACCATAAAAAATAAAACCGGTGAAAGATCATCCTCGACCTTGAGGGATTGCCAGCCATGATGATTCTCTTGTGCTTTACACTATTAAGTATAAAAGCGCATAAAGATCTTGGACTGTACAAAGTGTGTGTGTTTGCTGACTGCTTCCCCACTGCTGTGTGCGCTTGAGAGAGCTAAATTCTACATCAGAAGCTTCACACCTGTTGGGACGCGTTCAAGTGCAGGGAGTTTAGAGGGTCAGCACTGAGCCCAGAGGGGCTTGGTGGTTGGAAAGAAGGTTTCAGAATCAGCACTCAGAGGTAAATTCCAGATAGAAGGCCTGTGCCCTAAGATTGTGCTTAGGGACCCCAAGATTGGGGAGTGGCTGGACTCCAGCCAGGCTCCAGAAGCTTGAAATACCCCAGGAATTCAGCACAGGCTTGGATTCCCTTCATACTAGTCCTAGTGGGTTGCCAGGAAGAGGCGCTCTCTAGGAATGGTGACAGCCATGAATCTATATTAGTCCTCAAAGTGCTACCATGGAAGGTATTCATCTCTTTGAATGATGTCACAGAATATGCTGAAGATGATACTTTGAATAATGATGACACGATGTTCCCCCCACGAAATACAGCTTTTCAGAACAGACTGCTTAAGACTGACAAAAACCAGAGGGAAATCATTCAAGTTTGGGAAACAGATCTGATTCCTAAAATATCAAACTGCTCATAATGAGCCTCCAGGTGCACCCTGTGTTTACAGATAACTGCCTAGAGCCAAATGTGTTCGATCTATCTTCACTTGCATTAACAGCCATTAAGAACGTACTATTTTATAGGCAAGCCAGTGAAAAGACATTCAGGATTCACATTCCTGTGAATTTACATGAAGCTACTCTGAGGGATTCTGCAATGTAACCTTCCAATACAAATGAGAAAGCACCTAACCAATGTTCTGTGCTGTACCCAAACAAGAGAGGCACAGGAAGGCCATTAGGAATGGATTCCTCAATTTCCGCTCTAAGCATTTTTTCCCTCTTCCTGCAAAAAGGTCATTCTCCAAATATTAGACTTTGCCACAAATAAAAGGCCAGTTTCTCATTTCCAGTCTGGCTATTTTGTGTAGTATTGGGGTCTGTGCTTTTAAGGGCAGAGCTTCCCAGATAGAGATTCTGGGTTGAGTGCTGTGAAGCTCTTGTTGTTGGGCAAAGCCAATTAGAACCATAGTGGACACAGAATAAAGTAGAGGTCTTTCAAGCATCTTAAGCATTGAGTGAATACCAAATATATCACCTTGCACCACTGAATGTGAAGCAGCTGCAAAACTGGCCATCTGAGAATTCCACCAAAAGGCTGAGCTCTCAGCAGTGAAAAGCAGGCAGAGATGGTTCCTGCACCAATGCCATGGTAGGGGTATGTGCTGAAGGAAGCAAGAGTGTATCCAGGGCATGGTGGAACAGCAGTTGTCCATTGTGAGGAAGAAGGGCCTTAGGGATGCTAACTAATCTTGTCTCAAATATCCAACCTCCTAATAAAGACATCTCCTGGTCTGTTTGGTGTTACCCTTTCAACGGTTGCCTGAAAAGTGACTTACACACTTTCATAAGTGTCTTCAACATAACCAACACTTGTTGACATATACCAGACCCACTGTCATGATGATGCCAATAGCTGAGGTGAATGCAATGCAGAGCAGCTACCTTCTTCTGCCATTTGAACTGCTCACATCTCACTGACGCTGGCAGGCGATAGCTAAGGACTGACAAAATCATAGCTGGAGACCAGAGCAGTTCCCGTATGTGTTAGTGTTGCTCAAAAGAGATATTAGACTTATAAGAATGTATTTAGTGTTTAGACTCTGACATGCTTGTATATTGCTTGCATGCATTAATCTTATCTGTAATGTTTATATTCCTTGCTATAAGGAAACAAGTAAGTTTGCCTTCAAACCTTGAAAATGTTTGTTCTAAAGTTGTGAACTCAGATGGGAAGAGTGTTCCCCCACCCCCATGCACATCCAGAAGGACTATCAAAATCAGATGGGCCTTCAAGGAACATCACAATGCAACTGAAGCCAGAGATCCCCAGGGTTTTCCTCTGGGTCAACCCTGAAAGTCATTTTGAATGGACAGATCACTACAACTCTGTCACTCTTAGCATTTAGATGGTAACACATTTGTGTGTGTATGTTTGCTTGCTTTAACCTGTAAATAACTCTTTTTTTTCCTTGTTAACAAACCTTTAGATGGGTTACTACAGGATTGTCACAGGCGTAGTCTTTGGTGTAAGATCCAGGGTACCAATTGATCTGGGGTAAGTGATTGTCTCTTGGGACTGGGAGCAACCTGAATATTTTGTGATTTTTGGTGTAATTGACCATTTACTAAGTCCAGCTTGCCTGGGTGGCAAGATAGGCTGTCAAGTTTAAGGGGACTGTCTGTAACTCCATGATATGACTCTTATAGTGGTCCAGGAGTTCGCATTCATTACTGACTTGGTGACATCTAATTATGTAACCTATAACACCCTGCCCTTAGGTAGGCACTCACAGTCATGAACCACTCCAGACACCGTGACACTTACTTCCCCAGTGAGTTCACAAAAGGTTGAGGGGGACGGAGAGAATGAGCCCAGTGGGTTTCCACAGAGGAACATTTCTCTTCCTCCCACCGTTCCCTCCCCCTGCGGGCCAGCCTTATCCTTCTGCTTTCCATTCCAAGCTCCTCATCCGGGGTGATGTTTATGATTCAGTTCCCCACAAACAGATGCAAATTTCCTGTTGGAAGAAAATGCAGCCTGAATCTCTGCAGGGACTCTTTGCTTCTCCTGCTGTCTTTGCCCCCTACTGGATTCAGAGGAGACAACTCCCAGCAGGGATCATCTAGGAAAAGGAAGGGGCAGGACATTAAAATATAGACTTAAAAACAGTCCTGGGGCCTGATTTTTCAGATGTGCTGAGTACCAGCAGCTCTTATTTACTTCACGTGGAGTTGTAAGTGCCCAGAACCACTGAAAACCATGCTTCTATATCTTACTATCCCATCTGTCCAGTTGAGGAGAGTATGCAGATTTTTTTTAGTTTATCCAATGTGGCTCAATAGGAATGACCCCATGCAGCAGAAAATCCCTTGCTAGACAGATGGAATTTTAAGGCTCCAGGGTGGTGGAGCAAAATTGGTCAATTACACACCCCGTGATTCTAACTTTATAGAAAGTAAGTCCGCACACACACAAAAATTATTTTAGCTACACTTTACTATTTGGCCATGTTTCTTTCAATATATAAGCCTAATTTAGAATTTTACCTCTCAGAGGCCATCTGCTTACAATTTAATCTTACACATTAAGCGCAAAAGTAAATTACACACAGCTGGTAAAGTAATTCTTGGTTAATTATTAAGCAGATATTGGAAGACAGAAATGAAGACTTTCCTTTCAGTGTAGCAATGATTTTATCTTTCTTTTAAAACCAGGCTACTTAGCAGTATGTACCTTTTAAAATATTCCCTTTCTTAAAATGGGTTGATAAAGAATTTTAATCATGTATCGATTCCACAGAGAAAAAACCTCTCTCTTATCTGAAGCTGAGACTTGTCAAAGCTAGCTTGAGTTAAATCTGAACTCAAATGCAACTGCTCATCACAATGGAATCACACTGTGCGGAAGGAAGCTGGGTTTCAAATCACCACGGGTTTCTACTTCTAACAGATGTTTGTATCTTACTTCATTAAAAGTCATAAAATTGACTTACTGGAAAATAATTAAGTTCAATGAGCTTTTGATTCTAGGGACTTTTGTCTGTCTTTTTTGCTAGGAGTTCCGTTTTGAAAGGGAAAGTACCACAATGTAAACAGACCTGAGATCTCTTGTTCCCTTTAAAGGTGAAAGAATTAACTTTGGTTATTCTGACTCATCTAATAAGGATGGAATTCTGTAACAGTGTGTGTCATTTCTCTCAACATGCCAGGCCCAAATAGTGGGACACAATGTGTGTCAACACCCACAATAGAGCATATAAAAATAATTCATGCAGGAAAATTAAAACAGCTGTATTCCTTCTTGTAGTGTAAATGACTTTCAGATTCATAATCCTTTATTTCTAATGTAAATAATTTTCAGCATTAAAAATGAGGAGATAACAATGTTGTGAGGAATGTTGGGAATAAAATGTCCCTCAAAATGAGTTATAACTGACAGGTGTCAGGGCAGAACTTAATTATTCTGGGCTGTTTAAAACAGAACAACTCATTTGTAATACTTTTTCCCAGAGCTGTGATTTTAAATCAAATACCTTTTTGATGGTCAACGGTTGTGTTCATATAATTATACACCCAATTTAGTTTTATTTTCTTCCTGTGACTCTTTCAAAATAAAATTTGAGAAAGCAAGCAAGAGTGAAAGAAGTAGTTTAGCAAATCAGTTATCCCTGAACTAAACTCCTTGCTTTCTGCCATCCTAGAGGTGGTCTGGGTGATTTTAATGATGGGAGAGTAAGCAAATAGTTTCTGAAGGCACTAAGAAAAACTAATGAATTTATATTTTTACTAGAGGAAGGAAACACTAATGTTTGTATGACTTTTACAATGTTATCCTGAAATCAAAACGTACCTTTGATTTATTGCAAAGCTGTTTCAGTGGAATAATATAGCAGTAAAGCAGTGGGTGTGTGGTGAATTTAATCTCTTTCAAAATACTGGATATCCTGCAAAACAGATTCCAGAATGTTCACTCTAAATTTCAGGAGCAATTCAAAACTTGGGGTGTCCATACTTCAGCGTGTACTTTCATGTCTCACCTCTCACAACCAATAAAATGTACAGCAGTGTAACAGTGATATACACTACCCCATCTGCATTATCGAAAGCTCTCCCAAAGGCACTACTGTGCTGTGAGAAGACCAGACAAATCGCAATAAATCAGAACAAGACGTTGCCTTAAGTTCTGCGGTAATTCATAATGCCACTGCATTTACAAATAATATCCACCAGGTGGCAGAAGGAAACAAATTACAGTATAATTTAGCAAAACACTTTCTGATCATAATGAATGGGGAGAAAGACATTAAACTTAGTATGCTCTCAACGTTCATATATACAATGGGCATCTCTGTGTCAGCAGCTAAAACACCATGTCAGTATGGAAAGAACAATAAAGTGGCCATCTACAAGTTAGATGAGCCCTCAGGAGCAATGTGGAATGTTGTTCACTGTTGGAAGATATTGAAGTGGGATCCTATAAGTATCAGTGGTTATTAATTATATTTTTAATGTTTTATATGTACTGTATGCAATTATCATGTGTTTGTGAATCTATACACACACACACTTTTTAAAGAGGGCTTATATTTCAGATTTGAAATCAGGAAAGCAATTAGACCAGGGGTGGGCAAACTATGGTCTGCAAGCCGTTTTAAGCCGTCCCGCAAGCTCCCGCTGGGGAGCAGGATCGGAGGCCGCACCACATGACTCATCCCTGCTGTGGTACTCCAGCCGGGACACATGGTCGGGGCCCCGGGGGCCGCACCATGCGGCTCCCGGAAGCTGCGACATGGCCCTGCTCTGGCTCCTACATGCTCCAATGTCCCCCTCTGGCGCTCCAATGGGAGATGCAGAGGCGGTGCCTGCGGATGGGGCAGCGTGCAAAGCCGCCTGGCCGCTCCTCCACGTAGGAGCCGGAGAAGGGACATGCCACTGCTTCCGGGAGCCACTTGAGGTAAGCGCCGCTCAGAGCCTGCACCCCTGAGCCTCTCCCCATGCCCCAACCCCCTGACCCAGCCCTGATCCCCCTCCCACTCTCCAAACCCCTTGATCTCAGCCCAAAGCACCCTCCTGCACCCCAAACCTCTCATCCACAGCCCCACCCCAGAGCCCACACCCCCAACCAGAGCCCTGACCCCCTCCTGCACCCCAACCCCAATTTTGTGAGCATTCATGGCCCACAATACAATTTCTATTCCTCAATGTGGCCCTTGGGCCAAAATGTTTGCCCACCCCTGAATTAGACCAACATTTCAAACATGGGTTTTTAAAGTTAAGTCCTTAATTACACAATTTCTACAGGAGCTGTGAGTGCTCAAGAACCTCTGAATATCAGGTCACTTTTATTTAGGTGCCTAAGCAGGGATTGTAGGAAGGAAATCTGTTCTTTCTCAGTGACAGTTCTGAAGTGATACGTCAATAGAAGAGGTTTTAGAACAAGTTGATAAACTAAACAGTAATAAGTCACTAAGACCAGATGATATTCACCCAAGAGTTCTGAAGAAACTCAGATATGAAATTGCAGAACTACTAATTGTGGCTTGTAACCTATCACTGAAATCAGACTTTGTACCAGATGACTTTAAGGTGGCTAATGTAATGCTAATTTTTAAACAGGGCTTCAGAGGTGACCTGGCAATGACAGGCAGGTAAGCCTGACATCAGTACCAGCAAATTGGTAAAAACTATAGTAAAGAACAGAATTATCAGATACATATACACGATTTCTTAGGGAAGAGTCAACATGGCTTTTTTAAAGGGAAGTCATGCCTGACCAATCTATCAGAATTCTTTGACAGAGTCAACAAGCATCTGGACAAGGGTGATGCATTTGATACAGCGTACTTGGATTTTCAGAAAGCCTTTGACAAGGTCCCTTACCAGAGGCTCTTAAGGAAACAAAGTAGCCATGGGGAAGGTCCTCTCCTGGATCAGTAACCAATTAAAATATAGGAAACAAAGGGTAGGAATAAATGGTCCGTTTTCACAATGAAGAGAGATGAACACCTGGGTCCCCCAAGGATCTGTATAGGGACCAGTGCTGTTCAACATATGCATTAATGAACTGGAAAAAAGGAGTAAACCCGGAAGTGGCAAAGTTTACAGATCATACAAAATTACTCAAGATAGTTAAATCCAAAGCAGACTGCAAAGAGCTACAGAGGGATCTCAGAAAACTGAGTGACTGGGCAAGTAAATGGCAGATGAAATTCAATGTTGATAAGTGCAAAGTACAGTAGAATCTCAGAGTTCTGAACACCAGAGTTACGAACTGATCAGTCAACCACACACCTCATTTGGAACCGGAAGTACGCAAGCTGGGAGCAGTAGACACCAAAAAAAAAAAGAAAGAAAGAAAGGAAATACTATACAGTACAATACTGTGTTAAACTTAAATTACTAAAAATAATAAAGGGAAAGTTTAAAAAAAAGATTTGACAAAGTAAGAAATTGTTTAGCTGCTTGTTTCATTTAAATTAAGATAGTTAAAACATTTTTATTTTGCATAGTAACGTTTCAAAGCTGTATTAAGTCAATGTTCAGTTGTAAACTTTTGAAAGAACAACCATAATGTTTTGTTCAGAGTTATGAACATTTCAGAGTTACAAACAACCTCCATTCACCAGGTGTTTGTAACTTTGAGATTCTATTGTAATGCACATTAGAAAAAAAATCCCAACTATACTGGGTTCTAAATTAGCTGTTACCATCCAAGAAAGAGATCTTGGAGTAACCATGGATCATTCTCTGAAAAATTCTGCTCAATGCTCAACAATGGTCAAAAAGGCTAATAGTATGTTAGAACTATTAGGGAAGTGATAGAAAATAAGACAGAAAATATCACTATGTCACTATGTAAATCCATGATGCATCCACCTGGAATACTGTGTCCTGTTCTTGTCACCCCATCTCAAAAATGATATCCTGGAACTGGAAAATGTTCAGGGAAGTGCAACAAAGATGATCCAGGGTATGGAACAGCTGCCATATGAGGAGAGACTAAAAAGATTAGGACTGTTCAGGTTAGACAAGAGGCGAGTAAGGGAGGATATGATATATGTCTATAAAATTGTGAATGGTGTGGAAAAAGTGAATAGAGAAGTGTTATGTACCCTAACCACAATACAAAAACCAGTGGGTCACCTGATGAAATTAATAGGCAGCAGGTTTAATACAAACAAGAGGAAATACTTTTTTCACACAATGCAGAACTAACCCTGGAACACGGCGCGCTCAGGGGAGGAGGCGGGGAAGAGGCGGGGCTGGGGCGGGGATTTGGGGAAGGGGTTGGAATGGGGCGGGGCATGGATGGAATCGGGACGGAGACCGGGGGGGTCGAGCACCCACCGGCACCAGGAGAAGTTGGCGCCTATGGTTAGATGCCTACACCATTTTTGCAAGAAGCTGGTGAGGAGGTGGTGGGAGCAAGAAGAACCCCCTCATTGGTGAGCTCTAAGCCCGCTTACCAGGTTGGTCCGTGCTGGTAAGTTAGGAAGAGGAACATCTAGTTTCCCTGGTTCATGCATATGTAAGGGGACTGTTGTCCCCTTACTAAAACTCAGTGGGGGTATTTTGGTTGGCTAGCTCCCAATACCAAAAGAAAGGGGAAGGGTCGATGGGAAATCAGGACCCTGAGACTGACAGTCCCCAGGAACAATGGGGAGAGGCCAATGCTCCAGGTCAGCCTGATTGACAAGGTGCAGGCTAATCAGGGAGTCAGGAGGCCAGGGTCAGACAGAGTGGGACTGAGCTAAGGAGAAAGCAGGGGCCCAAGCTGAGCTGGGGAGCAGAGCTGTGCCAGCCAGAGGGCCAGAAAAGCAGCCCAGGAAGCAGGTCAGTGCTGGGAGCAGAGTCACAGAAGCAGCCCACAGAGCAGACCTGTCCTGGGAGGAAAGCTACAGCAATCAGAGCCAGAGGGGCCAGAGAAGCAGCCCAGGGAACTGGAGGCAGAGCAGCAGCCGTGCTGAGACAGAGTGGTGGAGCTGGAGCTGAGGCAGAGTAGAGTTGGAGCTGGGGCTGGAGCCGTCCGGAGCTGGGTGCGGTGAGCAGCTGGGGAGAGCGAGGGGGACCCTGGGCAGTGGGCCCAGTGCAGGGAGAAGCCCCCAGCCAAGATGCCCTGCAGGCCAGACTTGGAGGGGGATTGTTACTCTGTGGGGCGGGGCCGATGCTGGGAAGAAGGGTCCTGCCACCTAAAGCCTGAGAGCGTGTGGCCACAGAGCAAGTGTCCAACCCATAGCATCCCTGCAGCACAGCCAGGGCTTGAAAAGGGGCCTGGGGCTTCTGAGGAACAGACTGTGAACTGCCCTGACTTTCCAGAGATGCTGGTTGTGATGTCCCCGTGCCACAGAGGGGGTGACGTGTTTTCCTTTAACCTTTCCCATTTTTTTCTTATTTTTTTTAATTGATTGCTGTTTAATACCTTATATTTGCTTTGAACTGTATGTAATGATCAGTGGGTCAGGGAAGCATTCAGTGAAGAGAGAGCACCCTGGAGTGGGGACACCCTGCCCTAAGTGACCACAACAAGGTTGGGGGTCAAGCCCCCCAGGAATCCTGGGCCCAGCCTTGTTTGGGTTGCGAGGACTCTGCCACACAGGAGAGTGGAAGGGGAGCCCTTGAGGTCAGGCAGGCCTCTGGGTAAAGGAAGTGGGAGCAAGGACTCCGATTCTTTTGCTAGCCCACTTCACTGGGGTAGTGCAGAAGCCAGGAAAGTTCCCCACAATAGCGGGACCATTCCCCCGCTTACACATAGCACTGGGAATTAAGCTTCCAGATGCCTAGAGCAAGAAAGCAGTGCACATGCGCAGAGACAGAAACATAGGTGCCCAGGGAACTTTTACTGCAAAAATGTAGGGGCTGAGCAAATGTGGCCAACTAGAGGGTTCAGTGGCAGCTGAGCAGGGGCTTTCTGCATCCCAGTGGGGCCTGATTCTGGGATTTAGGTGCCTTAAGTGGCAGTTGGCACCTAAGTCCTTTCGTGAATCCAGCCCTCTGTGCCTTAGTTTCCCATCTGTGAATTAGTGGGAGAAATTATTTGGCCTGTATTATGCAGGAGGTCAGACTCAATGATCATAATGGTCCCTCGGGGTCTTAAATGCATGACTCTACAAATAAAAAAGTGAGGCTAATAAGTTCCTGCCCCACAGAAAGGTTGTGAGAATAAATGTGTTAATGTTTGTGTGGGGTTCAGACACTGCAGGGAAGAGATGAGGGCCACATAAATGCCTAGATGGGAAGAGAGGCAGAATGACAGGGCTAGGCCCAGCTTTGTACACTGATATTGGAACCTTTTGACCAGTGTACATGTGACAGGTCGGTCTCCCCTAATACTTTGAAAAAGACGTAAATAACAAGCATGAGATTAACATGGAAATTGTGTATGCAGAGGTATGATTTATCTCAAATCACTTATGGATTAGTCTAGTGATAAAGTGACAATACGTGGTATTTTCATGGGTGTGGCAAAGTACCAGCTAGATCTGCTTGGTGTAGAAGTTGCAGCATCCAGTTTGTGCTCTTATCTGATTTCCTTAATTACCCAAACTAAGGGCCAGATTGTGATACCCTATTCACACTCAGTAATACCTTACTCCACAAGTGGTGCCATTGAAATGAATGGGATTACATGTGAAGTAAGGTGCTAACCAAAGGGAGTAGAATCATAGACTATTAGGGTTGGAAGGTCATCTAGTCCAACCCCCTGCTCTAATCAGGACCAACCCCAACTAAATCATTCCAGCCAGGGCTTTGTCAAGCCGGGCCTTAAAAACCTCTAAGGATGGAGATTCCACCACCTCCCTAGGTAACCCATTCCAGTGCTTCACCACCCTCCTAGTGAAATAGTGTTTCCTAATGTCCAACCTAGACGTCCCCCACTGCAACTTGAGACCATTGCTCCTTGTTCTGTCATCTGCCACCACTAAGTACAGCCTAGCTCCATCTTCTTTGGAACCCCCATTCAGGTAGCTGAAGGCTGCTATCAAATCCCCCCTTGCTCTTCTCTTCTGCAGACTAAATAACCCCAGTTCCCTTAGCCTCTCCTTGTAAGTCATGTGCCACAGCCCCCTAATAATTTTGTTGCCCTCCGCTGGACTGTCTCCAATTTGTCCACATCCCTTCTGTAGTGGGGGGACCAAAACTGGACGCAATATTCCAGGTGTGGCCTCACGAGTGCCGAATAAAGGGGAATAATCACTTCCCTCAATCTGCTGGCAATGCTCCTATAAGCCGTTGGCCTTCTTGGCAAAAGGGTACACTGCTGACTCATATCCAGCTTCTCGTCCACTGTAATCTCCAGGTCCTTTTCTGCAGAACTGCTGCTTAAACAGTCGGTCCCCAGCCTCTACTGGTGCATGGGATTCTTAGTAAGGGTGAGAGCACTTACCTCTTGTGAGTAAGGGTATCACAATCTGGCTCTCAGTGCTATCTTAAAATAAAGGACAGTTCAGCTGAAATATTAGATGGTCCCATTAAGGCCCTGCCAATTTCAAAGCAACCTCTCCTCCAGTCTGTAAACTGATTTGGAGCCCTGCCTCTCTGATCAATCCATATTAGGTGTAGCTTTAAGCCATCCTGGTATTTATTGATGTCAGGACTTATGGGTTCTATTTCTAACTGTGCCATTGACTTGCAGTGAGCATGATTCCACTGAGTAGTCGTCATTGATTTACGGTGAATAGTACCTCCATATGTAATGCCATTGAAATCAACAGGACTACTGGTGAAGTAAGATACAGGTCAGAGACAGTAAGGGTTTTACAGTATGGCATGGAGTGAGATGTGACCTAAAGTCTATCACCTAAACTCTCTCTGCAGCAGTTTACCCGATTGAAAAATGGATATGCTATTTGCCTGCCTCAGAAGGGTGCTGTGCAGATTGTTTGGGAAGCACTTTGAGACTCTTAGATGAAAGATGATGTGTAAGTGCAAAGTACTGTATGGCATTTTTGGACACTAATCTGACTTTTTCAGGATTTGCCCATCACTAATCTCATGGTACAGATTATTCCACCTCCCTCCATCTGGCAGCTGAAAGCAACCAGTTAACATCATTCATGTGCTGGAGAACAGCTGAGTATTGTAATTAGCCTTGCTTGGCATTCAACAAAGTTGCATGCAGTTGGTCAATTCTAGCTTTGTGAACCAAATTTGCTTGGCAATTTGGACTTCTGCTACTCCTGTAATTATTGCCCATATATAACACTAGCTTATCCTTTGCTTAAGTATTACGCACGAAAAACATGATGCAGTCAAGCTCACTTTGTATCTCATTCTGCAAATATTCTCATTGAAATCAATCTGTGCAAACTTTTGAGGGGAGAGGCAGAAACCTTATTTATTTTTCATGTTTGGAAGATAACTTGTTCATTTACAGCATCCTATAAAGATTGCCAGATTCTCTTCCTTGAGCTAAGTCCATTTTGCATTCCCCTATTTAAACAAAGTGGATTTAAAACTTTCTGGATGCCATTAAACCAGAGTATCAGTCTTTATACCACTCTCTCCTGTCTTCTCTCCTCTAGAGGATGTTTTGAGGATGGAAAAGGCCAAGGCTGGAGTCTGTTGATCCTTAGGCTACCATAATATAGAGCTGCCCTTAGGTTGCTCTTCATTTTACTGGGAGTTGGATTGGTTCCCAGTTGTCCCTGGTATATGTGGGAGGTGGCATGGAAAGTCAACGTAATACCCCTTTCTTCCCTGAACCAAGTGAAAAGACTGCATTTGTGCAAGTGGAGAGGCTTCCTAAAGGTTTTTAACAGATTAAATTAATCAATAGACAAGACTACAAATCTGAGAAATTGAATAAAATGATTTAGTGTTCACTGATTTCTATGTTCATACAGTCTTTGGCCTTTAGTGGGTGTCATGAAGACTGGAAGCATTTGGGGCCCAAGTAGAGATAGGAGAAATTGTATTGACCAAACCTCTTTTATATATATATATATATATATATAACATGCAGATTCGGTGACATCCAAACTTTTTTGTGAGTTTGTGTTGGTTTCACTGAATTGCTCATGTCAACCACTCCCTCCACCCCAATTTTTGGTTTTGAAAAAGTCAAATTGAAACATTTCAGTTTTGGGTTTAGAATGACTTTTTGATATTTCCTTCAACTTTATTGTCAAAATTAAAATAAATGAATAAATGCTTGGTATCAAAACAAAAGCTTTAATTTTGGGTTGAACAACATGTTTGTTCAATGCAAAAGAAAGGTGGCTTTTTTTTTTCTTTTACACTTTTCAATCTGTCACAAATTTTGAAAAAAAATCATTTTTGGTTTGATTCAAAATTATTTTTTCCCCAATTTTTCAGAATTGCCAACAAACCAAAAAATTGGTTATTGACCCATGTCTAGGCTCAAGCCCTTTGTTGAGAGCTCTACTCTACTTGCATTAAAAGTCTTCAGGCAACTGACTACAGTCTGCAGGACATACCATAAGATTAGCATTTTGTGCATGATTTTAGGATGGCAGATGATATCATAGGAAATAAGTGAGGAGATAAATATTTCAGGGAATTATTGCCATTCACGATTGCATCTGATTGAAGAAATAAAGTGCCTTGAAGACGTCCTTACATATCACCAAAGTATTAAAAATGTAAAGTTTCCCCATAGCTTTTTTACATTTTGAAAATATTTCAGCTTAAAAATAAATGTTGTTCTGAGCAGCAAGTAGTCTCAGCTCCAGCTCATAAACCTTATGGAGAAGTAAGCTTGCATTAAATATTTTCAACCACTTTATAGATTCAGGCCTTAGTCAGAGCTCTGTAATCCTGGAAACATTACCACTTATAATTAGACCTCTCACCCTTTGCATGAAATATTGAAACAAAGATTCTTCTTAAGTGTCTTTGAATGGTTCTCCATGTAGAGATTAAAGATCCCATAGCACTTTTCATTTTTGTCCCTTATACACCCAGACTGAGATTTTAAAAGGAGTCTAGGGTAGCGGTTCTCAGCCTTTTCCATACTGAGACCACTTCTGCTATAATGTGTTTCCTTCCACACAAATTCTTCTTGTATCTATCCAGGCTCTATTTAGGCCCTCCCACCCATTGACCAATATGAGAAGAGCAAGTGGTCAATACTCCCGATCCCTGTTTGTGACCCCCTGGTTAAATCTTCTAGACTGCTTTGAAAATCTCATCCTTACACCTTCTTTTAGTGGGTTTTATGCAACACTCCCATCATTCATTCATCCATTTTCTAATGTACTCATTACTATCACCATGGTATATGAAAATTAATCTCACCCTCTGTTCCCTCAGCATGAAAATTATATTAATTTACGCCACTACTTACAACACCTCTGAATTTGATCTGTGACATATAGGAAAACAGCTATGTTAGAAAAGGATTAATTATTTAAATCGCCAAGTTAAACAAGACTTAATAAAAGCTATCTTTGTCACCCTTCACCATTTCTCAAAGCCCAGGTGTAGGTATATGCACTTTACTAAGTGGGCCAAAATATCATAAATTAGTTTCATGCTAAACATTGATGTTCTTAGAGATATCCCATCTTTTTATGGTTAGACTAGCATTTTCCTAGGCTTTTTGGTACCTATCACTCCCCAGCTAGAGGAGCTGTTGCAGCAGCTGCTGGGAAACCTGTATCTGAATTTATGTATACCAGGGGAAATTGCTTAAAAATAAAATTCACTTTCAGTGCCGAATAGCACAGGTGTGATGGGAACAGACACTTTTCAAATTACCATTTGAGGTTTTCGTTAGGAAGTTGAGTGAAAGGTATAAACTAGAATGATACAAAAGCAGCATGGATTAAAAACCAGTTAAATTGTAGGTCTCAAAATGTAAATGTGAATGGGGAATCATCTTTGCATGGGTGTGCCTCTAGCTGTGATTTAGCTAGATCAAATAACAATAGCAGGACAGCCACAGCAACTTGGGCAGCAGCACAGGGTAGATGCTTGAATACACACCCAGGGTCCCGAGCAGGTTTGTATTCCATGTTGCTGTGGATTTAGCCTTCCCAGTCTCTTCCACTATTTCCTTATGCAATTTGTGACCCAGTGTGCCTAGGGCAGCCCTCACTGGAAATGCCAAGGTTAGGGCAGGCTGCAAAAGGGAGAGCAGATACTCCCAAGACTGGTGGTTAACACTGAAGTAGACTCACCAACCAGTCACAAACTGAGCTCCTGATCCCCCACACTGGTTATCAAGAAGCAAAAAAAGAAATCAACAGCCCCCTTATTGCATTCCAGTTCTGGCTCCCAATCAGCACATAAGTCCAGTACAGTGAGAAGTTATTTGAAACTCTTCTCACTATTCAAAATGTTCTTCTGAACCCCAAAGGGCCGCCACTTTGCCAGGTTAATATTAGATTGGATTTTACCCAAAATGCCATGCTGCCAGCCAATCCTTTAGCATCTAAAACTAAAGGTTTATTATAAAGAAAAAAGAAAGATAAAGAAGAGAATTGTTAAATGGTAAAGCAGTCACATACATACAAAGACTTCAAAGTCCATATATCAGGTTCTTAGCAGTATTGGTGAGTTTGCTGGCTTGAAAGTCCCTCTGGAACACATCCACAGCTTGGATGGGTCATTCAGTCCTTTGTTCAGAGCTTCAGTTTGTAGAGAAGTTGCTCCAGAGATGAGAAGCAGAACTGAAGACAAGAAGCAGGATTTAAGACAAAATGGAAATGATGCAGCTGCCTTTTATAGTCTTTTGCCATGTGGCTTGTACTTCCTGTGTCCCAGATACAAGCTTCACAGCACATGGCATGGAAGCCTTAGAGTTCCCGGTCCACAGGCATATCACATGCCTTGCTGACTCATAAGGTGTCTTCTCTGGTTCCTTTCAATGAGTTCATTGTACAGTTGATGGCCCTTTATGGGCTATCAAACAAGCTAGGCCAGTGGTGATCAACCTGTGGCCCGCAGGCCGCATGCGGCCCATCAGGGTAAGCTGATTGCGGGCTGCGAGACATTTTGCAGACGTTTACCATCCGCAGGCACGGCCCCCTGCAGCTCCCAGTGGCCGTGGTTCGCTGTTCCCAGCCAAAGGGAGCTGCCGGAAGCAGCAGGCCGCAAGGACGTGCTGGCTGCCGTTTCCCGCAGCTCCCATTGTCCAGGAACGATTAACCACGCCCACTGGGAGCTGCAGGGGTCACCGAGAAACACAGCACAAGTTTGGAAATACAGCTATATCCTACATATCTATAACTCATAATACAAAGGTGATACAAACAGATTCCATACTGCGTCACACTTCTTGCCCCAGATTCCCAAGGAAGTGTGCCCCAAAGCGCACATTGGAAATGTGACCCATAAAGAACAGCATATTGTTATTGCACTAAACACTCTGTCACCCTTTCTACATTTAATTGCTGATTTAAAGTTCTGCAGTGGCTCAGAATCAAAGGTCAAGATGACACACTGCATCTTGTAGAAATAAACATGAAAATCTAGAATGCAGGCATGAATGGAATGAAAAGTGAAGAGAAACTTTCCAAACGCTTTGATTAGTTTAGTACTTGAGAAGCAGAGGATCAGTTCTATGAGAACTTAAGTGATCTGGTCATGGTCTTGCAAATCTTCACAAGCTTTTTTCTCCATATTCTCCAAGTTCTTCATTTAGGGCCCAAGCCAAAGCTCCATGCTGCTTAGCATATGTGCAACATGCCTCAGGTGGCATGTGACCAGGATTCATCACTGAATTTTGTCTGCTTCCCATTGACTTCATTGAGCTTTGAATTAGGGCCCTACTGGTGGGGGGATTTAGCCACGTGTGGTGTCTGCCTGGCAACTCTCAGAATTCTCCTTCTTACATCCCATATTTTGAGGATTGTTTATCCAATGGTGTTAGGGCAGCCACATCTGTTCATGCATTTAAATTAAAGTTAAAGACCTTTCTTTTTTGATCCATTTTTAGTGTTTTCCTAATTTATATGCATCACCCGGGTCTGGAATAGTTTATTTAATGCAGTTTGGCCTGTTTTATCTGTCACTGATATTTTTTATGTGTTTCATTCGACAGCACTTTAAGATGTGATGTGCATGAAAACAGCTTTATAAATAAAGATTGATTACTCAGTAACATTTGTCCAATAAACTATGATTTTCACAAAAGGCTGTGGAAATATTGCATACTTTTTTTAAATGATAGCATTACATACCTGACAACTATGCTGATTTAGTGGATTCTGTAGCAGCTATTCTCTTCTGATACCATGCATGTGGCTGTTGAATTTTGAAGTAACTGAAAGTCTGGGCAGGGTTGGTGTCCGTAGCCTCTGTTTCCCGGAAGCTGGGAATGAGCGACAGGGAATGGATCACTTGATGATTTGCTGTTCCGCTCATTCCCTCAGGGGCAGCTGGCATTGGCCATTGTCGGAAGACAGTATACTCGGCTGGATGGACCTTTCGTCTGACCCAGTATGGCCATTCTTATATTCTTCTGTTCTGCAGGCAAACATTTTGCTTAAAAGCTTTTTGTTAGTTTGTTTTTTCCCCAGGAGCGGGGACAGAGCAGGGGGGAAATCTTTTCTTTTCTTTTGTTTCTTTTTAAATTAATCATTCTGCTACTGCTGGTACTAATCAGCTTGTTTGATATCATGCTAAACAGCGCAGTGGGAGGGAGAACTTTCTCTCTGATTGAAAAAATCATCTGAGGAGAGTCAGTGGGAACCAAAGGGACTTGTGTAGGAACAGTAGCAAGAGGAATTCAAAGCCGTTGTAACAGTGTGCAAAATGTTTTTGGCAGTTGGGAAAAGTAGTGCAGAGGAGGGGAGAAGAGGATGAGCTGGGAGGGGGTTAAAGAAAGAAAGAAAGAAAGAAAGAAAGAAAGAAAGAAAGAAAGAAAGAAAGAAAGAAAGAAAGAAAGAAAGAAAGAAAGATGGGGTGGGTTTACTCCTGGCCTTGACGTGTAAATAAAGTCCTCTCTCTGCAACATGTCCAACAGTGGAAGGTGGTACAATCTCGTCCCCACTGGGAGACCCACAGATTGAAAAGGGGGTGACATTGGCCAGAAACAGGGCAATGCGGCAATATATTTCTTCACTTCATCCCAGCTATAAACTCTTATGGAGCCTGCAGTTAGGGTGACCAGATAGCAAGTGTGAAAAATCGGGATATGGGGTGAGCTATAACAGGCACCTATATAAGACAAAGCCCCGAATATCAAGACTGTCCCTATAAAATTGGGCCATCATGTCACCCCACCTGCACAAAAGAAAAACTTCCCACCTTGATGGAGAGTTGTGATGGAAATAACATGTGCATTCCCTAGCGGGAAAACAACTCAACTCAACACATTCAGCCAGCAAATTAGACTGAAAATGAACAGCAATAAGACAGATATCGTGGCCTTTAATATTGCCTCACCATCACCAGTACAGATAGATGATCATGTTCTCACCAATGTAGAAATATTCACATACTTGGGCAGTACCATCAGACAGGACAGTGGAACAAACCAGGACATCAGGAACAGAATCAATAAAGCCAGGAACACCTTCAGGAGCTTAAATACAGTCTGGAAATCGTCAAAATGCAACACCAAAACTAAACTCAGGGTTTATCAGAGCTGCATACTTTCAACACTGAATGCTGGGGAATGAGAAAGTATGACATGTCCAAACTGTCTGCATTCCATACCCATGCCTCAGAAAAATCCTCCGTAAATTTTGGCCCAGAACAATCTCAAACCAAGATCTAATGACACAGTAAAGCCAAGAGGATATGAGCACCATCATTGGCCATGTGCTTTGGATGGAAACTGATTCCATCACCAGAGTAGCAATAAGATGGACACCCGAAGGCAAGCGAAAACGAGGCTGCCCAAAAACAACAGGGTGAAGAGCTGTGGAAGCCGAGCTGAAAAACCTTGGGCACAGCTGAGGAACCATTGAAAAACTTGCCAGAAACAGACAGGAGTGGAGGATCTTCATCGGTGCCCTAAACACCAGAGGCATAGTTGGAACGTGATAATGATGATCCCTAGCTAGTGAATCATGCTAACACATAACAGGCCTGACTGGAGCAAGGAATGAGTCTGGCACCCAAGGTGCCAGCAGAGCCTGAGGAGGGAAGAGAATAGGAAATAAAGGTGACATTTCATCTCTCTCTTCCTAGTTCCATCAGTGGTTTTCCCCACTCCTCTCTCTGTGTACTGCTGGGTCAACCCTTCCCAAATGTTAGTGTTTGTTGCACCAGCTCCCTCGCAGGTGGACCCGCTCAAACACAGCGTCCTCTGCACAGTGGAACCACATGAAAGTTTGGGCAAAAAGGAGTTTTGGTCTTGCAACCTGTTTGATTTGCATGAATAGTTGTGAGACTGCTAAAACTATGCAAAGGTAAATCTAGCCAGGGTATTATTATTTATTTTTATTCTAAATGGAACTGGTAGAGCTGCCTATAGTTAAGGCTGTATGACACTTCCCACAATAGGACTCTGCTTTCTGTTTATATAACTTTGGACACTTTAACCATTTAGGCAGAAATTTTCCAGGGTGCCTGTCTGGCTCAGGTCCAATGTTTAATTTTATTAATGATTCGTTATTATTATTATTTATTTATTCAGCAAAACAGGTTCAGAAGTTTCTGAGAACGAGATTAAGGAAAATAAGTTGTTTTACCCATATTAAAAAATTCTTATAACCACTTTATTAAGCACAGACTTGTCAGAAACAACAAGGAGTCTGGTGGCACCTTAAAGACTAACAGATTTATTTGGGCATAAGCTTTCATGGGTAAAAACCTCACTTCTTCAGATGCAAGTGAGGTTTTTACCCACGAAAGCTTATGCCCAAATAAATCTGTTAGTCTTTAAGGTGCCACCAGACTCCTTGTTGTTTTTGTAGATACAGACTAACACGGCAACCCCCGGAGACTTGTCAGAGTTTGGCAACTAAATTTTCTGAAGATTCCATCTGCAATGAGCATGCTCCAGCCAGGACTAAAAGGTAGTACCGGCTTCAGGAAATGAGAGCAGAGCGACTGTGTCTCTTGTGTTCTCTCTTTCTGGTGACCAGGCAGCATGGAGGAGGAAGCTGCCTGACATGAATTCAGATGCAATAAAACCTGCATTTGGTGGGAAGTAGGGAGGGAATGGGGGAGGGAGTAGATTGGAAGAAGTCTGGAGGAGGTGGGTGGAGAATGGGAGCTGGAGAAGGGTGACTGGGGCTGGCTGGTCAAGAAGATGAAGAGGGGGCAGTGAGATGAGGAGTCTGGAGATGGAGACTGTAACAAAGGATATGGGAAAGATAGGTACTTGGGTGGGAAGGTTCAAAGAGGAGACTAGGACTGGCTGAGCAAAGAGACATTGATTGGGATGAAAACCCCAACCATCCAGATTGGAACTGATTAGGTGAAGAGACTGGGATTGGGATGAGAAGTTAGAGAGATGGAGAATGAGAAGAGACTGGGAAAGGGACCTGTGGTTTGAACAGAGTCAGAACTGGGACAAGGTCAGGCTGAAGGGACAGTAGCAGAAGGGTCAGGAGGGTCGGTGCCCATTAGAGCACACTTCCCCCCAGAGCCTGGAATGGACACCAAGATCCCACACTTATATATAGTTACCTTTCCTATCTAATACAGTAGATCTTGCCCCCAAGTTAAGTCCGTTGCAGAAGCTGGCTGGTTTCTCAAGAACCAGGATCCAAACAATCATGGAATGGGATTTCCTCAGTGAATGGATACAGAGTGCTTCTCCCTCTTCTGTGCTGTACTGAAAACAGCCTTTTGTTTCTATTACAGATGGGTTTTGATTGTTTGAAGTTGCCTCTGATGGCTTCCCTTTCAAAGTCTTAGTATTGCACAAGGCTAAAATATTGAGCCTTTAATTGCATCACTGGCCAAACAAGGCAGGGTGACAACTCACCTCTGCCTGAATGGGCCATCACTGAGACACATTATCCCCTGTGACTAATTTCTACTCCAAGTCCACACAGCACACTTTCAGTATAACTACATTATCCCAGGGGGAGGGATAGCTCAGTGGTTTGAGCATTGGCCTACTAAACCCAGGGTTGTGAGTTCAATCCTTGAAGGGGCTACTTGGGGATCTGGGGCAAAAATCAGTACTTGGTCCTGCTAGTGAAGGCAGGGGGCTGGTCTTGATGACCTTTCAAGGTCCCTTCCAGTTCTAGGAGATAGGATATCTCCATTAATTTTTTATTTAATGTATTTAAAAAAAATATTGCCCATACATACACCTCACAATGATTATGATCATGATAAGTTATGAGCTTTCTGTAGAGACTTTACATGTTACTGTTTATGGATGACTATCCTGTATGACTTGTGTTTGGTGTAGTGAGATTGTCAGGTCTGAGCAGAGTGGTTTTCAAGGAACAGGGGACCCTTTGCCAAGGGATCTCTTTGTCACAGTTACTAATTAGACATGTGAGAAAACAGCTTATCAGATAGAAGAAGATTACAGAGTTTAAAGACTGCAATAAAAGACTAGTGGACATGACAGACAATGCAGATAAATAGAACAAATCAAACTTTTCCAGCCAGGTTAATGTGCCATTGAGATGCTTCTCTTGCCATTCATACACACACCCAGAGAAAACAGGCCTGAACCACATCATTTGAAACTGGGTCTGGACCTAAATTTTCAGCAAACACTGGGAGTGCTGGGATGTATGAGGGGTTTGACCTAACCCAAAGTGTATCTTTTTTTTTCACTTGAAGTCATGAAAAACATGGAGAAAATAATGAAATATAAAAACTGGGCTCAAGAATAAAACACTTTATCAAATAAATAACATGTCAGACCTTACAGTCCACTGACTGTTTGTAGAGAATGTTAACAGCATCAGCTAGGCTACCATTAGTCCCACCAGCAGGCAGATTTTTTTACAAATAGGATCTTTCAGCTATTGCATTAACCTTATACTCCCACACACCAAACTGGAGCTTAAAGGTCACCTTTAATGTGTTCTGTGTTTTCAAAATGTCTATAATTCCAACCTGAAGATTATTTTGTCCAGTAAGACCATTTACTAATCCTGAACTTTAATTCCTTACTGTTATATTTTATCTTTATTAGAATATTTCTGTTACAATTTAAAGCGTTTATATTACTAAATGTTATTATTTCTTATTATCTTTTCTATTGTCTTCCTGCTCCCTCAGTGCACAACAATACAACCACTTGATTGAGAAAGGAAGAGGTTATCTAATGAGTCTAACACATTCAAAAATAGTAGCTATTCCTGTAAGTAACCACTCTGTACTTTGTAATACTGTATCTTCATGTGTATAACCTGATGAGATGTCAGTGAAATTTAGAAAAAAATGACTGTTATATAAACTCCACCTGCATTTAGCCTCTGCCCCTCTCCAGTACCATTCGTGGTTATACACAACAGCAGGGCGTTGTGTACGCCTCGTTAGAGCTGCAAATTTTTTTTTGAAGGAAATGTTTTTCAGTGACAAATGAAGATTTAGTAACACCAAATGTTTTGTGACCTCACGTCAATTTCACTGAATAGTTAGTTTAAGGGGGAAAAACAATTTCTTTTTTCAAATTTTCAACCAAAACTTTTCACAGGTAGCCACTAACTGAGTGTTCCTCATTTTCTGGGTGCTCAACATGAGGCCCCTGGGGTCAGATATGTGATGTGCTGAGCACTTACAGCTGCAGATGAAGTCTATGAGAGCTGTGCTTTGAGCATACAGAATGTTATAAAAATGCAAGGTACCCTAAGAATTCAAGCCCAAGTGTCTCAAGTTGTGTACCTTAATTACAGAGGGAAATTGAATTCTTGCCTTTCCTAAGTCCAAGTGCTTAATTTTGCAACCTTAACTTTCTTTTAACAGAGAATTTTGTATATAACATATATTATTAATATTTAAGCCACGTACTGCATACATAGCTGTATTATTTGTTAATTGATGTTAGCATGCATCAGGGATATGCATACCGGTCATTACTGCTCCATTTCTTGGTTGGCTTGGTTTGCTCTAGAGCTAATCTAGCAAGTTTTGAAAAAGGAAAGCATATTCACTTATCTGTGTCTCTAGGCAGCTTGAATTCTCCAGTAAGTATTTAATAAATTGTTCAGAATATTTGACTAATTTTGTTGGTTTAATTTTTGCTTCTCTTCCTTCAGGACTCAGGATGTGTTGACCCTTTTAGGCACTGATTCCTTTTGAAGGAGTTTCAGCTAAAAATCCAAGTCAACTTGAGAATTAGCTATGCAAGTAATAACACTTTAATTTGTGGCTCTGATGAACCCGTAAGTAATCAGTAATGGGATGATTCTGACTAAGTGAATAAGAGTTTAAAAAAAAAATCCTTGAAGCCAATCCAGCCGTTGTCCATGTCTGTGTACTACCCCAGAGCTATGCAACCTCCTACCTCAAAGAGACCCATTTTAACAGAATGCTGCCAAACAAGTCTTTGTGGTTTAATCTGTGGCTTAATTTAGTGATGAAGGATCTGATCCATCTCCTGTTCAAGTTGATGGACAGACTCCAAATGAGTTCAGTGGGAGTCAGAGCAGGCATTGGCTTGGGCTAGCCAGAGTGTGGACAGACGTTCTTTTTCACACAGATTCAACAGTGCATCCTAACCCTGATCCACAGGGTTATTCCACTCAGATGTCTCTTGAACAAAGGCAAACATGGCAATTTTGGGATGTTTATCATTAACTTGTACCCCAGCCCTTGCACCAGACACTGTCTCAAATGATCCATTAGAGGGGAAACTCTTACACAAGCTTAAATATAGGCATTGCTCATGGAAGTCTCTTTGTTGTTGTTTTTAATCTGGTAAATTAACAGGTGCCATGGTGCTGAGGTCTGAATTAGAATACATAGAACATACACCTCTGGCATTGTGTATGGCATTTGTGAGACACTGCCTCACAAAAGCACAATTCCTACAAGAGATTCTCTTGCACTGGGAGAAGAGTAATTGACTATACCCCTTTGTGAGGTGTAGAATACTCTGCTAGCACATGGGTGAGTAGAGTCATGGCTCCAGTGATGCCCTATCCACTCCCTCCCCCCAGCTACTCTTGTGGGGCTCATCGGCCCCCCAAACATCCAGAGCTGCAGCATGGCCATATAAAGGAGGAAGCCACGCTCCCTTTATTCCCCTGCAAGGCTGTGTTAGGGCTAGGCATAGTGTAGATAAATTGTGCACAATGTGAGACAAGGATGAGAATACAAATCTTTTTCCACATGAGCTCTAATCCATCCAGATCTGCATTTCTAAGTAATTGTAAGCCAGGGCACTAACCCATGACACTAGCCTGCCTCCATTTGTAGGTACCATTCAGAACTTGTCAAGAACAGGAAAAAATGTGGGTCTTTAATGCTAGCTGCTAGTATGAAATGATGTGAATAACACAACAATTTTAAAGCATTTCATCTGAACTGACTCCACAGCTGTATTTCTTTTGATGTCATTTTTTATTGACTTCCTGCTTCTTTTGTTTCTGTAGTTCTTATCCACTACTTTGCATTTCTATGTATTCCAGTCCCAGCACTGCCTTTATGTGGATTGTATGGCACTTCACAGCAATTAAGTTGCCTTTCTTTAACGACTGAATGTGTTCCTTCCATGGTGGATGCAACACTAAAGCCTGTCTAGATTGGGAAAAGAAGTTTTCAAAAAACATATTTACAAATTTTAAACACCACTTGGCCGTAGTGTAGTCAGGGTTTAACATAGTTAAAATGTGTTAGCTGGCTCAACCCAGGGTATAAGGGACAGCAATCTTTGGCCCCCTGCCTCTAGTGATCACTTTGCAGATGTTCCTGCACAGACGTCATTTGAAGCGGGATGTGCTTGTCACTGTTAGAAGACTAATAGTCGCCATCCAAGTTTGAAAAAATTGGCCCAACTGTCCTGCCCAAGGTTAGTTTTCAAATAACTCAGCAGAATATACAGGGTGAAATGTTTCAACCTTTGCCTTGTGAATTACATATTGGCTTTGTGTCTGTACGCCAGAAAGGAGTAAAGGTGGGGTCAGTGGATCCACCACTTTGCCGATCTACCAATCATTTCCCCACCTTACTGAGGAGATGTAAAAGCGCCGTCATTCCTACCGCAGTCCTGTGGTTGAAGTGTCAGTCACTAAGTGTTTCTTCTGCATGGGTTGAGCTTGCTGCCTCCCAGTCCCTTGGATAACCCCAGTGTACAGACCTGTTACTCAAAACATGTGCTGGACTAAGGAATATCCCCAATATAAGAGAAGTGGGCCTCATTTTAAACTCTAATAGACAATTCTGCTCTTAATGTGACTGTCGCACATACATACCTCTATACGCACCAACTTTATCTTTAATGTACTTGCTTGGACTAATATACAGTCTAAGGCCAAATATTGTTGTTTGAGTGTACTCCTTTATTCACAGAGGGCAGGATCCTCTGCCAATGACATCCATGGGAGTTTTGCCAATGGGAATGAGATCAGACTCGTAGACTATGAATCAGATTCTTCTCCTCCCTACACTTCACATAGTCATTTACACCAGGGCAAGGCACGTGTAAAACTACATCAGTATGGTGATATGATTGACACCTGCTTTGCCCTCACATTGCACTGGTGTAAATGACTACACAAGGTGCCAGGCAATCTGACTCTCTCTATATGTTCATAATGAAAGTCCTGGAGCTAAAAAGCTGCACTTATTTTATTCATAGCCTGCACTTGAATACATAACCTTTTGTTTCCCTTTGTATGGACTTAATGATTGATCATTTTTCCTCTCAGACTTGAGCTTGCTGCCGTGGGTTTGTTATCAAATTGGTTGATACCCTTTTTCTAGTACAAAGAGGCTCAGATTGCAAACTGCCCTGCCTGACATCATTTATAAAAGTAAACAAGCTGAAGATTTCTTTTACAGGAAATCTGCCAAACACAGAAGCTAGAGAGGTGGAAATGATGGCTGGGGAGTTACTGTTAAAAGACCAAAGTAAATTCCACATAATAACAGGTCATATTCTCAAGCCTTGTTATGACCCACTTTGCACCACTGAGGTGTTTTAAAGGGGTCATCAGCCAGCCTGTGTAGGAGAATTCCCTGCTGGTTCCTCTCTGCTGCTGCCAGCACCTCTGTTCTCTACTCCCTAGCATAGGGAGGCTCTAGGGCAGTGGTGGGCAACCTGCGGCCCATCAGGGCAAGCCACTGGTGGGCTGCCAGACCATTTGTTTACTGGGAGCTGTGGGTGGCCATACAAATGTAAACAAATGGTCTGGCGGCCCGCCAGCAGCTTGCCCTGACGGAAGGGTGTCAGGGGCATAGTGGAACACCACTCTTCTATTCCAGTCCTCTACCGCCCAGCAGCAGCAGCTCTAAGTGGGATTGAAGATGTGAATCAGGGAACTGGAACTCTGGTGCACAAGTTAATCTGCCTCAACTGCTCTGATTGAATGGACACACAAGATATCCTACCCCTGTGTTACAACTGGGCACAGTGCATCCTTTCAGAGGTGGGAAATGAAATTATCTCCCACATGAAATAACTTTTAGCATCCCCTGAAGAAAATTAAGTACTGCAGGAATGAGACGGAGCTTCAGTGACACCATATTTCAAATGCAAGACAGCCTCATTGTGGAAGTACATAAAAACATGCCAGTACAGAATTTTTAACAATCTTAAAACTACTGTACAGTGATTAACTGAGTAGGTAGTGAGCCACCAGCTTGGATGAGCTCATTAATCAGTGCAGCAGAGTATATGTCATACACATTACTTCAGTACTTTCCACTTCCTTTTCTGATCTCAAGATGCATGACTGCAGGAAGCAATTGACAAAATGCTGCCTTGGGGGCATGGGGAAACAGCTGCTCACCATCACTCCACCAGGAAAGTTTATGCTATTGGAATCATAGGGCCTGAGTCTGCTCTCACATCAGCATATATCAGATGTAATTCCAGTGACGTCATTGAAGCTCTGTGTGTGACAAACTGATGTAAAGAAGAGGAGAATAAGGCCTGTAACATGTGATGAGGAAGCACACACACACACATATATATTCTTTAGAAATGTTACTTTCAGTCTAGAATATATGTTAAAAGTATGTTTGCAATTTGTCCATATGATATAATGGCACATTGTTCAAAGTCTAACGGGGATTAGCAGTCAGGACTCCTGGATCTTTCTAGCGATGCCACTAACTCAATGTATTTCAATGGTGCTGGACAACACTTCATCTATTTTCCCTCAGTTTCACCATCTGTACAATGGATATAGTAATGCTTTCCATAGGACTTGCTTCACAGTCAGCCCTATCCTATAGACCAGTGGTTCTCAAACTTTTCTACTGGTGATCCCTTTCACATAGCACGCCTCTGATTGCGACCCCCTTATAAATTAAAAACACTTTTTTGCTGGAGGCAAAGCAGGGTTTGGGGTGGAGGATGACAGCTTGCAACCCCCCATGTAATAACCTTGTGACCCCCTGATGGGTCTCGACCCCCAGTTTGACAATCCCTGCTATAGACTTTACTTGGACACAATTCCTACTGATGTCAATGGAAGTTTCTGTAGATCATGGACTGCAGGATTGGGTGTAGGGTCCGTAAGGCTTAATCCATCTATATCTGTAAAATGCTTTGAGATCCTCAAATGAAAGGACATGTGTTCTATAAGCACTAAGCTTTATGATTGTAAAGTAATACAATAATTTCCCACACAGAGTTTCATCAAGTTCATTCAATTAAGTTAAGACCTGGTGTAAGTGAATGCAATGCCATTTCAGGCAATAGAAAATTTAGTCTGAAAATTAAATTAAGATAAATACTCCCCCTTCCTCCTCCCACAGGTTTTGCAGCAGCCATCAAACAAGCAGCTATTTTTTATGTTGGTTGCATTGTATATATTATTTTGTCAATAATATTTTTTAAAGTTGGATATGTCAAACTAATACTCAGTTAGCAGAAATTAGACTAGAGAGAATTGGTCAGAACTGCAGAACAACAGAGGGGCTAGGCACAAGCTAAAAACATAGAATTAAAACTTTCTTATCCCAAATGGAATGTGTGTGCCAGTCAGGCAGTTTGTTGGGTGGTTGGCCATTACTCACAGTCCTCTGTTTGTGACATAAAACTACAGAAGAGCAAAGCTACAAGATTTAGATCCAGATCTAAATTCAGATTCCAAACACACTCATTAACCTCCCCCAGATTTAAGGGGGAAGGTAATAGCCAGATATTTGGTCTGGGCTTTAATTCTAAGGAACCCCAGCTCTTCCAGAACTCCTCCAGTGTTCCAGTAGGTCTTAGAAAATACCATTTTTTTCACCGGATGTGTAGCAACATTTTACAACCGTTACAGAGTTGTTGAAAGAAGCTATACAGAAAGTGGACATGCTTAAACTTCAATCCTTTTCTCAAAGTGCTTGTCATTCCCATTTTGACCCTGGTGAAACTGTCTTCAATTGAGGTGAATGAAAATTTATCTGCATCCAGGGAATGTTATTAAATATTTCTGCTGAAAAAATAAAATTAAAGAAAAAATCATTGCAGACCTATTGGCTCTTGCTACCATTTGTTTTATATATTCAATTCACTGCATGTACAATTGTTTTTTGTAAATACCTTGATCTCAGCAGGACAATGGAGTTTTGTCTGTTTCTGGTAGAGTTGGTGGAGAAGTTTAAAAAAAGTGAATATTTTCATGAATAAAAAGGACAAATGATTTATTATAGTGCATGGGGTCATGTTACTCACTCATGAGGATTTGGACATTATCAGGTATTCACAGAAATGGTTGCAAATCTCAGTAGTTTCACAAATAGCTAGAGACGTGACATCCACCATGTTGGCTGACACCAGTGATTCAACTTGGGGACCTCCAGAGCTGAAAGCATAAACTGGAACTAAAAAAACAAGCTCTGTTGGATCAGGCAGAGAGCGGAACAAGTAACACACATCATCAATGCCATACTGGATCAGACCCAAGGTCCATCTAATCCAGTATACCATATCTGGTAGAGGCTTCAGAAATAAGTGTAAAACCCTACAGTAGGCAGAAGGAGGATAATCTACCTCCCTACATTAGGTCTCATTGTGATCTCTGATAGTTAGAATTTGGCTGAAACATGAAGTTTAATATCCCTCTCTGATGCTTTCTTGGGGTGCCCAGGACTGTGAGTCATTTTGTGCCCCCCCCCCCCAATGCCTCCAGTGAGAGGAAGATTTGCTTGTGCTTAATTGGGAGTCAGCTCCCTGACTCCACCAGTCTGCTAGCCATGCAATCTCCTCAGGGCTCTGCCAGCCCTTACTTTGCCCCACAGGTTAACAATCAGTGCCCTCCAATCTCTGAGCCCCCTTGAAGTGTTCTCTTGCAGTGTCCAGCCCTTAACCACTAGGCACTCACAGAAATTACCAGTTAAGCTGTCCCCAAGGGAACAGCTTGTTTGCATCAACTGAGGATCAGCTACAATATAACATCACAGCACTAAAATATATTTATAGTGAAAATAATCATACATTTATTATCAAAGGGTAACATTTAAGAGATAGTGAGTAGGGATAACAATGGAAACAGAAGTGGTTACATATAAATACTATAGCATGCATTTTAGAATTTAAGTTTAACTTTAACAAGCTAAATCTTCATCTAAAGTAGTTTATCTCACCTAAAGCAACATGCCGCCATCTCCAACCAACATGGCTGGGATCCCTCTTTCATGAATGCTAAAAGAAATATCCTTTTTGTTTCCTCAGTGAAGGATGAAGAGGTGTCCTTTTGCCTTCTCCTTATATCCTCAAAGTTCATTGCTTTGTACCCAGAATGAGGATGACTCCTTTCATTTGTTCCCTGGTGCGTTGGCTTCATGTTACCTTTGCATCCTCATATTGACATCATATGCAAACAGGCTTCCATTGTGTTGGCTTGCAGTGCCTATTTTAGATGTGAACCCAGACACATAGGTGAATATACATCCTTTGTCTGGTCAAAACTTGCTTGTCAACCCACCTTTGTTTTAGACTTTAAAACATATTTTCCAGTATATATACAAAGAACTCCTTAATTATCATCTGTAAATACATCTCACAATGATTATGAAGATCCTTATGATATAAGTTTTGATTAGAGACCTCACTTGACCCTTGATGACTTTGGATAAATACAATGAAAGCAATGTATTGGATGTAGCGAGTTTGGCAGGCCTGTCAGACTTTACTGTTAAAGAATAGTGAATCCTTTGGGAGTTGGTACTGAGGGATTCTTAGGGTCACTCCCTCCTACAATGTTTTGTTGTTAATTATGATAATTCTGGATATTCTTGATATCAACAAATATGTCCATACACCCTGACCACTGGGTTTCCATCAACAAATATATGCACACACACTGACCATGTACTCACTATTTGCTGGTTTATCATTTTGTCTTACATGTTTCAGTAATCTAATCAGGGAGCAGAATAAATACTATGTGACTAAGGTAACCAGCCACACAGCATAAGCAACATATAGTGAACAAGCAAAGCAAGCAGCCGGAGGACAACTCATTGTCTGAAAACTATTCATCCAAACTATTCAGCAAATACTTACTGATAAAGAATACATTTGAAGAGAAGTAGGAAAGGCTTGCAAAGAATACACCAATCGAAAAAGTGGCTATTACGTACTATGAAGAGTTTTAACCACTCTTTTTAATGGGTTAATGGAGCCGAGCCTGACAAGTCAAATTCCCTGGGTCAGGAGTCAAGGCCAGCAAAGATTCAGTGAAGTGCCTCAATATTCTTTCTTTATCACTGTCGACTGTTCCAAATGCGTGTCCCTTCTGACAATAAAAAGAAAAATCTGTTTCACAAAATTGGTAACTGTGTGAAAGCTTCCATTACCCACTAAAGGTAACAAAACAGCACAACATGCCTAGACATTAAAGTGCCAGAAGCATCACATCACATTGATTTGCAGCCTAATGGGAACATAGAATACAGTAGATAATTGTAAGCAGCATTCGCCACATCACTAAAATTCAAGATGTGTGATAGCTGCAAAACACATCAACATTTTTTTTTGCCACTCTCACTTTAACCTTTTAGAGAAAGAACTGTTACATTATTGCTAATATTCTCCTAGTATGTCTCAGCGGAAGATATTTCCTGTTACAGAGTATATACCATACTCCAAAGCTAAATTATGTGAACATTGCTTAGGAAATGGGAACTCAGGCATGCTCTTAGTATCAGTTAAGTTTCTGTCACATAAGTGCCAAAGACCCAGCTACTTAAACTGTTTTCCATAACATATTAGAATAAAAATGCAATTATCCATCTTAATGTAAATAAAGTGTGATTTTCTTAGAAAGATCAATAACCACACCACTCAGAGGAAGTAACATTTTTTCCATTTATTTATTCATCCATCATATGTTCAATACACTCAACTGCCAGCACAGGAAAGATATTGCAGCTATGGTATAATCCATAACCCTCTATATAGGCTGATAGGATATCCCGAATTTATTATTTGGAGCAGTATCTCTTCCTGCACTGAGTAAGGGCATCCTGTTGAAGGTGCAGGAGAGTATTGTCTTTCTCCATATTATTAGTGCTGAATCAAAGATATTTCATAAACAGTTTGGGGTAATTTTGAATAATGTTTAGATTTTGTTTGGTTCCTGCTTGTTTTTTGTTTTTCTGTCAATACTTATGTGAATAGGTATTTGTTTGCAGGGATGTTGTGGAAAAGCTGTTTTTTGTTTTTGCAAGTGTCTGTATTCATGGGATTTGTCCCTGCCCTGTCTTGAGCACAGGTCATAGGGACTTTCGGGCCTCTCATTTTCTCTCTTCCCTGCTCTGCTGTACACAGGCTTTCAAGTCTTTCCGCAAGTATCTGAGGGTCAATTTTGCTCTCAAACTGGCTCCAAACCACCATAATTTTTGACCAGCTCTGCAAATACAGCCAAATGCAAAGTCATGCATCTAGGAACAAAAAATGTAGGTCACACTGACAGGATGGGGGACTGTATCTTGGAGAAAGCAGTGATTCTGAAAAGGCCTTAGAGGTTGTAATGAACAAACAACTGAACAAGAGCTATGGCTAAAAGGGCTAGTTCAATTTTTGGTATACAAACAGGGAAATATTTAGTAGAAATGGGGGGCATTATTATCTCTGAATATAGCACTGGAATAATGAAACCATTACTGGAATCCTGTGTCCATTTCTGGTGCCCATGTTTCAAAAAAGCTGTTGAAAAATTGGAAAAGATTCAGAAAAAATGTACAAGAATGGTTTAAGGTCTGGAAAACTTGCCTGATGGTAAGAAAATTAAGAAGCTCAACCTATTTAGTTTATCTAAGAGAAGGTTATTAAACAGCTTCTTCGTGGTCTCTAAGTAGCTCCAGAAGGAGGAGATTTCTGATAGCAGACATCTCTTTAATCTAGCAGGAAAAGGCATAGCAAGATCCAGTATCTGGAAGATGAAGCTAGACAAATTCAGGCTTGAAATAAAACAAAAAATTAACAGTGAAGGGAATTAAGCACTGGAACAACTTATCTAGGGACACAGCAGATTTTCTCCATAACTGGAAGACGTTAAATCAAGATTCGGTGTTTCTTTCTAAATATATATCGTGTAGCTCAACCACAAGTTATGGGCTTGATGCAAGAATCACTTGGTGGGTTCTATGCAGGTCAGACTAAATGATCATAATGGTGACATCTGGCCTTAAAATCTGTGTTATCTCTATATCTTAATACAACAGCAGGTCATCCCCAGAGAGCTGTAGAAAGGCTCAAAGAGGTCAAAACACCCAATACACTTCTCAAAATGGTGCCCATCTCCCATTGTTCTCAACTGAAGTGAGAGGCCAAAGGTTCCCTTTAGAAAGATGATCACTATGTCCATTCACCTACTCCTCATGGTACCTTTTGTCTCCTGACAGCATAGGGATCTACCATCTTCTCTGGGGGCCACCTGGCTTAACTACATCTTAGTCTAGTTTTTGTCTGTGCATAACAGTGTTAAGGACAGAATATGCAGAGCAATGAATGTAATAGATGAAGTCAGGAATGATAAATCAATATGCATAACAGTTAACATGCAATATAATACTCCAGAGCCAAATGCTTCGAAGTTATGGGCAGAACCACATTAAAAATAATCAGTAAAAAGAAGCAAAACTCAGATTTTGAAGCAAGATATGCACTTTGGAAAAGTAGCTTAAAACTCTAATTACTCTCAATTAAAGAAACTGTCACAAAGCAATGATACCAGATCAAAAGATTTCACTTATATCAGTTTAATCCCATCACTAATGTAGGTCCAGGGCCTTATCCAAAGCTCAGTGAAGTTAATTGGAGTCTCTGGATTACTTCAATGGGCTTGAAGGAAATGGGGGCACAATAGCCCATATGTTTGTGAGACTGTGTGGTTTTTCCCTGGATACTACTGCATCAGTGTCAGGGTGTAATGTGGGGACTTAACAAAACCCGTATGTAAAGATGCATGAAGCTAAGCTATGAAGAACTATGAGTTTTACCACGCTAGGGCCACAGTCTGTGAAGCTCAGTTTTTATGCTATGTGTAAGCTGGCTGACTTTCAAAGCTAACAGCAGGCTATTTATTTCTTTTGCATGTGTCTAATTCACCACTTCTAGATCTGTAATAAAAGTGACATGTAGTGAGTTGGGCTGATTTTGCCATGAATAGTGTGTTTCTGAAGGTTTATCTACATGTATAAAGAGAATAAGTGACAAGCGATGCCACCTGTTTATCATAGGTACAGTGCTGCATAAATTCTTCAAAGAAAATCCTGGTAACATTTTTTACTTCTTTTAAGGTAAAAGTAAATATTACTTGTAGCATTGCCAAATGTATTGGTTTAAAAAATAGCTTTGGAATACGTTATATGGGCTAAGAAGACGATTAAGTGATGTCCAAAAATGCCTAATAAATAATTATATAATATTTTAAAAGGCGACAAATAATTATTTTCTAAAACCTAGATTTGTTGAAAAAAATCAAGAACTAAATTATGATTCAGTGGGCTGCAATGTGGCAGGGGTGGTGGAGTTAGACCCTGCACTACCCAGAGTGGTGGGGGGAGGCACTGTGCTCATGCAGGACCTAATACTAGAGCTTGTTGAAGTATGGGGGCAAGGGAGATGGTGATTTTTTTGCAAAAATTATTTTCATAACATTTTTCCCATTTTTATTATTGAAATTCTTTGACATTTTGAAACATTTCAACCAGTTCTAAAACTGTTCAAAATATAGAGAACTGTGATTTCCCTCCCCCCACACACATTTTTGTATCTTTCGCTGAAATTTTGACCAAAATATGGCACTGAAATTTCAAGTTCTGATAAAATTTGCTTGACATAATATCTCCAGGCCCCTAGGGGGAGCATGTTCCAATGCAGCACTTGCTGCACCAGTAGTAAAATTATTGTGTATGCCTCTCCCAATAATATCGGGTGAACATGGGGATGTTCCTGCTACAGTTCCAAGCTGCACAAACACACACTTTGGGGAGTGCAGTGCTGCCAGTGGTGTTAGGAGCATCTGTTGTGTGTCTATAAAACAACTGCATCATGGCTGCCTTCTGCACCCGTCCTGTAGGATGAAAGAACCCACTTGTGTCCCCTCAGCCCACCTTTGAAAAGGCAACCATCATTTGGTCCCAACAGATATTTACTTTTGCTACATAAGGGCCAGAACGTGCTGCCCTCATTCATGCTGAAATTAATAGTACCTTACACCCTGAGTAGTCCCACTGAAGTCAATGTGCCTATTTCATTGTAACAAAGGGTAGCACAATCTGGTCCTAATAAAGTAATGGGACGATTAGTAAATATTTAGAGGAACAGTAAATATTTGACTTGAATCTAGATAAGCTAAATATTTGGCTTAAAACTAAAGAGGTCTGTTATTTGTTAAAGTATATTTGTTTTTTTTTAATAATAGGCTAGACTGCTCTATAAATATGTTGCTGCTAATTATTTGAATCTTATTGATACTGATATGATTGCACAGCAGCTAAGAAATCTGTTACTCTCTGGGAAGCCCTATGTCATACAACTACAGTTAACCACCTATATAGCTACATGGAATGTTATCTGCAGGAGAGGAATGACATTTTTACAATGCATAGACATGCACTAGTCCAATTAATAAACAGGTGGCCAAAGTCAAAGTTCCTTGAAATCTGGACAGAGCTGTGCTGTGTTACATTCAAGGCATTTATCAAACTGTCTCACAGAAGTACTGTTAATCTAAATGTGTCTGGTTTAAATCCCTGGCAATTTATTTGGCTGTTTCATCATTTGTGAAGTTTGCAGCTTTAGTATTTAATCATCCTTAACTCATAATCATCCTCCTTTCCTGCATGATACCTCTGAAGGACCATAAAGTATTGCAGTTGTATCTTTGTCGTTCTTTCCTCCCCCCCCCCATCTTGTACGGTGATTAAGTGTTTTAAGATACAGGGCACTGCATTCTGCCAGGCTGTAACTTTGGGGGCAATAAGAAGATCACTTTTACTCAGAAAGATGCAAAGTAAAATGATTACTTTTTAGTAACACATCATTAACCTAGTGAGTTTCTATCCTCCGCTTTCCTTGCTTTTCTCTTGTAGGTCTTCTTGTGTTGAGCCTGGGAGCAATGCCGTTGAAACACACACTGGAGGCACATCAAAGAATAAATCTATGATTATTAAATATTTCAGGTTCTCTGGGCAGTACCTTTATGTTGGTTCTTTGAAATGTTGGTGCAGATTCAGTCAGTCAGCTTTGTGTCCTTTTTAAAGAGAGGTATCTGCAGGGGATTTACTAATTGCCTCAGAAAAAAGTGTCAGTGTGCAGAAAGAAACATACAGAGTAATGAAAACTTAGAAGTTTTGCATTTGGGAAATTGTACTGTACCATCCTGAAATATTGGGCCTGTTAGTACTGAATATCTGACTAGCCACAAAATGAAGACACAAGAAATTGTGGAAGGGGGAGCCAAAGCCACACATATGGGCATGGAATGGAAGAGAGCCAACTCAGCATCAGGTTCCATCTTTCCCAGGAACCCATAGAAACTCATGGATGTTGAGAAGGCAGGCCAGAGGTGGAGAGGAGGGGATAGCTGCTCTCCATGACATCCCCAATCACCCCACCAGCTGCTTTGGGCATCAGTTAACAAGTTCATACTGACTTGTTAACTGATGGGGAATTCAGGAGGAGCCACCACAAAGGGAACCCGTCGGGATATGGGCCCAGTCAGTACTCTGTTGCAATGAGACCAGGGGAGTAGTGGAGGAAACAGTATGGAGGCCCAGGGTCTTCATGGGATCAACTGAGATCAGTAGTTTCTGTAGAAGTGAGAGGGCAGAGCTCATCAATGCCAACTCACAGTGCAATATTTTGAAGCAAATGTCACATATGGAAAATCATGGACAAGGCAAAGAGAAGATGATCTGGACCATAATTATTGGTGATTTATTCATGGTTTACATTGGTCTAAAGCAGAGGTTTTCAAACTGTGGGGAGGGCCTCCTGAGGGAGGCATGGGAATGTGTCAAGGGAGGTGCGAGCTGTGTGCTTCTTTTTTTGAAGAGCTCTGGCTGTCTGCCCCAGATGGCAGGTGCTCATGCAGACAGGCTGTGCACGTCTGGGAGGAGGGGTAAAGGGGACAGTTGGAGCCCCACCACCCTGGGGTTGACAGCCAGAGCCTGGGCTCAAGCTCTCCTCTCCCCACTCCCTGAATCCCACACTAGGAGGCAGCCCGGGCTTGGGGGTCTCCTTCCCCTCCCCCCAATGTGGGGCTATGGCTGTCAGCCCCAGGGTGGCAGCAGCAGTGCAGAAGTAAGGGTGGCAGTCAGGGCCGGCTCCAGGCACCAGCCCAGCAAGCAGGTGTTTGGGGCGGCCAAGGGGAAGGGGCGGCACGTCGGGCTCTTCGGCGGCAATTCGGCGGCGGGTCCCTCGGTCCCTCTTGAAGGGAAGGACCTGCCGTCGAATTGCCGCCGAAGAAGAAAGCGGCGCAGTGGAGCTGCCGCCGATCGCAATCGCAGCTTTTTTTTTTTTTTCCCCACCGCTTGGGGCGGCAAAAACCCTGGAGCCGGCCCTGGTGGCAGTGAGACACTAAGGCCAGGTCTACACTACCGCGGTAGTTCGACAGCTGGCAATTGAACTTCCGGGTTCGATTTATCACGTCTGGTCTGGACGCGATATATCGATCCCGGAAGCGCTCGCCGTCGACTGCGGTACTCCAGCTCGGCGAGAGGAGTACCGCGGAGTCGACGGGGAGCCTGCCTGCCGCGTGTGGACCGCGTCTGAACCGCGGTAAGTTCGAACTAAGGTATGTCGACTTCAGCTACGTTATTCACGTAGCTGAAGTTGCGTACCTTAGTTCGAATTTGGGGGTTAGTGTAGACCAGGCCTAAGTCTGCTGTGAAAAGTGATAATGACAAATATCACTTTTCACATTGCCTTCCTTACTTCTGTGCTGCTGCTAGCATGATGCTGCCTTCAGAGATGGGCTTCTGACCAGTAGTCACTGCTCTCCTCTCTGCCTTCAGAGCTGGGTGATGGTATATGTACTTGTGTGTGTGTGTGTGTGTGTGTGTGTGTGTGTGTGTGTGCAGGGGGGAGGGGGGGAAGAATGACATAAATGACTACAGACACAAAGAAAGGGAGGCCCGATCAAATAAGTTTGAAAACCACTGGTTTAAGGGACTATACATTGTTTTCTATTTGACTGAAGTTTCCCTTTAACAAAGAGAGGGCGAGAGTCCTTTATTCCTGAAACTGTAATAAAATCAGGATTTTCCAAAAATCTGCAGGCTTGATGAAAATAACTCCCTTGATTTTGTATTACATTTGCTTCGCACCATTTTCAGGTTTGTAGTTAAAAGTCACACTTTGAAATACACACATATGTTTAGCAAACATTTATAGGCACATTATGAAAGGAGATTACAGAAATCAAATTCATTAAGAGTCAGCATTGTCTAGTGTTAGAGAAAGGGACTGGGAATAAGAATTCCAGGGTTATCTTCCTGACTCTGACACCTACTCACTTTTAATTCTTTGTACCTCAGCCTACTCACCTGTATAACTTCTATGGTATAGCGCTACTCTCTTATATGGGGGGGAGGGGGTGATAATGTTTTCAAAGAGCATTTGCCATAGTGACAGTAATGCCCAGAACCAAAAGAAGGAAATAAAAAGTTCTCACTTTTCCAGAGTACACTATAGACAAGTCCCAGTTAATAGTATTCCCCTGTCTGTGGTATAAGCAGAGGAGCCAAGAATGCCCTCAACCTACACACAGCTCTTTCCCCCTACTCTAGGGGCATCTTTCTTCTTTTTATACCCATGGGGCTTAATAGGTTCACAATTTTCAGCTGCATCCACTCCTCCAGCCACTTAGTTAATCCTTCCCTTTCTGGTTCTAAAACCCTGCCAACCTAACAGGGAAAATAGAGGATTTGATGCCTAAGGACCCTTTTCAGGCACTACTGCAATCCACAAATCCCCCATTCAGCTGCTACATAACCCTGTAAGCAATTAAGCTCTACTGGCACCTAATTTTTTTCCTCTAAATGTTCTCTAGATGCCTATGTTTCTGCTCCTAGACATGACACTGCTGTCTATGGTAGGAGCCTGGATACCTATCTCATGCCTAAGCCCCCGCACAATCCTCAAGCCAGGCAGAGACAGATGGGGAAATGTCTACCTTGCCTGTGGTGCCCAATCCAGCAGGTGTGCTCTGAGCCAGGAGAAGATAAGACCTCAGACTCCCTTATAACCTTTAGCCCACTGATTAGGGAACTCATATGGGACGTGTGAGAGCTCTGTTCAAATCCCTTCTCCTCATCAGGCAGAGGGCAGGCTTGAACCAGGCTTAGGTAGCTCCTCACCTAGCGAGCAAGTTTTGTGGATCCCATTCTCAGGCACCTATCTCTCGTCATTCATTGTATAGGGAGCCTAGGCACCCTACCCAGGCTTTGTGGAGTCTAGTGATTTTCCAGCCACCTGTAAGTTAGGCATTGCAATGCCTAAATCCCTTTGTGGATCAGGGCCTTTGGCCCCTTATTTTACATGGTAAGCTCAGTCCAACTGCTTGTGCTTCCTTGGACTCAGAGAGGCGGTATAACTGCTGACAGGCAATGACACATGCAAAGCATTATTTATGTATTAGTTGAGCGTTAGATTGTCCAGGTGTTTAGTATGTTTGTATTCCAGAGTTAGAACATAAGAAATTTTTATAACAGGGTAATTTACCATTGTCTGGCTTGTCTATTTAGACTGTAAGCTCTCTGGGGAAGGGGCTGTCTCTAACAACGTATCTGTACAGTGCCTAACACAATGGTTCTCTGATCTCAGTTGTGGCCTCCCACAGCTACTGGAATCTGGAAACTTTGCTTAGGGCTCACCATCCCTGTCTGTCCTGGGCTGCTCTTTGCATGTCATCTATGTTGCTACGGTCGATGTGTTTATTCCTCTAAGTACTGTGTGACCGCAGTGTAAATACTGTTTATATTTTTTGGTTGGTAGGCCACCTCAGACCTGGATTAATATCGTTAAACAAAATCCAAACTATTTCAGCACCTACATGAAGTCATTGATGGTGCCAGTGATTCAGAATTTGGGAGGAGGAGGAAGAAGACAGCAGGAGGAGGAGAAGAGGGGACTGAGGTTGTGGGTATTTCTCTGTGTGGCATGAGAGAGCATGGTATCAGAGTGGTACCTCCATTCCTGAATTGGTCTCCATAGAAGGCATCCATAAAACTGTAGCAAAATTATGTTGGTGGATAAGTTTCCTTCCAAAGATTGCCGACTTCTCAGAAAGACACCATCCCAGGAAGGCTAATGACTACTATCACCATGTTGGGTTGTTGAGTGTTGTATCAGTGCTAACTCCAAGAGAAGAGCAGTGCCGAACTTACCAACCAGCCATGTGAACCATCCAGGTCCAATTCTGCTCAATTGTACAAAATAATACAAGTTCATCACCCAAGCTGGGATGGCTGAAGGATATAGTAAAGGTTAAATTGTGCCTTTTAAAGGACAGCTATGCATTGAGCTGTGCAGAGGGACTGCTTTGCAGCAGGAGCCCCAGGAGAAATTCTGACTGGTTTGATAGGTTGGGCTGGCTTTTCAGAAGTGCTGGGCACCCACAGCGCCAGCTGAAGTTAATAAGAAAGTCAACAGCTAGCTACTGTAATAGCCTAGTAATCTGTAGCTCTGAAGAAGCAGAACAACAGCACGGCTTTTCTACGGCTGTCAACTTTTCTATTCAGGAATAGCAGAGCAAACTGTCATTCAGAAAGTCTGGTGACTATTCCACATGTGATCTGAACTGAAATATACTCATTTCTATCACATTGGTCAATGTGTCTCTAATAAATACTCTGACAATTGCTGAAATTGTCTACAGAGTCGCTTCATGGACCACCACTTTTCTGTTTAACTAAATAGATAGATGCGGGTGGTCCATGAGATGCTTCCCCTCTTGTTACAGACAGTTCCAAGGTTTTGCCTGGGGCAATTGTTATATTTTTCACATTGCCAGCATTTTGTTATGCTTCTTATGATGCATCTGCCTGTGACCGGGGCATTAGAGGGACATTGTAGTAGTGCTTTTTGGTAGCACAAACATATTTGAACTTAGACAGATGTTTTAATTGCTCCCTTTTATATTATAATTGTAATTGTTTTTACTGTTCCTTTCATATTGTCTTCAACCGTCTAGTAGCTGTTTAAAAAGATTTCGCTAAGCTCTTTCTTATCGTCCATATTTTTTCCTCTACATTTTCTATCACATGAATTCTCCCAGACCCTTCACTGTGTCTGTCTTTTTAACTGATAGCATGTCTTCTGAGATACCATCCACCATGATAATCAGTGGCTTAGGTTACTTAAAATTATGCTAGAATGGATCTGTACTCAAACTTGAAAGTGTTTCATAAACTTCTGAGATCATCTGTTCTTTAGGGGGAAAAAACCTAGAGTCTGCTGCTGGCAAATACAGGGTCATCTTATTTTGGCTTTTCTTCCATTAAGTTTCAGATGGAAGTAGGAGGGTACTGATCTGTCTCATCTGCTGCTGGTTATTGGGTCCAGTTTATCATTGAGTCTGAACTCTGCTTGGTGTGAAATCCAAAGTGATGGTAAAGGTGGTTTGCACCACTCTTTCACCTCTGCTATTCTGGGAACAGCTGAGGCCCATTTTGGCCCATGTTCAGGTTAGAGAAATCTAGTGAGAGGACTGAATTTTAAGGCGGGATATGAAGGAGGAGATGGTGGTTGGCTCATGGTAAATGAGAGACTGTTACAAGTATAGGGATGGCATGAAAGAAGGTACAATGTTGAAACTTGGGAGGACACGAAAAGAGCAGTTAGGAACATAAGAACAGCCATACTGGGTCAGACCAAAGATCCATCTAGCCCAGTATCCTGTCTTCTGACAGTGGCCAATGCCAGGTGCTCAGAGGGAATGAACAGAACAGGTAATCATCAAGTGAGCCATCCCGTCGCCCATTCCCAGCTTCTAGCAAACAGAGGCTACGGACACCATCCCAGTCCATCCTGGCTAGCAGCCATAGAGGAGCTTAAGAAGTGATGAAGAAAGAAGAAGGCTATGAAAGCAGATATTTATTCAGGGGCAGAGCTGTGCTGAGCCTTAATGGATGAGAGCAAACAACATGAGCTTGATGGAGAGAAAGAGAGGAAGCCAGTGATGGGATTTGCAAAGAGGGGTTGATATTGCTAGAGTGCTGCTACAGGAGGAGCATTTTAGTAGCTGTGATGTGGATATACTGAAAGCAGGAAAGGTCAGAAGTGAGAAGGCCAGACAGAGGCTATGGGGCTTAGAATGGTTGAAGTGCTAAGAAACAGACATTGGTTTTAGCAGTGGAAATATATAGGAGAGGACAAAATTTAAGGAAGCTGTAGGTGAATGGAGAACAGGACTTTGAGTGCCTGGATATGGGAGAAATAGAGAGGGTAATGGAAAATGTCTCTGAGGTTGCAAGTCTGGCAAATAGTGAGGGAATAATTCAAAGGGGATTTTCTTATTGCTTAGCAAACTTTTGGATGTTTTCCCTAAATTTTATCTCTATCGCTCTCCTGGCTAGTAGGACTCTGAGCACTGTGTTAGCCACTAGTAAAAACACGTCCTAAAACTCCACATCTTCTCCCCCATCACTGGTTTCTAGAGGGATATATAAGTAATGAATTCATTAGTTTGGGTATACAGCACGGTTAACTCTTTACATCCACGTCAAATATTAAGTTGTGAGCCATAATTTAAAATGGAAAGTAACGTAAAAGTTCAATAAGCCCAGAAATAAGAATCCCTCTCTGGTTTTCTCTTTCTTTCTTTCTTTCTTTCTTTCTTTCTTTCTTTCTTTCTTTCTTTCTTTCTTTCTTTCTTTCTTTTTTTTTTGATTCTTTACCTACTCTGTTGGATTCTTTAGAGTACACTGTAATGGCTCCTGAATTCCATAAGGTGGCATAATCCACCAGAGTGAAAAAGGAAACTGCTTGTCCGCTATTTCAGGTAAACAGATAGATAAACCCTTTGCTTTTATTCACAGCAAGTATAATGTTAATCATAGAAGACTTTCCTGGAAATGAAAATGGTCTTTGAGGGTTTTAATGACTATTGACTAGTAATGGACAAACATCAAAAGGCTTGGCTGCTTGCCTACAAAATTGGACTGGACACCTTGTGAACAAATAAACAAATCTTGTACATGTTAGGGATTCCTAGGTTCTCTGGGTTAATACTACGGAAACACCAGAGCACAGCCAATTCCCAGTGGGCAGCAGCGAGCCCAGCACTGCCACCTGCTGTGCTTTGAGGGAAGAATGTAGGCTTTCTACCAAGCACTGCTTTGAGCTGCCCAGGAAGGGGACACCTACATGGCAGCTGGAGGTGCCATTGCCAGCTCAGGTAGACATGAGCTTTGATGGAGCTAGCATGCTAAAAATAGTAATGTAACATGGTAGTGCAGGCAGTGGCACAGACTCACTGCCTGAGTACTTAGGGTCTCAGCCAGGATGGCACTCAGGTGCTAGCCTGTGCCACAGCCCAGAATAATGCATTCTAGAGCCACAATCCTGCAGACAGGGCCGGCTCCAGGCACCAGCGTAGCAAGCAGGTGCCTGGGACGGCCAATGAAGAGGGAGGCGGCACGTCCGGCTGTTCGGCGGCAATTCGGCGGCGGGGCTGTCACTCCCACTCGGAGCGAAGGACCTGCCGCCAAATTGCCGCCGTAGAACGAAGTGGCGGAAGAGCTGCTGCCGATCGCGATCACGGCTTTTTTGTGTGTGTGTGTGTGTGTGTGTGTGTGTGCTTAGGGCGGCAAAAATGCTAGAGCCGGCCCTGCCTGCAGACCCTTATGCACCATGCTTAGCTTTAAGCACAGGGGTCATCCCATTGAAGCCAATTTTGTGCTTAAAGTTAAGCATGCTCTAAGTGTTTGCGGCGGTGGGGGGAGTCTACGGTATCTACAGCAAAGCCATAGTCAGAAAGAGGCCTTTGCAGGCTGCACAGAGTTTGTAAAGGCAAATAAATGTTTATAATAACACCATCAATTTGAAATCTAATCAGTTTTCTGAATGAGTAGGAAATAAAATCCATTATGATGCTTTTACAATCATATTTTTTCTATTTTTAAAATCCCTTTCTCCCATCCACCACTGTGTGAAAGACCCCCACAAATAACAGGTTGTTTCCCTTTTTCTAACTTACGTGTATAGAGCTCCTGCATACTAATAATAAGTAGCTTTGTTATGAATGTTCATTGTGTATCAAAGATAAAACTGAACCAAGTGCCACTGCACATGTTAGAAAACAGCTACCAGGATAAACTTATCAGCCTGTTTTCTTCTGCTTGCTCAAGATTCAGACAAGGCCTTTAGTTTAAAACAATGTCATTTTGGTCATTGAAAATCTGCAACACCACAAGGTGGCAGTAAAAATACTTTTTACAACAATTCAGGACTTCCTCAGTTATGTGAAAAGTTAATGCACCTGCAGTTCTACTGTAGAGCTTATGGGGACCCTAAACATTTCTCTTATGCCATCAGAATGACAAACACAGTCAAAATACCACCACTGGTGTCAAAAAATATTAGTAAAATTAGTCAAACAATTAGATCAACTTAAATCAAGAATCTAGGCAATGTCCTTATTTAAATATACAATATAGGCAAACAATACAGAATTCCTTAATATTTAGATTGAAACCTTTCCTTTCATATTAGCAGCAAAAAAGACTGAATATGATAGAAAATTGGAAACATCAGCCACATTTAACTTGTCTTGTATAAAATAAAATAAGGATTAAGATGTAAATGCATTTGGTATAAACGAACCGATCCTCCCAATGTATCTATTACTTTATACTGTGGAACTGCTTGCATGGCAGGGTTCTGCTCTTTGTGAGTAAGGGTGGCAGACTCTACCCCCTAAGAATTAATGGCCCAAATCCTTCTGCCGCTAGAGACAAATGGACAGTTTGTCCATTGGATTGGGCTCTAAATTGCTGTTGCTTTTAAGTGACTGCCCAACCAGGAGGGTGTGGAAAGGGCCACGTTGCAGCAAGAGTCCCCAGGAAGAATTCTGACTGACAGTGAGAATATCTCCTTCAGGCTTCTGGTTGAGTGCACACTGCAGTGTCAGCTCACCCATCTTTTCAATGTGTGCAGCCGACTCTGCTGGCCAGGTATAGAGTGTGTGTATATGGGTGAGGGGCAGAGGGAGATGACTCATCCAGACTCTGCCCGTCATTGCCACTGCCACCTGACTAGCTAGCACCTGATAGGGTTTAGCAGGGGACCCTGCTCATGCTCACAACCTGAATTATGCCTGGCCACCATGCAGCAGGCACAAGGATGGAGGTACTTGTTGGTAGAGTATCGATATACCATAAACCCAGTTTTATCAGTCAGTCTCAATGAAGTAACTTCAATTAGTTGAGTGTCAGTGTAACACCGACAGACCCCGATTGTCAGTGGGCGGGATCGAACCTCGGACTTCTGGAGCTTAGTGCATGAGCATCTACCGCAAAAGCTAAAAGCCAACTGGCTCCTAGCTAAGGCTGTAGAGCAGACTCATTTAACTCTCTCTAAGGCTATGTCTACACTACTGCGGTAAGTCGACCTACGCTACGCGATTCCACCTAATGTAGCTGGAGTTGACATACCTTAGGTCGAGTTACCACAGGGTCTACACCGTGGGAGGTCGATGGGAGAAACTCTGCCGTTGACTTACCTTACTCTTCTCATCAGGGGTAGAGTACAGGGGTCAACTGGAGAGCAATCTGCAGTTGATTTGATGGGTCTTTACTAGACCCACTAAACTGACCCCCGGTGGATCAATCTCAGAGCGTCGATCCCCGCTGTAGTGTAGACCTACCCTACATGGTCTCGGTGCCACTAGATGGGACAGAACACCACACCCAGAAGGTGTGTGGGTTACATCAGCACCATCTTTCTTTTTGTTCTGCAGAAATTCTACATCTTACAATCTTACACTTAACTAATGGTATATTTCCTATGAGAATACTATACCCTACACAGAGTTTGCTTAGGGGTTCAGATGCTGCACACACAATTCTATGTTTGTCAGACAAAAATGTCACACATTTTAATTAATAGGAACTTGCAAAAATCAGAACACACACAGCAGCATTAAACCCTATATTCTGCTGGAATCATCTTCTATTGTAAATCTTATTATTTACAGACAGGCATAAACAACATGGCACTTCACAGGACCTGTTAAAAGACAGAACGAAGGGCCTAATCCAAAGTCCACTGAACTCAGTGGAAAGATTCCTACTGACTTTAGTAGGTTGTGGATCAAGCCCTAGTGGTGCTGGATAGCAATTCTTCGAGTTCTACTGGTCTACAAGTGACAGGCTATAAAATTAGATTCAGCCAGTTGGCTGTCCTCCCCATAGCATTGTCACTAATGAGCTGCTATCTGTGCGGCTTCTATACAGCTGCTCCATCAAAAGTTTCAATAAAGTTTATCCAAATGTTTAAACCGTGTTAAGACTTTTGATGGAGCAGTCCCTGTGGGCTGTAGAGGAGACTAGCACAGCATGTACAGTGGGGAATAGAGCAGGCTGGTGGACTTGAAGGCTGTATGAACAGCAATTTCAGATCCTTCTAGCAATAGACCTCAAGTACAAATCACAAACGGAGACTATATACCAGCATTTCCTAGGAAAGCCTCTGCTTTGATCTAGAGGAATAAGAGTTATTTTCACAAATTAAGCATGACAGAATAGCCCATGGCAGAGGAAAACAAAATAAATAAACCTGAACACAAGAAAAGCTGTTTGAAAAGGTATATCATTCTATAATGCATTTGCCCTTTGCTTCCTAAGTGAAAGTAGTGTAGAGAAAAAGCGTGGCGGAGGGGGGCAGTTTAAAATGTGTGAGGGGGGGGGGGACTGACAGTGGGAGGATGAATATGCTCCGAGGAACTGTGTTAGAAAAATTTTCAAAGAGAATTCCAGAAATGACAGGGGTTTAAACAGATGTATTTTTCTCTAGGTTTGAATCATAGGCAGCTAGAGACTTGAATTTGCATGTCCTGAAAGTTTCTCTGTTTTCCTGATCCTTTGTGGTACAAAATGAAAAAAAAAAAGTAATTTATTTCCTAAAAATTCCACTCTGTGGGTATGTCTACACTACAGGATTAATCCGAATTTATATAATTCGAATTTAGGAAACCGATTTTATAAATTCGAATGTATTCGGCCACACTAGGCACCATTAATTCGGTGGTGTGCGTCCAAGCTACCGTAGTAGCATCGATTTCCAGAGCGTTGCATTGTGGGTAGCTAATAACATTGAATTGCCAATAACTTCGAATTGCGGCCACACTAACCTTAATTCGGATTAACAATACCGATTTTGACGCTACTCCTCTCGTCGAGGAGGAGTACAGAAATCGAATTAAAGGGCTCTTTAATTCGAATTAAATGGCTTCGTTGTGTGGACGGGTCAAGCGTTAATTCGAATTAAAGCAGCTAAATCCGAATTAAAGTCGTAGTGTAGACCAGGCCTGTGTCTGGATTGACCACCTGATCTTCACTCACAGACGGGATCCTTTGAGCATGAATCTTCAAAGGGTGGGAGGAGTTCAGCATTCTCCAAAGCACTGTCACCCACCCACCTCTTCTCTGGGCCCTGCACAGAGCTACTGCAGAGCTGGCTTCTGTGCAAGAAGAAGGGCAGAGACTAGAAGGGCTCCAGGAGGAGTGAATGGGATGAGGGAAATGCACACAATTCCTGTCTGGCCCCATGGAGTTTACCTGGGCTACTCTGTGGTCCTGTGGGCTCTGAAGGGTGGAAAGGCTGTCAAAGTCATGGGACTTCCACACAAAGAACCCTTGTCTCCTTTGGATATCTTGGTCTCTGCACATTTGAGAACAGGCTCTGACAAGATGATGCAGGAAATATCTGCAAAGAGGACCCTCAAAGAGATTACCTACCTCAGAGCCCATTTCAGTGGGTTTTAGTGTTGGGAGAGGTGGGGATCTGAAGCTCCATGGCTTTTTACTTCCCCATTCTCTTCCTTGATCCATTCTCATCGATTGGGGTCTTTCATTGACTGTCAGCATCCAGAACAGTCATCTTTGACACCGATCCACTCTCATGTGAACTCCAGCCTACAGGTGAGCATCACTACAGTGTGTCTTGGGAAATCCACTACTGTACTTTCACATGCTAGTATAGCAGTTGATTTTATAAAATGCTTCCCAGTGCAATCCCATGCATTCCAGATTACCACTGAGTGCTTTGATTCGGGTGGACACCAACTGAAACAAATAAACAGGATTTGGATTCTATTATAAAACTGACACCTCTCCCTTTCTGTAGGGCATGCTGAAATAAGTAGCTTTTCATTTTAGTAGGCAGGAGTTCTTCTGTATAATCTTCACGCGAGGATGTATTGGAGGCCACACCATACTCCCAAGTGAGAGAGGCTTGCTGTCAAAAATAAATAATTATGTGTGTTAAGTCACCAAGTATTTGAGAAAATAGTGTCTGTTGCAGTACTGAGTAAGATGTGGCTTAACCCCCTAGTAGCTGGTATTATTTCCTAGTGGTTAATAAATTGGGAAAGGGGAAGATTTTGAGAGGAACTGTCTCAAGGAAAAAGGAAAGATGCTGGGAAATCACTTTTAACTGTTCTGTGTCATGAAATCTACTTTTGGGGGGGAACAATTTTTATAGTGTGTATTTTTTGGAGGTGAAAGTTTACATTATTATAATGTATGACTATTTCTAGTTGTCTCACCATGATTGTGGTTCTATTGTGTGCATATTAAGTACTTCCAAATGGGAAATGTCTTACTTCCATTAGGACCAAATTATTATTAGTTGTTTTACAATAACCTGGAGAGTTCGTCTCCACTGGAATAAAAAACCTGCAGCACTGAATCTCAGAGTCCAGGTCAATTGACTCAGGCTTGTGGAGCTCAGACTGTGGGACTAAAAATAGCCATGCAGATGTTCTGGCTTGAGCTGGAGCCTGAGTTCTGAGACCCACCCCACTTGTGGGGTGTCAGAGCCCGAACTCCAGCCTGAGCCCAAAAGTCTACATTGCAACTTTTAGCCCCATAGCCTGAGCCCCACAAGCCCAAGTCAACTGATCCAGACCAGCCATGGCCATGCCAGAGGTCTTTTATTACAGTGGGGATATACCATTAGTAGCAACAGTGAAGATCAGGCCATGTTGTGCTAGGCACTATTGAAATCAGTGGGTGTAAGGCACCTAACTCATGCAGGTGCTTTCAAAAAAACACTTGGTGCCTATTTGCATCTTTAGGTGCCTAAATACCTTTGAAAACCTGTCCTGAAGTTTCTTCCCCAAAGTCACACTACAAGCCAGTGACTGAGCCAGAAGCAGACGTCAGGTCCCCCTGAATCCTAGTCTAGTGCCCCATCTACAGAATCACACTGTCCTGGACAAACCCCATGGCTTACAGAAGAGCCATTGGGGAGATCTTAAAGAGCCAAAAGACTCTCATTGACTTCAGTGGGCTTTGGGTGATGACTAATACAACAGAACTGGTGTGGTTCTGCTATATAGTGGTCCCTCCTGTGACAGGCCATGCCAGAGTATCAGGCAGTGATTTATGGTAGCTTTTGCCATGCTACCATTGAGAGAGGGCAGGAGATGGAAAATGGAAGATGCAAGATCAGAAGAACCTTCACTATGTGGATTCACTGCCGGTCCCCTTTACAGAATGTACAGGCTGTGGACATGACTGTAGGAGTAAGTCTGCAGTAGAAGGCTGTGGAGTGAAAGTACTGGGTGTGAATATGACTGGTGGCTTTCTTCCCAAATTGTCTCAGAGAACCAGTTCACACAGCCTGTTTACTTGTTCTTTGTACAGGGATCTAAATTCCTCCCTTAGGAAGTTGTAACCTTACAATCATTAACAAATGAAGACGCTGAGGTATTCTACTTCTTACCTAATGTAGCATGTGATTAATTCTGTGGTATAATTTATTTGTAGTTATACATTTTTATCAGGTAAATTAGGGAATTAGCATTCTAGAAGACTGTAAATTGGGGATTTCAGAGGGAGATCAGTGTAGGATATTAATTCACTGCTGCACTTCAGAATAAATCTGTTTATATTTTGAGAGACTCAGTTGCAAATCCCTAAAGGCAGCAAACCAAGTTTACCTACTTCATTTCTAAAAGATATGCTCCTGGTGGGGGGAATTCTATGGCCTTTGCTATACAGAAGGTCAAACTAGATGATCACAATGCCCCCTTCTAGCCTTGGAATCTATGAATGTATGCACTTTGTGGCAGGGACTATATCTTTGTACAGGATTGTAGTACAATGCTCTGGGCCTCTGGGCACTAACACAGTGCAAATAATGATGTCATGAGTGGGGTTAAACATTGCTGTTATGAGTCAGGCACAACCACCACTCTACATTCAGCATAAATGTAAAAAAGCCATTGTAAAGAAATGGCTGAAACCATAGCAGTGACATCCCAAATATAGGGACCTGGAAAAGCTTGAGTAGAAGTTGAACCATGTGGTCAAAGGGGTTTCAAATGCAGGGCCAGGGTTTGGATTGATGGAATTGTTTTTGTGTGTGAGAGAGAGAAAGACACAGCACATGAGAGACACACAGAGAGACAGAAGCAGAAATAAAGCCAAGCAGACAGTAACAAAAGTCTGGGTAATGTGGCTCTGAGAGGAAGTGTTTCATCACAGAGTGCTACCTGGAAAGACAGGCTTGGAACGGTGAGCAAAGAAATTGCCTCCTGCTGTTGATTCCTACTGTGTTCAGGGAAACAGGACTTTATGTATAATCTCAGTAAATAAGCTAAATTGAATCAGAGAAATAACTGATTATCATCAATTTCTCCTCCTAACTAGAACACCCCACAACACGCTGACATTTTGATTAGCTGCTCAGGTAAAAAAGAGTTACAATAATAAATAATAACAATATAATAATAAATAATGAGTTATTGATAGCTTTAGGATTAAGGAATGTTAGCTGATATAAATTGGTGGACATTGACTTGAGTGACATTATTAAAATAGACACCAGTTGAGAATTTGGCATAGAGTCTTTAAACATGAAATTGTTGTCAGTAATACAGATGTTGTGCTTAAAAATAAATTTTAGATAAGATAAATAATTAAGGTAATCTCATTGCCTGCAGTATGCCCTAATATTTCTATAGGTTCAATACAGGAAACACCTTGAATGTTGCAAATACTGATATTACCTAACTGCAAATATCTAGTTAGGCCCTCATGTAACCCCTGCTAAAGTCAATAGGAAGATTCCCAATTCATGCAGTTCAGTTCCATGAGACTTTATTGGCATGACAAGCGGTGTCAATAAAGAGATGGAGCCCTCAGGAATCTGTCAAAGGTAGGATAGGGCCACACGGTGTTTGGGGTTGTATGCCTGGAGTCCGTTTGTCATTATTGTCCATTCCTGGTCCATTGGCAGGTTGCTATGTAGCATGATGTCATTACTTCAGTGAAGGTGAATTGACCCCTTTGCTATTATCTAAGGCAGGAGTTCTCAAACTTCATTCCACCGCAACCCCCTTCTGACAACAAAATTACTACATGACCTCAGAGGTGGGGACCATAGCCCGAGCCCCACCGCCTCAAGTGTGGGGGAGAGAAGGCCAGAGCTTGAGTCCTGCCCCCTGGGTGTGGGGGAGGGGGGGCTGGAGCCCTAGCCCCGCTGTCCTGGGTGTCGGGGAGAGCTCGGGCTTCAGCTTCAATCCTGGGTCCCAGCAAGTCTAATGCTGGCCCTGGTGACCCCATTTTAATGGGCTCGTGACCCGCTTTGGGGTCCCAACCCACAGTTTGAGAATGGCTGAGCTAAGGCAATGGGCACATGTTTAAGGGCTTTGACTGTACTTCACAATTGTGGCAAACAGTAGAGCTCCATTCCGCTCAGAAAGTGGAGTGCAGTTTAACAGTTAGCAAATGAAACTATACAGTTTATCCAGTTGATCCCTAAGACACAATGCAATGCAAATAAAATATTCATAGCACTGAGCAGTTTCAAACAGGTGAAAAACAAATGACTTTTTGATGATTAAAAATATGAACATTCCCAAAATTAGATACAGTATACAATTAGCTAACTAGCTGCTGGCTAAAATAGAAATACCCTAAAATAAATCAAATGAAAAAAATGAGCCAGTAAGTTGCTAGAAGGATACAAAGCATCCCTAGCAAAAGAGAACAGAGAATAATTCACAGGAAAAGGTAAGCTCATGGAATAAGGGAGAGGTAATGTGCTAAGAGACTCTAAGCTTCTGTTTGTGCTATAAGCATACTCTGTGCTGCATGTTTAAGAAGAAAGATTTGAAATGATATAATTGTAATTAGCAAATATGTCTGTGCTTTCGGCAGACTCTCTGCTTTGCTCCTTTTGTGCCGCTCAGGCAGGGCAAAGGGAACAGAGACAGAACTTAAACCATTAGATAGGGAGACCCTTGACATGAGAGATCCCATAGGAAGAGGAGACTCAGTGTAGCCACCTTCTATGCCACAACCTTTGATGCAGGAGGCATGTCTGGGGGAGGGTGGGTATTGGGGGAACAGCTGGTGCACGTCATGCTCTAGCAATCCCCAGTTAGAGTAGCCTGCTGTGCCTGGCAGAGAATCTGGAAGACATAACCAGCTTCCTGACAATCTTTATCTCTGGTACATCCGGCCAAATTCTCTGGGTGCAGCATAGAGTTAACAATAAAAGCCAGACACCCCACTATGTGCACGCTATTAGCTACACTTGGGAATGCATCAGTTAGAGTCAAACTTTAAAGAAAGATCCCTCTTGCCTTCAAGTTACTTGTCTCCATACTGATGGAAAATGGATGAGCCAAGTAGCTTTGAGAGGTGTGCTCTCCTTTGGAGGAATGCAGGGAGAGAGATACCCAGCATATGATATGTGAGTTTAGAGGCTTGATGTGCATATGTATTCATATTTGCAAACAGCATGACTTTCATAATAGCATAAACCCCACAGAAGTCATCATGAAAAAAGTCTAACAGCAAAGAATGTTAATGTTAGACTAAGGCCCAGGGATTTGGGAGATGTTAATTTTTGCATGCTACAACTGCAGCATCAGAGCAGAAGCTGCAGCATGGCGTCTTGGCAAGAGAAGCAGCAGGAGAGGCTGCAGACCTTAGCAGATGTTTGTGACCTGTGTAATTGTGACAGCCTCTCTGACATCATGTGGTTCTCTTTTAAAAATGTATTGACAGAGTATGCTGGAGGTCACCGGGAGAGATGCTAGATTTTAATGGTCTACTCACACTGTGAGTTTGATTCCATAATTTATCACCCCCAAAGGCTTAAACACTACTAAAACAATCATTAATACCTAGAAAATAACACCTCTCGATTACTGGTTAACTAATATGTGGACAAAGTGAGCCACATACTCGAAAGTATTTGCAGGCAGAGGAGATGGATAAAGGCCCTGGGAGGAAATAATTGGCAGCAGAGACACAGAAAGAACGCAAGAAGAAATACAGCTCAAAAGGATCTCAGAGGCAGTAATTCAAAAGTTTATAGTAAAATCTCCTCAGCTGAATCTCAAGCAACTGGTCCTTCCAGACTACCCAGTCATAAAGAGAGGCTATCTGCTTTGGGGCATAGAGGTAAATAGATCAAAACAGATAATAGTGAAAATGTGAAGACTGACAATAAGAAAGGTATTGAGTAGAGAAATAAATATTTCACATTTGTCAGGAGCCACATGGAACATTTTATTCTCATGCCCATCAACTCTATACTCACATATACTGATACCCAATTTAATCACCCTACCCCATGCTCAGTAAAGTAACTGAAAAGTGAATTCACCAGTAGTGATTTTTGATCATTATCTAATATCATTAAGAAGGTTCAGGAAAGAGACAGGAAACAGAAATTGGAGATTTCAATTCATCTTTATTAAAAGATAATTTCTGTGTTCAAACAGTTCATGAAGAGCTAGAGTTGCACATGAGGATTAATAAAGGAACCATTAACCTTACTATGGTTTGGAACACTGTGAAAATGGCAGTGAGAGGACTGATTACAAAGTATTACAAAAAACAACCAATTGTACTTTGGGGGCCAAATAAAGAACGGGGAAGGTAATTAAAAGAGACAAGATTAACTCATAGGATGGTCTCCTTATGGAAAAGCTGATTAAATTTCCAACAGCAACAACAACAACAAAAATAGACTGAATTGGAGAATTTACTTAAATGGTCTCTTTCCATTGTGCATCAAAGAATATTTATTACCATGGGGAGAGAGCAAAAGAATAAAAATCAACACCAAAAATACACCATTATAAACCATAAAGATGATCCTGCCAACTGTTCAAAACACATTATTCAAAAATAGAAGGGGGGTTATTGAATTTTATTTAAATTAAAAATCACGGGGTGTAAAGGAGTTATATAAAGCTGGAGCTGCTAATAGAGAATATCTAGTTAGCCCCATAATGGGGAGTGAAATTAATAATGTGCTAGACTCAGGAAAGGCAAATCCCCAGTGATGAAAACTTCTCATAGGCATTTTATTTATATTTTAGGGAACATCTGTCACTCCTGATATTACAAATTGTTAACTGATTTACTATAGTTAATTACCCTCCATCAGTGAATAATGTGTCCATAATAGTGCTTGGAAAAGCTAAATAGCAACACCATCCTGTGTGGCTCTTAAGTCCTGTTACATGAATAAATTGATTGTACTTGCTAAAGAGCTCTTGATCTATCAAATCCCATAACACCCCATAATGTTCTTTTTTGGGGAATGAAAAGTTAAACTGAGTCTCTGAGTAGATGATCATTTTCAGATCCATGGAAACCCAAGTCTTCGATTCCTCATGGAGATATTGGTAGGTATTTATTCAGATTTAGTATTTATAAAGACAAATCAGAAATGGTGCCCTGGGCTCACAATGTGATAAAAGTCCCAATGGAAGACTTGGATTTTGCTTGGAAAAAAGTTACACTAAAATATCGTTATTATGAGCATCTAAGTAAAATTGTTCTATCCAGCAAAGGGTGTACAATATGGCTAAGAAAACCAGCTCCCTTAGCAAGGAGTGGCTTTAAACATGTAATCTTTGCTTATCTATCTCATGCTGATAACCTTTTCATTTTCTAACTCGTGGATGCTATTATAAACTCTTGAGTGAAATCCTGGCCCCACTGATGTCAATGGCAAAATCCTATTGACTTCAATGAGGCCAGGATTTCATCCTCTATATTCTATACTAGTCTGTTTCTCAAACACACATACCTTTGTTTTTGTTTTTTTAAAAGCGAGCCTATATTTTAGCCCACAGATTGGTGCATTCAGCTAAGCCAAAACAAACCACAGGAGGAGCAAACCACATCTTAGTCATTTTCCTGCTGAAATACTTTATGGCTTTATCTTCACCTATTTGCAACCCCGACTGAATGGACTTGCTTTACATATGATGGGTGTGTATGCGTGTGTAGTAAATTGTTAGTTTCTCACCAACCTCCTAATACACCATGGAACCAGGAGCCTGCTACATATCTCCCAACATAGACAGTGGGTAGAGCAGGATATTTCCTGCCCCCAGTGCTGTAATATTAATAATTTAAGTATGGAGAAGCTCAGTCTTTGATCCTCCATGTGAGTTTCCCTTTCGTGCTTTATATACATTTGGTGGCTGTTCTTTCTAACTTTGGTAACATTGATTCACTTTGAATGGTCACACAGAAAATAGTAGAGATCTCTCTCTAAGGAGTGAGTTCATTGTAATTATAGACAATCTCCCTGCCTAGGAGAGCAGTAGCTTTCCCCATTTTTGCAAAGCCGATTTATGTATTATAAGCACTAATGTGCAGTTGGTTCATAGCAAAGCCTCTAGGGACAGTGTAACACTTGTTCATAAGTATTTAATACCTGCTTTGTCTATTTGAAAGTAAATCCTCTGAGATTTCCAATCCCATAATGACCAGGTGGGTGTATTGTAATTTAGTTTAAAACCTTCAGTCGTCCCATAATCTTTAATTTACTTTATCATATTTGGTAGAGGAACAATATAATTTGATGCTGTTTACATAATAATTCCATCTGCAAACAAATTTATTTTTCATTTTGCCTTGCCAGTGAAATTTCCTTTACATCCAGCTCAAAGGGGAGGCAGCTTTCTCCTCGCACCTGCTACTTCATCCCTAATTGGCTCATCCTATCCTGCTGAACCCCAGACTCCAATGTGACACATGGCTAGGGCACAGAGAGGAGGAGGGGAAGTCTTTGGTACCTCATTTTGTTTTGTTTAAGGATTATTTGACCATGACAGTATCAATTGTGGGTTAAATAACCTAGTGGGTTCCACAAAGCAACTGGGCTATACATTAGGACAGTGGGTTGCACAGCTGTAACTGAGATCTATCTATATCTGTCTTGGTTTGCAGTGTAGAAACACTGCTTGGGGTAAGGTTTTTGTTATTTTTTTTGGAGGGGGTAGGGTGTGGAGAATAGGGAGAATGCTGGTGTTATGAACGTCATTATGGTCAGGGTGGAAAATGTTCAGGACAGAATCTGGCGCTCAGTGAAAGATGAGAAGTATACAGGAGTTGCAAGTGCGAGTTTTGGAGGGGGTAGATGAGGACCCTATGCTTGGAGGTAGAGAAACTTGATGAGTTGTGTGTTCAGTTTGTTTGTTCTCTGTGAGGGTTGTTGTGACTGGGCTTTTGGCCCCCTAAACAGGCCAGGTGGTACAGATCTGTTTGTTATGTCTCACTGAGGGCCAGGTGGCTGGGACCCTTGGGTCTGTGATCATCCCTGGGGTTTGAAGTTTCTGAGTGATTAATCCCTCCATGTTAGAGAGGGGGTGGAGTTGAGCTGTGAGGCTTAGTGTAGTAGGTACAGTTCTATATTCAGTGCTGTGATGGACAGTGCTGGAACAGTGGTTGTGACCTGCCACAGATGTGCCATGTTTTCTTTCCTACCTGAAGCCAGAAGACACTTCCTCTGTATGAAGTGCACGTTAGTGGCTGTTCCGGAGGAAAAGACTTGTGGTTGGGAAGGACAAGTACTGATTGTTCAGTGCATCAGAGAGGCTGAGGGGTATTGGTCGCCCAGCCTGGGAAGCATCAACGCCCCCAATTCAAGAAAGAAAGGAACTGGGAATGAAGGTTCCAGAAAGAGTGGAAACCAAAGAGGAGGCTGGGCAGTTCATAAGCACCAGAGGTAAGGGGACCAGGTGCCATTATAAATGGCTGGAGATAGACACGGATGAGGCTGTGATTATCAGAGAGAAGAGGACCTGGAGGAATTCTACAGAGCTAGAAGCATCCAATCATTATAGGTTCTCCGCATATAAACTGCAGAAAATGTCTCTTAAGATCCAATTGGTCAAATGAAATGGAGAGGTGTATGGGACATACTTGAGGATGACTGCTCAGTCAGTGGTGTAGTAGTAAAAAGCAAAGTGGGTAAACTACCTAAACTAAACTTCATATTACCCAAATGACAAGTAGGTAAACTCCATAATACTCAAAGAGATTTCCAACCATCCAAAGAACACAGGCAATCTTTGCTGATGATTCTATACTAAGAGGAACAGAAAGAACATTGTGCAAGGGACAGGCAGACAACAGGATGGCATGCTGGAGCCAAGCTATGGTGTCTTCCTGGAGCCAAGACCCTTGACATCACTCGAAGATTGGATAGGCTTCTGAAGTTAGTGCTGACAAGCACCCGTAGCAGTGATCTTTTACTGCTAACAACACTGCTTCATGGGATACCTCACACATTATAGATAACTTCAGGGAACCCAGAAGGATGCTGAAGTAGAAGACTGTGCAAGTGATCTTATCAGACATCCTGCCTGTTCAGTAAGCAAAGCAAGGTACAAGGCAGAAGACTCTGTAAATGAACCGCTGGCTAACTAAGGGGTGAAAGGTAGAGAGGGTTTTTGTTTTATGGAACGTTTGTCCACCTTCCATGGAGAAGGAGGACTGTCCAGTTTGGATGAGTTCCACCTCATTAGAAGGAAAACCAGTCTTCTAGGAGACAGGTGAGGAGGGCGTTAAGCTAACAACAAAAGGAGAGGGTACAAAAAAGGGGGGAGACAAATGAGTATTCATTTAGCATGAAATCAAGATGTCAAGAGCAAAATCAGCCAAGGCACCAAGGAACAGAAAGAGAAGAAATTATTTAATTGCCTATAGACCAATGCCAGGAGCCTAGGTAATAAACAAGAGGAATTGAAATTGTTCCTTTATTAGTATAAATTTAACCTAGTCAGTACTGCAGAAACTGGTGGGAAGATTTGCATGACTGGAATGTTAAAATCACAGGCAGGGCCGGCTCTAACTTTTTTGCTGCCCCAAGCAGCAAAAAAAAGTGCCGCCCCCGAGCCCCCCCCCCCCCGCCGAGCGCCGCCCCGCGCCCACCCCCGAGCGCCGCGCCCCGCGCCGCCCCCCCGCCGAGTGCCGCCAGAGCCCGCCCCCCCCCCCCGCCGAGCGCCGCCGGAACCCCCCCCCCCAGCCCCGCGCCGCCCCCCTGCCGAGCGCCGCGCCGCCGGAGCCCGCCGAAACACCCCCCCCCCAAGCGCCGCGCCACGCGCTGCCCCCCCGCCGAGCGCCGCGCCGCCGGAGCCCGCCCCCGCCCCCCGCCGAGCGCCGCCGGACCCCCCCCCCAGCGCCGCGCCCGCGCCCGCGCCACCCCCACGCCGAGCGCCATGCCGCCGGAGCCCGCCCCCCCCCCGCCGAGCGCCGCGCCGCCGGAGCGCCCCCCCCCGCGGAATGCCACGCCGCGCTCCCCCCCACCGCCCCTTACCAGGTGCCGCCCCAAGCATGTGCTTGGGTGCCTGGTGCCGGCCCTGATCACAGGGCATAATCTATTTAGATGGAAAAATCAGGCAAAAAGGCGGGGGGAAATGGCTCTTTGTGTCAAAAATGGCAATATCAATGACAATTTGGATGCAAATGATTTTGATTGGTTATGTATCAATGTTCTAACACATAAAGCAAAAGATATGGTACTAGTTGGTGTCTGATACAGACCACCAAGAAAACAGGATATCCCGCTCCATAAACACCTATATGTAGAGAGTAAGAAAACAAAACAAAAGAGTGTTATCATGGGGGACTTCAATCCGAATGTTATATGCGAGAGATTTCCTGCTGTCAGTTCTAAAACATCCTTTGAATTTCTAAAAATTATAGGTGACAACTTCTTAACTGTGTCACATGAAACAGCGGGGAATTCTATATTAGACCTCATCTTGACTGATAAAGAAGAATTGATCACAGAACTAAACGTTAGTGGTTGCTTAGGTGCAAGTGATTATGACTTGATCACATTTGTGATTTGCAAACAGAAAAGACGTCCAAACCAGTTGTATATATACTTGTTGCTTTAAAGGGGCCAGTTTCACAAAGCTGAAAATAATTATGAGCCATATCAGCAGGGAGAATGTAAACTGAAAAATGTGAATGATAATTGGAAATTGTTGAATTACACTTTATTTTATGCCCCAACAGCTGCAATCAAGAATTAATATTACACTGGTTAAAAATCCAGCCTGGCTTAAAGGGGAAGTGAAAGCCGTAATAAAAAAATTGAAAACTCAACATATAACAAATGGAATGAAGGGGAAGTTGATTGCAGTGAATATAAATTAGGACCTAGGAATTACATAAAATTGATAAGGGTAGCAAAAAGACACAATGAAACATATATGGCCAGCAGAGTTAAAGACAATAAAAAGGAGTTTTTGAAAGTTTATTAGGAACAAAGAGAATTCTAAAAATGGTATAAATCTGTTACTTGATGGAAATGGGCGAACTGTCAATAATAAGGCAGGCAAGGCAGAAGTGTTCAATAAATATTTCTGTTATGTTTTTGGGAAAAAGTCAGATGATGTATTCATGTCATGTGATGACCATGACATATTTTCCATTCCATCAGTAACTAAGAACGATGTTAAACAGCAGCTATAAAAATCAGACATTATTGTGCATCCAAGAGTTTTAAAATAGCTGGTTGAGTAGCTCTCAGGACCATTAATGTTTATTTTCAATAACTCTTGGAACAATGGGGAAGTTCCAGAAGACTTCAAGAAAGTTAATGTTGTGACAATATTTAAAAGGATAAATGGGGTGACTTGGGTAATTTCAGGCCTGTCAACCTGACACAGATCCCAGGCAAAATAATAGGACGGCTGATGTGGGATTTGATTATCAAAGAATTAAAAGAGGGTACTATATACTAATAGATCTTGTCAAACTAACTTAGTATCTTTTTGTGATGAAATTACAAGTTAGGTTGATTAATGTCATAGTCCTGATGTAATATACTTAGACTTCTGTAAGGCATTTGACTTGGTACCGCATGGCATTTTGACAAAGAAACTAGAATAACACAAAATTAACATGGCACATATTAAATGTATTAAAAATAGCTAATTGATAGATCTCAGAATGGAATTATGCAACTTTATTCATCATTGAGGGGATGTGTTTCTACTGGGGTCCTGCAGGGATCAGTTCTTGGCCCTACACTATTTAACATTTTTAATAATGATCTGAAAGAAAACATAAAATCATTATTGATAAAATTTTCAGATGACACAAAGATTGGGGGAGTGGTAAATAATGACGTGGGCAGGTCACTGATACAGAACATTCTGGATTGCTTGGTAAACTATGCCTTAGCAAACAACGTGTTTAGAGCCCTGCGCATATAAATACATAAATTTATATCCACGGATGTGGATTTCCATGGATATAAATTGGTATCTGCAGGGCTCTCCCAGGAACCGCTGCAGCGAAAGGAGCAGAACGTGGGGCTGCCGCTCCCAGGAGCCAGCACACTACACTGGCAGCTTCTCCCACGTGGCTGTACCACCCCCAGCCCTGTCCCTGACCTTTCCACGCAACTGTCTGCGTCTCCTGTCTGGGGTCAGTATAGTAGACCAGAGAGAGATCTAAAATTATTCAAATAGGTGGAAGTTGAAGCTAGACAAATTCAGACTAGAAATAAGGTGCAAATTTTTAACAGTAATGATTGTGGTGACTTTTCCATCACTGGAAATTTTAAAATCAGGACTGGATGTTTTTCTAAAAGATATTCACTGGTTCAACCACAACTATTAGCCTTGAAGCAGGAATTACTTCAGGGAAGTCCTATGGCCTGTGTTATGCAGGAGGTCAGACTAGATGATCACTATGCTTCTGTGATAAATGAAGAGTGGAGTAGCTCCCTTTTATGGACACCCAGCCAGCCTGTAGCTATAAAAATCCCTCTTAGTAGCTGTTCTCTAATTGCTCTACCTGTAAAGGGTTAAAAAGTCTCACTGCTATGCATAGGTAAAAGGAAGTGAGTGAGCACCTGGCCAAAAGAGCCAATGGGAAGGCTAGAACTTTTTTAAGTTGAAAAAAACCCTCCCTTTTTGTCTGTCTGTTGTTGTTCTCCCAGGGAGAGGCAGACAGGGCAACAGCTATGCTGTAAGAAGCTTGAGCCAGGTATGAAAAATCATCAGTATCATACCTAGAAACTTCTCATTTAAAACCCCAGATATGTAAGTAGATCAGGAAATGTCTAGGAAGATGTGATTAGGTGTATCCCTTTTATTTCTTGATGGCTTGTGGATTCCTTTGTGCTTACCCCGGTACTTTTATTTTGCTTGTAACCTTTAAGCTGGAACCCCAAGAAAGCTATTCTTGGTGCTTAATCCTTGGTCTCCCCCCCCTGAAATATGATCTTTTGAGTGCTTTTACCCTATACTATACAGATTTCACGGGGAAGATCAGCGTTTTTCAAATTGGGGGTCCTGAACCAAAAGGGAGTTGCAGGGGGGGTTCATAAGGTTATTTTAGGGGGGGTCGCAGTATTGCCACCCTTACTTCTGCACTGCCTTCAGAGCTGGGTGGCCGGAGTGCAGTGGCTGCTGACTGAGGGCCCAGCTCTGCAGACAGCAGCGCAGAAGGAAGGGTGACAATACCATACCATGCCATCCTTACTTCTACGCTGCTGCTGCTGGCGGCAGCTCTGCCTTCAGAGCTTGGCTCCTGGCCAGCAGCTGCCACTCTCCAGCTGCCCAGCTATGAAGGCAGCACCGCCGCCAGCAGCAATGCAGAAGCAAGGCTAGCAGTATCACAACCCCCCTTACAATAACCTTGCGACCCCCGCCCCACACACACAACTCCTTTTTGGGTCAGTACCCCTACAATTACAGCATCACGAAATTTCAGATTTAAATAGCTGAAATCATGAAATTTATTATTTTTAAAATCCTATGACTGTGAAATTGACCAAAATGGACTGTGAATTTGGTAGGTCCCTACACATCTTAGACAAATTGTCAGATATACCTTTTCTCCCACCAGAACTATTACAGACAGAAATAAAGTAAAGGACAGTAACACCACATTTTCAGTCTATATTACTGTAGGTTGTAATAAATCAGTATAAAATTGAAAACCACTAATGGGACACTGTGGATCTTTTTCACTCTTTGAGCAGTCCCAAAAAAAAGAAAACAAAAAGAAAAAAAGAAAACAGCACATAAACAAAGCATAACAGAGGTGCTAACAGCAGCTCACAGAGAAGAGGCAGAAGGAAATGATAGGGTTTGTTACTCCACTTAGATCTATCACATTATTTCTCTGTGTATTCCCATGTATCAAATCAAAATTTATAGTGTGTAAAACAAAGACTTGTTTAAATTATGTGTATGGATTTGCTCCTTACCCATAATGAAAATCAGGCATTATCCCAACACTGGAGATATGTGTAATACATGCTGATGCATATCTAGCCTCATTTTATATGTCATATGGGTTTGCAAGTTGAATTTTTCTTGCGCTTCTCTGGATTTTTAGGATCTACTTCAAGATGCATAGGCTAATTCAGAATGACAGAATAAGGTAATGAGGGCCAAATTTTAGCTATAGTGGCCAATGCAGGAATGCATGCAAAATAGTGTGAAGGAATGCATGCAAAATAGTGTGCTTGTCGTCATGCCCAGAATTACTGTGTCTGTGCATGCAAACTGTGTTTGCACATGCATATAATTAGTTTGGTGTCTATTATATATGTCTAAACCCACATTTGCGGACCTCATCAAAGCAACTTCCTATGCATATTTGTACACTAACCTAGCTGCACTCTTTCAGGAAATTCAAGACAATATTTTCAAACGTGGGTGACTAAAGTTAGGCACTTAAATAAAACTGGACTGATTTTCAGAGTCCTTATTGTGTCACATTCATATTTCTATGAATAAATTAGTGCTAAAGATCCCACTTCAGTATTTTTAAGTTAATTTGTAGTTAGTTTTGTAATTCTAAGATAAACAACAGTGGCAAATATGATTATTACACGCACATTCCAAGCAGCTCAATACCTTAAAATTTTCTCATTTATCCAGATTTTAGGTCTGGATAGAATTTACTTTTTTGATTGTAAATATTTCTTAATGCACAACACACTATAACTCATTGAAAGTCAAGTAACTGCATTGCCCTTTCTTACTGTATGTTCTAATAAATCAATTATTTCATATTCCTTTACAATTAGAAAGATATTCTTTCAGACTGGAAATAAGGTGTACATTTGTAACAGTGAGAGTAAGTAACCACTGGAATAGTTTACCAAGGGTCATGGTGGATTCTTCATCACAGATAGTATTAAAAACCAAGATTGGATTTTGTCCTAAAATATAAGTTATAGCAATTATGGTGGGGAAGTTATATGGCCTATATGACCCTAAGTCAGGGTCAATAATCACAACAGTCCCTTTTGGGATTGGAATCTGTTAATCTTTTAAAAAATATTATATATAACATTTAGAGTTACACACATATAGAAACATCAGGTTTTTATCCTCTTCAACTGGGTCCAGACCTGAATTTCAGCACTCAGATACAGCTCTTTTCTTTAAGCTTTTCTATAAATTGGAGGGGGCGGAAGATTAGAAATGTTGCTTGTTTCCACACCATTAAATGTCCCTTATTTTGTGGAACATCAGCCATTTTTTGTCCAAAAGTTACCTACAATCCACACAAATTTGTTTCCCACTGCACTCTTATTATTGATAATGATTTTCAGCAGAAGTCGTGAATCATGAAACTGAAGTTGTAGAAGGAGGTAATTACATTAAAGATATAATCCTACACATTTTAAATGTCCTGCCTTAATAATTTTTTAGCATCACTCATCTTGGGTCTTTGTCACACAGTTTGAATCTCACATTTGGCCTTGGCATGTTGAGGGTGATAATTATTTCTTCTAAGATGCGCACTACGGAAAGAACACTTGGGAAACAAGCATAAGATATAAGATTAGATCATTAGTCTTTACAACACACTAAATAGATGGGAAAGGAATTCATTTGTGATTCTGTTGAAATTAGACCTACATCAGATCATACTCCCCAATATGAATGTGTTTTTCTCTTTGTCTACTGTGACTCAATGTAAAATGAAATCTCTTTCTGAAGCACTAAGGGCGGCCTCCTGGATCCTGTGAAATAGGATTAGATGAGATATTTTGTAACCATGGTTTTGTCTTGTGCTTCCACTTATGATCAGGACAGTATTCTAAAATACAGATACAGAGGAGGGAGGTTTGGGAATGGAGTTGTCTCTAGGGATTTGATCAGGAGCCTGGGAGTCAGGACTCCTGGGTACTATGCCCTGATGCAAATGTTCTTTGCCACTTTGGTTATTCCCTCAACCATAAATGAAGAGAAGAAAAACATTCCTGGAGATTAGGTGGCACTGGCCAAAAAAGGCAACTTCTACTTTGTTTTCCTACTTTCAGTTTTGATTAAATATTTCAGATACAGCACTGCATAGCAATAAACATATGAGAGCAAAACAACCTAATGTATATAAGAATTTGAAAATACAATTGGAGAAGTAATAATAAAAGAAAGAAAAATGGGAGAAGAACATAAGATAAAATGTCATGGTACCTTTATTGCATTCTATATTGAATCCTTTTATATTTTATTGGAAAAATAAGTGTGTATATAGAATTTAAGGGGTACTTTGTGGATATGTGAGTAAGGAACAGACCTGTAGCCGCTGAACAGAGGTCCTCTTAGCTTCTCTGCCTGTACACGTAGACACAGGTCAGCTAGCTCTAGTTTCCTTCAAGCAGTGCAATCATCATCATTATGGCTGGCCCAAAAGAAAGTAAGAAATTCTAGCCCTAAACCTAAAGGTTAGTTCTTCTGCAAATCAGTGCTTATGGGAGCAATGATCCTTTGCAATCCAGGAGCACTGATGAATTCATAGATTCCAAGTCCAAAGAGATCACTGTGATCATCTGGGCCAGGGATTTTCAAACTTCATCGCACCGCAACCCCCTTCTAATAACAAAGTTACTACATGACCCTGGGTGTGGGAGAGGGGGCCGGAGCCCGAGCCCTGCAGCCCTGGGTGGGAGGAGAGGGGGCCAGGGCCGGAGTCCCGCTGCCCCGGGTTGGGGTAGAGCTTGGGCTTTAGCTTCAGCCTTGAATCCCAGCAAGTCTAATGTTGGCCTTGGTGACCCCATTAAATTGGGGTCGTGAACCAGTATGGGGTCCCAACGCACAGTTTGAGAACCGCTGATCTAGGCTGATCTCCTGTACAACAAAGGTGATAGAATTTCCCCAAAATAATTCCTAGATCTTATCTTTTAGAAAAAAAATCGAATCATCATTTTAAAATGGCCAGTGATGGAGAACCCACTACAGCACTTGGTAAATTGTTGCAGTCATTATTACCCTCACTGTTAAATATTTACAACTTATTCACAGTCTGAATTTGTATATCTTCAGCTGTCAGCTATAATGGAATGAAATAGCCAGCCACTACCAGTGCTCAGTGTAGTTCTAGGTCACCATTCTTTCTGGTTACAGTGTGGGTGGAGGAAGGGTGAAAAGGCGCACTTCATCCTCTTCCTCCATTATCAAACATCCATACAAAATACACAGAATTTAACCCAAAGTGGGGTTCATGATTGTGACACTGGCAGGACAACCAACCAGTGTATGAGCCATAGTAACTTAACAAGAGGCATTGCAATTGTAATCAAAACAGTCCACTTATGTACGGGTATCAAAGAAATGTTAATTAGGCTAGCATTCTCCAGCTCATTCACTTTGTATTGATAAGAATCAAAGAATAGCTGCTAAGTGTATTTGTCTGTGCTTACCTATATGTTGTTAGAAGTTTAACAATGTAACAAATTAGCTTTTAGATGCTAAAATCCTTTTCATGTCTTAATTTCCTTATGTTATGTATGCGACTATCATCAGTTAACCTTAAGATAAAAGATGTCAGACACTGCAGGAAACTAATAATATTATCTAAATTGTCTCCAGCTTAACTATCTCTGTTGTAATGAATGATCGGTTGTTGTCTTGTAGTGTAACTAGATTACCTGTGTATGCATCAGAAACAGAAAATTAACTTCAAAGGAAATGTCCACCAACTATCTGCACTGCCTATTCTTCCTCAGAGGAAAGCTCTGCTGTGACAATTTCTTGTCAGCCTGCTGGAGAGCTGTAAAAGAGGAAGCTCGGGCCTAATCCTTTCATCTTAGGTCTGCTTAAACTTTAACAGAGAAGCTCTAAGCCATAGGACCGAGATCTCCAGGTAGTTACATGGATTACCCTGGAATTCTCATGGAAAAACTCTAACCCACTCTATACCTGAACTGCCTATTAGACTATAACTCTTTGGATTGATTCCAGAGAGACTTTTACAAATCAGAAACCTCACTATCTCTGCCATGAAACTGGTCTAAGGACATTACACTCATTTGTATGTATATTGATCTTTTAATTGTTTATGTCTCTCTTCTTTCTTTTTTCTTTTATTAATAAGTCTTAGGCCTGGTCTACACTGAAGTCGATGCACTTAGGCCTGGTCTACACTAGGAGGTTATGTCGAATTTAGCAGCGTTAAATCGAATTAACCCTGCACCCGTCCACACAACGAAGCTATTTAGTTCGACATAGAGGTCTCTTTAATTCGATTTCTGTACTCCTCCCCGACGAGGGGAGTAGCGCTAAATTCGACATGGCCATGTCGAATTAGGGTAGGTGTGGATGGAATTCGACGCTAATAGCTCCGGGAGCTATCCCACAGTGCACCACTCTGTTGACGCTCTGGACAGCAGTCCGAGCTCGGATGCTCTGACCAGCCACACAGGAAAAGCCCCGGGAAAATTTGAATTCCTTTTCCTGTCTGGGCAGTTTGAATCTCATTTCCTGTTTGGACATCGTGGCGAGCTCAGCAGCACTGGCAACAATGCAGAGCTCTCCAGCAGAGGTGACCATGCAATCGCTGAATAGAAAGAGGGCCCCAGCATGGACTGATCGGGAAGTCTTGGATCTGATCGCTGTGTGGGGCGATGAGTCCATGCTTTCGGAGCTGCGATTGAAAAAACGGAATGCGAAGATCTACGAGAAGATCTCCAAAGCCATGACGGAGAGAGGATACAGCCGGGATGCAACGCAGTGCCGCTTGAAAATCAAGGACCTGAGACAAGGGTACCAGAAGACCAAAGAGTCAAACGGACGCTCCGGATCCCAGCCCCAGACATGCCGTTTCTACGAGGCACTGCATTCCATTCTAGGTGCGGCCGCCACCACTACCCCACCACTGACCGTGGACTCTGAGGATGGGATATTGTCGACGGCCGCTTCCTAGGAGATGTTAGCGGACGGGGAAGATGAGGAAGGAGATGAGGAGGACGAGGCAGTCGACAGCGCTTACAACGCTGATTTCCCCGACAGCCAGGATCTCTTCATCACCCGCACGGAGATCCCCTACCAACCCTCCCCAGGCGTTAACCCGGACCCTGAATCAGGGGAAGGATCAGTCAGTAAGTGTTTTAAACATGTAAACATTTATTTTGAACAGAACAGGAATATTAACAATAGGTTTTTCATGATTAGTTTGCCCTAGGCGCTTAACGTTTTAGTCCTTGGCAGTGCAACTACTGCAAAGGAATCTAACAATGTCCGGTTTATCATGATTAGTTTGCCCTAGGCGCTCTACTTTTTAGTCCTTGCAAGTGCAGCTACTGCAAAATAAGGTCTATATGTCCGGGGATAGAGCTGAAATCCTCATGGGACATCTCCACGAAGCTCTCATGGAGGTAATTGGAAAGCCTTTGCATGAGGTTCCTGGGGAGAGCGGCCTTATTGCATCCTCCGTGGTAGCAAACTTTTCCGCGCCAGGCTATCATCAAGAACTCTGGGATCATTGCCTCGCAGAGCATGGCGGCATACGGCCCTGGTTTTTGCTGGCTTTCACGCAACATGCGGTCTTTCTCTGTGTCAGAAATCCTCATCAGAGTGATGTCGCTCATGGTGACCTGCTTTGAATTAGGGGAATGTTAGTATTGGGACTGATTGCCTGTTCCTTTACATAACTGTAACCGGCGGTTTACAGCCACGCGGTGGAGGCGGGAGAGGGGCAGCATACAGGGATCTTTCCCAGGGACAGCCGCGAGAGGGTGGGACAGGGGCAGAGTTCATGCTTGCCGGATTGCCGGCAGCAGGAACTGGCCAACACTAGGAGCATTGCTTTGAACGTGAAAGGAGGGCACTGCTATAAATTAAGTTTTAAGCAGCCAAAAGTCTACGGCTTACCATGTCAGCCTGTTACCCGAATTCCGCTGTCCTGCCCCGCTTGTCTGATCTCCACTGCAAGACCCCAGGCACTGAATACGAAGGCCGAAAATTCGATCTTGTCCTGAGTGTGCATGTGATAGGTGCTGTGCATGGTCTTCTTCACAGAAAAAGACTATGTTCATTGTTCACAAAAATGTATCTTTGTGAGGAATTCACTCCCTTTTTCCCATCCCACAGCTGCAAATGTCTCCCGACCTACCCCGGCATCTCCCTCCCAGAGGCTGACGCAGATTAGGCGGAGAAAGAAAAGGACACGGGACGACATGTTCTCAGAACTTATGGGCTGCTCCCGAGCCGAGGCGGCCCAGCAGACCCAGTGGAGGGAGAACAAGTCGCAATACCAGCAATCACACAGTGAACGGGAGGAGAGGTGGCGGCAGGAAGACCAGCAGGCGACTCAAACGCTGCTTGCACTAATGAGGGAGCAAACGGACATGCTCCGGCGCCTTGTGGATGTTCTGCAGGACCGGAGGCAGGAGGACAGAGCGCCGCTGCAGTCTACCTCTAACCGCCCTCCCCCGCCACAAAGTCCCATACCCCCCTCACCCAAAGTCCCAAGAAGGAGGGGCGGCAGGGGCCGTGAAAACTGTCACTCCACCCCTGCAGACTGCTCAAGTACCAGAAGGCTCTCATTCCCAAAAAATTGATAAGTCCTTTCCTTCCCGCCTCACCCAAGCCCCCGTCCCAGTTTCATCCCCTAACTGTGTAGTTTCTAATAAAAAATACGTTTCTGTTAATTACTGTTTCCGTCATGTTCTTTTAGAGGAGAGTGTGTTTGAAGGGGGGGAAGGGGGTTGGTAATTGGAGAGGACAGTCACCTTTACCAGGGTACAGACACGGGGGCAGGTTCAGCAGAAGGTCACACACACATTGCAGTCACTAGGCACCCTGGTCAGTCTGGGAGGTGGTTTTCATGTTCTGTGTGTGTGTGTGTGGGGGGGGGGGGGGGCTATGTGACTTTGTGGCGGGGGAGGGCGGTTAGAGATCTTATGCAGCGGTCCTTAGCCTGGATCACAGAGCCACGCAGCAGAGGATCTGTAACCGTCCTCCCCCGCCACAAAGTCACATAGCCCCCACACACAGAGTCCCAAAAAGGAGGGGTGTCAGGCTCCGTTGAAACAACCAGTCCACCACTGTGGACCGCTCTAGGAGCAGGAGCCTGTCATTCCTCGAGTTTAGAAGCGTTCTTTCCATCACTACGCCCGCTCCCCACCACAGTCTGCGTCCCAGTTTCAACACTTTACCGCAAAATTCGTAATAAAGAAAACGGTGTTAATTAACAATGTTCCATTTATTTTATTTTTAAACGTGTGTTGGAAGGGGGGAAACGGGGTGAACGGGGTATGTAACTGGGGAGGATAGTCAACATTAAGTGGGTAAAGAAACGGAGGCAGGTTCAGCTTCTCTTTAAACAAACTTAATAGTCACAGGTTACCCTGCTCACTCAGGAACCTAGCTTTCAAAGCCTCCCGGATGCACAGCGCATCCCGCTGGGCTCTTCTAATCGCACGGCTGTCTGGCTGGGCATAATCAGCAGCCAGGCTATTTGCCTCAACCTCCCACCCCGCCATAAAGGTCTCCCCCTTGCTCTCACAGAGATTGTGGAGCACACAGCAAGCTGCAATAACAATGGGGATATTGGTTTCGCTGAGATCAGAGCGAGTCAGTAAGCTTCTCCATCTCCCCTTGAGACGTCCAAAAGCACACTCCACCACCATTCTGCACTTGCTCAGACAGTAGTTGAAGAGTTCTTTTTCACTGTCCAGGGCGCCTGTATAGGGCTTCATGAGCCAGGGCATTAGCGGGTAGGCAGGGTCCCCGAGGATCACTATAGGCATCTCCACATCCCCAACAGTTATTTTGTGGTCCGGGAAGTAAATACCTTCCTGCAGCCGTCTAAACAGACCAGAGTTCCTGAAAACACGAGCGTCATGAACCTTGCCCGGCCATCCGACGTTGATGTTTGTAAAACGTCCCCTATGGTCCACCAGTGCTTGCAGCACCATTGAAAAGTAGCCCTTTCTGTTAATGTACTGGCTGGCCTGGTGCTCCGGTTCCAGGATAGGGATGTGAGTTCCATTTATAGCCCCACCGCAGTTTGGCAATCCCATCGCGGCGAAGCCATGTATGATGACCTGCACGTTTCCCAGGGTCACTACCTTTGAGAGCAGTAGCTCAACGATTGCGTTGGCTACTTGCATCACAGCAACCCCCTTGGTAGATTTGCCCACGCCAAAGTGGTTCGCGACTGACTGGTAGCTGTCTGGCGTTGCAAGCTTCCAGAGGGCTATGGCCACTCGCTTCTGGACAGTCAGGGCTGCTTGCATCCGGGTGTCCTTGCGCTTCAGGGCAGGGGACAGCAACTCACAAAGTTCCAGGAAAGTTCCCTTACGCATGCGAAAGTTTCGCAGCCACTGTGATTCATCCCAGACCTGCAGCACTATGCGGTCCCACCAGTCCGTGCTTGTTTCCCGGGCCCAGAATCGCCGTTCCACAGCATCAACATGACCCATTGCCACCATGATGTTCACGGCGCGGGGTCCCGTGCTTTGTGAGAAGTCTGTGCCCCTCTCAGACTTAATGTCCTCACCGCGCTGCCTTAGCCTCCTCGCCCGATTTCTCAGCATGTGACTCTGAAAAAGGTGGATGATAAGGTGCGAGGTGTTGACAATGGCCATAACTGCAGCGATGGTCGCAGCGGGCTCCATGCTTGCAGTGCTGTGGTGTCCGCGCTGTCACTCACCAGAAAAGTGCGCGAAGTGATTGCCCGCCGGCGCTTTCAGGGAGGGAGGGCGGGAGTGACGGTTGAATGACGACAGTTACCCAAAACTACCCTTGACACATTTTTTGCCCCAGCAGGCATTGGGGGCTCGACCCAGAATTCCAATTGGCAGCGGGGACTGCGGGAACTGTGGGATAGCTGCCCACAGTGCACCGCTTCCAATATCGACGCTTGCCCCGTTAGTGTGGACTCACAAAGTCGAATTACTGTCCTTAGTGTGGATACACTCGTTCAACTTTGTAATATCGGTTCCACAAATTCGATTTAAGTAAAATCGAACTACTCTCGTAGTGTAGACATACCCTTAGAGCTACTTATCGCGGTGTCTTCACTGTGGTAGGTTGACTGCTGACGCTCTCCCATCGACTTCGCGTACGCTTCTCGCTCCGGTGGAGTACCAGAGTCAACGGGAGAGCACTCGGCGGTCAATTTATCGCGTCTTCACTGGATGTGATAAATCGACCCCCGCTGGATTGATTGCTCCGGAGGTAAGTGTAGACATTCCCTTAGATTTAGTTAATAAGGACTGGCTGACTGTGATATTTGGGTAAGATCTAAGATTCATATTAACCAATCTTTTAGGATTGGTAGGACTTTAGGTATAGTGAATAAGGTTTTCAGTAACCCCTCACTATATTAGACTTGGTTGTCTTGTTGGGAGCCCAGGGCTGGACTGCCTAAAGGGGATTATGTTTGGCTTCTGGTTAACCAGTGTGGCATTGCAGAAGCTCTTTTGTTACTGGCTTGGTGACTCTAATTATAGAGTAAGCTACCAGTTTGTGGGGATTGTCTGCCCTATTTTTTGCTGCCTGCCCTGAGTGGGGCATTCTCAGTGTGACCCATCCAGGTACCCAGTCACAAGGATACTCACCCTTGGGAAATGAGTGGTGGGGAGGGGAGTGTGACTATAGTGTCACTTTCTCCCCACCTCTCCCTCCCTGAGTACAAGAACTGCACTTATACCTGGCCTTTATGCTGGCCTATTGTACCACCCCTCCTCTGCACACCTTCATAAAGGTGAGGCCCATTCAGTGCCTGAGTTTTACTCAGTCTATAACCAGCCAACATTTCTGAGGAGTTCAGCATTTAGTCCACAGATTCCCCCTCCCCCATACCTCAGAAATAGATGTGTAGTACAGCACCTGGTAGCTTCCTAATATGGTGTCCTAGATACTATTGTGACTGGCACGCTAGAGACAGCTGAAGAGATAGACTAGGGAGATATAGTAGATAGATATACCAGTGCTCTGAAGAAACAGAAGTTTCCACAGCATAGACATTTTAATAAACAATCTTACTGAGGTGTCTTCTGGCTAAAGGCAAACAGGCCACACAGTTTGATACAAAAGCCCAGTCCTCTTTCACTTCTCTGCCAAAATCCTTCCTGCAAATATTAAAAACAAACTTTTGCTCCATTATAAAAATATCTTGACTGCATTTATAAACTCTTGAGCGGGGACCTCTGAAAGAACCAATTTAAGTGTAGCTAATTCAATTTTGGTAAGAGATCTTATGAACTGCTGATAATAGTAAGCTCTGTAGGCAAAGAAATGATGCTGGAAGTATTTTAAAAAGGGAACTTTTTGGCCTGGGATTCAGTTAGATGCTCCACTGAGACAGATATGTTTATCTTAAATAACTGGAAAATAGTTATAGCCTTTAACTAACAATCATTTTATAAAATCATATCTGTAGGTGAATGGATATTTATAGCGATGCCTATTAGTAAGTCTTAACGTTAGCTAATAAAAGCTTCTTTTCTCTCTAGATGTAATTAAAATACTCCATCTTACTCCAGGGCATCAACATTCCCAACTAGACTTAGTAATTACCTTACCCAGCTTCTTTAAATTAAAAAAAAAAAAAAAGATTGGAGACACTGTTCAGTAACACTGCCAACAAATATAGAAATCTAGGCAACTCTATCCTTTTCGGTACGTTATAGGTTCAACTCAATTTAGTAACACAGTGCTTTCTTTCACAGAGGATTAGGCTATTTCATTTAAAGGTGGGGCAAAGTTAGATTGATAATAATTATTGGTATCAAGAGTAACTTGTACCCCTAAGTGTTTAAGATCAATTGATACAAAATATAAAAGGTTGATATCTGTAATTTCCATTTTTAAACTTTCCTCCGCACCATAGCTAGGAATGTTATTTAGGAATTCTTTAACTTTAAAGCAAAAGAGGGAGTCATAAATTTCAAGACATTTTATGAGGGAAGAATCAAGGCCTTTACTTAGAAATATGAAATATTCTCTGCCAACAAGTTACCTTGCGGATCTTCAATCCCCCTTCAGTTCTATAAATTCACATGTTATTACTTGTTGAAGTTACCAATGGTTCCATTGAGAAACTTAATAGGAAAGAGAGAAAGGCACCATGCCAGGCTATATGACCTTATTCTGTTCTGTTTATTCTTTTATAAGGATTTGGCTCATTTGAGAGTCCTTGTTTCTTGTCAATGATCACTAGAGCTGGATTCACTGATAAGCTGGTCTAGGGGCTGAACTTTACATATGGTGTGAGTACAGTGCTGAGTGAAAGAGAAAGCACCTACCCTTGTTGCTGATGACACCACCTGGGATAAGCGTTACATTTTTGGAGGCTTTTCCACAATCCTGGATCACTACCCCTTGCAAACACATTTTGAATAAATCATTAATTTAGGAAAGCAATTGTATTATATTTGGGGGGAAATTGCAATGTGCATAATGCCTGTATACATGTTGGAGAACTGGTATAAGGAGAGGGATATTGACACTAAGAAATGCCTTTTAGTAACAGGGATATCTGAGGGCTCAAAAAAATCCATTTTATGGGCAGACACAGAGCAGAATGTGTGGCCACATATTTATGAGGGAGGATGGTGCATTTGCAGTGCTATGTGTGTAGCCAGTGGCAGTGGAACCCTCCCAAGTTCCAAGTGAGATAGTGGTGGCAGTGAGCATGTGGAAGCTGGTAGCCTCTGGATGCCAGCTCCCATTGACTCCAGCCTCAGATGCATAATTTTTAAAGAAAATGCCAGCCTTCCTAGGAAAAGAGGGAAAGACCATGCCTGATATGCCAGGTTTGTTGGGCCCGGCAGCCCCAAGCCTGGGAGCTGCAGTATGGATAAAGGCTCTGGGGCAGGCATTAGAAAAGGTTGTGCTGCCCCATGTTGAGTCAAGCCCATATTGAAAATTAAGGTTATTCTCTGGGAGTGCAGTCCCAATACCTGGGGAAGAGGGGTTTGGTGTAAAGGACTGCCTAGAGGCCCTCCATCACGCATTTGGGAGAACAGACAGCTCTGAGGACATTTACTGTAAGTTCCTCGATGACAGATGGTGACAGTACAAAAGTGTGACAAAGTTTCAGCCTATATAAAGAGAACCAATGTAGATGTGAATGCATTGTCCCAGCATCCACAGGCTTTGGAAATTGCTGGGATTCCCATAGATGGAATGAAAGGTTTTTGCAGTCTGACCCATCAAGAGTCAGAGATCCAGGATGGTCTTCTCGACTGTATCACAGAAACTTTGGACCTGTCCCTGAAAGTGTTCCATTAGCCTCAGTGAGCTGTTTTGTGTTAGACCTAGGCTCAATACTGCGGACTGGTAAGAAGCCCAACTTCAAAATAACGATAACATCACAGCTCACTAAAAAGAAGAGGCAAAATCCAGCCATGATTATTCACTCTATCCCAGAGCGCAAACTACTATTGAGAAAATGGACCAAACGAAAACTGATTCAGGGTGTTCTGCACTTAATCTCAGCAGACCCTTTACTAAATCAATGAACACAACAAGTGCTACTGAAAGATTACAGAGCCCTGGCTATGTGGGGCTTCCTTGATAACTTTTGGATATTTGGGAATGGAGAGAATCCTGGAATTTAGTAGGTTCTATTGGTCCCGGATGGCTAGGACGTTTGCAAGAAATACAAGATGTGCTTGGTGTCTTCAAAGGAAAACTCTACCCACTAGAGATGCATACCTGGAGTATATCATTAGCAGCAAACATTTGGAGCTTGTATGCATTGACTTCCTGTCTTAGAAGCATCAGAAAGGATGCTGGGAACACCTTAGTAGTGACTGACTACTTTACTTGGTATGTGCGTACATGTTCTATACATGACCAGAAGTCCACCTCATTTACTTGAGTGTTGTGAGAGAAATACTATTCAATGTATAGATCCCCAGCAAAGATACACACTGACCAAGGAGGGGACTTTGAGAGTCATTTTCTGAAGGAAGTGGTTAAGATGGCAGGAATTAAGAAGTCCAGGACAAGCACAATCACCCAATATGTTGGGGATTATACATCCAGAGCAGAAGTCAACTTGGAGCTGGCATACTGAATTTTTGTGCATACGTACAATGTCTCAAGAAAGGATGCTACAGGAGTCAAACTGTATTTCCTGATGTTTGGCTGAGAACCCCAGATTAGGAGGTTTGGTGGATAGGATGATGAAGATAGCTAGGAGTGGGATACCAATATGTCACCTGATTAAAAGAAATGTTGCAAGATGCTTATTGCTTAGCTATGGCTGAAGTCCATAATAACTCAGACAGAAATAAGCACTGGTATGATGCTAGATTGTATTCTCTGGAGCTCCTGCCAGGAGACAGAGTTCTGTTGCAAATTTGGGTGTTGATGAAAAACATAAGATAACAGCCAGATGTAACACATTACCTGGTGGTGGAAAAACTGGGAGATCTGCTAGTCTACAAGATCAAACCTGAGACCAAGCAAGGTCAAATAAAGACAGTACATAGGCACTGTCCATTACCTGTGAGGGAATTATTAGGAGCCCCATATGAGATAGACCATAACATGGGACTTGGGCAGCAAAAAGTTGCTTGGCTGAAGCCACCACCCAACACGTACAAAGGACCTCCTGGGGGAAAACCACCACTACCCAGCATGTCTGAGAGTGAGTCTGAAAGGAGAGCACTATCATGGTTTATCCTAGAATGGAGACCAGACTCTGGCCTCGGTCTGCTGAGTGTTCCTCTTAGATGAGTACAGGGATGGTGTTTAGTTTCCCCAGATTTCTAGATGGGGACTGAAGCTGGTTCTGTTTTATAAAGTTAAGAGAAATCCCCAGATATTGAACCTGGACCTTGTTGCTGCTGACACCGTCTGGCAGAAGGGTTACATTATTAATAATAATAAATTATTTAGGGTTGGGCAAAAACATTCCATGAAATATTTCCCCCACAGAAAAATGGGGTTTAATTGAAATTTTCCATGGAAAAAGATTTTCTATCAAATCAAAATGAAACTTCTTTTTTTTTCAGTTTGCCAACCTGAAAATTAACACAATATTTTGTTTTTGATTATCATAAACCTGTGACCTCCTAAATGACCATCCTGAGACTATACTGCAATGACTTAGCAATAGAATAATGTGGTTCATTGTGGGAAATACTGGCTGGCTGGGGAGAAAAGCTCATAGGGGAGAATAGACCATGTGGGACCCAGAACTACAGCTCCTGAGTCATCACAGTGGCTCAGGGAGACACAGGGATTCTTGCTGACCCAATCCAAAATGGAAGTTTTTGTTCTGTGTTGGCAAACATTGGAACATTGACAAGTTTGATTTTGATTGTAAACATTGAAATGGCATGTTTGATATCACCAAACAGGAGTTATTTGGAACTCTCAGTTCTGCAAAAAGTGTCAATGGTTTGACTTTTGGGCTGTTTTCAGGCCAAAAACAAATGTCAAAATATCAGTGTCCCATGGGACAGAAATCCTGTTTTTGATCAACTCTAGTACTATAATTATTTTGTGGTTACACCTACAATATATTGGTCATTTTCCTGTTTGTCTATGTCCTGAGGAGCTCATAGTTTAAGGATATACAGACAGGGAGAGGTCAGATAAGAGGAACAACAATAGGCAATTTTCTATACAAACCAACAAGATTCACTCATTCTATGTATTCATGGATAAAATTTGCTTCAATATATTGAAAGAAATTAAAAAAAGGAAACATGAATGGACCAAATCTTGGATCTGCATTTCTGGCACTGAATTTGCAGGGATGCCGCTCTCTTTCTATTCCAGACTGTAATGCAAATTACTTGATACGTTTTGTGTGGTTGGGAGATTTAGTACTTTTCTGTGAGAGGCTGATTAAACTCAATGGAAATATTTAATTTGCTCTCAGCAATGGCGGCAACTAACACTAATAGAGTGGTGTTTTGTTTTTTAAATTCGCATTGTGACAAATGTTTTGCGTACTTTGGTTTGATTTGTGTCCAAACTAAGTACATTTAGGAGTGATGATACTTATCAGTGTGGGTCAGATACTAATTAAATTGACTTTGCCATAGCACACAAATATCCCCATTATTTTCTTTTCTCTTATGTTGTGTCAATATATTTCCATAATAAATCAGAGAATCTTTATTCAACAGGCCTACATAATATTTGAAAGATGTAAGGGAAGCATCAAGTGCAAGTTTTTTTGTTTTTTTTTAAAGATGAACTCAGCAAAGACCAAGAAATAATCTTTCCTATGCTGGTCTCTTTACTTCTCATACCATTAAAAGAAAAGAAAAGAAAACTGACGTCTTGCTTGTTCATAAATTGAATAGATGGATTAACGTTACAGCTTAAATGAGGTCTGGTGAAATCCACTGTTACGCTCAGGTTTTGTACTTTTTGGCACAGTTTGACTAATCAGAGAGGGAAGTAGAAAGATAATGAATAATTCATAGGTACAGTGACTGTGAAGTACAGAGCTATAAATACACCGAGAGTGGTTCCAGTGACACCATAATTAACAATGAATGTGGAACTTGACTGGTTTATGATGTCACCACAGTTCCAAAGTGTAATTATAACTTGCTCCTCTTTTTTCTGTTTTATTTTTAAAATGTTTTATCTTATACGATGCATAAATCCTACTAAAATACACAAAATAAGATACAAGAGGCAACCATCCAATTCATCTCATTCTAACTCTATCTTCTACCTCGACTGCTCGTCTCTTGGCCTCCATGCTTCAAATGTTTTCCTCTTTCTTGTTTGTTTGTTTTTTCCTTCTAGCCTCCTTGTGCTCCTCCTTTCCATCTTCCAGTAACACCCTTAACAAAATATTATTTGTATTACAGTAGTGCCCACAACCCAGATCAGGGTCCCATTGGTGCTGGGCACATTGAAGGGGACAGTCCCTGCCCCAGAGTGCTTACAGCTTGAATAGACAAAACAGATGAAAGTAACTTATGGGACTCTGTCCTCTTGTGCCTGATGACTGGCACAAAGGCAGTGATGAGCAATCAGGGAGCTGGTTAGCAGCTCCCTGGTCCCAAGGGCAGTATTGTTATTATTATTTGTATTACTGTAGCACTAGGAGCCCCAGTCATAGACCAGGACCCCATTGTGCTAGTTGCTGTGGAAACACAGAACAAAAAGATGGTCCCTGCCCCAAACAGCTTACAATCTAAATATACAACAAGAGACAACAGAGATTGATTGCAAGGGGCGGGGGGAGGTACAAAGAATCAATGAGACAATATTGGTCCACATGATAGGCAGTGGTATCAGCACACCAGCAGCCTAACTGTTGTCAAGTTTATTGTAGGCATCATGGCAAAGGAGAGTTTTAAGGAGGGAATTCAAGAAGGATAACAAGCTTTGCAGATGTTTATGGAGAGCATCTCTCAAGCATATGGGGCATCATGGAAGAAATCAAGAAGGTGTTTGTTTGAATATTTAACAAATGGGCAGTGGAGGCTGGCATCATGGGATAGGCAGGAACTGTCAATTTTGGCTGTGGATGAGAAATGATAGATAGGGTAGGGATAGGGTGTAAAGGGATTTAGAATCACAGAATCATAGAGTTAGAAGGGACCACAAGACTCATCTAGTATAACCCGCTGCCAAGAAGCAGGATTTGTTATGTCTAAACCATCAAGAGAGATGGCTATCCAGACTCCTTTTGAAAACCTCCAGTGAAGGAGCTTCTACAACCTCCCTTAGCAGTCTGTTCCAATGTCTTACTGTTCTTACAGTTAGGAAGCTTTTCCTGAGATTTAATTTAAATCTGTCATGCTGTAGTTTGAACCCACTACCTCTTGTCCTGCCGTCTGTGACAAGAGAACAACTTTTCTCCATCTTTGTTATGGCAGCCTTTCAAATATTTGAAGACTGCTATCAGTCATGTCCCCTCTTAACCTCCTCTTTTCCAAAATAAACATATCCAGTTCCTTCAGCCTTTGTTTGTATGGCTTGCATTACATCCCTTTGATCATCTTTGTCACTTGCCTCTGGATCCTTTGCATTTTCTCCACATCCTTTCTATGTATTGAGTTCACTTGATTGGGTCTTCTTCAAACACTGTTCTCTCTCTTTCCAACCATCACCTGATGTCTTTCAGCACTGCTCAGAAACTACACACACCCCGTCACTCTCACTTAGCCTTTCCAGGACTTTCAGACCATCAGTGCTGATGACTTCTTGTCTGCTCTCAGCCCTCTCCTCCCTGCCCTCATTTCCCTTGATATGGTTGTTTATTCTCTTCATGCTCCTCCACCGTTGACTTTTTTGCCCCTTGCTTCCATCACAAAGTCTGCCTGTCAACCGTCAATGCTGGTTCATCCCCAAATCTGTTTCCTCTGCTCCTGTTCTCACACTACAGAGCAACTCTGGTGGAAATCCAGTGACCAAGCTGACTTCCTCTACTACAAATTCATTCTCTCCTCCTTCAGTTCTACCATCTTCCTAGCTGAACAACTCTACTTCTTCAATTTAATTGGATCCAATACCCACAATCCAAGCTGTCTTTTCACTATCTTTGACTCCCTCCTCAAACACTCCCCATTTCCTACCTCCATTGCTCTCTCTGCATAGGGTCTTGCTATTACAAGAGGAACTTGACCAAATACAACATGACTTTCACCATCCCCTCAGCTCACCTTTCCTTCTCCCTTCCCCTCATACTATTCTCTCCTGATTCTCCTCTATCACAGATGCAGAAATTTCTCATCCGATCTGCTCCTCTAGCCCCTCCACTTACCCCAGAGACCTCATCCCATCCCATCTCCGGATCCCCCTCCCACCCACTCTCATCCCCTCCCTTACTGTTCTCCTTAATCCCTCATTCTCCTCTGCCTCTTTCCCTTCACAGTACAATCATGTGTTAGTCTCTCCCATCTTAAATATCCCCTCTCTTGACCTCACTTGCCTTTCCAACTACCACTCCATCTCCCTTATCCCTTTCATCTCTAAGCCCATTGCAACTCATATCTAGTCACTGTCGGGAGTTCTTCTTCTCCAGTTCTATCCTGGACTCTCTCCTAGCCTGCTTCTACCCCTTGCACTCCACTGAAACTGTTCCCACCAAAGTCTCTGATGATCTCTTCCTAGCCAAAGCTCAGAACCAGTGCTCCATCCTCATCCTCCTTCACGCATCAGCCACCTTTGACACAGCTGATCACGATCTACTTTTTGAAATCATATCTTTTGCCTTCCATTACTCTGTCCTCTCCTGGTTCTCCTCCCACCTCTCTAATCACTCCTTCTGCATGTTCTTTGGAGGATCCTCCCAGGGCCGGCGCTTCCATTTAGGCAACCTAGGCAGTCGCCTAGGACACCAGGATTTGGGGGGGCGGCATTTTGCCACCCTCGGTGGCAATTTGGCGGTGGGGGGTCCTTCCACGCTCCGGGTCTTCGGTGGCAATTCTGCGGTGGTTCCTTCACTCGCTCCGGGACCCGCCGCCGAAGTGCCCCGAAGACCGGGAGTGCGGAAGGACCCCCCCCCCCGCAACAGAATTGCTGATGACGACTGGGAGCACGGAAGGACCCCGGCCTAGGGCGCCAAAAACCCTGGCGCCGCTCCTGGATCCTCCTCATCCTCCCTCCAACTTTCTGTAGGGATTCCACAGGGTTCTGTCCTTGGTCTCATTCTTTTCTTCCTCAGCACCTTATCTTTGGGTAATTTCATACACAAACACAAATAATTACCACCTCCAGGCTAACAACTCATAGATCTCTCTCTGTACTCCAGCACTAAAAGTGCTTAGAGCAGCTGCTGGCCTGCTCTGAGATACACAACATAGCATAGGGTTTCTAAGCACTCTTTTCCAGTGGAGGATTGACCTAGAGGAACTCTGCTCCATCACACCGCCTCCTTGGCTCCATTTCTTATGCCATCCCTTAGGACTTAGGTCTGGGTCATCTACACCAGAAGGGAGTTCACCTACACCTCTGGAGTTTTTTTTCTATCCCCTTGCAGCCAGTTTCTGGCCCCTTTGCTCCACCTAGTAGTACAAAAGGGCTGTATTTCAACAGAGAATCTAGCCTTTTTTCCGCTAAAAAATAAATGGGCCTAATATGTTAGAGATGCTGAGCACCTACTGCTCCTTCTGAATTCAGGTAGACCATCTCTTCAGCAACAGGCAACCTGAACATAATAGTCTTCCATTTGTTGCTTGAATGTTAATGCACACCTTTGTGCTCTGGCTTATTAACATAGAAGTTCATCACCATAGCTCTTCTGTCTGAATCTCCATTACTTCCTTGCTGATACCCTCACTGCCACCCTCACTTTCTGATACTTGACAGCAAGACTCTCAGGTCCCTCCAGCCTGAAAAAAAACAAAACAAGAGAAAGACTCTCTTCTTGATCCCGAGTCTCCAGACCCAAAGAGCTATGCTGGTGGGTGGCAGGAAGGACACTTTCCAACCCAGTTCCATCTTTGAAGTAGAACTCAGTTCATTTCTCACCACTCTGATCTGATTTATCAGGTGGGGTAGTGGATCAGCGTGATCCTTTCAGAAAGAACAAGAGGAAGTTCATTGGACAAAATATGCAGAGGTCTCATAAGTATAGAACATTTCTGAGGCATACACTTGGCCTCCAGGACGGCCCCTGTATCCAGGTGCCTCTTCGTGGCTGCAGGTTTCATAACCTAGACCAGCTTAGCCTGCAGAATCCTATAGTGAGATTGTTCTGTCCCTTTGTAATTGCAAGGTAAGAAAAAAGCTCATCAGCTGCTGGCATTTGTTACTAGAGTATTAAAAACTTAAAGTTCCAGTCATCTTGCACATCAAGCAAGATACAAAAACAGGAAACAGTTACTTTTTATTTCAACAATTATGTAAATGCATCCACAATCAGGGCAGCCCTCAGGTTCCTTGGATGTTTTCAAAGAGGCCTTTGGAGTTGCAAAATTTGGGCAATGCTAATTAATATAACCTGGAATAAGGAGCCAGTTCAGCAGCAGCAGAATCATCCTGTTGCAATGCACAGGAGATGTGCGCAGGAGATGTGCACAGGATTTTGGTGGGCAATGCCGTGGTTGCTGCATGGAGCAGAGTGAGTGTGGGTGGAACATCTGTTCCTCTGAGTCTCTCCCACATGCAATGTGTGTGTGTATGTGTGTGGGGGGGTGTACGGGGACATGTTGTTAAGGGTCTTCAGGGCATTACCAGGAATTGGGCTTGATTACCCTCTGTGGAGTGGCTAGCGTGCAGGGGAACAATTACTCTCTCCTCTAGTCTGCATTTTTATCCAGTACCAAGCCTTGCTACTTGTGCTGGATGCTGACAAAGAATTTACCCCTAAACTCTAATTTCTACTGATGAAACATACTAGTTATTGGTTGAAAGTCTGGCAGTTTGAAAGCATAGTGGTTTTGTTTGTTATTTGCAATGAGCCACATTGCTAACTTTACTTGTAGCTATAGTAAATGAGCACAGCCTTTGTAGCTCTCTAACTTTCATAAAGTCATGGTAATTTGTGAACCAGCAATTTCCTCTCGCTAACTCTCAAAGCTCTTTGTACAGCAGTGAATTGCTCATTTGTGGTGCAGGGATTGTATACAAGATAGGCTCCCGGTCATTATGTGCTCAGCCATGTTTTACATAGGTGTTTGGATTTCTATTAGTGCTGGTTAGTCTGTGATGTGTGTTAATTTAGAGATGTAAATGTTGGCCAGAGCTCTACACTTTAATTGAATAGTGCCATGGAACAGAACTCATAGTCTATTGATCCAGAAATGAGAGTGCTATCCACAGAGCCACAAGAATGCTGGGCTAAGTTGCAGTTTAATATAATAACAGGAGTAATATTTTTTCCCTTGAACATGTGATTTTTATAGACTCAGGACTTAGGTTGTGTATTTATAGTTAAAGAAGAATGTTAGGTATAAATTGAGAAGAAAGGAAATCTATCCCCATCATTCTTGTTTTTCCAGAGATGAGATTATTCAATAACTACAGGCAGAGGAGACTGGGATACAACAGATCATTGTTTGGGGATCTCTGAAGTGCAGCTTGTCTCTGTATCATTAACCGCTGTACCCCAACTCACTGGAGGTCTCTTTGTGGGTGCTCACATAGGTCAGTATTTATAGTTAAGAAAGGGATGAGGACTAGAGTCTTAAAGAGACAGGCTTCAGACTGTTGCAGAAGTGGCATTGTCTACCATGGAAACCCACCAATTAATGCTGACCATGTAAGCATGATCTGTGCTGTTTCCTGCCTGCTGTTTGCAGTTTAGATCCTCTTTTAGGGCGTATTCTCCAGGGGCAGTAGCCTGGGCAACCCTTGGCAGCATGCTCCTACAGGAACCCTGTGAAAGAGGGCTATGAGCAAGGCTGGCTGGAAAACCAGAATTCCGTTTTGTAAATGTTTTTGTTTCTGCATCAAAATGGAACTGAGGCCTTTGTAAAATTTTCACAAAAAAATCAAGAGACCCCTGCACCCAGAACAGCTACCACCACAGTGGTTAGGGCACTCCCTAGGCTGTAGGAGACCCGGGTTGAAGTTCTTGCTCTGTCTGATTTTGGCTACAGAATCAATCTTTCCCGTTGAAGCTATTTTACCTTTTACAAATAATCAAACATTCACTGGGCCAGAAATTGGCTTTATAGCCTGGTGTTTAGGGCATGTACCTGGGTCTCCCTTATCCCATCCAAGTGCCCTAACCACAGGGGTATTTGGCTATTCTAGGGGTCAGGGTCTCTCTCTCTCAATTCCTTTGTGGACCTGAGAAAACTTATCAATGAGAGCTTCATCCAAAGAGATACATTTTGTGGTAAAACCAGTTCTAGCTATAAGGGTCTAGAAAGCCAGGTAAGGGCATCTGCACTTTCACAGATATTGGGGGGGTTAAGGCTAGTTTTCCGGGGGGGGGGGCACACCCTGCTGCCAAAATAAAATAATTCCAGGGAGGCTCATGTGTCCATTTTGTCAGATTTCCTCTGTCCCTTTGCAGCATGCCATGGAAACGAACAGGCTCTTTATGTTTATCTACTTTCAGTGATGGCATTCATGGGAATAGTGCTATGGATCCATAAATAACATTTGAGCAAGAGCAACTCAGTGTTTCTGAAGTACTGACTTCCAGTGGTTTTACTTCTTGAAGTGATGTCACAGAACTGTGGAGTGTTGATAGCTGAGGGGGTTGATATCAGGCTACTTCAAATGATTGAGCCTTAAAGTTGTTCTGACACTTGCAAATACAGATTATTGTCGCTAGAGTAAATTTTGTAAATCTTTCTTAAAGAAAGTGAGAATAAGCTCCAAAGACAACAAATAAAGAAAATACAGCCTACCTAGTAATATAACCTGGTCTGGTTACTACATTAAATAGCTATCTTAATTACAAAGAAAAAGAAAAGACACTTCTGTGCAAAGTATATATTTTTGATTTTAATTTGATACTGACAAAATTAAATAATATAACACTCTAAAATGTTTATAGTCCTCACAGTGTTGTAGCCATGCTGGTCCCAGGATATTAGAGAGACAAGGTGGGTAAGGTGATACCTTTTATTGGACCAACTTCTGTTGGTGACCTGAAGAAGAGCTCTGTGTAGCTCAAAAGCTTGCCTCTTTCACCAACAGAAGTTGATCCAATAAAAGATATTACCTCGCCCACCTTGTCTCTCTACAGTCTTCGCCATTACTAAGAAAACACAAAAAAGGCAGAGTTTTCTATTTAAAAATCATGTTTTTGTTGACATTATTCTTATATAACTCTTGATGTTTTAATAGTTAATACCAGATTAGGTATTTTGCTTATTCTCCTCTAATGACTGTCCAATATAAATGATATTGCCTTTCAGTAGATGTTCCAACTTGTATAAAGGAATTATACTAGAAGACAAATAAAGATATCTTCTTAGATTCTGGAAGGCTACAAGGTCATCAGAATTAAATACCTGCTTATCTCTGTGGAGATTTAAAGATAATGTAAAATGATTAGGACTAAGTTTAGGGCAAAATAGCTTTTAATAAAGATTAAATGCTTTTCCGCAGAGTGAAAACAGGAATAATATGCAGCCTCTCTCCTTTTTTCTTATTTGAAGTATTACATTCAGGCAGCAGGAGCAACTAAGGTTGGAAAAATATGTGCCACTAAATTTCAAATTCATTTTAGCATCATGGCCTGGAATTTTAATCACAGAATTCAATTTTCAGAGTTTAAAATTCTATTAATCACCCAGGAAGCACAGCCACCTTAAAAAAGGAAGTGTCAAGGGCAAGCTGCAATGGTGCCTTGAGAGGTGATGAGCTGATTAGCAATGATGATAAATAGATGGTGTTAGTGTTGTACTGAGATTGTCATTTCTGGAAACCTGAATTCAAACAACTTCTAAAAGTGGGTCCCTTGATATCAATTTCTCTTCTAGAAATATGGACAAGTAATAAAAAAACAGAGAAATTTTACAATTTCAAATTTTAAACAAAGCTAATCTATGTTTCTTCCTGTCCATGTGTTTGATAATGATGGTTTGATTGTTCAAAAGAGTGAGACACTGAAAATTACAAAACAAAATCCTATTTGTTTAGAAGGAAAGTGATTTTTAACTGTTAACAAGGTACAGTACTACACTGAACAATGAATTGATTACTTACTATGGAGATACTAAAATATTATCTTGGCATACACAACTATATTTTGGCTTCTTTCTTAACCAACAGGAAATTCTGTACTTCCTTTAACATGCCCCATTTTTCCTGGTACCTCTATATACATACTTCTTAAAAAACACTTCTGCCAGACCAGCTATGTTTATTGATAATACTGATCATAGAATCATAGAAGATTAGGGTTGGAAGAGACCTCAGCAGGTCATCTAGTCCAATTCCCTTCTCATAGCAGGACCAATAGGGCTTTGTCAAGCTGGGCCTTAAAAACCTCTTAGGATGGAGATTCCACCACCTCCCTAGGTAACCCATTCCAGTGCTTCACCACCCTCCTAGTGAAATAGTTTTTCCTAATATCCAACCTAGACCTCTCCCACTGCAGCTTGAGACCATTGCTCCTTGTTCTGTCATCTGCCACCACTGAGTACAGCCGAGCTCCATCCTCTTTGGAACCCCCATTCAGGTAGCTGAAGGCTGCTATCAGATCCCCCCTTGCTCTTCTCTTCTGTAAACTAAATAACCCCAGTTCCCTTAGCCTCTCCTTGTAAGTCATGTGCCACAGCCCCCTAATAATTTTGTTGCCCTCCGCTGGACTGTCTCCAATTTGTCCACATCCCTTCTGTAGTGGGGGGACCAAAACTGGATGCAATATTCCAGGTGTGGCCTCACGAGTGCCGAATAAAGGGGAATAATCACTTCCCTCAATCTGCTGGCAATGCTCCTACTAATACAGCCCAATATGCCATTGGCCTTCTTGGCAACAAGGGCACACTGTTGACTCATATCTAGCTTCTCATCCACTGTAATCCCCAGGTCCTTTTCTGCAGAACTGCCGCTTAGCCAGTCGCTCCCCAGCCTGTAGCAGTGCATGGGATTCTTCCATCCTAAATGCAGGACTCTGCACTTGTCCTTGTTGAACCTCATGAGATTTCTTTTAGCCCAATCCTCCAATTTGTCTAGGTCACTCTGGACCCTATCCCTACCCTCCAGCATATCTACCTCTCGCCCCAGTTTAATCATTCACAAACTTGCTGAGGGTGCAATCCATCCCATCATCCAGATCATTAATGAAGATTTTGAACAAAACCGGCCCCAGAGCAGATCCCTGGGGCACTCCGCTTGATACCGGCTGCCAACCAGACATCGAGCCGTTGATCACTACCCATTGAGGCCGATGATCTAGCCAGCTTTCTATCCACTTTATAGTCCATTCATCCAATACATACTTTTTTAACATTGAAAACATTGCTTAAACTATTTCTTTAACCATTTTCTGTGTAAAAGAAGGAGAGGAGAGAAATTATATGTGTGTTTCTCTGTACCAGGGCTATTTGAATTGCTATAGGCTGAAAAAGAATATCGAGCCAGTTTTAAGCATAGCACATGCATTCCAAATAGTCAAACCTCAGAGTTACGAACCCCAGGGTTACGAACTGACACAAACCTCATTTGGAATCAGAAGTTTGCAGTCAGGTAGCAGCAAAGACAACTCCCACCCCCACCCCCAGTAAATGCTGTACAGTACTGTGTTAAACATAAACTACTAAAAATAAAGGGATAATTACAGTAATAAAAAAGATTTGAGAAGGTAAAGAAACTGTTTCTGTGCTTGTTTCATTTAAATTAAGATAATTAAAAGCAGCATTTTTCTTCTGCATAGTAAAGTTTCAAAGCTGTATTAAGTCAGTGTTCCATTGTAAACTTTTGAAAGAACAACCATAATGTTTTGTTCAGAGTTATGAACATTTCAGAATTGCCAACAACCTCCATTCCCCAGGTGTTCATAACTCTGAGGTACTACTGCAGCCTCTTCTCGCATGATTGTGTGATAAGAAAATTGAGAGACTTGTGTAGAACCCTGTGAGTAATTTTTAACTCTAGCAGACAGTCATAACATTTTTAAGGTTTTTAAAATAAAGTTAAACTATCAGAGACACTGAGTTATAATTTTCTTGGACCTAGATCTTGCAACAGGAATGCAAGTCTTTAGGAGAGGTTTAAGGCCTGGGACATGTAATTGACATTGGACTGAGGACTGTACTTTTAAAAAGAAGATTCTGAGAAGATAGGTGAAGATTCAGATGGCAATATTTTTATCTTACAAAGCTTTGCGTCATGTATTAGATTAAGGGTAAAATTGTCAAAAGCACTTAACTCATTTAGGGATCTAAGTCCCTTTTTCAAAAGTGATTTAGGCACTGAAGAGACTAAAGGCTTGTCTACACAGAGGCTCAGTGTGTGGAAGCCACGATGTAAATCTAGAACACTAGCATGTCATCCAGTACATCTCTGGCTCTATGGTCCTAAATCACTTAGTCACTTTTGAAAATGTCACTCCAAGAAATTTCCATTACATAATTTCACAAGACTTTTTAAAAATTTTCAACACTTCTTAAAACTGTAAACTGGGTTTCAGTCTTTTGAAATTGCTAATAACTTTGGTCACATTGAAAATTCTTATTTACTGGATAATTAAGTAAAACAAACCTTCTGAAAACAAGTGTTCTGAAAATTGTTCTTGATCTATAGAAAATTGACCCAATTGTTACAACTCTACAATGTATCTTACTTGCAGTACATTGACCAATTTTCTTTCTGACCAGAGATGGTGTAATTCAGCTACATTTTTATGTTAGTCTATTTTATATGTGCAGAAGACTTTAAAAAATATATACATAAAAAAAATCAAAAAGCCATATAAATGTTTCTATGAGAGCCCCATAGTTCATATTCTCTTGCCTGGAGATTAAAGGTAAGACCTTCAATTTGTCTTCAATTAGGCCAGCTACATTTCTGGCCTAAATTATTTAATTATTTAATCTGCCTGCAGTTTTCCTGGGAGCAATACTCTTCATCTCCCATCATTCCACCTTTCTGGGGGTTTCAGAATCATTCTGTTTTAAGCTATTCTTGGCTATTTACAGAGCTAGACTTCTGCTTTAAGACCTCTGTCTCCATGGCTGAAATGGTTTTAGAGGTGTTGCTGAAATTCATTAAACCCACTGGAATTTAATTATTCAAATGAGACACATAAATATCTTTTAGGGGGCAGGTCTGTTATCTTAAGATCACACAGGCTCCAAGAGTGAAATCCTGCCCATACTGAAGATAGTGGCAAAACTCCCATTGACTTCAAAGGGGCAAGGATGTCACCCCAGATATGGGCAATCTATTGATCTGTCATATGCGTGCATTGAAAATATACAAATATTAATGACAAGATTAGAGAGGAAAGTCACTTCATAAGTACGGAGCTACAGGTTATCTATTTTTAACTGTCTGTACAACAGAGTCTCATCTTATGTGTGAATCCCTAAAATGCCTACTGATATGTTGAGCCAGGGCCCAGTTTATTAGATTCCAAACAAACTACATTGTATTCAGAGGGGCAAAAGCTAATACCAGCAAAGTTCTACTGAACGAAAAATGTAAGAGTAAATGTAATTTCTTCCAAAAATCACATGATGCCCCTCTATTTTGGGTAATCATTCAGGCTTGTTAGCAGTGAGACAGATTTAAATTGGAAAAGCTTTTATTTCTTAAAACTTTCCCTTGGCTCTTGTTTCATTCTTACATTCCAAGTACACTAACATTCCACTCAAATACACTTTTCATACCTTTTGCACACCCTTTCGTATGTACTCATTTCTCACTTGAGTGCTGTCAAGAGGCAATGCTGATGCACTTCCATTTCTTTGTAATTATTCCTCCCTGATAGATATTAGTTATCATCAAAATGTTCAGAATGACTTCTTTCCGCGTTTCAGATGAGAGACACAATCAAATACAATTGATAGGAGAAATTAACTCTCTTCTTGATTGACAAAATATTGCAATCATGAAGATTTAATTTTCCACACTACCCAGAATTCATCCCTCCATGGGTGAAAGGCTATTTTATCCTCTTTTGCATGAAGTCAGACTCACTACAGTATTTCTTACTGAGCCATTTGGGAATACTGTAATGATTAAGGACTGTTAGTGTGAGTAGAGACTGCAAGATCATTCTAATCCAGTCATGGACAATATAGATCAGATACATATACTATAATCACGGAAAAGCTCTGCAGAAGTGTGTTTTAAGGAGGGCTATGAAGGAAAAGAGGGAAGAAGACTATCCCACAGCCTTCACCGTCTGTAATGGGGTTTACACACCCTGTGCTGAGTGTTGGCAAAAGGGAAAGGAGAGTCTTCCCTGTTTACAGACAAACAAACTGACCACAGCCCAGCATGGCTGCCAGAACTCCCAATCATGGAGGCTTGCACCCACAGCTGTGACCAATAATGAAAACAAGCCTACCAATAAAGGAAGGAGAACAGAGCACAGATGGGTGGCAGAAAGGCCTGGGATACTGGTGGTGCAACAGTCTCGTGCCAGGCCGCCTCTCAAAAACTGATAGGGGGACAAAGGAAGACTGCAAGCCCTGGAGTTTAAGGGCTGATTGACTCATTTTAGGTCAAGTTGATGGCTGAGCTAACTGGAGATGGATAGAGGAGACCAGTTAGAAGAAAGCTGGGACCCCTAGAGAGATTGCCACGAGGGCAGCTGACACTGACACATTGTGTTATTTTACCAAAGCCATCTTAAGGACCTGATTCACAGTCCATTCAAGTCAATGGGAGTCTTTCCATTGACTCCAGTGAGCTTTAGATCAGGTCCTAAACTATCATATTCTTTTTGAGCTTTTCCTTTCTCATTGCTACCCAGAAATTTGTCTGGCAAGAGAAGCACTTTCAATAATCCTAAGGTCACTAATTTAAGTTTTATGACATCATAGTTAGGTACTGGGGTGCATCTCTATGTCCCACACATTGATGGATGAGCTGTAATGTCATATGATGAATCAGGCATGTAAAGCAGGCCAGTTGCAGAGTAAAAAACGTTGTATATAAATATCTTGCTGGTCAATGATGGGAAAGGAAACTCAGGAAAAGTACATGAGAATGGAATCAAGATAATAAAATATAATATAGGAAGGATGTCTTTTCCCTTTTTGACTGCTATTGATCTGAGGTCCAACCGATGTTAGTTCATTAATGTTTTAGGAGTTCCCTTCCAATTAACCATTCACCAAGTTTATCTGTCTTCAGGACGCATGTGGGACCCTCTTTCTTCTGCTAGTGGCAGGAGGAGATTTGGGGGTGGAAGGTTCAGAGCTCCCCTGTGCCTCCTTCCACATCCCTTCAGGAAGATCCTTTTGTAAAGGGGATCAGCTCTAGAGCCACAGGAGGAGCAGACTTTGAGTTTGGGTCCAGAAGGCAGAGGCCCCACTCTCCATCCCAGTAACTGTGTACTAGTGACACCAGAACCTCTCATCTCTTGTGGGTGTAGGCTAGCATTGGCTGTTTTGGTTTTCTGGCCAGGGTAATGTGGGACAGCTCAGGCTCATTTTTTCTGCTGACGCTAGTGGGAAGGTAGAGCTAAAGCAGGTAGAGTTGAAGTGGCCTAATCTCTCCCCACACTGAGAATAAAGATTGTCAATGATAATGTCTCACATAGATTATTGCCATCTATCTACCTAGCTGTCTATCTACCTACCTATGGCTATGGGTCCATCACTGTAGCATTTGACTGCCTCACAAATACTTACATATCTATGCTTACAACACCTCTCTGGCAATACCAGTTATTGTGGGCACATGACCAAATATTAGTCAATAAGATTTTCAGAAAAATTATGTTCTCTGTATGTTTAACGTAGCTACCGGTTCTTACTACCCAATTTAAGCAAAAAACAAATAGAGATATGTACAAAATGATTTTTGTAAAAACAGTCCCCTTCAGGCTTACACATACTTGGACAAATATGGTAGGAAGTAATTTCCAAATGTAAGTCAAATTAGAAAGAAAGAGTTCATCATGATTCCTGTATGGAAATGCCACACAAAGTCACATTTCATTTGATATTTCTTATTTTTTTTAAATATGCAGATGACTAAAAGGGAGTCATTTTGGTGAGGGCAGTGAAGGAGGAAAATATTGAGTTATTCAATCATGCCAATATATGTGAGCATTTCTCATATTGTCATTTGGATAAAATCTGTATTAGGGTGCCACAACAGTGGCCTGGTCCTACTGCTGTGTTCAAATTTCCTTGGGAGAGACACACTCTTATGCTCCCATGATGACTCTGAAGTAGTGAATGGAGTCTAGACTCTCACTTCCATTCTGGAAGTCATTGAGGATTCCTTGGAAACAGCCTGCTCTGACATTAGCATACAACAGATAGAAAGTTCCCCTCACAACACTCCAGACGTTCCTTTGGCCAACTGAAGAGAAGCATCGATGGGCCCTGGAGAGCACTGTGTTCACTATTATACTCTCTTTGATCAGAAAAAGATGATCCAATCTGAGGAAGTAAAAAGAATCAAATAGTGGGGATCCTCTTAGCTATGAGAAGGGCTTGGATGATCATATGAGATGAAGGTAAGAGATGCTTGAAAGAAGTAGGTCAGTTGCCTTATTTGTTTATTTTAAATGTTGGTTTTGAAAGAGCTGGCAGAGGTCTGTGATTGCTCCTTCATTAAGGATTTCATCATAGACGCATAAATTTTAAGCCCAGACGAGGCCATTATGATCATCTAGTTTGACCCCCTGCACAACCTGGAATTTTACCTAACTTGCATCAAGCCCATAACTTCTGGTAGAGCTAAAGAACATCTTTTAGAAAGACATATTTTATTTACTGTGCTGCATGGGTGGTGGTAGGTAAACGCACCATTGGGGGAGGCTAGCCTCTGGCCCTTCCCACTCTGCCTGAGGCCCCACCCCCCTTCCACCCTCTTCCCCCACCAGAGCCCAGTGCACACACCCCTGCCGCTGCCGGCCCCACAGTGCAGCGGGCAGGCGGTGTGGCCAGAGTGACCCCAGCCCCAGTGCTGGGCAGGAGGGCGGTGTGGCAAGAGCACTCCCAGCCCCAGCATGCCAGGCGTGCGGTGCGGCCAGAGCACCCCTAGCCACAGTCCCAGAGTGCCCCCAGCCTCATTACTGGGCAGGCAGGCAGCACAGCCAGAGTGCCCCCAGACCCAGTCCCGGAGCACCCCCAGACCCAGATCGCTGGGTGAGTGGTGCAGTCCCAGTGCCCCCAGCCCTGAGCGGGTGGATGGATGGGCGGTGCGATGTGGCCCCAGCCCCATCGCCCCCAGCCCCGAGCGCACCAGCCCCAGCCTGCCTTCCCCAGCATCTCAGTGACAGAAGAGCGGGAAGGGAACTGGGGAGCGGGAAGGGAACTGGGGGCAGAGCATGGGTGGGGCCATGCAAGTCTGTTTGGAGAGGCACAACCTTCCCATGCCTATGCTACCCGCCACCCATGCTGTGCTGCCTGTTTGAGCCTTGGAGCTGAATATTTTGAGCCAGTTTCTCAGCCGGTGCAAATCAACATTTTCAGATTTACGCCATCAGTGAATCTGGCACCTCTATGTCTGTCTCCACCACAAAAGTCAATGAACAAACAGCGTAGTACAAATGTGTATGACAGTTCAGCAGTGTCTGTATTCCCTGTGCAGTGGGCAGGGCTTTTTAATTTCACACCTCTTTCCCAGATGTTGCAATGATTCCAGACCCTTAGCAAACATGCACATTAATGCCAGTATCTTATATTAGTTGTGGTCTCTCTGTGTGTGTATATATGTGTGTGTATATATATGTGTGTGTATATATAGAAAAATGGTTATTTAGAATTGTGGGAATATTGGTAATGAAGGAAGAAATTCTGGCTGAGTGTCTCTCAATTAGGGAGCATGCACAAGAAATCATTCATTTATTATTCTCATAATATTTTATTACAGTCAGGGCTGACTTGAAAACAAGACTTCTATTTCACAAAATATTTTGAGGTTTCAAAATTCATTTTTCTTTTGGATTGGAACAAAAATGAAACCTAATTTAGCAAGCACTATCCTGGAATAGCCACTAGTCCCATCACTGGGGCCCTCAGTTGGAATGTAGGAAGACCAAGTTCAAGTCCCTTCTCCAAATCAGGCAGACGAGAGACTTGAAGCTGGGTCTCTGACCTACTACATAAATGCGCTGAACACTGGGCTATTGTGAGGTGTCTTTTGCTCTAGTTTTGACCAGAAAAATCTCATGAAATGTTTTTTGATTTCAGCATTTTCCAACAAAAAATGTTTTGATGAACAAGTACCGATTGGCTCTAATTACAGTAACATCTAAAGGTTCCAACCAAGACAGTGGCCCCATTGTGCTGGGCACTGTACATACACATAGTAAGAGACAGTCCCTTCCCAAAGAGTTTACCATCTAAACCAACGAACTGGGGGAGAAAAAGTACAGTTACCCCTGGTTTGCACATGAGGCACAGGGAGCATAGACAGCTGCCCCTGGAAATTTATATCAGAACTGAGACCTGAACTCAGATCTTAAGAATCCAAGTCCAGTGTCTTACCACCAGATCATATTCCCAGTTGTGGACGGTCTTGTAGATAAAGCACCTGGTACTTCTTGCACTATTGAAGTCCATTGTACAGGGATTATATTTCATGACACTGTCCATTTATAGTGCCAATACAACCATGTCATTGTCATGTTCGTTTTCTTATCTTTCCTCGGGATTGTTCACCTCATCAGAAACTGGACATACGTCAACAGAAACAGAAATGGCCCAGAGAAAGTTAATGAAGATGGATAGGAGCACAGGGTGTTGGAGAGCCGGGATAGCTTTCAGATGAGAAGGAAATAAACATCTATTCATTTGAAAAAGGGAAGCTTAAGAGGAAAAACAATGTCTGTTATAGTGAAAACCATCTAGACACTCTCATCCCATAATACAAGAAGACATTCAATCAAATGTAGAGGAAACATTTCAAATAATTAAAAAGAAATATATTTTAACTTAAAATATCATTAACCTGTGGAACTCATAGCTAGAGGATTTATCATCATTAAGGGCAATCAACCAGTAATAAGATTACTTAATGTGGGCTTAATTCTCCTCTCAAACCAGCTTTACACTGATTTCATTGGAGTTACCCCCACTTGCACCAGTTTAAACGAGAAGAGCATGAGGCCTAATATATGAATAAGACTAGCAACTATAGTTATACCAGCTAGTATAGGAAAGGCTATCAGTCAAAATAAAGGCTGTCAACCATTATACCTCAGGACGTATTTCCTGGACGTGATCCCTGGAGGCCAGGAAACATTTCTATTGCACAATGGATCAGGTATATTTTGTATTTTTTTGGGGAGGAGCACAAGGAAAGGAGAGTTCATCTTCTTCATGCATGGTAGAGAGGCCTCCCTACTCATTCCCCAGTGAAATGGCTCCCATTGCCATTGTCTCTATGCATACTGGAGCAACTGCAACCTCCTCCCAACTTGGAAGAATTTTTGTTGACACTCCTCTCACATACAAGTAGGTGGAGGACTGTGCTCCCTCCTCCTAATATGTAGCTGAGGGAGTGCTCCTCAGCACTACAGAAGATATAAAAATGTGCCCACAGCAAAGGTAAAGCATATTAGTGATATGGATCATAATTCTAGAACTAAGAACTAGTATCACTGCCCCTTACTCTGATTAGTCACTTCCAATTAGGAATGAGCCAATCCCTTTGGAGTAAAAGAAGAACTGACCTTTTCCCCAAATTTAAATTAGCCCCACAGTTTAATTCTTGCCTGTGCTATGTATCTACCTTGGTACTTATATGACCCTCATCATCATAATATCTGAGTACCTGGCAATGAAGCACTCATTTACCTATGCAGTCCATGAATTTTTCATTTAATTACTAAAGATATCTTCTGTGATGCATTTTAGAACTGCATTTTATGTGCTTTACAAAAGACTGCTAAATCTGTCTTCCTCCTACGTTTTAATAGAAGTGTCGTCGTCCCCCTCGCACTCTCCCCGCACACACACACACACTTTTTGGTCTTTCAGTAAGTGTCAGAAATCAAGAATTTTCCTGACACCTTGTAGGCAACACATGTCAATCTTGTTAAGTCACCTTTGCCACATGCTTTTATTATACATTATGTTTTAATTTAAACAAAATGTTCATAATCTGTGGAAAAAACTACATTTTCTGAAATACAGATATAGAAATGTAGGGCTGAAAGGGACCTTGAGAAGTCATCTAGTCCACCCCCCTGCACTGAAGCAGGTGGGATGGATCTGCAAATCAGGGAAGTACAACTCCCATTAGCTCCCTCCCTGCTGCACATCCCCTTCATCATGGCCAAGTAAGAAGAAAGGTCCTGAAGAAGGAGGTGGCCGGGATCTGTGGGATCAGCTGCCACATGGCTAGCTAGAAGCTGCAGAAAAGCTCAAGGCAGAAAAGATTCCCCAGGAACAGTAAGAGCCACGTGGGGAACAGGCTGTGATTGTCAGACATTACAGCCAGGTGCAGGTTTGTGTGGGACTTTGTGGGAGCAGCAGCAGCTGGGCAGGAAGCCAGTGCAGGGGGTTCCCAAAGAGAGACACACTAACTTAGCCTGGCCTGGAAACCTGCATGTGCCTATTTGTTTGGAATAGAGACTGGAGAGGCCACCTCAGGCACTAGGCTGAAGATCCCTGACTCTCAATTGGACTGTCCCAGGGACCTAAACAAGAACCAATATTGCTCACTTTGAACTGTAACTGTTTAAGCTTCTGTACTTAGGGTATTTGCAACATTTTCCCTTTCCTGCTAGCTCTAGTAAAATAACCTTCCCCTTATCCTTGTATCTGAGTTCTTATTGGGACCCAGCAGGGCTAGCACCTACAAAGCCTACCTGCTGAAGCACCTGCAGTACTTGCTTCTGAGTTGTGGTACACCTTGCATGCAACTGGCACCCTCCATGCTTGGTGCACTGAGAAGCCATAATAATTACACAGGATTAAGTATAACTAGACCATCCTTGACAGGCGTTTGTCTAACTTGTTCTTAAAACCCTCTGGTGATGGGGATTTCAGGACCTCCTGAGGTTACCTGTTCCTGTGCTTAACTATCCTTACAGTTGGAATGTTTTTCATAATATTTAACCAAAATCTTCATTGCTGTAAACTAAGATGTCCTTCCTTCTTGTCCTACCCTCAATGGACGTGGAGAACAATTGTTCACAGTCCTCTTTATAACAGTTCTTATCATATTTGAAGACTGTTATCATGTTTTCCCTTAGCCTTCTTTTGTCTAGAGTAAACACACCCAGTTCTTTCAACCTTTTATCTTTTTTTCCCTCTTCTCTGGACTCTCCAATTTGCTCACATCTTTCTTAAAGTTTATTGCTCAAAATAGGAGACATTACTCCAGCTGAGACCTCACCAGTGCTGAGTACAGTGAAACAGTTACCTCCTGTGTCTTACTTATGACACTCCTGTTAATACATCCCAGAATGACAGTTGCCTTTTTTGCCTCAGTATCACACTGTTGGCTCATACTCAATTTGTGATCCACTAACCGTCAGATTCTACCAGTTATTTGTATTTTTATTTTTGCACTTGACTTTTCCTTCCTGAGTGTATTACTTTGCACTTGTCTTTATTGAATTATATCTTATTGATTTCAGACTAATTCTCCAATTTATCAAGATGATGCTGAATTCTAATCCTATCCTTCAAACCCTTCCAGCTTGGTGCTGTCCACAAATTTTATAAGCATCCTTTCTATTCCATTTTCCAAGTTGTTAATGAAAATATTGAACAGAAATGGATCCAAGACAGATGCTTGTGGGGTCCCCTTTAATATGTTCTCCCATTGGTCTCTACATTGCCATTGGATTGTCCAGTAAAAAATCAGTGTTTGGTTTTATTGGGTTTGCGCATCTCAAACATGGATAGGTGTTGGCTAGTCTTTACTTTAGAACAGTTTATCCAAAATAATCTTATTCTGAACCAGAAGCTCCTCCTCTGTTTCAGGTTTTGTATCAGCCTATTGACTTTGTAATCTGAAAACTCTTGGTTTTTAATGATCTGTATCACATCTGTATGCATAAAACTGTCTTCTTAGCTCCTCAACAATACAGAAACATTAGGCATACATTGCAAAGCTCTTTCAATTCATTCTTTATGCAACGGAGGTTTTGTAAATTGCAACCATTTTTGCATTAAAACCAAGACTGTAGTGATTCGGGATAGTTGTGTCATTAAGCTGAGCTAATGAGTTTCGTACACCACTCAGGTGTGTTACTGGTGAACATAGTAACCTTACCCACTTTGCACTAGGAGTCAGAATTTGTTTGTGCTTAATGACAGTAAGTATCTGGATGCTGACATACTGCCACACATTCTTTTAAAAATATTCTAAAGACAGTAGTACCAATAATGCAAATGGTAGCATTGTGGGCTGTTATTATAGAATATCATTGTAATTTGGAACAGCTTTAAAGCCAGTTTAACAGCTACCTAAAATTGTGCAGGATAAGGAATTCCCGGGGTGGTGTATCCAGCTCTTTGCCAATATAAGTATAGGAGTCCAGGTCAAGCAAAAGGGAAACAATGAAACCTCTCAACTTCAGTGACCCCATCTGACTGAATGGCCTTTTGAGGCCATGGGTGATTGGGAACAATTTAGAGCAGGCCTCAGGTCTCCAGTCAGCGCTCCAAGCAGAGAGTCCCAAAGGGAGGATTGTGATCAGAATGTTCAACCTGTTTGGCTTAACCATATTGATTTGTTTCTGGATGAGTTGTTAGGAGCTTTTCAAATTCTCTTTCCCTTTCATTTTGTATGGAGAATTTTCAGAAGGAGGAGTTTCCACTAATGGGCCATAATAGTGCCTGGCCCAAAGAAAGAAAGAAAGCTTTCAGAGATCAGGAGGTGTGTTTTATGGTTACTGAATTTTTTTTTGAACAATTTAGGCATAAAGGTTGGCCTTAGATTATATAGTACTGTATGACTGCATGCCACTTTCACACTTCCAGACTATCCGCCTCTCCTTCTGTCTCATTTGGCTGTTGTTTGAGTTCCAGTATTTTGTATTTCAGAAAAGTATGAGGCCTTTCCATATAAGGAGAACATTGGTATGTGTACATGCGAAGGAGGAATATGGGGACCCTGTGATAATAATTCTGAGGAATAGCATTTTTAAACCCTTTTACACAATAAAATACATAGTTGTAGCTATAACAAGATGATTTATTTCAAGATAACAAAGCAGTATGAGAGAAAGAGCAAAATTGTCCACTTCCAGCTGCCTCTCTATGCCAATGTATCCTAACTCAATGCTCTACATGTCAAGGAACAGCTTATTTTTGACTGTGTTAATTCTTGATGCCTATGTATGGTCTGCATGAATTACAGTGTTAACAACTCAAACTTACCCATTGAATCAGGTGGCATCTGTTTTGCACGGGGCTGGGAGCAGATTGATCTAACAGAGACTCTTTTTTCTCCGGTTTCAGAGTAGCAGCGGTGTTAGTCTGTATCTGCAAAAAGAACAGGAGTACTTGTGGCACCTTAGAGACTAACAAATTTATTAGAGCATAAGCTTTCGTGGGCTACAGCCCACTTCTTCGGATGCATCCGAAGAAGTGGGCTGTAGCCCACGAAAGCTTATGCTCTAATAAATTTGTTAGTCTCTAAGGTGCCACAAGTACTCCTGTTCTTTTTTCTCCTTTAGTCTTCTTCTTTTTCTTCTCCGCTCTCTCTTTTTTGAAGATAGTAATAAAATAAATAGACAGAAATTGCATAACAGCATAAATAGTATGACTGTTTCAAAACCCTTTTGTGTTTGGCAAGTGTAGACAGGGCAAAGCAAGAGAGTATGCCAAAAATTGTGTTTATGACAAGTGGAGTGAACAAAACTCTTCCTGCCGTTCCATTTACTTCTGGGACAAGAGTGCAAAGCCAGTCCAAACTGATATGATAGGAAATCAGAAAAATCTTATGTTTCAGCAGGGTCTTCAGTGAAAGAGGGCCTGTGTGGTCATGAACTGCTTTCTTGTAGCATATTGTGTGCTGTACTGTACTGCTCATATCTGAAACCCATCCAGCAGTAACACTGGCTTGGCAGTCTCATTTTGAAACTCTTTCTGCCAACAAGATGTCTTTGGAAGGGGGAAACCAACAAGAACTTAAATTCTTCACAGCCTGCTGAGATAAGGGGATCTTGGCAATTATTGAGTGATAGATTGCTGCCCTAAACCCTTAATTTCATGCTCTTTTTCTGTACTGTGGTTTTGTTCCAATTGGCTCCCTGCCTTGGAATCTACTTCACACTGCTAGGTTAAATGTGATAGACAGCCCATAGCAAAACCAATCAGTTATTTTGACAGTAAGCTCAGAAGAGGTCAGGGACACTTCCCAAAAGCTGGTGTGTTGAGTCTTCAGCACTCTGAGGCAAAAAGTAGGCATGACTCTTCTTTCGATCGACTTGCACATTCTTCTCTCCCCCTCACAGTCCTAGCCAGCATTGGCTAGAGAAGCAGTCTCAGGGCACCTACAATATTTTCTTCATTGTACAACGTTAGGGTACTGTGATTCTAATTTAAATAAACTGGCTTATTACATGTAGTGGTGTAAAATCCCAATTAATAGCACATGTAAGGGGATAACACAGTTTGATATTCATATAATGTAATCTCTTTTAAGGTTAAAGTTGTGCTTTTGCTAAGCAGCATCTCTGGAGCATATGTAATATAGCCTGCTAGTTTGCTATAGTATCATAAACGGTCGTCATACCCTTATTTTTCAAGACATTTAACATATTCTAGGTTCTCTGACTAAAAATAGCCCATATTGAGGCCCTAAAATTAAAAGGAAAACCATAATTGGGGAGATAAAAAAGGAAATTTTGTCTTTGTTTAAAATGCAGGTGTTTTTTTCTCTTATACCTCCATACTTCTTCCTCTCCCCGAACAAGAAAAGAATAGAAAATTGCCAAAAAAGAAATCAGGTTTATATTTTCAATAGAGGAAGATAGTCCCCAATCCGGCAAACTCTTACTCACATTAGCACTCTTATTTATGAAATTTCCAGTGAAATAAAAATTCAAAAAAAAAAAAAAAATCAGTTAGAAACTATGGAAATGTAAAACTCATTTTGTTTTGATACTGTTGAATCATAATTGAATATGTAATACATTAAATTGTACATACAATATAATATAATATAATGTGGAAAATATGTTAACATTCAAATTAATATACAATATTAACCACGATGTATTATATATTTATTATAAAGCATGCAATTTCTTATTAAAATTAACACTCAGTATAATATGAAATTCCAAGTAAAATGAATCAAAATAATAAAGTTTAAACAAAATGTTTTACCTTTTCAAAACAAAATGTTTCAATATTACAAAAATTAAATGTAAAAGTTGAGTTATTCATAAAAACTTTTTCCTAGTGAAAATTTTGTCAGAATTGACATGTTCTTGCAAAACATTTTGATTTAGACAAAACTGCATTTTTTTTTAATGGAAAACTGTTCCATCAAAAATTTTCTCACCAACTCTACTCCTAATCTACCTCCTATATACCATTCATTGTGTACTTTTTATCCTGAGCTGCTCTTATATATTTCTTTCCTAAGGTAAAATCCCGATCTTTACATTCTCTCATCATATGAAAGTTTTTCCATGCCCCTAACCATTCTTTTCATCCTTCTCTGAACTCCCAGTAATGCTGCAATAGCTCTTTGGAGACATAGTTACCAGTAGCTCATGCAGTATTCCATATGAGGTGAAATACTGATATATATACTGGTATAATAATATTTTCCATATTATTCGTCAATCCACTTCCTTTGTATCAGAACTGTTCCGTATTGGTGTCAAGTTCAATGACCCTTTTGTCTTCTGGCTCAGTTAGGACCAAAAGATGAAGCAATGAAACACTAGAAGAGAAACAGTTTTCATGATATTTCTGACCAGCCTAAAACAGGGAAGTACCCTATTTCTCAGAAGAAAGTCTGATCTTGTGAGATTTGCAGATCAAAAATGATAGAGCTGGAAAAAACTCCTGAATGAATCCTCCTAAGTTATTTGAGGTTTCTCCATCATTAATTTTCACATAATCAGCTAACAGCATTCCATGCTCTGGAGTGATAAATATCATACCGTTCTGCAAATGTATCATGTTAAATAATGCTTAAGAAGATTACAAGTAATTAACAAAATTAATATGAGTAACCATTTGCAATCTGTTATATTTTTGTTTATGGTAATTCTTAATAGCCAAATTCTGTCCTCAGTTAGGCATATGCAATTCTTGTTGAAGGTTAAACACATATCTCAAAGTTAAATGTCATCCTAACTATTTAATTTACATCTGATACTTCTTTATGAAATTATTAGCTAACTATATTTGTGTTACTGAAAGTTAAAGGACTTTATGGAATACTTGTGCTGATTAGAACCTTATTTTGCAAGACAGTCCATATATTTCAGTGATGTATAGCGCTAGCTACTCATCTTCAGAAATGGTGGCAGAATCTAGCCCATGGACAATAGAATAGAGCTGGTTAAAAAGGCAGCAATTAAAATATATATTATAAAACAAATAGAAAAAGGAGAAAGAGATAGCAATCAATATAAGCTAGAAGTTATGAAGGGTAGAAAATTGATAAGGGATTCTAAAGACATCAGGGAAAAAATGGCTCGCTGGCACAGCTAAGGACAATAAGAAACAGTCTTTTAAGTATATCTGGAACAAAAGAAATCCTAAAACTGGTACAGTTCCATTACTAGATGGAGATGGTAAACTGTTAGTAATGATGTTGAAAAGGCAGAAGTGTCCAGTAACTATTTCTGTTCCATATTTGTATGATGTTTTTGTATCACATGAGGATGATGAAGTACTTCCAGTCCATTAATCACTCTAGGGATACATATTTTTAAATGACTATTGTAAGGTATTTGACTTAGTACCATATCACATTCAGATTAATAAAACAACACCATACAATATCAATAAAGGACATGTTAAGTGGTTTAAGAACTGGCTAACTGACAGATCTCAAAAAGTAGTAGTCAGTGCAGAATCATCATCAAACGGGTGTATTTCTAGTGGGTGCTGTAGGGACTGGTACTTCCCAGTGCCATATAAGATTTTCATCAATGATATGATAGTAAATATAAAATCACTGCTGATAAAATTTGCAGATAACAACACAAGGATTGGCAGACTGAAAAATAATGAGGAGGAGATGGCTGTCATACAGCATGATCTAGATTGCTTGAGAAGATGGGTCCATTCAAACAAAATACATTTGAATACAAAAAAAAAAAAAAAAAAGCTATACATCTAGGAACAAGGAATGCAGGCCAAACCTAGAGAATGGGGGACTGTATCCTGGAAAGCAGTGACTTTGAAAAGGATTTAGGAGTCATAATGGACAAACAACACAACGTGATGTCCCAGTATGATGCTGTGACAAAAAAGAGCTAATGTAATGCTTGGATGTTTAAAAGGAGGCATAGAGAGTAGGTAGGTCATTGTACCTCAGTATTTTAGTATCGGTCTCACCAATGCCATATACAGAGTATAGTTCTGATGCTCACATTTTAAAAATGATGTTGAAAAATTGGAAAAGTTGCAGAAAAGAGCAATAAAAATGATTTGAGGATTGCCTTACAGTGAGAGACTTAAGGACACAAATCTGTTTAGCTTATGAAAAAGAAAATTGAGAAGTGGCTTGATTATGGTGTATACACATCTTCACAGGGAGAAAATTTTGGATACTAGAGGCCTATTTAATCCAACAGAAAAAGGCATAACAAGATCAATGGCTGAAAGCAGGAGCCAGAGAATTCAATGTCCTGGGAGGATCCTGGGAGGGGACGGGTGTAGGTGCTCATGGTCCAGTAAGATCATGCTGGCAGTGGTGGAAATACCTGAGATGGGAAGAGGAAGGGGAGTAGGAGGAGGGGACCATGCGAAAAATATCTGGGTGTGCCCATTCTTGTGTAACATTTCAATTTTGATTAAATTTCATTTTCCAATGGAAAACTGTTCCATCAAAAATCTTTTTGGCCAACTGTACAAAAGATCTGGAAAAGGACTCACTGGATCATTATGTTCAGCCTATTGCCTCAAGCAGGAAGGAACCTAGGGGATATTAGTCATTTAATAAACCTTTCCTTAAACATGTCTAGTGATTTTACCCTGATTACCTGACTAGGCAAATTGTTCTCCTTTTTGACGAACCTTACTATCAAAGGCATTTCCTTACATCTAACTAAATGTGGCCTTTGCAACTTTAGTCAATTTTTCCTTGTTTTAACAAGGAGTAGGAGTTATTTCCCTTCTTCTGTTCTGATTCCCTTCAAATAGTTATAGTGTTACCATTAAAGCTTGAAAAATAATTGTTTCAGCTCATCAAATTTAGTTCCTTAATCTGTCCTTATAGGTCATTCTAGGTCTTACATAAGTTTAGTTGCCTTTCTTTGAACTTCTTCTATGGATCAAATCCTGAATTTCTAATACAGGCAAAAAAACCAAAACATTTTGAGCTTTATGTGAGATTTTTTTAACCGTGTCAGTTTTGTGCAAAGGGGTAGAATTAACTGGATGTTCAAGTGATCCTTTATATCTGGCATTTAACAGCAAGCGAATTTTCAGGTGATTTGAAGTGAATTAAAAAGGGGCCCAGGGCCTGTTAGGATAAAGAGTGGAGAGGGAGGTACATTTGTATGGCTGTTTTCCTTGTAGTCTGGGGATTTTTCTAGCTGGGAAACAACTGACGCCCTTTCCTCTCCACTGGCTACTCTTCTTCATTTTCATAGGCCGCAGCCCCTTTATATCTCCTGAACATTTGTTTGCTGTTCAGTATAAAGTACATTCGTCTCACAAATGTTACAAACTGTAAATTTAGTAATTTTGGTCCCAGAATTGATCTCATATGGAAGCCCACTAGATACCTCCTTCTGTTCTGATGGAACACCATTGGTAATAGCTTGTTGCTCTCAATCCACCATGCAGTGTTTAGCCACCTTCTTTTATCATTATCCTGACAAAATATCTTCAGTTTTGCTGTGAGCTCTCTGTGTGCCACAGTTTCAAAGGCTTGGCCAAAACACAGATAAATTAGGCCCACCCCCTCTCTTATTATACAGAGCAGTTAGTTTGGTAAGAACTGAGCTTCACAAATCTATGTTGTCTGTAACTCATCAGGTACATCTGCTCAGAACTGTGTGTCTACACACAGATTGTCCAACTTAGTTATTAAGTACTTTGCCATGAATTGAAGTCAGGTTGAGAGGTCTATGATTACAGGATTTATACTTCTTGTTGATATACAGGAGGAATATAGCCATCACTTGGCCTACTCTCCTGCTCTCCCATTTTTAATCACCATGCGGCTCCAGAAGAGTAATTAGGGAGCAATCAGTGCAGGGACTGCAATTTTATCTGGCTCTTATATAAGCTGTGCAAGGGAGGATGGACTCCTTTACTCTCTGTGACCCACTAGCAGAATCTAGTCCTATCTTAGATAGGTAATGAAAGGATCCCGGATCATATGATGCCCTCACTTATATCCATACAACCCCACTTAAATCAAGACTTCAACTTATGCACAGTTTCCTACATTGCCATGCTTGCTGCATAAGCCACAACCAGCCAGCACCGTAAGTGCTGTGAAGGCATTGAAATACTATAGAGGCACTCAGGTACTGTAGTGATGGAGGCCGTATAAATACCTAGCCTGATAAGCAAGGAAGACAGGAGAATGCATGTAGCTTTGTTCAGTACTGCAAGGATTCTGGTATCTTGTGTTCCTGAGGTGAATTTAAAGAAATATTCTCCTGGAGTTCTGTCTTTCTGCAAGGCAGTACCAGGCAGAGGAACTGGTGGCTCATGGGATGATGTAAGACAGCTGCTGGCAAGCAGCATCAGGATTTTGCTTAAGAACTGGTTGTGGAATGATCAGAAGAATTCACCAGGGCCTCCTGCTCCATTAAGTTCAGGAAAAGAGAATAGGACAGTATGATTATTCAGTACCTGTGAGAAAAGACATTTTAAAATTATATCAACTTGAGCTGTTAATAAAATATTGATGTTTTATTTTATTATTCTGTTGTGGCTGTGCTTTTGACAAAGCCTGGCCTGTTTGACTGTATGAATATATTTATGTAGTACATTATGCAAGGTCACAGTCATTTGTATAGTCTGCCTAGTTCCCATTTTTTATAAAATCACATACACAAGGCACTTTTGCCCTCTTGCAGACTGATTTTGAAAGAATCTATTTGTTACAGAAAAGCAGAGAAATGCTTTCAAAGATGAATCTGAGGGTCTGAGGGAGCAAAGCATTTAGGCATGTGTTTAACTTCAGCGGCAAGGGAGAAAACCTGTCTCCCAGCATATTTTAACCTCTACAAAATGTAATTAATTTATACAAAAATTTCTACTGAAAATATGAACAAAAGTATAAATGTACAGCTGACATTTAAACTCCAAAGTAAACACATAGATTAGCCCACATCCCTCCATCCCAGCTCTACACTGTCCTCTTGGTTTGCAATTAAGTATTTGTGTACGGTAGCAATCATCTAGAAAGTGACAAATGCTTACTCATGTGGTCCTCAGTAGTTGAGCATCAAAAACAGAACAAAATGTTTCCTTCCTACCTCCAATGGAACAAATGTTTCTTTGCTTGTGATAACACTAGAACTGCCATTCACTTTTTGGAATGGCCATTTCTATAGCCTCATACATAACAATAGCGTTTGTAAGGTCATTGCCATGAAGGGTTGGGGCAGACCCAAGGTTCCATCCATGCCCCATCTACCAGCTCAGGGAGGAAAATAGTGGGCACATATCACCTATTTATCCCTAAGGGCCTGGACCCAAAGTCCAGGGAAGGTATACAGGATGGGGTCTTACTCCCATTATGACCCTGTGTGGCTGAATAGTGTGAGCCGTGATCTAGCATGAAATAAATAGATTTGCAGTGAGCCAGTAAATGCCAAGTGAATCTCTGCAAACCAGAGTTTTCCCTACAGATTTGCAGTGAGACTGCAAGGTTAATTTCTGATTGATTCCAATTTCATCATCTATAAACCTACATGAAACAGTCCTGACAAAAAACCTTTGCAAACCTGTTTAGAGCAGAACTTGAATGGTTTCTTACAGCTCCTCCTCTAAAGCTTATCTCCAGAGTCATATAATGTGCTCCATAGAAATATATCTCCCATTTGTACCAAGAGCAAAATTTACCAGCTGAAACCATTCAAAGTTTTTCAGACAGCTGAAGGTTGAAGGCTGCATAATGCTTGCTGCTACATATTTTCATCAGCTGAATCTCACCGTCATGGTCAGCTGCTTTTGTGCTCTGACCTGAAAAAAAAAATGGAGCTTAGAGAAAGTAGAAGCTCAAATCTCTTAAGAGAGAATCTGTGAAAAAGCCTCACAAAACTTTGCTACGAATGAGTCTAACATCATCTAATGTGAAGCTGGAATAATTTCAGACACCATTCAGCATCCAACATCAATTATTTGGAAATAAATATAAAATCACTGCTCATACAATTTTGGTTGACACAAAGATTGGCAATGATGAGGCAGGGCAATCATACAGAGGGAGCTGGATTGCTTGGTAGGATAGGCCCTCTCAAGCAAATCCTGTTTTAATTCAGCCAAAGGCAAAGTTAGACACTTGGGAACACGGAACACTGGCTATACCTACAGAATGGGGGATTGTATGCTGGAAAGCAGTGACTCTGAAAAGGATTTAGGGGTCATAATGGCCAAGCAACAGAATTTGTTGCACTGCTGTGGCAAATAGGGCTAATGTGGTATTTGCATGTACAAACAGGGAGTTAGTGATGAGGAGTAGAGAGAGATTTTACTTTTCTGTATGGCACTGGAATATTGCATCCAGTTCCAGTATCTTTGGCTATGTCTACACTACCACGGCAAGTCGACCTACGCTACGCAACTCCAGCTTCGTGAATAACGTAGCTGGAGTCGATGTACCTTAGGTCGAGTTACCGCGGGGTCTACACCGCGAGGGGTTGACGGGAGAAAATCTCCTGTCAACTTACCTTACTCTTCTCGTTGGGAGTAGAGTACAGGGTCAACTGGAGTGAGATCTGCAGTCAATTTGGCGGGTCTTTACTAGACTGCCGGTGGATCAATCTCAGAGCGTCGTTCCCCACTGTAGTGTAGACCTGCCCTATGTTTTAAAAAGGATGTTGAAAAATTGGAGACTGTGCAGAAAAGCGACAGAAAAATGACTTGAGGGCTGAAGAAAATGCCTTTCAGTGAAAGACTTAAAGAGCTCAGTCTGTTTAGTTTATGAAAAAGAAAATTGTGAAGTGACCTTCACAGGGAGAAAATCCTGGGTACTAAAGGGCTCTGTAATCCAGCGGAGAAAGGCATAACAAGCTCTGATGACTGGAAGCGGAAATTCAAATTGGAAATGAGGGACACTGTGATGGGGTGGACTAGGCCTTGAAGCCCCCTGCTGGAGGCCTTGTGGCTCTGCCACATCCCGTCCCAGAAAAGGGCATTAGAAAGATCCTCCAAGCTGCCTAGAGTGGCTGTGTGGGAAGCAGCCAATCAGGGCCAGCAGGCTAGTATAAGAAGAGCTGCAGGGCCAGCACAAGTTCAGTTCCTTGCTAGAGCTGGTGGAGAGTGGATTGTCCTCTGTGCTGGCTGCTGGGACTCCACCAGGACAAGACTCTAAGGTAGGGGTTCCCAAACTTGGTTCACGGCTTGTTCAGGGTAAGTCCCTGGTAGGCTGCGAGATGCTTTGTTTACTTGAGTGTCCGCAGGTACGGCCGCTCGCATCTCCCAGTGTCCACGGTTCACCGTTCCCAGCCAATGGGAGCTGCGGGAAGCGACAGCCCGGCCAATGGGAGCTGCGGGAACGGTGAACCACAGCCACTGGGAGCTGCGAGCAGCTGTACCTGCGGACACTCAGGTAAACAAAGTGTCTTGTGGCCCGCCAGGGGCTTACCCTGAACAAGCCACGAACCAAGTTTGGGAACTCCTGATCTAAGGTAAGGATGAAGAATATGCAGGAGCCATGGGGAAGTGGCCCGGGGAATTATAGCAGCAACGCAGTTTATTTAAAGGGACATTGTGGATGGCTGCTAGCTATAGGGTCTCTGGGCTGGGACCTAGAGTAGAGGGCAGGCTCGGGTCCCTCCAACCAGCCACTGGAAAAGTGGCCTGGAGTTTGAGGCACCCCAAAATGGGGATTGAACTATAGTGGCTCAGCTGAAGAGCTGGGGCCAGAAAGGCCCTGAGAGGGCAAAGACCTTGCCTCCAGGTAAGGAGCCCTGGGGCACTGCTCTATTCTGGAACAGGGACAAACTGTGAGAGACATTACAGAGGGCACTAAGGATATGTCTACACCCAGCCGCTAGTTCGGCGGCTGGGAATCGAAGTTCTGGGTTCGACTTATCGCGTCTTGTCTGGACGCGATAAGTCGAACCAGGAAGTGATCGCCGTCGACTGCGGTACTCCAGCTAGACGAGAGGAGTACCGCGGCGTCGACGGGGGAGCCTGCCTGCCGCGTGTGGACCGAGGTAAGTTCGAACTAAGGTACTTCGAACTTCAGCTACGTTATTCACGTAGCTGAAGTTGCGTACCTTAGTTCGAATTGGGGGGTAAGTGTAGACCAAGCCTGAGAGAGGCCCGTGTTGGACTTGTACCCCAAAAGGGGTTTGCATTGCTTTTATCTCACAGACAGACTGTGTATGACTTGGCCAGAGGGTTGAGTCAGTGAAGAGGTAAAGAGAGAGTGCAGGCACACACGCTTGGCCATAGAGTGCTTGCAAGAGGTGAGTGCAACCCTGTTACACACACACACATTTTGAGCAGTGATGGTAATAACTACAGGAACAAACTACCAAGGGAAGTATCTCTTTTAAGTATCTTTTCTATCTCTTGATGTGATCAAGACTCTGTCTTTCTGGAAGATAACTTTTGGTTGGCTAAAGTGTATTTTACTCAATCCTGGGTAACTGGGTGAAATTAGATTTCCTGTAATCTAAAGGAAGTCTGCCTAGATGATCTAAGGGTCCTTTGTTGCCCTAAATTGTAAGAGAAATCTATAAATGTAATCACAGAGGATTCAAACATTTCCTCCTGCTTCCACAGAAATAAAATGTCTTTGTTTTTCTACCAATAGTTAGTCTGACAGCCCTGTGACCCCACCCCTGCCTGTACCCTTTTTATAGAAAAGCTAATAAGGTCAATAGAATGAGCATCAGGTTGTGATAGTTCTTGCCCTTGTATTAAAAAGGTAAAATTCTGCACCTTTCCTTTCCACACTCAACATTAAGAACTTTAGATTATCATTTAAACAAAACATAATAAAACCTTTAAGCTGCTTCTATGTAATAAGTAATGGCTGAAGTACATGAAAAACAACAAATATGTGAAACTTGCTGAAATGAAAATTATATTACCGGAAGTTTTAATTTGCCATAATTTTTTCCCAACATGAAACTCAGAGGTTTCTGCCCACTCTATAATTCAAGCCATTACTGTAAATGTCAAGACCACACTGCAGAACCTGCGAACCACCCCTTTGGTTAGAGCTTTTCTGATTCTGAAGTCATCTATATCCCTTTATGCAAGTACTGCACATTATAATTCCAGGGATATAGAGTTTATGAAAAGCATTGGGCTGGGTAGTTAAAGCTAGGATGCAGTGAAAAGGCACATGGATGAGAAACCCTGAAAAGATTGTATTCACAGGCAGTGATATAACACAAGAACATCATTAAAGAATTATACACACACAAAAATACAGAAGGAAACCTTTTGAATAGTGGAAATAAAACATACACAGGGGTTAGTCCTTCAATGTGCTGAATGCGCTCAATGTCCACTGATTTTAATAAGAATTATGGGCACTCAGCACTGCTGAAAGTGCTCAACACCCTGTAGTATTGAATTCTTAATATCCCTAGAGCAAATAATAATACTCAGTGCATATACACTGCTACCTCGATATAACGCGACCCGCTATAACACGAATTCTGATATAACGCGGTAAAGCAGTGCTCCAGGGGGGCGGGGCTGCGCACCCCGGTGGATCAAAGCACGTTCAATATAACGCGGTTTCACCTATAACGCGGTAAGATTTTTTGGCTCCTGAGGACAGTGTTATATCAAGGTAGGGGTGTATATATATATACCGGTATATATGTCAATCCAAAGCTGTCAGAACTTTTTACAAAGGAAGGTAATTATCATTCAACTGTTTTACTAAAGGGGAAACTGAGGCACCAAAGTCACCCAGGGTGTCACGGGGAGAGACAGGAATAGAATCTGGGTCTCTTGACTTGGTCTCCTACCCACTGCACCAACAGTATGAAATCTAATAAGACCTCATGCACTACCAATGTATGAAAGGGGGCAAAAGCAAGTAGCATCTAAGAAGAAAAAAATCAGCATAAAGGATAGTTGCTCCATATCATTTATATAGCAATTTCTGGCATGGATAGTAAAAGCTGGGTTTAATCAGGAATGTACCAGTGGAAAAATTAGAGCCAAAGAAATTAATTTTTTGTAACTGAAAAAATTAGGGCTGTTGATTAATCGCACTTAACTCATGCTTAACTCAAAAAAATGAATCGGGATTTATTTTTTTAATCACAATTAATTGCAGTTTTAATCAAACTGTTAAACAATAGAATACCAATTGAAATGTATTAAATATTTTTGGATGTTTTTCTACATTTTCAAATATATTGATTTCAATTATAACACAGAATACAAAGTGTATAGTGCTCACTTTATATATTTGATTACAAATATTTGCACTATAAAAATACATCTTTTGTTTGTAATTTTTCAATTTACCTCATACACGTACCATAGTGCAATCTCTTTATTGTGAAAGGCGAACTTACAAATGCAGATTTTTTTGTTACATAACTGCATTCAAAAATAAAACAATATAAAACTATAGAACCTACAAGTCCACTCAGTCCTACTTCTTGTTCAGCCAATTGCTCAGATAAACAAGTTTGTTTACATTTGCAGGAGACAATGCTGCCTGGTTATTATTTACAATGTCACCTGAAAGTGAGAACAGGTGTTCACATGGCACTTTTGTAGCTGGCATTGCAAGGTATTTACATTCCAGATATGCTAAACATTCGTATGCCCCTTCATGCTTCAGCCACTGTTCCAGAGGACATTCTTCCATGCTAATGATGCTCGTTAAAAATATAATGTGTTAATTAAATTTGTGACTGTACTCCTCTGAGGTAGAATTGTATGTCTCCTGCTCTGTTTTACCTGCATTCTGACATATATTTCATGTTATAGCAGTCTTGGATGATGACCCAGCACATGTTTGTTTTAGGAATACTTTCACTGCAGATTTGACAGAATGCAAGGAAGGTACCAAATTGAGATTTATAAAGATAGCTACTGTGCTCCACCCAAGGTTTAAGAATCTGAAGTGCCTTCCAAAATCTGAGAGGGACAAGGTGTGGAGCATGCTTTCAGAAGTCTTAAAAGAGTAACACTCAGATGCAGAAACTACAGAACCCTGAGCCACCAAAAAAGAAAATCAACCTTCTGCAGGTGGCATCTGACTCTCATGATGAAAATGAGCATGCATCAGTACACACTGCTTTGGATTATTATCAAGCAGAACCCATCATCAGAATAGATGCATGACCTCTGGATGGTTGTTGAAGCATGAAGGGACATACGAATATTTAGCATATCTGGCATGTAAATACCTTGCAATGCCAGCTACAAAAGTGCTATGTAAATGCCTGTTCTCACTTTCAGGTGACATTGTAAACAAGAAAAGGGCAGCATTATCTCCTGCAAATGTTAACAAACTTGTTTGAGCAATTGGCTGAACAAGAAATAGGACTAAGTGGACTTGGAGGCTCTAAAGTTTACATTGTTTTATTTTTGAATGCAGTTATTTTTTTGTACATAATTCTACATTTGTAAGTTCAATTTTCATGATAGAGATTGCAGTAAAGCACTTGTATTAGGTGAATTGAAAATACTCTTCCTTTTGTTTTTTTTACAGTGCAGATATTTGTAATAAAAATAAATATAAAGTGAGCACTGTACACTTTGTATTCTGTGTTGTAATTGAAATCAATATATTTGAAAATGTAGAAAAAAAACAATTTTTTAAAATAAATGATATTCTATTATTATTTAACAGTGCTATTAATTGCACAATTAATCCCAATTATGTTTTTAATCATGTGATTAATCGTGATTAATTTTTTTTAATCGCTTTGCAACCCTAGAAAAAATATTTAGCTCCAAGTTAAATCCAATTTGATTGTGCAGCCTAAAGAACAATGTAACTGATTCAACATGACCAAAAAGAAGAGAATGGAAAAATACAAGCAATGGGAAGGAAAGAGCATACAAAATATTGATCATTCCCCCAAATAAATCTGGAACAGAGGTACCTAATTGCTGGTGGTTGGATAAATTCCTATATAGCATTTTTTTGTTTTTGTAATTTGTGTGAGAGGGATCTAGGGATTTGGAGAGTTACACTTTTATTTTCTTCTGAACTCCTGCAATCTTCTACTTGCTACAGATTTGCTTGGCTGGATTCTACTTCACTGTAATTACAAAAATCAAGGAGTCAATAGTACAACCAACAGTGGGGAAAAGGTGATTAAAGGAGTAAATGGTGCCTCACTATTATTCTATAATAACAGAATAATTATTAAAAAGCAACAGAGAGTCCTGTGGCACCTTTAAGACTAACAGATGTATTGGAGCATAAGCTTTCGTGGGTGAATGCCCACTTCGTCAGACGCATGAATAATTATTGTTTATACTAGTCTATCATAATAGAATAATTGTTTGTAGGGAGTTCTCATTCTTTGTGTTGTTGTGCTGAGGCAACATAAGAAGTACAACAGAGTTGTTTTGCCCAAGGGACATGCACAGTGTACAGCACATGCTTGGCTGTAAAAGGCAGGTGGCTCTAGCCACGAAAACTCCCACATGCAAACAGCAAGGGGTTCAAGTGTCACCTGTGCTCTCTAAGTGACTCACACAGAATCTAGTGCTGTAAGGTGTGTGTCTGCCTTAGATAAGTCATTTCTGAGATGTGCTCCGCACGATACAATTAACTGCAAATAAAATATCTCCTCAGATCATTTCAATAGCTCCTAATATATTGGGTGGGGGAGAAGCTGTGAGGAGGACAAAGGAGCAAGACTGGCAGATGGAGCATAGTGTGAAGTAGATGGTCAGGTGTTGAACAACCACAATTATTAAGAATGTCACTAATAAGTACCAGTTGGGCCTTCTCCTTCTCCTTGGGCTTTCTAAATTGAAATCTAATAGAACAAAATCAAAAAAGAAGCACATGCTGAGGAGATGACATGGCCTATTGAAAAAAGAATTCCATGGATCAGTAGAGAGCTCTGGGTGACAAGGCAGCAAAGATATAGAAGCAATTATTTTTATAAATGAGTTTAAATCAAACCTTTGCATGGGAGTTTGTTGAAAAAAAATTATTGGAAAAAACAATTTTGATGGAAAATTTGGGTTTGGATTAAACACTTGTCATGAAAAGTGTCTAACTTCCATGGAAATTTTTTGTCAAAAACAAAATGCTCCCCCTCCCAAATATTTTGATTTGGATATCCCAACTCAGAGGAGTTGAAGTTTGGTTTCCTCATGGTTACCCCATCCTCCTCTATGGACCATGCTGCCCAGCTGGACTACATCTCCCATAAGGCACCATGACTAGGGACTCCCATGATGCAACTGTCTTTCCTCACCATGAGATGTGGTACATCAAAGGAGACCTCATCTGACCTGGGAGCCTGGCCTAAAAAAGAGAATGGGAGCATGAAGCACCCAAACTACAACACCCATGAGGCACTACAGCATCATTTCAAGTCAAAATATTTTCATTTCCAGACTTTCAGTGAAAAGCCCATTTTCTGACCAGCTTTACTTTAAAGCTTTGGCTGAGTTTCATTTGCTTCTCTTTTCTGCCTTCTAAGTATTACAGCAATTCAGAGGCAATTACTTCTGTTCTGCTTTTACAGATTGGTTGGGCAATCTTTCATATATTCAAGATTTTTATTTCATTACTTTTTTTGTCCTCTGAATGGGGTTCGAGGGAGAATAGACATGTTTCTACCATGCTGTAAATTCAAGTATCTTTTTAATATTTGGTGTCTTTAAGACTGGAAACAGTCTAGCTACACTTTCTGTAGTATTCCTCTAAGTGTACATTAAACTCTTTATTGCTGTAAAATTGTCAATAATTTCTTTTGGTTCATGCCAATCTGAGTGGGGCATCCGATTTATCTAGGAGAGTTGTTAGAGGCAGGGGGGGAAACCTGAACCCTGACCTTGTAGATGGGAAGCATGGAGAAGGAAACTGTCAATTGATTGGGATAGAGCTTCAGCCTTTCTCCAAAGTGATGCCACAGACTAATAGCTGATAGTTACAAAAGTTCTTTAAAAGTGACTTAATAGATTTCAATGAAAAAGAACTTGATGTACCTTTATTTGCACTAAATTCCAGAACAGAAACTAGATGTATTATATTATTACTCTGGCTTAGAATGGGTAGGATTTTTCTACTAACATCCTGTTCAAGACAATGGGTTTACTCAGCCCTTGGCCACTTAAAGAGTTGCATTGGCAAGTTGCAAATCAATTCCCATCAAGTTTGCTTTGGTAGGAATGATGGAGTGTATGTTCTAAGGCATTGGGGAATAGATGAGGGCTTAAATGGGGTGGGGGGCAGGGAATGGGATCCTCAGGAGCCCTGTAGGAACACAGTTCTCTTCCCCACCTCACCTACTATTCAGAAATGGAATGCAGCCAGTGTAAGCTTTGTTTGAGAGGCAATTTAAGCAAATCTCTAGGTAGAGGTTTTGTGACATTCCATTTGCACACTGATTGTTTTTTAATTGTCTTCATAAAGTTTGAAGCACCGTATTCAGATGTTCCATAGCTCACTTCATCTATAGATCTCAAAGCACTTCACGAAAGAAAGAGTAATTAAACCTGTGTTACAGCTGGGAAAATGGGGTGTAGACAGTAGGGCTGCCTGGAAAACAAGAAATCCATTTCTTGAAAAAATTCAAGGTTATGGCAATTTGTTTTTGCTCTGCATTGGAGCAACAAAATAAAAGAGGGACCTTTTGAAACTTTTTATGAAAAAACGCAAAAGAGACTCCCCCTGCCCAATAGCCCCATGGCTAGTGCACTCAAATGGGATTTGGGAAACATAGGTTTGAGTATCTGCTTAATTTGGTGAGTGTCCTAACCCCGGGACTATAAAGTCTGTCTGTCTCACCAGAAGTTTCATCCTGGACTTGAGGAACCTTCCTGATTAAAGTTTCATCAAACTTTGATTTTGATTTTGACAAATTGCATTTTTGGATGAAAAACGTTTTGTTGAAAAATTCCCAATCAGCTCTAGTGGAGCGCTAAAGTGATTTTCCTTAGGTCACGCAGCATGTTGGTAGGACATCATGGAATACATCCAATGTCTCCTGACTCCCTTTTCATTACCCTATTTGCTGGCCCAAGCCACTTCCCTTTCTGAAAGACAATCACAAGTGGCTTCATAGTAGGGATAAAGGGATGTATAGAACAACACCATTTCAGGATCGGAGGAGGCTCTGAAGTTCACAAACTCCAACATGAATAAAAAATCAAAAGGCTTTATTGCCAACATTAGTATCTGTTTGGGAAAAAAAGAATGTCTGGAACCCAGTTGCAATCTAATATATCACAATCACCAGTGGAGAAAAGGTTACCAATCTAATTCTTCAGCCAGGCATAGAGAACATTAAAATGTAATATGCTATGTGAGATATTGTATATAATAATTAGGAAGTAATTACGTTCATATATTTTCCTTTAGATTAAATTACAGAAGGCACTGTCTTGTGCTTCCACTTTAAGAAATCACAATGGACACTGTTCCTATGGTTACCGAGAGGTAGCATTTATGGAGACAGCTGAAAACTATAAAAGGAGCAAGAAACACTGCAGCTGGAATTGTCTGCTGGTCTTAAAAGTCACTTTCCACTGCAATTTTTATCCTGTTGCTGAAGATTTTGCATCTAATCAGGAACAATGTGACTAATTAAACATTTTACATGATTAATACAGTTTAATTTTGTCAGCTTTTATCATTTTTTCAAAGATATGTCTGAAAAGATCAAGAGGATTTTAGAACAGCAAACAACAGACTTAACCTAAATGGGGTCAGAAGAGAGTAGCTAAAAATAAAGCCTATAGTCAGCAACATGCAATAGTGTTAGCATAAAATCTAGGCCAAAATGAAGCTGCCTTTGAGGTAGTACACCCATTTGAAAATAGATAAGTTATTATCATCCATGCTTTGCTTCAGTTCTTTTTTTGAATGTACAGTCCAAAAGGAAACGTCCTAAGTTTGTAAGAATTTCTGTTAGGAAAGGAATTGCTATTATGTTGGAAACTTTAAATAGACAAAGCCAGGATAAAATTCCATTGCTTTTGGCATAATAATCTCTAAAGACAGGTTACCAGTTTGGAGGGAAGCTGTATCCTTTTTAGTGCATTGGGTTAGAGGGAGCACAGTGCTTTGCTGATTTATAAACTTTATGGAGCACGAGGCTTTGCAAATCTCTAAGTATTGTTTGGGGTGTGAAAAAGTCATTCAAGTTTAAAAATCCATTTTTACTTATTATTGAAACTAGTTTTTATTTCTTGTGGTGATTCAGTTTAAAACATGTTTACACAGGTAAAGGGAAGCCTGTTCTATATAGTAGGGACAGAAGAACCTCCAAAGAGCTAGCCTGGCGCAAAGGAGTGGTTTATATATGGTTTTCACAGATTATAGTTTTTTTAGGTCAGAAGGTATCGTTATGGTCTTAGTCTCACCTCCTGAATAGCATAGCCCATAGAACATCAACTGGTAATTTCTGCATCAAACCCATAACTTCTATTTGGGCTATAGCATATATTTTAGAACTATATCCAGTCTTAATTTAAAGAATGACACATACCGTATCTCTTTCTATATTAGAATTTTTTTCTCCTCCCATTTCTGATACTGTTTTTCACAGGCTCTTTAAATCTGTTTTTCACGCAGTTCTATTTTTCATCCTCAGGATTTTATATCTTTATTCCCCCCCTTTTTGGCTATTAAAAAATCAAATCACTCCTCAGCAGAATGCAATCCCCAAAATGTTAGTTTTCAAGATGAAATGTCAAGCCCAGGATGTTTGAGTAGATTTCAAAAATAGGTAAAAGTGAGTTTGACCATCCTTATATTTTAGAGCTGATTGACTGCTGAGTTCAAAATTCATTTACTGGACTTCTGTGAGACGGATCACTGGCAATACACATTTCTCTTTCTAAAGTTCTTAGGCAGACAGTTCTCGGGAAATTGAGTTGTTTCACATTCTTTCGGTCTTGGATACACAACTGGAGACTAGTTTCTGAACAGTTATTTTTGGACCAACTGTGGATTTATGCTGTGATTTAAAACCGACAGCTGAGTGACATTAACTGCCGAACACTGACCATGGACATCCAATAAAATCTCAAGTTGATGTGGAGTACCAAATCTCTTTTCTATCTCATATGTTCTCATAAATCTCAAGTGCCAGAGAGAGGCAGCATTCCTCAGTACAATAAAGCTGACTCCACTGGCTCCCACAGCTGAAAAACAAATCAAGACAGCAAACTTATTCAAATGTACTAATTAAGGCCTGTGAATTCAAAGACATTCACTTGAACTCTCTTACAAATTTCATGAACCTTTTTTTGTCTGAAAGAGATGTAATTCTTTGTTCATGGTTGTATTTATTTATTTATTTATTTTAAAGTCCAGGGGCATGTCTGACAGCAAAATGTCTTCTATTAAAGAATAGATGGCCTCATTTTTTGCTTGGAGAACTCTGAAATAACCAAGATTCTGCCACCCGAGATCACATTTTCATTGTGGCTATGGAAAAAGTAGGGTACTGCTTCACATGAGTAAGGGCAGCAGGATCTGGCCCCAAGTTGGTAACCACAAACTAGGAAGGGCCTGATTCTACCACCATTACTAAGCATGAGTGGTATTTTACTTTGCACAGAACCATTAAAATCATGAGCCATATCCTCAAAGGGTATAAAATGGCATACCTCTATTGATTTCAATGAAGTGAGGCTTGTTTACATGAGCTGAGGATCTGGCCCAAAGGGACTACATAGGAGTAACATAATACTCAGCATAAGTAAAGTTGGCCAAACTCTGTTCCTAAATTAGTGAAGTCTGATCAGGATTTTTCTTTTCTTATGGAGAAATTTTAACAAAATGGGTAGGAATGTTATCAAGGTTTAAATATAAAATCTATGGGTAATGTTTATCCTGTGCTAATAGGTATACAGGTTAACGGGGTTACAAGCAAAGTACAGGTAAATCATTAAAGTTTCCCTTTGCCTTGCTTCGTCTTTTAAATAACAAAAAAAAACAAAAAAACTTTTAGGTATTTTGTAAGAAACCAGAATGTTCCCCCCTACACAGCCATAATAATTTCAACCAATGCACTTCTTCAATATTTTGTACTAAGGAGAGCAGAAATGGTATAAAAAATCTCAAACTCTTCACTTCTACCTCCCAATCAAAATGGGCAGGGGTATGTTGTGATTCAAAATCAACTGACTGCAAAAGAACAGCCTTCCCAGAACTGACCTAGCAATGAAACACAGGCCAGGCCATTAGAAGTTAAATGGGTCAGGAGAGGTTTCAGCTTCCATTGAGATTCCTGACATTTCCAGTTAAGAACTCATAACTTCTGTGGTGGATCAGTTGGTCACCCGAGGCTGAATTCTGTTTTAAGACATGAAGATAAAGTGCCAGTAGAAGTGAATCACTAGTCAATGTTTAGCTGAACTAGGATCATTCCGCAAGACTTTTGTTCTGTCTGTTCACGCATCAAAATTCTGAAAAACCTGTGGGGCGGGGAGGGAAAGGTACTGGCTGTGTTGAAAACTCTCCAAAACCCAGACTGGTGATTGCATTTCTGCACCTGCTATCCATTAATACTTAGTGCACACATGGATAATATGTCAGCTGAGTTATCCAAAAATATCTGGATGTTATGGTACCTAACAAATCTAATACCCACAGCTAATAAGCCTAAAGATGGGGGAAAACATTATGTGGTTGCTGTTACAGCTTTCATTCAATGAATATAAATAGGTTTCCGTTGATCTTTTGTCCTACTAAAGTGTAATCCAGTTTATTGAACTGGTGAATTCCATTAACCATTTTGACATTACTACTTTATAAATCTAACAGTGTCCTTGTTCTGTTATTCATCCACACATAACTTTATCCAAAATTAAAGGACAAAATCTCACGGTATAGACTGGTTCCAAACCACTGATGGCCATTCATTTACATGGAAGATTTTCATTAAAGCCTGAAGAGAACTTCATGTAATCTGTGGGAAGAAATGACTCAAACGACATAGTACATATTCAAAACCACATAACTCATAGAGTTAAAGGCATAAGTGAATGAATTAAGTCATTAAATTAATACAGGTTACTAGATTATTCAATACAAAAACATTCAAAAATAATATTAAGTATGAATAGTCAAGTAACTGACATTAAGGAAATGTCAAGTTATTGTTGCTTATATAACCTTAACTCTGCGCTTTGTACATATATGTTATGATACAGTGTTTATCTACCTAAAAATAACATATATGCTATGTATCATTTAATCACTTCCTGACTTGAGTCATAGCCAACCATTTGGTATATAATAATATATAAAATTGCATGGTTAAGTGCTTGGATGAGCTCAGCTCATGGATGAAGACCAGCTGGCTGAAGCCAAACCTAAACAAGACATTGGTGATCCTGGTGGGCAGATGACAGTATTTTGAAGAGTTTGCATCCATGGTGCAATCTCCTTTGTCCCATAGTTGGTCAGTTTGGTCCATATTCCAGGAGTATTCTTGGGTTCCTAACTGACTCTCAGTTCTCACATAGCAGCACCCTTAAGTAATGTTTTCTATCATCATCTTTTACTGGCTAAGATACTCTGTCCCATCCTGGAGGACGATGATGACCTGGCCTCAGTTATTCATCACCTCTCAGATGGAATACAGTAATGCAATATATCTGGGCATGAAGCCTTCAACAATTAGGAAACTTCAACTACAGAACATTGCAGCATGTCTCCTCAGCAACACAGGATGGTAAAGGAAATTAAGGAAGAAAATCTTAAAATAGCCCATTTAAGCTTTAGATATGATCCTTTTCTTCCCTGGGCATTATAAATAAGAAGGAAAATTGAAGGAGAGAGAAAAATAAACTCTCGTGGGTGAAACAAGACAAGGGGAGAGTTGTTCAGTAAAGCTTCTGAAAAGTTAGAGAAGCAGATGGGGAGAGGTTTACAAAAGCTGTTTGATGTGCTTTCTTATATACACAAAGTGGTTTAATGTGTTTATTTTATGTACACAGTCCACTCTAGTTCTATGTTTTTGGACTGTATATATTGAGTCCATATTTATGGTAAACTTAATACTAAATCTGTTTACCTCAGTTTCCCTCAGCTTGTATGTGCTCTTTGTAATGCTGAGGAAAAATAATTTATGTAGGAAGTGAAGACATTTACTGTGCCTGCCCTTGAAGCAGTATAGTGATTAACCTTGAGCCCTGAGCTCCATATCTAAAGAAAATATGGAACGATTTGGAAGCAGTCGAATATCTTTTACATTTTCCCCTCTACAAAATGTAAAACCACAAACAGGCCGTTATTAGAGCTTGTTTTGGGGTCAACAGGAGACGACATTCTCTACTATCAACATAATCTGGTCTGGCCTCTGGAACCCCTTCAGTAACTATTATTGAAATAATAGGTACCTTGATATTCAAAACAAAGAGCAAGGAGCTGGGGGGGGGCGGTTGTGGGGGAGGGGGAAAGGGAAACATTTATATTGCAAGAAACAATGATTGGAGCTGTGCAGCCAAGGAAGTAGAGTGGTGCTGATCAAGAGTCGTAGAGTTTAAGGCCGGAAGGGGCCACTAGATCATCTGTTCTGATCTCCTGTATATCACAGGCCACCAACACCATCCAGCACCTGCATGCTAAATTCAACAACCAAAATAAGACCAAAGTATTACAGCCCACAGGACACTAGATTATTATCTGCCACAAGCAGAAAACAGGAGGGACCGAGGTGCACCAATACCCAAGGCTCCTACAATGGCAGTAAAATGATTAAATGAGATAAACCCAGATAATCCAGGCAAGTGATCTGTACCCACACGCTGCAGAGGAAGGCAAAAAACAAACAAACAAACAAAAAAACCAACGTCCTGGCCAATCTGACCAGGAGGAAAATTTCATCCTGACCCCACATATGGTGATTAGCTAGACCCTGAGCATGTGAGCAAGAGCCAGCCAGCCACACACCTGAGAGACAGAGAATACTCGGTGCCAGCTCTGAGCCATGGCCCACCCCACCCAATGTTCCATCTCCAGTGATGGCCATTCCTGATACTTCAGAGGAAAGAGATTAAAAAAAAAAAAACCTCCAAGAATTCAATGGGGGGAAAACACTTTTCAAATGCCTTCCGGTGGCTGGTTGATACTCTGAATCATGCGCTTTAGGAACATAAGACACAAACTGGAAGTGAGCCCCAGGCTGTTTAGTCCTGTTCCCCACCATCACAAGCAACCCCATCATACAACTGTACTCATAAATTTGCCCTGGTCTCTCTTAAGACCAATTAAGTTGTTTGCCTCCAGAACCTCACCACTCTGATGGTTAGAAAACTTCTAATTTCCAGCCTGAATTTGGCCAGTTTATACCCATTTGTTATTTTGCCAACATTGTTCTTTAACTTAAATAGCTCTTCACGCTCCCTGATATTTACTCCCCTAGTGTATTTATAAAGAGCAATCACATCCCGTCTCAGTTTTCTTTTTGCTAGACTAAACAAGCCAAGCACTTCCAGTCTCCTCTCATAAGACAGTCCTTTCCAAGATCATCCTAGGAGCTCTTCTCTGCACCTGTTCCAGTTTAAATTAATCTTTCTTGAACATGGGTGACTAGAACTGTACCCAGTATTCCAGATGAGGTCTTACTAGTGCCTGGTATAATGGCATTAATACTTCTCTCTCATAACTGGAAATGCCTTGACTAATACATCTTAGGATCCCATTTACCATTTTCACAGCCCCATCACACTGGTGACTCATAACCATCCTGCGACTGGTCCACACACGCAGGTCTCTCTCCTCCTCCATTGCTTTGAACTAATGAGTCCCGAGCTTGTAGCAGAAATTCTTGTTGTTAGATCCTAAGTGTATAACTATGCAATTTGTACGATTGAATTTCATCCCATTTCTGACACTCCAGTCTTCAAGCTCATTCAGATTTTCCTGTATAATGTTCCAATCCTCCTCTCTATATACCACACCTCCCAACTTCATATCAACAGATTTCATTAGCACGCTCTGACTTTTTGTGGCAAGGTCATTCGTAAAAATACTGCATAAGATTGGTCCAAAACCAATCCTTGAGAAACTCCACTAGCACCTCCCTTCAGGCTGATAATTCACATTTCAGCACAACCCATTGCCTTCTCCCCTTTAGCCAATTCCTTATCCACCTTACAATGCTTGTACTGATCCCCATCTTCCCTTATCTAAAAAAATCAGTTATTTTCTCTCAGAAGGAAATGAGGTTAGTCTGACATGACCTACCTTTGATAAACCCATGTTGCACTATATACCCTTTACCATTTACCTCTATTAATTTCCTTCACAATTTATTTTAAAACCTTGCATTCTGCTGTGGTCAGACTCAGGGAATGGCTACATTGCAAAGAGAAACCTGCAGCACTGTGTTTCAGAGCCCTGGTCAATTGACTTGGGCTTGCAGGGCTTGGGCTCTGGGGCTCTAACAGCTTTGTAGATGTTTCTACTTGGGCCGGAGTTTACGCTCAGAGACCCTCCCCCCTCACCCAGTTTCAGAGCCTGGGCTCCAGACTGAGCAGGAATATCTACACTACTGTTTTTAGCCTTGCAGTCCAAGCCCCATGAGCCCAAGTCAGTTGACTGCTGTGGGTCTTTTATTGCAGTGTAGACATATTCTAACAAGTCTGTAATTGCCCGCATCACTTGTTTTCTGTTTTTGAAATATAGGTACAATGTTAGCTATTCTCTAGTCCAGTGTTTCCCAAACTTGGGACGCCGCTTGTTTAGGGAAAACCCCTGGCGGGCCGGGCCAGTTTGTTTACCTGCCACGTCCGCAGGTTCGGCCGATCACGGCTCCCACTGGCTGCAGTTCGCTGCTCCAGGCCAATGGGAGCTGCTGGAAGCGGTTCGGGCCGAGGGACGTACTGGACGCTGCTTCCAGCAGCTCCCATTGGCCTAGAGCAGCGAACCGCGGCCAGTGGGAGCCGCGATCGGCGGAACCTGCGGACGTGGCAGGTAAACAAACTGGCCTGGCCTGGCCCGAAAGGGGCTTTCTCTACACAAGCGGCGTCCCAAGTTTGGGAAACACTGCTCTAGTCATAAGGTTCTACCCCTGAATCGGCAGATTTATTAAAAATCCCTGCTACTGGACTTGCAGTCTCATGTACCAGTTCTTTCAGTATTCTGGGATGAAAATTATCCAGTCTCCTGGATTTGACTGCATTAAACTCTCTACATTTTTCTTCTACCTCAGATGTAGTAATTTCCATTTCTAATTTCTGGTGCTGGCCAGCATGTGTTAGGGCCTACCAGAGGACCTTTTCTTTTGGAAAGTGGTACTTATTTCAATGACGTTACAGTGATTTACTTCAGCAGGAGGTCTGGCCTTATGTGTACAAGTTGCCTTTTTGAGACAACCACATGGCTGTTTTTATGTATTCCCTGATTCTGCTTCTCCTTATGTAGCTATGTGTCTCCCCTTGTTATGTTATGACTCTGAACCAGAGGAGACTTTTTCAGATGGCAGGATACTCAATTTTCCCAGATCAAATGAGGAAAACATCTCTCTCACACTCTTTCTCTCCTTCAAGCTGCAGCAGAAGCACAGATAAGTGTTGTATGAGAGGACAATCAGGCCTTTAGATTGCAAGTTATTTTTTTTAAGCATAGGTCTCCACAAGTATTATTAAGAAATAAGAATATTAAACTACTATCGAGCAGTGCTTTTTAAAACCTTTCTAAAGTAATAGCTCAAATCTATCTTTGTGTCTGTCTTTTCTCCTTTTCAGAATGATCTGTACTACATTTCACACAGTGAATATTTATTTCCTCGTTAGCTTTCACTAGTTTGAAAATAACAGTGGGATATTTCAGAGCTGCAATGTCTTCTTTAGATGTTTAAATTATAATAATTACCACATTTCTCATTGCTTGTTACTCTTTGGTCATTTTTTTATATCTGTGTTATTTACATGACAGATAATTTGCTCATAGTACTAAAAATACACCTTAAAAAGATAATATACATGACTTTTTTTAGCTTTTCACTCATTGTCAATTACCATTTTGGATGCAACATTCTTGTTAAATTCTGCAATGCAACATACGGATAATTTCTTTGTGTTTTAATTGTATTTACCATTACAATAACCAGTGGCATTCCTGCCAGCTAGTGTTACCACCTGTCCCTTGAAATGTAAGAATATCCTTTTCATTTCTAATGTGACCTAGTTAATTTTGTAGCCTAGTCTACACTACACAGTTAGGTTGACATAAAGCAGCTTATGTCGATCTAATTATGTCAGTGTACATACTACAGCAGGGATCGACAACCTTTGGCATGTGGCCCATCAGGGAAATCTGCTGGCAGGCCAGGATGGTTTGTTTACCTGAAGCGTCTGCAGGTTTGGTCGATCGCAGCTTTCACTGGCCATGGTTCGCATTCTAGTCCAATGGGGGGCTGTGGGAAGCAGCGCGGGCTGAGGGATGTGCTGGCCACCGCTTCCCGCAGCCCCTGTTGGCCTGGAACAGCAAACCGCGGCCAGTGGGAGCTGTGATCGGCCGACCCTGCGGACACTGCTGGTAAACAAACTGTCCTGGCCCCCCAGCAGATTTCCCTGATGGGCCGCATGCCAAAGGTTGCCGATCCCTATACTACAGCTTTGTCCTGCCGATATAAGTGCCCTACTACACTGACATCATAACTCCACCTCCATGAGAGATATAGGCCTTATGTTGGTGTAGTTAGGTCGACACAGTGTCTGTGTAGACACTACATGAGAACGGCCATACTGGGCCAGAGCAAAGGTCAATCTAGCCCAATATCCTGTCTTCTGATAGTGGCCAACACCAGGTGCCCCAGGGGGAATGAACAGAACAAGTAATCATCAAGTGATCCATTCCCTGTCACCCATTCCCAGCTTCTGGCAAACAGAGGCTAGGAATACCATCCCTGACCATCCCAGCTAATAGCCATTGATAGACCGATCCTCCATGAACTTATCTAGTTCTTTTTTGAATCCTATTATAGTCTTGGCCTTCACAACATCCTCTGGCAAAGAGTTCCACAGGTTGACACTGTGTTACTGATATCAGCTGTTGGCTGTCTTGTCAATTTCACGGCTCCATTCTGGAGCCAAATTGACAAGTAAGCCAGGCAGCTAGAGCCCAGCTGCCCCCGGCTCCATGCTCCCAGCTGGGCTGCTGCCTGTAGGTTTCCTGCTCCCTCCTCAGGAAGCTGAGAAACCTGGGTGGCTGCCCCCTGCTCCCAGCCATGAAGACAAGGGACCCAGAAACAAATCAAAATAGTAAACAAAATGGTTAAAAGAAAATTAGCCAAAAGGGAAGAGCAAGTGAGTAGGAAAGGCCAAAACATTCACAGATGGACTGATCTCAAATAGAAATCCTTGTGCTGAGATTTAAAGACAATCACAGAAGGTTTCTGGCAGATATACCCAGGGAGAGAGTTCCACAGAAATGAGCCCATACATACTTCCTACAGAAAAATGGTGGAGATTTTATGGGCATCCCACAAGTGACATGCCAGCAGCTTTTAACTATCCAGGCAACAGCGGTCACTAAGAATGCTTTTTATTACCTGCACTTAGCAAGTTTTTAGCATCCTTTTCTTTCAGAGGCTGATTATATTATTGCAATGTGTTCTAGATGGAACTAAACAGTAAGTTTTTCCAAAATGATTTGTGATTTTGCTTGCTAAAAATAATATTTTACAATCTTTTTTGTATTTGCATTCGCCATTGCAGTTTTGACCATTTCTAACATGACCGTTTATGAAGGGATGTTTATTTTTCTCATTCCAACGGTACTTTTGCTAACGTTTATAATTTTCTGCCAGTAACTTTTGTATTTGAGGGCAATACAAAATTATACATTGTAAATTTCTTCCCGTATTGCAATCTCTTCAGCACTGCTTATGTGGCAGTAATTCAATGAACAACAGCCCTACAGGTGTGTAACAGAATCTCTGTGCTATTTTTATTGTTTCCATCAAGTTGCAGGCAGTGGCAACATATTAATAAATTTAGCATTGCAACCCCGCTGTGAGGTAGGTTAGTATTAATTTCTCAATATTATGGAGTAGGAAAAAGACACACCAAGGGACAAGGCCAAGAATAGGATCCAGGCTTCCTTTCCTGTTACTTGGTAGTGGTCTATATCAATGGTTTTGAGCCTGTGCTGGGATTTGCAGTCTATGTCTAAGATTTCCAACGGTGTCTGCACCTTCATTTGAAATTTTTAGGGGACCACAAATGAAAAAAGTTTGAAAACCACTAGTCTATATTTGGAGGTGCTCACCTTTCAGGCAAATATCTGTACAAGTACAAGACACAGTAATATTAATGTATAAATATGAACAAAAACCAAGGAGTGTACATGTACGTGAGCATGCTTTTAAGTGTGTTCGGTACTGTAATCTTCACTCTTGAATCTCATTTGACATTCTTTATAGCCCAATATATTTTATAATGCTTGCAACAATGCTGACTAAATGTGACATAAAATCATTGTGTTTGAGTATGAATGGAAGTTTTGAAATATTGATCTTCGGGCTTTACTAACTGATGCTTTTATAAGCACCAAATATCTCAGCCTTCCGCAATTTTGAAGCAGCAGCAATGTTGATTCTGAACCCTTCCATTTCACATTTTTTCTTCTTTTTTTTTTTTTTTGCAACACTTGAAACCTTCCCCCTAGTTAAGAAAACTGTTGATTTCACAAAACCTTAACTAGAAGCAAAATAAATAAACACATACACACAATTAAATAATCATATGTTGGTTTGACAGCAACAAGTTGACACCCTTGTTTGTCAGTGACATGACAGTGGCCTGTTCCTGCAAAGGATGGAGTATATTCAAATATTAAAAAAAAGAAGAAGGAAGAAATATAGGAGATAATTTACTTGTTCCACACATGAAAGCTAAAAAAACCTCCTAGGTAATTCTTTTTCCCAGGTCTTCAGGATGTCCATGGTGATAACTTCTTGAGAAACCTACTGTTGTTACTGACCAGTAAGTGTTAAAAGGCATTAGTGAAAAATCTATAGTATTTCTATTCTTCATTGTTTAGTACCCTCGCATATTTGTTCTCTTATCAAACAGACAGCTTTCCTGTGAAGATTTAATTACTTCATTTCTGACAATCAGAAGCTGAAGAAAATGATAATTCATTAGAAGACTTAAATGTGCTCTTAGGTTTGTTAGGAATATTCTGAAATGCTGCATAGATAGCAACTATGTCTAAGCAGTTAACGTTCAGATAAATCCTTGATATTCAAATACTGCATACAGAATGCTAGAGAAACAAATTGGATTCAATCTACTCTCTGCATACAAGCCTGAGATGAACTTTTACATAAAATGTGCTTTTAAAATGATATAGGAAACAGAAAAATGAGAACAACATTTTGCAGGAATACATGATACTTATAGCACTAAGTTCAGTGCTTTCCCTAAATGCAGTTTTACCATGGGGACCAGCATGATAAGGAAAATAGTGAAAGATGCAGAGCAGAAAATGTGAGGCTGTGGGAAATAAGTAAAATGTATGCTTTCCCCCATACTAATGTTTTGAATAAGTAAATCACAGAACAACAGGCAAACCATTTGTGTTTTAGTAAAGATAATAAAATATACAAAACATGAAAAAGCTTTGGTTAAATATTGATGTAGTTTTTATATTTGGATGTAAATGATTGATCAAATCCTGCTTCTTTGAATTGCCTCTCTATTTGGAATAAAGTAAACCAGCATTTTGAGTCTGAGAGCCAATCCTTTGGTTTGATCCAGGACAGGATTGGAGGACAGGGCAAAATGGCTTTTACTCCATCTTTATAGCTCCCTGATCCAGGGTTCAGTCCCCGGCACAATTTAGAGCAGCTTCAGGGCTGCTCTGAGTCTCAATGTCCATGGCCCAAAGAGTAGCTGAGATAGAAGTGGTGCAGTGGTACTCTGATCATTGCTATTTTCCCTGTAATGGCCCTGTAATCTGGGGGCTAGGAGGTCAAAATGGAGACACCATGACAGCTCTATGCCGTCTGAGGATTCGAATACCCGGGTAGATGGTTAAACCAAATGTATTGTATCAGATTAAGTCATCTATTGAAAATGCTCTACGAAAGGGACTATGCAAATGAAATCTCTCTCCACAATAAATACCACTCTACTGGGTATAAGTGTCAATTCTTTCAGGAAACTAATGAGAATATGGAACAATGAACTAGACAGAGAATGAACAAAAAATACTTAGTCTGGGGCTGTCCATAAATTATGGAACACATTTGTGAGTGATTTTCAAGACCCGCCCATCTTTTATAACACTTAGTAAAACTGAAACAAACACAAAATTAAAGTCTCATCTACCCTCTAATGCATTACCTAATTTTTGGACAGCTCTTATGAACATGTATTCATTAAAAATGTTTTTCTTCATGATATCCTGTGTTTCATTATTGTAAAATACTGTAACACACAAAACACTCTATTGAAAGGACATTATTCAGGTTGTAAAGTTAAGCACTCAAAAATTAGGAAATGCCAGAATTACAGTTGCCTTGTGTGTCTGCATTATGATACAGTATTTAATTACATGACCACATCATATTTTTTCCAGAGGGCCCCTGCCTCATTAAGTGCACAGGATGGATAATGCTCACTTAATCAGCAGCTATTCAATATTTTGTTTTATCCTCATTGTTCAATATGTGACCCCATTCCTTATTCACTGTGCACTATTCAAACCCTGCTCTGAAGACAGAATTAATAATTTTTTCATGTGCATTTTCTATGGAACTCATCACTATGGTATCTGAGTGCTCCACAAACATTAATTTATCTTCAAAGTACACCTGTAAGGAGAGGGAGTAGTTAGTTATTATCCTCATTTTACAGATAGGGAACTGAGGAACAGAGAGATTAAGGTTAGAAGTTTTCATTAATTTGGGTGCTCAGTTTGAGACAAATAGAACCCTTTTTCAGAATACTTAGCATTATATAACACTTAATATGTTCAAAGTACAGCACCCATTGATGTCAGACGCAGCTTTGAGTGTTCAGTGTGATTTCACTGGGGCGCAGACTTGAACCTGGCCCACTGTGAAAGACTGAATGTCACCCTTTCTGAATTATCAATTCACATATTGTACCAATGACCTTTGGGGTGAAACCCAGGCCCCTCTGAAGTCAACTGGAATTTTCCAATTGATTTCAACCATGCCAGGATTTTACCCATGAGATATAAATCCCTTTGTTTTTATTATTTTGATGCATTGAAGCATCATATGTAATAAATGCTTGCTGTAAAATATGCAGTGAATACTGCAATTGTCATTCCATGCTTTTGTAAAATACTTTGGGTTAATAAAACAATGGGGAGAGAAATTCTGTTTCCTTGAGATTGATCCTGGCATCGGCTGCACAGAGAAACAGATTCACATCGAAAGAACCTAATCACTCTAGTTTCAACAAACCTCATGTAACTCTAGGGCTTTAATAAAAGGGTATTAAAATTATATATATATATATATCTTCATTTCTGCTGATGGATCAGAAATGACAGTCTCATTGGGTAAGAGTCTGTTACCTAGACTCCCTTCAGAAATATGTATGAGTGAGTAATCTGAAGTACACTCTGTGAGAGGAATTAGAGATTTTTTCCCACCATTTGGGACTAATCTTTCAGTCTGGAGAAACAGTTTTCTAAAATGAAAATTGAGAGGTTTTCATATTTCATGTTCTTTATAAAAAGGCATCTTACAGTCTGTAGGTGCATAGTGGTGTGAGCAGAGCAGACTGTGTTTTAAGTTTTGAGTTGAAGATGACAGAGTCACTATATAACCCATTGTCATGCATGTGTGTATTAAAGATCTGAAGAATCATAGAATCATAGAATATCAGGGTTGGAAGGGACCTCAGGAGGTCATCTAGTCCAACCCCCTGCTCAAAGCAGGACCAATTCCCAACTAAATCATCCCAGCCAGGGCTTTGTCAAGCCGGGCCTTAAAAACCTCCAAAGAAGGAGACTCCACCACCTCCCTAGGTAACGTATTCCAGTGCTTCACCACCCTGCTAGTGAAAAAGTTTTTCCTAATATCCAACCTAGACCTCCCCCACTGCAACTTGAGACCATTGCTCCTTGTTCTGTCATCTGCCACCACTGAGAACAGCCGAGCTCCATCCTCTTTGGAACCCCCCCTCAGGTAGTTGAAAGCAGCTATCAAATCCCCCCTCATTCTTCTCTTCTGGAGACTAAACAATCCCAGTTCCCTCAGCCTCTCCTCATAAGTCATGTGCTCCAGACCCCTAATCATTTTTGTTGCCCTCCGCTGGACTCTTTCCAATTTTTCCACATCCTTCTTGTAGTGTGGGGCCCAAAACTGGACACAGTATTCCAGATGAGGCCTCACCAATGTTGAATAAAGGGGAACGATCACGTCCCTCGATCTGCTGGCAATGCCCCTACTTATACAGCCCAAAATGCCGTTAGCCTTTTTGGCAACAAGAGCACACTGTTGACTCATATCCAGCTTCTCGTCCACTGTGACCCCTAGGTCCTTTTCTGCAGAACTGCTACCCAGCCATTCGGTCCCTAGTCTGTAGCAGTGCATGGGATTCTTCCGTCCTAAGTGCAGGACTCTGTACTTGTCCTTGTTGAACCTCATCAGGTTTTTTTTGGCCCAATCCTCTAATTTGTCTAGGTCCCTCTGTATCCGATCCCTACCCTCTAGTGTATCTACCACGCCTCCCAGTTTAGTGTCATCTGCAAACTTGCTGAGAGTGCAGTCCACACCATCCTCCAGATCATTAATAAAGATATTAAACAAAACCGGCCCCAGGACCGACTCTTGGGGCACTCCGCTTGAAACCGGCTGCCAACTAGACATGGAGCCATTGATCACGACCCGTTGAGCCCGACGATCTAGCCAGCTTTCTATCCACCTTACAGTCCATTCATCCAGCCCATACTTCTTTAACTTGGTGGCAAGAATACTGTGGGAGACTGTATCAAAAGCTTTGCTAAAGTCAAGGAATAATACATCCACTGCTTTCCCCTCATCCACAGAGCCAGTTATCTCATCATAGAAGGCAATTAGGTTAGTCAGGCTCGACTTGCCCTTGGTGAATCCATGCTGACTGTTCCTGATCACTTTCCTCTCCTCTAAGTGTTTCATAATTGATTCCTTGAGGACCTGCTCCATGATTTTTCCAGGGACTGAGGTGAGGCTGACTGGCCTGTAGTTCCCCGGATCCTCCTTCTTCCCTTTTTTAAAGATGGACACTACATTAGAATATTGAATACTAACTGAGAAATCACCTCATGAGGTTTTTTTCCTTTGCTTCGATGCTTTTAACAGAAAGCCGGGCCTGTTGGGTCTATAACCATATGGTGTGTAATAAATTAATGTATTATGCTTTCTACAGCTTCATATTATATTATCTTGCATGGATACATTTACACAGTACTGGGCTACTGCCTACGTTGTGTAAAACACATAAAACTAAAAGCATTTTTCTCTTCAAATGAAGAACTACACTTGTGATAGTCTTTAGTGCTGACAAGTGGCAGTGGATAATTTGATGACACTTCTCCTTAACTTCAATAGGGCAAATTATGGGTTACATTTTGTCCTTTAGAGTGTCTTCATAAACTTACAAATGTGCAGCTGACAGAAAGATAGCACAACCTACTTGGGTATTTAATTCTTTCTTTTCTGAAAATCCTTGATGATGGATTGAGGCATGGGGTTTTTCACTCAGTGTATTTGGCTACTGACAAACTGAAATCTGATCCTGCAGCCCTTATTTATGTGACCTCAATACTGTTAAGGACACAGGTTGTAGGATTGGACAAAGGGTTGTGTTTTATTTCTTGTGAATGCATGTGGTTTGGACCTGCATTAATAATTTAATAGATTTTTAAGGGAAAGGGGACCAATAGATTACTAAATCTGACTTCCTGTATAACACCAGACATAGAATTTCATCCAGTGACTCTTGTACTGAGCCCAGAAAAGCATCCAGTATTGATTTGGAGACTTCAAGAGATGGAGAACCAATCACTTTCCGTGGTAGTTTGGTCTAATAGTTAACTACCCTTACTGTTAAAATATGTGCCTTATATCTGTTATCTTAATTGTGTTCCTACAATGTGGCTCCCCTTTGCTATCAAGTAGAGAGTGGGCTTCCTTCTAATTTCTTTACTAGTCATAGCACTGACCATTTTAGGGCTGGTCTACACTAAAGCTGTAAGTCGACCTAAGTTACGCTACTTCAATGTACAGATGTTCCCCGACTTACGCAAGCATTCCGTTCCGGAATGCCTTGCATAACTTGAATGTTGCGTAAGTCGGAAACGTATCTCCCACCATTACGCCAAACAAACAAACAAACAAACAAACCAATCCACCTCCTATTTCTAGCTTACGGAACTTTTTCCGTAAGTGTAGATTTGCGTAATTCGGGTCTTGCGTAACCCGGGGAGCATCTGTATTCAATGTAACTTAGGTCAATTTACAGAGATGTCTACACCGTGCTGTGTTGACAGGAGATGCTTTGCTGCTGACTTACCTTACGCTTCTTTGTGAGGTGGAGTACAGAAGTCGACGGGAGAGTGATCTGCCATCGACTTAGCTTGTCTTTACCACACCCACTAAATCGACACCGCTGCATCAATTGCAGCAGTGCTGATTTATAGACTCATAGACTCATAGACTTTAAGGTCAGAAGGGACCATTATGATCATCTAGTCTGACCTCCCGCATGATGCAGGCCACAAAATCTGACCCACCCACTCCTCGAATAATTCTCTCCCATGACTCAACTGTTGAAGTCCCCAAATCATGATTTAAAGACTTTAAGTCGCAGAGAATCCTCCAGCAAGCGACCCCTGTCCCATGCTGCGGAGGAAGGCGAAAAACCTCCAGGGCCTCTGCCAATCTACCCTGGAGGAAAATTCCTTCCTGACCCCAAATATGGCGATCAGCAGAACCCCGAGCATGCGGGCAAGATTCTCCAGCCAGACCCACATTGACCATTGATACTAATTACCAGCGATGGCACGTTATTGACTTATTGACTAAAATCACATTATCCCATCAAACCATCCCCTCCATAAACTTATCAAGCTTAATCTTAAAGCCAGAGAGGTCTTTCGCCCCCACCGTTTCCCTCGGAAGGCTATTCCAGAACTTCACCCCTCTGACGGTTAGAAACTGTCGTCTAATTTCAAGCCTAAACTTCCCGACGGCCAGTTTATATCCATTTGTTCTCGTGTCCACATTAGTACTAAGCTGAAATAATTCCTCTCCCTCCCTGGTATTTATCCCTCTGATATATTTAAAGAGAGCAATCATATCCCCCCTCAGCCTCCTTTTGGTTAGAGTAAACAAACCGAGCTCCTCGAGTCTCCTTTCATACGACAGGTTTTCCATTCCTCGGATCATCCTAGTAGCCCTTCTCTGTACCCGTTCCAGTTTGAGTTCATCCTTCTTAAACATGGGAGACCAGAACTGCACACAGTACTCCAAATGAGGTCTCACCAGCGCCTTGTATAACGGAAGCAGCACCTCCTTATCCCTACTAGAAATACCTCGCCTAATGCATCCCAAGACCACATTAGCTTTTTTCACGGCCACGTCGCATTGCTGACTCATAGTCATCCTGCGATCAACCAGGACTCCGAGGTCCTTCTCCTCCTCCGTCACTTCCAACCGATGCGTCCCCAGCTTATAACTAAAATTCTTGTTAGTCATCCCTAAATGCATCACCTTACACTTCTCACTATTAAATTTCATCCTATTACTATTACTCCAGTTTACCAGGTCATCCAAGTCTCCCTGCAGGATATCCCGATCCTTCTCCGAATTGGCAATACCTCCCAACTTTGTATCATCCGCAAACTTTATCAGCCCACTTCTACATTCGCTTCCGAGGTCAGTAATAAATAGATTAAATAAAATCGGACCCAAAACCGAACCTTGAGGAACTCCATAAGTATAGAAAAGCTCTTAGATATGGGCAAAAACCTGAGGTACCTACTTTGTATTTAATCTGTATTTACTTAGCCTTTCAACAATTTATAGATACAGATGTTGAAATTCTGGTCCCATTTAAGTCAATGGGAGTTGTGCCATTGACGTTAATGGGATCAGAATTTAACCCAGCGTCCCAGCTGATACATACATAAGAAAGAAGAGGTGTGCTGGGACTGAAATATACTCCACGAGTAATGACAGGGACTCTTATTTGTAATGTATTTGGTATTATCCAAAATTAGTACAATGATAAACTAATTGGCATCTCAAAAATAGCTAGTATTTGAAGAATAGAATTAATTCCAAATTCTAAGGGAAACGTTTTCTTTTGAATGTGCACTAAGGTTCTCCAAAACATTGAATGCATTTTGTATTGCAGTTGAGGTGCCGACGTCAGCGTGCCAATCTACACGTTTGAATTGCTGTTAATCTGCTCTCCTGCACAAAGCTCAGACCCTGAGGTTTTCATGACCTGTGCAATTGTGATAGTTCATCATCTCCCACAGGGTATGTGATTGGGCCAGCACTGGGTATTTTAGACAAATGAATAGATTTGAATTCTGCTCTCTGAAAAAAAAGTAGACCTACAAATAAATTATTGAGAAAAAATTATGCCATACATTTGGGGAAAACTTATGATTTTGTGCCAGCCCCTGCAGATGTGTAGCCAACAGGGAGTTCTCTTGCTGCAGCACCTGTGGTTTTACACATTTTCAGCTAACTCAGACATCCAAATGCAAAATCCAGGATTCGGTGACATCATGTGGAGTTTTGACATTCCCAGGGAACTCGGGGTCCTGAAACTGGTGAAAGGATTATAATGAGTCATAAATATAGTATTTTCATCAATGACCGATGTAATCTTGTGCCTACAATATTTTTAATGTTATTGAAAGGAAAATGATGCCCACCCTACTCAGCCAAACATTCTGAAACTTGGACAAATAACTAGCACTTCTCAGAACTAGTATTTTGTTTTTGGACATTTATTTTCACTTTCGTTTTCATAAAGAAAAGGAGGGGGGAATTAATGCTCACCCTGAAAAAGTGTTTCATGTCTTTTGAAATTTTAGGTTGCTGGGATGAGCAGAGTAGGTATAGTTTTTTTTCCACTGTTTCTGAACACCATGTAGAAAAGCACATAACAGTATGAAAATTGCTTCTACAAAGTGTAAGAAAGGGTTGTGGTAGTTCCTGGTATGTGGCAGACCTCTAAGTGAATTGAAAGGCATGTCACACAATGGCTCTTGGATGCAGTCTTTCATCATCTAGATGGCATACCACAAACAAAGAGGCATCACGTGACATGCCTACCACTTCACTGAGTTTCCACAAAAAGTTACAACCTCTTCTGCAAAATGTTGCAGTATACGACAGCTCTTATATTGTGCTGCTGGACTACTTATGTATTTTTTGACTATAGTAGTTACGTAAGAATAGGGTAAATGTGTGAAAACTTACATTTCTTGTTGAAAAGCAATATATATTACATATTCTGTTTGGACTCTCCTCTTTTAGTAGCAGATGAGAGCTATATAAACACCTAGATAGATATTCTTGAAATGGTAATCAGAGTTACTATAGTAATCTTTGTCATGTGATGTCCTCTAAAGAATGATTCGATAGCCAGTTCCTGAAGTGGAAAGCCATTAACGAAGCACATGAACAAAAACAGTTACATAGACGTTTACTCTATTTAGGGGCTTAAACAATAATCATGCCTAGCAGAGATGAGGATTTGAAGACTGTACTAACATACAGCCATGAAAATCAAAACAGTATAATTTGGTTTAAGTTTTGCTACTTTAGTAACATGCATAAAGCCACTGACTGTTTGGATGTGAAAAGTTCTTGAAAAGAGCAGAATTTGTCCCAAATATTGCTATGATAAGGAAACCTGTGAAGACTGTACTGGTTGCTACCATGCAAAACCAGGAATCCATTATGTTGTTAGCGGCAAAGATATCCATTAGTGACCTGATCTAAAAAGCAATAGAGTCAAAGGGAGTCTTTGAATCGGCTCCAGTGGTCTTTGGATATGGCCCTGGAAGGAAGAGACACTGTAGAGGTCAATATACTTTATATCTTTCTAGCCATCTAACATTTCTAATGAGATTATCTTTGTATTATCTAGGTACAAATCAATAGAGAGCTCAATGAGATACAGGTCTGACAGGGAAGAAAATAATATTGACAACCTGCCTTTGGGGGACTTTTTCAAAACATAATAGCCATTGCACGAAGAGCAGAAATTAGTGTTCAGTGCTATCATTACACAGCAAAGATATAGAGATCCAAATTAAGAAGTACATCGAAGCTGGTGTAACTTAAACTATCTTCCAACCCCAGAGCCTGCAAGTTATACCAGCCTTCCCTTTCCAGACTCCCTTCAACACACTTTGGCTACATCTACACTTAAAACGCCACAGTGGCACAGCTGCAGCAATGCAGCCGTGCTGCGTTAGCGCTTTAGTGTAGATACACACTACAGTGATGGGAGGGGTTTTCCCCTCGCTATAATAAACCCACCTCCCTGAGAGGCGATAGTTAGGTCGATGGAAGAATTCTTCTGTCGACCTAGCGCTGTCTGCATGGAGACTTAGGACTGCTTAACTACATCTCTCAGGGGTGTGGATTTTTCACACCCAAGTAAGGTAAGCAGGTCACTCTAATTTTCTAATGTAGACCAGCCCTTGGAATCTTCTTTGAATTTGGACTATACTTTAGGTAGAGCCTTCAGAGTCAAAGAACTTCTTTAAACCTTGTACATCCAAATTATAACAGCATTTTAAAATATTGTTACTACTACTGTTTATTATCTGTATCTCAGTAATGTCCATAAGCCCCATTTTGGATCTGGACTTCGTTGTGTTAGATGGTGAACAAACCACATAGGAAGGAGTGTTCTTTGCAGGGACGTGTCCAATTCAGTTCAGGACAATGTACGAGTGTAACAAATAAAAGCAATCTACACCACCTGATGCTTCTGAATAATTTAAATGTGTATTTAATATATAAATGCGTGTCAACCATCTCCGGTGGCCCTCTACTACCCATTATCAGTAAGGATTGATTTTCTCTAAGAATTATATAGTAAGAACAAGATAATGATCACAGCCTCATGCCTGATAACACCATCTGTTTCATTTTGTTTTCTCCGTTTGTACATACAGTGGTTTTATGTGAAGTGTTATTCATATTTTATATGAAATATGTATGTGGAATGAAAGAAACCCAAAACAAAAATACTTTAAAAGAATGACTCCTGACAAAGAATTGAAATATTCTGTTATTTTCATCTGACATGCACATGACACAATTGATCATAAACAAGACAGCCAGCAAATTCAGTACCATAGTCAGCTATCTTCATTTTTATTAGGTTCTTGGATGACAGATCTCGAAGTCTTTCTTTCTATGCATAAATAACATGCTGTGAATTCCAATATATGAAGACAAGATACTGTCTAAATGAAGAATTTGAGTGACTGTATTTACTGCAGTCTATTTGGAGTATCATGCAGAAATAAATTAATGAAGCTACTTTATAATCTTACTTTTGTATTATTATCAATGATTATAGTATGCTAGCTCCCACCGTGTGACAGACACTTTCAAAGCACAGAGGGACACACATGCCTTGCCATGAAGAGTGACAGATAAAGGATAGGGAAAAGGAAAGCAATATACAAGAAAAATGTTCGGGGTGAAAGTTAGAAGGTTATTATAGTCATCTGTTTTTTTTTTTCCTTGTATGCTTTAAATAAGCAAACTACTGTCCGCTCTCTCGCTACCTGTTACTTGTTAATTCCTGACCTAATGTTCATATACAAACCCAACATTACTCTAATATTGTTTAAAACGTAAGGTTTGAGCTTATTTTCTTTTCAAATTGTAAAAATATCCCAACTAAATTAACCTCTTATTCATGATTTTCTTCCCACTTATCATCTCTCAATACAGTGAGTCTAGTCACCCAGCCTGCACCCCTGTTACAGTGCGAAGCTCAGTAACAGAGTCCAGGTTGTTTCACAGGCTGTGCAAGAAGGTGCTCCAGAGGGAGAAGAAGAGTAAAGCAAGAATGCCACTGTGGTAGATGGAAAGGATCAGGGGAAGTGCAATCAGCAAAGAGTAGACCAATGTCTAGTGAGAACAGAAGGATCTATGCCATGGTGATGGATACGCTACACCTATGCAGGGAATCCTGGTGGTTCTGGCCCAGCCTTTGGGAGATACAGCTGTTGCTTTCCTCAGCCCATGAGGCTGGGAAGAAGATACACCTGTTCAGCCCTGGGCCCAAAAAACAGGCCATTAACCACCAGCTCGGGTTGCCAACCCTCCAGGACTGTCCTGGAATCTCAAGGATTAATCTTTAATTAAAGATTATGTCATGTGATGACATCCATGGAATATGTCCAACCAAAATTGGCAACCTTAACCATCACCTCACTTCTCTTCTGTTTTTTTCCTGCAGTGGGAAGTCCTGGTGCTGCCTAAGGGTACTGATATAAAAGAACAGAGAGTTTTGACCAAAGCCTAGTAAAGAAGAACCTCTCTTTTGTCTTCTCAGAAGATTTCTCAGTCCCTGTCTCCAATCTTAATCTGCAGTGAAGGGAGCAGAACCAATCATCAGCATGGATGCGTGTCTTCTGGAATGGTGCTTGAAGTATGAAGGGACATATGAATCCTTAGCACATCTGGCACGTAAATATCTTGTGATGCTGGCTACAACAGTGCCATGCGAACGCCTGTTCTCACTTTCAGGTGACATTGTAAACAAGACGTGGGCAGCATTATCTCCTGCAAATTGTAACCAAACTTGTTTGTCTGAGCAATTGGCTGAAGTAGGACTGAGTGGACTTGTAGGTTCGAAAGTTTTACATTGTTTTATTTTTCAATGCAGTTATTTTTGTACATAATTCTACATTTGTAAGTTAAACTTTCATTATAAAGAGATTGCATTATGGTACTTGTATTAGGTGAATTGAAATATACTATTTCTTTTGCTTTTACAGTGGAAATATTTATAATAAAAATAAATATAAAGTGAGCACTGTAGACTGTATTCTGTGTTGTAATTGAAATTAATATATTTGAAAATGTAGAAAACATCCAAAAAAATTAAATAAATGGTATTCTATTATTGTTTAACAGTGTGATTAATTGTGATTAATTTTTTTTAATCACCCGATAACGTTTAGCTTAGGAGTGAATACATTTTTAAAAGACAATATCCCTCTTCTTTTACCTGTCTGATCAATTACTTGCAATCTGAGTTTCTCCATTTTCTCCCTTAGTTACCTTCCTTTTTATTTTGTTTCAGTAGTTTATCTTGTGTTCAATTAACCTTATTCTAATGCCTCGCTCTACCACATCCCCATCAAAATCAATCACAATATTCCTATTGGCTTCACCTGTACAGGATCAAGCCCCTTATGGTTTTAAAATACCACAGTTACACTTCCCTTCTGTTCCTTATTATTAATGCACTTCTATTTTACTATCTGAAAGATGAACCAACACACACTGACAACATCACGTACTTAACTGAAGACAAACAAGCCAGTATAAATCACAACAGTGTGAAATAATAACCACAAAAAATGAAAACAGAAGCATTGATTGTGCCTGTAAAATTAGGGGGAAGCAGAAGCAAAATGGTGGTTATTAATGTGAAGAAAAGGTACCTGCATTTTGGAAATAAAGGCCACCTCTATTTCTTTAGCAGATCAGAAATGACATTGCACATAGCTGCTTTATGTGCATAAAGTGGCACGGGGAAAAAGAAGTTAATGAATATGATAGAAAAGACAGATATTTTTGTACTAACATAGTGTTCAAGTAAATTTAAACATGTTCTTCAACTTTTTACAGTTTTCAACGAACTGGAAACACAGAAAATGGTCTAGTGCTTTGGAAAAAGTGCAGTGTTTACAAAATCTGCATTTATTGCAGAAGATGTATAAAAATATGAAAGCACAAAATAAAGTTTCTAAATAATTTGAAAAATATTTTAAAAATCACATTTAAAAGAAGACCATATTGGTTTCATATAATAATGCTGTCAATGTCACAACTGTTTTAGGAGTTGAATAGATAATAAACTTAGTCTTCAGTTTTCCCTTTCACTTATATTTAGTAAATTCATGGATCTGTTTTCAGTTTCATACTTCTGACACAACCACCCACTCTCCCTTCTCTTCAGCTGTTTCTCTCCATCTGTTGGGCTTCAGTCACATGGTGGATAATATTCATTTGACCTTATATTGTCCCTTTGCTTTGCGTGTTTTTTTTTTCAAATTTCCTCTCTATTTTTCTTCAGATGCATCTACAAAAAATCATCATCTGACAATATAACAGTCCTTTCTTCTACAGCTTTCATGTGAGTAAAAGAATAAGGATGAAATTTTAGCACAATTGACTTTAGTTGGGCAAAGATTTTTCTCTTCTCCCCCCGCCCCCACCAAAAAAAAGGACTAATGTGGGACATATGATGCCCTATAGCATTAAGTATCAAACATAACTTAAAAATGATAAAACTTTCCCTATTGCAATAACTCCATCCAGTATAAATGAATCATAGATTAGTCAAGTACCAGGGGACCTCTTGGCCAAAGCTTGGTGTCACTCTCATCCACATAACTCACTGTTTAGTGTTTCTCACTATAGATTTAAATAAACTATTTGACTGTATTGGTTTGCTTCTCTGATGTTCCTGAGAAGAGCGTAGGTCCAGTAAGGGGTGGGGCTATCAGGGAATGCCACTGCTGTAAGGCTCTGCATAGACCTTAAGCTAGTGGAGAATTGGGTGTTGCAGTGCTTCACTCTACCATGCGCTCTCCCTCCCCATCCATAAGGCACCTCTCTCTACCCTTTTGTGATTGTGTGGAGGGGAGGTAGCAGGGAAGGGGTTTGGGCACAGGAGGCAGTGGAGATGCTTTCCCCTGTCTTCACATCTGTGAGATCTTCCTACCATGCAGGGATTTTCCACGGGGACTCTGGCTTGTTTAGATTCGCTGTCCACCAGGTAAGCAGTACAAAATGAACTTGGCAGACCAGAGAAACCATCCCTAAACATTTAAGGGAGCAAAGATATTCTTGAGAGTGGGATTTTCAAAATTACCCACTGACTGTCTATCTCTGAATTCCTTACTGTGCACTATAATTGGTTAACGTACAAACATGTATAACGTACAGACACTTTTCTATGTTTTTGTGTGAAACAGCATGGGTGATAATACTTGTGCTTATATAACTATTCTTCAGCATGGTTTACAAACATTCACTAATTAATGTTTACCTGCAAGGAAGAAGATAAGTAGTATTGTCTCCATCTTACAAATGAGGTCATACGTGTCAGGGCCAATTCCTAATTTCTTTTGAAATCAGGAGTCCTTGGCTCCCATGTGTACCTAATCCTCTATAACACGCTGTGACAGGGTGCCATTAAGTGCTATAACTTGAGCCCTTTGCAAGCCAGCACCCTAGTCACTTAGAATACCCAGGGTACTGGGTGTAGTTAGAGTAGCCAGGACTTATGTAGTTTGGGTTTGGAAGAGTACAAGGGATCGCTTGCACCTGTAGGGAACCTGATGAGCTAATGAGGTGATTAGCTCACCAGCTGGATAGCTCTGGGAAGAAAGCAAGCAGTATAAAAGGCAGAGCCAGAGAGTAGGAAGAGGCCTCCATATAACTGCTCTTACTTGTGATGCACCTGGAGTATAAACAATAATAAAGACACTTGGTGGAAGTACCCTGGTGGACTGCTTAATTAAAAAAGAGGGCGTACCAGCCAGAGTTTCCAGGAGCTGAGGGGGGAACTTGTTCACATGTCTCCCACCCACCCATGAGGATCAAACAATTTTCCAACCAAATTTTTTCGGGGTTCAACCCCTTACATACATTTCAACAGTATTTGAACACAAGACCTTCAGCACCACAGCCCAGCAACTCCATTAGCCAGCTTTGGCAGCAGTCTGTTGTCCAGTGATGCAGACTACCCACTAGGGTGGAACATGACACACACTTTAAAAGTAGGCTGCAGTTTATCAGAACTAAATAATTAGAATGACAGCCACACATAGGAATGTTTAAAAAATCCTTGAATGCAAAATACATTGCTTTCAAAAATTAGCTATAATTTGGAGAGGTTTTTTTAATAAAAAAGATATGTTTTTTTCTGATACCATTTAATTGGAGTCTTTCAATAAGATGTTTTAAAATGTTTTTTCCCCATCATTAGTTTATTTGGTCAAACTTTACAGTAAGGGTACATTTGTAAATAGTTTATAAGAGGTTATAAATGATTAACAAATGTTCTAATAAATGTTTAATCCATTGTTGGAGAGCTCAACAGGTTTTTAGGTTGGTTATACCTCTGGTTTATAACTACCTAGCACACTTTCACCTGACATGCTCATAACCCTTTATAACACTACTCAGCTCTGTAACATGCTCATGGTATCCATTAATTATTTATTGACCCTTTATAAACTATTTATAAATGTACTATTAATATGAAGTGTGACTGTTTAATTCCTCTGTCACATTCTCTGTTCCACCAAGGAATTGGCCTATGTGAGTAGGTTGAACATCCAGGGCTGATTCATGGCTCCATTGAAGTCAATGGGAGTTTGTTATGAGTTTCAGTGGAGCCAAGAATTCACCCGATAACGTTTAGCTTAGGAGTGAATACTTTTTATATATGACATCTTTATGTGGTTCTTTTTTTTGTAGAGGCTGACACAGACTCTGAAACTTCTATACAGGCATTTCAGTGCAGCATTCGTTTTTCAGGTTTTACTAAAACCCTATTTCAATATCTAAGATTTTCAGCCAGCATATTTCCTATTCCACTCCTCTCCTGTTGTTTAATTTGATGAAATTTAAAAATAAAAGTGAAAGTAATATAGTGGATACACTGAGTCACTCCTGTCTAATATTACTGAAAGCATCAGGCTTTAAAGCAAAGCGGAATAGAGGAATGATTTCCCTCCAGGTGCACTGTACCAATAAAAACACTGACAAGGCATCCTGGAGCAATAGATAATAGGAAGTAGAAATCTCCTTGTAGAGATCCGCTATTTTATACTATCTAACCAGTGTTGTTGAACAGGAGTCATAGAGCTATGAGCAGATGAACAGGTTCCCATTAAGTTCTAGTAGAATATAGGGATAAAAGAACCAAAAACAAACCTCCAAAAATCTTATTTTTTCAAGACATAATTGATCAGGGTTAGAATGAAATTTTATTTTATGCAGGGTCATTCATAATTCCCTACTGCAGAGTCACTTGCACCTTCTTCTGAAACATCTGACATTGGTCACTGTATGAGACATGATATTGGACCACTAGGCTGATCTGGTATGGTAATTTCTATGTAGCTATATTGAAAATGAGTTCTCGATCTTCCATTTTCTGCACAGTATATTCACTTTATATATATATGATGTCTGTGTCAAAGTGTGGTCATCCTCTTGGAATGTCATTTTTGGTGGCTCCACTTTGTTTTGTAACCTTCATTCTGGAGTGTGACCTTCATGGTGTAATGCAACCTCCATTGTGGCTAAGAGAGCATCCGTTTTATAGTGGGGGACTAATATCTAATTGAATGATTATTTCTGAAAAGATGGCAGACAGCAATCAAGGGCCATCAACATTGGATGACTGTTCCCTACTGGAACAATAGGTTTTCTACCAGTAGGGCTATTGACTTTGAATCCTTGTCTACTCAGAAGCTGACTTGGTGGTGTGGTTAGGGAACTGGCGCCCAGAACTCCCCCACCAGAAGCACATGAGCCAAAGAGAGACAGAAACTGTTTTTTTAAAAGGGGTGCTTTTCTGAGCAAGAGACTGTCCATCCCCACTGACCAGAAGAAATTGCTGGAGAAGAGTGAATACCAGAAAGGCTGCATAGCCTAAAGAAGCTCATGGAATTCAGTCTCATGGGAGGGATGAGATCAGCATTCAGCACTGTTATGTTTTCAAAGATCTGGAACTCTCAAGTGAGCTTTGTTAAGAGTAAAGTGTGTGTAGTTAAGAAATTACTTTTCTAAGCCTGTGTTCCTTGCTTTCCTGCCACATTGTCCCTGAAGAGATTAATTGAGAAAGAAGAGCTTCCACAGCCATATGGACTCTGGAGAACATGTCTAAGTAACTGGGGGAGTGGGAGGAATGAGGCCCAGGTTCTGGTATATAAGGCAGCTGGACTGCAGAGCCCTAACTCCACACAAAGGGGTTCAGACACAAGAGCTGCACCTGGGAGTGAGTCTTAGAGACCAAGAGCTAGGAACAGTGACCAGGGCTGCCGAGAGCGGGTTCGGGCCCTGGTGAAAATTTTTTTTTGGGCCCCCCAGCAAGGGCGGACCGGCTAAACAGGGCCAATGAGGGGGGGGAAGCTGAGCCCCGGGCCCCCTTCCGGACTGCCGGGCCCCGGTAAGGCGACGGGGGGGGGGGGGGGGAGTGGAGGGGAAAGCAAGGGAAGCTGGGCCCCAGGCCCCCTTCCGGACCCTGGTAATTTGTACCAGCTTCCCCCCCATCTCGTCGGCCCTCACAGTGACCAGTCATTTCCTAGAGGAAGGGGCTTAGAAGTATGTGGGATCCTGCCATTGGATCTACTCACAGCAGACTGGTGTCTGTCCAATGAGGGGAATAGCAGCAGGCTGTGATTTTTTATTTCAAGTGGTTTCTAGGATTCTAGATTTTATTGTGATCTTGCACCAGTTTTTACACAGATACAATACAGGAGTTTTGATTTGTACCATTATAAGTGACACTAGAATCTGGCCCTTTGATTTCCATTTCTCACTTCTTTTCTGTATAAATACAACAGCTTTAAGCTATTAATACCGTCCCATAAAAATCACATTGCTAACTACACATCCAAGAGTTCAAATGAAATCGCTAACCTTTGGCAATTAATTTGTTAAACATCTCATAAAATATTGTCATGTTTAAACAGCTTTAATTTTAGCATAGGATATTCAGGGATGTAGCAAGACCCCAAACTGACATAAGCTGCAAAACAGATTAGTATATCCAATAGAATATATGAATCCAAATATTAAACTTACATTTAAATGCAAACTAGGGCAAAATGATTAATGAAGGCACTCAGACATACTCTGAAGGAATATATATGACGAAGAAATCTTGATCAAGTGAGCCTATACAATTTGTAGTGCAGTATTTTGCAACTAATTAGAAAGACTATAGAAAATAAAATTGGTACTTGTTGGAAATGAGACTACAATAGAAGGGAAAAGGTCATGTGAGAAAGTCAAGGCACTTCAGTTGCAAAAAATACCTTATTTTTGTGGTAATGTTGTTTTCGATAAGAGGATCTCCACAGACTGTAATCCCAACTCAGATCTCTGATCCTCAATACAAATCTCACATTCATCCCTACTATAGCTAGGTATCTGACTCACCCTTGAAGTTAGTTTATCTTCACATCTCTCATATCTGTAAATTTGACTACATTCGTGTCCAAAACATTACCAGACCTTATCTCAGTCACTCTTCTACCAAAGCTCTTATTCATGTCTTCATCTCCATTTAATCTTCATTACTGTAGTTCTCACCTTTATGATCTGTCTAAATCCCAGCTCTTCAAAGCATGGCATCTCATTACCTCACTCTTACACAGAAAGGAAAACTTATGATCTCCATCCTTGGAAACGTCATTGGTTTGCTGTTCATTCTAGGATTCATTACAAAATTAGGAGCGGACAAGAGGGTTTTGGAGATAATGCTTTGGGCATGAGTTTAACCGAACACGTGGGCTTCTGGTTACAGAATGAGTGTGAGATTTAAGTCGAAAGAGAGATGGAGGCAATGGAAATCTTCTTCAGGCTCCTGAGCATATGCTAATGAGTTCCAAGTGCTTAGCAGTGAGCACTGGGCCATACCACAGGCTTTGGGGTAGGTGTACATGATGAGGGAGATGGCGAAGAGCATGAGAGGAACAAGTGGAAGTTCACAAGGCGAAGTTTTACTACACAGTCCCAGAAATTGATACCGTTATTACAGAAATAACTATCCCCTCCCATCCTTGAAGCTAAACTGCGGGGTAAATAGTTCAGAACTCTCACTGCTGTCTTAAGAGGAGGCTATGGGCTCAGATTGTAAACTGGATGAATGCTCTATGTGTGAGTTTTGGAGGGGAAGAATAGTGGGTGGGGCAAAACTGGGGTAGGTAGTGGCAGGATATAGGAGTTATGACATGATCCTGGGTATGACTATGGGTGTGTCATGATCCTGGTTACAACACAGCCATGAACACCATCTTTGTGTATGCACCCATTATATTCATGGATTGGATATGTTTTCTATTTCTATAGGCTGCATTATCTACCACTGGTCCCACCATAGGTATACATGTCTTCTCTAAAATGCCCAGGACAGATGGGAAATAGAATTCATGTTCAGTTTGGTGTTGTCTGCCTGTCTACAGAGAACTAATATGGACCATAGCCTGTGGGTCATAGCAATTCCTCAAAGGCAGTTGGCTAGCTGATGTCAGTGGAGTTTCCAATGATGGCAAAAATGTCAAGTGGAATGGATAATCTCAACTGGTACAGACTTAGAATGGCTCCTCTTTATCATCGTCTATAGCCCACACTTCAGCACATCAGAGAGATGCTCTATGGCTTTAGGGTTGAATGTGTACCTCTCTATGATCTCAGTGAAGTCAAGGAAGGTCTTTCAGGTTCACAGACCCTGTTGGGCACCTCTTACTCTGTGCAAAGAACAGGAGTACTTGTGGCACCTTAGAGACTAACAAATTTATTAGAGCATAAGCTTTCGTGGGCTACAACCCACTTCTTCGGATGCATATTTATATTTATATGCATCCGAAGAAGTGGGTTGTAGCCCATGAAAGCTTATGCTCTAATAAATTTGTTAGTCTCTAAGGTGCCACAAGTACTCCTGTTCTTTTTGCGGATACAGACTAACACGGCTGCTACTCTGAAACCTGTCTTACTCTGTGATTATCCTTTCCCTGATGTCTCTTTTCTCTGAGTTACTTCATAACATACCAGCCCCACCATGGCTAGGGTATTATACTAGACCAGCTCCCTGGTGCTGTTCTCATTGTATTGGTAGTCCATCGCTGGTGATGATTATGATATTGTCGCAATTCTCACATATGGCTACGCATATGACTTCACAGTCCAAATCCTGATTCACAGAGTCGGCCACACTGAGGGCACGGGAAGTCTGTATCTACGATGTTTGGTGATGCAGCTCTGTAGTGCTGTTCACATGCAGCCTGGAGATAATTTTGTTGATCCTGCTCAATTTTGTCACATGCTGATCTTGTCAGAGACTGCAATGAGTCCTGTTCTGAGCCATTTGCTCAAGTTCTTTGGGATTGATGCCAGCCCACTGGAGATTGCTCTTCAGATTATCTTTGAAGCGCTTATACGAACAACACTTCTTTCCTTTGCCCTGACTCAGCTCTCCATACAAGATCTGTTCTGGGAGACAGTGGTCTTCTACTCTGATGACATGTCCGGTCCATCTAAGTTGTGCTCTCAAAAACATTTCTTCAATGCTGGCTGTGTTTGCTCTCGCAAGGACCCCAATATTAGTCTCTGTGACCTTCCAGCGAATGCTCATTATTGAGCAGAGGAAGCACATGTGAAATTGCTTAAGCTGTTTAATGTGACGTCTATAAAGAGTCCATGTCTCAGATCCATACAGGAGAGCTGTTAGAACCACTGCACTATGGATCTTCAGTTTGGTGGAGAGACGGATGTTGTGTTGGTTAAGAACTTTTGCTCGAAGTCGGCCGAGGGCCTGGCTGGCTTTACTAATTCTGGAGGAAATTTCCTTATCAAGGGAACTGTCACTTGAGATGGTACTGCCCAGATACTTGAACTGATCCACATTTTTCAACTGTGTGCCTTGGATGAAGATGGCTGGCACTGGGACATTGGAATGAGGTGCTGGTTGGAACTAGACCTCTGTCTTCCCGAGACTGATGGTGAGACCAAAGAGCTGGGATGCTTCAGAGAATCTATCAACGATGACCTGAAGGTTGTCTTGTCTATGAGCCATCAAGGCGCAGTCTTGTTCTCATTAGCAACCCCCTAAATGCCCTTCTGCCCTGAAACTCCATTTCCTTCCCCCTACAATATTCCTGATTCTTCTCCTCCTTACCAATACTACTCTAAGGTCTATTTCTTGTTCTCTGTCTCTTCCTTTCACATTCCATCTGTTTGAATCTCTTTCTATGTCTCTCATATATGCATGTCAGTCCTTACCCTGCGCATTGCTGTTTTTAAGGGTGTGCAGTTTGCAGACCAACCAAAGAAGGGTTGCTTCAGGCGCACCTTAACTTGTTTACTCGTGCCTCTGACAGCTAGTTTTGGAATAGCTGAAACAGCCCTTGAGCAGCCTTGGGCACTTCTGAAAATGCTGTTTGGGTGCCCATTCCAGGGCTCATACCCCTGACCCAGACTCTGGAGTGCGCAAGCCATTGAGCTCTCAAAAAATGTGGATGTTGCCAAACAGTGGGTTTGAAAATCCTCTAGGTATGCAAATCCCACTTGAGTCCCAAGGTGGATGTCCAGGTGGGTATTTGCACCTGTTCAAGCTTTTGAAAATGTTGCCCTATGCCCAAAGTGACACAACGTGATAGTATTGGAGCTGGGAACAAAAGCAGGACATTCTCTCTTCCTTGTTCTAACCACTAAACCCCTTCTCTTAAGTGCTGGTAAAAAGGAAAGATGTCATGGCTAGTCATTGGAAAGAGAAGTACACCAGAATTCAGCTTCCACTACAAAGAAAGATAGGCCTGCTCGCTATTCTATTCTAGTTCTTGTACTACATCCTTCACTGTGGTATCTAGCATCTAGCAGCATTCATTTGATTAGGCAAATAAAACTGGACTTGCTCAGTATGACATATTAAAAGGTGGGATGCAATGTAAATTACAATAGTTAACAGGCATAAGAAGTTCAAAAACATTGGTATCATATTGCAGGAGGTTGATGGAAAACTGAAAACATGGGGATAAGTCACACTGGAAAAAACACTGGTCTGGCTGTAAATCTTAAGGACAACAGCACTGGATAATTGAATTGATAACCTGTAAAATATGTTCAAAATAAGAAATGTCAGGTTGCAAGGATCCAGAAGGCACAGCAACAAAAGAGACAATATTTTGTGACGCATTATAAAAATGTGGGGATTGAATAATTTTGAACTCCTTCAACAATATGTGGCAGCATGTCATCTCCATGAGAAAGCTAATCAGGTAATGCCTACTCAGGGCTTATAGAATGTGCTTCTCTTGGAATGAGGAATAATGTTTTAAAATTAGCCCATAAATCCCAGTCTAATTTTCAGGGTTCAATACTTTTATTGAGATTACAGTTCTGTTCTCTTTCAATGTCAAAAATTTATGAAAGCATTTAAAACAAGAATAAATATATGACCCTAGAAAGGGTGTTGCTTGTCCTGGCAACCTGGGGGTCTTCTGTGGAGGCAGCAGATTTATATGTTTCATACATATCTCAAAGCATTTCTGGGAAAGGAAATGTGTAAGGAATTGAATTGGAGGACTCTGACATGCAAAACAGGGGACTTTTACCTTCCCTAAAGTAAATTCAGATTTATTATGTTAACCCCACTCCAGCACTGCACAAACTCCAACAAAGGTCAGTGCCTTAATGGCACAATAAGATCCTGTACAATCTGTATACATAAGAACATAAGAACGGCCATACTGGGTTAGACCAAATGTCCATCTAGCCAGTATCCTGTCTTCCGACAGTGGCCAATGCCAGGTGCCCCAGAGGGAATGAACAGAACAGGTAATTAGCAAGTGATTCATCCACCATCGGCTATTCCCAGCTTCTACATTGGACTAGATTTCTTCTGATTTGTCAACATTAATGGGTGCTGCCCTACATGAATCTTTGTGCCCTTTCTTATTCCTTACTTCTGAATTCTTTCCCAGATTCCTGACCTTATGCTCCATTAAACATTTCCTCTTGGCCCATGAACACAATCTACATATATTCTTGTTTACAGTTACTAAAAATTGTCACTCAGTTTGCTTGTCAGGATTTTCCCAGAGTGATGTCATGAGGTGCTATCATTTATTTTAATTGTGTTTATCTGTGATTAATTCTTCTAACACTGTGTATGTGTATGCTTTTCAGCTCAGTGTATTAATAACATGTTATGATTTGAAAAAAAATGTATCATGTATATTATGTGAAATCATATATACAGTGCAATATATCTTGATCTGATCAACTGGCATACATCGTGCTGTGACCTGTATACTAGGACAGTCTGCAGTTATTAGACAAAGTAGTTTTTGATGTAGGTACTGTGATATTTTGGAATATTTAAGACTGGATTTAAAAGTTTTAAAGGTTACATTTGGAACTTGTGTGTCTCCTTAACCTCTTAAAATTCAGGTTTACAACTAAATACTCAAAAACCAGTGGGAGAACACTTTAACCTGTCTGGCCATTCTTTGACAGACCTGCGGGTGGCTATCTTAAAACAGAAAAACTTCAAAAACAGACTCCAAGGAGAGACTGCTGAGCTGGAATTGATATGGAAACTAGACACAATCAACTCAGGGCTAAATAGGGATTGGGAATGGCTGAGCCATTACAAACATTGAATCTATCTCCCCTTGTAAGTATTTTCACACTTGCTTCTTATCAAACTGTCTGTACTGAGCCATCTTGATTATCACTTCAAAAGTTTTTTTTCTCTTACTTAATTGGCCTCTCAGAGTTGGTAAGACAACTCCCACCTGTTCATGCTCTCTGTATGTGTGTGTATATATATCTCCTCAATATATGGTTTACTCTATATGCATCCGAAGAAGTGGGTTGTAGCCCACGAAAGCTTATGCTCTAATAAATTTGTTAGTCTCTAAGGTGCCACAAGTACTCCTGTTATTTTAACTAAATAAACAGTTATTCATGGTCAATAAATTATAGTAAATGAGACAATATATTTAAAGATCTGGGAACTAATGGTTTCTATGTGTATATGTGGTGCATATGATTATGTATATTACATGAATTATAAATAACTAATAAAAATAGGCTATCTGTGCACAAGCACTAATGCACTGTTAGAGAAGTATATTTCTATATAAACATGATATTGAGCTCATTTCAATGTAGCTAAAAATCCTCCAACGAAATGACATCCAAGGCCTAATTTTCACACTCTAGCATCCACTTGTTTCAGTGCATGTTGTTTATGCATGAGTGGAACCAGAACTGAGGCCTCACCAAACATCAAGACCCTAGAACTAATGCTCGCTCTGGACATGGGAATGTAAAGGTTACCCACTTCATTAAGGTCTATAGGATTGTACCCATTGTTTATCACCTGAGATTGTTTTGTTGTGATATTTCTGCAGTGATACACAGTGTGTGAGATTCCAGGGAGTCCAGTTCTGAATGTATATGCCAAGATGGGATTTAGCCCATAGAATAAGGACATTGTGTTTTTCTTCTGTATCTCCCTGTTCTTTGCTAGCTGTTGGTTAGGGTTGAGTTATGCCAGCATTTCATCAGTTCAACTTGTCACAATTATAATTCTAAAAGATGTATTTCATGTAATGACTTAGAAGAAATTACTGCCTTCATGTGTATCACTGTATTATTAATCTGTTACCCAACAGGTACTTTTTGCAGGCAGTTTTGTTAAAACAAGCAACAACACTATTCTTACTTTTTTTTTTTTTTGAGAACTTATATCTTTTCCCTTGGCCCTGTGTCTTTCTCTTTGTTTTTTTTTAGAAAGCCATTCCTCTACAGTTATGAAAACAGAAGGAGAGTTGTGTGGGTAAAACAAGAAGTACTTATTGCACTTGAAAATTTCCTCTTGATCCTTTAAAGAAATAAAATAAAGTGCCCAACACACATAATAATTAGGTATAATGTTCAAACTACTTATAACAGTAGGGATGGAAAAAGAGAGACAATACCCTCCCAATCGGTTAAGCATTATAAACAGGTTACAATGAAGAGACATATAGACAGTAGGCTATAGATTCTGCTACTGATACGCTATTTTGGGTGAGGTTGCTGGGACAGACTTCAGTGAGGTTGAACCATCAGAATTTGACCCAACCTATTTGTTTTTTAGAATGGCCTCTCCCTTTCAATACTAGGCTTCAAAAAGTTCTGTAGGAACATAGATGGAGTAGTGCGATGCAAATTAATAATAGCAATGGGTGACTGCTGATCTGCAGGGGGAAAAAAGAAAGCTTAAGAAAATTAAACATGAAAGGGAAGTGTGAGCTAATGTCGTCTTCTTTCCACTCTTTCCCTCCTCTTTCTCCTACATCCTTCTTTATTCTTCCAGAGTTTACCATTTTCTCCTCTTCTAATCTGATGTTTCTCTTAACTTGGCATATTGAGGTCAAAAGACTACAGGAGGATTGAATCATAGAGGAACCAATGTGCTTCCTCTGCACAGGGTATAGAGAGGCCAGACAGCCTCACAGCTCAGCTCTTTCATAGCCTCTGGCATAGGCCTCTGGGGGGGAAAAACTGAAGACATGACCAATGCACTTGTGGCTGTGCATATCCACAGGCCAAACTTCCCCTCTTATGCATTGGACTGCTGCTACAGTGGCGACTGCAGTCTTGAGGTTGCAGTAGCTGCCATGGAATGGTTTCTGCGGGGCCCTTTGGCTTGGGGAAGATGATTTTGTGCTCCTTGACCTAGTCAGTCAAGTCTTTACAGAGAATATTTACTCAAGCTTTGTGCAGGAGAGAGGACTATGGCTAAAATGTCCCTTCTGTTGCCTGCATAACTAGAGGAGATGAAAAACTTGTGGATACAAGCATGGGGGTTGGGGTAGTGGTGGGATGGCAGCAGTGTAGAGGAGAAAGGAATGAAGGGGCAAGTTCCACACTTCTGTATAGGGAGTGGAGGGCAAACAATGGCTGAGAGGAGAGTAGCATATATTTAAATCCCTCCCACTTCTGAGCTGTGGAATCTCTAGCGACCTAGAAGATAGTTACAGGGATAAAGTCCAGAGACATAGGCCCTATATGCAGATGGCATTGACCATTGTGGATGTCAGGGCATCTGCAAGTATTTGAAGCTGAATTCCCTTCTCCTTCCATACAGGCCAAACCTCACCTCTGCAAGGTAACAATGACTAGTAAACTCCACAAGAAGCTCTGAGTTTCCATTCTCTTTCAGAGGTAACTGCTGCTGCATAGGGAATCATGTACCCAATATATGTTCATCTCCTGGTGGCCCTTTGCCAAAAAATGGCCTGTCCCCAGCACCCAAATATTTCCCCCATGGCACTCCCTTAGCTGGAGCATCTCCCCTGACTATATTATTCTCAGAGATTTGTTGAGGGAGAGTCAGTTTCTGATGTGGCTAGAGCACAGCCTAATGAAGACCTCAAGGGCAAGAAACAAGACCTTTAAGAAGGCCAGGAATTGGATGGGGAACCAGTGCAGAGTGTGGGGAGTGATGTGGTCTAATAAGTTAGTCCCATTCAAGAGGCCAGCTGCAGCATGCTTGTGAAGTCTGCTGGAAGCTGTTCAATTCTTTCAAACCTTCTTCTTCCACTGTCCCTAAGCAGCAAGGCAGAAAAAGGGAATTAGGCCTGGCTGTTCTAGAGCATCTAAAGCCCCCCCAAAAGCTCCCAGCTCCTGTTCATAGTTCCCACCCTACCCACACGGACTGTGCTTGTGGAGGGAAACCTCCACCTTCTCCTTCATAGCTTCCGCAGCTCGTGTTCATTCTCATTGAGAATAGGAGATCTGGTGCCCCCCACACTGACTTGCTTCTCTCCCTCAGAGCTCCTGCCAATTGGCCTCCCAACTGCCCCCTTAAGCCCATCCCCTGAGTAATAAACAGTAATGTAAGGGTAATTAAATGTATGTTTATAGGATTTAAGTGGGAATAGAATCTAGATCCCAGTGCTTCATGTCCACTAGCTTCCATGGCACTGTAATCTCTAGCACCAAAGGGCTTTCAAGCAATCTTTGCCTCCAGCAATCCCCAGGTGGGAGCTAGATAGATAGTAGCTGAGGTACTACTATCCTGGTAGGACTGTGCTAGCAGCATGGGGAACTGTTAGCATTACAGCACCAGAGATATAATCAATTTTCTCACATTTATCAATTCATGTCTGATGCAATCTAGGGGGATGCAAAGGCTTTTGAAGAAACTGCCTGAAGAAAATATTCAGAGGAAAGTCAAAATTGCCAAAATTATAGAAGTGGCAGAAAAACTGAAGAAATTGTTATCTAACCCATGACAGGGAAAGCCCATCTGGTTAATGCAAGTGTGTAGAGCTGGTAAGGGAAGATACAAACTGACTATCTCTGTATAATGAAAACACTTGGGAGAGGGTAATAACCTTGTATCTGTCAGGTTTCAGAGTAGCAGCCGTGTTAGGCTGTATCCGCAAAAGGAACAGGAGTACTTGTGGCACCTTAGAGACTAACAAATTTATTTGAGCATAAGCTTTCGTGGGCTACATCCCACTTCTTCGGATGCATAGAATGGAACATATATTGAGGAGATATATATACACACACATACAGAGAGCATGAACAGGTGGGAGTTGTCTTACCAACTCTGAGAGGCTCTTACTTAATTGGCCTCTCAGAGTTGGTAAGACAACTCCCACCTGTTCATGCTCTCTGTATGTGTGTATATATATCTCCTCAATATATGTTCCATTCTATGCATCCGAAGAAGTGGGATGTAGCCCACGAAAGCTTATGCTCAAATAAATTTGTTAGTCTCTAAGGTGCCACAAGTACTCCTGTTCCTTGTATCTGTCAGAGATCTCTGTGACCCATACAAATGGGCTGGTGGAAACAGAATGCCATCAGAATGCTAAATCTGCCTCTAATGCTGTATTTTCCCATTGCAGTGCCACTTTTTTTTTTTTTGAGACTCATCAAGCTCACAACCGCAGAGTGTTCATAGACAATGCAGAAAGGACAATGTTTTTAAAAAGTATTCAGTCCATAACTAAATTTGAACAATAAACGCACGAGCCTTTGATGCTTGGATGAATTTCCCTGATGCTTGAAGAGAGGATGTAACACAGATAACTAAAACATATATTGTCTCTAAGAAATGTTTTTACATTGTTAATTATGAAACAGATAATCTGTCTGGTTTAGTTTATTGATTTTAAAGCACTCTTGGGGAAAAAAGATATTTTTTAAACTTTCAGTAAAGGTCTTTTTGGCCAGATTGATACTTCATATCGGATTAAATTATACCAATATTTGGTATCCAAAGCATCAAGAAAAAACTGAATAATCACTTCCTTATTGTAAATAGCATTAAGATTGTGACTCAATCTCTGTGATGGATCACAGACTACTTCTGTTCTTCGTTAGTCCCCACAGGAGGACTAAGGAAGGATACATGCATTTGTAGATCCAGACCTTGAGCTGAGAGGGACCCATGGCCCACAGAGTTTGGATAAATTTTGGACAGGGACAACCAAAGAGTCTTGAAGTCCTCCATGAAGAGTAGGATGCGGATGGCATTGGAAGGAAGCCAGGAGTATCATGAGCAACTTGATTTGTTGGTGTACATGGGAATGAGTGGGGCAGATGGGCAGGGGAATAGAGGAGGGTTGATGATTGGACTAGATCTGGAAACATTTAGGCTTAATCCGCTTCTGGTTGCCCTCTTGTGCCCAAGCATTGCAGTATATCAGATTTATCACATCATGCACTGATTTCAGGTCTCTCTTTTGCCCAGACAAAACACAAGAAGACCCTCAAAATGTTATCACTACCACTAGGTGGGCTCAGCAGCTCAGATGATATAGAATAAGTGATGTGTTATATTTTACCTGGGTTTTCTGCAGCAAGTGGAACCCCATTCCCCTCCCTCTAGACAACCTCACATTTGACATTCCAGAACTGACAGGTCTTTTGATTTGGGTACTCTTTTTCTTTAGGTAAATATATATATTTACACCATCATATATCATTATCTCTCCAGTTAAATCTGTATCCCTTTATAAATTATTCTTTCAATGGATCACAAGTCTGTAAACTTATTACTGCAGGGTGTCCATCTGTGATCATAATCCATGATGACTGATGGCTACTAATTCCTGAATCTGGTGTTCTTTTCCAAGTGAATGTTCCAAAACAGGAGGCACCCACAATAGAAAAAGCACATTCCTGCTCTTATCTTTCAGATACTTTCGAAGTGAACTTTTACCTGCCTGTGTCCCAACATTTCATTTGCTGCTCTTGCTTTTAAGCTGAAGCATGTGTCAAATTGGATACTGAAACAGTGGACAGCTTAAAATCGTTAAGGAGAAACTTAAAAATGTAACATGTAAAGGGAAATATATATGAGCCACCCATTGCTTGGTACCATTTGCCGAACTGGGGGCACGAGGGTCTAAGGGCAGGTCTTCACTACCCGCCGAATTGGCGGGTAGCAATCGATCTATTGGGGATCGACTTATCGCGTCTAGTGAAGATGCGATAAAATCGATCCCCGATGGCTCTTCCGTCGACTCCGGAAATCCACCATGGCAAGAGGCGGAAGCGGAGTCGACGGCGGCGCGGCAGCGGTCGACTCGCCGCCGTCCTCACAGCCAGGTACGTCGACCTAAAATATGCAACTTCAGCTACGCTATTCACGTAGCTGAAGTTGCGTATCTTAGGTTGACCCCCCCCATAGTGTAGACCTAGCCTTAGTCTGCCCACAACTAAAGTCCCCTACAATTAAGAGGGAGAAACCATTTGGCCCAGGCTACAATTGATTTCTGGGAATGACAAATGAAAAAAAAAACAGGAGCAGAAGTGAGGTCAGAAGTAAAAAATTAGGGATCCAGAGGGGGACACCAAGCAGAGAACCCCGGACAGTGCCCACTGCTCCTCAAAGACATCCAAGGAATCAGTGGACACTCCCCAGAGGAACTTTGCCTGGAGAGGTGAGTGGACAAGGGTCCATAAATAGGCCCCACAGTTCTAGAACACTGCCCACCCCCATCCAACTTCTTTCTCCTGTTGTTATGGATGACAATCTTGGCCAGTGCCAGGAGGAGGTTGACGAGGAGGTCCTGAGACTTTGTGGGGCCATGAGGGGTGTGCATGGATCAGGAGGCACAGGGAAAAGTGCAACCTGAACCCTGGTAAGAGGTTTTGGAGGAGCTGGAAGAGGGGTTGCATCCTGATGCATCCTACATAGATGTAGGTCTCTCTCTCACCTCAAAAGAGACAGGTATCAATGGAGTTCATGAATCAAGCCAGGTACACACTGTGGAGGAGCCACCAACTAATATCCCCAGCAGGCCGTGGAACCAGAGTGGAGTACAGGCTGGCCCATTGGGGTTCCTCCCCCTCCTCGAGTGGCAACAGGTCCTGCCACTTGGTGTCGGGAAGTGGATGGTATGAGGCATGAAAGCGTTCTTTGGGATGTTCTTTGGATGTACTTTGGAGGCAGACCAACTGGACATTGTGACACTGACAGGGGCATGTCAAGGGTGGCCAGGAACGCTCATGGGGCAGGGGCCTGATGATGAATTCTGGAGGGCCAGAGGTGAGTGATGGGCGAGGAGCACCCTCCCACAGGACCAGTTTGAGGAAAGTGAGAGAAGCAGGAGGCAAGGCAGCCCTCACCTCTGGGAGTAAACAACAAGGGAATTGCCAGCTGGGCATCCCTATGCACTGGCCAAGCATCACAGGGTCCACCCAGTTCCTTTGATCACTGTCCAGGAGGTCAAATCTGGTGGTACTAGACAGGACCAACCTCCGGAATGGGTTGTGTAACTGGGGTTCTGCTAGTCCTTGGTGATTACTATGGATCTGGTCACTGAGACTAGCTTCCAGGTCCTGGTAAAAGACCAGCAGCTCAGAGATATCTTGGGGAAGACCTATCAGGTGGAGGTGAAAGAGCTGCCAGTCATACTGGAATCCTAAGAGGGACGTGTGTGCCAGCACGCTCCATGCCAGACGACAAACACTTGAAAGGAGTGTTTGCAGTTCCTGAAGGTGGAAGGTGTGTACCTGACTGCAGATGCAGACCAGGTCATGCCTGCCCTCCTCCAGTGGGAGGTCAGGACTCCTGCAGAGACCCAGTGCAGCCCCAGCCAGAAAAAATCCAGGATCTTCTTCTGGAGGCTGGCTAGCAGTCCCACAGTGAGCTCAGGGTGTTGAACCTGTGCCAGAACAAGACCAGAACCAGCTGGTTTCCAAAGGGAAAGGTACTGGAGCAGCCCTTTCCACTTTCACAACTGGTCAGGATAGGAACCATTAGGAAAGGGATTGATAATAACACAGTAAATATCATAATGCCTCTACATAAATCCATTCTACACCCACACCTTGAATACTGCGTGCAGTTTTGGTCACCACATCTCAAAAAATATACATTATAAATGAAAAGATGCAGAGATGGGCAACAAAAATTATTAAAGGTATGGAACAGCTTCCATATGAGGAGAATTTTAAAAGACTAGAACTGTTCAGCTTGGAAAAGAGATAAGTAAGGGGGGATATGCTAGATGTCTATAAAATCATGAATGGTGTCAAGAAAGTGAATAAGGAAGTGTTATTTTCACCTTCATATAACACAAGAAACAAGGGGCTACCCAATGAAATTAATAGGCAGCAGGTTTAAAACAAACAAAAGGAAGTATTTCTTCACACAATGCACAGTCAACCTATGGAACTCATTGCCAGGGGATGTTTTGAAGGCCAAAAGTATAACTGGGCTCAAAAAAGAATTATATAAGTTCATGAAGGATAGGTCCACCAGTGGCTATTAGCCAAGATGGTCAGGGTTGCAACCCCATGCTTCGGGTGTCCCTAAACCTCTGATTTCCAGATGCTGGTACTGGATGACAGGGAATGGATCACTTGATAATTTCTCTGTTCTCTTCATTCCCTTTGAAGCATCTGGCTCCAGCCACTATGGGCAGATAGGGTACTGGACTAGATGGACCATTGGTTTAACCAGTATGCCCAGTCTTATATTGGACACCGTGGTCTCTAGATGACTCCAATTCTCCCATGAGGAGGGAACCATGGCAGAAAGGTACATGTGCAATGGCCCCATGCCCCAGTGGATGTCACAGAGTATGGGTGGGAGGGACACTGTCTGCCACCCATCCCCAACTGTCAGACCAGAGCTCTTGACCCAGCTGACACAGGTGAAGGAGGCTGCCCCATAGATGACTTGGCAAGCCTCGACCCATGCCAGGTCTTCCAGGTCCTGGGTCATGAGAAACATCCTGTCGGTATACTCCGACAGGACCACCCACAAGTCTGGCTCCCACAGCACCAATCCCGCCATCCTCTTGCAAAGGAGATGGAGGAAGGGCTTCAATAGAGATGGCATAGAGCTGGCTGGAGAGCAGGCAGTCCTCATGTACCCCTCAACCAAAGATGACAGGTTCGGTCAAGGCCTGGTTGAGCTTGACCACACAGTCCACTGAGACATACACACCTGGAGAAACCCCACCAAGTGAGGCCCAAAATCAAATGCCAGCAGATTGCCCATGAGATACTCGTTATCCACCCTGTCAAATGCCTTCTCATGGTCCAGGTCCAGGAGGGCCTGTGACAAACTACCCCTATTGAGTGCTGAGGGAGTTGGCTGATGTGATTGCAGAGCCATTGACCATTATCTATGAAAACTCGTGGTGATTAGGGGAGGTCCTGGATGATTGGAAAAAGGTAAATATAGTGCCTATCTTTAAAAAAGGGAAGAAGGAGAATCCGGGGAACTACAGACTGTTCAGCCTCACCTCAGTCCCTGGAAAATCATGGAGCAGGTCCTCAAGGAATCCATTTTGAAGCACTTGGAGGAGAGGAAGGTGATCATGAACAGTCAACATGGATTCACAAAGGGCAAGTCATGCCTGACCAACCTGATTGCCTTCTATGATGAGATAACTGGCTCTGTGGATATGGGGAAAGTGGTGGAGAGTGATATACCTTGACTTTAGCAAAGCTTTTGATACGGTTTCCAATGGTATTCTTGTCAGCAAGTTAAAGAAGTCTGGATTGGATGAAGGGACTATAAAGTGGATAGAAAGCTGGCTAAAGTGTCGGGCTCAACCTGTAGTGATCAATGGCTCGATGTCTCGTTGGCAGCCGGGATCAAGCGGGGTGCCCTGGGGATTGGTCCCGGAGCTCGCTTTGTTCCACATCTTCATTAATGATCTGGATGGTGGGATGGATTGCATCTTCAGCAAGTTTGTGGATGACACTACACTGGGGGAGAAGTAGATATGCTGAAGGGTAGGAATACGGTCCAGAGTGCCCTAGACAAATTGGAGGATTGCACCAAAAGAAATCTGATGAGGTTCAACAAGGACAAGTGCAGAGTCCTGACTTAGGATGGAAGAATCCGAGGAACTGCTACAGGCTGGGGACTGACTGGCTAAGCGGCAGTTCAGCGGAAAAGGACCTGGGGATTACAGTGGATGAGAAGCTGGATATGAGTGTGCCCTTGTTGCCAAGAAGGCTAATGGCATATTGGGCTGCAATTGTAGGAATGTTGCCAGCAGATCGAGGGAAGTGATTATTCCCCTCTATTCAGCACTGATGAGGCCACATCTGGAGTACTGCATCCAGTTTTGGGCCCTCCATTACAGAAAGGATGTGGACAAATTGGATTTGATAGCAGCCTTCAACTACCTGAAGGGAGGTTCCAAAGAGGATGGAACTAGGCTGTTCTCAGTGGTGGCAGATGACAGAACAAGGAGCAATGGTCTCAAGTTGCAGTGCGGGAGGTCTAGGCTGGATATGAGGGAAAACTATTTCACTAGGAGGGTGGTGAAGCACTGGAATGGGTTCCTAGGGAGGTGGTAGAATCTCCATCCTTAGAGGTTTTTAAGGCTTGGCTTCACAAAGTCTTGGCTGGGATGATTTAGTTGGGGTTGGTCCTGCTTTGAACAGGGAGTTGGACTAGATGACCTCCTGAGGTCTCTTCCAACCCTAATCTTCTATGATACTCACAAGATGGAGTAGGTCCGGGACCAAATAGAAGTTATCAAAGATGGTCCGGCCTAGGACCATGTAGGTCTGGTCAGGGTAGGTAACATCTGTCAGTATGGATCCCAGGTGCAATGAGATGGCTTTTGCTATAACCATGTAGTGCATGCTGAGGAGTGAAACTGGCTGCCAATTCCTTAGGTCATGAAAGTCCCTCTTCTTAGGCAGCAAAGTGAGCATGGCCCCCGGCATGACAGAGGGAGCACTCCATTTCCCAAGGACTCAGCCCAGATGGTAGCGAGGCTTCCAAGAACTCAGCCAAAAGGAGAGGTTGCTCTAAGTGGTCTTGGTTGCTCACATTGACCACAAGGAGTTCTGTAGTGACAAAGATTATTTTGAATGAACTCACTAGCTGGAGAACTGATCTATGCTGCTAACATCAGAAGGGGTCAGTGTTGCCCATGGGCGTTACTATGGAGCAAGGCTGAACAAAGAAAAGACCACAGGTCATTTGTGAATGATCATAGAATCACGTACACATACCAATTTACCTTCTAGCTGCTAAAATGTCTTTCATTACCTGCACATCTGGACCTCAAGTGATTCATGTATGCTAATTAGACCCTGAGAGATTAGCACTGGAATGTTTTCAAACACTGCTGCTAGACTGGGGGTTGGCGATAAGCATGAAGGGATTAGATTTAACAGCAATGAGCATGCTTTTTATACTAGCGATATTTAAGTCATCATCTGTGAATATTGTTAAAACACATTCAACTGTGTTTAATATGGTAAATAATCACTATAATGAATTTTTAATTTACAGGTGTTCATGCTGAAAATAGGTTATTGCTGACAAAACTAATCCTGAAAGTGCCTCATTTTGAGCTCACCTATCTGCCTCTTTGTAATAGGGTCAGCCACCTCCTGAGCACCTCCCCGCCCCCATAGCCAGATGTCACTCTGTCGCACCCTGTCTCTGTTTACCCCTCTTCAGAACCCCTTATGCAGACACTCTACAATTTTATGTGGTCAAGATACCCCTCTCCCTGGGGTCTGGGTTTATTCACCGAAAATAAACTCAGAATCCCAACTTGAGATGCAACACCAAAGATTTCCTCATCCTACTCCCAGGCCATTCTATCAGGAGAGCTTTGCAGTTCCTTCTATTTAACCCCCTGGTTGCTCAGGGTCTCTCCCAAGCCTCCCTGCCTGGAGAGCATTTGCACTCTTTCCCCTGCTTGTTCAGGATAGCTCCCAGGGCTGGCCCACAACATTTTGGCACCTGAGGCGAGGAGTTCAAATGACACCCCCATACCCCCTCGCTTGGGCCAAAACTTTGAAAGGTCTCAATACTGCCTTCCTTCCTGTTCTACTCCTCTCATGGTACTGCTCTGCTACTTCTTCTTTATTGGGGTAGGTAACAACTTAAAATGCCTTGTTCAAAAATTTTAAGTAACACTTAACTTTCAAACGCCTGAACAACAAATGTAACTTTTCTTGTCTGCATAGTAAACACTGGCATTTTTATCTGTTTGAATAATCAAAGTGGTGCTTTCCGTGCCTTCTTGGTTGCAAAGATTTGAACTGCTTCCTGCTGAAGGTCCACAGCTGGACTAGCTCATGCTCTATTGAGATGGTTGCAAGGCCGCCCAGCCTCTCCTGTATCATTGTGGAGCGTAGATGTGTTTTTATTAACTTCAGCTTGGAGAAGCTGCGTTCTCCACTGGCAACTGTTACAGGAAGTGTTAGAAGTATGCGCAGAGCAACAAAAACATTTGGAAAGAGGGTGGTCATTTTATATGTGCACATATATTCCAGAACAGACTTTGGAGTTGATCCTGCTGAAATGTATCTTGAAAGGGCTTTCAGTTCATCACATAAATCACTCGCATCAATATCACACATGTCATCATGTGTCAACACTGTCTCTAGTGCCCTGCATTGCTGGTGTTGGTCTTCTTCAGGTATAGTGAGGAGTTTTGGAATATCATACAACATCCCAAATATACTGCTGTGTTCCTTGAACTGCATGAAACATTCTTCAACTGACTGTATTGCACAATCTAGCACCTGGTTAAAGAATTCAACTTTGAATTGTTGTTTGGGGTCTCTTATGGGATTGTCCCATGCCTCATAATCAAAATGTCTTTTTCTTTGGTGACTCTTGTATTCTTGAATGGGTGGGAAAATAGCTTCAGTGTGAAGTTCCTCTGCCAACTTCTGTGCACTCTTCAGAACATTTTGAAATCCCTCATCTGACCGGTAAGACTGTAGGTATGACTTTGCTTTGCCCAGTTGTTCCATTGCTCCAGATATATCAAGGTCAACACCTTGGAGTCTCTTGCTTACATTTATTTCAAACAGTATGTCATGCCACAACACTAAGTGACACAGAAATTTGAAGTTATGTATGTTTCTGGTGATTCCATTTCCCTCTGCCACTGTTCTCCAACAAACAGTTCCTGTCATAGCATTATCCTCCATAATGGCAACTATGGCATCATCTGTCTTCCCAATTTGGTGTTTGATAGGCTTTATCACCTCCACTCGACTTTCCCATCGTGTGGCACTCAGTGGTTTCAGTGTCAGAGAGGATGTTCCCAGATGTTGCTTCAAAATTTGCCGTTGATGCAGAGAAAAATACATAGATGCTTTGAATTACATTTAAAAAGTCAGCAGCCTCACTAGACGCTGATGCTGCATCACTGATCACCAATTTCAATGAATGAGAACTGCATGGGACAAAAAAAGCTCGGGGGTTTAACTCTCAGATCCGTGTCTGCACTCCTCCGTTCTTTCTTCTCATGTTGGCACTATTATCATAGCCCTGACCTCTCATGTCAGCTATCGCAATTCCCATATCTTCCAGCTTCTTAAGAAGCACATTTGTCATACCAGCTCCTGGAGTATCATCAATGTCAATAAATTCTAGAAAATGCTCTCTGACAGTCACCATTGCAGGGACATTTTCACTAGGTTCTGTTGTTGTTACCAAACTCACCATTAAAGTCATTTGTTCCATATGGCTGATGTCAGGTGTGCAGTCCAGAATAACAGAGTGATATCTTGCTGACTTCAGATCTGCCACAATCTTCTGTTTGACTTTTGTTGCCAGTAACTGTATGATCTCATTTTGAATTGTTTTTCCAGGGTAGTGGTGTGTGTACATTTCTTGGGTGGTGATTCTTCTGAGATGCTCCTGGAGTACAGCATCAAACTCAGCCATCAGCGCCACAATTTTAAGGAAGTTTCCATTGTTTGGCACATACAGCTGATCTGAAGTGCCACGCAGTGCTAGGTTTTGGGTAGCAAGCATTCTCACAATGGCAATGAGCCTTTTCAGAACATTCTGCCAGTAAAGAGACTCTGATGCAATCTTCTCTTGATGCTGATCATCTATGGTGACCTTTAATCTTAGTCTCATCTCATTTCCACCTATGGAATGCTCTCTGGTGATTTGCTGCCTTCTCATGGCATGCCAGATTTCTAGCCAGATTTTTCCAGTCCTTTGTTCCTGTAGAACCCAATGTGGCTGCAACATTAGACTGGAAGACTTTGCAACAAAAACAGTATGCAGCATTCTGGGGTTTTGAGTACATAAGCCATGGCCTCTCCACTTTGTCACCATTGGGGATTTCACGCCAGTAATGTGTTGGATGGAAACGTCTATTTTCATTTTCTTTGGGGAACAGGAAGTTTTTCACTTGCTGTGGCCCATGCAGTACAAGGACGTCCCTCAGGCTACTGCTCAAGTGGGTCCACAGCCCTGGATCATCTAGACTTAAGGAACTAAACTCAGCAGCATCTGTTTCTTGCGCCTCCACCATACTCTTCTCTGATCTACACTTTTCTTCAGGAATGTGCATGGTTACATCCATTTGAGATGGAGATATGGATGCTGCAGTAGCTGCCAAGTCACCTGCACTCTGACTAACTGGAAGATCAGGCATCTCCTCACCACTCACATCCTCACTGGGGCCGGAAGGCTCACCGTGAACATTTGTGTCTATGTATCTCAGGAGAGCTCCTTCCTGCTTAGATAGAAAAGCTTCCTTTGCTTACTTTCTTTTTCTGAATGCTGCCCCAGAGGGGCATTTTCTTCTTTCACTCATGACTGCTGTTCTGTTCCAGCTATAGTGGCTCTCAACACTCAGTTGAAGGGGACAAATAAGCAGGGCCTGAGTGAGGGAAGATACCAGCGTCTTAAGGGCCTAACTGGCTCCTACTACTTCAGTTGACTGCCTGTTCTCCTCAAGTGGGTTCAGGGAAGCAGCAGGAAACAGGAAGCTCCCTGATCAGTCCAGGCTCCTGGGGGTGCTAGAGAGGTACATAAGAGGCTCCTCCTCCTCTCTTTCCCGGCAGCTCCTGCTGCTTTCTCTTATTCCCTCTCACCTTTTCTCCTGCCTGTTATGTCTCTTGTGCCCTCCTTCCTCCAGCACAGCACTCCACCATCTCTGTGCATCTAGAGCAGAGAGAATATGTATGCACCAGCAGCAGACAATTTTCTAGACTCTGGGTCCTAGTGGCGCCCCCCAGAGTCTGGCACCTGAGGCATCCGCCTCAGTTTGCCTCATGGTAAGGCCAGCCCTGATAGCTCCTGCCTTAGCAGGCTACTTGCAGCCCTTCCTAGCTGGAGTCTTCGTCCCAGATCCTAGGACTCTGCTGGAGTCTGCTCACTCCTAGCAGTCTCTGCTTACAGTGAATTATGAACATTCCTTCCTTTATCTCAGTGCACCTTCCAGCTGCTCTTTACAGGGAATCAGCTGATTCCTCTCAAGTGAGCCTTGAGGGCAAGCCACCCTATTACACTCTTATATTCTATTCTAAATCCTTCTGCCATTGCTACCTTCAGCAGGGGGCAAGGAGGTGCATAAAGGTCATTGCAATACATGCAATGTGTACAAAACACTGGCCAAACAAATCCATTGTCATTCCCAACAGTGTAACTTAACTCTGTCTCCCCAGAGGTGAAACACCATAGGAAGAGTAATCCTGGCAGCTAAGAGGTAAAGGTCTGGAAACTCATTAACACTTCAGTGAATCTTCCCAACACAAAAGCAGTTTGGTTACCAATTGATTTGGTGTATTTGATTTTCATCTCCCCTGATGGTGAAGGCTTGTGATGATCATTACAATCCCTTTATCCATTCTACTTTGCTCATGCTTTTTTCACGTAGGTTAAAAAAACATTAGGAAAAAAACTGTACATTAACAAGGCAAAATACATGCATGCTATGGATAGACTCACCATTTACATCAACCTTAGACAGGGAAAATTAACTATGTCTGACTGGGTTTTTTTTAATGATCGGATTAAAACAAATCCTTGTACTCACTTATGCTGAATAATACTTTTGCCCTGCATTAATTCTTCAAGAAACAATTGAAGCAGAAGAAGCTTGTTATATAGACATTTTGATTTTTGATACTCTCTTCCCATCTAAAGCTTGATCAGATTATTTCTAAAACCTAGGAACATTTTCAGTGAATTGCCTGTTAAAATAACAGTTTTCTTACCACTGTTAGCATGTTTCCAGCTAACGGCCTTATCCTACTAAAGCCATTGGCAAAATTCCCATTGACTTCAGTAAGGGCAAATGTTTGGAGTAGTATGGATTTTTTTATACCTTTGACATCTTCAAGTACATAATATTCTAAGTAAACAACTGTCCCGTATCTCAAATCCCATAAAAAAGGAACATAAGGTTCTCCAAACTGGATCAGATCACTGATCCATTCACAGTCTCCAGAAGTGACTAGCAGCTGGTGCTTCATTTGTTTCAGATAAAGCCCTCCCTAGTTACACTTAGCCAACACAGTGATGCTGTACAGGGTGGTTGGGGGTAGAGAATATTCTTTCTCAATCCCTACAATGATCAGTTTCTGACTTGAAGCAGAAGGACTGATTATTCTTATACTTAGCCTGAAAATTATTTAATGCTTTTTAAAACTATAGCTAGAGAATTTGATTCTGGCATCCTGCAACAGTGAATTTCACAAATTGACTATATTCTGTTCCTACGCAGGCAACTCCACGGCCTGGCAAGAATAGAGGGCTAGGTAATACCCTTCAGATCAACCAGTGGAAACTTAACCACTCTCATGAAAATATTCCCAACTGTCCTTTTTCTCAGTGTAGAACAGGGATCGGCAACCTTTGGCACACGGCCCGCCAGGGTAAGCTCCCCGGCGGGCTGGGCCGGTTTGTTTACCTGCTGCGTCCGCAGGTTCGGCCAATTGCGACTCCCACCGGCCGCGGTTCACCGCTCCAGGCCAATGGGGGCGGCGGGAAGCGGCGGCCAGCACATCCCTCGGCCCGCGCCGCTTCCCGCTGCCCCCATTGGCCTGGGACCATGAACCGTGGCCAGTGGAAGCCATGATCGGCTGTACCTGTGGACACGGCAGGTAAACAAACCAGCCCGGCCCACCAGGGGGCTTACCCTGGCGAGCCGCGTGGCAAAGGTTGCCGATCTCTGGTGTAGAGGAAGGAAGCAGGCAGTGAATATGCTAGGTGAGGAGTAGCAAGGCCAGTGGGAGAGGAGACACATACACAGTGGGTGAAATCCAAAAAACTACTTAAACACCTAAATCCAGATTTAGGCCACTAAATCCTGTTTTAGATGCCTAAATCCCCCACTGCAATTCATAAAACTGCCATTTTTTTTTTTTTTTTTTTTTTTAAATTTAATTAATGGAGATATCCTATCTCCTAGAACTGGAAGGGACCTTGGAAGGTCATTGAGTCCAGCCCCCTGCCTTCACTAGCAGGACCAAGTACTGATTTTGCCCCAGATCCCTAAGTGGCCCCCTCAAGGATTGAACTCACAACCCTGGGTTTAGCAGGCCAATGCTCAAACCACTGAGCTATCCCTCCCCCCCATAACTTTGTATGTCCTAATATCACTTGGCACCTAAGTTTTTCAAAGTAAAAATTTCCTAGGCACCTAAACTGGGCCTGTACATGGCATCCTCACTCTAGGCATTGAGGCAGCTATGCCCAGAATGATTCACAAACCAGGAGAAGATAAGTGTTTTGCTGCTAACAGGCCCAATCCTGAAGGAACCCTCTGAGCACAGCTACCGGGTTGTGCCCTGTGGTGGTGCTAATCTGCTAACTTTTAGCTCAGTGGTTAGAGAATTCACCTTAAAGATTTGATGGGCCAGAGAAAAAGCAGGAATGACTCTCTTATCCTGTGGTTAGGGCACCCATATGGGGGGCAAGAGGCCCTGGGTCATGTACCCTACTCCAGTCACTTTTGTTATTTAGCCACAGTGGAACAGCTTCAACAGGAAAGAGTAAGGGAACCTCTACATCAGCATATCCCATAGCTGAGTGGTTACTGAGTACTGTCCTGAGATGTGGGAGATCCCCAGTTCCACTCCTTTGCCCCCCCCCCCCACTGGGGGGACAAATTGAAGCTGGGTTTCCAACGTCCCAGGTGAGTGCTCCAACCTCTTTCTCTGTCTCTTTTGTGTAGAGGGATGCAGGCACCTAACTCATTCCTGCAAAAAACTACACAGGTGCCTAACCCAGGAGAGGGGTTCCTGTTAGCAGCTCGCTAGCAGAGCTAAGCTTCTTTCTGCAGCTTGGATTTAGGCACCTATCTCTGAGAAAGGGATGGGCTTAGCTTATCAGCATCTCCCATTAGCTATCTTAGACAGGGAGTTGCCTAGCAATGCTGGCTTTTGTGGATCACATTCCAAGGCACTTTTGAGGGTCAAGGTATCACAGCATGGTCTGTTTGATTGAAACATGTAAAAAAATTGGAACAATTTAGCAAGGGTCATGGTGGATTCTCCATCACTAGCAATTTGTAAATCAAGACTGGAATTTTTTCAAAAAGTTCTGCTCTAAGAGTTATTTTGGGGACGTCTATGGCCTGTGTTATACAGAAGGTTAGACTACATGATCACAATGGTCCCTTCTGACTTTGGAATCTATGTATCTATCTCTCCCCATTCTTTATATAGGGACCCTAACTGCTTAACTCAGACATTGTGGATCTCAGTTTTCCTGCGATTTCTAATGTGCCTAAAAGTTAGGCACCATGACTTTCATCATTGCAATGTTCAAGTCCTTTTGTGGATTGCACCCCTCATCCGTACGCCAAGCAGCACCAATGAATTACCCATGGACAGCTAATACAGCAACAGGGTGTATTATCTCTCTGTACCTCTTGGCTTGGGGTAGCCATTAGCTGGAGAAACCTCAATAAAATTGCTTACCCCAGGAAGTGGGACTTAGGGATATCAGGGAACCAGAACAGTAAGGCCTTGTCTACACTACGAGAGTACTTCGATTTTAGTTAATTCGACTATGTGGAATCGATATTACTAAGTCGAACGTGTGTGTCCACACTAAGGACAGTAATTCGACTTTGTGAGACTTTGTGAGTCCACACTAACGGGGCAAGCGTCGACATTGGAAGCGGTGCACTGTGGGCAGCTATCCCACAGTTCCCGCAGTCCCCCCTGCCCATTGGAATTCTGGGTCGAGCCCCAAATGCCTTCTGGGTAAAAAAATGTGTCGAGGGTGCTTTTGGGCGCCTGTCGTCATCCGTCCGTCACTCAAGCCCTCCCTCCCTCCCTCCCTGAAAGCGCCGGCGGGAAATCAGTTTGCGCGCTTTTCTGATTACTGACAGCGCGGACGCCACAGCAGTGCGAGCATGGATCCCGCTGCGACCATCGCTGCAGTTGTGGCAGTTCTCAACGCCTCGCAGCTTCTCCTCCACCTGTACCAGAGGCAGCTGCAGATCAATCATGAGAGGAGGCTACGGCACTACCGTGACGGCATGAAGTCGGACACTAGCTCCGACCTCTCTGAGAACATGAGACCCAGCGCCCAGGACATCTCGCTGTCACTGGGTCTTGTTGATACTGTTGAACGGCGATTCTGGGCCCGTGAAACCAGCACGGAATGGTGGGACCGCATAGTGCTGCAGGTCTGGGATGAATCCCAGTGGCTGCGCAACTTTCGCATGCGGAAGGGGACTTTCCTCGAACTGTGTGAGTTGCTGTCCCCTGCCCTGAAGCGAAAGGACACCCGGATGCGGGCAGCCCTGACTGTCCAGAAGCGAGTGGCCATAGCCCTCTGGAAGCTCGCAACGCCAGACAGCTACCGGTCCGTCGCTAACCAGTTTGGCGTGGGCAAGTCTACCGTGGGGGTTGCTGTTATGCAAGTAGCCAGGGCAATCGTCAAGCTACTGCTATCTAAGGTAGTGACCCTGGGAAACGTGGAGCTCATCAGAGATGGCTTTGCCGAGATGGGATTCCCAAACTGCGGTGGGGCTATAGATGGGACTCACATCCCTATCCTGGCACCGGACCACCAGGCTAGCCAGTACATCAACCGGAAGGGCTACTTTTCCATGGTGCTGCAAGCACTGGTGGACCATCGGGGACGTTTTACCAATATCTACGTTGGATGGCCTGGCAAGGTTCATGACGCTAGGGTGTTCAGGAACTCTGGTCTGTGTAGACGGCTGCAGGAAGGTATTTACTTCCCGGACCACAAAGTAACTGTTGGGGATGTGGAGATGCCTACAGTCATCCTCGGGGACCCTGCATACCCGCTAATGCCCTGGCTCATGAAGCCCTACACTGGCGCACTGGACTCAGGGAAAGAACTATTCAACTACCGGCTCAGCAAGTGCAGAATGGTGGTGGAGTGTGCTTTTGGCCGTCTCAAGGGCAGATGGAGAAGCCTACTCACTCGCTGTGATCTCAGCGAGACCAATATCCCCATTGTGATAGCTGCTTGCTGTGTGCTCCACAATTTGTGTGAGAGCAAGGGGGAGACCTATATGTCGGGGTGGGAGGTTGAGGCAAATAGCCTGGCTTCTGATTACGTCCAGCCAGACAGCAGGGCGATTAGAAGATCACAGCGGGACGCACTGTGCATCAGGGAGGCTTTGAAAGCCAGGTTCCTGACTGAACAGGGTCTCCAGTGACTTTTTACTTTGTGGACACAGATGCTGAACCTGCCCCCGTTTCTTTACCCAGTTACTGTTGACTATCCTTCCAAGTTACATACCCCCTTCCCCACCTTCCCAACAAATAAAATCTGTTCTGTTCTGTTAATGAACAAGGTTCGCTTTTTTACTGTTTTCGCGGGAATGTTTTAAACCGGGGACGCAGACTGTGGCGGGGGGCGGGCTTACTGTTTTGATGCAAATGATGCTTCTAAAGTCCGGGAATGACAGGCTCCGCAGTGCTGCATTGGTTGTTTCAACGCAGCCTGCCAGCAGTCCTGGGCGGGACTGGATGTATGTGTCGGCCAAGTGACTTTCTGGCAGGGGGCGGAGGGTAACAGATCCCCTGCTGCGTGGCTCTGTGATCCAGGATAAGGACCGCGGCATAGGATCTCTAACTGCCCTCCCCCGACACAAAGTCACAGATCAATCCCCCTCGCACCCCAGAACAAGAAAACCGCCTCCCAGACTGACCAGGGTAACTGGTGACTGTGCTGTGTATGTGTCCTGATGCTGGACCTGCCCCCGCCTCTGTAGCCTGCTACAGGTGACTGTCCTGTCCAAGTAACAAACCCCTTCCCCCCCTTCAGACAGAATCCCCTCCAAAAGACACTCTCGGAAACAGTACTTAACAGAAACCGATGTTTTATTACGAACCGCACATGAAAAGGGGGGGGGGGAAGGAAACTTGGACATGGGCTAGTGTGAGATGGGTAGGAAAGGACTTTTCAAACTTTGGAACGAGAGCCTTCCATTGCTGCAGCAGTGTGCAGTGGCCGACTGACAGTTTTAACGGCCCTTGCCGCCCCTCCTTCTTTGTACTTTTGGTGAGGGGGGTGTGGGACTTGGTGGCGGGGGAGGGCGGTTAGAGATAGACAGCAGCAGTGCTCTGTCCTCCTGCCTCCGGTCTTGCAGAACATCCACTAGGCGCCGGAGCGTCTCCGTTTGCTCCCTCATTAGTCCAAGCAGGGTTTGAGTAGCCTGCTGGTCCTCCTGGCACCACCTCTCCTCCCGTTCCATGACTGCTCTGTGCATTTGTGACAAGTTCTCCCTCCACTGTGTCGTCTGGGCTGCCTGCTCTCGTGAGCACTCCATAAGTTCATAAAACATGTCTTCACGAGTTTTTCTCTTCCTTCTTCTAATCTGCGCTAGCCTCTGGGAGTGTGATGCCAGGCTGGGTTGGGAGACAGTCGCAGATGTGTCTGTTGGAATGGGAAAAAGGGAGTAAATTCCTGAGACAGATAAATGAAGTTGCTAACAAAGAGCATAGTCTTTCTCTGTGAACAACACCATGCACTGCACCTTTCACATGCGCACTCAGGACAAGGTCGAATTTTCGGCCCTCGCCTTATGTGTCTGGGGTCCTGCAGTTGCGATCAGAGAAGCGTTGCAGGACACCTCTACTTCTGCTGCGGGAAAACATGGTAAGCCGTAGACTTGTGGCAGCTTAAACATGTAATAGTAGCACTGGGCTCCTTTCGCACTGAATGCAAGGCCACTCTCTGCTGGCAGCAATCAGGGAAGCATGAGCTCTGCCCCTGTCCCACCACCTCGCGGCTGTCCCCGGGAAAGATCCCTGTATGCTGCCCCTCTGCCGCCTCCACCGCGTGGCTGTAAAGCAGTCCAAATACTAACATTCCCCTCCCTAATTTAAAGCAGGGCGTCATGTGTGACATAACCCTCATGAGGATCTCGGAGACCGAGAGGGGAAGGATGCTGCGTGAATGCATGCAGAGGCCTGGGCCATATGCCGCCATGCTGTGCCGCGCACTGATCCCCGACTACCTCATGGACTCATGGCGTGGGAACGTGTGCTACCACGGGGGACCAAACAAGATTGCCCTGCCGTTGAACCTCGTGCGCATGCTGGAGCGGTACCTCCAGGAGAGCTATGCGGAGCTATCACAGGAGGACTGTCTGTCCATTCCCGGGCACATTGACCGCCTTTTCCTTTAAGTTGAGCATAACGGACTACAGAGTGGAGGGGCCGTGTTGTGGACTAATCATGAATATCCGGACAGTACTTGATTTTCTATACATAGTTAGTAGAAAAAAGTTTACTAAGCCAACTAAATCATGAACAACAAATTACTGATATAGTTATTATTCCTGTTTTGTTATTAATAAAAGTTTCTATGTTTAACTGAGTGACTGAAAAGCCCATTCTTAACAATATAAATATTCCACTTATGTTAAAATGAAATGTTTAGATGTTTAAAGCACTCACTGCTTGATCCTTCCCCTGATTCGGTGTCCGGGGTAAGGGCTGTGGACGGTTGGTAGGGGATCTCGGTAAGGGTGATGAAGAGCTCCTGGCTGTCGTTGAAATCAGCGTTGCAAGCGCTGTCGACTGCCTCGTCCTCCTCATCTCCTTCCTCATCTTCCCCGTCACCTAACATTTCCGAGGAGGAACCGGCCGTGGACAATATCCCATCCTCGGAGTCCACGGTCACTGGTGGGGTAGTGGTGGCGGCCGCACCTAGGATGGAATGCAGTGCCTCGTAGAAACGTGATGTGTGGGGCTGGGATCCGGAGCGTCGGTTTGCCTCTTTGGTTTTTTGGTAGCCTTGTCTCAGCTCCTTGATTTTCACGCGGCACTGCGTTGCATCCCGGCTGTATCCTCTCTCTGCCATGGCTTTAGAGATCTTCTCATAGATCTTTGCATTCCTTCTTTTGGAGCGCAGCTCTGAAAGCACGGACTCATCGCCCCACACAGCGATGAGATCCAAGACCTCCCGATCAGTCCATGCTGGGGCCCTCTTTCTATTAGATTGCACGGCCAACTCTGCTGGAGAGCTCTGCATCGTTGCTAGTGCTGCTGAGCTCTCCACGCTGTCCAAACAGAAAATGAGATTCAAACTGGCCAGACAGGAAAAGGAATTCAAATTTTCCCGGGGCTTTTCCTGTGTGGCTGGTCAGAGCATCCGAGCTCTAAGTGCTGTCAAGAGCGTCAACAGAGTGGTGCACTGTGGGATAGCTCCCGGAGCTATTACCGTCGATTTCCATCCACACCTAGCCTAATTCGATATTGCCATTTCGAATTTAGCGCTACTCCTCTCGTTTTCGAGGATTACAGAAGTCGAATTTAAAAGAGCTCTATTTCGAACTAAGTAGCTTCCTGGTGTGGATGGGTGCAGGGTTAATTCGATGTAACGGCGCTAAATTCGATATAAGCTCCTAGTGTAGACCAGGCCTAAGAAAGAACTTATTTTTTATGTTCTTCATATTCTTCATAATCTTGCACCTGTGGATCAAATCATCTCTTGTACTTCCTGTACACTAACTTTAAATTAATCTGGATTTCACAGGCACCACTTCTTTGCATTTGAAATCAGGGCTAAGAATCTTAGAACTGTTAAATACATAATACAACTACTGCCTGCCTTTGGTGATTAACCTTCACATCAAAGTAAGTACAGAACATTTACATTGTGGTAGGCGTTGTGCAAGTTCATAGTCACCAATTACTGTTATGAACATAAGATCATAAGAATGACCATACTGGGTCAGACCAATGGTCCACCTAGCCTAATACTCTGTCTTCTAACAGTGGCCAATGCCAGATGCTTCAGAGGGAAAGTACAGAACAGGGCAATCATTGAGTGATCCATCCCCTTTTGTCCACTCCCAGCTTCAGAGGCTAGGAACATCCAGAACATGGGTTGCTTCTCTGACCATGTTGGCTAATAGCCATTGATGGAGCTATCTTCCATGAATGTATCTAATTTTTTTAACCCAGTTATACTTTTTGCCCACACACTATTCCCTGACAATATGTTACAGATGTTGACTATGCATTGTATGAAGAAGTACTTCCTTCTGTTTGTTTTAAATCTGCTGCCTATTAATTTCATTGGGTGACCTCTGGTTCTTGTGTTATGTGAAGGGGTAAATGACACTTCCTTATTCATTTCCTCCATGCCTTTCGTTATTTTATATACATCCAGCATATTCCCCTTTAGTCTCTTTGCTGAGATGAAACATCCAAGTCCTTTTTGTCTCACCTCATACTGAAGCTGTTCCATACTCTTAATAATTTTTGTTGCCCTTCTCTGTACCTTTTCCAATTTGAATATGTCTTTTTTGAGATGGGATTAACAGAACTGCATGCAGTATTCATGGTGTGGGTGTACCACGGATTTATGTAGTGGCATTATGATATTTACTGTCTTATTATCTATCCCTTTCCTAATGGTTCTGAACATTCTGTTAACTATTTTGACTGCTGCTGCACATTGAGTGGATGTTTACAGAGAACTATCCACAATGACTCCAAGATATCTTTCTTGAGTGGTAACAGCTAATTTAGATCCCATCATTTAGTATACATCGTTGGGATTATGTTTTCCAATGTACATTAGTTTGCATTTATCAACATTGAATTTCATATGCCATTTTATTGCCCAGTCACCTAGTTTTGAGAGTTCCCTTTGTAACTCATTGAAGTTATCTTTGGGACTTAACTATCTTGAGGAATTTTGTATCATCTGCAGATTTTGCCACCTCACTGTTTACTCCTTTTTCCAGATCATTTATGAATATGTTGAACAGCACTAGTCCCAGTACAGATCCCTCAGTGATATCTCTAGTTGTCTCTCTCCGTTCTGAAAACTGACATTTATTCCTATCATTTGTTTCCTGACTTTTAATCAGTTACTAGACCATGAGAGGACCTTCCCTCTTATCCAATGACAACTTGATTTTCTTAAGGGCCTCTGGTGAGGGACCTTGTCAAAGCTTTCTGAAAGTCCAAGTACACTATATCAACTGGATCACCCTTGTCCACATTTGTTGACCTTCTCAAAGAATTCTTATAGATTGGCGAGGCATGATTTCCCTTCACCAAAAAGCCATGTTGACTCTTCCCCAACAAATTGTGTTCACCTATGTGTAATAATTCTGTTCTTTACTATAGTTTCAACTAGTTTTCCTGGTACTGAAGTTAGGTTTACTGGCCAGTGATGAGCAGGAACACCTCTGTAGCCTTTAAAAAAAATTGGCATCACATTAGCCAGTCTTCTGGTAAAGAAGGTGATTTATGTGATGGGGGGGTTGCGGGATCCGGGACAAATTAGCCTCCCTGCTAGTCTCTCACTGTCCGCTAGGCGTGCCCGCCCACCCACCACTCACCTCCTCACCCTCTTGGCCACCAACCCGCCGCTCTCCTCCTTGCCATCCACCTGCCTGCCGCTCTCCTCCCCGCTAGTCTTCTCGCCGTCCATCCAGCGTGCCCCACCATCCGCCCAACCGCCGCTCTCCTCGCTGTCCACCTGCCCGCCTCCTCAACCGCCTCCCACCTGCCCCTAACTACCTCATTCGCCTCCTCACCCCACTCAGCCACATCACCTCCCTGCCCACTGCCTCACCTGAATATCGGGACAAATGGCATCCCGATCATACATCGGTTAGGACAAAGAACAAAGGGCTAAATATCGGGACAGTCCCGATTTTATCGAAGCACGGGGCCCCCCAAAGCACAGAGCAGTCACCCCGATTTGCCCTACCCAAGGGATGGCTCTGCATACCACTATTCTGAAATTTCATATTTGAGTTCCTTCAGAACTCTTGAGTGAACACTATATGGTCCTGGTGAGTTATTAATGTTTAATTTATCAATTTGTTCCATTTATATTGTAAGGATGCAGGGACTAGAATGCGTAATGTCTGATGTTCCCACAGTGCCACCAGGAAGCCATGTATAAATTCATTATTTGTACAGTATTATTCATTATTTGTATTACAATAGCACCTAAAAACCCTAGTCATGGGCCATGACCCCAAGAGAAGCAAAGGGTGGGGAGAGAAAAAGTCACACAGAGTTGAAGTAATTGCACTAAGTCACAGAACAAGTCAATAGCTGAGGCAGGATACAGAACATTGCTGTCCCATTAAGTGCATCATGTTGCCTCTCTATTTCACACAGCTCAGGTATATTTTTAGCATAGCTATTCCTGGATATTAGCCTAAAGAAGTTTTCTGTTATATATTTGAATTAAGATCCTGTCTTATTGTGATCTTAATCACCACATATAAGTTTAATCAGTCTATTTTTTATTTAACATCTGTGTGAAAGGCAGCTTCCCACACTAGCTGCATGCTAACAGGTTACAGTGCCACCATGTTGGGGATGCTATTCTTATATAATTACTGCCTCCAACAGATGGTAGTACTGGGAATGACGTTAGTTCATTAGTTATGAGTTATAATAGGCCTTCAGAAATTATTGAAAATCAAGGTATTCATCTTTTCGCTTATGTGGTGTGGATAATGTATTTTTACATTAATTTCAGCCAACCCTGTGCTATTCCCTTATCATGCAATGATATATCTGTAGATCAGAGAGAAACACCTAGGATGTACCCAAACTGGCTAGCAGTGGGCTACATTTTTCCCCTTTCCCCTAACTTCACTGGATTATAAGTAACAGAGGTAGAGTAGTACAACACTCTTGTCTAGAAGTGGTGGCACCTGCTGTAAGTGCAATTGACTAGGATAATGTGAATCTAACCAATTTAACTCAGAACAGGTAGCTCTAGAAAGAAGTTTTTTTTTTTTCTGCACAAACATGTTGTTACACTTCTGCTTCAGTTGCTGCCCTGAACCTTAAAGAAAAATAAAACAAAGGAAAGTAGGGAAATGCAAGGGTGATATGCTAACAAAGCTTACCTTATGGTAGACTGTTGTACTGTTGATTACTATGCTAGAAAACAATTTGTGAGAAAAACCTCAGTCATGGCTTTCACACTCCCTCACGGTTGAATGGTTCCCTAATTGCATTTTATTGAATGAGTGGTCAGGCTTATCAGGAATAGAAGAGCCATGAGTGAGAATTTGCCCTTTGCAGACTAGTTTACAAATTGTTTTTAATTTTGTTTCCAAAGCCTAGCAGGGAAGGGAGAGGGGACTATTTGAAGGTAATTTGCACTAACTACAGATACGGACAAAAGGGAAGAGAAGCTCTCTGCTCTGAAATTCAGTTTCTACTTAATATCTGTGCGAGGCACAGGACAGCCTGCTCAAATTGCTCAAAAAAGAAGGGGGGGGGGAAAGAAAATAGAAACTAAAGAAAGAATCAGACCTTCTCAGAGTGTTTTGGGGGGAATTCCTGTAGGTTTTTCTTGATATTCTGAGGCTTCTTAATACCATAATTTCCCTAGCAATTGGCTCAGATATTGAAAACAAACCTATCCCAGGGTGATCTGGTTCTTGTAGGGTTGTATATATTAAGGGAGATTCCTCTAGTTTATGAAACAGCTGTATTGCATGTGGTATGATTAGGTGAGAGAATGTAATATGAATGGAGTATGAAAAATTATATTGTTCCCTGATCACCTTTAAGTCTATTTTTACTACAGCATTTTTCTGTTCTAGTTTCTTTCTCCCTTTCTTTTGGAAATCAAATGAGCACCAGAGTGCTGACACTTGGAAATCAGTTGGGTCCTCTTAACAACAATTAGCCAGAAAAGACAGGGCTAATTGACCTGATTTAATCTTGAAAGGCCAGGTGAGGCTTATTAAGGAGGGCAGAGTCTGGAGCCCTTCATGACAGATGAAAACAGCTCTCTTGAGTTTGAGGGTGGCTAATTTAAACAACAGAAGCTACAAGCATCCTGACTGCAAATGTACTAGGGCTAATCCTTAGAGAACTGCATGCTGAAAACCCCAGGTGGGAAACCTGAATTTTGACTTTGGAATGTTCTGTGCATGTCCTTTCTCAGCTCAGGGAAGGATTAATACAACTTTGATTTATCCCTTGAGAGAGAAAGCACCTGTGACTTTGTTTTATTAAAGCCATACCCACCACTCAAGATGTCCCTTTGATTAAATGCAATATTTGTAGTCACTAATCCTGCAATCTGATCAGTGTTTTTGGACACTTGCACCTGTCTAGAGCCCCCTTAACATCAATGGGACTTTAAGTGGGTGTGAGGGTCTGACTACATGGATCTGATCATGTGATTGGGACCTAAATATGAATATAGATGCATGTCTCTCTGCTGCTGCATCCCTAGGGCTAGATTCACAAAGAGTACTTAGGAACCCAAGTCCAACATTTCGGTACTTCACAAAACCCATGCTCAGTTCCCCCTAGCCCTGTAGGTACCTAAAAGTCCCTGAGTGCCTAAGTTTCCACTGGTAAAGTATCCTAGGCATCTATGTTTCTGACAACAGGCATGCAAAAGGCCATCTAAGTCCTGATATAGCCAAGGTACTAGTCCCTAAATCCTGACAGGATTTAAAATTAGGAGTTTCCTTGCCTATTTCACCTGGGAGACCTAGTCTGGTAGGTTTGCTCAGAAGTAGGTGGAGGTGTGCCACCACCCCTTATACCTAATAGCTAGGGACTTATCTATGTTCAAATCCTCACTCCAACTGATTCAGACCAAGTCTTCCACCTCTCACATGAGTGCCCTTATCACCAGGCAATTGGGTATTCTGGGTGGGGCATTCCCTTATTGAAGCTGTTCGACTTTGTGTGAAATACTTAAATAAACAGTAGTAAGTCAAGAGGACCAGATGGTATTCACCTACGAGTTCTGAAGGAACTCAAATGTGAAATTGCAGGACTACTAACTGTAGTCTGTAACCTATCATTTAAATTATCTTCTATACCAAATGTCTGGAGGATAGTTAATGTCAACTATGATTGACATGATTGTAATGATTAATACAAAGTCATGCACATTGGAAAACATAATCCCAACTATACATATAAAATGATGGGGTCTAAATTAGCTGTTACCACTCAAGAAAGACATCTTGGAGTCATTGTGGATAGTTATCTGAAAACATCCACTCAATGTGCAGCGGCAGTCGAAAAAGCAAACAGAATGTTGGGAATCATTAAGAAAGGGATTGAGGTCTATAAAATCATGACTGGTGTGGAAAAAGTAAATAAGAAAGTGTTATTTATTCCTTCTCATAAAACAAGTACTAGGGGTTGCCAAATGAAAATAATAGGCAGCAGGTTTAAAACAAACAAAAGGAAGTATTTTTTTCACACAACGCACAGTCAACCTGTGGAACTCCTTGCCAGAGGAGGTTGTGAAGGCCAAGACTATAACAGGGTTTAAAAAAGAACCATATAAATTCATGGAGGATAGGTCCATCAATGGCTATTAGCCAGGATGGGCAGGTAGGTTGTCCCTAACCTCTGTTTACCAGAAGCTGGGAATGGGCGACAAGAAACGGATCACTTGATGATTATCTGTTCTGTTCATATCCCCTGGTGCACCTGGATTGGCCACTGTTGGAAGGCAGGATACTGGGCTAGATGGACCTTTGGTCTGACCCAGTATGGCTGTTCTTCTGTTCTTATGTAATATTCAGAGGGCCAGAGAGACAGTCTCTACAGCCCAGCGGTGAGGGCACTCATCAGGAGGCAGGAGACCTGGATTTAAGTTCCTGCTGTAAATCAGGCAGCATAGAGATTTGCATCTGGGGTTACATCCCAGCTGAGTGCCCTAACCACTGTGCTATTGGATATAGGGGTAGTGCCACCCTCACCATTTTTCAAGAGAGAAGACTGACTTGGTTTTGGCACCTAATTCCAGGAGAGAGTTCAAGGATGTGAATCCTGAGTGGAGGGAGGTTCTGACCTTTGACCGAGAGCTAGATGGCTAACTCCCTTTGAGCGGTGGGTTTTAGGCCACTCCCCTCTCCATAGCACTTCCTATGGGCTAGCTTAGACAACTCCCTGCTTAGCCTTGAAGGAATTTTTTTCCAAGAAGTTCAATGGCCTGTGTTATACAGGAGGTAGGACTAGATCACAATGGTGCCTTCTGACCTTGGAATCTATGAATCCTGGCTTCTGTGAATCTGTTTTTTAGGCACCTAACTTTCTGCAGGCATGCAGAGCCTGGGTGCCTAATTTGGGGTTGTGCAGGGTGCCTAAAATTTAGGCATTGCCATGTTGAGCATCGCTATGTCTAAGTCCCTCTTGTGAATCTCGCCACTAAAGTATGAAGGCTCACTCTGAGAACATGGATTCCTGTCCACTAGAAGTGGATGATCTATCGGTATGTCTATACAGGGATACAAAAACCACATGGCTGGCCTGGGTCAGCTGGCTCAGACTTGTGGGACTCGGACTCTAGCCTGAAAAATTGCTGTGTAGACATTCAGGCTTGGGCTGAAGCCCAGGCTCTGGGACCCTGCAGAGCTGTGGTTCCTAGAGCTTGGGCTCCAGCATGAGCGGCACGTGACTCCTGCATTTGAGAAGGCTTGACACGAGTTTTGGAAGCTCCCTAGAAGTGTGTGTGTGTGGGGAGGGGGACACAGGCACCTGGAGTGTGGCCCCGCCCCCTGCCCCACCCTGAGGCCCACCCCTGATTGGCCTTCTCCCCTGAGGCCCTGCCCACACTCCACCCCTGCTCCTCTCCAGGCCCCGCTCCTGCTCAGCCCCCTCCCCTGAGGCCACCCCATCTGCTGCTCATGCCTTTCTGCTCCCTCTGCCCCCCCTAAGGTCTCCCCTGCCTGCTGCTCGCTCCTTTCCTCCCCCAGCAGGTGGGATGCCCCTCGGGGGTGGGGATGGAGAGGCATGAGTGGTGTGGGCCTTGGGAGGGAGCAGAGCGGGGACGGGAAGAGGCAGAGCGAGGGCGGGACCTCGGGGGAAAAGGTGGAGCATGGGTGGGAAGAGGAGCAGCATGGGTGGGACTATGGGGGAAGAGGACGAGCGGGAGCAGGGCCTCAGCATGGAGTGCAGGCAGGGCCATGGCTTTGGTGCCCTTTCGGCAGCAGCGCTACAAAGCTGGCAGACCAGTGCGCTCCAAAGGTGGGTGCACCACATCCTGTTTGGGGAGACTTAGCCTCTTATACCTACAGCCCATGGGCTCCCGCTTGAGCCCAAATGTCTACACCACAATTTTTAGCCCTGCAACCTGAGCCCAAGTCAGCTGACCAGGACCAGCCGTGGCTATGCTGTATGTCTTTTATCCTTGTCCTATGCCATCAGCACGAGCCATCATCCCTTTAAGCTCCTTCTTAAGGTATAATACCAATGTACCATTTAACCCTATTTTCTCTCTCTTCATTCCTGAGGAGTAGAAATTCTTTGGTCCCCTGGGACATTTGCTGACTACCTCTATCTCCAAATTAACAACTTCCCTATTTGTATTGCACAGACCTCAAAAGGCACTGATCAGGATCAAAGCAGACATGATCCCTGTCCTAAAGAATTTGCAGTCCACTTTGAAACAAAATGTAACAAGTGAGTATGACAAACAATAGGAGCAGAGGGTAGAGAGAATAAAGGTAACAAAACCATGTGGTTCTATTGGCAGCTGAACAACTTGATGGCTCAGAAGTATTGAAAGCTTTGTTTAAATAAATAAAGTCAGCTCTTGCCAGTTGCTTTGTCTCACTTTACCATCACTGGTTGGCAGGGGGGAATTAAAAGATACAAAATTTAGTAAGGAACTAATTACAGTTTCAGGCTAGTCAAGGGTTTTTAAACAGCAATAAGGAAAAAAAGTGAGAAATGCTCCAGATGTTTAAAATACCAGATTCATATAAGATTTTTTTGTCTTATCTCTATTGCCCTCCACAATGGTCATAGAAGAGGCATATGAATCAATGCATCCACTTAAGGAAGCCAGCTTCCTGGACCAATCACCCCAGTGTTAGCTCAGTGATGCCCCACCTCTGAAACACCTCATGTTCTCTCCTCTCCTGCAAATACTCCATTCCACTGTCTAGTAATTGCTAGAGGGACACTGTGTTCCTAGCATTGTTGCTGCTCTGCCAAATCATGAGAAAGCCCAAGGTTCCCATCACAAATCTCTTCTCTCCTCAGCAGATTCCACACACCTGCTCCTTCTGCAAATGGAAGTGCCTGAGGCATGGCTCCACAAAGGGAGTTAGACATTGTGACACTGAGTGTTGTGGTGCCTACCTTTTTGGTGCCTAGAAAATCACAGGAAAACCACTGTGATACACAGCTTCTGAGTTTGGTGCCTAAGCACCCTATACAGTGAATCGGGAGAGCCTTGAAATGCTATACACCAAAGCCTACATGGGGGGCAAGGAGATGCCCAAGCTAGCCAATGGGAGACGCCCATCGACTTTTCCTAAAATTATGGAGTGGGCACCACCACCTCATCTGAGCACACCTCCCAGATCAGGGTCTACATACCAGTTAGGTGGGTGAATTCCTGTTTTCCCTGGTTTGTGGATTGCTCTGGGGCTAGGGCACGAGTTAGGCATCTTGATGTCTAGTGTGAGGGTAGCAGTGTACATCCCCAGAGACTGAAACTTAGGTGCCAAGGAACTTTTACCCTGAAAACTTAGGTGCTGAATGAATGTAGGTGCCTACAGGGTTTGGTGAGTGTTCTGTGGATCTCAGTGGAGTCTATAACTGGGACTTAGGTACCTCAGTACTTTTGTAGATTGGGCCCATGCCTTACCAAAGAAATCATTTGGCTCAAGCTCACCCAAAGGCAGCTTGTGCTCTTGCACTACATCCAGCCAGACACTTCCCATCAACAATCACAAATGCCTACCCTTCCCCAGCACTTCTGCTCGTATCATGGGATACTAAACCCATTTTTCTTATGCATTCCAGAGGTAGTATTTTCAGAAACGTTGCACTTAGAGCAGATAAAAAAAATGGTGCAGGAGGAAGGGAAGTGATGAAAAATTCACATTCAAAAAATTTCCCCCTTGAAATACAAAATTTGAAATTTCATTGAAACTTGGCAAGTGGAGCTCTATAACTGGTCCAAAAATGGAGACTTTTAACCTGATTTTTAAAAAAATTACAAATTTGAAACATTTGGACCAATTCTAATTACAGCTTGTTTCTCCCGTTCCTCTGGTTACAACCAATCAGATCTTTCACATCCAAATGACTATTTCTGTTAATCAAAATAATACTTTTATTTAACAAATGAAGAGCAGAAACACTTAAAAATAAAGAAAAGCACTGGCTATGAGACTTAGTTGCAAAGTCTGTGAATTTTATATATTATTCTGCAGTTTCTAATGCTCTCAAACCAGAGGTCATAGCAGGGTCGTATTAGAAAGGGACTCAATGTAGCAAGACCCTAGCATTCATACCCGCAGCATGGTTTGGCCTTTTCTCTCTCCCCACTTAGGTGCACAGTCCTCTAGTTATTATTCACAACAAAATCCTTACTTCCTGTCAGATTGAAGTGTCAAAGTGTTCACTAGCATGTTTAGACATTATATCAACTGTAAAGCTCATATATATATATATATATTTAGATCACTCCAACAATAGTACAGTATTTCCAGAGCACCACCTAATTACATTTATTATACATTAATATATAATCTTTTAATTTCCTCTATCGTTGTAGAAGCATCACAAAGAATATTTTGCTACTTCATTACTTTTTCAAAGGAAATCCCTCCTCTCCATGGGTTCATGGGCAAACATTCTTCGGAGAGAGAAGTTTATTAGAATTTTAATTATTTCTAACTGTGTGATGTTTCCTCTGATTTCTTTTCCTGAACAGTGGGTTTCACATTTCCTCTCTACCTAATAGTAAATCTACTAAAATTATTTATGCAATGGTACATTATAATAAAATATATATTAAGGTACATTATAATATATATTAATAAGGACATATTAAGAGGTACAGTTGTCTATAACAATGAAACTCAGATATATTTCAGTAGGATTGATAAAGTATTAATTTTTTATTCAGGGCTTCATTTTAAGAGAGGTTCCAAGTTTTCACATGTGTATTTGCATAGTTGCACATACAATAACTAGTTGGACTCCTTCTTGACAAACTTCAGCGTCTACACAATCACAGCTTGTACATGTGCATGTGCAAATGAAGGTTCACAAATATGCATGTCAAAATGAGTGCATAAATGAACTTCTACTATTTAAAAGTAATCAAAATCTTCCATTATTTTTTGAGCAGGACTTTCATTCCTGCTGATGAGGATAGTTGGACTGCAGTAGTTTGTCCAAGAGCAGAATTTTTTCCTTGGATGAATAATTCTTCCCTGGGATGAAGCTTGGAAAGTTGTCTGGTTTTGCACAATCTTTAAGGATTTGAATTAATCAGTTTGAAAGTCAGCATTGTGTCAATCTTAGATGGATATTGCTCCTGCAGAAAAAAAAATCCCCATGAATAGTGTGCTAGACTGGAAAGCTGTCAACTCCCATTCAACATCAACCAGGACTTGGGTGACCTTTGATTAGCCTGGTGTTACCCCGCAGCTAAATGAGTTAGTAGCTATTAAAGATGAAACACACACAGTACCTGGCATTATAAAAGAGCATCTAGTATTCATTCAGCTATGGACAGTTTTTAAACTGGTGCACAAAGCAGTTAAATTTACAGATCCTTCTTTTATTTGCATACCTTCTGCAGCAATAAAAACAAACCATTTATTTGCCTAGAATATTTTAAATTAAGGATTCTACAGCTTTTAATTGCATAATACCACCCAGCATCAACCACCTCTAATTCACAAATTCAACTAAATGGACATTTTTTTATACCACTATTTTACAGGAACACTTACTGAAGGGGGTAATTTCATGTTGGGTCATTATTGCATTCCCAATTTAAATCCCTCATTTTTACCCCTCCCTCCCATTTGTACAGCAGCACTCCTACCTTTCAACTACCAAAGTCCAGCTGGGCATGCAACCTGCACGGCTCTAAATGAAGGACAAACACACACACACTTTGCACTCAAAGTTTCAGGCAGGTAAATTAAAATGCTGCGAGTTTCCCCTTTAGTGCACATCACTCTTTCTGTAACCTCAGATTCATGCTTCTTTCTTTCTGATGTACATAATGTTCAACAACAGAACGAGGGGATGACAAATGTGTGTGAAATGAAGGTAACTTTGGGACTAAAATGAGTGACATCCCTCAAAATGAGCTACACTTGAGATATATGGCTGCATCTAGGTATTAAACAGCGACTAGGATGGCCTTCTTCTATTATTGCTGATGACAGTTTTGTATACCCACTAACTACATGCTTGTCCTTCCTCTCCCCTGCCTACCAGCAGAAAGAGCTGTCAAGGTGCACTGCCCCACTGAATGCAAGCGATGTAAAGTTACCCCGAACAGTCTTTCCTAGCTTTCCGCTCCATACAGCAGTCTTGTGGTAATTCTGATACATTCTGGATCTTGCGCTTCCACAAGAAGGGATGCCATTTTCCCCCTTGTGTTAACCCTGATGTAAATTATGTAACAGAAAGGAAATTTCATCTGTAGTATGGCCAGATTCTCTCCTGTGCCAGAGTTCTGCTTAGTACAGTGCAGGGGGGCATCAGGGAGTCACTTAGGGCTCCCTGGTTCTGAGGTCCGATATGCTTCAGCAATACTTAAAGCAGCTGCTGTAGGATCTTCAAAGACCATACACCCGTGGCGAGTATGTATAGCTCCACTCTGTGCTGTCACCTCTCCAACACCTTTGAAGAGAGGTGATGGGGCAGAACCCAGCAAAGGCAGAGTCAGATCAGCAGGGAGTTCCCATTCAAGAGGAAAATTATATGATGTCCCTTTGCAGCCAGAATACTGCCCTTTTTAGCCACCTGTGTGATGCAAAAGGGGCAGCAACTCAGTTGCGAATCTAGCTGTTTACTGTATCCTCTCCTTTTGGGAATGGTGGGGGATGGTATCCTGCCCCATCACCTTCCAGCACTGGTGTTGGGAGGTGGCACAGCAGAATAGAGCTATATACATATATAAACATGCTTTTTTTTTTTTTAAAAGGAGTGGTTTGTTTAAGGCATAAATGAGAATTAATCACTGCAAGATTCTCAGGAATTCTAAGTAGGGTGACCAGATGTCCCGATTTTATAGGGACAGTCCCAATTTTGGGGTCTTTTTCTTATATAGGCTCCTATTACCCCCCATCCCCTGTCCCAATTCTTCACTCTTGCTGTCTGGTCACCCTAATTCCAAGTATTATGATATGTGCTCACCAGAAAGCTGTAGCATCTCTCCAAGTCACAGCATCACACACAAATTCAGAGAACACATGCTGAGGATGTGTGAAAACATGGAGTAATTCAATAGCATTTGAAAGTGGGAGTGGAGGTGGGCAGGAGCTATTTGTTCAATCAAATACATATTATGATGGCTATTCTGTAATCTGGAATCTCTGTTCCATTAGCCTACCTACCATTGCAGCTGTTGAATGTTCATAAAGGCATCAACATAAGCTGGTTAAAAAATTGAAACATTTTTCACAAACATTTTCATAACAAATATATCCTTTTTTGTCAAAACTTTCAAAATGTGCAGTTTTCCAACCAGATCTGGCATGAAGACTGAAGCCACCTTTTGTGGAACTGTTTCTCTTCTGCTTGCTGTCTCTCCTTGTTGAAAGGTATTTTACAGTTGGAATTGTTCTGAAAGGATAAAAAACGGGACAATATATATGTGAGAACTTATATCATTAAAACTCTTTCACCTCCAGCAGATGGATGTAAATCTTACATTGAGTTGTACACCTTTTGGGTTGACAGACAAAAATATCATTACTATGTGCAAAACTGAAGTAAAAGTATTGCCTCTTTGCAATAACACTCCTCCTTTGGAGTAGCATCCAAATGAGGTGGGCCAGCTTCTGGGGCTGTCCCACAAACAACTGCTGCCTGAATTTCTCAGATTTCCATGATATGGATGGAAGTTCCACAAAAAACAGAGACAAAGGGGCTATGATCGATATAAGGTTCAGCCTAGGTGTGATCTAGCAGGAAGAGGAGGACTATACCCAAAGAAAGTGAGTAGGAAATGCCCCAGATGATTAAAGCATTAGAACTTCTTCCCACTTAAATCTGAAAGAGAAATTTGTGGAGCAGAAAATGGGCCTTACAGCTCCAAAATATGGAGGACATTATCCAACACTTGTATCTGCTCTGTTATTTCCTCCCTTTCACTTACCTTGAATTTCCATAATGTCACATAGTAACATTTTTTAGTCTCAGATTTCTTTTAATTAGTTTGTTTTTCTCAAAAGAATAATCACAGCTAATAATGTAAAACTACAGTATATAGGACTATTAGTGAGGCTTTGTGCCAGTGACGTTCAGCCTTGGAACAAGTACAGTGGAGAAACACAGCATTTGGCTATGGGAACACAAAACAGGTGGCTATAGATCAGTTCATGTTCTTGAAATCCCATATTACCTCAGCGAGCATTTCCACGGCACTTGACTTTCCAACATATCCCATACATAATGTCACCAACAGGACTTTGGATACCAAGTGGTTTAGTTTCACATTACTGCCAGCATTGTCTGCCACCTGGCCAGTTTTTGAGTGACATAAGATTCCTTTTGTAAATTAAAGATACTTTAAATTGAAGTAAAACCTTTCTTTCTTATTCTGTGCCTTGTACACCTTCAGGCACATTGTTGGCATTAAGTAAATAGTTACAATAATTAAACCTATCTTATGTATAAATATGTATAAAAGACACTCCCTGAAAAACATTTCTAAACTTCTGAAAATAGTTTCAAGCATCTGACAAAGTAAATGTATCTAGAATTCCCATGAAAAGCATCAATACCCTGGAGAGTGGGGTTGGGATGTCACATCTAATTATCCCATTACCCAAAGCCTTCTTTTTTCCCCATTCTCCACTTCCCCTCTATGCCCCATTTTCCTAAAATGAATTGGTGCCCATGAGGGTAATAGATTGACGGATTTGGAGACAAGTATTCTGCAAAGTATATGCAGAGGTCTGGTCTACACTATAGAGTTATGTCAATGAAAGGCAGCTTGCATCGACTTGACTATGGAAGTGTCTACACTTAAATTTTGCTCCTGATGACATAACTGCCCTGCTAACACGACTTAATAACTCCACCTCCATGAGAAGTATAGAGTCAAGGTAGATGTAGTTAGGTCGATGCAGTGTCAGTGTAGACACTGTGTTGCTTATCTCGACTGCTACTGGCTTTCAGGAGCCATCCCACAATGCCCCATACTGACAATATGATTGATACAGGTGCTCCTGGTTAGGATGTGCATTGCCAACAAAAGGAACTAAGTGTAGACATGCACAAACAATGTATTTACTGTGGTGGCTGTATGCCCACATAAATTAGGTTGACTTAATTTTGTAATGTAGACCTGGCCAGAATACTGCACTGTTGACAGCTGTGTAAACTTCCTCACTTGGACTGGTAATGATTCAAACCTGATATTGAGGGACCATCTTTAGCCATTAAAGAGTAGAATGAAGAATGCTCTTCATGATCTTTCTCGCCAGGGCCTTTTTTCTGAAATTCTTAACCAGGATGGTAGATATGAGCATGTTTTTTATTTAAAAAAACTGTCTAATTGAATCCTCCTTTAAAAAAATATTCAGCAGAAAAGGTATTATCATAATCTGTCATGTGTTTTGTATGATCTCATTCCTATAGAACATTTTAGTTTCTCTAAGAAATAACGGAGACCCCAATCGCAGACCACTAAACTGATGCCAAATAATAAGATCTCCAGTTACCAAACTGATCTTAATGGAAATCAATGCTCTAAGGTGAAAGGCCCTTATAATCTGCCCCTCCCTACTTATCCACCTTTCTCTCTTAAAACTAGATGTTAAGATATTTAGGCATTGCTGCACTCAGCATTGCAATGATTAATTGATTTAGGAGTCTAAATCTCATTTTCAAAAGGGATTTAGGCACTTAGGAGCCAAAATCCCATTGGCAGATGATGTTAGTTAGATTCCTAAATGGCTTTGCCATATCCCATCTGTGCTGCCAGTGATGACAGACACAGTCCATCTGTTGTCTGCATCTACCACAACAGTTTAGTGTCTTCTTCCACTCTATGTATAAAAAGCCCTTCTTGAGCTGGTTTACAAATACACTACCCTCTTCACATTTAATTCCCTCCTAAAGATACACTTTTTACGTGATACCTGCCAGAACCTAAATGATTCAGCCATCTCAATCTATTTCATTTATTAGTCTCATGAATGAACTCCTATTTATATGGGAGGCATAAATGTTGAGAAAAAGGGGTCAAGGACACTGTAGCTGGGATTAGTATGGAAGAAACATGAGAGGATTGGAGGGTCAGATTAGGAGATGTTAATGTTTTTAATTTAAAACAATAACAACAAATGAGAAACTAACAAGACATGAGCTAGTCATCACTCAGATCACTTTTGGGTCAGATTCCTATACCTGTACTCTCGCTGAGTAATACCTTATCCCATGACTTCTCCCATTTTATCTCTTTCCTCCACTGTTTGTCTGTCTTTGTCTTTTTAGACTCTTGGGGCAGAGACTGTGAATTCATCTGTGTTTGGACAGCAATTAGTAAAATGTGGTTGGTACCTCAATCTAAATAGTGATACTAGATCTGGTTGGAACATTTTTGATTAAGTGTTTTTCATTGGAAAATGCTAGTTTGTCATAAACAAAAAGTTCCATGGTGATGTATCAATTTTGATAACATTTTCATGGATTGAGTTCTGAGATCCAGGGTGGGCTCTCTGATGAGGAGCAGGAGGAGGACCTGAATTGAAAACCTGACCTTTTTTATCCAAAAATGGAAGCTGCAACAAAAATATTTGAAAGGTTTCATTCTTATGTGGAAGAAAAAACAGTTCTGAAACCTTGAAAGTCTTTGCAAAATGGGATTGTCAGCCTCATCCCAAGTCTAAATAATAATACATAATACATAATTAATAATAAATTAAATTATCAGTCATCTGACCAATGTCATGCCAACACAAATTTGTCATTTGTTAGCCATTAACCATTCATTTTAAAGCTGGCCTACTAGTATTTAATAAGCCATACACATTTTTTCCCCCAGGTCTATGCCAGACCACAGATTTTTAACAACCCTGGTATAGCTTAGTTCTGTGAATGCTTATTTTAAATTTTCTTTACACATGTTGACACCAACTTTGCTGAAATCTAGAAAAAGTAAAAAACCCTTTTGCACACCATGGGTGAATACCTGGCTCCACTGAAATCAATGGCAAAACTCCTATTGACTCCAGTGGAGCCAGGATTTGACCCTTTATCTCACTGACTTTACTTTCTGCCCCAAAATATGCCCTTATTCATACCAATTTACCTTAGGCTAGAACTGTGGCATAAAAGCTCTTCTTAAAGTCAATGAGGATGCCATTGTATAAATTGATGGGCAAAGGGTGATGTATGCTAAATGTGACCAGTAACCTGAAAATAATGCTTAGCGCTTAAATTACTCTGGACATGTTCAGTGCACTGTGCAAACATTACATGAACCCTAACATCCCTGTGGGGAAGGCAGGTATTATTATCGCTGCTGTACAGCTGGGGAAACTGAAGCAGAGAGGTGAAGTGATTTACCTAAGACTACACAGCCAGACACTGGCAGAGAAGAAATAAGAACTCAGTATTTCCTTCCCAAATCTGTGTTCATTTTACTAGTCCATGTCACTTCCCTTCTTATAAGAAAGGTGTAATACCAGAGTCCTGGTAAAAGACTGATCTTTATTTGCTGAAACCACTCATTTCAAAAGGTTATACCCCATCACATGGCAGGGGTGAGTTTGCACTGATTCCAGAAACTTTTCTCCACAACCATGAAGGTTTGTTTTTTGTTTTTTAAATGAAAGCTAAGAGTCTCATGTAATCACATTAATCAGAGAGCGGGGGCTTTCAGAAAACACACCAAATAGTGCGAGGCACATGATAAAATCATGATTTGGCATCACTGTTATCTGTTCTTCAATTTTCGCCATCTATGAAATGGTGCTAATTCTGCTTTCCTCCTCATGGAGATGCTATGAGGCTTGATTTATAAACATTGTAAAAGCTAGAAGGCATTATTTGTATTGGTATAAAGAACGACTTATTGTAAAAATGTAAATTAAAGAAATTATGGATAAAAACCTCCAATAAGCTGTGTGATACAACACTTAATGGACTTCTATTCTTCCTTACTGAGTCTGAGTTATCTAGCTTATTTTGAGATCGGTATTTTATTTAAACTGCATATGCACTGTGATATTCTTTATTTAAAATATGCATATACTTGTAATAAACCTGACCATTCGTTGACATATTGGAGAAGCCTCAGAGTTTGAAAATGTTCTGAAATATTCAGCTTTAGTTTTTTTGTTTTAATCTTTTTATTTGCCAGAGTTTGATCAGTCTGAGGGCGCTGTTGATGCAGTGTTCATTTGCCCATGGCTTTGCCTATGTAGTCCTACATTGCCCTCTGGCCAGCAATCAGAGCAAACAGATTCTTCTAACTTCTGCCTCGCTGCATCTGTTCCAAATGCTGTCATGCACAGCAAATTAGTTATCTGAAAAGAAAGTGGAACAAGTGTTCAGGTCAACAGCTTTCATTATGAAACATATATTTTAAAAATTCCTTCGCTCTTCTGACTAAGGCTAGGTCTACACTACCCGCCTGAATCGGCGGGTAGAAATCGACCTCTCGGGGATCGATTTATCGCGTCCCGTCGGGACGCGACAATCGATCCCCGAATCGACGGTCTTACTCCACCAGCGGAGGTGGGAGTAAGCGCCGTCGACTGGGAGCCGCGGAGGTTGATTTTGCCACTGTCCTCACAGCGGGGTAAGTCGGCTGCGATACGTCAAATTCAGCTACGCTATTCGCGTAGCTGAATTTGCGTATCTTAAATCGACCCCCCCCCGTAGTGAAGACGTAGCCTAAGACCAAAACTTAACCTGACATGTACTTCTTTCTATTTAGATAACACAGGATTTTAACTGTAGATTATTTATACAAGAAGACTCACTCTATAAGTGATATTTGGATCATTAAACAAACCCTCACAATCTGCTCTCCACAAATCCAAATTAGGATTGGAATTTTTTTTTTAAATTGAGACTACTTGTTGGGTTTCTTTAAAAATATACGCTGTTTTATTTAAGGCTGAACTGAAACGCTATTTTTAATTAAACATGACTCAATAGCACAATACATGTGCAGACTTGAATATTTAAAAATAGATCTACCTTATGCTCTTGCTCATCTTGAAATTCTTAGCACTGTGTAAAGACACAAACGTAGGCTAAAAAAGCACTAGGGCTCAGAAATGGAAGAAACTTATGAACTTCAGTCTCAATCACTCGTTTTACCTACTATTACAGACACCTTTGGCAACCATGAAAAATGATAGGCTAATAGTTCTGTGTCAACATCTGGAACCTGTAGACACATACCAAAAATTAAATATCACTTTACTATCCTGGGTCAAATCCTGCTGTGTTCCACCTGTGCACAGTGGGATGACACCAGTGTAACTGAGAATAGAATTTGGCCTCATGTCTTTTTCTGAGGAAGACCTAAAATTCCATTGACTTCATGGCAGTAGGAGGTCCTCAAAATTGTTAAATTTCCAAGACAAGAAGTTTGCTGGCTCCTTTCTTCATAAAAAAGGCAAACTTTGTTGCCCTTATTTACATTTGTGGAGGTTCCCCTTTCTGCCAGTGTCCCTCAAAGCTCTGTCATTGGTCCCTTTTTCCTTTGAATGGTATCCCTTGGTGACCTCACTTGTCTTCTGAGATTCAGTTTTCATTTCTGTGCTCATTACACACAGTTCTACCTCTCCACACCGATATGTCTCTTAATGTTCAGTCTTGCATAGACATGTGTCTACTTTTGATCATCCTAGATTGCCCACCGTCAGCTCAAGATCAACCTGGTCACTTTCTTATTTCCGACAGGCACTAAGGGAGAACCTATTGCAGTTTTCACCAGCAGGTGTAAGGTACGGTATAGCTCCACGCTTCCTACCATGTTCATTGAGGCAATCTGTCTGCATTTGCCCTTCTTCTGGCAGAATGCCTCAGAACAGCTTCCCTTTATTTTTTATTATTTCTATCATGATAATGGCACGTGAAGGCCTCCACCTACCAAAATGTGACCCTGTTGGCCTAAGCACCATACAAACATGGAGTGACAGACAGTAGTGCCTCCAAAGAGGTTCAGTCTAAATAAACAAGACAGACAAACAAAGGGAGGGAAATCTGAGGCAGAGAAAGGTGAAGTCACTTGCCTAAGGTCATGAAGCAAGTCCATGAAAGAGTCAGGAACAGAACTGGGATCTCCTGAGTCCCACTCCCCTGTCCTATCCACTAGACCACACTACCCTTGAGGCTACAAATCCTCACACCTTTAGTGCTCTAGAGAAGAACAAGTTTCCATTCAGGTCCTATGAATTTGTATCAGGTGGAAATTCAACTTTACAATATTTACAATTTAAAGAAATTTAAAGATTACATTAAAGTTCTAAGCTCACTACATTACACCAAGCGTAATTCACCTCTGCATTCCCCCAGTATTTTCTGCTGGGGTAACTCCACTAACTTCAGGGAAGCTGCACTGGCATAAAAGTAGAGTAACACAGCAGTTAATGATGACGGGCAACCTATCTACAACACGCCACACTGTATAAACTCCAGTGTATGCTTTTTTGTACTTTTATGCTGCACTATAGACTCATAGACTCATAGACTTTAAGGTCAGAAGGGACCATTATGATCATCTAGTCTGACCTCCCGCATGATGCAGGCCACAAAAGCTGACCCACCCACTCCTGGAATAATTCTCTCCCTTGACTCAGCTGTTGAAGTCCCCAAATCATGATTTAAAGACTTTAAGTCGCAGAGAATCCTCCAGCAAGCGACCCCTGCCCCATGCTGCGGAGGAAGGCGAAAAATTACACTACACTTTTTATCTATAGTTTCAGAACTTCAACTGCAGTGTGACTGTAGTTCACAATAAGAATTAAGTGCTAAAAATAAAGCAAAGAAAAAACCTTTGCTCTTTGCTCATTCAACAATGATTTCCCGCATTCCATATAATGGGGAGACACGTCCTTTCCCTTGCAGAAAACGTGTTGCATTGCTGCACCAGGAAATCTTTTGGAGTTAAGAATCCTCCCCCTTATGAGATTCACATTTAAATTCCCTACTATTTCTCTGTCAACTTCTTCGCTGTTATTTTTAACATGGGAAGGACTACCAAAATTTAATATTTGGTAACCCAACTCAGAGAGCCATTTCCCCCCAGGTCAGATAGATTGGCAGACATCCTGGAGGTTTTTCGCCTTCCTCTACAGCATGGGGTGCAGGTCACTTGCAGGTTTAAACTAGTGTAAATGGTGAATTCTCTGTACATTAAAGTCTTTAAACCATGATTTCAGGACTTCAGTAACTCAGCCAGAGGTTAGGGGTCTATTTCAGGAGTGGGTGGGTGAGGTTCTGCAGCCTGCAATGTACAGGAGGCCAGACTAAATGATCACAATGGTCCCTACTGACCTTAAAGTCTATGAGTCTAGATGTAATGGCCTCATTACATACTTGAATCAGATTGGCAATCATCTTGTTGATAATTAGATTAGCACCAGGGCCGGCTCCAGCTTTTTTGCCGCCCCAAGCGGCGAAGGGGAAAAAAAAAAAGCCACGATCGGCGGCTGCTCTACCGCCGCCACTTCATTCTTCGGCGGCAATTTGGTGGCAGGTCCTTCCCTCCGAGAGGGACTGAGGCACCCGCCGCCGAAGAGCCGGACGTGCCGCCCCCTTCCATGGGCCGCCCCAAGCACCAGCTTGCTGCGCTGGTGCCCGGAGCCTGCCCTGATTAGCACAATATCCTGGGTTTGAAGATTATCAGTTTACATAGACAGGTTTTGCTTCACTCTGATTTATGGCCTAGTTACTTATGTTTACATGTAAGGCTTAAGGTTTACTAGTGAGTGGTCATCCTAAACCAGACCCATTCTATTCTTTCCAGGTACCTCTACAGTGGTTTAGTTTCTTTGTTACTTGCATTTGTAGATAAAATATGTTCAGATCAGAGAGGTGAAAGGGTTCTGATCAGGGGTCAATGAACCTGATGGGGTTCAGATAATGGCCCCACAGGGTCTATTTACTTGTGTCAACAAACTGCTGCATGATGATTTTCTTACAAGTTTGTATACTATAGAACCCAAAGGGGATCCCTGTTCCTCCCCTCAGAGCACTCCTAAATCCTTCCCTGCTATCTTCCTTCCCAAGACCCCTGGACTCTGTAGTATATTGTGGGACTGTCTCTTTAAAACTAGAGTACTTCACAGTATAAGGGGTCTCTCCCATGATGCCAGCATGCTCCGGGTCTGCATGCTCCAAGTCTGTAGGAGCAATCATATCATGTAACTAATAAAGAGAGTTGTGGTTTAAACTTCATATTCCTGGTCTCACTCTTTATATTTGTGAAGTACAGAGACTGCACCATACCCATAGGCAAGACACTGGCAGCTGCCTGGCCAAGCTAGAAAGCATAACAGACTCCCTCACCCGTACCGTTGCTGACTTGTTGGGGACCAATGACCTCACAACCCACCTGCTTCCTCAGAGGTTCAGGTGTCTTTTGCAGTTCCTCATCTTCCAGCATCAGAGGTCACCAGAAAAGAGCCACTGCTCTTCCAAAAGGATATTCAGTTGGTCAGGAAATAGTTGAACCCCACTCAATCCACTGAGCAGCAAGAGTAGGAAACACTCCAGGTCCTGCTATGGAAGCTAAGATACTAAGCAGCGGGTCATGTGTCCTGTCTATGCTAATGCCCTCATCTTGGGAGTCCCTAATTATTCCACTCCAACATCTCCATTACTGCCACTCTTTTTAACTGTCACTGCAACAAGAGAGGAGGGGTTCCCCGGTCTTCATACCCTCCTGGGAGGAAGGCATAGTCCACTTCTCCGCTGACTCCCTGAAAAGCCTTCTGGACTTAGTGGTGGTTGAGGACCTCCTGTTGCCTCCCCTCGTGTAGGGAGTGGCTTCTGGTTCCCCAAAAGACCTCTAAGAGAGAGCACCCAATCCAATGAGGGGTCAGAAAGCAACATGTTGGGATAGGTTCTAATGGCATGGCATGCAAGCAGTATCCTCTGGGGGGTGAGGACATCCTGAGTTGTGAAATTCAGCAGTTAATCTTTATGATCCTTGATGTAGTTAAATGTGTAATCAATAGAACTGGCTTGAAAAAAAAATGCAGGAAGGAATTTAAGTAGAATTGGACCATTTAATGCAGATATTGATAGAGAGCTTGAGGAGAGCTAATGTGAATATTAACAGTCCTTATAATAATAACAGTTATTATAATTAAGTATTTGTATTTCAAAAGCACCTAGCAAGTTAGGTGCCCAATCCCACTGATTTCAATGGAAGTTCACCACCTAACCCGCTTAGGCAGTTTGAAAATCCCACTGGGTGCCTATCTGCATCTTTAGGTGCCTAAATACCATTGAAAATTTGGCCCTAAGGCCTAGATTCCTTGACATTTTCAAAACCACCCTTCAACTGCCACCTAACCTAGTAGGAACCTACATTTCTGCCAGTTAGCATTCCCAAAGGCACCTAAGTGCTGTCGTCACCCTGCTGCTAATGAGCAGCTCAAAGCCTTTGCTCAAGCTGTAGCCCCAGACACCCCCAAAGCAGGATTCTCAAAGTAGGTAGGGGCAACGGCCTGATCCCATAGGTGTGCTCTGAGCACTCCTAACACCTGCCAGGCCCCACATCAGGAGGGCCACATGAAGGCCACTGCTAGGTGGGGGAATATCACAGCACCCGCACAAAAGACACATGGGGGCAAAAGGAAATGTCGGACAAGCATGAGAGAGGTATAAAGCATGAGATGGATTTTTGCTGCTAGGGCATGGGCTAACTAAATGGGTGACCTAGTTTAGGCATTAACTCCAGCAGAGGATTTGCAACTGAGGATCCTGAGTGGAGGGAGGTGCAAATCTCTGCCCACCATCCAGGTACGCCAAGTCAGCTGCTTAGGCACCTACAGCCCTCTCCTCTATCCACTGCTCTCTGGCATTTTCACTCCTGGCTAGCTAATGTGGCTCCCTGTTCAGCTTCCTGGCTTCCGAGGATCCCTTTCCTAGGTTCCTAACTCTACCCGTGCATTATATGGGGAACCTGGGCATCTACCTTGGGGCCTCACTCACACTCACCCTACATTTTCCCTAGGTGGCTTTGCAAATGCCTAATGGTGGAAACTTAGGTGGCTAGGGGACTTCGGCACCTATGGGGTTAGGTGGCTGCTGAACAATGGTTTTGAAAATATCAGTGGTGCCTAAATGGTGGACTTAGAAACCTGAAAAAGCAGATAGTCATCTAAGTACCTTTAAGGATCTAGCCCTGAACTCTTATCTCCAAAGTGCCTAAACCCCATATCCTCAAGAGGGTTTAGGCATCTAACTCCCACTGAAATGGGCACGTGAATACTTTTGAAAATCTTGGCCTACATTACTTTTAAAATGGGACTTAATTGCTTTTGAAAATTTTACCTCTAGTCTGGAACAATTTTAAGATATTATTTGTTCCAGACCAGGGGCAATAGCATTATTGCAAATTTGAAGTGAAAGGATTTCCTGAGGGCAATAAAAGTAACAGTCTTTCTTAGCTTGAATAACACTTGTTTTCTACTGACAAGTGGGCCTTTGCAGAAGTTTATTATAGGGTTGATTTATTTGCAATGGATTCATTAGAACATTATCCACTTGACCTGATTTTACAGCTACTATTCAGGATGGCAACAGGATGACCCAAATGCACTGAGGAGAATTACAAATAAAGCTAGGACACAGAATTATGGTAAGTGATTTGGGGCCTTGCAGAACACTCCAGAATATTAGATAATGTACTATGGTCATTGGGTTAGAAGAAAAAAGAGGGTTAAGAGACACACTGGTATTATTTGTGACTGCAATGTCCATAAAGGATAACTGTGAAGCACAATGTTGCCTCACTTTCTAATATACTGTAGCTCTTGATTAGAGTTGTCTGAACAAATTCTCAGCACTGACAAAACAAGACAAAAGGTCACAATTTCAGCAGACAGGCAAAAAACAAAACAAATGACATTCTTTGCTATTTGTGTTGTGGTAAGGTCCAGAGACCCAAAACTGGACCAGGGCCCCATTGAGCTAGGTGATGTACAAATACATAGAGAGAGAGAGTTTCTGCCATAAGGAGCTTGCTTACTATCTAAATCGCTGGCTATAAGAAGGGCTATGCAAATATTCTCCTTGAGCTTGCAAAATTGATTTTCATCACTAGCAGAAGACTTCCTCCCTTAACATATTTTAAACTATATATAAGACTATCCAAAGGTCTGACTCTCTTACTATATTATAATGGATAATGCTTTTTACATTTGTTTTAACCTTTGTCCCTCTTTTTCATACCACTTTCTTTTGTCTATCTCTGTGGTCTGTATTTCTTTGATTTAGGATTTTTAAATCTTTGAGACCATTTCTTTTTCAAACTCTACAAACCATCAGCCTAAGTTTTGCTTTTCTATATCTAAAAATGACCAACAACACTATGGTAATAATCTATTGAACTATATTAGCTACAGTACAAGCAGAAATGACATTGCAATGGGAAAATGGCCTCTGCCAGCCAATATTGGACAACTATTTTTGATAAGTGTTCAGTATCTTCAGTACTGTACAAAACACAGAGGAAGACACAGTCCCTGTGTCTCAGGAGTTTGTGATCAGTTAGCTTGTCAACCGCTGGGAGAGAATGAGACAGCCAGCCATAAATGGGAGAAGGCTGCAAGGGATCTGAACCTACAGCTGGGTATCATCAATCAGTTGAGTGAAATGTGATCTCTCTAAATTGATTATTGTTAAGAACCTGGCTAATCTGGATATTTTAAATTAAATAATGGAGATATCCTATCTCCTAGAGCTGGAAGGGACCTTGAAAGGTCATGAAGTCCAGCCCCCTGCCTTCACTAGCAGGACCAAGTACTAATTTTGCCCCAGATCCCTAAGTGGCCCCCTCAAGGATTGAACTCACAACCCTGGGTTTAGCAGGCCAATGCTCAAACCACTGAGCTATCCCTCCCCCCAGGAGTAGTTCTTATTAGTGGGTGCTCTGGTATTGCCTGTCTGGGGATTGACCTTGGACAGAAGATGGAAGCCAGTGAGGGGAAGAATAAATATCCAGTACAAGTTTAAAGTTAAAAAGGACCCAACCACTGGCTGTTAGAGGAGAAGAGAGGGAAAAGACCTTTAGCAGTGAGTCTTAAAGCCCCGGTCAACTGACTTGGGCTCACAGGGCTCATGCTATGGGGCTAAAAATAGCAGTGTAGAAGATCAGGCTTGGGCTGGAGCCCAGGGTCTGAGACCCACCCCTCTTGCCGGTTTCAGAGCCCGGGCTCCAGCCCAAGCCCAAATGTCTACATTGCTATTTTTAGGCTTGTAGCACAAGTCTTACAAGCCTGAGTCAGTTGACCTGGACTCCAAGACTCACTGATGTGGGTCTTGTATTGCGGTATAGACATACCCTTAAACACTGCAGTGTGCTCCAGCCATGGTGCAAAGGGATGGTGGAAGGGTCTCTTCACCACTAGAGTCCTGCAGGAAGCTGTGAGGGCATGTTTATATAATTGAGGGCACAAGCTGCCCTCCAGACCAATGATGCTCACTTGTCAACAGAACCTGTTCAGTTTTGCTATGTATTGGTGGAGGGGGAGGATTTGAAATGCACCGCGGGAGGGGCTCCTGTACAGCATCATGTTAAGGGCAGTTAGGGGTATGTGCGTACCAAAGAATATACCTGTGCACTGTTTGGAGGAGTCATTGGGCTAGATAGCTGCTTTGCAACACGCAGAGAGGATTCTTCTTCCCACCTCACAGAATCTGTCTCGGTAAATTGGGCCAGATGATGGACAGAGAAGAGATTCTGTGCTGGAGCCAAATAGGCCTGTTAGGAGTGCTAGTAATAATGTTGGATTCAGGCCTGTATTTTCACCTGAGATAGAATTTTGGGTCTTGTTTGCCCATTTGATTCTTGATACATTTATATTCTCACTCATATGCGTGAACAAAGGGATCCTTATTAATATGTGTAAACAAAAGACAAATACACTGTGTATGTTGCTTCTGCATAGCCAGATGGATTTGTTAGTATAATGGGAACAGAAACGAATAGTTAAAGTGTTATCGAGCATGGTGGGAGTGTAATATACGAGCATACACTGAAAGGCTGCCTGGCTCCTCTCTCAAGCCAAGGTCAAGCAAACAGTTAGGCAGGTCAAGGAGAATGGGCAGCGGGAGGCATAAGAAACATTAAAGCCAAAGAAAAGTCTGGCCTTCGCCAGTACACAACCTCACTCCTTACCCTTCCCATGGGATACAAAAGAGGTGGGACAAAGACCCCAGACTCACAACCCCCCCAAACGGAACAAGACCATAAATTGAAAGAGGTAGGACCAGGGGCGTGTATTACAGATATATTTATGCCTGCTGGGGTGGGGGGAGATACTGGGAAACAAGGCTCTGCTGCATCAGAGCTATGGATATGCTTGCTTGAAAGTAACCCTAATAAATATTGCATTGCCTGCACTTTGGACTTCTGGTCTTCTGCTTTCTGTCTGCGTGAGAATAATCAGGGGAGGTGGTGAAGGGAAAACCCACTAACAAGGCCATATAGGTAGGCTTGGTTCAGGTCAGAAACATTGGGTACATGAATATTCAGATTAGATGGCCAGTGTTGGGGTACACTGGAGAACAGTAGTAATGACCGTTTTAGCCTATTGATTGGAAGAGAAACAAATTGAGTGGCCATGTTTCAGCCCTCCAATCTGCCCAGGGGTGAATTCCATCCCCCAAGACCTGCAGACATCCTCACACACATCCAGTTACCCTCTGCCTTTCTGTCTGGTCTGGGTTGGAGGTGAATTTCACCATTTCTACAAATGTTTTTGGACTAAAACCTGGTTTCATTCTTCAAGCAGTCGACAGCAATTTCTACTCCTAATTAAAGCATCGCATTGATTTAGTAACTTCTACTTTTATTTAAGGGTCTTATGCTACAAGTAAAATAATGGATTTCTTTCTTTCTTGGGGTGGAAGGACATGGAATGGTTGTTTCATATGGCAAGGGTTACATTTTCCAACATGTTGAATATTTGTAAATAATTGAAACCTAAAGGTTATATGTGATACAATACAGTGCCTGTGTCCTTTGAATCTTTAAGAAAATGATTCATATCTCTGGCTTTTGCTGATTTTACTATGGTCATTCAATGCATTTTCTTAAAATCTGCAATAAAAATGCTGTTATAGTTATTTCAGGGCCCAGAATAATAGTGAAAAATGTGAATTTTCTAATTGAGCTCAGAGTCAGCACTTTGTCTTTCAAGATTTAAGGTACAACCTCAATGAGAATTCTATATCAGTGAGGGTTTTTTTCATTTGATCGGTCCCAAGTGGATAATTGTAATTCTGTGCTGGTGAACTTACCAAAAATACTTTGAGCGAGCCTCCCCCACCCATGCATGACAGATAAGAGCATATTCTGTAATCCCCATTCTTTGTACAGGGAACTGTTCTCCAATTTGACAAAAGAAATGGCACCTCAAACTCTGAAACTGGTTTTTCATTATTTAGCTGTATTCATTTTGTGAGGTGTCGGTATCTTGTCCCTATCATTGTCAGCATTTGTCTGCTGACATAGTCTTGTTGCTCATAAGACAAAAGTGAGCTGTATGGTTTCACTGTGTTTTCTCCAGGACTTTGTATCAGTCTTCTCAGGAACCTTAAATAGTGTCAGACTTGAGTTCAGCTCAAGTCACTGTTTGAGCTAGCTGATGGTCTGGCTCATAGCAAAATTAGCTAAATTGGGGACACAGGTTTAAGAGGCACATAGATGTTACTGAGATGACATTTGCAATCTCTGAACATGATGTATGTGTGTGAATTATTGCATAAGGATAGACACTGCATTTTTTTAGGATAGCTGGTCAACATATTTTTCATTCAAAACTTTCTTATTTTCAACAAAAAAGCTCATTTTTTAAGAAGAGTGGGAACTTTTGTGAAAACATTTCCATTTTTAATTTCCCACCACTTTTCATCAAAACTAGCAAGTTTGAAATTTCAATATCCTGATATTTTCAAATTTTGTGTTTTGGTTTCCCCTCTTTTTTCAATAAATGCAATGTAGTGAATGATGTCCATTCCTTCCGCTCCCCACCTCCTCCCTTGCCACTTGGCACTGAAAATTTTCAATATTTCCTCAACTTGTGATTGTTATAGATTGTCTGAGTGTCCAACAGATCAACAGAGTCATAGTTTATCGCTATCTATGACACCTCCTCCAGATGTGCTCTTAATAATCTATATACCACATAGTACTCCTAGGTATGTTACACACATAACATCTACTAATCACTTATTTATGCTTTCTACATTATTTATAAATGCAACGTTAATATAAAGCATGACCATCCCCCCGTATTTGAGTATCCAAAACATGCAAGTACCAATATTAGTGCACAGACAGGTGTATCTTTTATGATAGGACATTTTCAGGGTTTTCCAGCCATAGCTGATGGCTATGATGACAAAAAGGTATTATTTTAGTCTGTACAAAATGCAGAGGATGGTGACAAGAAAATAGATGAAACATACATTAATTACTCTTTTTTCTAGAGCCATCAAAACTTTAGAGATGAAACACCTAAAGCAGAATACATATTTTGATTTAGAGTTTTCAAAAAACCGTGAAGTATTATCAGACTCTGAGATTAAAACTGATATGAACTACACAGGAAAGCAACAGGAGGCTCTAGCATAGGCTAATGCAGGAATCTGTAGCTAGAAGCAATTTAGAACAAATAGTCAGTAGCTATTCTGTCTCACATCTGATACCCTAAAATAGATTTAAATATGATCCATTAGATGGCAAGTGAACAAACAAATACAATAGGAGCTGATGGGGAGGAGGGGGATGGGTAGAAACTTCACCGTTGACATACTTTGTTGTGTTGCACCAGGGAACTAAGGCTGAATATGTTTAGCTTGGATCTGAACTGGCAGTCTCAGCCCTTTGATTAAAAATAAAAACTGTTGTATCATGACATGCAGCATTCTCAACCTACTGTTCCTGATGAAAAAGCATTTTGTGTAGCTGCACTGCCTTACACTTCAGAGATAATGGGATATGCCTAGTTTTAGCCTGTGTAAATGGGCCTTAGAAATTATTGTTTGCACAGAGGTTGATATCCTGTAGTAAATTATTATAGAGAAGTAAATAAAAAAACAAAAGCAGCAAAACATATTGATCATCCAAATACTCAACAGTGGATCTTCTAACGCAAAAGTGCTGCATCATTTCTGAGATCTAAAATCACTTGAAATTCATAACTCCCACAAATTCCTACTAGCTAGCAGCTGCAAAAATGTCTGTGGTTTACAATGAAATACCAAAACCTCACAGAACAAAGGCTAACTTCACAATTCAAAGGAATAAAGTTTGTTGGTATAAAACTCTGTACATTTTTCTTATCAGTGTTTCTCCAAACGAATACGCACTGTGTATCATTGACAGAATGATTTATTTCTATCACACAGGTAAAACATTCAAATATGCTAGATCTTTAACGAAGACACTATAAATTAACAGTGCTGGATTATGATATTTAATTAGCTGAGCATCAATATTAATAGCCAGCTGTGACTGGCATCCATGCTTTATCTAGTTTAATACCATATACCATATTGCACTGGTGTATGTATATATATATATATATATATACACACACACACACACACACATAGTAGGAAAGGTACTAAGGAAAGCAGCAGGACTTTGAAGAAAATACATTACAAACATCATCTAGTTGCTAATTAGTCTCCACTAAAACCCAGTATCTGCAGTGATTAATGTGCTCTTAACAATAGAAAAGAATGAGTCATTCTGGAACACAAAAGAGGTTTGCTTAAAACGACAATTAATCTTTCAGTTTAAGGGGGAATTGTTTATTGCACATTTTCCCCTCTCTTCACTGACAGAGATGGATAATTCTGAATGTCATTCAAATTAGATCTGTATTCTGACTCAACATTTGATTATTTTGACCTAACATTTTCTTGATTTTTTTAGTTTTCATATGAGAGTCCAATTACCACAGACAGCTGGAGGTTTATCATTCATTATGGTTAGTAGGCACTTCAGAAAGCACATTTTAGTTGCTTCCCCAGACAATGACCCTAAACCTCCTAGAATAGAGCCATTTTGCTGCTATGTTTCTAGGAAGTCATCTGTAAACTAAGGAGTTTTTGGTAAACAACTGAAAGCCTCAAAATCACTAAGGCTATGTCTACACTACAGCCGGGATCGACGCTCTGAGATCGATCCACCGGCGGTCGATTTAGCGGGTCTAGTGAAGACTCGCCAAATCGACATCAGATCACTCTCCAGTTGACCCCTGTACTCTACCCCCAATGAGAAGAGTAAGGTAAGTCAACGGAAGAATTTCTCCCGTCGACCCCCCCTGCGGTGTAGACCCCACAGTAACTCGACCTAAGGTACGTCTACTCCAGCTACATTATTCACGTAGCTGGAGTTGCGTAGCGTAGGTCAACTTACCGCAGTAGTGTAGACATAGCCTAAGATGGTAGTAGAACATTTACTCTGGATGAAACTCCACCTTGGTATGAATGGCCAGCCCTAGGACCTCAGCACTGGAACCACTTGGGGAGCACCCCAGGAGTACCATTGAAAGGATCTCTGCTTTGATCTGTGTAACCAATATGGAGAGCAGCAGGACCACAAGAAGTGTAAACCCAGAGACACAACTACTCTCTGCAATTACCAAGGGAGATTGTGGAATCTCTCTCAGTGGAGGTTTTTAAAAACAGGTTAAACAAATACCTGGGACCAGCTTGCTGCCTTCCCAAACTGTGTCAGGGCGATCTCACTGTTACCCGGGATTCTTGAAACCCAAAGCTCTTGGTAACTCTGTGCAAGGAGGTGTCAGGAAATAAATTAGGGGAGACACGGCCATCTGACCGATAGATGGCTGGCACAAACAGGACAACACAAGAGTGCTTTCACTTAAAGCTAAACTTTACTTAGACTCAAGCACTTACACACGTCCGCAACAAGATTAGTAAAACACCCCCAACCCTTGATAATTACCAAAGCTGAGTGTGGCTCTCGAGTGGCACAGTGGCAGCCCGTCTGCCGGTGGGGAACACAAGATGCATCCAGAGGGAGAGACCAGTCCTGGAGAGTCCCCCCCCCAAGCTTTTCCCCCTTATTTATACATTAGTAATACAATGACATGTCCCTTAGAGAAAACTTGTCAAGCAAACAGTTCCAATGGGCAAGCAAGAGGCTCCTTCTGATTATTGATTAACCAGGTGTGGGTTTTTCCAGAGTCTGCAGCCTTGAGACCCCAATAGACATCCTGCATCCTTGAGACCCCAATAGACATCCTGCTCTTTTAAATTGCATGTATCAGCAACTTCAACATAATTCTTATCAGGAAGGATGCGGGGTCAAGCTGCCCTTTCTGTGGCACCCAAAACCCCTTCCCCTTCTGCCTTGGTCAAGCTGCATGGCCACTTTACAGCCTGCTGACTAGGTTGCTTTTTAACAATAAGCCATAGTAGTTTTAGGCACTTTACTGGTTTGCCAAAGTCTCCCCGTACATCACGGACTGGCCCTGACCCATGGGCCAGTCATTGATAACCACTGCTTTAGATAATACTTAGCCTGCCTCAGTGCAGGAAACTGGGTTAAATGACTTCTTAAGGTCCCTTCCAGTCCTACATTTCTATCATTCTATGATTTGGCATGGCTGGGTTGCAAGCAACTGCTACCCATCTATAGATTGCATGCAGCCCCACAGCCAAGTCCCAGATTGAGGGTGGAGTTAATCTCCTCAGCCCAATCATGTCTCTCGTACTTGAACATGATATAGAACTTGCTGTTTCTCTTCTTTGGGCAAGGTAAGTGCTACCAGTAATATTTATTATTATTGGCCCAGATTCTCATACATTTTTAAGTGCCTAACTACCATTGAAATCAATGGGAGGTAGGCGCCTATATACAGTTGAGGATCTGGGCCCTAACCCGGTTAGGCCTTTTTGACACCCACTATTCATTAGTATGACAGCTCATAGTGTAGTAAAAGGGAGCATTGGGAAGCACATAGATGGAGGAGGAGGAGCAGGAGAAAATTAAATAAGAATGAAAGCATCTGAATAGCCTAGTCATGTTCATTAATGGTGATTTTATTACATGGTGAGTAGATTTATATCCTCAAAGTAATTGTTGTATTGTAGTATTGTGCTGTGAAACATTCCCTCCAGCAAATAGCTTTTCGGAAAATGATGTGATAGCACTAGTGTATTAATGGCCTTAGTGCTCTAAAGTATCATTTTCAAAACCCAACCACTTCTGATAGGGCTTGTCTTCACTACCTGGGTAAGTCAACCTCAGTTATGCTACTCCAGCTACCTGAATAACATAGCTGGAGTCGATATAGCTTAGATCGACTTAACCCGGTGTCTTCAATGCACTTTTTCAACGGGACACACTCGCTGGTTGACTTACCTTCCGCCTTTTGGGGAGCTGGAGTACCAGGGTCGACCTGAGAGCGCTCAGCTGTCGATCTCACTAGACCCACTAAATCGACACCCGATACATTGATTGCAGCAGCATTGATCGCTGCGGTAATGAAGACAAGCTTGGAGTGAAAAATGACACAACTCCCAAGAACATGTAAAAGTATTGTAAAAATTGGCCTTATTCATGGGCTGGCAGTGATTCCATGTGCACAGTAATCCCCGCTAGGGTAATTTCAACATGACTCTTTATAGTCTTCCTTCACAATCTTATAGGAGCTTGAAACTCCTTCTCTTCATTGAAATTACATGGAGAACAAGACCTTTTAATTCTCTATTTTTAAAATGGAATGGTAGCATATAATGTTGAAGTGTGTGCCGCACTAGAGAGCAAAGAAAGGCAGATAGATTACCTTTTAGGGAAGGGGGAACATCTGTGTGCTGTCTGGCTACAATCACTATCAATTACATTCTTCTTTCCTAACATGGAATGGATGGTGTTATCTAACCACTAAAGAGCTATAGGGGTATTTTTTTTTCTTTTGGGTTTGTTTTAAATCACACAGCATACAGCATTGTCCATTGCATTAAACCACAATATGTATGAAATCCATAACCCTCAAGTAGTGTTTTCTCCTATTGATTTCACATGAAGAATCCATACAGGTGCAATCCATTACCTATTAGCAAAGACACTACCACAATGCAGGTCTATAAGCTGTGGCAGTGTGCAGTGGGTTTTGGCTTTTTACCAACTCAATTTTTTACCTTAATATTTTTTTACAAATTAAGAGGTTATATTACACAATAATATTCTCCAGAAAACTTTCTGCAGATGAATCAAGAAACTTCACAGCACCATTCTCAATATAGGACCCGATGGTACACTTTTGCTTTGAATTAATTATTTTCTTTTATTAGTAAATCAGACCCTAGAAGGGGTGAGTTTCTGGGAAATCCACCCGCTGTGGGGAGGCTGTTTGGCTGACTGAGAAGGTAAGCTGAGGCAGCAGATGGGCTTGATGCCAGTTTGGGTGAGACCCTGCTACAGAGGCAAATGACACACTTCCAATTTGTACTGATGAGGATATTGATGAGCAGAGGTAAAATGAATTCTCTAAGTGTACTTAAAAAAACAGAGCCAAATGTAGGCTGACAAAATAGCTCAGTGGTTTGAGCATTGGCCTCCTAAACCCAGAGTTATAAGTTCAATCCTTGAGTGGACCACTTAAGGATCTGGGGCAAAATCAGTACTTGGTCTTGCTAGTGAAGGCAGGGGGCTGGACTCAATGACCTTTCAGGGTCCCTCCTAGTTCTAGGAGATAGGAAAAGAGGGGTATCACTCCACTGAAGTCAAAGAGATGAACCCACTTACAAAAGAGCAGAGCCAGAATCAGAAATAAGAACTTCCAGACTCTCAGGCCATCCTGCCTCCCAGTGCTACCCTATCTTCTGTTACATTATCACACTTTCTCTCTCGCTCACTCACACCCACAAACTGGGTAGTATTTTATTTTCACAAGAACAGGGTTAAATTCTGCCTTCAGATGTATAAAACAGCTTCAACTGAGTCATTTATGTTCCCCATGATAAGAGTGTAACCTGTATACCGAATAAATTATGACCAGCCAAACCCACTCTTTGAGAACTGGTGCATAAAAAGAGGAAGCCCAGAGTGAATATTGATGACTAAGATTATAATCCCCTGAAAGCAGAGGCTTGTCATGTAAACACTGCCAGATGCTTAATGGTAGCTCTGCAAACTGCCACTCTAGGGCCTGATCCAAACCCCATTGAAATCAAATGAAAGACTCCCATTAACTTCAGTGGTCTTTGGATCAGGCCTCTAATGTCGTTTACAGAGATAATGCATTAAATATCCATGTGTTTCTCCAGCACTCTGGAAGAGTCAAAAGACTACAAAACCAAAGTCTATTTAACCACCAGATCTATGAGGCTGAATAATTTCAGTGTGCTGTGCAGGAAGCGATATGAACAATTTCCATTAACTCGGAGGAGCAAGTTGTGTGTAACTCTCTGTGTATGTTAAAAAAAACTTTACCTCATAAAATGTACTGTGCTATCCATAAAAAATGTACTTGCCATCTTCAGTTCCTGGATATTTATTGGACATTTCTACTACCAGTATTGCTTGGGAATAGTATATCAACAGATAAATTTTGTCCAAAATATGCAAGAGCCATATCTTAAAGCTGGGGCCTATTTAGGGGATAGTCTATAGATTTAAATCTTGAACTTTCTCTATGAAGTAAAAGTGATTTCAACCTTTTCCTTTTCATCCTGGAGGCAGGCATTTAATTGTTTTAGTCAAGCTGATAGGCAAATTAAGGCAAAACATTTTATGCACATTGAGATGGTTGGTATTTTTTTCTAGGATGAACAAAAGATGGCTGGGCCGGATTCTAGATGGAAATTTGCTTACATAAATTCACAGACCTTCCCTTTAGACGTCAAACCTTTAATCAGAGTTTTTAATATAATTTCCTGAAATGCTATACTTTACTTTTTCCTCATCATAATGAAATGCTAAAGGTTTATATGAGAAGCTTTACTTCACATTTTATCCAAATGCTTAGGAATCATGCTTTTCTCAAGAGTGCATAATATGTGGCATAGACGGCATTCAACTCCCCTGCTAATAGCAACTCTAGATTTGTAGGCATCAAGTGACTCTGTAGCTGGTGGCCATATTCACTCTGAATTCCATCACTCTAGAAATGTGGCATTTAAAACATGAAAAGAATTGCAGTTGGTGCGTTAGAAACTTCCAGGTTACCATTTTCATATGCTCAGTTACCATATAAGTAGGGCTACTAATAATGTGTGCAAATATACAGCAAAGAAGGGTGGTAAATTCTGCTTCTGTTCCTTCAGGAAAATGACCATTGATGTATGGTAGCTCAGAAGGGAAGCTGAACTCTTCAAAGAAAGTCACTGGCCCCATATAATCTATCCCAGGAGACATGTCATTGATCAGGCTACTTCACTAATTCAATCTTTTTAGTGGCCACAGCAGGTCATGACCACCTTTGTACTGACATCCCTTCTATAACTTTATAATCATCATAGAACTCACAGTGGCACATACTTACTGGGAGAAATGTTCATGGAGTCCCTTTTCTCTTCAGCAGTGTCTCCCTTTGCCTCCTCACCCCATTTCTCAGTAAATAGGATTTTATCCAGTGATAAAAGGCCACACATTTAAAACTGATAGGCTTTTGTCTTTTAAACATAAATTATAATTAACGTGTGGAACACCATCTATCTATCTTGTACTTCTTCCCATTGCTGACTTAAACACCTTCCATGTAAAATAGACTGGCAGTAGCAAAGTGCCCATTGGACTTCATGCAGCCTGGAGCACTTCTCCCTTGATGAAAAGCTCTGCTTAGGTTGGTGTTTTAAAGGAGGGAAGAGGGCAGTTGATGTTGGGAATGTGATTCTGGTTATAGTGGAAAAGCTTTAGCAAATAAAGCATTTGCAGCATTTCCTACTTGCGTTCAGATTCTGCATTCATCTGAGTTCTCTGGAAATTTGTTCCACAGGTGGAACCCGCTAACTGAGAATGTTTCATCCCCCATCCTTGCATTCTATGTTTTGGGCACAGGTGTCTCCATTGACCCAAAGGAGTGAAACTGGCTTGGTGGTTCATAGATGCAGATCTGGTCTCTAACATAGCTAGGACCAGATCCATTAATTGCTTTGAACGTTCAGACAAGGGCCTTAAAATGGCTGCAGAAATGGAGCAGAGTCAGTGCAGTGACTGGGAGCACAGACTTGTTGCGCTGACTGCAGCCTAAACAATGGAGGAGGTGGGCAGCAGCATTTTGCACCAGCTTTAGCAACTCACGGTCACAATATATCATTAAGGCCAGGAGCTTATGAGGATTTAAAGCATTATTAGAAACGTGCGTGAATAAGGATATTCACAGTTACATTACATAGTAATTATAAGAGATATAAATCCTTGTGCTTCAAGGTTTAAGTCAGCCAGTAACTGCCAGAGGTTAGGCTAAAACTTTCCTTATAGACAGGTTATTTCATAATTGTTTGTTATGGAGTTTCTTGTTAGATAATCTGTACCCTGCTGTGTTATTTTCTTAACAGATGTCTGGGTAGTTCAAGTGCCCCATCACCATCAAGTCCTGTGCTTTGGATGATTTTGTTAGTTGTTTAACAAAAGCCTCATTCACCTCTTCTTCCAAGTTAGGTGACCTGTAGTAGACTCCCACCATAACATCACCCTTGGTTTTTTACCCCTTTTATCCTTATCCAGAGACTTTCAACAAGTCTGTCTCCTATTTCCATCTCAACCTCAGTCCAAATGTATACATTTTTATTATATAAGGCAACACCTCCTCCTTTTTCCCTGCTTTTTCTTCCTTTCTGAGTAAGCTGTACCTTTCTATGACAATAGTCCAATAATGTGTATTATCCCATCAAGTCGCTGTGATGCCAACTATGTCATAGTTGTGTTTATTAACTAGCATTTCAAGTTTTTCCTTCTTATTTCCCATACTTCTCACATTAGTATACAGACATATAAAATACTGATTTGATTTCCCCTCTCTGTTCTCTCTTGTCTTTCCCTTATCCCACTATAATGGCCCATGCTTCCCCCAGATTCCAACCCTTTTCCCAGGTCTCCATGTGTTTGACTTACCTCAGGGCTTTTGTCTGCTGCCCCCATCAAACCTAGTTTAGAGGCCTCCTTTCTAGGTTAGCCAGTCTGTCCAGCCAGTCCAAAGATGCTCTTCCCCTTCCTTGATAGGTGGACCCCATCTCTGCATAGCAGCCCTTCTTACCAGAACAGCATCCTGTGGTCAAGGAAGCTGAAGTCCTCCTGTCAACACCATCCTTGCAGCCAGGCATTCACCACCAGAATACAGCTGTCTCTGCCTGGGCCCCTACCCTTGACCAGAAGGATAGAAGAGAACACCACCTGCACCCCCAACTCTTTTACTATTACTCCCAGAACCCGGTAGTTACTTCTGCTCTGCTTAGGTTATACCTCGCAGTATCATTAGTGCCCACCTGAATGAGTGGCATGGGGTAGTAGTCAGAGGGCTGCATGATCCTTGACAATCCCTCTGTAATGTCTCGGATATGGTCCCTTGGCAGGCAGCATACCTCCCGAGATGCCATGTCAGGCCAACAGATGGGTGCCTCCTTCCCCCTCAGAAAAGAATCACCAAGCACAACTACCCTGTTTCCACTTAGGAGTGGTGGCTGTGATCCTCCCAGACTTGGGGGTACAGAGCTTCTCCTCCTCCACCTTTGGGGCAATTCCTCATCACTCGTTGCCAGAGCAGCATAACAGTTCTTTATCACTGTGGTGACATGGGTTGGGAATAGGGGTGGAGTACTGCCTGCTGCCAGAAGTAACCAACAGCCAGTATCCTACCTGTGACAGACCCATATCCTCCTCCCCCATGTCATGACAGCAGTTATCTCTAGCTGGATAGCTTCCTCAGCCTTGGGCATCTCCATATGAATACTCACAATGAATTCCCCATGTGAACAGATGCTCCTCAGCCTAGCCACCTCCTCCTGTAGCTCTCCCACCTGCTTCCTGAGAGATTCCACCAGCAGACACCTTTCACGCTGGACGGTCCCTCAAGCCTGACTGTCTGTGAAAGGGAAATGCAGGCCACAGTTTTTGCAAATCCACACCAGGAGCTGGGTAGAGGCATCCGTGGTCAGGTTCTCTGTCTGGATACAGGTGCAGGTAGAGGAGACAGCAGCAGCATTGGCACTGGCAATGGGGCCCTTCCTAATCATACCAATTATATTATCTCTCCCTCCAACAAACTCCCTTGTTTGCTGTCCCCTGTTCACTGGCTCCCCTTGGTCGCTTAGGCTCTGGCTTTTTGAGCTCTATTCTCCTAGGTCAGCCCTACCTCCTCGTTAATCACACACAGGGAGAGGGTGATCACAAGGCTTGTGTAGTATTTCTGTAGGTGAATGGAGTGCAGATATGAAAGGAGATCTTTATTTATTTTCTTACTAGTTCTTTCTACCCCCCTTTCTTGTTGTTCCCACAGCCAGAGCCATGCTACCTTCAATGACCCCTCCAAAATTGTTTTTTCCTACTCCTATCTACCCTCATTATTCATCAATGGCCAGACACTCTGAACTTATCTGATGCATTTTGAACAGTGTGCTGAATATGTGCACGGCCAAAACAGTAGAATCTTCCCTGCTACCATTTCTCTTTCAAAGTTTTGTTGATTTAATTTGCATTTGAACAGGCCTTGCTTACCATTGCTACACCACAATCCATTATACACCCCCCGCATCACACCGCCAAAATACTTTCCCCGTTTCTTGGTTTAAAGTGTGCATTCTATGCAGGTTGTCATACCTCGCCTATCACCATAGTATCTGAATGCCTGGCATATGATGATGTCCTATGAATTCATAATCTTACTTAAGCAATGCCTGTAATTTCTTTGAGCAGGTCTCTTGTAACACCATTAAATGAGCCTTGAGATTTAAATACAGACCTAGGGTCAAATTTATTTCTAGTGCAACATCACAGCAATCAATGGCTGCGCAAGGGATGAATCAGTGTTGAGTTCTTTTATTTCATATTATTTTGTTTAATAGCTGTATTACCTCTGGATAAGCAGAATCTTAGAAATACTTCTTAATCAGTCTTTTCTAAAATAATTATATTGCTTCCACACAGGAGATGTCTTGGAATCCTACCTTTATCAACACATTATGTATAACCATGTATAGCCATTGCTTCAGTTGTTTGACAAATTAATCAGGTAAATCACTCATTGCTGTGCCTTTCTGAAACCCATAAAAGATAATGGACAGAAAAATGGACAATATGTTAGATTTCATTTAACTGCTGGTTTATTGCCCACTTCATGAGAGAACGTAAATAAGAACCTATTCTCCCAGCTATCATATTTCTCATAAAATGGTCACAAATTGCTGATGCAGGTGCAATCCTCTTGTATATACATTTTACCAAGTACTGCTCATTAACACACCAAACAAGCATTACAAAGGTCAGTCAAAATAAATTATACTGTCAGGACTTCCAAGTAGCTTTGGAAACAAGGAGTAGGTTATTTCCTTTTTATTAGAGAAACGGGTGGACACACAGACACAATTTACCGATTTCCTTACAATGTGTAAAACTGCTACAGAGCATAGATTTAAACAAAGATTCATATTAAACAGCAAAATCAGCGCAGCCAGTGTACTCACAAACTGCAATAAAGACTTGGCTATGAACAACTCCTCTCAAACAGCACCCATATAGAACTAATACTCAGTTCTGTTTCTGTTGAGCCTTTGTATCAGCTTTGCTTATTTCTCCAAAGTGTGTGCTTAAGATATTTCCATGAAGTACACATTTCCTTTTATCAACCATTTTACCTTGGGATTATGCAAGTAACTTCACCTTCTCCCCACACAGCTGAAGGTTTGGAGCCTCTCTGTCCAAGATGGTATACAATTCAAAAGGAAGCCACTTAAACTTGCACTGTCAATAGAGACATGCCATATCCCTTTTAACCCCAATCCTTCTTCCCTGAATTTTGATGGTTTGTATTAAATGGCACCTGGATCCGAATCACACCTAGTCAGGGTTTTGCAAAGCCTAAACTTGACCAATAAGATTTTGAAAAACCAAAATATGACTTCCCCCATCTAGCTCAATGATCCTGATTTTATTAAAAAGTCACCTTCCACATCAAAGGCAATGGCCTGTTTAATGACAGGTTTCAGAGTAGCAGCCGTGTTAGTCTGTATCAGCAAAAATAACAGGAGTACTTGTGGCACCTTAGAGACTAACAAATTTATTAGAGCATAAGCTTTCGTGGGCTACAACCCACTTCTTCGGATGCATATAGAGCCCACGAAAGCTTATGCTCTAATAAATTTGTTGGCCTGTTTAAATGTCTCGTAATGGATATAATTCTAATTTTCAGTTGCTGGGTTTTTTTCCCCACATCATATAAAGAACTCTCATACATTTATTAATTCTATATTTATGCCACTTCACCCATAATACAGTTTATTCCATAAGTAAAAAGCATTCTTGGACTTCCGCACATACACTAAAGAATAGAGTTTAATTTTTTGCTTATTTAGGTGTTGGAAATGTAGATATTGTGAGAGAGCCAGAAATCCTGATATAATTCTCAATAGGGGCACCTTTACACTGGACCTGAGAATGCACACAGACAACTCTCCCAGATCCTAGTGTAAATTATAATGAAGAATGATTGCTCCCTTGCATTCTCACCCTTCTGCATTAAGACATAATGATGTTCAAAGCTACAAAGGATTTCTGGGGAGGTGTGCACTTGAAGTAAAAACAACAAAGCTGGCTCTTACCATGGTCACAGTGACAGAGATTACAGGTAGTGAGTGGAATCTAAGATTTAAGGTAAGATAGTCCTCATAAGAGACCTCATACCTGAAGCTTCGGACTCACACTATCTAGGCACAGAGTGTGTTAGAAGGCAAGTTGTGGAAGCCCTGTGTAAATGGGATGACCACAAGGAAAAGGTACAAATTAGAACTCGTCATAACATTTCATGAGAAAGTCTTCCCTCTGAAAAATACAGTTGTGATAAAACCAAACTTTTTTCACTGAAAAATGTGAACTTTGATGAAATATTTCAATTTTCCCATGGGAAGTGTCAAAATGGAATTTTTTTTGTTCAGTTTCCAAAACCAAATGGCATTTTATGTCAATTAGCAAGACAAGGTGAATGAGGTAATATCTTTATTGGACCAACTTCTGGTGAGAGAGACAAGCTTTTGAGTTCTGTGTAAGCTCGAAGGCTTGTCTCTTTCACCAACAGAAGTTGTTCCAATGAAAGATTTTACCTCACCCACCTTGTCCCTCTAATATTCTGGGACCAACATAGCTACAACCACACGGCAAACAACATTTTATGTCAATGTCAATTTGAAAGGGGAAAAATGAACATTTTCATTTGAAATTCCTTGCTGGAGGTATATCAGTTTTCCAACCAGCTCTAGTGTGAATGCTGATCCAGTAACAGTGGTAAGATTTCGTGTTCCAGGTAGCCTCATGCTGCTGTGGCAGCAATTTTGTAAGAAGCTAAAAAACAGGCTGAGGTGGGGAGAGGAATTAAAAGAAAAGTCAGTGAATCTAGAGAGCACAGTGAGATATACCTATTTTCAGTGCATTAGGCATTAAAATTAAATAAATGTATTGTTTATATTACTGTAGTACCTATGAGCCCTAGTCACTAGGTTGAGCCCTAGTCATGGGCCAGGACCCCATTGTGCGAGGCACTGTACAGACACAGAACAAATAGATGCTCCCTGCCCCAAAGGGATTATAATCATAATATAAGACAAGACACAACAGATGGATACAGACAGATGGGAGAGTACAAGTAACGACAATACTGGTCAGCAGACTAGTCAGTGGTCTATTTGATAATATGTTGTACATTTCCTTTACAATTGTATTTAGCCAAATGCCTTTTTCTAATATATAATCTAAACATCAAACATTCAAATTCAAACATCAAATACAAAATCATATGTTGAAGGAAAATTTTGAACAAAGAAAAAAGTATTTATGAACCTGGAGATCAGGTCACTGGCAAAGTTAGCAATGCTATTCAGTAGACTCCCCTTTTCAATAATGTCAGTGTTTTCAGTCTTATTTGCTCTGTTGCGAAAGAGCTGGAACTCAATTATCTTCCCTGGTGGTGATGGTTCAAAACTCTGTATCAGCTGAGGAGGAGATTGAGCTGTTAAAGGCATGATCTGCAGTAAAGGCAAATAGGAAGAGACTCAAATCTATGTGGCCCCTGAGATGAGTGAGAGGAGCTGAGATACGTCTGTACAGAGTGAAGGCAAAAAAAATACTAATAAGAGTTCAGAATGTTCCCAACCCCAGGAGAGAGGGGAGGTTGAGGAGGGAAGGGAAGGTGATATGAGTCCCCTGATTGATCCACTTTGGGGGAAAAATGTATCAGAAGTTGCCTATTTGCTATTAAATAGAATAGTCAAACTCATCCTTTCTAGGATAGAACCCACCTGAACATCAGGGACTAGAAATTTCAGCTCCTGACTAACCACATTGTTTTTGTAAACTTTAGTTGGACTCCACATGGTAACTGGAATATCAATCTAAATACCTGGGGTGAAATCCTGATCCCAGTGAAGTCAGTGACAAAACTCCCATTGACTTCAATGGAGCAGGTTTTCGCCTCTAACTTATGGATGTAAATATTTGAATGCCAATATTTTCAAACTTGGATGCCTAAAATTAGGCACCTTAAATCTATAGTTAGGCACACAGCTATGATGCCTAGAATTAGGCCCTGATATTTCAAATCATTGGCCTATATTTCTAATTCTGAATATTGAGCCCACTGTTCATTAAGTGAAAACATATAAGCTATTTATTTGTGGACCTAAAATGGTGCATGTCAAAATTGTGCTCCTTTCTGAGAATGTGGAGGGTAATGCTGGTCCCCTGAGTCAGACACTGTCATATGAATTTCAAAAGGGAGAATCGCCAGGCTGCATTTCACTACAACAGAAACATTTTGCCACCTTTCAAATGCCATCCTGAATTGTATCCCCAGCCTCTTTCCATTCCTCACCAAAATACTAAAAATGAATTACTCAGCCAGACCACTGCTCTGAATTCAAGCTTAGCCTACTGGAAGCATTGCAATGATTGTTCACCTTTAATAGTTTACATGATTTTATGGCACTTCACTTTCTTTCTGAAACACTAGTATTCTTTGTCTATCATTTCTTTTCTCAGCAATCTTTTTTATTCTTTCCTGGGGGACTCTTTGAATGAAGGAAGTCTCAAGATTGTTGGTGCTGTATACAAGATAACAGATCCCAATAGGAAGTCTTTTTTATTTACAAAGTATACAATGATTCTTCACGTTCTTATTCCTTTAGCTGTAATCAAGAGCTGTATTTGAGACTGCTGGACAACCCTGGGTTTTCTATATCTTTAGGAAACTGCACCCTTTGGTCCCCATGGTAATGGCTTGCATGCAATCAAAATAAATGGAGCAGCTTTGGAGGAGACTTGAAGTCACTGTAAACACTTCCTAGAATAACAAGGTGAAAATTTAAAAAAAAGAATCACAAATCAAACCTTTGAAATGTCATTACTTGGCCTCTCTCTGTGACCCAAAATAACCATTCACTGTAGGTTCACAGTTGCAAGGTTAATTATTAAGAAATTACATATTAGAATTAAAAAAATAAAACCTATGCCTCTCTAGAAAGCTCAGATGTTTTATTAGATGATAAAGACGGCAGAATGGAATGCCAAAAGGTCAGCAAAACTAACAGGGTTATCTTCAGGGATGTGCTCTTTAAACTGTGATAATTGTTTAACTTCTCACAAAGGCAGGTGTGATGCTTGACAACTGAGTGCTTGCAAAGGCTGGCCCTCAGTCTCCCTGGCACAGAGAGTGCTAATAGATTTTGGCAGGTTTGCAGGGATACCATAGTATAGTAAAGGTAAAGAAAGGAAGAGTTACATTATGCAGTAGATATCGCTGACACATTTCATAATGGAAATGACATATTTGCAAATTGCTTTCTTGCTGCCCCTCCCTGCTCTGTAAATCAACATTCCATTATCAAGAATTTTAAATTTTACACCTAAGAAAAATTGTTGACCTTCAAGTTAGTTCTATTAAAAACAATATAATTTGATTCAAATGAATGGAGCTGAAAAGGATCTCTGCATAAAGTGTGATACTGCCTTAATTAAAAGTGCACTACTGTGCAAGAATATAAGGTCAGATGCATTCATGTATTAGCAGAAGCTGGCTGACCAAAAGTCAAAAATCCTAAAAATGTTAATTAAATGTTTTTAAAACTCACTGACTCTTGCATAAAATTAGACATTTTTCTTCTCTACAGAAATCTGCTTCAGCAAAAGGAACAAAACCCAACCCGTGCTGTCATGGCATATCTCCTAAACACATGCCATTATGTAGTGTGTTTAGTAGCTTGGCTTTTTTTGGAAGAATCATATTATTTTATGATAATCATAAAAAAAGAGAATCATGTCTATTAAATTTCAATCTTGGGGTCAGCATTACAGATTGCAGATATTAAGATAAGAGGTGGTCAATATTTTTCAAAGGAACAGTGTTCTTTTGGAAAATGCTAAACCAAAACATTTGGCAGGACCATATCAATTTTGTCAAAACTTTCAATGGAAACCAGCCAGGGAGGTAGGCCTGTTTTCCTGCCAGCTCACCATTCATCCAGCCATGCAGCTGGCAGGGAAGGTGCTAGGTTCCTGGGCTGCCCAAATCCCATGTCTGCTAGCTTCCTGGGCTGCCTAGCTCCCTGGGTTGCCCAGCTCCCCAGGTTGCTCAACAAGTTAGACACCTTGCTACCCATGGAACAAGCCCCCCCCGCAAAAAAATCCATTTTGGTTTTCCCAGAACAGATTCTTTACAAGTTGAACTCCCATGAAAAATTTGGAATTTTTGAACTTTCAATCTGATTTTGGGTGAATACAAAATTTCTTTTTTCAAGGGAGGTAATTTTTGCCAACTGTAATTAAGATTCATAGAGTTTAAGACCAGAAGGGACCATTAGATCATCTAGTCCAGCGCAGCCACCAGGGGCTTTTCTTGTGGCTACAGCCCCCTGGGCTGTGATATGGGGGGTGGGGGGTAATAAAGTAGCGGCCCCTCCCTATTGCTCCTGGATGCACTGCATTGGTGTTGGGCCCTGCCCCCCTCCGGAGATACCTGGGGCACAACGCTGGAGGAGCTGGCAGCCAGTGAGTTCCCCACCTTCCCAGGGGCGATGGGGCTCAGGCTTTGGGCTTCAGCCCTGAGGTGGAGAGGCAACAGGCTCTGGCCATGGGGCTTTGGGCTCCGGGGCTTTGGGCTCCAGCCCTGGGCTCTGGCTGTGCGGTGGCAGACCCCAGCAACCAATACTCCGTCCCTGGACCCTAGCTGCAGGGCCTCAGGCTCTGTCTATGAGGCTTCAGGCTCCAGCCCCCCACTCCCTCCCATGACCCTCCATCCAGGGCTTAATTTATCCCCAGGCTTGCCAGGGGCGAGTACGTCTGCTGAAAAATGTGATATTTGTATGTTTGTTAATATCACTTTTCACAACAGACTTTCTAGCTAGCAATACATAAATTACAATGATTTGGAGATGTATATGTGCATATGTATTTGTTGTTCCTAAAGCTAATTAAGTATTTTAGGGAAAAGTGTGACAGCAGCCACCAGCAAGAGTTGGTAGCTGCACTCTGAGGCCACCAATTTTTTTTTCTGAGAACCCCTAGTCTGACCTCCGGTATGTCACAGGCCATTAAATTTCAACCACTTACCCCTGTATTGAGCCCAGTAACTTGAGTTTTTGGGAAAGCATATCTTCCAGACGGTCACCCAGTCTTGAACTGAAGACATGAATAGATGAAGAATTCATCATTTCCCTTGTATTTGTTGGTAGTTAAGTGGAAAATTGAAAGGTGTGCTCTGAGATGTGCCAGTCATGCTAGATATTGACTATGATTATTTGCTTCTTCCCATTTCAATTTCATTGGCTTTTTTATATATGCTCAACATTCTTCTTGCAAGCACCCACAGTGGTTGTTTTCTAATAACTTTACATATAAGTTCATTACTCTCCACAAGGTGTCCCATAAATCATTTGATCACATCCACTTGAGCTGGGTTATCTCCCTAAATAATTACTTGCCTCTGCCTCAGTTAGAGAAAAAAATGGAGTGGTTCCAAGTGGAACGTGAATAGTGTTCTCCACCTCAGAGTGAGTGGCCAAGGTTTTCTATGGAGCTGCCTATATAGAACTCATCTTTCTCCCCTCCCCTTCCCTCCCCACAGAGGTATTCTAGTAATTTCTCTAAGGGCAAGATTGTGACCTTAACTAGGCACCCATGGAGCGATGGAATGTAAGGAATCCTCTTACTTCCCTGTGTTTGCAACCGTTATTGCAGATATCAAGCACAGCAGGAAAAGCAGCCTTCATGGGTCCGCTACTCCCCTCTCCCCCATGCAGATGGGCAGGGAGTGGGTGGAGCCTTAGCTCTCAATGCGTCAACAAGCAAAACTGAGCCAGCATGGCAGGAGAAGTAATGATGCACCATGTATGGGGGAAGTGTATCCCCCTGCCCCTCTCCAGAGCAAAGCGGGAGCTAGCAACCAGACTGTGACTTAGAATTCCTGGTCTGCCTCTGGGGCAGTAGCAGCCAAGTGCTTCCCCTGATTTTGTGCTTGTGGCAAAGCCAAAACTGAGCCAAAAATGTGTATTTCATAAATGTACATCTCCAAAAAAAATTTAATTGCCAATAGGGATTTTTAGTTTACTATGTGGGATTTCAGGTATATTTTAGAGACACTACATTTATTTAAGATAAAAGCACTATTGGCACATAAAGCTGCAACAATCCTAGGGAAATAAAAATTGTCTGCAAGCCATGACTGATAAAGGTGCCAGAAAAGCTGAATTGCTGTGTTACAGACAAAGCTCCAAGCACTGCAACATCTCACGGTGGCATTTTTGCCTCCTAGTCATAGAATAGACCCCAACGACTCCCTCACTCCACATAAATATCCCTTCCCCTTTCCAGCTCTGAAAATGGAACAGCCTCCAGTCAGCAAACTTTTCAGTTAATGCCTCACTGTTGTCAGAATCAGGAATGACAGACAGTCAGTTAAAGGAGAGTACCTGTGTGTCAGGTAGCAGGGAAGAGAGGGCAGTAAGTGGAGTATATTTATTGTCTCCAAGATTGTCAGCCAGTCTCTTACAATATTTGGTTGGCACTGACTTTGGTTTTGATAGAAAGTTATTTATAAAAAGAAAGCTTCTAGGAAATGAAAATGAGACCTTGCTTCCTGTTAAATGCAGATCCTGAAATTAGTCAAGCTTTCCTTATTTACATTCGATTTAATCTCCTCTATCCTTCACCTGATCAACTGAGATTTATCAGAGGCTTCCTGAGTGACTGGCTTCACCTTGACAACTAACAAATTTTACAGAGTAGGCTCACAGTGCTTCACATTCTATAAAAAAACCCTCAAAAACCCCAAAACCAACCAACCAAACAAATATCAGCTACTAAACCTCCAGATGTTCCTGATGGCTAACAAATCAAAACTCTTACCTATCTAAGATAAAACCAGAGCTCCCTGTGATTGTCATCCAATTACACTGTGGTGGTAAAGTTGAACAAAAGTGATTGTAGACATTTGAGTAGTTAATTCCAAAAAAAATGTCACTTTGATCATAGGAGGTACCAAATATTTAATGTGTTAAGTAAATATAGCATGCTAACAACATAGCAAGACCAAACTTAAAATCAGGTATGTTTTCCTTCTAATCTAGTTGTAAATATAATTTACATTTGGGCAATTTTTTCATTACAGCATTTGATTACATGTGGAATTAGATACAAGATTAATTATTTAGTAAAGGATCAATTGTGTCCTAAGGGTTAGATTGTCAAAAGAACTCAAAGTCAGAGTCTCTTCTGTGTTCTGGCTTCTTCATACTGCTCTTATGGTGGAAAGAGAACAGAAAGCAGCCATATCTGTGTGTTGGGAAGTGGAGAGTTATCTATCTAAGGTACTTATATGCCCTGCCCCCCCCGCCCGCATTACCAGAATATCTGAGCACCTCACACTCTTTAATGCATTTATCCTCACAGCACCGCTATGAGGTAGGGAAATACCTTAGTATCATTGTATGGGGTGTGGAGGAGGCAGCTTGTGTCAACTGGAGTCTCTGGAGTCACAGGCTAGTGCCCTAACCACTGTATCATCCTTCCTCCCCATCGCTTTGCTCCCTGTTCTGAGCTGGTGCAGGACTGGGGAAGCCAGCCCCAGTGCTCAGTCCAGCCCTGTCATAGAGAGCAAGGAGAGCACATAACGAGAGTACAGTGCACATGGCGCCTCTCAGGGGGTGTATGGCCCTTTGAGGACTCTCGCCAGCTGGTATCAGTTAGAGCTGACAAATTTAGGGTCTGATATCTTAGTTAGAGAAGCCTGTAGGCTGCTTTAACCTACAATGGAGCTGTGATTGCCTCAGTCTGACCTAGAGATTCAGGGAGCTGTAACTACCCTCCACACACACACACACACACACACACACACACACACACACACACACACACACACACACCTTCCAAGTTCACCTCCCCACACACAGATTGGATCTGGGTGCTGAGATCCATACGTTTTAAGGCTTGAAGGGACCATTATGGTCATCTAGTCTGACCAGCATCACACAGGCTATCGAATTTGACCAGTAGATACAAGGGTGATGAGGATCATATAAGGATGTTGATAGATGGACAGATAGATACCTTAAATTTGTCACTGCTGCAGAACTGAGTATTAACCATCCTGAGCCTCAGACCGGGATATATATATATATATATATTGGGAGAAACTTCATACTTGGAGAAATAAGTTAATATTTTTGCAACTGGCTGAAGGTGCTAGGGAATTCGGAGTGTTAGAAGCAGTCCCAGTGGAGATGGATTAGAAACTGATGGAGGAAGCTCAAAAGGTTTGAAACTTTATTTCAAGAGTTTGAATTCTTATTCACAAAATACTCTTTGATATGATACTTGAAAATGACAGATAGAAAATTAAAAGGTCTTAAATGAACTCTTGGCCTCAGTTTAAAGATACATGTTCAAAAAATATTCCGTTTGAAGATTATTCTGGTGGAACAGTGTGTCATCTGATAGAGAGAATTTAAACATCACATTAAATGACTAGCAACTTCACATATCAAGCTTTATGCTTAAAATGGAACCTAGATTTGAAGAAGAGTAGAAATAGATGCTCTAATCTCAGCATTGATACCCTACTTAGGGGATAGTTTCTGATGTCTAGGATTTGGCAAGACTTGAACTGCAGACAGTGAAGGACTGAGTTGCAGAAGCAAAACAAAGTCTAACCTTCATGTCCCAGGCTTTGTCAACATTGGGAAAATCTATCATGTTAGCCAAAGTATTAATACATTTTAATTAGCATAATGTTAAACATGATTTTGCCTTTACCATGGATGAAGTCAGCACTGTGTAGAAATATTATTAAGCCTAAAGTTTAATAAAACAATCAATTTTTCTGACTGTAGATGAGGCCTCTGAGAATTACAGGGAAAAAACTAAAAGGATCCAGTCAACTCCTTTGTAGTGGCAAATTTAGATCAACTAACAGTGGAGAAATAGTGGTTGGTGATAAAGAAGTCAAATGAGTGTTTATAACTATGTCAACTTAAGGAATTTGTTGAAATGAATGGTTATGAAACACAACTTAAGAATGTTAACATACCTGAATTCCATTCACTTGGCAATGTAGACTCTTCCAAGACATTTCTGGTGAAAATACAATTCTGTATTCTTGTGCTGACAGTTAGATAGGTTAATACTCTCAGGTCTTCAGTTTGACCTTAGAAGACATCATTACAGTTTGACTCCATTTATACAGGACTCCTTTTTAACCAGTGCTTAGTCTTGTTCTCTTGTGCTTTACCAAAGTTATTATTCCAGTCCAGGTACCCAGATCCAGAGTACTGTGAAAAATGACACCACCCAACTTTCCTAAAGCTGACCAGCTCCAGGCTACAGGTTATGCTTTGAGTTCTCACTACTGGAGAACAGTGAAGAACAGGGCGATTTCCTTAATAATGGCAGACTGACAGGAGCATATTCAGTACCCAGGCTGGCCAGAAAAGGCACTGAGAAAGACAGCAATTGGGGTCTCCTAAACCAAAAGTATATTGAGAAGCATTATTTCCAGCTAGTCATCTTTAGATAGCTGGAATATGGCTCCTTCTATGCCATGAAAAATGCTAAAATTAGCTGCATGCCTGAAAATCTGTAAATTCCCTAAATAAACTGAACTTATATTTTCCTCTGTGATTTTCAAATATGTGTTTGTACTTAAATAAGCTGATAGACAGTGGGTCCATTACCTCTGATTTCTCCTAGGATCAGCTGATGTGGGGTAATAAATACATCTTGTGTCTCTTACAGGAGAGGGATGCAGGCAGCATCACTCACTATCCATTTCTGTCTCACTGGGGATTGCTTATCAGACAGGATTTTCAAATCTATAGGCTATGCCATGTCCAAGAGCATTTTACAGCAAAAACCAAACTTCAGAGTAAATTTGTATGTAAACTGAAGTACTAAAAGAGCTGTGTAGTGTACTTACAGTAAGATCTTGTAAATGAGGATGAAACACTAGTTTACTTGCTTTCACCGAGAAAAATATGCATGATTTGTCACACAAGGAGTCTGCTGTAAGTTCATACTTACTGTGGGCTTCACTGATTAGAGTTATTCCTAAAGAGAATGGCAACTGGAGATCTTTGGCCAAAATCAGATGTGATATAAGTGGGAGCAATAATCAATGGATTTGTACCCACTTGCACCATTTGATTTTTGTGTCAACTATGGAAGCTTTATTTCCAGAACTAAATTTGACATCCCTGTCATGAGTAACATCCAAAAAACTGGATTAGTCATACTATAGAACCTAAGATTTCAGCAAGCTTCGTTTAGAAAAAGGTAGTTGATTAACTAGTTAGAGGTGCAGCAAAATATGTAGAGTCCCAGTAAGGTTGCGGGGGTGGGGTGGGAGGGAGGAGCAAAGCCTCCTATACATCACCTTTATTCTAGGCTGTTCTGGAGACCAGTTTAACTCTTGGCATAAATGTAGAGCAGCCCAGAAAAGCCAGAGAATTTTGCACTCCAACAATTGCCCATCCTACTTCCAACATGCTCCCTCCAGCCCCAGCACTTCCCTACACTTAAGACAAGGCAGAAGCATGATATCGGGCTGCCTTTGTCAGCCCTACACAAACACAAGGGGGATTTTCCAGGGGGCTGTTCTGGCCCCTTTACATTGTCAGCACATAAAGGGGCTACAGCAGCAGCCAGAATCTGGCAAATTATTTCTAGTGGACTTATAAGGAAATACTAAATTTTATTATTTTATTACTATTATTTCTAGCAGCTATAGACTTAAACAGCAAAACTGAGTCTTTAAGACATCTCAGAGTTTGTACCAATTTCAAGTCTTGATGCCAAGTTCCTGTATTTGATGGAGAGTGTCCTGAGTTAATTAAAGTGACAAATAGATTTCATCTCTATTGACAATATCATTCTCTCATTCAGTCAGACAAAACCCTACATACTTTATCACCTTACATGACTTCCTACAACCTGTCATTCACTTTGAAAGAAATGCCTTCTTTTTTCAACAATAACTCAAGTTTCTTCGACATGTGTAGTCTCCTGTAATTTCAACTGATCTTGATAACAGTCAAGCCATACAGGCTCTTTCAGGAAGAAATAACCACAAAGAAATGTAATATTTTATTGAAATGATACAACAGTATCATTGAGCTATCAAACACTTTATTATCTGAGACAAAATGGTGTCAGGTGGGATTGATTAAAAGATTGTCAGGGATTATTTTGCAGTTACAACATGCTTTACTTTCACCTCTTATATTAGAATATTTTACATTTCATTTGTTTTTCAAAATATTCTTATATTAGTGCTTTGGGATTAGGAGCTTTTGCATACATGTGGGACTAAAGTATATTATTGCCCATGCCTCCAGAACATTATTGTTGCTAAATTATGTTTTCTCTGGCACAAGGGACAATGATTTACCCTGGATCAGATATATGAATACATATAAAAATACTGGTTTTCATTTTCATCCGTGAATACTCTTTGTGAAACAGAGAATAGTTTTGGGCACAGTTCATGCCAAAATGATTAATATAGCAAGGCTTAAAACAAAAATGTGTACTGGTTCTGCTGCCATTCTTTGGAGATTCTGTAAACAAGAGTCTATTGTGTTGCTCTTTCTGACTACATAGGACATAATGGTTCTCAGTTCTGCCCACAGTTGTATGGGTGCAGCACCTATTAAACTAGGTGTGACAGAGGATGTCATGGCTTTTGAAGGTTTTGCTAATCTGTTTATAATTTAATTACACCCTGATATATGAGTCTTCTGAATGATTGATTTTGCAACATTTTGGAGGGCAGTAGCTGAAAGAAACCAAAGACAATGCTATGCATTGTCCTCATTTAATTTCATCCTAATCTACAAACCCTTCCATGGGATTGACCTAAATTACATGAGGCACTGCCTCACTCTGAGTGACTATGACATCCTATGGCAGCTGCAGAACAATACATCTGTCAACCTCAAAAGTGAACCTCTTATATGCAGGAGACAGATATCTCTTGGCAACTAGCCCATGACTTCAGAGTTCACTTCCAAGAGAGAGCAGAATGACCTTGTATTTCAGCACCTTCAGAATTAAACGTTAAGCTTATTTTGTCAACTAGCCTTACGCTGATAACCCCATAAACCTCACATTTTATAAATATCACTTCCTGGAGAATGGAAGAAGGAGGGAAAGATACAGAGATTTTCTTGTGTTCACTTTAATTTTTAAGATGTGCAGATATCATAGTGATAGATATAGTATAAGAATTTAGACAGAATTGTTGTATGGCGGGAGTCACAGATGCTGCTATTAAACATAGTGTTACACGTTCTTTTCCTTAGGGTGCAGGCAGTGAAAGGTCTTTGAAGAAATGCTGTATTGTTGTTATGTGAAGCAATTCTTTGGGGAAACTATGGCAAACAGCAAGAGAGCGTGTTCTCTGCCTTAATCTTTCTAACTGAGTTACTTTTGGGGCAGAGTTTCTTTATGAGAACCAGGCACTGGGCTTGGGCCAAGATCCCTGAATGAGCCAATTGCCTATGTGCTGCCAGTGACAACCTCTGTTCAAGGACTGTTGTGTACAGTGTAAACAAACAAGTTGCACTAAGAAAACACCCAGACTTCATGTCACTGATTTCTCCTGCAAGAGGAAACTGATCTGCAAGGCCCCTGAAATCTGCTAACATTCAGCCAAAGGGTGACAGTATAAACAGTTACAGAAATATTAATTTCATTTTAAAAAATGACATCGCCAAGCCCTGTTCTCACCTTGAGTAGTTTCCAATTTATCACACTTTACATGCATTATCACCATAAGTGAGTTTAGTAATGCTGCTCTGAAACTTTTCCATGGTGCCACCTGTCTTCATGTATGTAATTTGCTTGAATCCTCCACACAAATTCATGGCTTATTGTCCAGGTGTGAAAAACAGTGCTGGTAAATAGGCTGCTGATTATATTCCTGATTCCAAAAGTAAAAATTGGGATTGTCTGAGAGCAAGCCTTTGCCCTGGAATGAGGCCAGAGAGCATTATGAAAACACAGCACTTTGAATTGGAACAATAATATTCTCTGTGAAGATAAGGGACCACACTGTGAATCCCTTATTCACATAGATGAGTAACTCTTCATCAATGTGAATTATGGATTCAAAATTATGGCCAGTTATGAGAGCGTCGCACAAGATGTCTTGTTTTCCTACCCCAACTCCCCCATCACAAAACAACTCATTCTGCCAGGTAAATATTCATAAACTTCCAAGATGAAAGGATGGGCAAAAGAAGGAGAAAGTTATCTACCAGGCCAAGGCAACTCAGCAGCCGCATGCAACAGAGCCAGAGGTGATTGCTATGTTGTCAGCATGACTGCTTGCAGAGTTTGCCAAAGAAGCAGATGTAGCTTCTCAGAGAAAATTTCTCCTAGTTTGGCATCTGGGGCCTGTAATCTCTATCCAAGGGAAAGTGGAATAGTGTGTGAGGATGTGCTGGAGTGTTCATGTGACTGATTCTTTCAGACCCATTGGGGAAATTTCCTAAAGAAGGGTCAGTGAGCCAGCTGATGCTCAGTTAGTCAGATGGAGAATAGCTCTGGAAGAGGACTGTGGATGAAATCTGGCTGTAGCTCAACACCTCTGGGATGAACAGAGTTAGCCAGGAGAAAGGATAGGATTGAGCACTGTGGAGGATTTAAGGAGGCAGTGGCTCTATTGTCATGTAATGCTGAATTGCTAGAATAAAACTTGATTTTAATCCTATTCCACAATACACTGATTGTATGGAACCTATCAACACAACAATAAGTTATGTCTCTACCATGATTATAGTACATCTTGTTTAAATGACTAAATGAAAAGCTAAAATTGCTGTGGCATAGGGATTTATATTACAATAGACATTTTTGCATAATGCTATGATGATGCTTCAGCTTTTTCTAACAAACACAGCTTAGAAGATTGTTTTTAGAGAATTTTGAATAAATATTACCACTAGGGGAGGATATAGTTGAAAGGGAGAGAGCAGAAGACAGGCTAGAGAGTCCGGTGAACTCCCAGAGGAGATTGCAAAGCACTGGATGAGGCGCCAACAAATAAACTGACCCTTAGCTACTGGGTGGTGGGGTGTGGGGTGGAAGTTTAAGTAGGCAACACTACTGAAATTTAGGAATGTATGTAATACATTTATTACAGGGAGAACAATCAGTACTCAAATGTTTTGATCATCAATGCTGTAGTAACCTTATGAATCCTAAATTTACTAGCAGCTTTGTATCTCCCTATCATCTGGTAATCTATTTTTTGTTTGAATCAACAATGCTCAAGTTCTGTACAATGCACAAATGTAAAGACAGTCTCTTCTCTAACAAATTTCCAATCTAAAACAGACACACAGAAGCTAAACTTCTTAACCCAGGCTGTAGAAGACAGAGCAAACTAGGAAATCCAGATTAGGATTTCTCTACCACTCTCTTGCAAATATGATTTGGAAATACTTATTTGCCTTTTATCAAAATGAGAAGATTTTTTCTGTATTGAACCCAAGCAATTAATACTTCATTGTACCTACCTGGGGTCACAAAGTGTGGTAACTGAAGCAGAGCAGATCAGCTGATTCAAAGACTCATTTTTCTATGCCTTTGGCCTTGTCTACACTACCAGGGTAAGTCGATTTAAGTTACGCTACTCCAGCTACGTGAATAATGTAACCATAGTCGACGTAGCTGAGGTCGACGTACTGCAGTGTCTACACTGGGCTGCGTCGACAGGAGACATTCTCCTACCGACTTACCTTACTCTTCTCGTTCCAGTGGAGTACCAGAGTCGAACGGACAGCGCTCTGTGGTCAATTTAGTGGATCTTCAATAGACCTGCTGCATCGACCTCCACTGCATCGATCACAGCAGTGTCGATCCCCAGTAAGTGTAGACATGGTCTTTCTTACTGTCAATAGCAGCCTTATAGTAGTAAACAGATGGCAATATCTGAATGTTCAAAATCACTGGCATCTCGCCAAGAAGCATGTCTATTTAGAATGGCTTTGGAAGTATTGTAAATGAAGCAGAATATATCATGCTTAAGGCTAAGATTTTGTCACGGATAGGGACAGGTCACCGGCAATAAAGAAAAATTCATGGAAACCTTGACCTGTCAGTGACTTTTACTAAAAATATCTGTGACAAAATGGGAGCTGCAGGGTTCCCCACTGCCCGCGGATTCTGTGACTTCCATGACCTCCGGGACTAAATCATAGCCTTAATCATGTTTAAAGTAAAGGACAATTGCCAGTTCTGCACTGGAGCTCTATGCGGTTGGAAGGATTTACATGATCACTTTAAATTCGAAACATTTTGTGATAACAAGAAAAGAGGCCAAGCAGCAACAATATGTGAGTTTAGCTAGCACAACAATTAGTCCAGTAATAATACAGTATATGTTTCTTCTTTAGTGCTCTTCTGTGGATTACAAATGGGATCTAAATCAGAGCTGGATAAGCCTGGGAATATTGTACTTATATTCAGTTTAGGAGCCAGCAGGAAAATCTATACAGACTTCAAGGCTCATTGACGACCCTGGCTTTATAGACAGGAAATAATAGAAACAAAACATTAAGGAGGCTTAAGGGGGGAAAGAACTGATGCTGGATTTTCCCACACAGAATCAATATTAAATAGATAGTATCCCTGTTTTTTCCCCCATACTCAAATAGCCTGACATTTTGCTGCTGTTGTTCCCTGTATTTACAAGAATTACCAAGAAAAGTAGGTCCCTTGCATTCTTCAGAAAGAAGGGTCTAGTGGAGAAAGAGAGTTTCTTGTTTTATTTCCATCTTCATCTGAATTCTTTTAGCTTCTTCCCTTGTTCTTTGTTAAATCTATGAACATAGGGCTACCGATACATTCAGTTACTACTGTCTTTTCCTTTACTTCTTCCTTTGTACTATCTTCTAGCTGTTTTAAATGTCATGGGTAATATGAATATTTTGTTTACTTATATTTACTCTTCTCCTTTTCATCTTTGCTGTTGCTTCCCTACTCTGATCCCATATCATCCAATGCCACAGAAAAACTTTGTTTTCCCCTTCCCCCTTTTTAATGCATTTATTCATGGACTTTGGACATATAATGATTAGGGGGGGAAATGATTATAATTCACAATTTGTACTTTGTGGAATTTTACCTCATTCCCTACCCTTCAGATATAGCTGATCTGAAAGCTTCTTCTAAGGAACTCAAAATGGACCTGTTTGTGTTCAAAATATTTATGAACCTTAAAAACATTTTTCAGAAAGGTCCGTTTTCATGCTGCCAACCTTTGAATTTGAAGACCCTTGAATTTTGAGTGTTTTAGCATTAAATCACAAATACTTTGGCAACTATTTTCTGGTATCATAATCACTAAGAAGTTCTGCATCTGAATCTGTAATCAGTGAAAAGTCCTAAAAATATACAACAAAGTGTGTAATAGTCAACAGATGCAAAATACAGTTGGAAAGCAATTGGCCCATTGACAAACACCTTGTATCTATAATGTAGACACTACGCCATCTTTATTTCCTCTTTTCTTCTTTGTCCATTTTTGTAAATCAACTGCAACTAAATGGGCAACTAGGTCTCTGTCAGCTCAACGCTAGACTTCCTTTTTACTCTTATGCTTTTCAGCCTCTTAGAAAACAGACCTGCTCCTACATGGATGTAGTCTGGGGACTGGTTAATTTCCAAAGTTTTGATAAGTCTGTGATCTAGGAACCTCTTGGTGCCAACTGGCAGAGAGCACATGGGTGTGAATAGAGTTTTACAAGATCCCCTGGGTCAGATATATGGATAATAATTCACTAAAGAGTGGCATGTGAGGTCTCTACCAAGAGCCGGTAGCCCACTGATCATCATAATCATTGTGAAATGCATGTATGAATAATATTTAAGGAGTTATGTGTCAATACTGAAAAATATGTTCTTAAAGCAGGTAACCAGGAGGTGACATGTCTCAAAGAGGTTCCTTTCAGGCAGGAGGTAAGTAACAGATGTTTATCTCCCTGTCTGGTCAGTGTGCATTGTCCGCTTCACAATGGTGATCTATTTGCATACTGAACCTGATAGCAAAAATGGACAAGAGAGGAAAGACACAAGCTGACATTGTGACTTCTCTCATGAACGGAAGATCACAGTCATGCCTCAAGCCTGGAAAACTCTGGAAGGACTTTGGGTGAGCCTTGCTCTATGAGGCAGGAAAATATCTAGTTAAGTAATTCCGGGTTCTAGACTGTATGTTATGATTTTATTTTATATGTAACTGTTTGTTTCCAATACTTCTACTTGCTATCACTTACATTTCTATATTTTGTTCAATAAACTTTTACTTGTTTTCACTATAAGCATATCTAAGTGCTGTGTGTTAAGTGGAGCAGTGATAAGCTGTACTGCTTTTTTAGAAGCAACGAATATGTGAATACTATGAGTGTCCAGTGGACCAGGGGCTGGACACTCCAGGGAGATGCTTGGAGGGCTTGGGGTTGGAGTTCCTATCACTAAGCTGTAGAGAGACAGGAGTGCCTGCATAGGCCTAGAGAGGAGTGCTTGTGTTGCCTGTGGGCAGTGAATTTCGGAGCTGACCCCTGGCAGGCACAGACAAAGCTTTCTCATGCTAAGGGCAGATGTAGTGAGGTGCCTCACAACACTGGGCACACCTGGGAAGTGTCACAAAGTCCACTAGCAGGCAGTGAGCCAGGGTGGAGGAAGGGTTTGTGGCCACTGGGAGGAGGGATGGGTTTGGAATTTTGTTTTGAGTAAGTCTGATTACCAACCTCCTTGCTGGAAACAATTTCCTCTCCCTTGCTGTCCTTTTCTGACAGCTCCTATAGTTCCATAAGCCACTCATATTCATTTAAATTCTGGAGCCTAACTTCACATCCCGGGCCTATCTCTAGACTTTTGGCATTTGCTGTAAAAAACCAGAACAAAACACCTGTTTTCTCTTTCACTGTTTAAAAGAAAATGTTTTTATGGTTATAGACTGCTCTTCTGAACAGACTTTTGGATTTGGAGTTTTATATGTCAGAGCTGTACTGAATGAGTTGTTGTTTTTCTTCAGGACTGATACCTAGTAAAGGATTATATATATCAGTTCCCAAGTGTTCTCTGTCTGCCTCTTCTGAGACCCTCCCTACAGTGGCTCATACACACAGAGGTTTGTTGGTCTATGGATTTAAAAGTATGATTTCTAGTTTGCAGGAAATGAGAAATGTTGATGTTAATAAAATCTCCTACCTCAAATTGCCACTGTCAGTTATAACAAAGACCCAGCCCCACTGTTGCCCTAAAATTGTTGTGTAGAAGGATCTCAGGCAGTTGAATTTTAGTGACATAACTAGCCACTGAAAGCACCACCTAATTAGCCTGGTGGCATTGTTGTGATATGATACAACACTTAAAGTCGTCCTGGTTAACGTTGTTTCATTGCTGATCAATTAGGGAACATGCTTGTTTAAAGTTGAGCAATGCTCCCTTATAACGTTGTTTGGCAGCCGCCTGCTTTGTCCACTGCTTGCAGGAAGAGCAGCCCGTTGCAGCTAGCTGGTGGGGGCTTGGAACCAGGATGGACCAGCAGCTCCCGGATCAGCTTCCCCTCCCCTAAGTTCCCTGTGCAGCAGACACCCAGCAGGCTATCAATTGCCAGCAGTTCAGCTGTCCCTCCCTCCACTGCCATGTGCTGCTCCTGCCCTCTGCCTTGGAGCTGCTCCCGGGAGTCTCCTGCTTGCTTTGCAGGGAGGGGGGAGAGGGGGGCTAATGTCAGGGTGTCCCCCTCCCCCCTGCTCCTGCCCCCCGCTTATCCCTTCTCCATATAGAGCAGGGTGGAGACACAGATGGAGGGAGAGAGCTTGCTGGCCGCAGCTGCTGAGAGTGGTGTCAGCCTACTTAAAGGGGCAATGCGCATCTCTCTGTCTCTGTCTGCCATGCTGTCTCCCCTCCCTCCATTCTTGCTGCCTTGTAGAGTGTGAGGCTACATTAACAACAATGTGTTAACCCTTGAGGGCTCAGCCAAATGCTAGTTCATCATTTAGCTGTAAGGCATTCCCTGGGAAATATCCCACTCTCTTCCACCCTCTAACTTCACCACCTCAACCAAGCTTCACAATCATCATCGCTGTGTACAGTATTAAAGTGTTTGTTTAAAACGTATACTCTGTGTGTGTGTGTGTGTGTGTATATATAATGTCTTTTGTCTGGTGAAAAAAATTTCCCTGGAACTTAACCCCCCCCCCCATTTACATTAATTCTTATGAGGAAATTGTATTCACTTAACATCATTTCGCTTAAAGTCGCATTTTTCAGGAACATAACTACAATGTTAAGCAAGAAGTTACTGTACTGAAGAATAAATTTGAGACTGGTTTTTTTACCTTTAGAAAGACTCTGGGACACTTGCTGCGTTGCCTCTTGAAGGCTTGAAGTCAGCAAGGTTACCACTGACTTCAGTGAGAACAGAGTTAGGCCAGTGGTGCTGCTCCTGAAAATCTTACCTTTGGGGCACAATTGAAGGAATATCTGTAGCGAGAGTAATTGAGTGAGAGTGCTGTAACGAGTCAGGGAAGGGTGACCAAATCATTCCTTAGCACCATCTAATGACAGAAATGGCCTGGGATTAAGTAGAATCCCAAAGGGCATACAGATCAGAACAAGAAGTGCAATATGGCAATCAGAATCAGACAATATTTACAGAAAAAATAGTGTAAGCGCAGTAAAATTAAAGGGTGCTCTTACCTGGGATCTCCTGGTACCTAAGAAATCCTGAACTTGAACAAGACAATTCATGCTGTTGTTCCACAAAGTCACCTTTTCCCCTACATCCAGCACAGAAGAATCCTGAAACCTATGATTTATGTGATGTAGAGAAGCTGCTCTCTATATTTTCAGGCAGTACGACTCACATGATCTGCAGTTGCATCACCATGTCTTGCTGAAATATAGTTTGAACACATACTTTTTTCATTTAATACTCCACCAGACCCTGACCAGCATCATCCTTGCCTTACTTATTGCCTTCATGTCTTCTGCTAGTTGAGGAACTGTTTTTAATTGAGGATCCAAGAGGGCAATTATTATACGCTACCTACACTGCACAATTCTTACAAACGCTGCACCACAGTGTGTCTATTTGCTGCATATTCCACAAGGGACATTGTTTAATTATCTTCAATTTGTTTTTAAAGTTATTTCTGAGTAGCTTCAGGATTTTGATGAGTGGAATGACCTGATTCAGAGTCCCTCACCAGCCACATGCTGAAAGTAATAATAGTACACAATTTCCTCCATTCTAATATGTTGCACAGTAGCTACACTTTAGCACTTCTATTATGAAGCCATTTTCCTCCATAAGTAAAAGTTCTTATTGACTATTTTCATCTAAGAAGTCTCTGCAATCTTATACAAGATGGTTCTTAACATGTGGGCTAGACAGATTTCATTGCCATTTGTCAATCATGATAATCATGTTACACATGAACCTGTGAGGTACAAGTCTTCATACTGCTGTCCACCCACATCAATTCACACTTTGTTTATACTACAAATATGTAGTCTTTTTTCCATATCTTGACTGTTCTATAGTTACTGTGGAAATAATCATGTGATTGGCAGATGATTGACATCTCCAGTAGTAGAAAGAAATCCATTTGACCCACGTTCATTAATGATCTGGAGGATGGCGTGGACTGCACTCTCAGCAAGTTTGCAGATGACACTAAACTGGGAGGAGTGGTATATACGCTGGAGGGTAGGGATAGCATACAGACGGACCTAGACAAATTAGAGGATTGGGTCAAAAGAAACCTGATGAAGTTCAACAAGGACAAGTGCAGAGTCCTGCACTTAGGACAGAAGAATCCCATTCACTGTTACAGACTAGGGACCGAATGGCTAGGAAGCAGTTCTGCAGAAAAGGACCTAGGGGTTACAGTGGACGAGAAGCTGGATATGAGTCAACAGTGTGCCCTTGTTGCCAAGAAGACTACCGGCATTTTGGGCTGTATAAGTAGGGGCATTGCCAGCAGATCAAGGGACGTGATCATTCCCCTCTATTCAACATTGGTGAGGCCTCATCTGGAGTACTGTGTCCAGTTTTGGGCCCCACACTACAAGAAGGCTGTGGAAAAATTGGAAAGAGTCCAGCGGAGGGCAACAAAATGATTAGGGGGCTGGAGCACATGACCCAGAAGGAGAGGCTGAGGGAACTGAGATTTTTTAGTCTGCAGAAGAGAAGAATGAGGGGGTACTTGATAGCTGCTTTCAACTACCTGAAAGGGGGTTCCAAAGAGGATGGATCTAGACTGTTCTCAGTGGTAGCAGATGATAGAACAAGGAGTAATGGTCTCAAGTTGCAGTGAGGGAGGTTTAGGTTGGATATTAGGAAAAACTTTTTCACTGGGAGGGTGGTGAAGCACTGGAATGGGTTACCTAGGGAGGTGGTGGAATCTCCTTCCTCAGAGGTTTTTAAGGTCAGGCTTGACAAAGCCCTGGCTGGGATGATTTAGTTGGGAATTGGTCCTGCTTTGAGCAGGGGGTGGGACTAGATGACCTCCTGAGGTCCCTTCCAACCCTGATATTCTATGATTTCTATGATTCTATGTTTTGAAATGCAGCAAGATCACTAATTGTCACCTCTTTGATCTTCAAACACAGTCATTCTCAATAAAATACTCTATGGGGTCTCACTTCACTTCTCAGCAAAGAGTAAAAAGTAAAGTAATTTAAAAAATGTACTTAAAAAAACTCCACGCTGCCATTCATTTACTAGCATGGATCGAAGTATGAGCAAAAATAATTAATTATTATTATTGCAGTCTACTCCTTCTCTGGTGCTAATATGGAACCCACAAGACATCCCACTATTAACTTATTTCTATGTTAATTTAGACTATTTTCATTGAATACGTGGGGTAAAATTTTGACCCCGTCGAAGTCAATGCTAGATGGGGCCAGGATTTCATCCCTGGCATAAATATTATTATATTATAAAACTGGACATTTCCCATGTACTATTTATTTTCCTACTCAAAAGTTTTCTTCATAATTAGAGTGACTTCAATATAAGTATTAAATAAATAAACAAATAAGTAATATATACTCATTCATAAGCCGAATATTTTTGGTAAAAAAGTGACACATCAAAGAGCGGGGGTCGGCTTATAAATGGTTCTACACCAAAATTTGATGACTTTAAACTCTATGGAATCATTGAATTGAATATCTAATACATTGTCATTTTGTTTACCTGGAGTGTCTGCAGGCATGGAGCCCCTCAGCTCCCTGTGGCCACGGTTCACTGTTCCCAGCGCTTTCCGCAGCTCCCATTGGCTGGGAACGGTGAACCACAGCCACAAGGAGATGAGGAGCTCCATGCCTGCAGACGCTCCAGGTAAATAAAATGTCCCAACCCGCCAGCGGCTTACCCTGACAGTCCGGGAGCCAAAATTTTCCGACCCATTTATTGATGTCAAAACTGCAACCTTTTAAAATTGCAAAGGCTTTGTTTACTGGACTAGATTGGCTTGAAAGGAATACTAAAAGGGCAGTGCTGCAGATCTGCATGACATTTGACCCATACATTTCACAAAATGCTATGCCTTACAAGCCAATCAGAAATATACAATGAACGATCGTACTATAGCACTGGTGCCAGTCCGCTACTGTGTAATTTGATCTCTTCATGCATTTCTACCAATGGACCTCATAAGTCTTGAGCCAATATGAAAATATCATGTGCAGAATCAATGGAATCTCTAATTAAATTGAAATAGCCTGTTATCCCCACAGACATGCCAATCTACAGGGCTGCTTTGAAATAAATAAAGAACAATAATAATTTGACAGCGATAAAGCAGGTGACATTCCTATATAAAGTCCTACAAAATCTATAATTACAATAATAATAATAATCTATTTTCATACTAGTATTTAAAATGAACAACGGTGAAATCAAAAGAAAAAGGTCTGCTTATCACACAGCGTTCAAACTTAAAGTTGTTGAATATGCAGAAGCAAACAATAATTGCGCTGCTGCTCGTGAATTCTGTATCAATGAGAAGCAAGTAAGAGAATGGCGAAAAAATAAAACACTAAAAGACATGCCAAGAAGCAAGAAAAAATGTCCAACGAGGTGTGTTTCATTTCCTGAGCTGGAGAAAGATCTCAATAATTGGGTGGTTGAATGTCGACAAAATGGGTACATTGTCACTAGAACTGGAATTCGTCTGCATGCTCTGCAAATGTCGAAAGACAACAAATACAAGTCAGTAAAGCCATCAATGTTTGTTGCATCAGCAGGTTGGTGTACTTGCTTCATGAATCATCATGGTCTCTGTCTTCATCAGCGAACAAAGCTGCCGAGAGATCTGGAAGAAAAAATTGAATCTTTCCAAAGGTCTATTATAAAAAATTGAAAGGAATATGCATTTGAACTGTCACAAATAGGAAATATGGACGAAATACCAATGACATTCGATCTCTCAAGCAACAGAACGGTAACTGGTGTTGGTGAAAAAACAGTTTTAATTAAAACCATTGGCCATGAAAAAATCAATTTTATGGTGGTTTTATCATGTTTGGCAAATGGATCAAAGCTCCCTCCTGTTGTTATTTTTAAAAGAAAAACCTTGCCTAAAAACATGAAATTTCCTGCTGGTGTCATCATACGTGCACACAAAAAGGGATGGATGGATGAAAGTGGGACTATTGAATGGCTGGAAAAAGCGTGGAATAAGAGACCAGGAGCACTTTTCAAGAAACCTGCTATGCTCGTTTGGGACATATTCAGGGCACACAAGACGGATGAGGTGGAAAATGTAGCCAAAAATATGAAAACTACTTTGGCTGTAATACCTGGAGGCTTAACTTCAGTTCTACAACTGCTTGATGTCTGCCTGAACAACCCCTTTAAAGACAGGCTACGCACAATGTGGTCTGAATGGATGTGCTCAGGCATGGCGAAGTTGACAAAAGGCGGGAATCTTATGAGGCCCAAAATCAATCTGGTCGTCCTCGGAAATGATAGAAAAATCATTTAGGAAATGCTGTATCAGCAATGCACTCGCCGGGTCAGAAGATGATGCCATATTTGATGTTGACACAACAGAGGCTGATGATGAGAAGGAATTTGAGTCTGAAGACGACACTGCTGACATCTATGATGACAATGCAGGTGCAGCTGTGACTGAAGCCGAGTTTAATGAACTGTTTGGTGAATCAGAGACTGATTCAGACTTCGAAGGATTTTAAGATTTTTTAAAGTCTCATATTGTTCTAAGTTACTTGTTTTAAATATCCATTTACTGGTTTTAAATATTGACTGTAATTTTGAAGGTGAATACATATTTGTGCAGTTATTATTATAACAACAACAGGTTTTTCATTAGACTACATTTAAAATAATTCTAGCAAAACTTTTGAGTGTTTCTTGTGACGCCAGCTTTTAAAATATAGCAGGGGTTGGAAAACTTTGGCTCCCGGCCCGTCAGGGTAAGCCGCTGGGGGGTCGGGACACTTTCCACAGCTCCCATTGGCTGGGAATGGTAAACTGGAAGCTGAGGGGCTCCATTCCTGTGAATGCTCCAGGTAAACAAAATGTCCAGGCCCGCTAGCGGCTTACCCTAATGGGCCAGGAGCCAAAGTTTGCCAACTCCTGGAATATAGGGTCGGCTTATGAAAGGGTCATACAGTTTTTCCTATTTTTACTTATCCATCTTGGGGGGTCGGCTTATAAATGAACAGGCTAATGAATAAGTATATACGGTAATCTGATTATTGCACATAAAAGACTTGAACCTGAAAAACTGTACATTCAAACACATTGCACCACAGAGTCCTAGGCAAAGCCAGAAGGAACCACTGTGCTTATCTCTGACCTCCTCTGTAACACAGGCCATAAGACTTTCCTGAATTAATTCCTCTTTGAATACAAGTATATCTTTTTACTAGGGCTGTCGATTAATCACAGATAACTCACACGATTAACTGAAAAAATGTAATTGCGATTAAAAAAATAAATTGCTATTAACCGCACTGTCAAACAATAGAATACCAATTGAAATTTATTAAATATTTTGGATGTTTTTCTACATTTTCAAATATATTGATTTCTATTACAACACAGAATACAAAATGTACAGTGCTCACTTTATGTTATTTTTATTACAAATATTTGCACTATAAAAATTATAAAAGAAATAGTATTTTCAATTCACCCGTACAAGTACTGTAGTGCAATCTCTTTATCATGAAAGTGTAACTTACAAATGTAGATTTTTTTGTTACATAACTGCACTCAAAAACAAAACAATGTAAAACTTTAGAGCCTACAAGTCCACTCAGTCCTACTTCTTGTTCAGCCAATCGCTAGGACAAATAAGTTTGTTTACATTTACGGGAGATACTGTTGCCTGCTTCTTATTTACCATGTCACCTGAAAGTGAGAACAGGCATTTCCATAGCACTTTTGTAGCCAGCGTTGCAAGGTATTTACGTGCCAGATATGCTAAACATTCATATGCCCTTTCATGCTTTGGCCACTATTCCAAAGGACATGCTTCCATGCTGATGATGCTCATTAAAAAATAATGTGTTAATTAAATTTGTGGCTGAACTCCTTGGGGGAGAACTGTATGTCTCCTGTTCTGTTTAACCAGCATTCTGCCATATATTTCATATTATAGCGGTCTCAGATTATGACCCAGCACATGTTCGTTTTAAGAACACTTTCACAGCAGATTTGACAAAAAGCAAAGAAGACACCAATGTGAGATATCTAAAAATAGCTACAGCACTCGACCCAAAGTTTAAGAATCTAAAGTGCCTTCCAAAATCTGAGAGGGATGAGGTGTGCAGCATGCTTTCAGAAGTCTTAAAAGAGCAAAACTCAGATGCGGAAACTACAGAACCCGAACCACCAAAAAAGAAAATCAACCTTCTGCAGGTGGCATCTGACTCTCATGATGAAAATGAACATGCATTTGTCCGCTTTGCTTTGGATCGTTATCAAGCAGAACCCATCATCAACATGGACGCATGTACTATGGAATGGTGGTTGAAGATGAAGGGACATATGAATCTTTAGTGCATCTGGCATGTAAATATCTTGTGACGCCAGTTACAACAGTGCTATGCGAACGCCTGTTCTCACTTTCAGGTGACACTGTAAACAAGAAGCGGGCAGCATTATCTCCTGCAAATTGTAACCAAACTTGTTTGTCTGAGCGACTGGCTGAAGTAGGACTGTGTGGACTTGTAAGCTCTAAAGTTTTACATTGTTTTATTTTTGAATGCAGTTATTTTTTGTACATAATTCTACATTTGTAAGTTCAACTTTCATGATAAAGAGATTGCACTACAGTACTTGTATTAGGTGAATTGAAAAATTCTATTTATTTTGGTTTTTTTTACAGTGCAAATACTTGTAATCAAAAATAAATATAAAGTGAGCACTGTACACTTTATATTTTGTGTTATAATCGAAATCAATATATTTGAAAATGTAGAAAACATTAAAAATATTTAAATAAATGGTATTCTATTATTGTTTAACAGCGCAATTAATCGTGATTAATTTTTTAAATCACTTGACAGCCCTACTTTCACACAAAACATCCAATCTTGATTTAAAAATTGCCAGCGGTGGAGAATCCACGATAGTCTTTGTGGTCATGTGTCCAATAGTTAATCACTGTTAAAAATGTGCACCTTATTTTTAGTCTTAATGTCTAGTTTCAGCTTCTGGCTAATGGATCTTCTTATATCTGTGTCTGCTAGGCTGAAGAGCTCATTATCAAGTTTGTATTCTCTAGGTAGGTATTTATAAACTGTATTCAAGTCACCTCTTAGATTTCTCGATGTTAAACTAAATAGATTGAGCTCCCTAAGTCAATCACTCTAAGACCTCTTTTCCAATCTATTAATCATTCTTGCAACTCTTCTCTGAATCTTTTCCAGTTTATCAACATCCTCTTTGAAATGTGGACACCAGACTGGACACAGTATTCAAGTATTGGTCATACCAGTGCTAGATACAGAAGTAACGTACCCTACTTCATATTCCCCTGTTTATACATCCAAGGAATGTCTTAGCCTTTTTAACTACCACACCATAGTAGGAAGTCACATGCAGTTGAGTATCCACAATGACTCCCGAGTCTTTTTCAGAGTCACTGTTTCCCAGGATAGAGTCCCCATCCTGTAAGTATGGCCTGCAGTCTTTATTCCTAGAGGTATGACTTTATATTTACATTAAAATGCATATTTTTCTTGTGTTTAGCTTACCAGTTGATCCAGATTGCTCTCTGTCAGTGATCTGTCTTCACTATTTACCACTCCCCAATCTTTGTGTCATCTTCAAAACATTATCAGTGACAACTTACCACTCTCCAACGTGAGAGCTCACCATTCATGCCTAGCCTTTGTTTCTTATCTTTCAATCAGTTATTGATCAATGACAGGGCCTTCTCTCTGATACCAGGACTGCTTTGTTCGCTTCAAAACCTTTGGTGAGGAAACTTGTCAAAGGCTTCTGAAATTCCAAGTTCAAGTACATTATATTAATTTCTCCATGTTTGTTGACTCCCTCAAAGAATTCTAATAGATCGGTGAGGCATGATTTCCTTTTACAAAAGCCATGTTGACTCTTTTCCAAGATATCATGTTCATATATGTGTCTGATAATTCTATTCTTTACTATAATTTCAACCAATTTTCCTGGTACTGAAGTAAGGCTTACTGACATGTAATCAGGGCCGAGACAACCCATTAGGCAACCTAGGCGGTTGCCTAGGGCGCTACAATTTGGGGGGCGGCGATCGCGGCGGTATTTCGGCGGCGGGACCTTCCGCCGCCTCTGTGGGGGGCGGCATTTCGGGGCGGGAACTTCCACCACCTAGCGCGGCAGAAAAGCTGGTGGCGCTCCTGCCTGTAATTCCAGGATCACTTTTTAAAAAAATCTGTGTTACCTTTACTACCTTCCAGGAATCTGGTAAGGAGGCTGATTTAAGCAATAGTTTACATACCACAAGTAGCAGTTCTGCAATTTCATATTTGATTTCCTTCAGAACTCTTGGGTGAATATTGTTTGGTCCTGGTTACTTATATTTTAATATATCAATTAGTTTCCCGACCTCCTCATGACACCTCAATCTCAGATTTATCAGCAAAAAAGAATGGCTCAGATGTGGGTATTCCCCCCCCCACCCCCGCCCGACATCCTCCGCAGTGAAGGCCAATGCAAAACAATTAGTTAGCTTCTCCACAATGGACAAAGATTGTTTGTAAGGCTTCCTGTTTCTGATGAACTTCAAAAAAATGTTACTGTTAGTTTCCGTTCTGCTCTTAAATACTTTCTTGGCCTGTCTTACTATACTTTTACACTTGACTTGTCAGAGTTTATGCTCCTTTTTATTTTCCTCACTAGGATTTTATTTCAATTTTAAAGGATGCCATTTTGCCTCTAGCTGCCTTTTTTACTCTGCTATTTAGCCATGGTGGCATTTGTACTGCTTTTTTTTTTTTAATTTACAGTATGCATTGTGTTTGAGCCTCTGTTATGGTGTTTTTAAGTAGTTTCCAGGCAGTTTGCAGGCATTTTACCCTTTTGATTATTCATTTACATTTCTGTTTAACTAGCCTCCTCATTTTTGTGCAATTCCCCTTTTGGAAGTTAAATGCTAACGTGGTGGGTTTCTTTGACATTTTTCCCACATAGGGATATTAAATGTAAATATATTATGGTTACTATTACCAAATGATTTAGTTGTATTCACCTCTTGGACCAGATCCTGTTCTCCACCTAGGACTAAATCAAGAATTGTCTCTCCCCCTATGGGCTCCAGGACAAGGTTCTACAAGAAACAGTTATTTATGGTGTCTAGATATTTTATCTCTGCACCCCTTCCTGATGTGACGTATACCCAGTCAATCTGAGGATAGTTGAAATCCCCCATTTCTGAATTTTCTGCCTCCTTAGCCTCTCTAATCTCCCTGAGCATTTCACAGTCCCCATCACCATCCTGATCAGGTGGTATACAGTATAATCCTACTGATATACTCTTAATGTTCAAGCATGGAATTTCTATCCATAGAAATTCTATGGTACAGTCTGATTCATTTAAGATTTGTACTTTATTTGACTCTGTACTTCTATGGTACAGTCTGATTCATTTAAGATTTGTACTTTATTGGACTCCTTTCACATATAGTGCCACTCCCCCAGCAACATGATTTACTGTGTCATTGCTATATATTTTATACCCTGGTATTACCATGGCCCATTGATTATTCTCATTCCACCAAGTTTCCACAATGCCTATTATATCAGTATCCTCATTTAATGCCAGGAACTACAGCTCACCCGTCTCAGTATTTGGATTTCTAGCATTTGTATATAAGCGCTTGCACATTTTGTCAATATTCATTTGCTTGCCTTCATGTGTGCTTACATTTGACGGTTTTTCATCAGCTCCTACATGTACTTTACCAACAACTTTCCTGTTGTCTTTACTAGGATTTAGAGTTCCTCCATTAATAAATTGATCCCTAAGGGATGTCTCTGCCCGACCTGTTAGCTTTCCCCCAGTCTTTAGTTTAAAAACATCCTCTACAAGCTTTTAAATGTTATATGCCAGCAGTCTGTTTTGGTTTAGGTGGAGCCCATCCTTTCTGTATAGGCTCCTCATTCCCAAAATGTTCACCAGTTCCTAATAAACTTAAACCCTTCCCCCATGCCGTCATCTCATCCACGCATTGAGACCCCACAGTGTCTTTCTGGCTCTGTGCTTGGAGCTGGAAGCATTTCAGAGAATGCTACCATGGAGGTCCTGGACTTTATTCTTTTATCTAGCAGTCTATATTTGGCTGCCAGGACCTCTCTTCTATCTTTCCTTATGACATTGGTACCTACATGTACCATGACTAGACCCCACTATAAACACACCTAGCACAGTTTCAGGTTAACTGCACCTATATACCCCCTCTATGGGCTCTCAAGGGCATCTACTTAAAGATTATTGACTCCGTGTCTTGGGCAGAAACCCACCTTTCACTCCCTCCTGACTCGGGGTTTTAAAGCTGCACAGTTCCCTGATTTGTACAGTGATATCCCCAGCAACCCAGACTGCCCCAAAAGCAGCCCCTTCACTTTGCTTTCTCTCTGAGGGCAATGAACAATTTCAGACAGCTCTTTCTAAGCAAGCACATTTAATTTTAAGGTAAACACATTACAGAAAAAACATCTTAAAACAATAAAAGAAACCTACATGCAAGCTAAAAAGCTTATAAGAGGTCATCCCCCAACTCCAGCCTGGGGCTCAGTCCTTCAAAACCCACAGCTGGGTTCCCCCCAATGGTTACAAGTTAATATTAATCTTAGATCCAGAACCAGAACCTGGTCTCCAACCGGGCAGACCAGTTGTTCCTTTATACAGGTTGAGCCTTTGATTTTTGCCTTTTGTAATAGATAATCAGCAGGCAATGACTCCTCTCCTGTGGGCTTGTCTGCAAAAGGCTGATTTTGGGGGGAAATCACATTATTTTTTCCCTAGGGATTCTCCAGGAAATCCATGTCTCATTTATTGTCCCAAAAGTCCATACTTGTCTGCCACTTTTGCAATATAGTTTTTTGAGCTCCCAGGTGTTGTATCTATCTCATCTCCCCCTTAGAGAGGTTGCGTACAATCCCAGCCCACAATAATACATCAACTTAATAAAACAAGGTCTTTCGAGGATATTACAGGAAATTGCCATAGCTGCCACAACTCCCACTCAGTACGATTCCCTATTTATAATTACATTTTGAGACCTATCATTTAACCAGTTTTTAATCCATTTTATGTGTGCTATGTATCATTCTACTTTTTTAATAAAAATGTTGTGTGGTACCCAGTCAAATGCCTTGCAGAAGCCATACACCAGCAATATTTGATGATCCTTTTGAAAATGAAATTCTAAATATCTTATTGTAACACACTGCAAAAAATGCTTCCTTAGAAGCGAGAGGCTTTTAAAACTGAGTTACATATTAATCCAAAAGGAATGAGTCTCACTTGAAATGAGTGTGACTTTGACAGCTCTGAGTTTCTTTTTCGGAATTCCCTGCTATGTCAAAAACAACAAACCCAGCAGCACTTATTCCCTGCATGTGAAGTCTGTCTAGATTCTGTCAGATCTACTCATACATTTGATTGTTTACATTGTAGCTAGTCCCAAAAGTCTGTTTTAGAGGCTTCTGATTACCACTATAAATTTCAAATGTGAATCTTCTTTTTCCCCTCTTTTCCATTTCCTCTTTACCTGTCCTCAATCAGACTTCTTTACTTGTTGCAATAAAATACTTTGTCTTCACAAACATTTTATATTGCTAATTATTTTTACTGCCTATTCCTGTATCCCATTTTATTCATCCAGCATACTATCCCAGCCCATGGTGGTGTTTGCCTTACATAAAAGAGATATGTAACTCAGGTCAGGACCAGACCAAACCAAACTGCCTAATATAAAGAGTGGAAGTATTGCAGCTGCCATCATTAGCAGAAAGAGATTAAGTGATGGAAGGTTGGAAGATTTTTTTTTTCACCTTGGTTCAGGAAAGATCCTTTTTCAGGAAGGCAATTAAGTATGAATTCCAAGTGCTTTCCTGAATTAGGCCCTTATACCCTCAAATTCCAGAATGAGAAAAGGTGATTCCCCCAGCTCCTAACAGTTTTTATTGACACCACATCTTTCTGCTCATGAAGAAAGTCATGTGAGCCTATCTAGTGAGGTCCTATAGGGACAAAGAGAACTTGTATTTCTAATTCACTGAGAACAGCACAGAGATCAAAGGGCCTGCTTCCTTCCATACAAACCTATATCTTCACTCTCATGCTGCTCAGATCCTCTACCAGGTGAGTTTGCATGGCTGCTAAATGCATGCCACCCTCTACTGTGGTTACCGCTCTAAAATGGCATTCCCAACATCTCTGTGTGCAAGTGAACACAAATCTTCTCACTGGTCTGTTTCATTATAGATATCTTGTTATTCAGAAATTTTTACATGAATTATAGGTGCTTGGAATTATTAGACTCTTTCATGATGCTGGCCAAGCTTTTATTGTTGCAGTAAGGGTGTGTATGTGTGTGTGTTAAAACTTGCATTTCCTATGAACAATGGACAATAAGCAGTATAGGCATTTAAGGAACTAATCTTCCCTGACCAACCCAATTGCTTGTGGTGTTGTTGTTGAAGGCAGGGGGTTGGACTCGATGACCTTTCGAGGTCCCTTCCAGCTCTATGAAAGGTCTATGAAATAGGTAATAGGTAATAGGTATAATATTAATGGATGAAAGGCTCCTGATAGATGCAATAGATTTGAGTTTTAATAAAGTAATTGATACAGCATCTCACCAAATTGTACTCCCAAAATGAATTCAAAGTGCCTTGGATATGAGCACTGTCACATAGACTAAAAATTGTCTGAAGGATCATAAACGTCCAATGATAGATGGCAATGTATGGAACTAGAGAGAGGGTGGGAGGGAGGTCCCATCCTGTTTACATTGGTGATATGCAAGAAGGGGTTAACAACCTGATAAAGTAGCTCATAGATAGTACTAAAGTGAGAGACATTGCAAACACCCGTGGGGAAGAAGAAATTGTAGAAAGAGACCTAGGGTGAGATTTTCAAAAAAGCCTAAAAGAAAGTTAATGGCACTTCTGCCTCTAAATCATATAGACTCTGAAAATCCCACCATCAGACTGGTTAGCAATGTGTGCCTATAGAAAATTGCATGTTAAAATATCTGGGGGGATATAATCTAAAACACCTATATTCTACAGTGAGGGCAACAGTAATGCTGAAGGAATCCTAGCAGAATCATTGATTATAAGGCCAGAAGGGACCACTGTCCTCATCTAGTCGGACCTCCTGTATGGCACAGGCTATAGGACTTCCTTAAATTAATTCCTGTATAAACTACAGCATCTCATTTAGAAAAACGTCCAAGATTTCTGGTGATGGAGAATCTAGCACAACACATGGTAAATTGTCCCAGTGGTTAATTACATCAATATCATCATGGAAACTCCCAAAGGAATATAGCCTCCTTGTAGAGGAGGAGGGAGGGATAGCTTAGTGGTTTGAGCATTGGCCTGCTAAACCCAGGGTTGTGAGTTCAATCCTTGAGGGGGCCACTTAGACTCTGGGGCAAAATCAGTACTTGGTCCTGCTAGTGAAGGCAGAGGGCTGGACTTGATGACTTTTCAAGGTCCCTTCCAGTTCTAGGAGATAGGATATCTCCATTAGATCAGGGGTTCTCAAGCTTTTTCCATCTGAGGCCCCCTCAACATGCTATAAAAACTCCATTGCCCAGCTGTGCCACAAGAACTGTTTTTCTGAATATAAAAGCCAGGGCCGGCATTAAGGGATAGCAAGCAGGGCAATTGCCTGGGGCCTCATGTCACGGGGCCTCTGCAAAACTATATTGCTCAGGCTTCGGCTTCAGCTGTGGCGGGGCTCAGGCTTCAACCCCATGCAGTGGGGCTTCCACTTTCTACCCTGGGCCCCAGCGAGTTTAATGCTGGCCCCGCTTGACGGCCCTCCGGAAACTGGCTCGCAGCCCCCGAAGGGGCCTCGGACCCCTGGTTGATAACCACTGTTGTAGATCAAGTGCCACCTGTATTGATCTCAAGCAACATTCAGGATATCAGAATGAACCTTCTACAAGATTTCATTGGCCATTTTCACCTCAGCAGCAGAGAAACTCATGGCCATTTAAGCTACAAGGACAACTGACCAGATTATTGCAGGTGGTTGGCCTCAGCATGACACTCTCATGATGTGAACATACTGACCACAAAGGGTTAATGTTTAGTTACACTCACTGTTAAAAATGTTTGTCTTATTTCCAGTGTGAATTTGGCTAGCTTCAGCTTTCGGAAGTTGCAGTGGGAAGCAAGTTAAATGTGAATTTACAGTGCAATATAGTAACCCAGTATTGCATTGGCCTTTTCCTATTTATTGGATGCTGCAGTATCACTGTTGTATTTTGAGGTGGGCCTAACTGAACACTGACAAACAGCTTCACTGGCTGATGCATTTATTCAAATTCTGAACTGCGTGGGTCCTGTCACATTCCCATGAATGTTTGTGCATAATAGGGAATAACAAAGATACTGACAAATTGGAGCAAATTCTGAGAGGAACAAAAATGATCAGGGAATTGGAAAGATAGACTTCTGTAGAAGGTTTGAAATAGCTAGATGTGTATGGAAAAGTGATGATATGGAATGAATGAGGCATGATTAATGTCTACAAATTGAAAGTGTGCAAACACTAAGAAGGAAGAGGAATTATTTAGGGTGCAACCAAATGTTATAACTCTGAAAAGTGTGATATAATTAGAAGAGGAAAACTTAAGTGAATATCATGGAGATTTTCAGCTCGAAAAAGAAACGACTAAGGGGGGATATGATAGAGGTCTATAAAATCATGGCTGGTGTGGAGAAAGTAAATAAGGAAGTGTTATTTACTCATTCTCATAACACAAGAACTGGGGTCACCAAGTGAAATTAATAGGCAGCAGGTTTAAAACAAACAAAAGGAAGTATTTTTTCACACAATGCACAGTCAGTCTGTGTAACTCGTTGCCAGAGGATGTTGTGAAGGCCAAGACTATAACAGGGTTAAAAAAAGAACTAGATACGTTCCTGGAGGATAGGTCCATCAATGGCTATTAGTCAGGATAGGCAGGGATGGTGTCCCTAGCCTCTGTTTGCCAGAAGCTGGGAATGAGCGACAGGGGATGGATCACTTGATGATTACCTGTTCTGTTCATTCCCTCTGGGGCACCTGGCATTGGCCACTGTCGGAAGACAGGATACTGGGCTAGATGGACCTTTGGTCTGACCCAGTATGGCTGCTCTTATGTTTTTATGAGAATGCTGAATTCTATTAGGCTATGAAATAGGCACCACAAGGAAGTGGGAGAAGCACATCAAACCTGTCCATTGTTCTCTATACTGACTTCCCATACAACACTGAGTCAAGTTCAAGGTCTCAGTCCTTATCCTCAAGGCACTCAATGGCCTGGGCCCAGCATATCTAAAAAATTGTCTAAAGCTTCAAGACAAATGTTGTGATCAACAGGCACAATGAAACTTTCCACCACAAGAGATAAGATAGTCTGTGCAAGTGTCAAAGCTTTTTGGGGGGCCCAGTCCAAGACTGAGGGATGATTTCCCACAAGAACTAAGCACCATCACAAATGTTGCCACCTTCTGATTTAAGTGCAAAGTGCACTTCTTGGGGCTTGCCTTCTCTAATATAAACACGTATACAGGGGTACATTTTTTTAAAAAAAACTACCAAAATAAAATATTCCACTGCTCACACAATTCTCCCTTTGGGAAGAGGATGAGAGAGTAAATGAACCTGATGTATTAAATGTTAGTCACATCTCTTAATGCACTACTGAAAGGCATTCAGATACTATGGAGATGAGGGTGATATAAGAACCTATATAGAATAGAACCGATCTTTGACTGGGACATTATAAAATTAGTATGGACAAAACACTTGCAAATGTATGATAGAAAACAATTTTGTGCTGGTGGAAGGATAGTCTAAATGACCTAATCAGTCTTTTCCAGCTCTTTGGTTCTGATTTTGTATTCACAGGTAGCTTTTGAGTAGCTATGAGGTCTGCTTAACATTAATGATTCGTTTTTAGCCTCTCTTAATACCAAGTTGCTAATAGTCTGCACTTCAGTGAATAATACACTTAACTCAATTTCACTCACTCACTGTGATGTAAGTGCCTGATAAAATATCATCTCCTTCCTTGGTAGTGTTTGACATTTCAGTTTTACTAAGCTTACCCTACAAGTATAAAGTAATTTAAAGAAAAATTTTCTTCCTAAGAAGAGCTGTCTCCTAAAGAGAAAGCCACTTATATGGCAGTGACAAAGCTACCCATCAATAGCTCAGTGATTTGAGCATTGACCTGTTAAAGCCAGGATTGGGAGTTCAATCCTTGAGTGGGCCATTTAGGGAGCTGGGGCAAAAATCTATCTGGGGATTGGTCCTGCTTTGAGCAGGGGGTTGGACTAGATGACCTCCTGAGGTCCCTTCCAACCCTCATATTCTATGATACCACAGATTCACAAAAGAAAGAAAAAAGGCACATTTTAAATGTGATCATATCTACTTACATTACATAATTCTCAAAAGTACACTGCATTTTCACAGTAAACGCCAATTAACACCATAGGAGTTTTGCAAGTATAGAATCATAGAATCATAGACTATCAGGGTTGCAAGGGACCTCAGGAGGTCATCTAGTCCAACCCCCTGCACAAAGCAGAACCAGTCCCCAACTAAATCATCCTGTGCACTGATTCAGAAGCTCTGAAACTTCCACCATATACAGAATGTTAGAAAAGTGACTTGCTTGCTACAGATGAATGAACTAAATCAATTAACTTACTGTGTTAGGGAATAGGTTAGAAGTAAGCTACTGTTATAGTATGAGTTTTTTATAAACATCCCAGTACTTTATACATACTTGTAAGTATTCAAATATAAAACTTATAGTCATATTACAGATGGACTGTACTGATTATTTATATAAAACTCCAAAAGCAAGGATCAAAACCATCAAAAATATCTTTCTCTCTCAAATGCCAGCATGCTCACTCCATTCTACTATGTAGCTACACTGGGCCAGATTCTCAGGGGTGAAAATTTACTTCACTTATTTGAGGATCTGGCCCATAAAATCCATATTTTGACTTCCACTTTTTCAATAGATAGTTTTTCAAAATAAAATTAATTTGTGCCTGTTTTCTTAGAAGTGCCAATTTTTCAAACATCTATAGGAAGCATCATGATTTTCTAGATTTCCAGCACTGAGTGCTAGCATATATTAGGTTAGATCTGAGCCAGAAAACTAACATATTGTCAAATGTATGGCCTGAATCTGCATTTTATAACTATTTTAGTTTAAAGTGAGTCAGCAGACAAAACAGGAGCTGTATTGCTAGTAACACTTTTCAGGCCAAAGAAATAGAAGGAAAAAACGAAAACATATTTTGAATGGAGCTGGGCACATTTTCTGGCAAATAGTAAATTCACTGGACAAATGCATTTTTGTGGGGCACAAAAATTATTTGAGAATTTGGCTCAAATTCAAGCAATAGTTTTGAGGTGGTGGAGCGGAAAATGCAAAATAAATAAATAAACCTGAAGCAAAGCTATTTTTGAACTAAACTTTTTTTTTTAGTTTTTAGTTTTTCAGTTCAGCCATCAAACTGAAAAATCATTAATTCACTCAACTCTAATTCTGAACCTAATCTGATCCTTATTTGCCAAAATACTGTAGGGCGTAGCTGTAATGGTTATGTAAGGATGTGATCTCCAGAGATTAAAGGTCATCTTCCATTTTGAAAGGTGGAGTTCTGGACTGCAGGAGATAGATCAGACTATGGCTGACACTGGGCTCTCATTTCTCTGTTATGTAATGTTTAAATAAAAAATAATTCAGTTGTTACATACAAACTCCCTGTGCCTTAAGAAAGACACCACACATACATAAGCAAATGTTCAAGTCGTTTGTTGAACTGGGGCCTTAATTAGCAAATATATCGAGAGAATTAGATGGAGATTATTGTTCCCATTAGCATAATGGGACATCTCTCACTTTTTTCTATATTGTTCATTCACTCTCATACCCATTTCATTTTAAAGCTCTTTGAGGCAAGGATAAGTGTCTAGTAAATCAAATAATAGGCCGAATTTTCAAAATGTGTGATTTGGATGTATACTAAAGTCCTGATTCAAAGGCCATTGAAATCTTTGGATCAGGCCCTTATACTGTACACAAGGTATGAATCAGAGGCTCCCTAAAAGCATCAGAATTTGTGCATCTCTGAAATCTGTCTGTAAATACTTAAGGTGCTAATTTTGCTATAGGCTTATAAAGTCTTTTTCTCCTTGACTGCACTCATTCTCAAAAAAAAAAAAAAAAAAAATCCGACGGAATCAATAAAAATATTGGCTGCTTTCAGGATAACTTTTGTGATGACCGTTGAACAGAAACAATGAGTGCGTGAGCATAAAGCAGTTTGTTCAAAAGATATTTGAGTCTCTGCCAAACAGCTCTCTACAGCTGTATTGTACATTTGGGATTGATTGAGCTCAGGCTGTGGGATTCTCTGTGGACTGTCCACAAGCTGGTAAGGGACTTTCAGGGGACAATTTGTTCTGCGCTAATGTTTAACACAGAAAATTGAGCCAAAACATGGCAAGAACAACAGAAAAAGCAAAACATTTTGTTTAAAACTTGGCTTATTCTTATCTCCCTGCTCTGATCTCTCAAAATAGCAATGGTGCTACATTTGCCTGCCATGTTCTTTTTTAATCTTCTTTATGGAAGCAGTACAAGTTTCATCACCTTATTTTAAGGACACTCTAATTGCTGCAAGCCTAAGAGTAGCAGTGTAGTTACCAGGAGTTATATTTAAATTCTGTTTGCGAAATCCAAAACTTTTGTGAGTATTTTATCAGCAGACCAATTTATTTACAATAAAAATTGACAAAGGACCAGATTCTCTGGTCTGTTGAGTGTAAATATGACATAGCAAACAAGTGGATGGCTTCCAGGGAGTTGGGTATAATGTCTCTTGGGCTCCCTGCCTGACACTTGACTTCAGCACAAGCTAGAGCAGTCTAGGGTCTGCTCTAACATGCTCCAGCTAGCAACAATCTCAAAGAACCATCCTCTGGTTGAGCATAGCTGTGTGTAACCCATCCTTGCCACTCCTCCTGCCCATCATGATAACATCCCACATGCCCCTTCTCATATCCAACATGCACTTTTTTGTCCAGGGTTGTGAGGAGGGTGGTATAGAAATCAGTGATGCTGGCTCTGCACTCACTGGGCCAGTCTCTTCTCTTTCTGTACAACCTGAATAGTGTAAGGGAGCACAGTAGGGAAGAAAATCTGGCCCAAAGATTTGGATACTTGTACTATATAGATCTTACTTGGCCAAAGTTTCTTTAATTTGTTTATTTAATTGAAAACTAATGAGATTGGAGAGGGAAAATTGCTAGCCACAGATTAAAGAAACAGAAAGGGAGCTCCAAATATGGGACCATTTCTGTGTTTCCTGTAACTGAGGCCTAGTTTACACCAGCGCTGTAAAGCGATGTAAGTTACGCCAGTTAAGTTACATAACTTAAGTTGAGATAACTTACATCAACTTAAAGAATGTCTACACCATGATATATCAATGGGAGATGCTCTCCCGTCAACATAGCTTCCTCCTATTGTTGAGGTGGTTTAATTAAGTCAACGGGAAAGTACTCTCCCGTTAACTTATTGTGTCTTCACAAGACCCACTAAATCGATGCCGCTGCATCGATCACACAGATTTAGTGTGTAGTGTAGACAAGGCCCTAGTAATATTTATCATAATCTTCATGCCTCTGCTTCAAATAGGGCAAAGAGAAAAGGATTCCGTGCAAACCGATTGAACCTGTGGTCCCATAAAGAGCTATGTCAACTTGGCGAAATATCTCTAGTAAGCAGAGCTAGTTTAAAAGATGAGGGTTTGTCAGTATCTAAATTATCTTTTCTTCAACACTCATTTAACAAAGTCTAGTGCTAATTATGTCAGTGATAATAGCCACTTTTCACTTCCATCATCTCAATTCTCCCAATCCATGGTGATTAACATGCCCATTAATAACTTTATTATTACTTGTTTATTTGTGATAAGTTCATTGCAAAAAGGAAATCCCACACAAGCTGTGAATGAAATAGATGACAGTTAACATATAATACATTAAAAAATACTATAAGAAAGCTGAACAATTAATCAGCACCATGTTTTATAGTAACACGTGTATGCACCAATGCATTGCTTCCAGCAATACAACAGCTGTTCTTTTATGCGTTTTTAACATCTTCAAGTAATTCTTCTTTCATGATAAATTACAGCACATTCGGCCTGCCTGGGTAACATTATGCATTAATGCAACTACCCAGAATTAAACAAGGTCAGCAAAATACCTCATGGTTCGGCCAATCGCGTCTCCCACTGGCCACAGTACACTGCTCCAGGCCAATGGTGGCTGCAGGAAGGGCGGCCAGCATGTCCCTCGGCCCGTGCCGCTTCCTGCAGCCCCAATTGGCTTGGAGCGGTGAACTGCGGCAGGTAAACAAACCAGTCCAGCCCGCCAGGGGCTTTCCCTGAACAAGCGGTGGCCCTAGTTTGAGAACCACCGCTATACACTGAAATGTAAGTGCAACATTTATATTCCAATTGTTTTATTTTATAATTATACGGTAAAAATGAGACAATAAGCAATTTTTCAGTAATAGTGTGCTATGCCACTTTTGTATTTTTATGCCTGATTTTGTAAGCAAGAAGATTTTAAGTGAGGTGAAACTTGGGGGGTACTCAAGTCAAATCAGACTCCTGAAAGAGGTACAGTAGTCTGGAAAGGTTAAGAACCACTGTTCTAGAGCAGTGGGCAGGGCCGGCTCTAGGCACAGCAAAACAAGCAGGTGCTTGGGGGGCAGCACATTTGCAGGGGGCAGCATTCGGGCCATCCTCTTTTTTTTTTTTTTTTTTTTTTTTACTCACTTCCTCCCCTCTCACAACCCTGAAGAAGCAGAGCCACGGAGCAGCTGGGGATACAGCATGGGAGCTGAGAACCCATGGGACTCTGGGAACTGTAGTTCCTTGCCTAGCTCCCTGCCTATAGAGCCAGCCCTGGAGCAGGGAAAGAACTACATTTCCCAGCAATCCCTTGGCAGCTGTCAACAGGAAAGGGAGGGGTAGGGAGTGAAGTAGCTGAGCCATGCTGAAGCTTGCTGTGAGTTGAAAGGGGTGGCACTGTGAATGGGGAACAAGTGTGCCCAAGGAGTAGAAGGCTTTGCCCCAGATATCCCCTTCAGAAGACTTCCCCAGACTGGATTAGGGATACTGGTGTGACCTCACCTTGCGGCCCCCAAAGAAAAATTAATGGAGATATCCCATCTCCTAGAACTGGAAGGGACCTTGAAAGGTCATCGAGTCCAGCCCCCTGCCTTCACTAGCAGGACCAAGTACTGATTTTGCCCCAGATCCCTAAGTGGCCCCCTCAAGGATTGAACTCACAACCCTGGGTTTAGTAGGCCAATGCTCAAACCACTGAGCTATCCCTCCCCCCTAGAAGGAATTGGGTGGACTAAATGGACAGTGCCCCTCTCTATCTGAAGCCTAGCAAGGGAGGTACGTGGATCCCACTAGAATTAAAAATGAAAAGTAAGGGAGGGGAGGCTCTGGACCTGGGCAGCTTTAGATACAGTACCAGGCACTTAGGAGGATTTCCACTTCTGAGCCATGGAAGCAGAAACTGACTTTTCCTTTCCAGATACAGCTAATATTCAGAAAGGGAATCTAGCACCTGCCTTCCAGATTTGAACACCCTCAAAATTCAAGAGTGCTCAATCTCAATTCGGGCAGCTGTTACTTCATTTGTCCCAAATCAAATATACTGATCCACTGTAACTTGCTGTAGAAAAAGTAGGATAAAGTTGAGCAAGAAATGCTTCCCAATGGTTATTAGGACTGGAATCGCTATTTTCAACAGCCATTGCCTTTTTTTTTCTTTTTTCTTTTAGTTTTATTTGTTTAAAGGGAAGACAGTGATACTGCATTGGCAAATTCCCCATAGAAAGAAAGAGTGGAACAAAGAACAATAAAGGCACCTCAACCTTTCCTCATTTATGGAGGACAGTCTTATAATATGCATCCAGATATCCTCTAATCACACAAGCTGAAAATTGTTCCACTTTACTGCAGTTCAGTAACCATATGGGAACCAATCCTGTCTGTGTTCTGTGCACATCCAAAATTCCTGCTTAATGACCCTCCCTGGGAGCGAGTTACCAATGACCCAGGGCTGGGACAGCAGGAGGGTGCAGGTTGGGGGGAGAGCCCAGGGCTGGGGCGGCAGGGGGAGGGCCCTGGTGGGGGGAAAAGGGGGAAGCCCAGCGCTGGGGCGGCAGGAGGTGTGTGGGGGGGAGAACCCAGGGCTGGGGCAGCAGGGTAGTGCGGGGGGGAGCCCAGGGCTGGGGTGGGGGGCAGCCACAAATTTTTTTGCTTGGGGCAGCAAAAAAGTTAGAGCTGGCCCTGGCAGTGGGACCCTGTTAGCATCTCCGATGGGTCCTCCTGCACTGCCTTTTTAAAATTTAAAAAGGAACACACAGATGGAGAAAGGGATTCCTCCCTCCATTCCCAGGAACCACCTAGGGTCTGATTTTTCAGTGATGCTGAGCACCCAGAGATCCCACTTTCCTTAGTTGAAGTTGTGGGTGATCAGCACTTCTGAATATTAGGCTCCTGTTATCTGAGGTGTTCGGGATGAAAAACGCAACAGGGAACACGAGGCAGCAGTGTCTGATTATGTATTCTACAAAGGTTTAAACATGAAACTAGAAGCTACTTTAGTGGCAGAGGAAGCACTGATGAGATCTGCAACCAAGGAAAAGCTAGAAGAGGGCAGGGTGATCAAGAGCAGTGAAGGGGGAAAGGACTAGGGCCACAAAAGAGAGAAGAAGAAAAGGGGAAGTGACGGTGGAGGGGAGCATGTGGAAGGATAAAGTATATAGAGGTGTGAAAGTATACTGCTGAAAAACTAAGCAGCCAGACATTTATTAGAGCTTTTTTTTCTCTTTCCCACTCTGCTCCTTTTTTTAGAATCTCTTCTGAAGCCCACCAGTCCCAAACCATTCCAATCTGATTAGCACTTTCAGGCAAAATGAATTCCCTATCCCTCTTTCCAGTTTTATTAACTTAAAAAATCTTGGATTGTGTTTTTAAGCCATTTAGATAGGTCCCAGTCAAGCAACATACCTAGGTAAATGCTTAACTTTGAGCATGTGAATGCTCTCATTGACTTTACTGGGACTACTCACATGCTTAAAGTTAAGTACCTGCTTCTTAAGTGTTTTGCTGTATCAGGGCCATAGTTATCTTTTAATTGTTGTAATTAACCTATATAAGCAGTTCCAAATTATGATGGAGTACTAATTAATTACACTGTCATGTGACTGATGACACCAAACATATGTAAGCATTTCTAAAGACATGGCCGGGTATCAGAAAATGTTTATATTAAAGGATTAACTTAACTGAAGCAACTAATGGATAATATTTATGCAGTTATTTAACAGCTTTCGAATTGCAGATGGCATCTTTCAGATGTGACATAGTCCAATTATTTAGCATAAACTACAGCAAATAATATGTGAAAAATAATTTAAATATGATACAATATGCTTAATGTGTATATAATTTGTACAGTGTGGCATATAACTATTTCAGCATTTTTCCATGAGATATCAATCTGCTGATGGCATATGACAAAGTGGTATACTGGTATGTCTTTATATATTTAAAATAGATTTACACATATTTGCGTGCCCTTTTGTCACAGCAACAGTTGGGCTTATTTCCATTTTAATTTGGCTCATCATATGCATATGATGAATTATTAATGAATGTACTATTTCAGGTATTAAACGGTTGATTATACTTCTAAAATATTTAATATAATAAATTGAGTGCTAAACACTCAGCAAGAGAGAGAGGGAAGGATCTCACCCATTAGGAAGATGAAGTCAGGCAGAGGAATGTTAAAATATATAAAGCACAGGTCTAAATCTGCTCCCATTGAAGTCAGTTTTAAAACTCCCTTTGACTCCTATAGTAGGTAGAGTTAGATAATCATAGAAGGGTAGGACTGGAAGGGACCTCAATAGATCATGTAGTCCAGTCTCTTGCACTCAAGGAAGGACTAAGAATTATTTAGAACAGGGGTCGGCAACCTTTGGCACACAGCTCGCCAGGGTAAGCATCCTGGTGGGCCAGGCCAGTTTGTTTACCTGCCACGTCCACAGGTTCGGCCGATCGCGGCTCCCACTGGCCACAGTTTGCTGCTCCAGGCCAATGGGGACTGCGGGAAGCAGTGCGGGCCGAGGGATGTGCTGGCCGCGGCTTCCTGCCACCACCATTGGCCTGGAGCGGTGAACCGCGGCCAGTGGGAGCTGCGATCGGCCGAACCTGCAGACGCGGCAGGTAAACAAACTGGCCCAGCCCGCCAGGGTGCTTACCCTGGTGAGCCACATGCCAGAGGTTGCCGACCCCTGATTTAGACCATTCCTGACAGGTGCTTGTCTAGCCTGTTCTTAAAAATCTTCAATGATGGAGATTCCACAATATCCCTTGCTGAAATTTAAGGCCATTGCTTCTTGCCCTATCCTTAGAAATTAATGAGAATAATTTTTCAATCCCCTTCCTTGTAACAATCTTTTATGTACTTGGAAATTATCATGTCCCACCTTAGTCTTCTCTACTCCAGACTAAACAAACCCAATTTTTTCAATATTTCCTCATAGGTCATGTTTTTTAGACCTTTAATCATTGTTGTTGCTCTTCTCTAGACTTTCTCCAAATCTTTCCTGAAATGTGGCACCCAGAACTGGACACAATACTCCAGCTGAGGCCTTATCAAGTGCAGAGTAGAGGAGAAGAATTACTTCTTGGTTCTTGCTTACAACATTCCTGCTGATATATCCCCAAATGATGTTCACTTTTTTTGAAACAGTGTTACACTGTTGACTCATATTTAGCTGGTGATCCACTATAATCTCCAGATCCCTTTCCACAATACTCCTTCCTAGGCAGTCATTTCCCATTTTTTATGTGTGCAGTTAATTGTTCCTTCCTAAGTGGAGTAATTTGCTTTTGTCCTTATTGAATTTAATCCTACTTACTTCGGACCATTTCTCCAGTTTGTCCAGATCATTTTGAATTTTAATCCTATCATCCAAAGCACTTGCAACCCCCCTTCCCCAATTTAGTATCATCCACAAATTTTATAAATGTACTCTCTATGCCATTATCTAAATCACTGATGAAAAGATTGAACAGAACTGGACCCAGGACTGATCCCTGCAGGGCCCCATTTAATGTGCCCTTCCAGCTTCTCTGTGAACCACTGATAATGGGAATGGTTTTCCAACCGATTATGCAGCCACCTTATTGTAGCTCCATCTAGGTTGTATTTCCCTAGTTTGTTCATGAGAGACAGTATCAAAAGCCTTACTAAAGTGAAGATATTTCACGTCTACCACTTCCCGCCATCCACAAGGCTTGTTACCCCGTCAACCCTATTAGATTGGTTTGACATGATTCGTTCTTGAAAAATCCATGTTGACTGTTACTTATCACTTTATTGTCTTCTAGGTGTTTGCAAATTGATTGCTTGATTATTTGCTCCATTATCTTTCTGAGAACTGAAGTTAAGCTGACTGGTCTATAATTTCCCAGCTTGCCCTTATTCCCCTTTTTATAGATGGGCTCTATATTTGCCCTTTTCCAGTCCTCTGGAATCCCGCCCATCTTCCATGAGTTTTTGAAGATAATCACTAATGGGTCAGATATCTCCTCAGTCAGCTCTTTGAGTATTTTAGGCTGTATTTTATCAGGTGGTTGCTGACTTTAAGATATCTAACTTTTCTAAGCAGTTTTTAACTTGATCTTTCCCTATTTTAGCCTCAGATTCTACTTCATTTTCATTGGTGTTCGTTATGTTAGATGTCCAATCTCTACTAACCTTTTTGTGAAAACTGAAACAAAAAAGGCATTTAGCACTTCTGCCATTTACACTTTTTCTGTTATTGTTTCCCCCCCCCCCCCCCATTTAGTAGTGTGCCTACCCTGTCCTTGGTCTTCCTCTTGCTTCTAATGTATTTGCAGAATGTTTTCTTGTTACCCACTATGTCTCTAGCTAGTTTAATCTCATGTTGTGCCTTGGCCTTTCTAATTATGTCCCTACATACTTGTGCATTTTTTTAATATTAATCCTTCATAATTTGACCTAATGCCCATTTGAAGGACTCTTTTTTTGAGATTCAGACCATTGAAGGTCTCCTGGTTAAGCCAGGGTGGTTTCTTGCCATATTTTCTATCTTCCCTATGCAGTGGGATAGTTGATCTTATGCCCTTAATAACGTCTTTTTGGCAGGGCCGGCTCCAGGCACCAGCAAACCAAGCACATGCTTGGAGCGGCACATTTTCAGGGGCGGCATTCCAGCCAGCCTTTTTTTTTATCTTTGCACTTGGGGCGGCAAAAGCCTAGAGCCGGCCCTGGCAGCAGCAGCGCATCCTGCATGGGGGGTGCCCTGGGGCCGCTGTGGTTCACGTCAGGGAGCAGTGCCCGCACCTTATGGCCGGGCGGGCTCCGAGCGTGGGACACTCGGGCTGGGGACTGCCCCGCAGGGTGCACGGAGCTGCCTGCGGGTGCTGCAGGGTGGCCGCCCCCCAGCGCCGCAGCCCGGGCTGGGCGAAGCAGCCCGAGCCACCCAGGGACTGCGGCAAGGCGGCCAGGAGCAGCAGCAGCAGCGGGGCCATAGTGGGGACCGGTGCCCGGGGCGCTGCCGTGCGGGACCCGTGTCCCGCTCTCCGGGGCTCCGCTCCCTCTGGGGCTGCCCTTCCCCGGCTCCTCAGCCCTCTGCCGGGCAGTTCCCCGGCTCTGCCCTCCCGGGTCCCGGCCGGTCCTGGAGGCGGTAGCTCCGGCTGGAGGGACCCTGAGCTGAGGTGCGGCCCAGGAGCCCCGCTGCTTACCCCGACCGCGCCAGCACCAGACTGCCTGGAGATGGGGGTGAGTGGGCGGAGTCAGCACTGGTGGGGGGAAGCCCAGGGCTGGGGCAGCAGGGAGTGCGGGTGGGGTGGGGGGGAGAGCCGAGTGTTGGGGTGGCAGGGGGTGCGGGTGGGGGGGAGAGCCCAGCGCTGGGGTGGCAGGAGGGTGCGGTGGGAGCCCAGGGCTGGGGTGGAGGAGGGCAAAAAAAATTTTGCTTGAGGCAGCAAAAAACCTAGAGCCGGCCCTGCTCTTTGGAAACCTGCAAGCTCTCTCAAACTCTTTTTCCCCATAGGAATTGCTTCCCATGGGATTTTACCTACTAACTCCCTGAGTTTGCAAAAGTCTAAAGCTGGGTGCTTTTGAAAATCCCACCCAGACTTGATTCTGTTCATCTTCAAACATGAACACCTAAGTTGTCCCTAAAATGTAGGTATATTCTCCCAATTTGTATACATCTATCTATCTGTTATATGGCCTCCATCACTGCAGTACCTGAACATTTGATAGTCTTAATATATTTATCCTCACAACACCCCTCTGAAGTATGGCAGTATTATTATCTCCATTTTACAAATGAGAACTGAGGCACAGAAAAACTAAGGGCATGTCTACATTGCAATTAAACACTGTTGCTGGCCCAGGTCAGCTGACTCAGGCTTGGTTTACAGGGCTTTTTAACTGTGATGTACCCGTTTGGGCTTGGGCTGAAGCCCGGGCTCTGGGACCCTTCTCCCTAATGGGGTCTTAGAACCTGGGTTCCCAGCCCGAGCCCAAATGTCTACACCACAATTAAAAAGCCCTGTAGCCCAAGCCCCGTGAGCCCAAGTCGGCTGACATGGGCCAGCTGCAGGTGTTTAATTGCATTGTAGACATACACTAAGTGATTGCCCCCACACAAGAGGTGCCTGCCAGAGCAGGGAATTGAACCTGGGTTGCCCTAACCACTGGATCATCCTTTTTCTCTTATTTTGTATGCAAAAGCCACACTTCAGCACACAAATTACAATCAAAGCAGGTATTTACACTCCAACATCTCTGGTTACACACACAAATGGAGGATTTGCACATGCAGACTTTGTGGGCATTGTAAAATACCTGAATTTGAAAATAAGTTATTTAAATAATATAAAATGAACTAGTCCATTAGTTATTTCAAAAGACAATAAGAAATAACATATTCTTTTCATTATTTCTTTATGTTCAAATAAGGACAATAGATTGTTACATCACGGACCATTGGGTATAACTGGTTTACTTGATTTATGTTAACCTATGTTGTTCAATATGCACTGTGCATGCACTGTGGGACTGGAAGTTATGCATGCTGTTAACATTTTTGTGGCTCGTGTTGATGCCATTTTTGTGACTGTTCAGTACAACAGATCAAATAAGGAAAAAAACTGATACACAAATGTATTTGCTACTAAAAAGCCTGAAAGTTAAAGGCTGCTTTGTTTCTGTTTGAAGGGTAATTTTTAACAAATATTTAGGGTCCAGATTCTCAGTGGAAGATAGATGCTTAAACAACTTTGAGGATCTGGGCCTTAGGTAACCACATTTTAGCACAAATAGTTAGCTGTTGGAACCTTTGTACCAAAAGTACAATATACACTATTCATTATTTGCTATTTATCATTCACTAATCTCGTGTTTAAAAAAAATCAGTCAGCCAATCACAATGTCATCACAGAAATAACACATGCATGTGCGCACGCGGATACGCATACTTTCCTTTAGTAACTGTTTGCAGTGTTTTAAAGGTTACATATTATACCATTTGTAAGTTGTGGAAATTCTCCTTTACTACAAGTGATAGAGGACAATTATTTGGGTACCTGAGGGACCAGAGTTCTAATTCCCACTCTGTTCATATGTATGATTCTCTGGTAACTTTTTGTAATGAGGGATACATTGCAGAAGAGTTTCTTTTGCAAAGTATGAAAAAATTACTTAAACCAGTTCTCAGTACTAGCTCATTAAAAAGTACCTTGATCCAAAATGTTGACCAATGTCACTGTGTCCCTCTGAAGGGGGAAGAGGGCTCCAGCACAGCTCATTCTCAGTCCTGTAAGGTGTTGAACATTCTGGCCCTGATCCAGAAAAACTAACTTTAAATATATGATTAGTTCCATTGACATAAATGTAAAGTTAAACACATGTTTACAGGATTTGTTGAAGAGGAATGGATTTGAGCACATGCTTAAAGCTAAGCATATGCTTAAATGATTTACTTGTTGGCGCTTAAGTGCTTTGATGTACTGGATCCCAAATGCTCAGCACCTTACAGAAAAAAAGCATTAGCACCACAGGCCTGGGAGAAGACAGTCCAGTTAGTGACACCTGTACTGCTCCTGCTACAGTATATATGCACCGCGCTTGCTTTCTGCAGGTATTGTTGCAAACGGAAATTTGTTCCTACAGCTCTTTTTAGAAAGCAAATGAAAAGAAGTCCAAATACCATCAAAGTGAATCTGTGATTTTTATATTTGAATAGATGTTTGTGAATATTTTCTTTCCGTATTCATGCACAAGCACCACACTGTGAATAGGGATTAAGGATGCACAGAAGCTGCATTTAGCTCCAATGGAAGAAGTTTATTTCATCATGGTACTTCTCATTTATGGGCTGCACATTGATAATGAACAGAGAACCCTATAATCAGAGGTTGAGATTAGATTGTTCATCATGGAACAAATATATCGGTTAGAAAATCACAAATCAGTATTTGTTTTGGTATACTTGAAATCATTAAAAACATCAAACTGATGGCTGTTTGTGTATTTCTTAAGCCTGTTGAAGGCATCCAAGCAGAATACCATGAAATTGCATTTTCTCCATAATGAAATTCAGAGCCCTTTCAGATCTGATGTAAACAATATCAAAAGTAAAGAACCTAATTAATTTATTACTGACATTAGCTCACTCAGTCTTCAGAGTTATGCTTGTTCTAGAGAGGGACAAGCGATGAGAAAGCCTTGGAGGCACAAACCCAGTATTGTCTGTGTTACATGTAAAATACGGTGTTGTTCTCACTGCACCTGAATGCTTGCCAAGTGATATGCAACTTTGTTTAGTTGCCTGTGGGGCAACTAAATAAGCTCTCACTTATTGCATATACAAAGAGACTTCAAAGGCGTTTTGTGCAAGGTTAGTGCCAAAACCAACTATGCCTTAGCAAGATGTGCTGCTCATCACTGGTATTAACAATAGACACTGTTGTGTTTTGAATATTAAATTTTTCATTGGCAATGGCAAAAGAGGATTGTTTTGTGTTTAAGGCACTGGACTGGGACTCAGAATATCTGGGTTCAAGTTCTGGTTCTGCCATACATGTCTGCTGTGACCTTAGGCAAGTTGTGCAGCACTTCCCAGTCTTCTGCTTGTATCCCTTTCTCCCACCCTTTTGAGGTCTTGTGTATTTAAAATAAAAGCTCTTCAGGAAAGGGACTGGCTTTCACTTTGTTTGTACAGTGCCTAGCACAATGAGGGCTCAGGCTTAATTGGGGGCTCTAGGCATGCTACCATCATGAAAAAAACAAAATTAACTCGCTCCTTTCTCTGCAAGTACACACAAAAGCCATATTCAAAAGCCATATTCAAAATTCATCTTTGCACAGCCAGAGAGAACTGTGTGAAATTCAGGTTTATTTCATGGAATTTAGCATTAATATTTGTTCTCATTTCGTATCATTTTGTACATCTCAATTCTCTGTAAATTACACCTTAAGAGACTGATGCAGCTTTCTGGGATAGCCAGGGATTCCCTGTATCAGTTGTGCAGTGTCGGAAAAAACAGAGTTCTTACTCTCAGTTGGGTGCAGCACGTCAGATACTTTATTATCTCTAGCAATTGCGTGGAGGGAGAGAGCAAAACAGATCTCTCTCAGATAAACAATTACGGCAAGCATTTATACCTTTTGTTACAAACAATAATGGGCAACAGCTGCATTTTGTTTATACGTAGGTCATCCTGATATTTTATTTTTCTCACCAATTTAAACTATAGTCTACATTTCATACTTATTTAACTCAAGGTCACAACAACTTCTCACACAGTTCTTTTCCACTCGCCTAACACAATCCTTGCTTCTACAAATCTCGCGTTATTAGGGTTACAGCTAGCCTGACTCTTGCTCACATAAGAATATGAAATCCCCTTCAAATCCCTGTCAGTTCTTTCTCTACTTCCACAGCAGCATACAGTGGTCACCAAGAACTTAAGCTCAGGATCTGGATCCCTGCATTTTTATGGGAGGTATAAAATTTGGATTATTGTAAACTATTCATTCCTTATTTTTAAGTGTTGGTTTTTGAGATGATGTGCTAGGTAAATGCACTTTCGTCACTTAGCAACATCAACTGTTCTTTTAAATAAAGTCTTTTTGTTTCTGGAATGTATTTAAATTGCAGTTTAACTCAAACAATTTTGTTTAAAGATGCATATATTTTTAAAAATAATCTAAAATAGAAAAACATTTAAATAAAGACCTAGGTTATAAAATGACATTTACAACTCAGGTATGCAATATCTTAAAATGCATCATTTTAAAATGGACTGAACACGTTAAGAAAAGTTAGGGTATCTTGATCTTGACATTTTGATTCTTCAGCATATTCTCCTTCTACTGCTTTCTGAATGTTGTAATTTCCATAAGTACCGTGTGGCTGCCAAGAGCCAATTCAGAGGTGAGATCACGATGCAAATTGGCTGAGGGTGTAATATCAGATCTGTAAGTGCCATGTTTTATATAGCTGTAAAAACAGATTCTCTCTTGTACTTGGAATAATTGTGTTTAAAGCAGAGATGGGACCAGACTGTGAGGTCCACAGCCAAACTTCCCCAAAGCTCTGGAGGGTTGGATTTCAGAGGGTTGAGTTCAAACCATTTCTAGTTTAAATAGAAGAAGTAGCTAGCCAGCAACACATGCCTATCCATCTCTAATGTAAGTAAAAAAAAGTTTCTTTATTTTTTTTAAAGGAACCATACTCATATTTGGCTATCAGATAGGTTTACAAATCACACCTATCTGTAAAGAGGTGGCCCGCCTAGTCTGCAAAAGTCTATAATCTGCACTGAATACACCCTTTCCCTCATCATCTTTGGGGAGATTTTTAGATACACAAATGACAGCTGGTTGTTAACTAGTGAAAGTCAATGGGAATTAGGTGCCTCACTGCCATATTGCCTTTTAAATTCTCTCTCTCCTTATAGTTGAATGTACAATATCCAAACATTAAGGTGGGCAGATGTTGTAAATTGTCATAAATCCACAGAGGGGTATGACAATTTACATCAGCTGAGGATCTACCTTAGGACTAATGACAATGATTCAAACTAGAGATGACTGTGTCAGGCCCCATTGCATGGGCAGCTTGACCAAGTGGTCAGCAGCCATGCAAAGGGTCACAGCCAAAGTCGAAAGCCACATGTTAAACTGGAGTTGGAGCCAGAAGTCATGCCATGGGTCAATCCACAGTCAGTATCTAGAGTTAGGGCAAGAAAGCAGGAACAGGGTGTGGTAAAAGGAACAAGAAGCAAGGACCCAGGAGAGGAAACAGGAACTTGGTCTCAGGAGTCTAATCACCAGCAGGCCTAACAACTAATTGCTCAGACAAAGGATGTGGTAGGAACAGGAAGCTTTAGGCTAAGAGGTGCCCAATTAGCAGTCTGCTGTTAATCAGATGATCCTTCTGAGGCAACATGTGCATCCTCGGTTTGCAGGGTATGAGCTGTTTCCTTATCTACCCTTCTAGTGTGGTGCAAAGGATAAGGTGCTTGGTTAGTAACCCTGCAGGTGTGGGTTCAAAATGTGTAGTGCCTGACCCTCTTCTTCTCCCCTACCTGATGGCAGTCCTCAGGTGCCTTGGGGGACAGGCTTTTCAGGATAAGCAATATGGAAGGCCTATAGTTTTGCATGGGCATGATTGGCTGGCTCCCAAGAGCAATCTTTGACTGGGAAGGTTGTGGGCCAAATCAAATAATACAGGGTTCCTCTACATATTTGGGAATCCATGATATCCTGAATTATGTACTCCTCATAGTCCTGTACTTGAACCAGGCTCAGGCAATGGTGACCAGGAAATTGATCATCAAGAAAAAGTTTCAGGAGGGTTACGTGAAATACCGGCTGGATCTTTCAGGACCAAGGGAGCTGCAATTCAAATGCCACCAGACTGATCTGCCAAAGAATGGTGTAAGAGCCTGCATTCTGATGGTCCAATTTGTGTGTATGGCCTGTGTGTAGATATTTAGTGAACAGCCATACTTTCTAACCAATCTGCAGATGGGCATGATGTTTGTAGGCTATTTTGGCAGCTTCCACGTGCTCCTTTAAGTAAACCTGGGTTTTGTGAATAGTCTGTATGAAATGTGAGGCAGCCATGGATGAGGAGACAGAAGGAGACAAGCAGGGATGAAAATCATAACTGGAGTAGAGAGGACTAAAGTAAGTGGAATCATGTTCTGCTTTTTTATAAGTGAATTTGGCTAACAGTTATAATAATAGCTAAAATAACCCCCAAGTTATTTTGGCAGTGGTTCAGGAAACAGCGTAGACACTTTTCAGGTACCTAGTTGACCTGTTCCAACTGACCAGTCATTTGGGGATGATGGGCAGTGGATGTATGAGAACAGACATCCAGGAAGTGAAACGCCTGCTTCTAGAACCTGCATATAAACCGAGAGTGTTGATCTGTGGTAAGATGATCAGGGAGGCCATGGATGTGAAAAACAAGTGTGATGAGGAGTCTGCAGACAGGAGATGTATGCATGGTATAAAATGGACAATTTTAGTAAGTTGATCCATGATTGCTAATATGGAGCTGTGCCCTTCAGATTCTGGTAGCTCTACTATAAAATTGAAGATTATACATGACCAGGGTTGGGAAACTGATTATGGATAGTATCAGGAGGCCAAAAGGCTTACTTCAGGAGGTCTTAGTCTGAGCACAGGGGTATCAGGACCTGACATAGGATTGGACATTTTCCCTGTATCTGTGGTCACCAGTATGAGCAGGCTACATGAATCTTGAATTCAGCACCTTAAATCTTGGGGAAGCCTCGGGGATCTATAGATGGTCATTGTCATAGAAGAAATCATTGATCCAGGATTAATGGCATAGAGCAGTGCCAGGGAGGCCCTTTTTGGATGATGTTATGAGCTTTACAATAGGATCATTAGGGTGGTGGTTCTTCAGGGTTCACAGTTTCCATTAGTACTCCCCCTTTCATGAAAGTGTGTCCACCTTACTATTCTTGTTGCCTGGGAGGTATGTGATTTTAAAGTTGAGCCTTGAAAAGGACAGGGCCCAACATAACTGCATCTGATTCAACATCTTAGCAGATCATATATGTTCTAGATTTTTGCGGTCTGTTAAGACTAGTATGAGGTGCTTGATCCCCTTGAAGTAGTGTCACCATGTCTCAAGTCCCTCCTTAATTGTGAGTAATTCCTTGTCAGCTATTTCCTAATTGCATTCAGCTGGAGTAAGTTTTTTGGGGGAAAATGCACATGGATGCATCTATTGCTGGGACCCTGTTCTTTTGGATATTATCACCCCAATGGCTATATCAGAGACATCAGCCTCAAGGGTAAAGGGTTGGTCTGGATCAGGGTGGGCCAACGTTGGGACTCAGGTGAAAGCTAACTTTATATATTCAAAAGCTTGACGGGCCTCCAGGTGCCAGTGAAACTTTGCAGGTTTACCAAGGATGGTGATTATGGGGGATATCATTTTTGAAAAAACATGGAATAAATCAGCCATAGAATAAAATCCCATGAATTTCTGAATGTTTCAAATATGCTGGGGCTTTGCCCAATCCCAAACTGCAGACACCTTATGATGGTCCATCCATAGTCCTCCCACTAATAAGATAAACCCTAAAAATTAGATGGATGACTGATCAAATGCATACTTCTCCAGTTTTGAGTATAACCCATGCTGTTGCAATCTTGTGAGAACTTCACAGATGTGGTGGTCAGGGCTTGCTTGGTCACTGGAGTAGATTAAGATATCATCTAGATAAGCAAATACATACTGATCTAGGATGTCTTGAAATATGTCATTAATAAGTCGCAGAAAGGTAGTGGGGGTGTTAATAAAGCCAAAGGGCCTTACTAAATATTTGAAATACTCATGCCTAGTTCTAAAGGCTGTCTTCCACTCATCCCTTGCCCTGATGCAAATTAGATTATATACTCCCCTAAAATCCAATGTGGTGAACAGCTGGACTGACCATACTTGATCCAAGAGCTCCAGGATTAATGGCAGTGGGTACCAGTTGTGTAGTTAAGTGCCCTGTAGTCCAAGCAAAATCTCAAAGAGTCACCTTTCTTTTTAACACAGGGGCACCTGTGAGGGAGGTAGAGCGGAGGCAGGGCCGGCTCTGGCTTTTTTGCCGCCCCAGGCAAAAAAGCCTCCGGCCGCCCCCCCCCCCCTGCAGGGGGGGCGGAGCCTGGGGGGCGGGGGGGGGGGGCGGCGAGCCCCGGCGGGGGCTCTGCTCTCCCGCCGGGGGGAGGGCGGCCGGAGCCCCGGGGCGAGGGTGGCGAGCCCCGGCGGGGGCTCCGCTCTCCCCCCGGCGGCCGGGGGCAGGGCGCGGGGGGGAGGGCGGCCGGAGCCCTGGGAGGAGGGCGGCGAGCCCCGGCGGGGGCTCCGCTCTCCCGCCGGGGGGAGGGCGGCCGGAGCCCCGGGGCGAGGGTGGCGAGCCCCGGCGGGGGCTCCGCTCTCCCCCCGCACCAGAGGGCTTCTGCCCGGGCCGCTGCACACTGGGGCCGGGAGCGCAGCCCAGAGGCTGCTCCAGCCCTGCAGCCCGTGGGGCAGCGTGGTGGGTCCAGGCGGAGCGGGCAGGGGCCCAGTGGGCAGCGCGGGGGCGGGGGCCGAATCCCTGCTGCTGCCGGGGAGCCCCGCGCCTCTCCCTCCCGCTTGCGGCTGCGGCTCCTTCCCGGCGGGACGCGCCCCCCGGTCTGCCGCCGGAGGGGAGGGCGGCCGAAGCCCTGGGAGGAGGGCGGCGAGCCCCGGCGGGGGCTCGTCTCCCCCCCCCCCCCCCGGCGGCCAGAGCGCCGGGGCAGGGCGGCGAGCCGGCGGGGGCAGGGCGGCGAGCCCCGGCGGGGGCTCGGCTCTCCCCCCGGCGGCCAGAGCGCCGGGAGCAGGGCGGCGAGAGGGCGGCGAGCCCCGGCTGGGGCTCGGCTCTCCCCCCGGCAGCCGGGGGGGAGGGCGGCGAGCCCAGCTGTGGACCCGCTCTCCCCGGCGGCCCGAGCGCCGCGCCGCCCCCCTCCAGGTGCCGCCCCAAGCACCAGCTTGGTTGCCTGGTGCCTGGAGCCGGCCCTGAGCGGAGGATAAAGCCTTTGTCTAGATTTTCCTGGATGTACTCTCTTAAGGCTGCTATTGTGGGCTTGGACATAGAATACATGCATCCAAACAGAATTTTAGCTCCAGGTTAAAGGTCTATGGGACAATCGTAATCACAATGTGGGGGTAATGTGCCTGCATTTCATTTTTCAAAGATGTCATAGTAGTCTCAGTATTTTAAAGGAACCATGGTTCATCATGGAAAATTGTTTTTTCTAGATCCAACGGAGTGACTGGCAAGTGGGAAGTGGAGGGGCCTCTGGGTTCTTGGAGCAGGGTTCTCCAGCTTGAGTTCTAGGATTCTGGGTCCTTGAACCAGAAGGTAGTTTTCCCTACAGAAGCTCAACAAGGAAGAAATAATGTGCTGGGACCACAGAATATGGAGGTCATGCTGGATTAGCCAGGGTGCCCCCAAAATCAAGGTAAAATGCAGTGACCTAATAAAAGAGTCATAGGACTTCCTGTTGTTCTCCAGTCACCACCTTCAAAAGTACAGACTCCTGAGTAACCAGGCCCAACGTCAATGGGGACCCGTACACTGTTTCCACCGGGGTGGTTGTGGGTTATACCAGGAAGCCGAGGACCCATGCTATGGAAAAATCAATGAAATTATCCCCCACACCTGAATCAATCAATGCCCATTGCATGGGAAAAGGACCCTTTGTCCTGCGGGATCTGCAGTTGCAGGTAAATCTGAAGAAGTGAGGAGGAATTAGTACCTCCTGGTTGAACATAATCTTGGGATCTTTTGATGGTGGTGCCCAAACTCAGGACCCCAACTGAGTCTAAGCCTAATCTTTTCCCATTGTTGGGCTGGTGGAGATTTTGGCAGGGCATGCAGATATGGTATGTCCTGCTTCTCCACAGTAGTAAGAGATTTTCCCATCTCCCGTGCTCTAACTCACTTGGGGACAGGTGGGGTTGCATCATGTTTATCTGCATGGGCTCGACCAGGGCCAAGTTTCCTTGAGTCTGAGGGCTGAACCTTGGGCAAGTGCAGTGGGCTTCCTGAATTCCAGTTGTCATTTATGAAGCCTGTTGCCTGTCCTGATACACAGGTCCATAAAAGCCTCCAACATGGTGGGAGGGTCTACATGTGCCAGCTCATCGTTTAATTCATCACAGAGACCAAGACAAAACTGATGGAGGACTGTGATATCATTCCAGGTGGTGTCTGTGGCCAACTGGGTGACATACGAAGGGGCTAACCCTAGGGTTTGCCAAGCTTACGTAAGGTGATCTCTGCCATGCAAGTTTTATGCAGGCCATCAAAAATGGTAATGAACTCTTGAGGAAGGAGTCTCAGCTTGCCATCACGAGGTAATCCTGCTCTAGAAAGGGAGAGGCCCATGCTAAGTCTTTTCCACTAAGCAAGCTAAGTACCAGTCCCACCTTGACCTGGATCTTGGTGTATTCCTGGGGCTGGAGTATAAATAGGATTAGGTAATAAACCCAAAAAACTTGCTACAGGTGTCATCATATCTCTCTGGTAGTGGAACGCTGGGGCCAGTCACCCAAACTGGCGTCATATGGAGAGAAAAATGAGTACCCACAGGTGGTCTGAGTTCTGTAACTTTTTCCTGCAGAGAACAATTTTCCATTTGCAGATGCTGCACTTGTTCCCTCACCCTCTGGTTCTCGCCTGGAGGATAGTGATCTGTTCCTGCAAATTCACAAGCCCCAAGGGCAACAGTGAGCTGGGCACCACAGCAATGTCCAGGGGTTCAGCAACAAGTACTAGAAGAGACCAAGAGTGGTCTGAGCAAACTGGCAAGGCCCATAATGTGAGTGGTCTGACCTAGTGGCTGGAGCCCAGAGTAGAGTAGGAATCAGGAGTCATACCAAGAGTCACAGCCAGAGTCAGAAGCCATACTATGGGTTAAACTGGAGTTGGAGCCAAATGTTACACTAAGGGTCAAATTGGAGTCTGTAGGTTAGGGTGAGGAAGGAGGTAAAGCACATTGTAAAAGGAACCAGGAGCTGAAACCAGATAGAGTTGCCAACCCTCCAGGATTGCCCCGGGGTCTCCAGGAATTAGATTAATCTATAATTAAAGAGTATGTCATTGATGAAAACTCCAGGAGTATGTCCAACTAAAATTGGCAACTACCGGGATCCTTAGGACATCAGAAGTACTGAGCAGGCACAGCTGAGGGCCTTATTCCTCACACACAGGGTAAGGCTCTCACCTGACAACACTGCAAGCCTGACTTCGAGACTCCTGACAGGCTGCCATCTCTTTTCCCACCTTTCTGCATTGTATATCTGTCCTGATTTAACAACCTGCTATATTAATACTGGGCCTCATTTAAGCAGAAGCTGCCAACTTTCAGAGAACTGTTAAGTATTTTAGATACGGACAAATTGGAGATTGGGATGAGACCACTGAAATCATTATACATGTAAATAGACAAAGAACATCCTTTTTCTAAATTATTTCAAAGATGCTTTGGTAAATGAGACATGTGGACTCCATAGGGGATCGTCACCTTGTAGGTACTTTCATAGGAAAATGTTTTCTGTGGAAAATGCTAACTGAAATATATCATTTTTTTGCTTTCCTGGATTAGCACAAGATTTTTAACTTATTGAAGCCATTAGGTTGGAGTGCTAGGAGACTGATTATTTTTTATATTCCAGCTTTTGTATAAATTAATTCCCTTCATGATTTGGCTGATTGAAGTTTTAAAATGAAAATCTTTGATTTATTGCAAACATTGTATTGGGAAATGTAAAGATTGAATTGTTTGAGAGTTAAGATTGATTCCAGAATTTCTCCAAAAACCTGTTTTCAACTATCTTTCCAAGTACAAGATTGAAGTCTCTGGGCATATTCTCATGCCTGAGAGAGTCTTGTAAGAAGAAGCAACTGAATATAAGGTGGGAGATTTTGCATGTTTGTATATTTCCATGTGAGCATTTTTCACTAGAATTTCTGGTTTTCCAAAAGATGAGTTTGGACAATGTGAAAACTATAAAACACCCTACTTATTCTGTACAGAAGAAATGTGGCACGGTGCCCATCCCAAGTATAGTGGGAAACATTAAAACTCAATATCCACCACCCCGGGTACTTGCAGTAACTGCGGTATCTTCCTATATTTAGAATGCTGCAAGTCACTCCAAATGACAAATGCTGAGTTCTAAATGGCTCCCACTGGATTACTGTATAAGGCATATTATTCCTTCTGCTGCATGACTCAGCAGGGATGGCACTAATAAGTATTGGTCAGATCAGACCAGTAAGGTAGGGAGATAGACCCTACATGGCATCATCCTGTCTCATTCTGCTGAGATGATGGAACCCCCTCTGTGCAAAAACAACGTGTTTGGAACTCTATGGGTTGAGGAGACTGACAGGAGAGGGGAAGGCCTCTAGTCTCCACATGTCATGTTTCCCTCTAAACCCAGGGCATTTTCTATCTGGAATACTCAGGACATTGTTAATAAATCCAGGCTGCAACAGGGAGTGAGGACAGGACGGTAAGGGAACCTAAAACTAAGGCTAGGACTGCAACAACAGTTTGCTACCTTAAAGGGCCACACCACCTTACTCCACACACAGTTGACAAAGAAAAAGGGAGGGAGAGGGGGGATAGTCTGGTGAAACAGCACAGATGGCTACATCTGACCCAGCCTTTTTCCTAGCACCACCCCCAGCAAGATTAGAGTTCCAGCACCCTGAGGGATGGCCAGTCTGGGTAAACAGAGTCCAGTGGTTCTGTTTTAGCTCAGCAATCAGAGGAGAAGCAAGTTAACACCCTGCTCTATATAATGGGACCAGAGACAGAGGACATTATCCTTTCCAGAAGTCTCACCCAGCTGCTCAGAAGAAACAGTTCCATATAGTTAACGAAGAACTGGATATGCATTTCATGCCATGCCACAATGTGATTTTTGAGCTGGCACAATTTCCCTTAAGCAAGCAAGAGGAGGGTGAGTCGGCGAATGGCTTCATAACAGCCTTGTACAACCTAATCTATTGCTGTGGCTAAGGGGAGATGAGAAAAGAACTTATCAGAGGCAGGCTGTTGTAGGGACAGCCAGTTATCAGAAAGACTCCAAAATTATACTAACCTCATATTAGAGACAGCCAAGAATATAGTCCTGCAAAGTCAGTACATAAAAAAACAACAGGCTCTTTTCAGGAATAACTTTGAGGAGAAATCAAAGACATGAGGAGGAAAACACTTCCAGATGCCTAGAAACAATACCCATTCAGATTAGTACATGCAAAAAGGGAACCAGAGAGAGCTATTCTAACAAGGAATAAAGAAAAGGAATACAACAAGCACATGAAAGAACTCCATGATGTAGCAAACCATGTCATGGCAAACGGCTTTGTCCAGCAAGGGACACCATACTCAGGTAATATGTAAAAAGGGGACATTATGTATCAGTCTGCTGGTCTGAACATATGGTAGTAGCTATCTTTCAAGAAGAAGACCCATAAGACATGGGGCTCAGACACCTTGGAGCTATAGGAGATAACCAAAATGAACCACCATGGATCACCACAATCACCTTGGGAAAGTATAAAATAGACTTCAGAATAGACACAGGCACTGATGTAACAGCAATTCCAGAAACGCTTTATAGAAGGATGGAAGCACCAATACGTCAAGATCCAAAAAAGATATTGAAAGGCCCAGGATAGTTCTCATTACGCATGAAAGGAAAACAAAATTGGCCACTCTAAAACTCAGCGAGACGACTACATTCCAAGAGATCTGCATTGTATATGGCCTAAGCACTGCTCTACTTGGCTGCCCAGCAATCACAGCCCTAGGCCTTGGTCATAAGAATGCAGAATCTGCACTCCTAATGACTTGCACTACTCTCTGATCATTATCCCGAGACTCACTGTGGACAATAACCTGCCTGTCCACACAGATCTACCAGCATACCTCCAGATCCCCTCCCTGCAAGGAGATATCCAGTGAGAGAAAGATGGCTTCCTACATTCCTGGAGGATAACATGAGATCTTGAGAATAGTCAAGATAGTTAAGTCCCAAGCAGATTGCAAAGAGCTACAAAAGAATCTCTCAGAACTAGGTGACTGGGCAACAAAATGGCAGACGAAATTCAATGTTGATAAATGCAAAGTAATGCACATTGGAAAACATAATCCCAGCTATACATATAAAATAATGGGGTCTAAATTAGCTGTTACCACTCAAGAAAGCGATCTTGGAGTCATTGTGGATAGTTCTTTGAAAACATCCACTCAATGTGCAGCAGCAGTCAAAAAAGCGAACAGAATGTTGGGCATCATTAAGAAAAGGATAGATAATAATACAGAAAATATCATAAATCAATGGTATGCCCACATCTTGAATACTGCGTGAAGATGTGTTCACCCCATCTCAAAAAAGATATATTGGAATTGGAAAAGGTTAATAAAAAGGCAACAAAAATTATTAGGGGTATGGAACGGCTTCCGTATGAGGAGAGATTAATAAGACTGGGACTTTTCAACTTGGAAAAGAGATGACTAAGGGAGGATAAGATTGACGTCTATAAAATCACGATTGGTATGGAGAAAGTAAATAAGGAAGTGTTATTTACTCCTTCTCATAACACAAGAACTAGGGGTCACCAAATGAAATGAATAGGCAGCAGGTTTAAAACAAACAAAAGGAAGTATTTTTTCACACAGTGCTATCAACCTGTGAAATGCCTTGCCAGAGGATGTTGTGAAGGCCAAGACTATAACAGGGTTCAAAAAAGAACTAGATAAATTCATGGAGGATAGGTCCATCAATAGCTATGAGCCAGGATGAGAAGGAATGGTTTCCCTAGCCTCTGTTTGCCAGAAGCTGGGAATGGGTGATAGGGAATGGATCACTTGATGATTACCTGTTCTGTTCATTCCCTCTGGGGCACTGTTGGAAGACAAGATAATGGGCTAGATGGTCTGACCCAGTATGGCCTTCCTTATGTTCTTATGTTTACATAGGAGAACACACACAGTCTTTTTAGAGGTGCACTGATGCCACTGCCTATTCAGCTGACCAATATTGTCTCATTATTTCCTTTATCCCCATCTGTTGTCTCTTGGCTTATACTTAAATTGTAAGCTCTGGAGGCTCCTATGCCACATAGTAATACAAATAATTAACACTGGCCATATTTTAGGCAATCCCAGGTCTTTTGGTGACCTACATACCTTCAGATGAGAATGCTGGAGTTATTTCACCAGATTTAGAAGGGATGATAGTGACAATGTATGGATTTCTAGGATATTATGAGCTAGATTTTCAAAAGTGCTCAGAACATCAGGCCATAAGTGTTACAATGGGAGCATTTTGACACTTACAGCCTGATGTGCTGACCTCTTTTGAAAATCTGGCCCTATGTTCAGTGAATGTTTTCATAACCAAAGAAAGAAGAAATGTTTACATAAAATACACAAGAGAAGGGAGAGGCATGATTCTACGCACTTCAATCAGGCAAAACTCATGTAGTCATCGATCTGAGTTTTGCCTAAATAAGGCTCGCAGGAGTGTGGTGTTGCTAATTCCTGTGATTTGTGAGTCTTCTACTAGTTGATATTCCACATAAAGCCCCAGCTCCTAGACACAAGAGAATATGTGAGGATCTCAGGTTTTATTTTTTTTAAATGTAAGTTTCCAACCCTCATGGCTGGAGAGAAAAATTGGAGAATGTGACCCAACTGCACCTTGGCATCTCAAATACCAGAAGGCAAAGAAAAAGAACCCTATAAGAATTATATTTTAAATCTCATGATTTTTAAAGCAATCTCCTGACCATTCAGGGCCTGGTTTTTTAATGTCTGCGGTTGATAGTACTGGGATTGGGCCTAATATAGATTATATAGTATTGCAAATAATATTTTCTCCTACCATCTGCCTTTTCCTCAAGATCTCCTTCGTTCTGTTTCTTCTCCCATTTCTTGACAACTTTGTCTCTCTTTCCCTACTCTTCCTACCCATTCCTCACTCTCTGAGCTCTTCCTTTCTCCGTCATTGCTCTCAACACACACAGAGGACTGGATTCTAAACAAGCACATTGTACGTGCCACCACACCTGTCATCTCCTAACCATGAGCTCTAGCTCCACCTTAGTCTCCCGCTGTGGCTGCTGTTATGAGGCTGCTGTGCCCTGCACAGGGACAGTGAGAGCTGGGGTAGAGCACTGGTCTATAATGCTCCCAGTCTCATGGGAGAGGCCCAAGAGCTATGAGAGCTGCAGTAACAGCATTCCCACACTGTAGCAGTGTCTCTCTCCACCCCACTGTGTCAAAGGACTGATTAACTGTACATGTCCTATTCCCCCATTTGTCCATAAATCCAAACATCCTCCTCTCTCCCTGTTCCCCAGTTTTGCAGAGGGGGCAAATAAAGAGTAGCAAAGCATCATTCCTTTCCACTCTTTCAATCAAAGGGCCTGGCTGCTTAATATTCTTCCCTACTGTAGGTTTGATATGATTAACCTTGTTTCCAACAGTGAGTGCCAGCTACACATGCAGAGATCAGCTACACAGCTTTTCAATGTGCTCCTTAGGCATCCATGTAAGCTGCATTGTGCTATATAAAAGGGCCAGTATCTTTTCCAAGTGCTTCCAAGGAACATTGTTTCTGAGGCAGCCCCAGCTGGAATGCACAGCAGTGTACACCCAAACACAGCAACAATTGTCCTACAGCATATCTGTAAACACCTGCAAGATTATATTTGACTTAACTGGTAGGAACCCAGCTATTTTACTGTTCTTTGGGCCAGATCCTGAGTTCCTTTATATCATCCTAGACCTGTTGACTTCAGTGGAGCTATACCAATTTACACCAACTACGGATCTGGTTCTTTGATTCCATTCACTGAAAGTTCTAAGTAGAGCAGTGCCCCAAAGGCAGAACTACCATTGTTCTGCAGGCCAACTACTGCGTTAGAGTTATGATCCCGAGTCAGAAATCTTAATGTGCCAGTATAACAGAGGGGCCCGAATACATAATTATTTCTAGGAGATGAGCAAATGCCAAGTTCTAGCATCCCCAGTGGACATCTCAAACTGTATCACTTTGTTTCCGCCCTCGCAATGTTTTTCCACCCCAGTCCTTGAAAAAGAGTTGCTTTTTCATTTCAATTACCAATCTCCAGCTATTGTTTTCACAGTAGAGACTTAATTAGAAGATGTCTATATTTTACTGGCATTATTCAGCTACAACATGGAGGAGCAGGAGTAATGCAGCATAGTTAACACACAATCCCCCTCAACCGCTGGAACCATGTGTTCACAGTCTGGTTTGGGATGCAAATGATATGAATTTAGTGTCTCCTCTGAGACTCCCATGGATGTTTACCTGCACCATATAATCCACTCTACAAAACTTGCATAATTGGCAATTACTAATCAGAAGATGTACAGCTCAAATTACACAGCACCAGTCCCCTTGACTAGCTAAAGCTACTGAGCCCTGCAACAAACCTGCCATCATGAGCATTGAAACCCACCAGGAGTCAGATTCTAAACTGATGTAAATCAATCTAGCTCCACTGAAGGGAATGAATTAAGCTGATTTACGCCAACTAAGCATCTTGAGCTGAGAAGAAATAATGATGGCTGACTGCCACCCATTCTTCTTGAAGACTGTGACCAAGACCCAGAATTGGCCAAAGATGATACAGAGTTTTTAGTTAGGAGTCTGAAACACTGAAGTAAATATTGTCAGCCTCATACACATGTCATAAACTAAAGTCTTTTCGACATGAGTTATTCCTGAGGAGCTACCGTATATACTCGTTCATTAGCCTATTTGTTCATAAGACGACCCCCCAAGATGGTTAGGTAAAAATAGCAAAAACTGTATGACCCTTTCATAAGCCGACCCAATATTTCAGGGGTTGGCAAATTTTGGCTCCTGGTCCGTTACGGTAAGCCTCTAGCGGGCCTGAACATTTTGATTACCTGGAGCATTCACAGGCACGGAGCCCCTCAGCTCCCAGTGGCTGTGGTTTGCAGTTCCCAGCCAATGAGAGCTGCGGGACGTGGCGCGCTTCCCGCAGCTCCCATTGGCTGGGCACGGTGAACCACGGCCACTGGGAGCTGAGGGGCTTCATGCCTGCAGACGCTCCAGGTAAACAAAATGACAATGTATTAGATATTCAATTCAATGATTCCATAGAGTTTTAAATCATAAAATTTTGGTGTAGACCCGTTTATAAGCCGACCCCCGCTCTTTGATGCAGCACTTTTTTACCAAAAATATTCGGCTTATGAACGAGTATATATGGTATTTCAATTTTGGAAGTAGATTAAGCTATATTTCGAGTGTCAACACGTGGAGCTATCCCATATCTTCACACCAGGCCTTATTCTGGAATAAAATTCATGTGTAAAGAATAAATTGGGAATAAAGGTGCACACAGCCAATCCCCAATCCAGTGACTGCAGAGCTAAGTTACTACTGGCACTCACACATTATGTTGATGAGTGAGATATAAATGCTATAGACACATAGATACTATAAGCCCAAGCTGGCATGAAATGAAGCTTTCTTGAAGTTCTAGGGGACTCATGTGGGTATGTGCTCCAGCGGGAATTATTTGTAGATGAGCTAGTTAGTGTGAGATGGTGAAGGAGAAGAAACCTTTTCATCTGTAGTATCTTGCTTCCGATGCCCACAAATTGCTGAGTTACATGATGTCTGTGTTTTCACACATAATGGCAATGTTTTTTTCCCCTCTGGATATTGCATGCTGTATATTTTGAACATTGCCCTCATAAAAGAAAAAAGTTTGGGTTATGTATCTTGCAGAGTTACATTGTTTTCCACTGTGTAACTGCTGAGTTTCTTTTAATCTTTCCTCTGAAACCAATCCCTCCATCTCCGTAATCATTATCTGTTGCTCTTCTCTGAACTCCACCCTGTTTGCCTACATCTTTCAGGAATAAGGTGCCCAGAACTGAATACACTATCCCATGTTCAGTCTCACCAAAGCCATACAGATAGGGACTATTATGTTCTTGCTTCATAAAAAACAGAAATGCCTCTGCTTTATGCAGCTCAAGGTTGAACTGGTCCTTTTGCTGTCATATTATTTTGCAAAATTATCTAATGTGTAAGATAAAAAAATGTTTGAGGGAAAAAATAAGCATAGACTTTGACACAAGTCTGAGGGTAATAATTACTAGCATTACATTAAGAGAAGTTTATTTGTTTTACCTACTAAATTAATACATCAGCATTGGCTGATTTGACTAAGTGAGCTTTGTTAGCAATGTCAGTGAACTCTGCCTTAGCTGCTCTGTACATTATCTGCAAATCCTTGTCAACCTTATCAACACTGCTAATGGTCACATACTCACAATTAATTAATACCTTTTAGTAATTCATTAAAAAACAGTAATTTAAATAAAACTGTATACAAAACAAGCATGCAATTCTTAGTACATTGAGCCTGATTCCCTTTGAGAAACAGAACACTTACTGGAAGAAACAAACTTTTCTAGGTAGTATTAAGTTGTGATGGGGTAGTCTGCCCCTTCAGGGCAGTTCTGCCTACGGGTCAGTCCACCCTGCCACCTGGCACAGCTCTTTATCTAAGAGTTGAAAGGTCTGATTATTCATACAAGGTCCTGGGAGACAATAATTGCTTGAATTACCCAGATCAATGAGGTGGGCTGGGGCTCCTGCCGTAAGGAAAAGGTAAATTGCAACCCAGGTCCAGAAGGAGATCTGGGGACTCCTGGTAAGGAGAGGGATAATAACTGGGGCCCTTGACATGGAGCAACATAAAGACTGAGAAGATAACCCTGAAGGGACTGGGAACAGAGCGTAGAGGGCAGGCTTCAGAAGAACCCTGAAAGCCAGAAGCACCTTTCATTTATTTGGGATTCTTTGTTATGGACCATTTTGTATGAGGGTTTGTAATAAACAAGCCTTGAGGAAGGTGGTATTGAATCCAGAGTGTCTGAAGTGGAGTTACTGGCTCCCTGAGAAAGGAAACTGAGGCAAAGAATATGCATAGTGCCACAGTAACTCAGCAAGGTGCACTACAGATAAGGCATGCCCTATGACAGAAGTATTTTATTCTCATCACAGGGACTATTAAAAATGCATTCTGCATAAAAGGCTTGATGTTGTTATTAAATATGGGAGGATCCGTAGGCCCCTCTTGGGTGTTCTACAAACACAGGAAGAGACAATCCCTACCCCAAAGGGCTCACATTCTAGAGACACGGATCCTACCAGGACTTATCAATGGGACTAGAAGGTGCTCAGCATCTTGCAGGATAAAGCCTTCCTTACTTGGTACAATTTTGTACATCCATTAGAACCAGAAGAAGTTAGCAACTCAGCTGTGATCATGTGAGTTATTAAATCATTTACTTATTTTATAGTATCTTTGACATGGCATTTCATCCTTACAAATATTCCGTAATTTATGCAGTTTAAAACGGAATTATTTCTCATGCAATATTATAGCTTGTAACATTATTACTTTAAGCATAGAGACCACTGAAATGTTGGAAGGACCAATCCAATTTCAGATTGCAGACATGGAGAGTGGGATTTTGACTCTCTCAATATAAAAATACTATAAATTAACTTAATTTTTGAAAGAAAATTATTTTAAATCAAAAACTGAAAACTTTTTGTTTTTTAAAATGTCAAAACTTTAATATTATTACTTATTATTATTTATTCAGAAATTCATTGAAGCCGACCCTTTCCCACAAACAGTTTTAGTTTCAACAAATCTGCATTGTCTGAGGAAAAAGTGTTTTTGCTGGAAACATCCCTGACCAGGTCTACCAAAGGCCCATTTTTAGAAATGATCTTTGCAATGCCATATTCCAGGACTAATGGGAACTGTGTGCCTATCCTGCACTGGTGAGGCAAGGGTTAACAAACTGCTTTGAGCCCATGAGGTCATGCCCCGTCACCCTTTTTGGGCGTGCTCCCTGTGAAGCATTCAAAAAGGAGCAGCTCAATCTGGGCTCGCAGAGGAAAGGAGTGACTGTGTGCGGCAGCCTCATGACAGGAAGCCGCCAGGACTCCAAGCCATCAGGGCTGAGTCTCCTAGTTGCGCTGCCGGTAGACAGTTGCCCACGGGAACCAAAGAGGATGACTCCCTGTTACCAGAGGAGGAGCTGATGGAGATGGATAAAAGGGTAGGAAGCGACTCAGGGGACACATTTGGGGATATGGAAACCTGAACCCTGTGCCAGTGTCCCTGGGAGTGTGGGCCTACCCCCAACTCTTGCCACTGGACGGCACTGCCCCATGGCTCGTGGCTGTTGGATGTTATATCTCGGGGCATCACCACTGGGTGGTGCTGTTGATCCACACACCCAATCAGCGCCACTCCCCGCAACTCAAACCAAGTCTAACACAGAAGTCACCTGTTTAGATTCTGTGATAGAAATTACCAACTGCATCAGTGAGCAACAGTGATTACCATCAAATCAGCACCCAGATGCACATGCAGTCCAGTCCAGCAGTCTTAAAAGCAGCTATATACCTTGTCCTTCTAACCAGAGGAGAAATCAGCAGCTTAGAGCTAAGATTCAGTAAAAGATGAGCAGGATTTGGGGAATAAAGCCGAATTATCTATCCAGATAGTTATTAACCAATCAATTGCAGAACCAGAAAAGATATTTTAAAAATCTTATCCAAAGCATCTGCTGTGGTAGTGACATTATAGGACTGATCTTACAATTATACAATAGCACTGAAGACTGGAAAACATTCTATTTTCAGAACAGTTTGTTTAAAGTTTTTCTTTGTCTTTGAAAGTTGATATTTTTTATAATTCAGCTTTGATTGTGTACATAATAAAGGGGTTTTTGTCCTTGACAATGACTCACTGATTTCCGTGTTGACCGATATTAACATTCTGCAATGTGGTACAGTGGGCAAACTGCTGCAGCTCTTCTCTGGATCTTGCGTAGTTTCCCAATGATTTGGACTTCGTGCCACTGTCTGGTAAGGTCCTTTTGCTGGGACTTGGCCACCTTAAGGCTTTGCACTTGTAGTCCTTTTGGAATCTGCTTCCTCTAGAAATACCTTCCCTAGATCCCTTTTCTGGGGATTCCGTTAACCAGCTCCCCATAGAAAGCCTTTTCCGCATGGGCTTGCTGATGGAGCCCTCCTAAGCAGGAGAGCCAGAAGTTCCCTAGAAGTGCAGGGGCCACCAGCGCCCAGACCAAGGCCCCACCCCCTCTCCACCTCTTTCCCCAGATGCCCTGACCCCTGTTCACTCCTCTCTGCCCCCTCCCTCCATAGCTCACACTTAAGTCAGGTAAAAAGTGGGAGGGCACCCAGCCCCTAAGTCTTTTTATTAGGCCCAGGTGTTTCTTAACCAAGTAACTGCTGCCCAGCACCTTTGCCCTGCTTTCTGCCCCCATCATTCCCCTGCTATGGGGGGAAGGGGGTTTCTGTACAGGGAGCAGCTGCAGAGCTTCTTGCATCTGAGGGAGGTTCCCGGAGATGGGTCTGACCTGTCCTGGGCACAGCACCTGCAAGAGGAGAGGAAACCCCATCCCTCCCCAACCCAACTAGGACTAGCAGCTGGAACCTGGCACACAGTAGATCACCATTATCAGCTCCCTCACTGTGAAGCGCAGCCCCTGCTGGTGACTCCGTGCCTGCCTGAGACTTGCAGTTTGGGGTGGCAATGCTGCCACGAAGCGCAGCCCGTTAGCACTGCTCTGCCCCTGCCCGAGGCTTGAAGTTTGGGAGATCAATGCCACCCCCTGCCCCCCAAAACTACACCACATTAAAAAATGGTGGGGCATGGTCCCTGCCCCCAGGTTATGGCGCTGGTGGCCCCTCCCACTTCTACAAATGTTCCGATGTCTTTGCCACCAACCCTGCCCCTCCTGGGCTCTAGGCCCAGTGCAAAGGGGTTAAAGCAGCATGGGGCTGGCTGGGGGAGGGGCACAGCATCCCCGACCATTGGGTCATGGTAGTTGTCCACCTGTAAGGCTGGTCCTGGCTCCCCAAAAAATGATGACCCCCACATATCATACAACCTTGATGTTTGCACTTCCAGCTGCTCTCTGGCTGCTCAGCTCTAAAGGCAGCACCTCCAGCAGCGTGGAAGTAAGGGTGGCAATACTGTGTCCCCCTCTACAATAGCCTGGCAATGCCTCTGGCATCTTTTGGTTCAGTACCCCCTTGGCTAGAACACCACGAAATTTCAGATGTAAATATCTGAAACCATGAAATTTACTATTTTTAGAAGCCTATGACCATGAAATTGACCAAAATGGACTGTGAATTTGGTAGGGCCCAAGTTATGAGCTTGAAACAATGAAAACCTTTAATAGTTACATGGGTTTCCCAGGACATCTCTAGGGAGGGGTATATGCAAAAATAACCCTCGTTTAAACAGAGACTGGGAATGGTTGGGTCATTACACTAATTGAATCTTTCCCCCCATGTTAAGTTCTCCTCACACCTTCTATGGGTCATCTCGATTATCACTTCAAAAGTTTTTTTTTTCTTCTGCTGCTGATAGCTCATCTCAATTAATTGGCCTCTTACAGTTGGTATGCGTACTTCCACCTTTTCATGTTTTCTGTATGTATAAATATCTTCTGTCTGTGTGTTCCATTCTATGCATCCGAAGAAGTGAGCTGTCGCCCACGAAAGCTTATGCTGAAATAAATTTGTTAGTCTCTAAGGTGCCACAAGTACTCCTGTTCTTTTTGCGGATACAGCCTAACACGGCTGCTACTTTGAAACCTCCAGTTATGCAAGAACTCAAGTTTTGGAAGCTTCACATTGAGGAGGGGACATTTTATCTGCTGATCACCTGTCACATGAGAACAGCTCAAAGACCAAACTGTATAAAGAAGTGACTCACAGATTCATGGGTATGCTTGTTCTGAGCTAACAGCTGTTATGAACTTGTGAACACCCTTGGGTTGGGTTGGGAGGACTGTTCAGCTTCCAGAACCTTTGATGGTGTTAGAGGTGATCTCTAATAAGCTTATTGGCATGTGCATAGGTTTTCTGCTGTCTTGAACATGTTTTCTCTGTAATGCTTTTACTTTAAGAATAAATGTGCTTGCTTATAGCCTCTGAAAAAGGAAGGCAAAACAGGCCTATGAAGCAATCTGATTTGCTGGGGAATTCACAGTGTAGCCAGGGAACTGTGCAGCCTGAAAACACCCCAGTGCAGACTGTTTCTTCTTAAGCAAGATGACAGCTGTGGAGCAGGAAGCCTGAGCATGGGTGCCCTTGGTGGACCATAATGGGGAATACAAGAGCCCTGAACTATGACAGAATGCTTTCTGGCTAAGCCTGGTAACAGGTGAATTGGTGAATGAGAAATGTATTAGATTACAGAAATAGATTTAGAAGAGAATTAGAAATAAATTACAATCCCTACTCCTACTATAATTTTATAGTATTTTTTTTGCTTTAAAATAGATGAAGCAAGCAGATAGATCTCCACTACTGCACCATTTGAGTATATTTTAGCACGCTGTTTAACTTCCTTTGTTTCAGGATATGATATTGCTGGTACTTCTATGTCCAGCTTCATGTGTCAAAGAACAGAACAGTGAAGTCATGAGGAGTAAGGGATTTTTGGTGACTGACATTTGTTTGGAGGAGGAAAAAGTGACAAAATTAAGCTCCATTTTAGAAAATTAAGAGGGGCAGGTATTATAATAAAAAGACACTGACTTTATAGTACACCTTACTCTCTCAATACCAAAGAAAATAATCCTTGGTATACTTATAATATTACCATGACTCTATATCAGAGAAGAAGGAATAGTGGTTCTAGCTCAAACAGTGACATACAATAGATTTTTAGTAACAAAGAACTTCTTTATCTCTGTACAACTTCAGGGTCCTCCTTTTTAAAATAATATCTGCTGCTATTTGAAAAATTACAAGGTCAGATGTGTGTCAAATATGTGCATCTAAAAAGAGTTCAACTACCCAGAGAATAAACAGTTTTCCTGTTGTTTTCTTTTTCATAGTTTATTAGGAGGGAAAACACAAACTCGTTATAGTTTAGAAACATTTTTTGTCATCCCTGTTCTCTACCTTTTTATCATAAGATTTTCTTTTCCTGCATGCCAGGAGGGTGAAGAAGCAGAATATAACCCATAATACAGACCTAGCCAGACACATTTTGGTGATTTTCTCACAGCAGAACAGCAGGTAAAAGATGAGTTGATTTATACACTTGTTAAAGGCTATTTTGGATTTATCCATTGGTAGCGGGTATTGCATCTCCAGCTCATTTTTACACATAATGAATTTCCCCTTCAAAGAATAGCTCTCTGTGTGATTTCTACTACGAAAAAAAATCAGTGTTCAAATGCCAAGATATATTTTGGTGAAATAAGTTAAATGTTTGGGTCCAGATTTCCAATAGAAGACAGTGATTTTGAATGATTTCTGGGTGCCCAATCTGAAACATTCAGGACCACAGGTGAATTCTGGGACACACTGAAGTCAATGGCAAAAATCCCACTGACTTTAATAGAGCCAGGATTTCACCTGTAGTCTTTGCAGGTACTGAGCACTCCCAGCTCTCTTGAACTGAAGGTGCTGAGCATGTCTGAAAATCAAGCCCAGAGTGTCTCAAGTTGGATAGCAAAAAATAGAGGCCCACAAAAATCACTGACCCTTTCTGTAAATGTTATTCTTAGCTATTTTATATAGCAGCTATAAATAAAAGGCAAACATCTGTTAGCTAGTAGTATGGAGTCCCTGGTTGTTGCTGTTATTATTGCACTTGTACTTAATGGTCTGGATCATGGCCCAGTTGTGCTAGGCACAATGCACACACAATCTTCTCCAAAAAGCTTACAATGTAAGAACAAGAGAAGAGAAAATGGATGGATGTAAACAAACTGATATATCCTATTTTATAAAGAGCAACTCCTCTTTGCTCTCTATCACTATATAATGTCAAAGTAACAAAAATAGTGGGAAATTACCCATAGGGCATATAGAAGGTGTCCGCATATCCAGGATATGAGGACATATTTCACCCATGCCTTGTACAGTAGTAAGATCTCCTGGTCACTAGTCTCCTGTTAATACATCCAAATACTGTGTTAGTCCTTTTTGCCACAGAATCATATTGGGAGCTCATAAGGAATTGGTTATTTACAACAACACAAGTCCTTTTCATAGTCACTGTTTTCCAAGATACAGTCCCCCTTCGTGTAAGCCACCTCACATAGATGTAAGCAGGATCTTAATGAGTTCTCCCCTGACAGCTATCTGGGAAGGGGAGAGACTTCAGGAGCAAACTGTATTTACATGAACACACCTACTCTGCCTAGGTATCCAGCAGATAGAGCAGTGTTGCTCAAAGTGATAAGCTTTGGTCTGTGGTTCCCAAACTTGTTCCACCGCTTGTGCAGGGAAAGCCCCTGGCGGGCCGGGCCAGTTTGTGTACCAGCCGCATCCTCAGGTTCGGCTGATTGCGGCTCCCAGTGGCCGCGATTCGCTACTCCGTGCCAATGGGGGCTGCGGGAAGCGGTGCGGGCAGCCACCGGCTTTGGCTAATGCTAGGTTACAAATCACTTTAGTACTGAATGCAGGGGTAATGAAATGCTGTTATCAGTGTTGTTGTCATTGTATGAATAAAGGGGCACAGAACTGTGCTTAACCTGTCCCAAGTGAGGGGGTCACTCTCAGTTGAAAGGACCTCGTTAAGCAGGGGCTCGAATGCCAGATGCTTGTGAAAGTAAGAGGGAAGAGGACAGAAGGAATGGACTCTCCCTAGGGGTCCCTGGTCTGGTTTAACCTGTTCCTCTGCACTGTTCAAAGAGATAGGCTTCATTAGGAGCCTTTTCTTACTTTAAGTGCTCAAAAGAACGAATAATCACTTGTGGTGGGACAGCGTCTCTGCCCAGCCTCAGAGCTGAAAATCACTAAGAGCTCGGTGGAACCTCAAGAGGCTGACCTGCAGAGGTCACAGAAGAGAGGCAGGTGGCAGGTGAGTAGAATGACGGCTGGCGAGGCAGCGAATGGAAGGAGTGGTTGATGGGACGTCCAGCAGAGAGGAACCGCAGCTGGCGGGGCCAGCCAGCCAAAGCAAGTGCTCAGATGGTGGGGCAAGCAAGGTGCCTTTTTACCCAGGTTGGAGGTGAAGTCACACAGATGCACCTCTGAACCCTGGGTCCTCACTGACCAAGTACAACCACTGTGAGTGGGGTATGGTGAAGGAGCAGAGAGGGACACAGAAAAGGAACTGTTGGTTGTAGAACTCAAGATCATGAGGCAGAAGACACTGCCCCACGCACTCTGGGCTGGGTGTCCTGCTCACAGTTTTATGATTATGAATCCTACTTGTGGCATTTTCCCTAATTAATGTCAGGTGACTTCCCTCCTTTCATTAAAAGTTTCTTTTCTATGCTCACACTCTGTGCTTGTGAGTGGGGAAGTATTGCCTCTCAGAGGTGCCCAGGGGGTGATGTGTAATTGTCCCAGATTACTGGGTAGGCGCTTGAGCCAGTTCTGTGTTATACTGTTGAAAAGGAACCCCTAGATACTGAACCTGGTCCTGGTTGCTGCCAGGTCCACCTGGCAGAAGGGTTACATATATTTTCGTAGATGTATGTGACTTTGTGTTTGGCTGTATTTGTAATTAAAAGGTTTCTCTTGCACACATGCAGGTGTTAAACTATGGAAAGTGTATGCACACATATTTGTACCTGCCAAGTGTAGGTACATGTGACTACACAAGCAACTTTGTGCGTACACAAGAAGTGAAATTTACTCCTTGTTTAGAGAGCCACCACAAAGATGTACGCATCATTTAAGTTTCACTTAAAACCCTAGTAAATTTCACCCACTTAGAAACCAGTCTTTTAAAATGTACCCCTTCAGGAAATAATGTTATTTAAGTTGAGTTGTATATTTGCTTACAAATGGCAGGCACTGGATCACAATGAACAACTAAAAGAAGATGATAGATATGTCAGCTTCACAAGACCTTTTAAAGGTCAAAATCTTAAGTGCTGGCTAAACTTTGTCAACAATCTCAGAGATACTTCAGCTTTATAAAAAGCAGCAGCTACAGCCATTAATTTATTTTGGTACTAATTAAATGATGAATCAAGTTAACTATGATAAAAAAAAACAGACAGTTAATGCAAATAGCTATTATACTCTTTTTTCTGTATTGTGTGAATTATGTGTACTAAATGTATCTGGTTCTTGACTTTTAGCTATGTAGGTTGCATCATTTATCCAACAGATGCCTACAGGGCAGAAAAAGCATCACCTAGGTTTTCTTTCTGAGATTACTCATGGGGTTTGTGCTAAATTTCAGAAGATTTCTTCGTCTTGATAGCAAGCACAGTTAAAGAGTTAGGGCCAGATCTTCAATTGGTGTAAATCATCAAAGCTCCACCGAAGTATGCCAATTTATGCCAGCCAAGAATCTCATCCTGAATGTTTCTCATGTTTCAGAAAATATAATTATCTTGAAGTGAAACTTTTGTCTAATAGGCAGTAGTCTCCTCCTCTTTTTTCCATAATTCAACTCCTATCGTATAAAGTACTGGCATTGCCTCCTGCCCTTCTCAACCGTTCCGGTAAACCACAATCTTTTCTCAATTAAAAAAATTCCTCTTCTCAACTTGATCCCTTTTTTCAAACAGCAGCAGTGAGAATAAGATATGGCATAACTACTTATGCCCCTGTCCCCATCTGTGCACTGCTTATAGCTCAACGTATAATGTGTCATCCTCTGGGTGGGCTAGATCATTTAAAGAGGAAAATTGGATGAGAAGGGCTAACCTGATCAAAGGCATGGAAGGTTTCTGCTCTAGATGTTTTGAGTGAATGAAAAAGAGAGTTATAGCTTATAACTGAAACAATTTTGCTATTTAACTACAGTAGTTGCCTCTATATAAATGTGACACACGCATACAGGCATATATATAATACCTTTGGAATTTTTAAACTGAAATTTAATGTAATGTTTGGTCCTGTGACCAAAACCATTCACATGCAATGGTTCATATTAAAGGAAACAATTATCAATAGTTACAACCACTCACTTAGGGGAGGGTTAAATCAGGACAGCCCAGATGCTCTTGGTTGACTCTTCATTGTGAATATTACACACACTTCTCAGTGGCATATACTGTTCCCTTCTGGAACTGGTGAGATTGCTGGTGAGTTTGCATAGATGCAGATGGTCTCAAGTGTGTTTTCTTCTGATGCTAAACATGTTGTGAAACAAAGCTCTGGCTTTTCCTTTCAGTCACCAAAGTGGTCCTTTGTTCAATTACATTTCAGTGAGGTTATGATAGCAGCTTGTAAGAATTAGTTGTGACCACAGTCAGAGATGGAATTAATCCAATGTGCTACCTTTTATAATTTTTTCAAGGCAGAAAGAAAATGCAGCACAGAAGAGAACTGGTGCACTATGTACAATGTATCCGCTATTGCTCCTGACACTTCTTCTCCTCAGCTACAGTTTGTACTGGGTGGAGAAAAACAATTTATAACATGTAATAAGGATCAAATACTAGCTCTTATACATGCAGATAGGAGGGATTAAAGCAGGGTCCTTGGATATCTCAGGTGCAGGCCTCAAAGTCATTGTGGGCCCAGATGCAGCATGGAATAATGCCAGTAGCATGAATGACTACATATAGTCGACTGCTGCAAATCAGCTACAAGCTGCTAGTGCAGGCACTGGAATTTGAAGGAGACAGTAATGGTGGTAGGAGACAATTCTAGCAGTGATAGTTGAGACAGCACGAATAGAACTGTAAAGCCAGATTCATCCGTAAGAATTTACTGTGGATGGGACAGGGAGCCTTAAAATAGCCTGAAGACTCCCCAAAGGATATGCCTGTTGAGGGGAAGGAGGAGAGAGCTTTCCAACCTGTCCCAGTTTCTTGAAAGTCTTCTATACTGGTGACAGGAGCAAGGACGCCAGGAGACTGCCAAGCTGAATAAGCTGGCGAGGGCTGCGGAGAGGGAGTGTGGATGTGTGAGTGGAAGAGGGGAGGCTTCTATTTGAATAAAACCTACTAAACCGTTTCCATGGGCAATAGCAGCAAAAATATTTGCCTTTGGATTAATAGTTCCTTTGTGTATTCAGCTTCAGGCGATATACAGCAGAACCATTTGGAGAAGTTGATTTTGTTGTTGTTTTTGTTTCATTTTATTCTGAGGCAATATTTTATTGTGGTTGCATTCAGAGTCAGACAGAGGGTCAAATCCTGCAGTCATTACTCAGGCAAATCTCTTATTGCTGCTTATAATAATAGCCATCATGGTTTCACTGTTACCTTGTCCTCACCCCATTATTTTTTGTGTTTTATTCCACCAGTTGTTTCGTGTCTTGTCTTATGTTTTTTAGATTATAAAGCCTTTGAGGCAAAGGCTGTGTTGTTGTTACATGTGGCCCAGATCCACAAAGACACAGTAATTCTTCTTAACACGTAGGCACTGAGAAATTCACAGCAAAAACACTGATCCACAAAACCTGAATTAGGCGCCTAGGCTCTCTGTACAGTGAAGGAGGAGAGACAGGCAATCCACAAATGCAACCCACAAAAGCAATCCACAAAAGACAGCAGCCTAGGGAGATGCCACCTAAGCTGGCAGTGGAGTTCTTTGTGTTTGCATGCAGTTCTAATTGGCTGTATTGAAAACAGGGGGAGGCATTAAGCCATGTGAAAGCTAATGAAGAATCCTGTTGATTCCCTCACAAATTCTGACTCAATCATGGAACTAACAGGTGCAAACGTTTTCTGTATCAGGAACTCCAGATAGGTAGTCACATTTCAGGGTCGGGCATATTTTTCAGGACCACCTTGGTAGCTCCCCAGCCCATTCCACTCATACATGTACTGTTCAATCACTATATATTTGAATATTGCCCTGGCGCCCAGTGCACAGCAAACATGGAAAGAAAAGAAAAGACGATGAGGGGGCAGGGGACACAGAATCATCGGTTTGTGTGTCTTGTACGTACTTTAACTGGTTTAACTTGTTAAGAAAAAAGTGCATAGGTTAATTTTAAAATTCTTAAGCTAGGGTTGGCAATCAGTATAGACTCTCCAAGTCCTGGGTTCTCAAACCCAGGGTTTGCTGAGTCAAGTCAATCCTGGGTTTACATTGCAGTGTAAACATATCCATTTTGTCCTCCTCCCTGGCTTCATTCTCATTAAGGTTTACAGATTAATCATGCTAGATAAAGTAAGAAGACAGAAGGCTATTGCACCATTGGTGGAAGCCTTATGCTGACTCTGATTGATTGCAGAATAATAATTATTTTAGTCCTATATTCTGCTGTACAGGAGGCAAAGAAAATATCCGTTGTCACTCTCAAATAGCATCTGCCAGTGGAACTGTTCCAGTTGACTAAAAGCCTAGTTAAAGGTGGCCAAATTTTTTCCATCAAAATGTGGTTTTAATGTCCCTGTGTAACTCCCGAATAGCTTTTTGATTAAACATAAGTGTTCGTGAAAAAAGGTTGAGTCCTCATCTTCAAAGGAAACCTGTGCAACATCTGTGCAACAAAAGAGGAGCCTGGGAACTTAAATCCATAGTTCTGCCAGACACCAAAAATTATGGCCTTAAGAGATACTGGTTTTGTGGCTCATTACCAGAATTTGTGACACATCCTACTGCTAATCCTTAATTGCCCACTTCATTTTAAGTGATCTCCTACAGCACATGCAAACCCCTTATGCTTAAGAAATCTCTCTCGACTTGTATTGAACTACACTCTGGTTACCTTTCCCAGAGCTGAAGAAGAGGCCTATGAAGCGCAAAAACATGTCCCTTCCACCAACAGAAGCTGGCCTAATAAAAGATTTTACCTCACCTATCCTGTGTCTCTCATGAAAAATACATGTTTTTGCAAAGATGTTCAGATTTTCATAGAAAGAATAAATAAAACAAGTATCAGTTAAAATATCCATTTTATTTTTCATAAATGATAAGGATCATTTAAATGATTTAACTTTTACAAAATAACTTGTGTGTGAGACTAAGCAATGAAGAAATGATGCATACATAATATATGAGGAGATAGCAGCATTTTGTAAAATATTATGCCAGTCGATAGCATGCCATAGCCAAAAAGCAATGTGTGCCATTCTTTTCATTTGAGAGGAATGGCCCAGCACAAAGATCTAATCTATACTACTAAATTATCAGGGTCTAAGCCAAGTAAAAATAAATATATTTTGGGGTTTTGAATGCCAGAGTTTGGGGAAAAAATGGTTTTCGGTTTTAACTAAAGACACATTTAAATGAAAACACAAATATTTATTCTCACTGAAATTTTTTTTTCGGGGTAATACATTTTTGACCAGTTCAATAGCTAATATGCAGGCTGGCTTTGCTTGGTTACAGAATCAATTTTTCCAATATGAGGAAATTTTTTAAAATTCTGCTACTTTGCAGATATCATTTAGATTCAACCTATGCTTTCTGTGGCTATGATAGAAAAGTGGGATCAGAAGAGGAAAGATGTTCTGTGTGCTTCTTATTTACTACTAATATTTATTAAGATCCCCAAAATATGCTAAGATAATGTTCATTTACTACATAACAAAGCTAACAAATATCAGTTAAAATATCCATTTTATTTTTCATAAATGATAAGGATCATTTAAATGATTTAACTTTTACAAAATAACTTGTGTGTGAGACTAAGCAATGAAGAAATGATGCATACATAATATATGAGGAGATAGCAGCATTTTGTAAAATATTATGCCAGTCGATAGCATGCCATAGCCAAAAAGCAATGTGTGCCATTCTTTTCATTTGAGAGGAATGGCCCAGCACAAAGATCTAATCTACACTACTAAATTATCAGGGTCTAAGCCAGACAGTCACATCATGACTTCCTCTTGATCTGGTTAAATAGTGTTCCATCTTGCAGCGATAGCTGGGAACACAGCTGCATCCCTTCTATACTGCAAAATAGAACTCGGTTCTAATCATGTGAGGAGAATACCATGCTTCAACCTATTTCTCCCAACATACTTGATTTTGTACTCTGTGGCCTAATTTTGGCTTCTTCTTTACAAACTATGTATTGGTTAGGTGCTGTATACTGTATTGTAGGCTACAGGCATTGGAAGAAAACAAAATCCCTGGGGGGAAAAAACCCATAAAATCAGCACTGATACAGTTTGCAGATGACACAAATTGGGGGAGTGGTAAATAATGAAGAGAACAGGTCACTGACAGAGCAATCTGGTTTTAACAATATGTATTTTAATATGGCTAAATAGAAAGGTATATATGACAGACTGACAATATCCTATAATATCCGGAACAAACTTTCTGGAATATAAGCTTTACTGAGTTAAGTTTAACCTTAGTGAATTAGGGATAACACTGCTGGGGTACTGTATTAAACATGTAATTGTGTATGTGTTACTATGGCATTGTATGTAACTTCTCTAATGGGGATGGGAGATGCTAATAAACTTCCTCCATCATCAGCCTTTGAAGCCATTTCCACCCCCCAGGCAAATATACATATACTAGTTCAAATTGGATCCTTCAGAGACCAAGAGACAAAGTGTCAGGGGGTGTATATGCCCCATGCTGGCTTGTCAACCAAGGGGTTAATGCAGGAAGTGCTGCCAGTGCTGATTGCCAGCCTCCCAGCAGCTGGACAATAAAAAAATCTGAGAAGCAGAGGGCCATGGTGGCTGCCAGAGGAGCAAGCAGGCCAAAGAAAGAATTTCCTGCCAGCAAGCTGGTAAGATGCAGCCCCAGAATGGCAACAATCCAAAGAAGGGGGAATGACCAGACCCGCGGGCTGAAGAAGCCTGCAGAACGAGGGAGGCAGGAAGGAGCTCAGGGTATAGCATGAGAATTGTGAATGACTGATTCTGCCTGCCTGGGTTAAGGGCCCTGAGCTGGAACTGAGTGGAGTGGGTGGGCATGGGTTCTCCTACCTACCCCGTAACAGGGACTTAACAGCAAAAGGAGTTCCAGGCCTATCAAGGAAAAGGCCAGATAGCCCCCCTCCCCCCACAAATATAAGGGGAAGTCCGTACAGCCCAGTGGGACAAAAATTAATGTCCTTGGCTCCAGAACAGGACTACGAAGACTCAGGCAAGAAAGGTGGACTGACTGCCCCTCCAATCTCAACGCCCTGTCTGACCAAAGGACAGGGTGCTGACACTCTGGGCACCAGTCCACACAAAGAACAAGACTTTTGGATAAAAGCCTGGGTTTTAGACTAAGTCAGGGCCTCCTTCCTCATCCAGCAAACAGACAGGACCCCTGGTTCATGGAAGGCCCCAATCCTTAGGGAAGGATTGGAAGGACTTGGCCAAGTGAAACCTCAAAAGACGCGGTACTTGTTCTGAGTTGAAGCGCTGATGAACCTGTAACCGCAAAGATGCTCCTAGAGTGGGATATTAAAAGACTGCACTTGCCAGAGCCCATGTGAGAGGTGGGATAAATTCTGGTATAGGTTTTTTATTGTTTTTAACATGTTTTCTATGTCATGTTTTTTACCTTAAGAATAAAGTAGGCTTGCTTAGAAAGAACTATGTGGTAACCTATATCTGTAGCAATTACATTGTTCTCTCTCTCTGAAGCAAAAGCAAGCCAGTGTCTAGGACAACCTGCCTGTGCTAGGAATGGCACAGTGAAGACAAGAGAACTGTCCAGCCTGAGAATACCCCAGTTAGAAGAGGGAGAGAGACATGTGTCTCCACCCAAGAGAGGCAACAGCTAGGGAGCTGAAAGCCAAGACTGGATGCCTTTGCTGAACCACTGAAGGGAAATGCACGTGCAGTGGCCCTGAATTGTGACAGTATATATCTAGGAACTAAGAAGGTAGGCCATACTTATAGAAGTGGGAACGCTATCCTGGAAATCAGTGACACTAAAAAGATTTGAGGATTGCGGTGGATAATCAGCTGAACATGCGCTCCTAGTGTGATGCTGTGGCCAAAAGAGCTAACGTGATCCTTGGGTGCATAAACAGGGGAGTCTCAAGTAGGAGTAGAGAGGTTATTTTACCTCTGTATTTGGCACTGGTGCAACTGCTGCTGGAATACTGTCCAGTTCTAGTGACCACAATTCAAGAATAATGTTGACAAATTGGAGAGAGCTTGGTGAGGGCCACAAAAATGATTAAAGGACTAGAAAACATGCCTTATAGGGATAAACTCAAGGAGCTCAATCTACTTAATTTAACAAAGAGACGATTAAGGCATGACTTAATTACAGTCTGTAAGTATCTACATGAGTAACAAATATTTGATAATGGGTTCTTCAATCTAACAGAGAAAGATCTAACACAATCTAATGGCTAGAAGGTGAAGTTAGACAAATTCAAACTGAAAATAGGGCATACGTTTTTAACAGTCAGTAATTAACCATTGGAACAACGTACCAAGTGTTATGGTGGATTCTCCATCATTGACACTTTTTAAGTCAAGATTGGATGTTTTTCTAAAAGATGTATTATAGGAATTGTTTTGGGGAAGTTCATTAGCTGTGTTATACAGGAAATCAGACCAGATGATCATAATGGTTCCTTCCGGCTTTTGAATCTATGAATTTCTTTGATAATAGACAGGAATAGAATACAAAGGTGAATTTTATGAGTTTATTATTATTATGAGTGTACAGTATATTGTGAGTTTTGGTCATACATACATTGGCTGAGTCATGCACAGGTATATGTTAAACCCTTACACACTGCCAGATTTATTTATATGTCCATCCTGAGCTATGGGTGCTGTACAACATTAAAATAATCAATATTTCAAATAACAGAAACAAAACACTCAGTGAATTATCAGTTTAATAGACCGCCCAGCAACATTAACCTTAAATAACAGTGGGTAAGCATCCCAGAACATTTCCATCCTGTCAACTAACATTTTTCTCTAGCTGTCCAATAAAAGTGATAGGCCTTGGAGTGTATCTGGAAGGTTAACAAGACTGGCAGACAAAAAAGGGAAACAAATTCTCCAAAATCAAAGACCCTTCTCAGAGAATGATATGCCAGAAGCCTCCTTTTTTAATTCAAGGGAACTCCAGCTCATGGGCCTCTGCTGACCAGAACTGCACATCCATAAAAACAGATCTACCAAGAAGACATGCAGAATACAGTGCAATTTGTTATGTAGTGGGATTTTCAGAAGTTTTAGCATTGGCTTAACTCTGCTACCACTCAAGTCAATGGTAAAAATCCCATTGATTTCAAAGGCAGCAGGGTTAGGACAACCTTCAGCATTTTTGAAAATTGGAGCCACAGTCCAGTGTGGCATGTCTATTTTACCTAGATACACAGTATAGTTCTGTCCTACTTTACTAAAATTGCTCTCTGGTTTTTATAATCTTTTACTGACTAAATGTAGTGTAAGCACTACATTGTATTTTCTTACCTTAGGTCAGTTTGGGTCAGAGGGCACACAAGAAAATATTTTTTGTAACCACAGTGCCATGGTACTTTTCAAAAATGTAATCACACCATTTGATATGAGCATAGCTTAAAATCAATAAAGTAATATAAAAATAAGATAAATGAGTTACCTTTCTTGGGGATTTTTTTTGGCTAAAATATGACAAGCATTGTACAAAAAATGACTAGTTGGTGAAAGTCTCTCTTGAGCATGAGCAAATTGGATTATCAATTAATAGTATGTCTTCCGAGATCTCCTTCGTTTAAGCCCCCTTTAATTCCATTCTCATTTGTCAAGTGCCAGGGAAAAATGCCTGTGAAATATACAGAAGCCTGTTGTGGAGTGCCATTTTCTTAAATGGAGCTGGGTGAGCTTGGATAAACTTGACTAGCAAAATACATTGCATCAAAAATAAAGCATGAAAAATCTCTCTATTAATTAGCAGAGAGGTTAAGATAAGATTAAGGTCACCCAGAAAATTAATCAGCCACCTTAAGATCCTGTGGTGAAGGTCTGGGGCAGGATGGAGCCAGATGTGAGCTCAGGGTCTGAAGTTCTCCTTTAGACCACACATAAAAGGCAGCCTATTCAACATTCAGCTTCTTATAGCAACTGAGGGTTGTGCTGTCATCTTCTTTTCCTCAGTCTTTACCAATCTATATTAAAAAGAAAATAACTGAGATCCTGGTTTTGGCAAAGCACTTAAGTAGATGCTTAACTTCAAATATTTGCTTATGTCCCACTGAAGTAAAGGAAAACCCCAAGTTTAAATGTTTTGCTGAATCCAGGCCTTATGAGCAGTGTGGAAATTCAGCAAAAAGAACGAGGAGTACTTGTGGCACCTTAGAGACTAACAAATTTATTTGAGCATAAGCTTTCATGGGCTAAAACCCACTTCATCGGATGCATGCAGTGGAAAATACAGTAGGAAGATATATATACACAGAGGACATGAAAAAATGGGTGTTGCCATACTAACTATAATGAGAGTAATCAGTTAAGGTGGGCTATTATCAGCGGGAGAAAAAAAATTTTTATAGTGATAATCAGGATGGCCCATTTCCAACAGTTGACAAGAAGGTGTGAGTAACAGTAGGGGAAAAATAGCATGGGCAAATAGGTATTACTTTGTGTAATGACCCATCCACTCCCAGTCTTTATTCAAGCCTAATTTAATGGTGTCCAGTTTGCAAATTAATTACAATTCTGCAGTTTCTCATTAGTATGGCAACATCCATTTTTTCATGTCCTCTGTGTATATATATCTTCCTGCTTTATTTTCCACTGCATGCATCTAATGAAGTGGGTTTTAGCCCACGAAAGCTTATGCTCAAATAAATTTGTTAGTCTCTAAGGTGCCACAGGGACTCCTCGTTCTTTGTGCTGATACAGACTAACATGGCTACCACTCTGAAACCTGTGGAAATTCAGACCATTTGACTCTTTCTTATACCTTAATGATATTTTAAAGCAGCAGTTCTCAAACTGTGGGTTGGGTCATGATCCTGTTCTAATGGGGTTTCCAGGGCTGGCATTAGACTTGCTGGGCCCGGGGCTGAAGCAAATGCCTGAGCCCCACAGCCCCGGGCTGAAGCCAAAGGCCAAGGGCTTCAGCCCTAAGTGGCAGGGTTCAAGTTACAGGCCCCAAAGCCCTTGGGCTTTGGCCCCCCTGCCCAGGGCAGTGGGGCTCAGGCGGGCTCAGGCTTTGGTCCCCCCTACTGGGGTTCTGTAGTAATTTTTGTTGTCAGAAGGGGGTCATGGAGCAATGAAGTTTGTGAACCCATTTTAAAGGGAAAAAGCACTTTAAAATGCTAATGTACACAATGTGTACTCCAGTGTTCAACTCCTTTCTTTCAACTTTCTACTTACAAACATTTAGACAATATAAGACCATGTTCAGATACTACCTGGAATAGAATAGCATAGAATAAGAAAGTGATTTTATGCTGAATGTTACCATTAACTGAACCCATCGACTCCCACACCGGGAGCAATTTATATTTTCCATGGATTGTTGACATAGATTTTCTATGTTTTTAAATTTGCTTTTCAAAGTGAATTTAATGGTACATTCATGCTTGTAATGAAAAGCCAGACTATTGGACAACTGGCATAAACCTTTTAAAATCTGATCATGGTTCACTGGCATGTTATTTTTAACTTCATGGCTTCTTGTGCCTCTTGGATATTTGTGCCTCAAAGGGTTACCTCTTCATCGCATATACAACTGAATGAACAGCCAATCTCAACTCTGCATATGGTGTTTTGTTTTTAAGTTCACTTTAGTATTCACAAAATATGTCAGACTAACAGTACTGGATTTGGAAGCTTTTTTTAATCCTGAAAACAGAAATATTGCACAGGGTGACAGTGCAGGCTGCCTCACACAGCAATGCCTCAACCCTGTATGGATCACTTCTAAGGGTGAGGGGAAAGTTTATAGATTTCAAGGCCAAAAGGGACCAATGTGATAATCTAGTCTGACCTCTACTATAACACAGGCCATAGAACTTCCCCCAAATAATTCCTTTTGAACCATAGCAGATCTTTTTAAAAAGTCCCATCTTGACTAAAAATTTGCCACTGATGGAGAATCCACTATGACCTCTGGTAAATTGTTCAAGTGGTTAAGTTCAGCTTTCATGTCCATTCAGTCCTTGGCCTTTCTACTAAGACTGGTCAAAAGGATTCCAATTCAAACCAATAATGACATAGAAATTTGTTCACCACAAGTTGGGCTAAAACATCCATCCAGCTCATTTTGTATAACTTACCAAAGAGGGTGGAGCAGTGGTGGGCAACCTCTGGGTTGCCCACCACTGGGGTTTCAGAGCAAGGGGTCCAGCCTGAGCCCGGACATCTACACTGCAGTTAAACAACCCCTCAGTCCAAGCTCCATCAACCCAAGTCAGCTGACATGGGCTAGACGCAGTTGTCTAATGGCAGTGTAGACATACACAGTGAGGGAAGAGAGGATGTGGGGTTATAGAATATGTCCCTCTTCACCAACCAGAGCTGTTGCCAGGGGCAGGGATGGACTACTCTTCATCCTTTGAAAAATTAAAGTATTCACCATACTCTCCCACACTTTCAGAAATACTGTTAGGCCTATCTGTGATACAATACTCACTCCCTAATTGGGAATTCCCTCTAGGACACATGGGCTGCCACAATTTACCCCTCAGTGCTTAACAGATATAAAATATATGTTAGCTGAAGCATTTTCTGATAATAAGGAAACCAAAGAGTCTCAAGTACACTTATCCAGAGCCACTATCAAATGTTTTGCACAATGTGTTGTCCCAGCTAAGAATGTCACAGATACTGTGGTGCCAATGTATATGCTAGCCTCTGCTACAAGATCATATACTGCAAGGCTTTTAGTAAAGGATGTAATAATTCTGAGGGAAATCAATATTTGTTATTCCCTGGTTAACAGCAAACTATTCCAAAAATCTTAACTGGGAATCTGATTCACAAGTCATGGCTCAATATTGGGTCCCCAAAGCTCTAAACCTTTCATTTTTTATGGCATAAGGCTGGAATTATTCTGACCTGAGCAATGAGTTGTCCAAAACATTGACTGTTTGTAGATGGTATATGAACAAGCTAAAGAATGGAGGCTAGAAGAGTAATTAGATTTTGGGGGGAGGTGTTAATGATTTTAAAATTATCTGGTTTTTTGTGGTGTATTTTCCAGTTCACTACAGTCTGGCTGCAATTTGAACATTATCTGAGATAAGAGTGAAGGGTTTTTCTTGTGATGGTCCCATGAAGCCAAACAGTGACTCATTCCTTCTGTATATCAAAGACCGGAATAGATCAAAGAAAAAAAGTCTGAGAAATGTTTCTCTATTTCTTTGCTCCTGACTTGGAGACACTGAGGTATGGCTCTTCAGATGAGAAAACATCCCATTCTTCCATCTATATCCCTGACATAGTAGCCCTGTCACCAAACTGTGACAGATAGTAATAGTGTTTGAAATCACTTTCAAACACAGGTATGGCCAGATATGGCTGTAACAGGGTTTGAGGTCTACACTCATGCTATAATTTTGCTAGTGGACAGTGTATAGCATGGTTTCTACTATCAGTTTTGAAAACATCTCTGTCCGCTCCACACTGAGCAGTGGAATAGTGCCAAGACTATGCTAGCTACAACTAATGTTGGAAAACTAACACCAAGCACAATTTTGTCAGCAGAATTGTACTTGTCAGCCATTTTGAAATACTGATGCTAGCACTGTTCTGCTCCCTTTGTGAGTTGGGTGTCTTTTGTTTGTTTTTTTTCCTTCTCCACATGACACCTTCTTTAACCTTTAGAAGCTTAACCAAATCTTTGACTCTTTAGACCACCTTCCCTTCTTTGAGTAACCCCTGCCAAGCCCACATTCTTCTTCTGCTTTTCACATTTCCCTTTCCGTTTCTCTGATGAGAAATGGAAAGTGGCATGTCCTTCTTCCCCTCTGGCATCAAGACACATGCAGCCCTCTTCTCCACCTGCCAAATGATGGCATTTACTTGTAGGGATGCTTAGCCTACCCAGGACCAGCTTTAAGGGCTGGGGTGCCAGGCGACTGGCTGGGGTGCCAGGCTTAGGGGGGGCCACAGGCTTGAAGATTGACAGATCCTAGCATGCAAATTTATCGTCTTATATGACAGGGATAAATCATGCATGCAAATCGTGCACCGTGCTACAAATGCAATAACAAATAAGATATTCAAAAGTTTAACAAATGGAGGGGGGGGGGTGTGCCAAATACATTCCTCACCTGGGGCACCCTTTGGTCTAGGGCCGGCCCTGATCCTACTGTACAATAAAAGTCCAAGAAGAGAGGTTTACTGAGGTAGGTAGTGACAGCTAGACATCACTTCTGCATCATAGCTAGCAGCTATCTGGGGTTTCTCCTCAAATTGCATCACAAAGGTGAAACCAGGAAAAGTTTTTGGCAATAGTGAACATTTTAAAAAGTGTTTTAATTAGAAGATATAGACAATTGTAGTCATTACAATTATCCCAGGAGAGGTGGCAAACAATAGATATGCTCAAATATGATATTTTATCACGTCAGTACCAAAGATGATCTCCAGCAAATCTTTGTGGTGTTTTGGGAGGGGTCCATTATCTTTTCAGCAACTATAAGGAAGATGAATGATATTTGGATTGAAAATTGACCTCACCTTCTCTCCATCCTTGAAAAAAAAATCCATAGAACCAAATAGAGATGATAGCTTTCTATACATGAAAAACAACTTATAGAATTATATTAGCAGAGAAATAATTTCTGTAAGACAACTCAAAAATTCTGTTGATGGCATTAACATACCCTATTAAATTTTATAGGATCTCAGAATAATAGTGATTTTGAGCAGATCTAATGTTTGCCACCTCTCCTGGGATAGTTGTAATAAACGTATTTAATTGCTATGGAACCCAACTGATTTAATTCCCAGTTAAATTCTATAGAACTTTTTTCTATACGAGAGAAATTTGAAGAAGCCATGGCATCAATTGAATAAACTATTATTAAAGATGTTTTTGCTATACTTTTGATAGCGGATAATGAAAATATGCAGACTATGAATGATAAATATTCTGCTGAGGGTCTAGTAAAGTATTTATGATGGTGTATTCCCTAGGGTCTTAACTGTGTGTACTGTTCCTTTTATGTAAAGCATTTAAATGTAAATTACAAACAACATTAGATTACTCTTGTTCTATTTTTCTACCGTTGGATTGTGAATGCAATTATGATGGTAATCACTGCTATACCTTTTCCCCCCCCAAATGTTCTCTCTTTCCCTATTTCATATTTGTCTGGACTTATTTTTAGGATGTTGCTCCTCATTTTCATGCATTCATAATATGGAGTTATCTATTTTATGTTGTATAGATTCTATTTGTATCTGTCACTTTCTATTGTTTGGAAAGGCTCAAAAATTCATAAATAAGTTTAAAAATAAATAGAAAGATTGATCTCCTTTTCCCAGGAGGTCTGACAGGTCTGCATTAAATCTGAAAACAGTCAAAGGAACTTTGTCTACTACTAATGTTAGAATTTTTGAAGGGTGCTCTGCAGAAAATCATTCTGCAGCGCACAGTCAACTTGTGGAACTCCTTACCTGAGGAGGTTGTGAAGGCTAGGACTATAACAATGTTTAAAAGGGGACTGGATAAATTCATGGTGGCTAAGTCCATAAATGGCTATTAGCCAGGATGGGTAAGAATGGTGTCCCTAGCCTCTGTTCGTCAGAGGATGGAGATGGATGGCAGGAGAGAGATCACTTGATCATTGCCTGTTAGGTTCACTCCCTCTGGGGCACCTGGCATTGGCCACTGTCGGTAGACAGATACTGGGCTAGATGGACCTTTGGTCTGACCCAGTACGGCCTTTCTTATGTTCTTATGTTCTTATGTTAAAAACAAAACAGCTAAGAGCTGGTAGCAGCTTTCCAAGATACAACTGTGTGAAGGCCATTTTATATTTTAGCAAGCAGCAAGCATACTGTCATTTGTGTGTGTGTCATTATTATATTATGTGACAAGAACAAATGCAGATTAAGCACTGCAGAAAATGCACAAGAAATATGTATGCTGGTTCTCATCTGGGATCATTGGTGCTCACTCTTATGGCTGCAATAAACTGGTGCCTGTGTTCAACATAAACAAAAACAACTGTCAATGTAATCTGCAAAACTGAGACAAGGTGGAGTTTAGGAGTTTCTGTATTCCTGATGAGCAGAATAGCCATTATCAACTCAGCTTCTTCATTTATTAATCTCTCCTCCTTCTGCCTCAGTAAGAAATTGAATCAACAAATGAATTCTTAAAGAAAAACTGTGCGGATAATGGAAATATCAATATAAAATCAATACACCAACTTAGAAGGAAAAAAACATTTCCTGACTAGGCCTAATGCCCCAGGACCAATGATACAATTACTTATTGGACCTTTATCCTGATTACAGAAATCAATCTCCAGCTAGTGTAAGGAGTTACCTCCCATTTCATTTTTCATAAGTGCTTTTCCTTTTAAATCCAGGTAGCTTTAAATTTTCTAGTGGTTCCTTCATCATTTGCTGCATAAAGGTGGCAAATGCAATTTTTATAAAGCAAAGGATAAAGTTAAATTTATGTGTTTTACAGCTTGTGATTGTAAAATTGATTTTTATGCCAACCCTTTAAGGGCTAAAATAAAACTTTTATACCATGGACTATAGGCCAGACATATCTCTTGCAAATTAAAAATCATGAAATCAATTAAAAATATGAAAACATATTTCTAACCGAAATAGGAACATAGAGCGAGAGACAAAACAGGAAGAAGCAATGTATTAACTCAATTTAAAGGTGCACTACAAAGCTTTACAAATGTTTAATATCCTATATTAGGTAAGAGATTGTAGATTTAAAAGGCCAGAATATTCCCTTCACTATGTGTTAGGTGCAGAAGGGATGACACAAACCAACAAAACACCTTTCTAAAATTTGCCCACTGTCAAAGCATCACCACCTTCCCCTCCGTGCAAACATATCTATACATGTATTATATATGTTTACATCTCTGAGGTTTAGGGGAAATGTGGTTGGGCAGGGATGCATTGAGGTTGCGGACAGCTGCCCTACATAACAGCATCCCCCCAGCAAATCTATAAGGAAATAATATAAAGTAAAGCTGATTTTGTTACTATTAATGCCCACAGATTCCCACTCTGGGTTATTAATTCTCCCCGGGGAATAGGGCAAGGGCCTGAAAGCAGTGGAAAAGCATTTCATGCTACCTGGCCAAATAGTTGTGCAGAGACCAGCTCCCTGACATAAATCACATGATATTTCCTTGGATGTCCCGAGATCACAAGGGGTTGGAGGGCTCAGCTCCCTGCCCACATTGGAGCAAAAACTCCTTTGCTCCTTCAGTACAATACAATACAGTACAATACAATACAGTACAGAAACTCTGCTATTAGAGAGTTTTCCAACTAACTCTAGCTTGCCCATGAGATTTTTACCCATAGGATGACATGATTTAACACATAAATCACAAATATTGTACATTGTACCCAAACAAGACTCTCAGTAGAATGGAATGGGCAATCATACATCTTCTGCAGCCCTGAGGACACAGTCAATTTATGTAGTCAAGAAAGACGGATGAAGGGATGGCTTGTGAAATGCCATCTGATCAGGGAAAAGATTTTGATTTAACTCTACCAAATTAAAATTATTTCTCTTTTGCCAGTTTGTGATGTGGAAATGGTATATGGACATGTGTACCCTTGACTAAGTGGTGCTTACAGGAAATTATTTATTATGGTTTTGGAAATGCTTATTAAAGTAATATGCCTTCTGTGAGCGCATACAATTCAATGTTAAGACTGCCTCTCAGAAAGGGAGAGAAAGGACAAAAGTATATTGATGTTGTAAGGAATTCTGGTAAAATACTACATAAGGTGTGATGGTAAGCCAAGACTGATTATTAATTGTTTTACAGTAGTGTCTACAGGTTCCAAGTGAGTGGATCCATGGCCCCATTATGGTAGGCATTGTACATATGCTGAGGGCTTGTCTACACTTAAAATGCCACAGTGGGGCTTCTCCGGTTGGCGACCTCCCCGAGAGGCAGTGGCTAGGTTGATGGGAGAATTTATCCCATTGATCTAGAGCTGTCTAAACTAGGGGTTATGTCGGTTTAACTCCGTCATTCAAGGGTGTGGATTTTTCACACCCATGGGCAATGTAGTTATACTGATGTATTTTCTAGTGTATACCAGGCCATTGTAAGAGACAGCTCCTGCCCCAAAAAGCTTATAATCTAATCTAAATAGACAAGAAAGACAAAGTGTGGGAGGGGAAACAGAGGCACAGAGTGGGGAAATGACTTGCCCAAGTTCATAAAGCAGGTCAACAGTCAAATCAGGAGTAGAATCCACTCTACTACTGCTGATTAAATATTGAATGTGTGAATAGTCTTATGGCATCGGTGAAGTTGGGTAGCATTCCTGGTTATTGACAGACATGGTTTTCTGAAGATGGAGGAATGTACCTGTGCCATGACAATACCTTTTATTGAATACCTGCACTCATCTCCATCTATGCTACATTTGAGAACTGTGTAAGTAAGAACTTATTTAACCAGTGTTATTATTTTATCATTTCTGCAGTGCCATAAGGGTACATGATACTTTAGTACAGAAATATAAATTGACACAAGTCCCTGCCAGAGAACTTTATAATATACGGCTGGATGTCTACAGATGCTACCATGAGTAGCCCATTTGAAGTAAATGGTACCACACTCTATAGTAATCAATATTCTTGAAAACAGGATCAGGCACCAAAGCCTTAACTTTAGGAATGACTGTACATGCGTAAACACATGGATCAGGGCCATTTGACTATCTGGCAATATCACTGCACAGTGTTGAGTAAAGGATATTATTCTGCTCTCTCATTTCTGTTTTCTTTGTTTTTTGTTATAGGAGTGTTGGGGGACCACTAGGCATAGCTACCAGGTAACTCGGGAGAGTGGAAGACCAAAGTGTCGATGAAGCTCTTTTGCTCTGGGCCTATCTGCACCCCCAAACCCCATCTTGTGAACTCTCACCTACTTCTGTGCTCGCTGCTTACAGGCTTTGTAGCAAGCTGAAGCAGAAATGTAAGGGTCAGCTTTTTTAGCAGGCAGACTGCTGTAAACAGGCCTTGCAAGGCCAAAAGATAAGCAGGCGTATGGGAACTTTTCTAATTGTAACTGCTAGAGAAGGGAGGGGTGGGAGGTGTAAGAGGGAGTAACAGGACAAAGGCTTACACAGAGACTGCTTGAAGTATAAAAGGTAAAAGTTATTTGTATTTGTTGCACTGGATTTGAGACATGCTGGTCTCCTAGTGCCATTTCAGAGCTCTGAAATAAACTTGGCTTGCTTTCTCCCCTCGGTGTCTTTATTGGTGCCAAGCACACCGGGCAACGGACCATTTGAAGTCCGCCTCGAGCACTTGGGCAGTAACAGGAGGGTCTGCTTCATAGCTCCAATAAAAAGGAACTGCTGATTTTTAATACTTCTCCTTCCATATTGTCCTCCTATATATTAGTGGAATTGACCCAGCTTTTTCTGATCTTGGTATGTGATAATCCTCTGTGTACCTCTATGTCACCTCTTCCTGGAATGAGCATTGGCACCAGATTGGGGATGGAGAGGCACCTTTTATTCCAAGCATTTCTTGTATGTTACCTACTAGCAGAGGGAGTCTCTTAATGTAAGAATATAATACAAATATAATTGGGTGTAACAATTTGCAATGAACCTTTACATAATCCATCCCCCATGCTCATACTTGAGATTCACAAATGCAAATGCAGACTAGGATGGAGTTACATATGCAGTAGAACCTCAGAGTTACAAATTTCAGAATTACGAACTGACCAGTCAACCACTCATCTCATTTGGAACTGGAAGTATGCAATAAGGCATCAGCAGAGACACACACACGCACACACACACAAACAAAAATAATATGCTAATACAGTACAGTACTGTGTTAAACATAAACTAGTAAAAAAAGGGGAAAGCAGCATTTTTCTTCTGCATAGTAAAGTTTCAAAGCTGTATTAAGTCAATGTAAGTAAACTTTTGAAAGAACAACCACAACGTTGTGTTAAGAGTTCCAAACATTTCAGAGTTACAAACAACCTCCATTCCAGAGGTGTTTGTAATGCTGAGGTTCTACTGTATGGGTACACTCTAGGTCAATGGTTCCCAACCTTTTTCGTCTGGCAGGCGCCAGACGACAAGCCACAGAGGACCGTGGCGGCAGACAAGCATCCGCCGAAATGCCACCGACAAGCGGTAACATCAATAGGCGTTGCCGCCGAAATGCTGCCGACAAGCAGCGGCATTTCAGTGGCGACGCCTCTGGATGACACTGCTTCTCGGCGGCATTTCGGCGGATGCTCGTCCACCGGCCAGTACACGGGCGCACTTAGATGCCCCGGCGGGCGCCATGGCACCCGCGGGCACTGCGTTGGGGACCCCTGCTCTGAGTGGAATAGATTAAGACAGATGTCCTGCCTAGTTAAAGACCTTCAAAGAAAAAATAAAACCATGTATATAATCTGTATTAGAACAAACAGACATAATATAACTACCTAGTCCACAAGCACATTGGTGTGAATTCTGAGATAGAATCTGCTAAGTAACCACTACAGCTTGGGATGAATCAAATGTCTGTTTCACACAGCATAAAATGAAAACACCACTCTTTTAAATGTTTGTGTTACTCAGGCATTTAATTAGAACTTAAAAAATAGATTAATTGTAATTGAAAATGTGATAAAATATATTTTGGCACTTTTTTTTCTAAGGGAATCTAAATTAACATAGTTAATGAAATTACTCTACTTTTTTGCTTTGTCAGTAAACTAAATCCCTTCCACGGCTCTGCATTTGAAAAACAAATAATCTGCTATAGCAAATAGCCTGCTTTTTCACCCTGGGACTGGAAAAAGCTATGAAGACAAATTCCAGTGAACTACATTTACCACACTTTTAAGTGAATTTTTAACACCTTATAAATACTATTTTGTTTGCCTGGTCCTCTTGTGCTAGAGAGATTTTAACTATGTAAGATAGAGTCAGTGATGTTATGAATTACATTATCTTCTGGGTATTCTACAGAGAACACTCCAAAACTAGCATCTTATACTAAGCTTTGAAGTAGACCTGAAGGCAAATATGAGCTTATTTGAAATTGGTCCATACTGTAGCAGTAAAAACAATGTATTTTCTACTAGTCCATTAGACCAGACAAAAATTAATTAAATCACCTTCGAAGTGTTTGCATAGTGCTGCAAGTGGGTGTCCATCTGCCTCGAGGTATTGTGGGAGTTTGCTTTTAACCATGTGCATATTAATGATTAGTTTGCAGCCATGGTTAAACTAGCCTTAGAAAAGTTTAACTAAAGGCTTATCTCTGGCCCAGAAGTCACTGTTTCTATCATATTATCTGAAATGTACTTCAAATAAATGACTTTACCTTGATTTTCCTGTAGTGAAAAAAAGATACAATTTACCTGTAGGTCTTTGTAGAAAGATAAATAATTAAAATAATCATTCTGAAAAATGTGTTGAAAGCAGGACTGGTTGAAATATTTCCATCAAAACTGTTTTTGACAGAAAATTGGATTTTGACTACATGATTTTTTTGGTCTGTGAAAGGTGTTTGATTTCTGAAGAAAAGTTCAACTTTTTGCCCCCAAAGCTCCCAAAACATGAAAAATTATACTTTTTTATTCTGAAATGCCACTGCAATACCTCATGGAAGTTGTGGCTCAGCTACCTCTTATCTTCAGTGTCTCCTGTGGGTTGGGTTCCCCAGCTGAACTACATCTCCCATAATTGCAGTAGTCCAGGAAGAAGAAAGACCCTGGAGCATCATGGGGGATGTAATCAAGGCAGCCCAGTCCATAGAGGAGAATGGGGACATGTGGTAGCAAAATTACCACTCCAAAGAAACACCATGGTAGCATTTCCAAATTCAGATTTTCAGTTTTCAACCAAAAGATTTCAGCTGCAAACTTTCAGTTGATTTGATCAGTCAAAATATTCCATGGAAACTTTTGACAAACATTTGTTTTTGTCAGATTTTCAAGGTGAAAATCCCTGTTTCCAATCAGCTCTAATAAAAGTTGAATTTAAGTAGATTTAATTGGGCCCAAAATAATTGTGTGTGTGTTTTCAATCCGAGCTGCACTGGTTATTTTTCATTTGGAACAGACGTCATATGGTGTCATTTCTGTTTCTTTGTAAGGACCTTTCCATTAGACTTAACAGGTGGGTCCCTCTGTTCTGCTCCAGCATATGGGCAATCCCTTTGCACATCTTGTGAACAACTGTAGTCTCAGCACTCCTCTCTCCAGGCATCTTTGAGGATACACTGTGCTCCACAGGAGTTTTGAAGCACAGTGAAGGGGTGGGGCCAAGCAGAGTAAACTGGGTGCACTGCAAGAAACTGTTGCAGTAGTTTTCACATTCCCCTTGAGGACCAGACCTCCCTGGGAGCTCTGTACCACCTTCTACTTGGTGCGGTGGCTAAATGCCAAATTTTAAGCATAAAGGAAGAAAGTAGTAACTACAGACTCATACCAGACTTTGGATACTGGTCTTAGGTGGTTTAGTTATGATGAAGGATATGATTTAGTCATGGAGGGTCACAGAAGTCACAGATTCCATGACTTGACCAGACCTCCGTGACTTCAGCTTCAGTCATCAGCAGCGGCAGCAGAGCCAGCTCAGTGCGCCCCCCTCTGCCCATGGCTTCAGCTGGGGCCGGAGTTGGGGCTGTGCACCCCCACCTGCAGCTTCAGCCGGGGCCAAAGCAGGGGCTGTGCAATCCCCACCCCGTAGCTTGAGTCAGGGCCGGAGCTGGCCCCTGCCATCCATGGCTTGAGCTGGGGCTATGCACCCCCCTGCACCTTGCATCTTCGTCCGGGGCTGAAGCTGGGGCTGTGCACCCTCCCTCCCATGGCCAAAGTGGGGGCTTGGAGCTGGGGCTGCTCCTGTGGTGCTGGGACTGGGGCTGTCACCCCCCCCCTCAAAATGGACTCCAGCTGTCATTCCTCCTTCCTCCCAGCAGTCTCTCCCCCATTATTTTAGTAAAAGTGATGGACAGGTCACAGCTCCTATGAATTTTTGTTTATTGCCCACAACCTGTCTGTGACTTTTACTAACAAATAACCATGACAAAATCTTAACCTTAGTTTTGATTTACTAGCCAATAACGATAATACTGAGATGTTTTGGAGGGGAAATGCATATAGTAATCAGTTTTGGGGGTAGGGTGAGCAGGAGAGGAAAGGCAACTCACAGGAAGAGAAGAGCTGTGTGGATGACAGAAATTCCATTAGACAAAAGAGTTTGAAATTTGGAAATTTGGCTCTGTTTCAGATCAGAACAAAACTAAAAAAAAAATTAAAGGAAAGTCCCCAAAATATTTCATCGTGGATCAATCAAAACATTATTTTTGACAAAATTGAAACATTTCCTTTTGATTCTAACCTTTACATTTTATATTCCAATATAAGACCTAATACAAAGTTTTTTAAAAAATGAAATGAAGTCATTTGAAAACAAAAAAAAATTGTTCTGAAATGTGTCTTTTTTTTATAGTTTTTCTCTTTGCCAAATTTTGTCCATTTTGCTGAAATTTTGGTTAAGTGTTTTTATTTGCACAGTACTGCATTTTCTGACAGAAAATGATGCCACCAAAGCTTTTTCCATCTTCAAACCATCTCCAGTGAAGATGACTGAAAGGATGTTTTGTTTTTCAAAACAAGAAGACATAGTTCATTTCATTGCAACAGCATCATCAGCACTGTCCTCACTTCAGGTCAGTTTATAAATGCTTTTACTCTCACTGTTTCTCTCTTTATCTCCTTTCCAATTCATAATATGGTGGTGTCTTTCCTGCTATGACAATTCTCCTGGTTGCTTATGATACAGTGCTTGATTCATCTCTAGACATGCTTTCTTGGGTATTCTTTTTGGAATATAAAATCCCAAATGAACTATTTTCAAGCTACCAAGACAGGGTCAAGTTATCATTTAGCACTTCTATTTTGGTAGTTTCCCTGGTTTGAGTTGGAATAAAGCACTTTTCACATTTCTTTCTTCTTGGAGGTATACGAGATGACTGGTTACTGCATTTGCATTTAAAATATTTGCTGGTATAATATGAGCTTTTTGTGTGAAAATTAATTTTCATGTTGTTGTTTTTTAATCCTGGTCTAACAAACCCTTATCATAAAATCTGATTTTCTATGGTAGATCTGCCCATCAAATGATGAATGCTTCAAATGAAAAATAAGTATGCAGTTGTTCCAATTTTTATCTTTTAAGCTTACTATGCTAAAAAAATTATTAGGGTAGATGTTGCATATGAAAATCAATTTAAAAAAAACAACAACACTGGGCCTCCTATTTGAAAATTTCCAGCAGAGAGCATCATTTTCTAAATTAGTTAGAAACAAAGATTTTTTTAATGTATTCTAAACAAACAAACAAACCAAAAACAAAAATCCAACTGAATTTATCATCAGAACTGCAGCTTTGTGACAGAATAGCTCTAGGGGAGATAGCGCATTTCTAAATGAATTATCAGGAAACATCAAATTATTTGATGATTAAAGTAAGTGCCTTTGAAAGACTGGATTCATTTTCTTTGAATGTTTTAAAACCCACAGTTAATATTTTGACATCATTATGGTTGTTTTAGAAACTGAAATGTCTGATGGCTCTAGTCTAAATGTAGAATTCTAATTTTAAAATTCCTTTTGTTTCAAGTTACTGACTTTTTATTTAAAATAAACAGGATTGTTGACAATACAAATTATTTTCTTAAATAAATATTAATAATGAGGGTAACAAACACAAAAGGTAAGAGTACAGATAGCTGAGACAGTATACATTGTGAGCTACAGTAGATAAATATATTGTTTTATAAAAACTATCAATACATTTTTTAATCAGTTCATCCCAACTGATGCAAAAGTTATTTCAGGAATATAGCCTCCAAATTCCTATTTCTGAGCTATTAGGAAAATGTCTTAATTTGTTGAAATTAAACAAAGACACATACTGGTTCTGAATTTTTATATCTACATCCATTTCCAAGTGGAATGAGGCTTGTTTTTTAAAGCAAAGGTATCATTTGCATTGAAAACAGGCAAAAATGTGTGTCTTGTATCTATCTACTTTTATGTCCGTCAACAATATATTATTTAGGCACCTCACAATCATTAATTAATGTAATGTCAGAATACCAATGTGATGACAAGAAGTATTAGTTATTCTTGATTTACATATGGGGAACTGAAACATACAGTTGAAGGCCAAAATTTGCAAAAAATCTGGTCATAAGTTACACTGCTCTACAGCCAAAATGCTTCTGAAATAAATGTAGTCAAACTTTACTAATTCTGGGTCACTGAGAACGAAAATGATGCTTAAAATTGTTGATTGGCTCTAGTTTTCAAGATATGCTATTGGGTCAGTATATACGACCCTTGACTTGGGAATGGCGGAGGATAAGTGAGTTATAAAGGGAAGGGATCTCAATTTAAACCAGAAAAGACTAAAATACATCTTTGACTGGATCTATGAATAAATCTATGACTGGGTTTGGACAGTACTTGCTTTTTAGGCAAAACAATGAATGATGCAATCTGAAGCTGGTATTGCGTCATACATGATATGAATTGCATCATGTTATTCCTAGAAGTCATGGATGATGCAATCATAACGAAGCTTACATCACTCTGCTGAACAAATTGCCCTATATCAGCTCTAGAAATCATACAGTGTCGTGCTCTCTTATTTGTCAGTGTTTGATTTTGCAAAGAGACACATTTCTGTTTAGCCAAAGTGAGCAGAGATGCCTCGTACTTGTGTGAACAGTGCAGATAACTTCTGCTATGTTTGTGGTGAAGTGACTTTTGCATCACAAAAGCGCAGTATAACCACTATGGTTAAGAAAGCCTATCACCTTTATTTTGGCTGCAAAATTGGAGATCAGGACAAGAGGTGGGCCCCACACATATGCTGCAACACTTGTGCAACAAATCTTCGCCAGTGGTTGAACAGGAAAAGGAAATCTATGCCTTTTGCAGTGCCAATGATTTGGAGAGAGCCAACAGATCATACCAGCAATTGTTACTTCTGCATGGTGCCTTCAGTTGGGAAAGCTGTGTCAAAGAAGAAAAAGTGGACTGTGCATTATCCAAACATTCCATCAGCTATACGCCCAGTACCCCACGGAGAAGGACTGCTGGTTCCTGATGCACCAGAATCATTCTCATTTGAGTCAGACGAGGAAGAGGAAGAGGATGAAACTTCTGGTCCTGAACCATCAATGTCACAGGACCCACATTTTCTCCCATCCTCCTCCTCTGAACCACACCTCATAACACAAGGTGAACTTGTCAGGGATTTGGAACTACCCAAGAGTAAGGCAGAGCTGTTGGGCTCCAGACTACAGCAGTGGAATCTCCTGGCAGGTGATGTTAGGGTTTCCATGTTCCGTGACCGTCAAAAGGATCTTGTCCCATTCTTCTTCATGGAAGGTGATCTTGTAGCCTGCAACAACATCGATGGTGTGATGGCAGCCCTCAACATCGTTCATGATCCAGATGAGTGGAGACTGTTCATTGATTCATCGAAGACGAGTCTTAAAGCTGTTTTACTGCATAATGGCAATGTTTTGCCATCAATTCCAGTTGGTCATGCAGTCCATATGAAGGAAACCTATGACAACATGAAACAACTTTTGAGGTGCATAAACTGTGACCAACATCAGTGGCAGCTTTGTGGCGATTTGAAGGTTGTTGCTCTCTTGCTTGGTCTGCAGACTGGATACACAAAGTACTGCTGTTTTCTCTGCGAATGGGATAGTCGTGCAAGAGATTCCCACTACATCAAGAAAGATTGGCCACTCCGACAGTCATTGGAGCCTGGGAGGAAAAGTGTTCAGCATCCACCACTTGTTGAATCAAGGAAGATTTTGTTACCACCCTTACACATCAAGCTGGGTCTGATGAAGAACTTTGTCAAGGCCATTGACAAAACACAAGCAGCTTTCAAGTACCTCCGTGGAAAATTTCCAAGGTTAAGTGAAGCTAAGATAAAGGAAGGTGTCTTTGTTGGTCCTCAGATTTGTGAACTTCTTCGAGATGATGCATTTGACCATGCACTGAGTGGCAAGGAAAAGACGGCATGGAAAGCCTTCCAGTTAGTGGCAATAAATTTTCTCGGAAACAACAAGGCAGACAACTACAGGTTGTTGGTGGAAAACCTCCTCAAGGCATACAAAAGCCTTGGTTGCAACATGTCACTAAAAATACATTTTTTGCACTCTCATCTAGATTTTTTTCCACCGAACTGCGGAGCAGTGAGAGACGAGCACGGCGAGTGATTTCACCAGGACATTGCAACAATGGAGAAACGCTATCAGGGCAAATGGAGCCCATCAATGCTTGCAGACTATTGCTGGACAGTGACAAGAGATGCTCCATTTAATGAATACAAGAGACAAGCCAAGAAGCGCCGAGTAGACACTGAATAGGACTAAACTATGTACAGAATAGTTTTTTGCCTTTTGTTTCATAATAAATTTTATTTATATAACCCTTTTGCTGATTTTTAAAGTGTTACATAAACAGGACAGGTGAAATATTATCATGAAAAGCAACCATAAACACATGAAAAGACCTAGGTTTACAATTTATGATTAAAACTCTACTATCTACACAATATACATAGACATAAAATGTAAAAACTTAAATACTTAGAAACAGTAGCCAATCAGTTGTTTTAATTGTCATATTTGAATTCAGCACATCAAAATACATAATAAATAGCACATTTTATCTCTGAAGCAGACGACTTCTCAAAAATTGTAGACCAGTGTTATTTGCTCAAGGTCACAAGGAAGTCTGTGACAAAGACAGGAACTGAATCCAGATCTCTTGAGTCTCAGCACCTTAACTAGAAGACCACTCTTTCTACCTTGTGATTACACATTTTTTTCATTGCAAAAATAACTATTTTGTTGAAGTTGTGAATTAAGCAGAAATACAGGAAATCACGTGAAAGAAAATGGTAAGAATGTACATGTCACAAAATCTTGTGAAATTAAAACTGTGAGCTTCTAGAATCTCTCTCTCTTTTCTTTGGATTGTGCTAATAAGTGCATTCTCTCTTCCAGAGTTACTCCACCTTAAATCCTTGGCTGTTATATTGTTTGAGACATTGAAGAGTGGACAAGAGCCTTTTGGAGTTAGTTGATTATGAATTTACATGACAATTAGCACCTTTTTAATTGGCCTCTGCATGCACACTCATGGTCACCAGCAGTTTTTGATCATTCACTCCTCTGCTGTACCCGAAAGGGTGAAAGACATGAGGAAATTAATATGACAAGTTGCCAGGTTATAATTCTTATAATAAGCAATTACTCAATGGGAAAATAAAAGTCAAGATGAAAAGAGCACTTTTCTGGAATTGTATTCAATATGGAACTGGATTTTAGCAATGAGGGAAGTACTGGTAGCTAAATGACAGTAATAATATCTTATTTAGTGACAGTAAAATCCCAGCTATCTGGAGGTTTTGGGTGACACCTAAAATCCACACATAATCAGGGGACTTAACCAAACAAACCTGGTTGTCAGGATCTCGTTTTCCCTCCTGTAGAGTTTAGGAGCTTCCCAGGACCAAAGCGTCAGTTAAATCGCAAGGGACGTATCTGATTTTCAAATAATCAAGAGTTCAGATAAATCAACGTTTTACTGTAATGCCTTTACTCGCAAAGAATCCAAAAGCCCTTTCTACGTTACATACAGAATTACTTAACCAACCAATCAACTGCAGCCATTGCTTGATCCTGGAGCGCACCATTAAAACTACATAACAAATTAGGAAGGGATGTGTAGAAGAATATTGTATTCAAATGAAACCACAATGGGAAATGTAAGTGTGGAGCTTAGGGCTAATACCTAAAGTCTCAACTATTGGCTTTGTGTTATATGTAAACATACAATCTCAAGAACTGTGAATGCTCTTGGGCAATATTATGTAGCTATTGTACTTGAATCAATAATTTTATACTAACTTCATTGTATGTATTGCTAGAGTTTAGATTTACAGTAGAAAGCATTACCCCATTGGTTCAAATGGAATCTAACAATAGAATATAGGGCTTTATTCAATGTCCACGGTCGTCAATGGGAATCTTTTCATTGATTTCTTTAGGAACTTGATTGGACCCATAATGTCCACAGCTATAAGCAAATGACTTTTCACAGACAAAACTTTTTTATGGAGAAAATATGAAATTCAACCCTTTGGGAAAATTATGATTTTTCATAAGTTTCCTAGTCAGAAATTAATCAGATTATAGGTTTGTAAACCCACCTCCCATTTCTATCATCATATGTTTTGTGACAAAGTTCCTCCTCTATCTTGGTGGGTCCTGCGCTTATTGGCGGATTTTCTTGCCTCAGAGATTCACCATGTGGGTTGGGGAACAGCCCAGAGACCTTCCCCTCTGGAAGAACCCACAGTCCAGGTCAATTGGGAGGTTTGGGGGGAACCCGGGCCCGCCCTCTACTCCGGGTTCCAGCCCAGGGCCCTGTGGACTGCAGCTGTCTATAGTGCCTCCTGTAACAGCTGCATGACAGCTACAACTCCCTGGGCTACTTCCCCATGGCCTCCTCCAAACACCTTCCTTATTCTCACCACAGGACCTTCCTCCTGGAGTCTGATAACGCTTGTGCTCCTCAGTCCCCAAGCAGCACACCCTCTCACTCTCAGCTCCTTGTGCCTCTTGCTTCCAGCTCCTCACACTCGCCCCACAAACTGAAGTGAGCTCCTTTTTAAAACCCAGGTGCCCTGATTAGCCTGCCTTAATTGATTCTAGAAGCTTCTTCTTAATTGGCTCCAGGTGTCCTAATTAGCCTGCCTGCCTTAACTGGTTCTAGCAGGTTCCTGATTACTCTAGTGCAGCCCCTGCTGTGGTCACTCAGGGAACAGAAAACTACTCATCCAGTGACCAGTATATTTGCCCTCTACCAGACTCCTGTACCCCACTGGTCTGGGTCTGTCACAGTTTCTAACGCAAAGGTTAGATAGGGCTGAGGTTCTGAGCAGATTCCATCCATGTCTATCTTAAATCACAACTGGAGCCTGTTGGGGTGTTGCCTGGATGGTTTTATATACCATGTTATACCACTGTCTCCTTGGACGTCCACAGCCTCTCTCTCCATGCACTCTTCTATAGAGAATAATTTTAGGTAGTTGGTATTGTGTCATTCAAGCAACACGGCCAAACCATTGTAGCTGGTGCCTTTTGATGATTATAGTCATGTACTGCACTTTCAGTCTTCCATGGATGTCATCATTTCTGATTCTATCTAGCCTTGTCATGCCTAGGATATGGCGTAGGCCCGTCATTTCAAATGTTTGCAGCTTTTGCTCCAGCTGCCTTTGTTTCTGTGTTTCACAACCATAAAGTAATGTGCATACAATGAGCATTGTATATAAACTGGCTTTACAGGTCATGGACACCGATTTAAGGTTCCAAGCACTTTTATTCAGGCTCATGAGCGTTCTGCTGGCAACAGCTATCTGCTTGTCAATGTCATCTTTATAGCAGTTGTCATGTTATGATGGAGCCCAAGTAGCAGAAATTGTCTGTTTTTTTCAATGTCTACATCATTAAGGCCTTGTCTACACTACGAGAGTACTTCGATTTTAGTTAATTCGACTATGTGGAATCGATATTACTAAGTCGAACGTGTGTGTCCACACTAAGGACAGTAATTCGACTTTGTGAGACTTTGTGAGTCCACACTAACGGGGCAAGCGTCGACATTGGAAGCGGTGCACTGTGGGCAGCTATCCCACAGTTCCCGCAGTCCCCCCTGCCCATTGGAATTCTGGGTCGAGCCCCAAATGCCTTCTGGGTAAAAAAATGTGTCGAGGGTGCTTTTGGGCGCCTGTCGTCATCCGTCCGTCACTCAAGCCCTCCCTCCCTCCCTCCCTGAAAGCGCCGGCGGGAAATCAGTTCGCGCGCTTTTCTGATTACTGACAGTGCGGACGCCACAGCAGTGCGAGCATGGATCCCGCTGCGACCATCGCTGCAGTTGTGGCAGTTCTCAACGCCTCGCAGCTTCTCCTCCACCTGTACCAGAGGCAGCTGCAGATCAATCATGAGAGGAGGCTACGGCACTACCGTGACGGCATGAAGTCGGACACTAGCTCCGACTTCTCTGAGAACATGAGACCCAGCGCCCAGGACATCTCGCTGTCACTGGGTCTTGTTGATACTGTTGAACGGCGATTCTGGGCCCGTGAAACCAGCACGGAATGGTGGGACCGCATAGTGCTGCAGGTCTGGGATGAATCCCAGTGGCTGCGCAACTTTCGCATGTGGAAGGGGACTTTCCTCGAACTGTGTGAGTTGCTGTCCCCTTCCCTGAAGCGAAAGGACACCCGGATGCGGGCAGCCCTGACTGTCCAGAAGCGAGTGGCCATAGCCCTCTGGAAGCTCGCAACGCCAGACAGCTACCGGTCCGTCGCTAACCAGTTTGGCGTGGGCAAGTCTACCGTGGGGGTTGCTGTTATGCAAGTAGCCAGGGCAATCGTCAAGCTACTGCTATCTAAGGTAGTGACCCTGGGAAACGTGGAGCTCATCAGAGATGGCTTTGCCGAGATGGGATTCCCAAACTGCGGTGGGGCTATAGATGGGACTCACATCCCTATCCTGGCACCGGACCACCAGGCTAGCCAGTACATCAACCGGAAGGGCTACTTTTCCATGGTGCTGCAAGCACTGGTGGACCATCGGGGACGTTTTACCAATATCTACGTTGGATGGCCTGGCAAGGTTCATGACGCTAGGGTGTTCAGGAACTCTGGTCTGTGTAGACGGCTGCAGGAAGGTCTTTACTTCCCGGACCACAAAGTAACTGTTGGGGATGTGGAGATGCCAACAGTCATCCTCGGGGACCCTGCATACCCGCTAATGCCCTGGCTCATGAAGCCCTACACTGGCGCACTGGACTCAGGGAAAGAACTATTCAACTACCGGCTCAGCAAGTGCAGAATGGTGGTGGAGTGTGCTTTTGGCCGTCTCAAGGGGAGATGGAGAAGCCTACTCACTCACTGTGATCTCAGCGAGACCAATATCCCGATTGTGATAGCTGCTTGCTGTGTGCTCCACAATTTGTGTGAGAGCAAGGGGGAGACCTTTATGGCGGGGTGGGAGCTTGAGGCAAATAGCCTGGCTTCTGATTACGTCCAGCCAGACAGCAGGGCGATTAGAAGATCACCGCGGGACGCGCTGTGCATCAGGGAGGCTTTGAAAGCCAGGTTCCTGACTGAACAGGGTCTCCAGTGACTTTTTACTTTGTGGACACAGATGCTGAACCTGCCCCCGTTTCTTTACCCAGTTACTGTTGACTATCCTTCCAAGTTACATACCCCCTTCCCCACCTTCCCAACAAATAAAATCTGTTCTGTTAATGAACAAGGTTCTCTTTTTTACTGTTTTCGCGGGAATGTTTTAAACCGGGGACGCAGACTGTGGCGGGGGGCGGGCTTAGTGTTTTGATGCAAATGCTGCTTCTAAAGTCCGGGAATGACAGGCTCCGCAGTGCTGGATTGGTTGTTTCAACGCAGCCTGCCAGCAGTCCTGGGCGGGACTGGATGTATGTGTCGGCCAAGTGACTTTCTGGCAGGGGGCGGAGGGTAACAGATCCCCTGCTGCGTGGCTCTGTGATCCAGGATAAGGACCGCGGCATAGGATCTCTAACTGCCCTCCCCCGACACAAAGTCACAGATCAACCCCCTCGCACCCCAGAACAAGAAAACCGCCTCCCAGACTGACCAGGGTAACTGGTGACTGTGCTGTGTATGTGTCCTGATGCTGGACCTGCCCCCGCCTCTGTAGCCTGCTACAGGTGACTGTCCTGTCCAAGTAACAAACCCCTTCCCCCCCTTCAGACAGAATCCCCTCCAAAAGACAGTCTCGGAAACAGTACTTAACAGAAACAGATGTTTTATTATGAACCGCACATGAAAAGGGGGGGGGGAGGAAACTTGGACATGGGCTAGTGTGAGATGGGTAGGAAAGGACTTTTCAAACTTTGGAACGAGAGCCTTCCATTGCTGCAGCAGTGTGCAGTGGCCGACTGACAGTTTTAACGGCCCTTGCCGCCCCTCCTTCTTTGTACTTTTGGTGAGGGGGGTGTGGGACTTGGTGGCGGGGGAGGGCGGTTAGAGATAGACAGCAGCAGTGCTCTGTCCTCCTGCCTCCGGTCTTGCAGAACATCCACTAGGCGCCGGAGCGTCTCCGTTTGCTCCCTCATTAGTCCAAGCAGGGTTTGAGTAGCCTGCTGGTCCTCCTGGCGCCACCTCTCCTCCCGTTCCATGACTGCTCTGTGCATTTGTGACAAGTTCTCCCTCCACTGTGTCGTCTGGGCTGCCTGCTCTCGTGAGCACTCCATAAGTTCATAAAACATGTCTTCACGAGTTTTTCTCTTCCTTCTTCTAATCTGCGCTAGCCTCTGGGAGTGTGATGCCAGGCTGGGTTGGGAGACAGTCGCAGATGTGTCTGTGGGAATGGGAAAAAGGGAGTAAATTCCTGAGACAGATAAATGAAGTTGCTAACAAAGAGCATAGTCTTTCTCTGTGAACAACACCATGCACTGCACCTTTCACATGCGCACTCAGGACAAGGTCGAATTTTCGGCCCTCGCCTTATGTGTCTGGGGTCCTGCAGTTGCGATCAGAGAAGCGTTGCAGGACACCTCTACTTCTGCTGCAGGAAAACATGGTAAGCCGTAGACTTGTGGCAGCTTAAACATGTAATAGTAGCACTGGGCTCCTTTCGCACTGAATGCAAGGCCACTCTCTGCTGGCAGCAATCAGGGAAGCATGAGCTCTACCCCTGTCCCACCACCTCGCGGCTGTCCCCGGGAAAGATCCCTGTATGCTGCCCCTCTGCCGCCTCCACAGCGTGGCTGTAAAGCAGTCCCAATACTAACATTCCCCTCCCTAATTTAAAGCAGGGCGTCATGTGTGACATAACACTCATGAGGATCTCGGAGACCGAGAGGGGAAGGATGCTGCGTGAAAGCATGCAGAGGCCTGGGCCGTATGCCGCCATGCTGTGCCGCGCACTGATCCCCGACTACCTGATGGACTCATGGCGTGGGAACGTGTGTTACCACGGGGGACCAAACAAGATCGCCCTGCCGTTGAACCTCGTGCGCATGCTGGAGCGGTACCTGCAGGAGAGCTATGCCGAGCTATCCCAGGAGGACTGTCTGTCCATTCCCGGGCACATTGACCGCCTTTTCATTTAAGTTCAGCATTACGGACTACAGAGTGGAGCGTCCTGTGGTGGACTAATCATGAATATCCGGACAGTACTTGATTTTCTATACATAGTTAGGAGTAAATAGTTCACTAAGCCAACTAAATCATGAACAACAAATTACTAATATAGTTAATATTCCTGTTTTGTTATAAATAAAAGTTTCTATGTTTAAATGAGTGACTGAAAAGCCCATTCTTAACAATATAAATATTCCACTTATGTTAAAATGAAATGTTTAGATGTTTAAAGCACTCACTGCTTGATCCTTCCCCTGATTCGGTGTCCGGGGTAAGGGCTGTGGACGGTTGGTAGGGGATCTCGGTAAGGGTGATGAAGAGCTCCTGGCTGTCGTTGAAATCAGCGGTGCAAGTGCTGTCGACTGCCTCGTCCTCCTCATCTCCTTCCTCATCTTCCCCGTCACCTAACATTTCCGAGGAGGAACCGGCCGTGGACAATATCCCATCCTCGGAGTCCACGGTCAGTGGTGGGGTAGTGGTGGCGGCCGCACCTAGGATGGAATGCAGTGCCTCGTAGAAACGTGATGTGTGGGGCTGGGATCCGGAGCGTCGGTTTGCCTCTTTGGTTTTTTGGTAGCCTTGTCTCAGCTCCTTGATTTTCACGCGGCACTGCGTTGCATCCCGGCTGTATCCTCTCTCTGCCATGGCTTTAGAGATCTTCTCGTAGATCTTTGCATTCCTTCTTTTGGAGCGCAGCTCGGAAAGCACGGACTCATCGCCCCACACAGCGATGAGATCCAAGACTTCCCGATCAGTCCATGCTGGGGCCCTCTTTCTATTAGATTGCACGGCCAACTCTGCTGGAGAGCTCTGCATCGTTGCCAGTGCTGCTGAGCTCTCCACGCTGTCCAAACAGAAAATGAGATTCAAACTGGCCAGACAGGAAAAGGAATTCAAATTTTCCCGGGGCTTTTCCTGTGTGGCTGGTCAGAGCATCCGAGCTCGAAGTGCTGTCCAGAGCGTCAACAGAGTGGTGCACTGTGGGATAGCTCCCGGAGCTATTACCGTCGATTTCCATCCACACCTAGCCTAATTCGATATTGCCATTTCGAATTTAGCGCTACTCCTCTCGTTTTCGAGGATTACAGAAGTCGAATTTAAAAGAGCTCTATTTCAAACTAAGTAGCTTCCTGGTGTGGACGAGTGCAGGGTTAATTCGATGTAACGGCGCTAAATTCGATATAAGCTCCTAGTGTAGACCAGGCCTAATAATTAGTTTAGCCTGTTTCTTGAGTTTCGATGTTACCATTAGTTTGGTCCTTTGTTCATTCATTTTTCATCCCCATTCTCTGGCTGTCATATACAAGTTAGCTGCTACTTCTTGGTTGAACTCTTCCATAGGCATTATCATTACAATATTGTCTGCAAAGTCCAGGTGATTGATAATTTGCCCTGATATCCTGCAGGTTCCACCCCACCAAACTTACTAAAGGAGTTGGATAAGATATTTTCTAAGTGTAGAGTAAAAAGTATTGGACTGAGTATACCTCTCTGTTTGACTCCAGTTTTCAGTCCAAACCACTCTGTCAGCTCACTTCTGACTCATTCTGCATACCAAGCTTTTCCATACTGCCTCTGCAGTTTTTGAATCAACTTGATGATAAACTGCACCATTTGAGTACTTTCCACAGAGCCTCTCTGTTAACAGTGTAAAATGCTTTCTTAAAATCAATGAATATGCAAAATAGGGTTATTGAACTGTCTCTCTCTCCAGGATTTGACAAAAAAAAAAAAATCAGTATCTGATCTACAGTGGAATATTCAGAGCCTCTGCTCATATTTTCATTCAGCTGAGAATCACATAGAATTCCTTACTAGAAATGCTTACAAGACTTATTCCTCTGTAGTTGTCACCATCCGTTGGGTCAACTTTCTTAAAGGTGGTACAATGATTGAGCATTACTAGTCTTCAGAGACTTCATCCTTCATCCAAATGAGGTTAAATAGTTTGCAAAGGAGTAGACCCGTGACTTTTTGCCACGTTTTAGCACTTCAGGTGGTATAGATCTAAACTAGGTGCCTTGCTGTTTTTCAGGGACCTGATTGTGCATTCAATTTCTGCTTCAAATATCAGTTTGTCTCCTTCATTGTTGCCTTCACAGTTGATAGCCTCAAGGATGGCTCGGTTGACTTGACTATTCATGTTCAACAGCTGATGAAAATATTCTTTCCATGTTTTAAGCTTTTGATCTTTATCTACTGTATAGTTTCACTGAACATTGTGTAGCTGACTTATTACAGGTGTTATCTTCTTTTATAAGAATCTAACTTTCTGAAAAAGCCCTCTGACATTACTTTTATAAAGTGTTGTTCAAAGTCTTCATTTTCATTCTCCCAAGCCAGCCTTTATTAGACCTTTTTAACAATTCTTTTTAGTTCTTTGCTTAGCTGTCTGTATTTGTTTTTCTGCTTACGAAAATCTTCAACTTTCAGATGTTCTGGATATGCTTTATTTTTTTCTTGATAGGTGTTCAGTCTGGAGTAACCAGACTTTTCTTTTTGGATACCTCATCCCTAAAACCTCTGTGCTTCTGGCATTAATGATGTGTTTTGCCTCTGCCCAGTTCTACTCTGTTTGTTCTGTTCTACTGTTATGTTCTTTAGGTGTATGTCTAAACTACGAAATTAGGTCGAATTTATAGAAGCTGGTTTTATAGAAATCGGTTGTATACAGCCGATTGTGTGTGTCCCCACATAAAATGCTCTAAGTGCTCTAGTCGGCGGACCGCGTCCACAGTACCGAGGCTAGCGTCGACTTCCGGAGCATTGCACTATGGGTAGCTATCCCACAGTTCCCGCAGTCTCCGCTGCCCATTGGAATTCTGGGTTGAGATCCCAATGCCTGAATGATGCAAAACAGTGTCGCGGGGGATTCTGGGTACATGTCATCAGGCCCCTCCCCCTCCGTCAGAGCAACGGCAGACAATAGATTCGCGCCTTTTTACCTGAGTTACCTGTGCAGACAACATACCACGGCAAGCATGGAGCCCGCTCAGCTCAGCTCACCGTCACCATATGTCATCTGGGTGCCGGCAGACGTGGTACTGCATTGCTACACAGCAGCAGCAGCTAACTGCCTTTTGGCAGTAGACGGTGCAGCATGACTGGTAGCCTTCATCGGCGATCTGGGTGCTGGCAGCCGTGGGGCTGGCAGCCATAGGGCTGCATTGCACCAGCCCCTTGCCTTTTGGCAGTAGATGGTGTATTACAACTGGTAACCGTCGTCATCGTACAGCTGTGGCTGGAACTCCGTATGTCCCCCAGTTCCCCATCCCCCCAGTCATATTCTGCTGCCTTCACAATGACGATGATGGCTATCAGTCGTAGTATGCCATTTTCTGCCAAGCGCCCAGTATTTTCTGCTAAGCACCCAGAAGAGGCCGAGGGCGATCTGGGTGCTGGCAGACGTGGGGCTGGCAGACGTGGGGCTGCATTGCTACACAGCAGCAGCCCCTTGCCTTTTGGTAGAAGATGGTATATTACGACTGGTATCCATCGTCGTCGTACTGCAGTGGCTGTCAATCATGGGCACCTGGGCAGACATGCTCAGTCCTATCGAACTGTCTTGACGATGATGGCTATCAGTCGTAGTATGCTATTTTCTGCCAAGCGCCCAGTATTTTCTGCCAAGCACCCAGAAGATGCCGAGGGCTATCAGTCATGCTGCACCGTCGTCTGCCAGCTTAAGATGTAAAAAATAGATTTGTTCTGTATTCATTTGCTTCCCCCTCCCTCTGTGAAATCAACGGCCTGCTAAACCCAGGGTTTTGAGTTCAATCTTTGGGGGGGGGGCATTCTGTGTGACAGTTGTTTGTGTTTCTCCCTGATGCACAGCCACCTTTGTTGATTTTAATTCCCTGTACCTGTATGCCATGTCGTCACTCGCCCCTCCCTCCCTCCCTCCCTCCATCCCCTGGTCCGACAGATACTAGTTTCGCGCCTTTTTTCAGACCAGACGCCATAGCTAGCACTGGGATCATGGAGCCCGCTCAGATCACCGTGGCAATTATGAGCACTATGAACACCACGCACATTGTCCTGGAGTATATGCAGAGCCAGGACATGCCAAAGCAAAACCAGGACCAGCCGAGGAGGCGATTGCAGCGCGGCGACGAGAGTGATGAGGAAATTGACATGGACATAGACCTCTCACAAGGCACAGGCCCCAGCAATGTGGAAATCATGGTGTTACTGGGGCAGGTTCATGCCGTGGAACGCCGATTCTGGGCCCAGGAAACAAGCACAGACTGGTGGGACCGCATCGTGCTGCAGGTGTGGGACGATGCCCAGTGGCTGCGAAACTTTCGCATGCATAAGGGCACTTTCATGGAACTTTGTGACTTGCTTTCCCCTGCCCTGAAGCGCCAGAATACCAGGATGAGAGCAGCCCTCACAGTTGAGAAGCGAGTGGCAATAGCCCTGTGGAAGCTTGCAACGCCAGACAGCTACCGGTCAGTCGGGAATCAATTTGGAGTGGGCAAATCTACTGTGGGGGCTGCTGTGATCTAAGTTGCCAGGGCAATGAAAGACCTGGTGATATCAAGGGTAGTGACTCTGGGAAACGTGCAGGCCATAGTGGATGGCTTTGCTGCAATGGGATTCCCAAACTGTGGTGGGGCCATAGACGGAACCCATATCCCTATCTTGGCACCAGAGCACCAAGCCACCGAGTACATAAACCACAAGGGGTATTTTTCAATGCTGCTGCAAGCCCTGGTGGATCACAAGGGACGTTTCACCAACATCAACGTGGGATGGCCGGGAAAGGTACATGATGCTCGCGTCTTCAGGCACTCTGCTCTGTTTCGAAAGCTGGAGGAAGGGACTTTCTTCCTGGACCAGAAAGTAACCGTTGGGGATGTTGAAATGCCTATCGTGATCCTTGGGGACCCAGCCTACCCCTTAATGCCATGGCTCATGAAGCCGTACACAGGCAGCCTGGACAGTAGTCAGGACCTGTTCAACTACAGGCTGAGCAAGTGCCAAATGGTGGTGGAATGTGCATTTGGACGTTTAAAAGCACGCTGGCGCAGCTTACTGACTCGCTCAGACCTCAGCGAAAAGAATATCCCCATTGTTATTGCTGCTTGCTGTGCCCTCCACAATATCTGTGAGAGTAAGGGGGAGACATTTATGGCGGGGTGGGAGGTTGAGGCAAATCACCTGGCCGCTGATTACGCGCAGCCAGACACTAGGGCGGTTAGAGGAGCACAGCAGGGCGCAGGGCGCATCAGAGAAGCTTTGAAAACGAGTTTTGTGACTGGCCAGGCTACGGTGTGAAACTTCTGTTTGTTTCTCCTTGATGAACCCTCCGCCCCCCCCCAACCCGGTTCACTCTACTTCCCTGTAAACCAACCACCCCACCCTCCCCTCCCCCCTTCGAGCACCGCTTGCAGAGACAATAAAGTCATTGTTACTTCACATTCATGCATTCTTTATTAATTCATCACACAACTAGGGGGATAATTGCCAAGGTAGCCCGGGATGGGTGGGGGAGGAGGGAAGGAAAAGGACACACTGCAGTTTAAAACTTTAACTCTTATTGAAGGCCAGCCTTCTGATGCTCGGGCAATCATCTGCGGTGGAGTAACTGGGTGGCCAGAGGCCCCCCCCCACGTGTTCTTGGGCGTCTGGGTGAGGAGGCTATGGAACTTGGGGAGGAGGGCTGTTGGTTACACAGGGGCTGTAGCAGCAGTCTCTGCTCCTGCTGCCTTTCCTGCAGCTCAAACATACGCTGGAGCATATCAGTTTGATGCTCCAGCAGCCGGAGCATCGACTCTTGCCTTCTGTATGCAAGCTGATGCCACCTATCATCTTCAGCCCGCTACTTGCTCTGTTCATCCCGCGATTCAGCCCGCCACCTCTCCTCTCGTTCATACTGTGCTTTTCTGTAGTCTGACATTGACTGCCTCCACGCATTCTGCTGTGCTCTGTCAGCGTGGGAGGACATCTGGAGCTCCGTGAACATATCATCCCGCGTCCTCCGTTTTCTCCTTCTAATCTTCACTAGCCTCTGTGAAGGAGAAACATTTGCAGCTGGTGGAGGAGAAGGGAGAGGTGGTTAAAAAAGATACATTTTAGAGAACAATGGGTACACTCTTTCACGTTAAATTTTGCTGTTCACATTACACAGCACATGTGCTTTCGTTACAAGGTCGCATTTTTCCTCTTATATTGAGGGCCTGCCGGTTTGGTGTGAGAGATCACTCACGCAGTGCCAGGCAACAGATTTCGGCTTGCAGGCAGCCATGGTAAGACACAGTCTTTTGGCTTTTTTAACCTTCTTAACATGTGGGAATGGTTTCAAACAGTAGCGCTCTCAATTCCCATACCAAGCACCCGTTGGGTTGGCCATTTAAAATGGGTTTGCAATGTAAAAGGAGGGGCTGCGGTTTCCGGGTTAACATGCAGCACAAACCCAACTAACTCCCCTCCCCCCCCCACACCCAATTCTCTGGGATGATCACTTCACCCCTCCCCCCCACCGCGTGGCTAACAGCGGGGAATATTTCTGTTCAGCAGAGCAGGAAGGGGCACCTCTGAATGTCCCCTTAATAAAATCGCCCCATTTCAACCAGGTGACCATGAATGATATCACTCTCCTGAGGATAACAAAGAGTGATAAGGAATGGATGTTGTCTGCATGCCAGCAAACACCGGGACCATACACTGCCATGCTTTGTTATGCAATGATTCCAGACTACGTGCTACTGGCCTGGCGTGGTAAAGTGTCCTACCATGGCGGACGGGATAAGGCAGCCCTCCCCAGAAACCTTTTGCAAAGGCTTTGGGAGTACATCCAGGAGAGTTTTCTGGAGATGTCCCTGGAGGATTTCCGTTCCATCCCCATACACGTTAACAGACTTTTCCAGTAGCTGTACTGGCCGCGATTGCCAGGGCAAATTAATCATTAATCATTAAACACGCTTGCTTTTAAACCATGTGTAATATTTACAAAGGTACACTCACCAGAGGTCCCCTGTGTGCCCTCCGGGTCTGGGAGCACGCCTTGGGTGAGTTCGGGGGTTACTGGTTCCAGGTCCAGGGTGATAAACATATCCTGGCTGTTGGGGAAACCGGTTTCTCCGCTTCCTTGCTGCTGTGAGCTATCTACATTATTTCCAGCCTCATCTTCCTCATACCCCGAACCCACTTCCCTGTGTGTTTCTCCAGTGAGGGAGTCATAGCACACGGTTGGGGTAGTGGTGGCTGCACCCCCTAGCATGGCATGCAGCTCCGCATAGAAGCGGCATTTTTGCGGCTCTGCCCTGGACCTTCCGTTTGCTTCTCTGGCTTTGTGGTAGGCTTGCCGTAGCTCCTTAATTTTCACGCGGCACTGCTGTGCGTCCCTGTTATGGCCTCTGTCCTTCATGGCCTTGGAGACCTTTTCTAATATTTTGCCATTTCATTTACTGCTACGGAGTTCAGCCAGCACTGATTCATCTCCCCATATGGCGAGCAGATCCCGTACCTCCTGTTCTGTCCATGCTGGAGCTCTTTTGCGATCCTGGGACTCCATCACGGTTACCTGTGCTGATGAGCTCTGCGTGGTCACCTGTGTTCTCCACGCTGAGCAAACAGGAAATGAAATTCAAACGTTCGCAGGGCTTTTCCTGTCTACCTGGTCAGTGCATCTGAGTTGAGAGTGCTGTCCAGAGCGGTCACAATGAAGCACTGTGGGATAGCTCCCAGAGGCCAATAACGTCGAATTCCGTCCACACTACCCCAATTCTGACCCGCTAAGGCCAATTTTATCGCTAATCCCCTCGTCGGAGGTGGAGTAAAGAAACCGGTTTAAGTCCCTTTAAGTCGAAAGAAAGGGCTTCGTCGTGTGAACATGTCCAGGCTTAATTTGATTTAACGCTGCTAAAGTCGACCTAAACTCGTAGTGTAGACCAGGCCTAGGTTTAAGAGAGAGGCAAAGCAGCCACTGATGGTCTTCTGAAAGGTCACCATAGAGTCTGAATTTTTCAAAGTTTTGACACATAGGCTCTAACCATTTGTTGCAAATTTTAAAGTATTAAGTCTGATCCCGTCTATAACAATCACTGCCACATGGACTGAGTCTGCATTTAGGCTTCTGTAGACCCTGCAATCTAGTATGCTTGTTTTCCAGCATTGTCTTACTAAGATTAAGTTGATCATGTTTTTTGTAGTACCATAATCCATGTTTCTTTATGGACTCACCTGTGCTGAAATGTGTGTTTATTATAAATAAGTTGTTGACAGTGCAAACATTTGTTTAGTACTGTTGTACTAGTTAACCAAGTGCTCCATTCAACTCTAAACATGGCTGTATTTTATTAATAGGGAAAAGATTTTCTGCATACATATATAGGATCAGAGTCTCCGCTCAGATATGCAAATACAATGCACAGAGAGGAATTGCATAACATATCTGAGAGTATAACTTGAACCATAGTATGTATAATCAGTAAATATATAAAGCACTTGAGAGCCACTTGGTTAAAAGTGCTAGGTAAATGTAAAATCAATATCATGTCGTTATTATTAAAGGGTTTTAAGTAATCTAAGCATTTATATTCTTGTTTTTATCATTATTAAGCCATATCAATGATTCCTGAAATATGGACGCAGTTAATTTTTACTTCACAAAACTTATTGGTAAAGTTGATCTCTGTGGACCAGATTGTGAGCCCCTTTTCACAATAGTGAGTTGTACACAAGTATTCTCATTGACTTTATTGGGCTTGCTTGTGGAAATAACTATTCCCTGTTGTGACTAAATGCTTCACAATTGGGCACTATACATAAAGAATATTACATATTGCAAGTGTTTCTTTCAACTACACTGGTGCAGTAAAGTTCTCTCCTGAGATCTCTCATGGGAGAAGTCTGATCTGATGACAAGGGAGTTGAACACAGCCCGTGATAATAACCTGTACAGTTGAGGAGGTTAATGGTATAATGCCATTTGAAGCTTAGATAATGCTGCATGAATATATAATTCATAAGTCCTTTTTATGACATTTTAAAAATTGTGGGTAGCTGGATTCAGTTTAAAGTCACCCTTAAAATATTTGATTTTATGATAAATGTCATTATCAGTTTATTTCCTCTGGCTGCAGCACCTTTTACTGGGCTCTCTTGTGATATAATGTAAAGTTAATAAATTGATTGGTAAGTTCATTTAGCTCATTCCAGATGTTTTCTTCATTATGCCAGGCATATTACTTCCTAAGCAGAAAGTTGCAACAATGCAGATTTTTCTATATCTAGGGAGACAAGATGTGCAATTCAAAAAAAAAAATAATGCACATCCTCAGCTTGGCTAGAGGGAATTAGTTTCAAATGATGTTTATTCTGGACAGAATGGGATACACATGAATAGAGACACACCAAAAAAGCTATGAAGGACTCTTAAGAAACAAGATACAGAAAAATCTCATGACACTTTTTCATTGTAGATCGACCCACTTTTTCCTGACATCCACAGGTATAAAAAAATGCACTTGGTTAGTGGTACTTGCTATTGTATAGTAGATACCACTAGCTGTTTTAATCACTGCAAGCTAGACAGAAGTAATGCTAATAAGCACCCTGTAAAAGCTCAGTGTCTGATTTTAGAACACAGTTGCTATTTTTGTGGGTCTCTGTGAGGGAGTGGAAGTGATCATGGCTGTTGAGTGATGGAAGAATAGATTATAGAGTGGGGCTCAAACTCTGAGAATGAGTTTGAAAGCCTGGGGCTTGTCTGCCACAAAAAAATAATAAAACAATCACAAATCCTATTTTGGGTTTTCATGTTGTGACACATTTCCCATTTCCCCTTTAGAAGTATAAGGCAAATTAGGCCATAAGCAGCCATTGTACTTTGAAGAGATCTCATTAATATCCAAATCTGAATATAGAATCTCAGAATGTATTGACCCTTGATACAGTAGCTTCTTCAGCAGCCATGTCTTCACTTACTTGTAGATCTGACATATTTTTGGTGTCATGTTGGATGTGTTGGGAAGCACAGATCTATTTTTAAGTGTCCCACTCCATGGCTTGCTTATTCCGAAATTTCCTGTTTGAATCCAGCTACCCTTTTCCTTAAATTCAGTCATTAGAAACACTGCTTCCTGTTGTTCCTATTTTATTAGGACCATTCTATGCAGTGCTGAATTTCAGTTTGACCTCTTATAGTGAAACCAGCAGCCTTATCATTTCATTTCATTCAAGAATACAGAAGCCATCATTTTACAAAGCTGGCAGCTTTTCTGCTTCAGAGCTCCTGTAATTTAGTTGGGTACTCTAATAGGGTTATATTTCATATATGCTGCATACACCCTTTATGCTTGTGTTACTCCTCAGAGAACTTACAGATGAAAATATTGCAAAAGGAATGGTGATTGCATTGGCCATTAACCTCAATAACTTGCATAGACAATAGAGGGGCTTATAAAATGCTCAATGTAGTAGTGAGGTTTGAATCAGTACAAGATGTTTGTTCAAGCTGAGCTATTGCTATATGAAAAGGAACCCCCAAATATCTATCCTAGTGAGTGCTGCCATCATTTCCAGCCCAGATCATTTTTGTTCCACTACATATGATATGTGAATGTCATGCCTCAGGCTGCTTTATTTCTTACAGCAGTTTGTTCTTTTCTTTTCTTTGTTTAAATAAGAACACAACAGTATTAAGAGAGAGAGGGGGAAATGATGCAGAATACTTATTGTGCTATAATTAACTTGCAAATGAATTTTATAGCTATGATTATTGTACTTATAACTTTTAGTTCAATCATAATAAAAGTAGCATTGGGGCACATTATGTTGAATAACTAAAAACAATTATCTAAAAATTAAAACAGTTTTTACCATCATTCTGCATGAAATACTATATTTAAGATTTTAATTTATTTAAGCCTTTTAAAATGCCATAGAAATTAGACATTCCAAACAATGACAGAGATAATGCTTCTATGACCAACTTGCAAGGCTTTGGCTAAATGCAAATATTTGTTTATATTTTCTTAAATACAAACATATCCAAATACAGAAAGCTTCTGAAAAGTATATTATCAGCTTAGAGCCCAATGCTACAACCCATGCTGTAAGGAGTATTCCCATGGTTTGCAGAATCAGAACTTCTATATATACTACATCCAAAAATATTATAGTAAAAACATCAAAGTTACAAAATGGAAAAACTAGAATGTGGTTATGTAATTAAAGACTGTATCATAATACATATGCACATAGCAGCCAAGTTAAAGTTGAATAGGAAACGTTGCATTTCCTAACTTTTTGCGTTCTTGACTTTGCAACCTTAACATTTTTCTCTATCATAACCTATTTAAAAAGTAACATCTTAAACTGAAAAAACAAAAATTCCATCACGTGGAACCACACCAAACCCCTTTCCCCTCCCAAATACACACACAGGAGTCATCAGAAGGTTTGGGAATTTCAGAGCCACACATCACAGATCTCTCCCACTTGAGCTACTGAAGTAATTGATAGCAGCATATTACGTGGCCCAAGCAGTTCTGCATCAACTAGCAGCATCAGAGAGTTGCATGATCCGCACATACTTCTGAAAATTCCAAATATATTATTGCCAATCAACAGCCAAAGGCTGTGCATGCATCATGGGTTGCAGAACAGAATCATTGCCATAATGTTACACTCTGATGCACCCCAGAATAGCAATTCAAAAACACACACACACAAAAATGAAGCAAGACATGCAGGTAAGTTATGAGTCAAAACGTGTAATAACCATGAAACAGGTAGGTCAGCAAGAGTCTCAACAAAACATAACAGTCTGAACAGTGAATAAGTAGCAGCGGGCCCTGAGTAGTTTCACATGCATGCACACTCACACACCCTTAAACAGGAACAGGAACACTACATTCATAGAGCAGTTACCAGGAAACAAAACAGGAGCAAAGAACAGACAGCAGTAAGGCAACACACCCACCAGTCAACTCACAGTGGAAGGCTATTATCTTCTGTATGGATTAGCTGTTAGAGGGGGATGGAGACATATACTTTGCCAGTAGGTTTCACAGCTATTTGACAGACAGCAAAGGAATGCTGAGACTCAGGAATAATAGTTTCAACTCCATGTTCTGCAGAGCGGTCTGATCTACTGGATACCTACCCTTCTCCCCTGTCTCCCTCAGCCTCTCCCTCTGTACCCTTCCCTTCACTTTCTCACCCACCATAGCTCCTGCCATTACCCCACTTTGCTTCTTTCTCCTCAGTTCCTGCCCATCCCACAAAACCTAAATCCTGACCCTATCTTTCCTTCTCTTTCATGCTGCTTGGGCACCAACAGGAATGGGCAGTGAAAGCACAGACACTGTGGCTATGTCTACACTACCACGGTAAGTCGACCTATGCTACACAACTCCAGCTATGTGAATAATGTAGTTGGAGTCGACATACCTTAGGTCGAGTTACCGCGGGGTCTACACCGTGGGGGGTCAATGGGAGAAAATCTCCCGTAGACTTACCTTACTCTTCTTGTCGGGGGTAGAGTACAGGGGTCGACGACTGGAGAGCAATCTGCAGTCAATTTGGCGGGTCTTTACTAGACCCGCTAAATCGACCGCTGGTGGATCAATCTCAGAACATCGATCCCCTCTGTAGTGTAGACCTGCCCTGTGTTGCCCTAACTACACCAACATAAGCCTTATGCCTCTCAATGATGTGGAGTTATTATGCTGGTGTATTAGGGCACTTACTACTACAGTGGGAGAAAGGCTGTAGTGTAGACACTGACATAATTAAGTCGACATAAGCTGCCTTATGTCAATCTAACTGTGTACTGTAGACCAACCCTATGCCCTGCTAAGTTCCTGTACCTGGCAGCAGAGCAGCTCCCAGCTTCTGGGAGGAGCAGCAGTATGGAAAGTCTTGCTCTGTTCCTGCATCACTAGGATGGAGCATGTTCAACCACTCTGTGGGGATGCTGTATATGAAGTCCAGTTTCACATAGGAGCTGTGAGGGAACGTTGTGTGCTCAGTGCAGATTGAATCTTCAGAGAATTTGCTACCAAACTAACAAATCTCTACTGATCATGTGCAAACTGAATTTTTCCAGAGGCTCAGAACCTAACCAAATTTGAAGAAACTGTCATGCATACTGCAAAAGGCACAGCCCTGACACCAGGGCAACCCCCTGCCAAATGTCAAGTCCCTGTCCCAAAGCATGGAGGCACTAGAACAGGGGTGGGCAAACTATGGCCCCCGGGCCACATCTGGCCCACGGGACTGTCCTGCCCGGCCCCCGAGCTCCTGGCCCGGGAGACTAGCCCCCAGCCCCTCCCCTGCTGTTCTCCCTCCCCCGCAGCCTCAGCTCGCTCGCTCCGCTGCTGGCGCAATGCTCTGGGAAGCGGAGCTGTGAGCTCCTGGGGCAGCGCAGCTGCAGAGCCCGGCCTGACCTGGTGCTCTGAGCTGCATGGTGGCGGCGGTGCAGCTGTAGCACCGCCATCCACCAGTGCTCCAGGCAGCGCGGTAAGGGGGCAGGGAGCAGGAGGGGGTTGGATAGAGGGCAGCGGAGTTCAGGGTGGTGGGCAGGGGCCAGGGGTGTGGATGGTGGTCTGGGGGGAACAGGGGGTTGAATGGGGGCAGGGGTCCTGGGTTGCCAGTCAGGAAGGAGGGGGGGTTGGATGGGGCGGCAGGGGACAGTCAGGTGCAGGGGTGTGTGGATGGGGCAGGGGTCCTGGGGGGCCGTCAGGGAACAGGGGGGGTTGGATGGGGCAGGAGTCGGGGGGAGCAGATAGGAGGCGGGGGCCGGGCCACGACCCCCTCCCCTAACCGGCCTTCCATACAATTTACGAAACCCGATGTGGCCCTCAGGCCAAAAAGTTTGCCCGCCCCTGCACTAGAACATCTCAAATAAATTACTGTAAGAATATCTTCTCGCTGCCTTTAGTAGGGGAAGATGCTTTGAGAGAGAAGTTCAAATGCATTCATGCCAGGGGGGGATGGGGGCTCCCACCCAACCATCCTCATTTAGGTTCTCTGCTTAGCCATTGGCTAGAGAAAGGGGGATAGGGTCAGCTGCTTGGTTTCTGTGCACAGCTCCCCTCCTCTGGCCCTTGCCTATTTGACCTAAGACCGGGCTTTGCAAAAGTCTCTTACTCTCTGGTTAGCTGCAGGGAAGCATTTGCTGTTCAGCCATGCCTGGAGCAAAATAACACGAGGTAACACTGGAAGAGTCAGGAAAACAGAACCAACACATGGATTCTTTTATGTTCCCAAATCCAGGATGCCAGGACAAGGATGAAGTGAGGTGGCTTCTGCCTCCAGAAGATGCAGCACCTGGAGGGAAGGGAGAAGCTCTGGGATCACCCTCCACACTTGTGGGGTATGCACACCAGTGGAGAGGTCTCTGTCCCACTGCAGGGGTCACAGCATGGTTCACCAACCTGGAGGCCCAGCCTGCTTGAGGAGGAGCTGTGCTGGGGGCAGAGGGAGTGATCCAGAGTCATAATAGATTCAACCTAGGGGAAGCTGCAGGGACTGAGCATGATGCCACTGCCCTTCCCTCCTCCAGGCTTGTGCGAGAAGGGGTGAGGACACGGGGCTGCTACGGGAGCATCTGGCTCCCTGGGTCCTTCTGTCAGGACCGACTATGGTACTCACTCCTGGGGGAAGAAGGTGGAGGGGGCTGCTTCTGCAGCTGCAGAAATGTCTTGCATCCTGGGTCCCACTGCTGGGACTATCTGTGCTGATACTGCCTTCCCCCCATCAATGCTTATGGGGGATGGAGGAAAGGGACATGTGGGGCTGCAGCTGAGATGGTATGGCAGGGGGCACTTTACACACCTGCTCCTGGAGCCTTTCAGCTGGGACCTGGCAAGATGTTGGGTCCCCGCCCCGTCCTTAGTTCATGGGGAACGGGCAGAGGCACACATGGTGATGGGGCCACTGTAAGGATAGCATCAGGCCTTGTTCCCCCATCTCGCTTGGGACGGTGGGTATCTAGTGGCTGCCAGATTGAGGCAGCTGGGAGTTTGGGGGAGCTGGCAGCTGCAGCTGGTGGCCTTTCAGCAGCCTCTCCCTCTACAGCTACAACAGGGGTTGGTGCTGCTGGAGGAAGGAGGGGCACAGGAGTGGCCAAGGTCCAGAAAGGGGGTTTCCCTTCTTGTGTCCTAGAGGTCCTCAGTCTGGCCCATTTGGACCCATTAAGAGTGGTGCCTTCTGAGATGGGTGAGGATTCTTTTACATAGTTTGCCAGGGAATTGTTGTCCTAAGATTGCTACCCTGTGGGGAGAAGTCTTCTTACTTTCCACAGGACTTTGAAGAGGACAGGGACCACTAGCAAGGTGACAATGCTGGGGAGTGGAGCTGGAGGAGAGGTATCCCACCCCCATCCTGGACAGAGGAGCCAATTTGAACAGGGAAATCTCATCAGACAGGAACCAGGACCTCTGCCTGGGCCATTCCCTTTGCAGCTGGCAACACGGATCCACAGATGATGTCCAATCAACTCTGGAACTTTGGCTTCTGACAGCCATAGGTCTAGTCGAAAATATGATTGCCCCCAAGGGCATTCAGGGCCTATAAGTGCTATCTGACTGAGATCAAGGATTTCAGAGCTTGGGAAGGGCTCCAACACCTGTGGCCTATCCCCAAGCATTCTTTGTGGCCTTCCTTGGCTCTTTCAGGGTAAGTGAGTTGATGCCTCAGACAGCCACAGATAGGTCCAGGTGGGTAGTTGAATTATTAGATGTATAGTTATCAACCAGTGCAGTGCTTAAGGTACTCTAAAACAGAACAGCATGGTGGTAAGGGAACGTGTAGATGAGTGCCTGTGGGAGCCAGGCTCACTGTTTATACATGGGAATACAAGTTCACTGCAATAATGAAAAAAGGTTTGGTCTACTGCAGCTTCAACCCAGAGAACTTTGGTACACATTCTTTCAAGTTTGCGTCAGTGATGCTGGCAGCATCACAGGGTTTTGACTCTTGATTCAGACTACAGGGCACTGGAAATCAAAATGTTAGGACTTATGTTTGCCCCAGGGGAAAGGTGCCGGGACTGGCAATAAGTAACCCTGTCTGCTTCGGATTCCAGGGATAGCCAAACCATAATCAATGTTTGGATTTGCAGGCACTCTGTAGTGCTTTGGCCCACAAGAAGGCAGTCAGCTTGGCAGGTGGATTGCTGCTGGGCTTCTAGGCTGAAGCTGAATGCCTTCAGTGGTTCAGCAGGAGAGGCATGTTGACGGAACAGCTATTGGTATGGCAGATGGGACATGAGCTGATCCCAGCACTCATTGATGTGTTGATTAAGCAATTGTGGCTGGATGTTGGCCAGGTCAGCGGATGGATTACAACCAAGTTTCAAGGCTGAAGATATTTACCTTCAATGGTATAGCAGACAGGGCATCAGCTAGTCCCAGCACCTGTTGATACTGCTCGCAGATGCTGGATTATTCAATTATAGCTGACATCAACCCAGCCAGCAGGCGGATCACAGCTGAGATTCAAGGCTGATGCCATTTGCTTTCAATGGTATGGCAGATGGGGCATGGAGCTGACACTCATTTATGGCTGAGCTACAGCCACCTGATATCTTGATTATTCACCTAGGCAAAACTGACCTTGTAAGTTGTGGGAACTGCACTGGATTAAATTTATGGATTAGGATACAGTGGGATGAGGAGCTGCTTACACGTCATGGCCATGCCCTCAATTGGTTTGGTGAGAATAGCTCACAATATGAGTTTGGTGGGAGGTCATCAAGCCAGCCCATGAGGAAAGAACAAGGGAAGATTGAAAAAATGGTTTGTTTAGTCTGAAGAAGAAAAGACAGAGTGGGGACATGCTAACAGTCTTCAAGTACCTAAAAGGTCGTTATAAAAAGGAGAGTGATACATTGTTCTCCTTTACCACTGAGGACAGAACAAGAAGTAATAGGATTAAATTGCAGCAAGGGGAGTTAAGCACTGGAAAAAATTGCCTAGGGAGGTTGTGGAATCTCTGTCATTGGAGGTTTTTAAGAGCAGGTTAGATAAACACCTGTCACGAGTGGTCTAGATAATGCTTAGTTCTGCCTCAGTGCAGGGGACTGGATCGGATGACCTACTGAGGTCCCTTCCAGTTCTACATTTCTATGATGTAGCTGGGATAATTGAGAGTTGGGTGTGGGAGGCAGAGATAAAACATAGCAATAGCCAATACAATGGCCCTTAACTCTTTAGAGAGGACCGAGGATGGAGTTAATCTTTCTGAAGCTGACATTTGGCTCTGTGACATTAAGGATTGGGTCAGGCAGGAGATGGGTACCAAGCATGGTAGGTGTAGGGTGCATCCATGCTAATCACTGGTACTCCCAGTGGCAGGAGTTCAGTGTATGTAAAAGCTAAAAGGGCCAGCTCCCAGAGGTAAATGAGACCTGAGATTGTGCAGTTGAACCTTGTATTGAGAGAGGAGGGAGGAATTTGAAGTCTTTGTGGACTGAGGTTCACCCCACTCAGCCTTATAGCCCCTGTCATTCCACCCCCTTTATGGGGTGGAATGAACTGAGTCCATGGGGTAAACTGGGGAGGGTCTGCCCCAAATTATGGTGTGGTTCATGGTAAAAGCCCTGTAACCTGCACTGCAACCAATTAAATGCCGTCCACTCCCCAAGGTATAATTAATAAAGTTGAAGCCTATCATTTAAACCAATCCCACATGTCTGTCAGTTTTAACATGGGCAAAACAATATATTTTCCCTAACCTAATTCTCAGAAACAGATGAACAATTTTAGTGGAAACTTTCAAAACAAGTTCAGCCTAAGGCAGACAATCAGCATGGAAAAATGCAGCAGGTGTGGTTAAAGTTTGGCAAAGTTATAAGGAACTGAAAAGGGGGTCTCATAATGAGAAATGTTGGGCAAAATTGATTATAGGCGGTGCCACAAACTTCTTCAATAGTCCTTGCACCAGTCCTGCTATCTTGATTGATGTGAGTGTAATCCACCGTTCAGTGTTGGCTTAGTACCTGTATGATGTGTGAACACGAGAGAGGTACCTCGTCTTTGGACATTCCAAAGTTTGTCATCTGTGCTTGTTTCAAGGAGCTGCTAGCAGGTGCCTGACTCCTCCTCCTTGTGTACTAAAGGATACAACTACTTGGCATTGCCTCCAGTGAGACAAGGTGTCAGGCTCTGGGTTCTAGGCAGTCAGGACTGGTGGTTAGCGTCAAGAATAGGTACCAAAGGTTGACACTAACTGTAGAGTCGGAACTGGGCCAAAGGCAGCACTGAAACCAGGTCTGGGGATAGGACGTGGGTCAGAGTCCATAGACAAGCCAAATTAGGATCATAGTCAGTCTGGATAAAAGCCAAAGATCAAAGCTGGGTTAGAGTCAGTCTGATTCTGGGGGTGAGGAGGCAGGTGCAGGGCTGGAGTGGGTCAGTATCAGAGCTGGAGTAAGACATGGACAAGCCTGAAATGAGCTGGAACAAGGCTCGGCAAAGGCTGGGGCAGGAACAGAAACTGGATCAAGGGCAGGCTGGAAGCCTAGTGAGGCTCTAACACTGTTAGGAAGCAGGAGGGTTCCTGGCCGAGAAGTGCTGTTGCACAGACTAACTTACAGCTCTTGTGGGGTCAGTTAAATACCAGTGCCTGGGGATCATCTGACCTGGGCTCTGCCCAGGGATAGGCTGCTGCAGCATGTCTGAGAGATATGTCATGCTGGCTGTGTTGGAGGGATGAATCATGGCTCCTATTGAAGCACTGGGGATTGGGCGGGTGTGAACCTGTCCACATCTAAAGGCCCCTCCCCTCAAACCAAGGGGCCACCAGACCCAGGTATCAACTAAGCATGGGGGACAAGTAATTAAACAAACAGCGACAGGAGTGAGGGTCACAGGTTCAGAATCAGGGATCAAGAGACGGACACTGAGCAGAGAACCCTGGACAGCTCCTACTGCTCCTCAATGGTGGCCAGGGAGTCAGTGGACATGCCCAGAGGAATTCTGCCTGGAGTCTTGACTTAAGGGAGGATCTGAAATAAGCCCCACAGTCACAGAGCACCCCACTGTCCAGCTTCCTCCTCCTGGTATGATGGATGGCCAAGGAGGTCTCTTGACTTCATGGGGACATGGATGGGGTGCACATATACCAGAAGGTGCGGGGAAAAGTGCAGCCAGAACCTAAGGAGAAGGTTCTGGAGGAACCGAAAAAGGGCCTGCAACCTGGTGCACTTGAGGTAGATGTGCACCAGGTTCTCCCTCATGCCACAGGAGCAGGTGCCAGGGAGGGGGGAAGAACCATGCCAGATACATGCCCGTATTCAGGCCTCCATGAAGGAGCCACCAACCAATATCCCCAGCGAGCCAAGGGACCAAAGTAGAATGTAGACTAGCCCACTGGGGCTCCTCACACTCCACAGATGGCAGGAGATCCTGCCACTTGGTATCAGGGCAGGACAAAATTATGCGGAAATGAAGGGTATGGAGCATGAATGCGTACAGTTGTTTCCTTGACGCAGTTCAGAGACAGACCAACTGCAAGTCATGCAGCTGGCTCAGATGTTGTGGAGAAGACAGCCGGGAGGAGGGCGGGGGGGCTCACAGGGCAGGGGCCCTATAGTGAGGTCTGGAGGGCCAGGGATGAGGGGCAGGTGGGGAGCACTCTCCTGCAGGACCCTCTCAAGGAAGACATAAGAGGTGGGCTGTAAGTCTGCTCTCACTTGCTGGAGTATAGTCCAGGGGAAACGAGGAGTGGAGAGCCCCATGCACCAGCCAAATGCCAGGGGATGATGAGTCATGGCACCTATTGAGTGTCTGGGGAAATGGGTGGGTGCAAGCCCACACACATCTAATGGCCCTCCCCCCAGCCTAAGGGGAGGAGCCACTGGACCTAGATCCCAAATAATTCCAGGGGACAACAAATGAGAAAACAGAGACGGCAGTAAGGGTCACAGGGTCAAAAGCAGGGAGCCAGAGGGAGTCACCGAGCAGAGAATCCCAGACAGCACCCACTGCTCCTCAAAGGCATCCGAGGGAGCCAGTGGACGTGACCCAGAGGAATTCTGCCTTGATACGCGACTTCAGGGAGAAGCAGAAATAAGCCCCATGGTCCCAGAGCACCTCCCCGTCCAGCTTCCTCCTGTAGGAGCTGGAAAAGAGGCTGCAACCTGGTGCACCTGAGGTAGATGATTGGAAATTTTAATAATGCTTTTTAATTATAGGCCATGCCGGCAAGCACAGTATGTCATGTGACCACACACTCCCCTGGCTCACTTCCGTTCATCTCCAATGTCGCAGATACACAGGTGGCACACATGAATATATGGTACAGGCCTGTAAGTAGATGCTGTTAGAAACACTCTTTATTATACTGGGAATAGGTAGTGCAGGTCTTGATGATCCAGGTAGATGAAAGTCCTTTTGCAGATGCAAAATGCCTTAATGGTGCAATATCAAACCCTAATTACCTGTCTAAGGGTATGTCTACACTACGAAATTAGGTCGAATTTATAGAAGCCGGTTTTATAGAAATCGGTTGTATACAGCCGATTGTGTGTGTCCCCACATAAAATGCTCTAAGTGCTCTAGTAGGTGGACCGCGTCCACAGTACCGAGGCTAGCGTCGACTTCCGGAGCATTGCACTATGGGTAGCTATCCCACAGTTCCCGCAGTCTCCGCCGCCCATTGGAATTCTGGGTTGAGATCCCAATGCCCGAATGATGCAAAACAGTGTCACGGGGGGTTCTGGGTACATGTCGTCAGGCCCCTCCCCCTCCGTCAGAGCAACGGCAGACAATAGATTCGCGCCTTTTTACCTGGGTTATCTGTGCAGACATCATACCACGGCAAGCATGGAGCCCGCTCAGCTCAGCTCACCGTCACCATATGTCATCTGGGTGCCGGCAGACGTGGTACTGCATTGCTACACAGCAGCAGCAGCTAACTGCCTTTTGGCGGTAGACGGTGCAGCATGACTGGTAGCCTTCATCGGCGATCTGGGTGCTGGCAGCCGTAGGGCTGCATTGCACCAGCCCCTTGCCTTTTGCCTTTTGGCAGTAGATGGTGTATTACGACTGGTAACCGTCGTCATCGTACAGCAGTGGCTGGAACTCCGTATGTCCCCCAGTCCCCCATCCCCCCAGTCATATTCTGCTGCCTTCACAATGACGATGATGGCTATCAGTCGTAGTATGCCATTTTCTGCCAAGCGCCCAGTATTTTCTGCTAAGCACCCAGAAGAGGCCGAGGGCGATCTGGGTGCTGGCAGATGTGGGGCTGGCAGACGTGGGGCTGCATTGCTACACAGCAGCAGCCCCTTGCCTTTTGGTAGAAGATGGTATATTACGATTGGTATCCATCATCGTCATATTGCAGTGGCTGTCAATCATGGGCACCTGGGCAGACATGCTCAGTCCTAGCGAACTGTCTTGATGATGATGGCTATCAATCGTAGTATGCTATTTTCTGCCAAGTGCCCAGTATTTTCTGCCGAGCACCCAGAAGATGCCGAGGGCTATCAGTCATGCTGCACCGTCGTCTGCCAGCTTAAGATGTAAAAAATAGATTTGTTCTGTATTCATTTGCTTCCCCCTCCCTCCGTGAAATCAATGGCCTGCTAAACCGAGGGTTTTGAGTTCAATCTTTGGGGGGGGGCATTCTGTGTGACAGTTGTTTGTGTTTCTCCCTGATGCACAGCCACCTTTGTTGATTTTAATTCCCTGTACCTGTACGCCATGTCGTCACTCGCCCCTCCCTCCCTTCCTCCCTGCCCCGGTCCGTCAGATACTAGTTTCGCGCCTTTTTTCAGACCAGATGCCATAGCTAGCACTGGGATCATGGAGCCCGCTCAGATCACCGCGGCAATTATGAGCACTATGAACACCACGCGCATTGTCCTGGAGTATATGCAGAGCCAGGACTTGCCAAAGCAAAACCAGGACCAGCCGAGGAGGCGATTGCAGCGCGGTGACGAGAGTGATGAGGAAATTGACATGGACATAGACCTCTCACAAGGCACAGGCCCCAGCAATATGGAAATCATGGTGTTACTGGGGCAGGTTCATGCCGTGGAACGCCGATTCTGGGCCCGGGAAACAAGCACAGACTGGTGGGACTGCATCGTGCTGCAGGTGTGGGACGATTCCCAGTGGCTGCGAAACTTTCGCATGCGTAAGGGCACTTTCATGGAACTTTGTGACTTGCTTTCCCCTGCCCTGAAGCGCCAGAATACCAGGATGAGAGCAGCCCTCACAGTTGAGAAGCGAGTGGCGATAGCCCTGTGTAAGCTTGCAACGCCAGATATCTACCGGTCAGTCGGGAATCAATTTGGAGTGGGCAAATCTACTGTGCGGGCTGCTGTGATCCAAGTTGCCAGGGCAATGAAAGACCTGGTGATATCAAGGGTAGTGACTCTGGGAAACGTGCAGGCCATAGTGGATGGCTTTGCTGCAATGGGATTCCCAAACTGTGGTGGGGCTATAGACGGAACTCATATCCCTATCTTGGCACCGGAGCACCAAGCCACCGAGTACATAAACCGCAAGGGGTACTTTTCAATGCTGCTGCAAGCCCTGGTGGATCACAAGGGATGTTTCACCAACATCAACGTGGGATGGCCGGGAAAGGTACATGATGCTCACGTCTTCAGGCACTCTGCTCTGTTTCGAAAGCTGGAGGAAGGGACTTTCTTCCTGGACCAGAAAATAATCGTTGGGGATGTTGAAATGCCTATCGTGATCCTTGGGGACCCAGCCTACCCCTTAATGCCATGGCTCATGAAGCCGTACACAGGCCACCTGGACAGTAGTCAGGACCTGTTCAACTACAGGCTGAGCAAGTGCGGAATGGTGGTGGAATGTGCATTTGGACATTTAAAAGCGCGCTGGCGCAGCTTACTGACTCGCTCAGATCTCAGCGAAAAGAATATCCCCAATGTTATTGCTGCTTCCTGTGCGCTCCACAATATCTGTGAGAGTAAAGGGGAGACACTTATGGCGGGGTGGGAGGTTGAGGCAAATCGCCTGGCCGCTGATTACGCGCAGCCAGACACCAGGGTGGTTAGAAGAGTACAGCAGAGTGCGGTGCGCATCAGAGAAGCTTTGAAAATGAGTTTTGTGACTGGCCAGGCTACGGTGTGAAACTTCTGTTTGTTTCTCCTTAATGAACCCTCCGCCCCCCCCCCCCCCCCCACCCGGTTCACTCTACTTCCCTGTAAACCAACCACCCCACCCTCCCCTCCCCCCTTCGAGCACCGCTTGCAGAGGCAATAAAGCCATTGTTACTTCACATTCATGCATTCTTTATTAATTCATCACACAACTAGGGGGATAATTGCCAAGGTAGCCCGGGATGGGTGGGGGAGGAGGGAAGGAAAAGGACACACTGCAGTTTAAAACTTTAACTCTTATTGAAGGCCAGCCTTCTGATGCTCAGGCACTCATCTGCGGTGGAGTGACAGGGTGGCCGGAGGCCCCCCCACCGTGTTCTTGGGTGTCTGGGTGAGGATGCTATGGAACTTGGGGAGGAGGGCTGTTGGTTACACAGGGGCTGTAGCGGCAGTCTCTGCTCCTGCTGCCTTTCCTGCAGCTCAAACATACGCTGGAGCATATCAGTTTGATGCTCCAGCAGCCGGAGCATCGACTCTTGCCTTCTGTCTGCAAGCTGACGCCACCTATCATCTTCAGCCCGCCACTTGCTCTGTTCATCCCGCAATTCAGCCCGCCACCTCTCCTCTCGTTCATACTGTGCTTTTCTGTAGTCTGACATTGACTGCCTCCACGCATTTTGCTGTGCTCTGTCAGCGTGGGAGGACATCTGGAGCTCCGTGAACATATCATCCCGCGTCCTCCGTTTTCTCCTTCTAATCTTCACTAGCCTCTGTGAAGGAGAAACATTTGCAGCTGGTGGAGGAGAAGGGAGAGGTGGTTAAAAAAGACACATTTTAGAGAACAATGGGTACACTCTTTCACGTTAAATTTTGCTGTTCACATTACACAGCACATGTGCTTTCGTTACAAGGTCGCATTTTTCCTCTTATATTGAGGGCCTGCCGGTTTGGTGTGAGAGATCACTCATGCAGTGCCAGGCAACAGATTTCGGCTTGCAGGCAGCCATGGTAAGACACAGTCTTTTGGCTTTTTTAACCTTCTTAACATGTGGGAATGGTTTCAAACAGTAGCGCTCTCATTTCCCATACCAAGCACCCGTTGGGTTGGCCATTTAAAATGGGTTTGCAATGTAAAAGGAGGGGCTGCGGTTTCCGGGTTAACATGCAGCACAAACCCAACTAACTCCCCTCCCCCCCACACACCCAATTCTCTGGGATGATCACTTCACCCCTCCCCCCCACCGCGTGGCTAACAGCGGGGAATATTTCTGTTCAGCAGAGCAGGAAGGGGCACCTCTGAATGTCCCCTTAATAAAATCGCCCCATTTCAACCAGGTGACCATGAATGATATCACTCTCCTGAGGATAACAAAGAGCGATAAGGAATGGATGTTGTCTGCATGCCAGCAAACACCGGGACCATACGCTGCCATGCTTTGTTATGCAATGATTCCAGACTACGTGCTACTGGCCTGGCGTGGTAAAGTGTCCTACCATGGCGGACGGGATAAGGCAGCCCTCCCCAGAAACCTTTTGCAAAGGCTTTGGGAGTACATCCAGGAGAGTTTTCTGGAGATGTCCCTGGAGGATTTCCGTTCCATCCCCATACACGTTAACAGACTTTTCCAGTAGCTGTACTGGCCGCGATTGCCAGGGCAAATTAATCATTAATCATTAAACACGCTTGCTTTTAAACCATGTGTAATATTTACAAAGGTACACTCACCAGAGGTCCCCTGTGTGCCCTCCGGGTCTGGGAGCACGCCTTGGGTGAGTTCGGGGGTTACTGGTTCCAGGTCCAGGGTGATAAACATATCCTGGCTGTTGGGGAAACCGGTTTCTCCGCTTCCTTGCTGCTGTGAGCTATCTACATTATCTCCATCCTCATCATTACTATAAGGTGGGTGCATAACTGGCTGGCTAACCATACTCAGAGAGTTGTTATTAATGGTTCCCAATCCTGCTGGAAAGGCATAACGAGTGTGGTTCCGCAGGGGTCTGTTTTGGGACCGGCTCTGTTCAATATCTTCATTAACGACTTAGATATTGGCATAGAAAGTACGCTTATTAAGTTTGCGGATGATACCAAACTGGGAGGGATTGCAACTGCTTTGGAGGACAGGGTCATAATTCAAAATGATCTGGACAAATTGGAGAAATGGTCTGAGTTAAACAGGATGAAGTTTAACAAAGACAAATGCAAAGTGCTCCACTTAGGAAGAAAAAATCAGTTTCACACATACAGAATGGGAAGAGACTGTCTAGGAAGGAGTACAGCAGAAAGGGATCTAGGGGTTATAGTGGACCACAAGCTAAATATGAGTCAACAGTGTGATGCTGTTGCAAAAAAAGCAAACATGATTCTGGGATGTATTAACAGGTGTGTTGTGAGCAAGACACGAGAAGTCATTCTTCCGCTCTACTCTGCTCTGGTTAGGCCTCAGCTGGAGTATTGTGTCCAGTTTTGGGCACCGCATTTCAAGAAAGATGTGGAGAAATTGGAAAGGGTCCAGAGAAGAGCAACAAGAATGATTAAAGGTCTTGAGAACATGACCTATGAAGGAAGGCTGAAAGAATTGGGTTTGTTTACTTTGGAAAAGAGAAGACTGAGAGGGGACATGATAGCAGTTTTCAGGTATCTAAAAGTGTGTCATAAGGAGGTGGGAGAAAACTTGTTCACCTTAGCCTCTGAGGATAGAACAAGAAGCAATGGGCTTAAACTGCAGCAAGGGAGGTCTAGGTTGGACATTAGGAAAAAGTTCCTAACTGTCAGGGTGGTTAAACACTGGAATAAATTGCCTAGGGAGGTTGTGGAATCTTCATCTATGGAGATATTTAAGAGTAGGTTAGATAAATGTCTATCAGGGATGGTCTAGACAGTATTTGGTCCTGCCATGCGGGCAGGGGACTGGACTCGATGACCTCTTGAGGTCCCTTCCAGTCCTAGAATCTATGAATCTATGAATCTTCCTCGTACCCCAAACCCGCTTCCCTGTGTGTTTCTCCAGTGAGGGAGTCATAGCACACGGTTGGGGTAGTGGTGGCTGCACCCCCTAGCATGGCATGCAGCTCCGCATAGAAGCGGCATTTTTGCGGCTCTGCCCCGGACCTTCCGTTTGCTTCTCTGGCTTTGTGGTAGGCTTGCCGTAGCTCCTTAATTTTCACGCGGCACTGCTGTGCGTCCCTGTTATGGCCTCTGTCCTTCATGGCCTTGGAGACCTTTTCTAATATTTTGCCATTTCATTTACTGCTACGGAGTTCAGCTAGCACTGATTCATCTCCCCATATGGCGAGCAGATCCCGTACCTCCCGTTCTGTCCATGCTGGAGCTCTTTTGCAATCCTGGGACTCCATCACGGTTACCCGTGCTGATGAGCTCTGCGTGGTCACCTGTGCTCTCCACGCTGAGCAAACAGGAAATGAAATTCAAACGTTCGCGGGGCTTTTCCTGTCTACCTGGTCAGTGCATCTGAGTTGAGAGTGCTGTCCAGAGCGGTCACAATGAAGCACTGTGGGATAGCTCCCGGAGGCCAATAACGTCGAATTCCGTCCACACTACCCCAATTCTGACCCGCTAAGGCCGATTTTATCGCTAATCCCCTCGTCGGAGGTGGAGTAAAGAAACCGGTTTAAAGGGCCCTTTAAGTCGAAAGAAAGGGCTTCGTCGTGTGAACGTGTCCAGGCTTAATTCGATTTAACGCTGCTAAAGTCGACCTAAAGTCGTAGTGTAGACCAGGCCTAACTCACTCAGGTGCTTTTTCTGGCTGAGGGATCAAGGGATCAGCGCAGGCAAGCAGTTCCGCTCTGGGGACTGCTGGAGAGGAATTAACCACCCTCTCCCTTCTGGAACTGTGCCAACCGTCTTTCATACTTGGAACCTGTGGGTTCAGTTGCAGGCAGGATGAGTCTCTGGATCCAAAATCCCAGTCTGGTATGGGCTGGCCACAGGGCAAGCATGCGGTGGCAAGAGAGATGGGCTGTCTCCTCCTGTTACTGGCAGGCTGGTGGCAGGAGGAGTGGTTTATCTCCTCCTAAGCCTTTTCTGCAGGCTGAGGTTAAAGATAGGCCAGTTCCTGGGCCTGTAGTTCTTTCCTCCCCTCCCTTTCTGGTCTCTGCTATCTGGAGGGAAAGTTGGGCTAGTCCTATCCTCCCTCCTGCTTTCCCATGCATCAGAGGCTCTGTACAGGGCCAGAAACTGCTTGCAGCACTGCTTGGCTGTCTTCTGCCCTCTAATGGCCACTGGTAACTGCTCTTGTCTCCCCTCCTCCCATTAGTTGGGGAGGAGGGTTGCCAGGGTGACTGGGGGTTGAATCCCCACCTTTTCCCTCCTGCTGCCAGCAGAAGTCAACACAGTGCAGGACTCTGTTGTGGACGCTACAGGGGATCCAGAAGGTATGTCTCTTCTCTTGGGGCACAGCCCCCTTGCTACAGGGTGTGTGTATGGGAGGGGGCTACATGTGTAAACGTTGCTTCTGAATAGACTGACTGAATTAAATGTGAGTGCGTGCATGAGTAAGAATTACTTATATGAGTAAAGTTTGCAAAATTTTAGCCTGTGGGCATAATCAGAGATTATTGTATGTGATCTTTGGAATATAATTGTTACTCCTGATTATATATATTCGTTGTACAAGCAACATTCAAATGCATACATATCCAAAATATGTGCATATTAAAAATACAAGTTTCCTGGAATTAATTAAGAGGTCTAGTGCATTAGAGACAAGATTTAAAGTACAACCAAGGTATTAACAAAAATATAATATCTTTATTTTTATAGTTCTTACAGCTTTAAGGCCAGAGGGGAAAAAAAGACTGGTGAGAACAATGGAGGAAATGGACTAAGAGTCAAATTTGAGGTTAAAGTGTAAATTAAACTTGGGTTGGGCACACATAATTTATGATGGTTATTTTGGAGGGTAATTTCCAAATCTGGATAGTAGCATACAATTAACTTGCATCACTGACTCTTGCATCAGACTATCCCATTTGACCCTGTTATTTATGAACTGCAGAGACTTCTTGTGTCAGATAGGGGTATATAGCTTAGCATCCTAAGGGGGGGGGAGAGGCTATGCAGCAATATTGTCATTTGCCTGTTGAAATATGGCACTTTGTATCAGGAACACAAATGCAAATCTAACCCAAACGCTAACCTGGATTGCAAATATGGTGAAACCTGTACAAGAGATCACTTTTATTAATCAGCCTTCTTGGCTTGATAGGGCAATCCCAACTGTCCCCAGACAAACTAGCTCCAATTCTGGGATGCTGCCAAACTGAATTCAGCCCAGCCCAGAACTGGAATAGATTTAGGTGCTTTACACATCCCCTTTGTGTCTCCTGGATTCTGGGGTGTCAAGGGATGGTTTGACCTTTGACATAAGCTAGAGGAGACCCAGATTCTGTTCTAACTTATGTTTCAACTGCTTCCAAGAGACCGGCACAGGATTCCTGGCATGTAGAGAACCTGACTCTGTCTCCAACATTTTCTTCAGCAGCAGCTGTGGAATTATGGAATAAATGGGAGTATGTTCACAAGATTGCCATCATGCAAATTGACATAAATATCAGGAGATTAACTGATATCAAAAGATTTTGGCCACGTAGGAGTGAAATGCAACAAAATCAGCTTCTAAGTTTTCAGCACTGTGCAACCCAGCCTCTGCTTTGATCACTATCCAAACTCCAAACTTTGACTGAGCTCATCACCCTGGGAGCTGAGTGTCAGAACTTTAGTCTAAATCTAATCTGATTCCGGAAAGGTCCGTTATGCTTGAGGAGCAGAGTTGTCGACTATGATCTTCATTCTTATGCAGTTACTTATGCATGCAGCCCTTTTAACTTCAGTGGGACTACTCTCAAGAGTAAATGACTACCTGGTCCTATTTGTGTTATCCTTTTAAATGTTTCCAAATAGCTCAGCTGGCAAAGAGAATACTTATTTAAATATTTAGACTTACTTTTATGCAAGTATTTGCAAAATTACAAAGTATCATTATACCACAGTTTATGACAATAATTTCATAGCATCCAATTTACCAGAATTATATTACTACAAATTTATGGCCTTCCTTTGTTCATAAAAATGGGTTTTATATAAAATACTTAGGTCATATGGAGGCCAGGAGACATTTGCTATGTTATGAATATCAAAATCCAAATTAATATTAAACAAAAATGTCTTCAACAGCATAAAATATAACTATTTTAATCCATTTATCAGGGAATGAGCTTGTGAAAATGAAACGTTCTTCATATAATCATATACATAGCAAATTATCTTAGAACTATTAGTGTAGTCTTTAGGAACTCTCAAGTGTATATTTAACAATTGAGATGCATTGTGTGTTGGCACTCACACAACTGTTGCCTCTAAAAGCAACAAATGTGAATCAACATCATAATGAATCCTTAGAGAATGCTTGCTTCTACTATGATGTATCTGTTTCTCTGTGAAATCTTAGAAATTGAACCATTCTTGGTAATTGGGTGTAAAGTGTTCTAAACTGAGATCTAATTTACATACATACAGTTGGAACACTCCCGCACCACTACACTCTTCCAATTAGCAAAATGCAAAATCAGATGTTTTCAATAATTGCATGCATGATTACAGGATACATGCATTTGGAAATGCTTCCCAGAATGTAATCACTTTTTACAAATGTCACATCTGCATTTTGTTTGTTAATATTTTTTTTTACAGTGCAATAGATTAAAATTTCAATAGTAATTTATTTCTTGAATTAGCATATGGAGAAACTTTACACAGACTGTGGAGCTATAATACTTAAGACAATATTGGAAATTACTTAGGGCAGGGATTGTGGCACTTAGGCACTGTCTAAAGAAAGGAGTGGTGCAGAGTCATGCCATCTCATGGGATACTTCAGGAAGGAATAATTCCTCAAGGAGATACAATTTCTATTGAGCTGGAGGAGTACATACCAGGAAGCAGATGCCTTCTCTTTCCATAGGTGGACAGCTTTGCAGACCAATGTGCCTGTAGAGGGAGAGGGAGTGGATCAAAGTATTGCCCCCTTAATTCTTGCTTTTACCAGTCCCTTTTCCTTCCATTTGAGCAAATGCTACATATGTTGCTAAAAAATGTTGCTAAGGATTATTCTCAAAATTATAGACTTGAGAGACTTCATTCATTACCAGGTAAATTTGCTGGAAACCTTAATTAAAGATAGAGATGGAACTATGCCCATTACACCACACAAGGATCTGGCTCAGAGTTTTAAAACACTTTGATGAATATAACATAATAAGGGCAAACCACTATGGCTTCCAGGACGGAAAACCATGCATCTCTAATCTACCAGCATTCTTTGAGTCTGTCAACAAACTAACAAAGAAAAGAGAACTTGTTGATACTACTTATTTGTTTGAACTTTCAAAAAGTCGTTGATAATATCTTTTGCTGGAGACTACGCCCGCACAATAAGGTACTGTCTTTGACCGCTAAGAATTTATAATCCAACAAGTCAAGCAATATACCAAGAGTTCAGAGGGAGATGCAATCAAAAATATTGACATAGACCATTATGTTTATAGACCTAAAATTTTTGTTAGATAATCATCAGAATCTCAAATTTTCCTTATTTTCAGGGATGTCACTCATTTCAGTCCTTAATGTGTTCTTTCCCTCAATCTATTGTTGAAAGAATTATATGAGGTGATTGGGAGAGCTAGTTACACTACAGAAAGGAATCCCAACACATTTTAAGTTTCAGAATGAATTATTGTTATATTGTCCCTCATTTTGGGGTTTCTTTCACACATAGCATGCCACATTTGGGAGTTGGCAAGTTGAGAGATATGAACACTAGTTACATTCAACCTATCCATTATTCGTTAGCCAATTTCTTTTATACATCACAGAAGAAGTGAGCCTCGAGGAGGAATTTCAAGTAGAGGGTATTGATTTTTGTAGATTAGTTCAGGAAGAGTATTCCATTGACAGATGGTGGCATGGAACAAAGCATAAAGACAGATATGGAAGAAGAGGGCAAGTAGGCAGGCAAGGCTAACATGGTTGGCAGAACTCAGAGTAACATGATAAGAGACAAGAGAGGCAAGACCAGAGCTGGAAAGGGTATTGAAGGTGGAACAAGAAGCTTAAAAAAAGAAGAGCCTGTGAAGACATTCAAAGTGTTGTGGTCAGATCAACAGGCAAGAATGATGACCTTCACAGTTGTGCTTGGAATTACTGAAGGAAGAACTTAGAAATTCAGAGTCTATGGATATTTGTAAAGACCTTCTGAGCTCCTGAAGTTCAAACTTTTTTCATCTATTAAGTCCAAACTTTTTCACTTATCCTTAATCAAAATGGTCCAGTAAGTTAGTACTCTTCGAGAAATACAGTAGGAAACAAACATGAAGCTTTTAGACCAAACTATTGCTGATACAATTAAGTTAAAAACTGTTCACTACGTGAAGAAACAAAATTTTTCTAGTCTCCAAAACTCAAAACTACTTCTCTGATTGATATTAAAATTTCCTAAAAAAATTCTTTGACCTATGAGTAAGCATGAGAAAGTGCAGATGGGAGAGTACTATTTTCAGAATGTTAAAAGGGGTCAAAATCGGGATTGTAATGGAAAACATGCATGCACTGCACTGGATTGGGCCCTTAACTATGGAGTCACTATTTTGGATCCATAATTTAGTTTGGGATCTTTCTGGATGAAAGACCATCACCATTCCTATTGAATTTTATCAGTTTAAAAAGCTCCCTGTAGAGTATTCCTCTAATTGACCTTTCTATTTCCGCAAAAGCATTTTTATGCACTATAAACCATATTAATAAATACTATTGTTATAATGGCTCCAGTGGGCACTCCTTTAGTTAAAGGTCATATTTTGTTCAGAGGTGTATAGCTTGATTGTTTTTAACTTATTTTAAGTAGAAAGGGACACCATCAACTTAAAAATCACTTTACTCTGAAATTGTTACCTCTGAAATTGAAACAGCTAATATTAGAATAAATGAAATATTTCAAATAATTTTTCAAAAGATAGGCATAATTTTTTTCACTTTAAAGTCTCACAAGAACACTTAATTTTTGTTTATGGTTGTTTGACAGGAAGGAGATCTAAATTGGAGTATGGCTAACTCTTCAACCACCCAAAATTCAGAATCAAAGTTAAGCAATATACAATATTTGTTCAGTGTAACTGATGGCTCTTTTTAAAAGAAAAAACATAAAGAAAAGCTTAACTACTAACTTCCAGACTTCCAGAGTCTGTAAACTTCCAAGAAATTGATGTCTCAGTAGCAGCCTGTCTGACTAAATTAGAAAACTGGAGATACAGAGCCATAACCATTGCTTAGAATTCCAAAGGCATGATTTAGAATTATGATGTCATAAAGTAGGATTAACCTCTCACACTCTGGTGATGGCTTTAGAGGTAAAATTCTTTATTAAGCCACTAAATAATTCTAACTGGCTCCTAAAAGAAAGCCAAAATAAATTGTTTTGCTTAATCCAAAGCTCCTAGGATCATTACAATAAATCTAAATTGATTTAGGCTGAATGTTTTCAAAGGAACTCAAGGGAGCTAGGTGGTCATCTTCCATTGAATTTCAAAACTCTCTAATTTATCAAGTATTGATTGGAAAGTGTGTTCCCTCTTGAAGTCCTTTTTTAAGGCTTTGGTATTGTTGGGAGAGCTGGCAGAGATCATCCTGAGATGGACGTGACACAATGTAAATCTGTGAATATTACATCCTGGCTATGTACAGTTAGACAGTTGCCAGAGCTGGTACGGTTATAATACTGTATCTTGGCTGCTGCCAGACATCATCTTTCTGAATGTGGATCTAGTTGAGGAGAATGAGCTTTACAGATATTCTGGCCAAAAGCCTGAGAAGAATAGTATACTGCTGTTTAAATAATTAATTTCTCCAAAACTTGCAGTTTGGGGACCAAGCACATGAACTTAGACAGTAGGAATGAGAAATCAGGGCTTCGAAGAAGTGTCCAGGCCAGGTTGAATGAATTGTTAGGACATAGAATCAGATGAAGGCGATAAAGCCCAGGGTAAATGCTTTTCCTTGCCCACTTGCCATTGATGGGCTGAGTTGAATTGTGCTGTATATTTGGCTGATCACGTAGTATTTTGCATAATACTAGTTCATTTGATGCAAATACAGCTGAAACTTCAACATATTGTTTAATACAATATTTTTTTCACTCATTCCAGTACCTCTTTGTATCCGTGTGCTTTCAACTAATTCTGATTGCTACTCTGCTGGAATCCATGCCTGTGCATGAGTGCCCGGAGTAACAGTCAGTGGGATGCAATAATCAGTCACTATCCTTATAATGGTGATCTGCTACTGGGACCTAAAATGAGCTAAAGGCCAATGAAAATGCCTGAGCCCCACCTCAAAGTGTGTTCTGGGGACCTTTGGCATTCAGTGAGATCCTCCACAGATTGTAGCCCCTTCTGATACATCCTTCCTCTCCCCACTCACTGCAGCCATGTGACTCAAGAATATCAGGGACATTCACTTTGGGATTTACTATTGCTAATGGCCCCAGTGAATTATTCCTGAGATGTTACATAGGATCCAAGTGTTGATGAATAGTGATGAAAACACCCATTGACAGCTTCTGTTTTGCCTTAAAAAGACTTTTGGGCTGACATGCTTGAAAATATCCAAAGTTATCCATTGAGATCCTTGCTGACTGTAGCTAACTTCATGTTGTGATTTCTGAAAGAGGTGTGGCAATTATTTAAGTTAAAACCAGTCTGTATGTCAGTTTATCACAGAAAGACAGCCTGATTAATCAGATTAGCTGCATTATGTAAATGAGGCTACAATAGACAGATGCGATTGAGTGGGATAGGCTACGGCCAGATCTGCATTTCATGATCTGAAAGGTGGCCCAAACATCCATGAGGTTCATACCATGTAAACTCATGTATTGACAACAACCTCAAGGGACACCAGAACTAGTAAAAGAAGAGAAGGAGAGGGCTGTCTCTTTCAAGGGTCTGATGTAATCCAGTACATCCTCTAGGATAGCCCAGGAGAAACTAGCTAGAGATCAGTGGAATCAGACACAGCAATATAATAAACTAGCCCAGAATCAAGTGTTTTGGCTAGGTGTTAGGGTGATCCTCTTCTTACTGAGTGTAGAAAGTAAACATTTAGCCTAATGGCAGGGACCATATGAGGTAGTAGGAAAGTAGCCCGGATAGATTTTAATATCTGATGCTTGGACAATAAAAAAGGGAAAGAATCTATTATTCTTTCAGGTCCTGTTCCTCAACCTTTTTGATATCAGGGACTGGCTTTCTGCCTTCCTAAACTGTTAGGGAGATCTAAGGGACCAGCACTGATCCACGGACCAGCCATGGAGAAACACTGTAGCATGATGGAGCATAATGCCCCAATATTAATTTGTTAATTGAGGAACCTCCTCCAGATCTGAGGCCATAAACATCACCTTAGTGAATTTATTCCAGTTATCCCACTCTTTTATAAACATCTGGACATTGGAAAATTTGATAGGGATTGTAGTAGTGGCGGTGACTAAAATTTGTTCACCATTTGCTCCCACACTGCAATCTTCATTTTTAACAATTTGGGGGTATAACTTCAAAAGCTCAATTTTTTTCTTCCAGTTAATCAGGTGGAGAGACCATTGGGAGCGCAGGCTCAATATTCCTCCTCTCATCCTCATGATAGATGTTTAATTGGTCTTGAAGGGAAGTCACCTCATTCAACAGGTGGTCTTGTGTGGCCACTACTTTCTCGTGTTCTTCAATGCTACCCCAAGTAACTGTTATTGGCAGTGAATGCATGTTGTTATACACTTCCTTTTGGTTAATATTAACCTCCAACTGATCTTTCAATTAGACATTCTCTGCCTGTAATCATTTTGTGGTGTGGTCTGTTGTTAGATGCTACCGGTGTGGTGCTCTGCTTTTTCCTATGTTGATATTACTCGGCTGCGTGCGTGTGTTCCCTCTGTGTGCTGTCCCAGCTCTGCAGATAGCTGACACAGCAAACCCGACGAGAACCCCCAATAACCACAGAGTCTAGTAAGATGCAAAGTCACGTCGACTAGGTTTATTGCGACCTTGGACACAATTGCAGTTCCCCGTAGATTACTTAGTCTACCGGGCATACTACTAATAGATGCCTCTTGGCAATGGACCCGGCTCAGTCAGTGGCGGGACTTTCCACTGCCCCCTCGGCCGGACAAAGACACCACCCCACGGATACATTCTTATACACAGGTACATACAAGTTACACATCACTCCTGACGTATTGAGGTGCAACCCCTCTACGCAGCAAGGTATAACCCCTCTACGTAGTAAGGTGCCGCCTCTCACCTTGTACATGTTGGTTCAATCAAAACAACTCTATCCATCATTTTACCCTTTTGCCCCCGTCATTGAAATGGGTCGGCCTGTTCCATGTTATCTGTGAAATGTTTCAGTATAGTGTATGTTCTGATATCTGGTGTCCAGTACCTGTTAGGTATGTCTCTTTTTTGCAGCATCAACTCTTTCCTTGCCAGCTTCTGTGAGCAGGGCCTGCCTCTGGCTCACAGCTTAACTTTGCTTTATGTTAGCAAAGTCTTGACCATTACTTTAGTTCAGGCCTTAGGCCTCATACTGGGCCTTCACTTACTACATGGTCTTTCCAGAGGTCTCAGCATCTCCTAACTGACTCCCTTTAGTTTGTTTTCAATCAGATCAGTTCACGGTCTAAACTGAGTCTATCATTCCTTCAGTTCTAGGGCTTGCAATCTTCATCTGTCTCCTGGTTGCTTTCTTGGAGGCAGCCAGGTGAAGGGCTGTCACTCTTTTGCTATCTCAGGCCTTTCTGCCTCCTGCTTCTTCTCTGTTCTCTCTCCTGTATAGCAAGTCTTGTTTTCTCTGTTGGTCACAGTTGTGGATGCCCGTCTCCACGTTTGGTAGTTCTGGCAGCTGCGTGAGGGTGTGATCAGGCTGCTAGCCTTCAAACAGGAGAGACTTTCCTCTCCCTTCTGCCTATGCTCAGTATGGGGTTTGTAAACCCAATTAAGCTGCCCTAAGGGCATTATTTTCCTGAGCCAAGGCCTGAATTTCAAACATGAGGCCTTGCAGAAGGGCTCCCCTAACCCAGTCTTTCTTTTGTTTTTTATCCTCCACATTTTGTTTTAGAAACCATTCAATATCATTCCAAGCTGACACAGAATGATTAGGAAACCCAAAAGGGCCTCCTTTCTGTTGGACCCATCCCCACGGGGCCAGTGCAGCTTCACACAATGCAAACCCTTCCATTATTTTCCAACCAGACCGGAAAGTATATTTACCTAAGCCAATAGACAGGGCCTGGGTTTCGGCACCAAGAAATATTGGGGTCACTATACAGCCTTGCCTTCCTATGTGATAATACTCCCTACGGATTCCTGCCTGCTGCCTGTCTGGTCCAAGACAACTGACTCTAGAGTCTTGGCAAGTAATAAAACCTGTTCTTTATTGAAGAAGCAAGGTTGCAAAACACCAGAGCTTTGCTGATCAGAGTCATGGTGGGGTAACCCGTCCAGCAGATAACTCCAACAAGCTACCAAAGGCATACAACTTATATTTACTAGCTATGTGGCAATCAACCAATCAACAAAGATCCATGCACTGATCATTGAGTAATCATTACTGTCATTGGTTACCAGATGCCTTTTGCATGTTTCCTGACCATAGGTGGTGTTCCGAGTTTCATGTAACTGCAGCCTTGCTGCGCTATCCTCCATACTGCCAAATTCACAAACTACGGTTAGCATAACAGCTGCCTCACTCAGTTTATGTTGGTGATGTGCTAAGTGGTTTTGCCATTCTGCCTACTCCTTAGACAAGGAATTCCTTCTGTGAATCATGGACCTGTTAAGGTCACCCAGCAAACAGTTTGACTGACAGCCCTAAGCTGTGTTTATTTCACTGCCCACATCCTGCTGCTGAACTTTTGTCAGAGCAACCTACAATATGAAACAGCTAGGCATGTCAGAGGAGGTAGGTAAGATAGACAAGTGTAGACTGTTTGTTGTTTTTAAATTTCTTTTCTCCAAATGTCTTGTTCTTTCTCAGGACAGGTCTATACTGCAAACTTAAGTCAACCTATGTTAAGTCGACTTCTAGCCACTGCAGTAATTACTGTGATGGTTCATCTCTACACTGCCCTCTTTCTGTCAGTGTTACGCATCCTCGCCAGGTGTGCTTCCACCAACTTCAGATGGGCAGTGTGGAGGGCTGAGAGTCCAGGCTCTTGTCTCCCTGCACCCTACTGGGAATCCAGCTGCCCCCCAGGCTCCTGACTCCTCACTCCCCGCGAGGAGCCTGGCAGCCGCCCAGGCTCCCAGCTGCGAGCTCCACTCTCAGAGCCTGGGCAGTTGTGGGGAACGGGGATCCTTGATGCAGCTGGGCTCCCAGTGGCGAGCCGGGAGTGACAGCCAACAGCCGATGTAAGTAACCCACAGTGTCTACATGGACATTGTGTTGCCCTAACTTCAGTGACATAAGCCCTACGCCTCTCGTGGAGGTGGAGTTATGTTGGTGTAGTAGGACACTTACATCAGCGGGAGTTAGGCTGTAGTGTAGACACTGACAGAATTAGGTCAATGTAAGCTGCCTTAGCTTGACCTAACTGTAGTGTAGATCAGGCCTCAGCCTCCTGCTCCCACCAAGGGAACACACCCTTCCCTTAAATCCCATGTTAAATTTTGTAACAGGCTGTTTTACTCTGTCACAGTGGGTCTTACAGCAAGTCTAAAAATGTAAATCTGTTAACAAAAACACAAAGTACCTCAGCTACTTGGTGGGGATTGGACAAGTGCATCCCATAACTGACATGGTGGAAGTCCTGCGTTACATATGTTGTGGTTTCATTTTTAGAAGAAACAATTTTGGAGACTGTTTTGCCTTTCCTCCTCCCCACGAAATGCATAACAGAAAACATTAGTGCTCCAGAGATGTTCATAACATAACTTTGAAAATACTCAAACATGCTTACAATGTGTGGTTTTTTTTATACTGCAAATTATGTTGATGATAGTCTAAAACTAATGGGACCAATGTTGTCAATATGATATCAGAGGGATCTATCCCTACGTTGACAAGCATGTGTATTTCACATTTGTGAAAATGGGGGCACCATGCATTTAACAAGGGGAAAATAGACGGCAGATGCTTGGAGGCCATTCTGATATCTGTGACAAAAACATAAGGCTCAGAATTTGCCACAGGGCAGCTTACTTTAATGCAGGGATCGGCAACCTTTGGCACACGGCTCGCCAAGGTAAGCTCCAGGCCAATGGGGGTGGCGGGAAGCAACGCGGGCCAAGGGATGTGCTGGCCGCCGCTTCCCGCCACCCCCATTGGCCTGGAGCGGTGATTGGCCGAACCTGCGGACATGGCAGGTAAACAAACTGGCCTGGCCCACCAGGGAGTTTACCCTGGTGGGCTGCGTGCCAAAGGTTGCCGATCCCTGCTTTAATGCTTGAAAAGTATTGTTAACGAGGGCCAGAGTTCTAGTTTGGTTATGCTATCACACAGAGTCCCTGCATGAAGTTTAATTCTGCAAAAGGAGAACTAATCTGCATAACACATGGTCTGGCCAGTTTGGTAAATGGATTTAGTAAGCTTCTGATGACCCCTGCCTTTACGTTCCACTCCAAAACACTCCATTCTTTGGTTTCTGTTGTGGATGGCCTGTGATGCTGAAAACTCCACAGGTTTCTGGGGGAGCCCAGAGTGGGAGCAACAGATGCATTCTGCTTAGCCACCTCTTTTCCTCCATATGGATGCAAGGATGAGGTGGGCCTAATTTGGCCCCTAATGTTTCCACTGATGTCAGTATCAGATTGAAACATCTGTAAAAGTTCACACATTTAACGAAACTCACAAAATTAGTACTTTCTTCAGCAAGTTTTAAATTACAAAAGGCAGACTTGCAAGACAAAGCATTTGGTCTGTGATATACTGTGAAACTGAAATGAAAGTAGTTTGTTTTGTGTGGGAGAGATCTCAATATTGATGCAAAAATGGTTTTAATAAGTAATTTTTTAAAGCCATTACAAACTTCTTTGCACCTTTTTTGAATGTTAAGAGATAGCTACAAGAACGTTATTGTGATGTAAACCTGCAGCTAAACCATGGGAGCTTGCTCAGCTGCCAATCCAAGGAGTCTCTGAGCTGCTGGTCTTTTACCAGGCCCTACTCAGAACCTGGAAGCTAATCTCAGTGACCAGGTCAGTGGCAGGCACTGAGAGAGAGGACCTCCTTGCAGACCCTCTGCTACACAACCCCATCTCGGTGTGCAAATGGTGGAGTCCCCCTTGGTGCACCGGAGGCTGGTCCTGGCTGGTGAACCTGGTGGTCCTGACCTCCTGGACTATGACTGGGGGACTGGGTGGAAATCATGGTGCTCAGTTAGTGCATGGGGCTCTCCACCCCTTTCATCGCCCGTTGAATTCTCCAGGAGATGAGGGCAGCCCTACAACCTGCCTCTCTGATGTGTCCCTAGCCTCTGTTTGCTGGAAGCTGGGAATGAGTGACAGGGGATGGATCATTTGGTCATTACCTGTTCTGTTCATTCCCTCTGAAGCACCTGGCATTGGCCACTGTCAGAAGACAGGATTCTGAGCTAGACGGACCTTTGGTCTGACCCAGTATGGCCGTTCTTATGTTCTAATGTTCTCTTGTGTTTTCCTCAAGCAGGTCCTGCGGGAGAGTGCTCCCTGCCCACCCCTCACCCCTGGCCCTCCAGACCTTACCATTGGGCCCCTGCCCCATGAGCCTCCCCACCTCCCCTCACTGCAGGCTCCACCTAAGCCATATGTGGGACATCTCTGAATCGTGCCCAGGAATCAGCTGTACGTGCTCATGCTCCACACCCTTCATTTCATTACCCTTCTGTCCCACCTCAACACCAAGTGGCAGTACTTGCTACCACCCCAGGAGGGCAAGGATCCCCAGTGGACCAGTCCATATTACACTTTGTTCCCACAGCCCAATGGGGATATTAGTTGGCGGCTCCTTCATGGAGCTGTGAGCATGGGCGTGTACCTGGCATGGTTCATGACCTTTTCCAAACAGCTGCTCTTTCTCAGTGAGAGAGAAAGACCCTGGAACACATTTACACTGAGTGTGCCAGGTTGCAGTGCCTCTTCCAGATCCTCTAGACCAGTGGCGGGCAACCTGTGGCCCGCCAGGGCAATCCGCTGGCAGGCCATGAGACAGGATACAGGGACGTGCTAGCGGCCATTGGGAGCTGCAGGCGGCCCACCACTGCTCTAGACCCTCCTTCTCCACTTTTCCCCACACCTCTTTATTTATGCACACCCTATCCATGGTCCCACAAAGTTGTGAGACCTCCTTGTCAACCTCCTCCTGCTGCTGGTCAAGATGGCCGTCCACCATACCAGAAGGCAGAAGTTGGATAGAGGGTGATCCGCAACTGTGTGGCCTACTTCAGATTCTCCCTCAAGTCACGGCTCTGGGCAAAGTTCCTCTGGGCAATGTCCACTGGCTCCCTGGATACCTTCATGGAGCAGTGGGTGCTCTCCGGGGCACTCTGGGGCTCAGTCTCCCTCTCTGGATCCCTGATTTTGAACCTGTGACCCTCACTCCTGTCCCTGTTCTTTCATTTGTTCTCCCCTGTAATCGTTTGATGCGTGGGTGCAGTGACTCCTCTCCTTAGGATGTGGGGAGGGACTGTTAGATAAGTCGGGCTTCTGCCCACCCATCCCTAGTTCTTCAATAGGTGCCTTTCCAACAGAGTTGCAGTGAGTCATCACTCAGGCATGCAGCAACCACTTGCTTATACTGACTTACTCTTCCAAGGGAGCCTGCAATGCCACAGCCTTCAGGCATGTGGCAGCAGCCTATCCCTGAGTAAATCCTGTGTCAGATAACCCCCACACTCAGATATTTCCCAAAACCCATCGGAGCTGCAAGTTACTGTGTGTAACAGCACTATCCAGCCAGGAACCCTCCTGCTGCCTCGCAGTGTAACAGTCTCTCTAGACTCCCAACCTGCTCGTGATCTGGTTCCTGTTCCTGCCCCAGCCGTGCTCAATCCCTGTTCCAGTCTGCTCCATCCTTGTCCTTGCCCTACTCCGATCTTGCGCCAACCCTGTTACTGACTGCTGTAGCCCAGCCACCACCTCCTGACCTGCTGCCAGACCTTCAGACCCGGAGTCTGCATTACTAATTTGGCTTGTTTACATACTCTGACCTCTGGTCTAAAACTGGCCTGTCCCTGGACCCCAATTCCAGCACTGACCTCAGCCCAGTCCCAACCTGACATCTGGCTTTAACCTCCATTCCAACCACTAAGCCTGACTATCAGGAGGTAGCCCTGCCAGCTTTAGCCAGGATGCTTGGAAAGATAACAATACACATATTTAGATAATTATGTTGCAAAACATTAATCAAAGAAACTCCAGAAAGTTTCTGCTTTTAGCTCACAAGGACAAGCAAACATTAAGCAGACAAAACGTGAACACTTTTAAGAAGGAACCTGACTATGAAAGGAAAGCAGGGTTGTGTTATCAGAGCAATAAATCTAGAGGTGACATGTTCCTGTACCAACCTTGACTCCAACCCCAGTTCTTTGCAAAGAAAAACCTGTGTTTAAGCTCACACAAAGAATCCTAGAAATATTGTATTGAAATTTATTTCTTTTGAAAACACACTCAAGTATTCATCCTTTTACCTTGGAGAACATTTATGGTGTGAAATGTTTTACAGAAGATACTAGTTAATTCCAACTCATGTTTCCACTTAAAGGTGAAAACCTTTTGTTGTTTCTCAACTGCTAAAGATGGCATAAGCTTCTTTTAATATGTATATTTACAAATATTTTGTATCTAAATGAAAGCTTTTATATAATAACTACCTGATAACATTGTTATGTAAATAGTAAGATGGTTTATGTACAGATATAGCAAGTTCATCTGATACTAGGACTACTTACTAATGTAAGAAGCCATTTATATATTAAATACTTATATTAATGGGGAATTAATTAATTAATCAATTAATTACTGGCAGTGCAGAAGCAGACCTTCACCCAAAGCCGGAAGACAAGAAAATTATTATTTCAAAACTTGTCATGTAGAGTCAACAGCTTAGGCCAAAGACTTTCTAAAGCATGTTATTTAATTTTAAAAGACCATTTTGAGAACTAAAGACTCATACAAAAGAGAGAGAGCGTTTTGATTTTTCTAAAAATAGAACTTCATTCCTGTAAAAGTAAAAGAAATCTCAGAAAATGAACTAAATAAAAAGAAAGTTAAAATTACCTTAAAAGTTCTGTGTATTTTTCTGGTCACAGGAAAAACAGCAGCAATTAAAGAAATGTTGCATATTCATTAAACAGATTGGCTACTTAGGAGCTGAGTGTGTCACTTAAACCAACTCAGAAGTCTTGGAGCCAACGATAGAATGACAGAAACCAACTTGAATTTAAACAAGCATGAAAGAGGTGTGTTTTCTATTCATTTCATGGAAAGAAGGAGAAAGACACAAAAGATTCTGAATATAAATATTTTCTTCAGTTTCAAAGGATGCAGTTAAGATTTCTCATTTTGCCAGCTATAACTGACTGATTATTTATTTAACCAACTTGTCCACTGGCCCTAAAATCTCAGATGTGTAATCTCTGTTAAAAGCTCTCCACAGACAGACAGATAGAAGAGATTGTAACAGAAGGAAACAGTTTAACATTTGTGTTCAGTTGTTTGTGTTGCTTAATGTTTTCTTTTTTTCAATAACAAAATAGCCATGGTTAATAATTATGATTATTTTGCTTAGTCTTGATCACGGTGTCTCCTAAAATAGGTAAAAGAACCCCTGTGACTAAATAATGGGGAGTCAGAGAAACAATAAGTAAAAGCTGGCCTACCATTTCTTGTTTCTCTAAACATTTTTAGTAAATTTTAAAAGAAAGTTACTTGGCATCTAACAATTTAAATCTCTCTCTTTCAACCCCAGTTTGATCATTAGCAAATGATACCAATGAAATTGAATAATAAGTTTCAAACATCAAGAGAAGATACTTGTTTTGAAATCCCAGTATGAAGATGTATTCTTATTAGCTTCAGCTGTTGTCTCAGTGAGAGAAAGCATTGACACTATGAAACAAGGGACACAAAGGTTGGGATGAAATCTAAAGGCTCATCAGTTTTCTAAACAAAGTTACAAATCACTTTCTTTGCTTGGAAAGGTGGCTGTACCATCTTGAGAAGCCACAAGAAAGAGGATGCACAACACATGTCTTGCTGTTTTAGACTTTGCAATCTAACTGGAGAAACTTATTTTGTGCCAATAGGCATTGCTCACATCTCACTCAACTTCTCTGCCAATATGGTAATATGCATAGCAGTACCCACAATGCTTCACATTGTGATTTTGCTTTGAAAACAGATTTAATTGAGCCTTGCTGAGCTGCATTAATGTGTCTGTTTAAATTGAGCAAATCTAATTAGCTCGCATGAAAGTTATGCCACCTCTGGTGCGGCAAAGCTAATGCAATTAAAGTCAGCCAGATGTATTGAGTATTGTAAACATGCAGTCTGACTGGTGGAGAATAGTTCAGTTTCCATCAGAGACTGGACAGTTTTGCAAAACATTCACAAGAATGGCACTCTCTGCAATGTAAATGTATATATTCTTCTATGTCTATAAGGCAATTCCTAGTGCCAAGGATTCTGCACATGTAGTGAGGTGTATGTTATAGTGAAAGACCATACTGTTTTCAGTTACATCCATTCAAAGAGTAGCCCAGTGGTCTTCATTAAAAAGTCAATATTTTTCATATACTCTCAGATCCCCATTGAAAATAAACATTTGCCAAGAGTTATCACAGGTATCACAGTAGTTCTATTGAAGTCAATTTTAAATAACTTCTCAGCCAATTGACTATTAACGTGGGCTTAATGAATGTGGCCTTCTAGTAAAGGTGGAGCAGAATTGTACTCTATACATTTGGGCAAACTGTTTTTAAAACAGGAAATTGCCTACGACCAGAGGAATACATATTTTAAAATAATTGCATGAATTACTTAGACTAACCTCATTGGATCAGGTCTACCTTTTAGTTAGTTTAACTGTATTTAGAATAGGGAATAATTTGAATGTCTCAGATACTGTCCTAATGTGGTACTGTTTAGTATATGTTGACTTTTTAATCATGATTTCTCTAGGCTGATTGTGTGGATCTGTCACGCTAAAGCGAACTTTCAAAACCTAAAGGGCAACTAGAGGTGCACACGTATAAGGGAATGCAGAGTTTGCTCTGAATATTTTATCCAACCATGCAATTTTTCTGTGTTGCCATTCCCTTCATAGAAAAATGCCAAGGTAATTGCATGAAAATGGACATTTGCTCTCGCTTAATTAACAGTCTTCTCCTCCTGCCTCATTTATTCTATAATTGCTTCCACAGTAATGAAGTCTGATGTTTGATGCTGAATGGTGGATGGACTTGTAGATAAAACACTGGACTGGAAGTTAGGAGGTCTGTGTTCCTTTTCTCGATCTATCATAAACTTCTTCAGAGTTTTGGACAAACTACACACTAACCTCTCTCTTTCTCAGTTTCCTCATCTATAAAATGGAGATAACAGTACCTGGTGGTATACTGAGGATTTTTTCAGTAAAACTTATGAGGCACATCGATACTTTACGGTGATAGAAATGCCTAAAGTCATTGAGTAGCAATAGGCTGATCATAAGTGAGAATATCTATTCATACAAAAATATCTCTATAGTGTAAATAACTCACCACTGTCATGAATAATGGGAAAGAAACACTGAAAAATACGACACTTTAATGAATTTTTTCATAAAATATCTTTGTTTTAGTGTTGGCCAGTGCACAGCCGTTATCTTTTTAATAGGTCGAACAGCCAAAGTACAAAAACCAGTCACTACATGGTAAATAACTCTGCGGCACAGATATTTTAAAACTACAGATAAGACCAAACTAAAACCCAGGTCCAAACACTGATGAACATTGTGTAGGGGAAGATCCAGATATGAGTCAGAACTTTCTTCCTGTATATAACTAAAAAGAAATAGCTCTCTAGGTTGTAGAGGTGTTTGCAGGTCCAATAGAGTTAAAATATCTATACGGCACTGAGGTTAATGGAAGTTTTGCCATTGATTTCAGTAGGAGCAGGATTGGAGCCACATTATAGTTGTATTTGTGTCCACATTTCCAGCATAAGCAATCATTTTAGTTGTTTTTAATTGAGCTGTAAATGTTATAACTGAACTGCTCCTTGGCAGAAACAAGGCATGTCGAGGTGGATATTTAGTGTTGTGTCTCATAGGTTGGTCGAAGCACAACACGTTAGTAACCATAATGTCTTAACTGGGGGAGATCATTTTTAAACATAAATGTTTTTAAAAAGTTGTTTGCCACATTTTTTGCTGTATAGTCTACTGTCAGAGGTTAGCAGGCTGATTGTCTGAGGATTTTTGTATGTGACAGGAAAGCAAAAAGCAGTCCAAATCCTCTTTTTCCTGATTTTCAAATTCCACTTTAGGAGTAATATTTAATCTACACTGCCTTTGAGCACCCAGTGCCAAATTCTCCATTGTAGCTAAGCTGCGTGAAGCACAGAAAAAGAGGGGGTGCAAAGGTACCTTTAAAACACTTTTGCAGTCTTTATTGTCAGCCCCACTCAGAGTCTCCTCAGCCTCTGGAATAAGTTAAAGCAGCTCTGAGACTGCCCTAAGTAACATTTGGCTCCAACAGCCCCAAGGAGCTGTTTTTGCAGCCAATAATACCTTGAGCCAAGCACTGGCATGCCCCTATCCTCAGCATGTGTCACAGTTCGGCAGTTGTGACGAGGGCCAGTGTACTGGCACAGAGCCATTCTCCCATCTCCATGCTGCCCAGGGAGCCTCCTTACACTGGGGTTATTCTACAGTTGACCCCGGTATGCCAACGGGGCCCAATATAGGGAGAATTGAAGTCCCAGGATGAGGCCTGTGAGTGGGAGGGAGAGCTACAGAATGTTGCCTGGTTGGGGTGTGGCCACAAGAGCGTAATGAGAAGACGAATGTTCCTAGTCTGAGCTCCCTGACACAGAATAGTCTCCTTAAAATGTTCTCCAGCCTAATTTTACAAGAATATCATCTTCGCTGGGAACACAAAATAGAACAAACTTCACAAAAGATTATCCTGGACAAATGTTTCCAAAAATATAACATCACTCAAAATGCAGAAGGTAACTCCTTTGCTGGACTTTTCTTCCAGGTCAGATTTGCTGTCACCAAGAGATTAGGTGCAAAAGGAGAGAATAAAGACTGCCACATTATGTGGCATATTTATCAGCCAGTTTGGCTGCTTCCATAGCCTGCTACAGCCCAGAAGTGCATGCTATGCCTTTCACGTGGATAGAGATGCACATAGAAAATGCTGAAGTTCTTTCCCAGAGTGAGTCGTTACCAACTGAGATCACAGAGCACATTTGGGGATGATTTTTGATGTCTCTATATCTGTGGCAGACACACTTCTTTGAGGAAAAAGAACCACCCCCCAGCAGACGCAGAACCTGAGGCCCTGTAGGGCTGGCGCTGCTGGAAAGGCTGGGGATGATTTTGGCTAAATCAAGCCTGTAGTTTATTTGAATGTTGTTTGGAAATATTAATTAAATAATGAGGTTATCTTCCCTAGTGCTTGGAACCTGAGATGAAAAACCTAACATATGATTGAGAGATACTGTAAAAGCAGCAGCATTTGCTGAGTAAAAATCCATAAATAACAAATTCTAGCCCACTGTAATGAAGCACTTGTGGTAAGGGCATATTGTCAGAACAAGACGATTTGGGGGGAAAATAAAGTCACAATGACACAGAACTGAAAGCGAGTAAAGAAACGAGAATCCAGTACATGAGAAAGAAACAGCAAAAATGAATTAATCAGAACCAAGCAGTACATACACTACAATCTCATAAGACCAGGGAAAACAAAACCTTTAAACGAAACTTAACACCTACTGCCACAGGAGCCCATTAACACCTCTGTACACCATCCTTACACATGTATAAAACACTTTCAAAAAAGTTCAGAAGGCAGAAATGTGCATTTTGTACTAACCAAATGGAAGACTTATTTTACCCTTTGAACAGATAAAACGTAGCAAATGAAACAGCTGAAAAAGATTCCGAGAGATTTCAAAAATGAGGAAAGAGAACTCCAAATGAACATTCAAAAACCAGTCGGAGAACACTTCAACCTCCCTAGTCACTCAATTACAGACCTAAAAGTCGCACTTCTCCAACAAAAAAACTTCAAAAACAGACTCCAACGAGAAACTGCAGAACTGGAATTAATTTGCAAACTGGACACCATTAAATTAGGCCTGAATAAAGACTGGGAGTGGATGGGTCATTATACAAAGTAAAAACTATTTGCCCATGCTAATTTTTCCCCTACTGTTACTCACACCTTCTTGTCAACTGTTTGAATTGGGCCATCCTGATTATCACTACAAAAGTTTTTTTTCTCCTGCTGATAATAGCCTACCTTAATTGATTAGTCTTGTTAGAGTTGGTACGGCAACACCCATTTGTTCATCTTCTCTGTCAGGGCCGGCTCTGGCTTTTTTGCCGCCCCAGGCAAAAAAGCCTCCGGCCGCCCCCCCCCCCCCCCCCGCGGGCCGGAGCCCCGGGGGGAGGGCACCGGGGGGGAGGGCGGCCGGAGCCCTGGGAGGAGGGCGGCGAGCCCCAGCCGGGGCTCGCCGCTCTCTCCCCGGCGGCCGGGGGGAGGGCGCCAGGGGGGAGGGCGGCCAGAGCGCCGGGGGGAGGGCGGCGAGCCCGGCCGTGGCCCCGCTCTCCCCGGCGGCCGGAGCGCTACGCCGCCCCCCTCCAGGTGCCGCCCCAAGCACAAGCTTGGTGGGCTGGTGCCTGGAGCCGGCCCTGTTCTCTGTGTATATATATATCTTCCTCCTGTATTTTCCACTGCATGCATCCGATGAAGTGGGTTTTAGCCCACAAAAGCTTATGCTCAAATAAATTTGTTAGTCTCTAAGGTGCCACAAGTACTCCTCGTTCTTTTTGCTGATACAGACTAACACGGCTACCACTCTGAAACTTCTTTCATTCCATGTGTGCTTTCCTTTCAAAAGGAGAATGCAGGATAACAGCTACTTGTTCATTATTAACAATGATATATCACATTAGCTGGTTCTAACTTGACAATAATTTACTACATGCAGACTTTTAAAATTTAAAATGAAATTGTATCAGGTTACATAATAAAAATAATAAACCTTACTACAGAGCCATAGCTCTAGAAATGATTTATGAAGTATCCATATTTTAGAAATGACGACGTTCAGGCACAGAAGCTAAATGACTTGCCCAGGGTAAAAAACTATAGTCCAATCCATTTGTAAGGCAAATAAGAAGGGCTTTTGCAGTATGTAAAAGCAACATGGGCACATATTGTCACGTTGAGACCAATAAATGATCCAGCTGACACTTCTGTCAGTCACAGGCCTACATCTCTAACCAACTCAGATCAAAACACCATTACAAAATTTTAACTTGAAACAAGAAACTGCTCTTCCCAGTGTAATTGACCCTAGCCAAGGTGTCTGTATATGTAATAGATTTGGTGCCAATAACTGAGATTAGCTGGTGGACATTAAGGCTTTTTATCAATATTTCATCAATACTTTAGCCATGCTCTCACCTGATATGAAGAAAACATTTGAGAGAGTAAGCAGTGTGGCAGAAATATGGTTTCAGTCTGAACTTTGAACCCAGGGTCAAACTCATTTTTACCCAATTTATGGCCATGACAGTTTTTATCTCATTATTTAAAAAAAAAAAAAAAAAGAAAGACAGGGAGGAAAGGAACATGAGAAGTCCCCACTTCTTCTGGCTACTGCTTCCTGACATAATGGATGGGGGAACAGGGAGCTGTTGGCCCTGTTCCTTGCGTCTCTGGTGGTTGCTGCTTATTGTCCCTGAGCAGAGGGAGGAGAAGAGGAAATTTTAGGCTTTGCTCCCAGCTTCTCTGCTGGCTGGTGCTTCTTGCCCGGAGGGGAGGGCAGGAAAGAGATGCAGGCCCTGTTCCCCAAAGGGAGCTTCAGGCTCTACTTTCCACTTCTCTGCTGGTGGTTGTCCCTCAGGGGAAGTTGAGAAGAGGGAATTATAGTCTTTATTCCCTGCTTCTCTATTGGCTGCAGCTTCCTGCCTCTGAGGAAGAGAAGAGGAAGAGAAGGAATTGTAAACCTTGCTCCCTGTCTCTCTGCTGGCTGCTACTTTGAGTCTCTGAGGAGAGGGGAGACAACAGAGTCCTATGCTCTGCTCCCCTCCCATTGTCAGCCACTGCTTCCTCATATAGCTTCTGTTGGCAAAACCACAAATTCAGTTGATAGATGAAATGAAGTAGATATCATTTATTTTGATTTGAGTAAAGCGTTTAACACTGTCTCATAAAATCTTACTTAGAAAAAATTAATTAAAATTGGCTTGGATAGAAAAAACTATTATGTGGGTTGAAAAGTGGTTGAAAAACCATTAATAATGAGGGATGATAAATAGCAAAGTGGTGATGGAGTACTGCCAGGACTGGTGCTGTGTCTCTCCTTTTTCCACATTTTCATTCATGTGCTCTAAAGAGGGAGTTAAATACAATGTGAAAGAAATTTACCAATGATACTACACTGGGAGGAACTACAAACAGCCTTGGAAAGAGACAAATACAAACAGACTCCAGAGATTTGAAGCTTGGGTAGAAAATAAAATATCTTTTGATTTGGAAAAAAAGCAGACTATGTGCAATGTATCTGGAGAAAAATAATCTACACCACACATACTCAATGGATAGGAGAAACCTGAAGGCAGTAGCATACCTGTAGCATTGCAATGTTAGGTTTCATATACAGAAGCATCACATCACAGATCAGGAAGCATTAATCCCCTTCTTTACTGACTTGTGTGGCTGTACCTGGATATTGCATTAAATTCCAAGCTCTACATTACCAGAAGGTTATTGATAGTTTTGTGTAGAGTTGAAAGAAGAGCAAAAAGCAAAACAATCAGGAGTCTAGAGGCATTGGCTAATGAGCAAAGATTAAAAGACCTACATTAGAGAAAGAGAGCTAACAAATGGGGGGGTGGGGGAGTGTAGAGCTGTCTACAGAAACTTCAAAGGTATCTCTATCAAGGAAGGTGAGGAATTACTCGTGTAGGAGAAATATAAAGGAATATTAGTATAATGGGAGTACAAAGAGGATTAACTAGGAATAATGGAATGGTGTTCAGAAAGGCTGAGAATCTAAATATGCCTCCTGCAGTGAAGTATTAGACTGGAATAGTTTCCCAAGGAAAATGCTGGAAGCCTAATTGGATATATCTTTTAAAAGTAGATTGGACAAAATGTCAGTAAATACATTATTGGGAACAATCCTGCATTGCCAGAGAGATGGAGTGAATGACCCAATAGGCTTTTTTCATCTCTATCTTTTAGGGAATATTGTGAACTTGTGAAACTTCAAATACTTCCACAATGCATTGCAACATCCACACTGAAATTCTGATTATAGAGAGCCTCCCCTTAAAGTGATGCTATGATACTGAATGATCAAAGATAGGTAACATTCTCTCCCCGACTGCCCCTCACAAAAGATCAGATTAATAAATATTTTTCTTTTGTCCAGAATTTTCTCCAACTGTTCATGCAGGTCACTGATTTCTTCCTCTGAGTGACTTGAGAATATGACAAACCTAAATAATTATCTTTTCTGTATTGTTGGGGGATCCCTGAGATTTTGGTGAGGAATCTTGTGATTTTATTCTTTCAATTTCAAAGGTTTAAATATCAGAAAATATCTTTTTTTTATTTCTGTTTCCTCATTTAAAAAAAGAGGTTCTTTTTTTAAGTTCCAAAAGCTCTTTTTATTTACTATTTTAAAAAAAATGAATTTGATTCACTAATATGATTTTTATATCTTTTTTCATTATTCCATAATCTTCTGTCAATATATTTATAGAATACAAGAGTTTCATATCAAGTGTAGCCTTGGCTTATTATGTTCCCTATTTTTATTGGGGCTATCACTTTAATACAATCAATAGCCTCAAACATTATTGCTACAGGCTAATTTCAACCTCTGGATGTAAAAGCTGACTCTCCCACACAATATAGAGCACAGGTGCAGAGTGTTCAAAGAATCACCCTACATGGAACTTTACTGATTGTGGAAGGCAATAATTGATGGCTACAAATTCTTTGTGGTTTGTGTAGTTAACATGAAATAACACACTAACTAATAGTTTTCATCTGCAACATGAGAATCCCGCTCATTCTTTCTGCACTAAAACGAAGATTATTCCAGACCTTTAAACCTTGTCAAAGAACTGCCCCATCAAAGTATTATAATTTAATAGTCATTATTTTCTAATAGGGAGGGCATACTCAGTTTATACATTATTGTTTAGCAGTTTTTTATTTGAAGTTGTTTTACAGTGTTATTCCAGTTAGAAGCTAGCTAGTTTATAAGACGACCAGGGTGCCAAGACAAACACTGTTGCTGATTATAAGTAAAGCAAAGAAGATAAAATGGCTAACCACCAGGTATGAAAGTAGAGCAGTATTCAGAATGCAAGATGAGACAGTATAATGTGCTGTAAGCATCATGAACCAAGTCACAGAACTGTAGAAGGGAAAAATCATAGTATAAAAGATACTGGAGCTAATTACCAGTACCCAAAGGAACAGTTTGGATAAAGAGTAAAAAAAAAAAAAAAAATATAGCTTAATTTCTATTGACAGCAAGTTATATAACTTTGAAGCCCCCCCCCCCAAAAAAAAATTAACAATTGTTAATTTGGTAAAAATCATTGTGTATTGCAGCCTTAGGAAATGTGAACAGACCTATTTTCGTAAGAGGGACCTAGTGTCCTGACAAGTGCATCTGTTACTAAAATTGTCAGGGATAAGGTTATTTATACAATATTTTCACAATTAGAGAAATTCACTGCAGCAAATGTTTATTTTAATGTCTATATTGCCCACTAGTCAGCAAAAGTCAAGTTAGCTGTTTCTAGAAGAAATAGTTGTTTGCCCTGAATTCACACTTCCATTCATGTAGGTGCATTAAATTCCAGGGAGAATGTTGTTCATTGTTACCTTTAGTCCCGATGACAGGGAAATATTCTCTTCAAATAACACAAGTTTTGGTCCAAATTATAATATCACTCATATCTGTGTAAATCAGGAGTAACTCTGCAGATTTACATCAGTTTGAGAGATCATAAACTGGCCCTTTGTGTTGCTTTAGAGATAAATAATGAGAAGTCAGCAACAACTTAACTCCTCCATGCAAGACAGCTGTCTAAACAGATTTTCTCCCTACTGTAGCATTGATATTTGCATTTCTGGCAGAAAGGCTCAAAACAAATAGATCTATTAGAATTAGTGCAAGAGTGTGTTTTGTAGCATCTAAGTCTATGCTCCCTTAACAACTCTTGATCAACACAGAGCATAAGGCATAAATAGAATTTTAAGATCCCCAACAGGGTAAAAGAACATCTTACAAAAAGATGATCTAAACCCTTAAACAGACTTAGCAAGAGTATAAATATAGACCTTATGAAAAAGAAAACAAATAGCTAACTAGTCCCAATATACATAGCTTCCCCTAAACTTGATATACTGTTAAGTAGTCTAAAAATCTTCTCCAATACTCTTAACATAGCAGTTTCCTTCTCTGAATACTTGCCTTCCTAAGCAAATGCCCAAGATTCATTTTTATAGTCCCCCAGTCAGGGTGGCCACATGGTCCTCCCAGGTGCAACCTATAAAAGAGGCAGTAAAGAGGAATTAGTTCTAGTTAACTAAAACAAATCCTGCTAGGGTAAACCTGCTTTAAAGTAAGACTTTTGAAAGTCCTCCTGATCTTTTTCCTAGGCTGCTAATTATTGTGTTTGCCATAATGCATAATACTAGTGATAAATCTTTAGGGGTTTTTTTAATAGCTGGGTATGAGGTATTAAGCTGAAAAGGCCAGATGCTGGTCAATCTTTTGGTTCTCTGTACTGCTCAAGCAGCATAAGTGGGCGGGGGATGCTAGAAAGCTACTTTGTTAGGGTGGTTGTGGATTCCTTTCTGTGAGAAAATTGCTGCCTGGCTTGAGGTGCCTAAGGGATTGTTAGAGGATAATGTAATGCAGAGCAGCTCTAAGGCTGTCTGTCTCTGGGTCTAAACTACAGTAGGGGAAGGAGTAGACTTTCCCTGGGTGGTGGGAAAGTATAAAGGTGCCTCAGACAACTTTGCAGCCTCCTTCCTCTCCCTTGGGCTACTCTAAGTAGAGGTCTGGAACAGCTGAGAGTGACCGAGGGGGAGATGTGTGTACTGAATGGTGAGCTCCATTTTTGTTTTGTCCCCATGTTGTGTATTAACTGCTAGCTTGTGTTTTGTGTTGCAAAAACAAGCCTGGTACTGACTAGGTCAATCTATTCTAGACATGGTGCTGCTCAGAAGGGGTGTAAGACAGCTCAGAGAAGACTTTTAGTGAGAGCTATGAACTTTGAGTGTTTCTCAACTACTGGCCTATGCACAAGAAACATTATCTCTACACAGAAGCCTGGCTGGGGAAGGGGCTGTCATTGCAAGCCTAGGCTCAAGGCCAAAGTGGTCAGATAAATGTACGGGAAATGTTCTCTGTGCGGCTATCCACTTTGACCTGCTACAACACCAGGAAGAGAGAGAAGGCAGGAGGCTGTCTTCCTTGCTGGAAAGGCTGGCTAGACTACAGACTCACAAAAGGGGCCAAATAAATTGGGCAGAAGGGGGGAAGTGCATCTCAGGACTGTTTTTGATTTTTCAAATATATGTGACTCTCTAGTGCTTTCAGAAGTGAAAGTGCCTGTCACTGAGAAATTCCTTAGCTAAGCCTGTGCCCCTTGCTTACCTGCCATGTTGTGCCTGAAGGGGGTTAATCAAGAAGCCCAGAGCTGCCACAGTGAGGTAGAACTCTAAGGAAACATCTATGGAACTCAGAGAGATGATGTATAAGCAATTGGGGACTGAGGGCTGAAGCACTGCTTCTGGGGTTTAAAACAGCTGGACTCTAGAGCCCCATGTCCCCAGAAGGGGATGTAGACATGAGGTCTGCAACTAGGGATTTGACTTACAGAATGAGGAACATTGACCCAGCTCTGCCTGGACTGAGTTTACTAAGGAGCACATGGGATCCAACAGTTGCGTTTGGTCTAGTCACAACAGACAGGTGTCTGTTGAGAGAGGGGGAGTGGGCTAGGTTGTGACACTGAGGCTCTGGCCTAAAGTATCATGCTCTTCAGAAAATTATTCTGTATTGCTTAGGTTATATTGCATTACCAAATGATGGTGCCAGAGTGTTATGCCCAGATAAATGATGATACAGTACTTTGTTGTCTGACATAGAGCAATGGTAACTTATTTGGGCAGCACACAGAGGTGCAATATATCTTTCAGTCAGTGCAGAATCTTTCTTCCTGCTGAGCTCAAGTTCAGTATCCAATGCTCTTGTTTAAAACAATGTGGTGCCCTTTTATCTAGGCACACACTGTATCAGTTTTCATCAGAAATGACCTCAAGCTCCTAGAATATCTGAAATTTCACCCCTGTAAAAATTAATTCTGCACATACCTGCCTAATAAAAAAAGATTTTGCATGATTCATGTAGTATTTTAAAGGTGTGGTGAGATACCTGGTCCACAGTGTGAAAAATTACTGCTTTTTCTAGACAGGAGTTTTTGAATACAAGTTTTAAGTGTCTTTACTTAGATGGTACAATGATTAACTGATGCAGGTTGTCTGGATATTTTCAATCTTTTAAAGATCTGGGCCCATGAGAATTCTTCCTATGTAGGGAAACCTTGGCATAGAGCCAGTAATGTTACTCTTACACTGGACGGTGGGGATATGTGTCCAATCGAAAAGGTTGTTGACCCCGACATCCCTACCTATGCCCTAGTGATCCCTTGGCTGCTAAAACAGCCCCTTAGGCTGCTCTCATCTATTAGGACAAACAACCGATGCCAGAATTTGGGAAGAGTGTGAAGGTGGCCACCTTTATTTCACCCTTCTAGACTTATGCCAAGAGCAGCTCAACAAGACCAGTGCATCTGCCCTCTCCTTGTTAACAGCTGGTCAATTTAATATTATGAGGCAGTTGCATATGTAAAGAGCTGGCCTTATCCGTCTTGGGTGTGTCTAAGAAACACTTTTTCCCCCCATGCTTGGTACGCCAAACATGACCAGCTCCCGCCCACCATGATCGCAGCAGTAGGAGTGATCAAAGAAGAAGAACACGTCCACAGATGTTGGTATGTTCAAGAAAATAAGTTATGGCAATTTGACTCATGGCTCCACACAGCTGACTCATGCCTTGTCTAGTTCATATTTGTGTTGACATTTGGATGACTGGTTTCTATATTAATGAAAAGTGATGTTATATGTATAAATGCCTTAATTTGAACACATAGATTGGTGTTCATGTAGGGACAAGAGTTATTGTTATTCATTGTTGAGTCATCCAGTCAGGGAACTTAATAATATCTGACTCAGGTGGCCAGTCAGACACATGGAATAATGAATAATCATAGTGCTCAAATCACAGACAGGTGGTCAACTGTCTGGACAAATGATCTGATGAATTATGAATAATGAACACATTCAAGAAAACTGGTGATTTCTCTGTCGATACTCACTCCTCTTTGTCAGCTGTTGGGAATGGGCCAGAATCACCCTGATTGCTAACAAGGCCAATTCAATGACCCCCCCCCCACTTGCCAAGACAACTCCCATCTTTTCATGTGCTGTATATTTATACCTGCTTACTGTATTTTCCACTCCATGCATCTGATGAAGTGGGTTATAGCCCACAAAAGCTTATGCCCAAATAAATTTGTTAGTCTCTGAGTTGTTTTTACTTAGTGGATAGTTTACAAACAGAAAAAAGAGCTAAATTTGGTGAATAAAAAGTTTCTTACAGTTTGCCCAACTTTACACAACTTTACATATCTAATCTGAGGATTTAGGAGGGGTTTAGCACTGATTCTTTGAGAGAGACCCCAAATTTAACTGACTTATTTTATGTAAAACTCAGAGTGAGCAGTTGTAGTAGGAATCTTTGGAATCCCCGATCCAACCCTCAAGCCTTCTGCAGCAGAAATAGAGCTTGGGTGCTTGTACTGGAGTCTGTATTTAACTGTATTCAAAAACAAATTGAAAAGGAAAGTAATCTAAATACACTTTTTTTTTTTTTTTTTTTTTAAACCAAAGCTATAGAAGGAATTCATGTCAGAAGCAGGGTTGCAATGCACAAGTTCCTCCTATTCTTAGTGCTGTGTGTTAGACACAGCCCTGCACAGCCTTAAACTGATCTTGGGTCTCCCCAAAATTTGAGGGATCCGTGGCCATATTTTGCACTGGCACCAAAGGCTAGACTTTGACAGCTGCAAAGAGAGGCAGATATTTTTTAGGAAAAATCACAGACAAGGTTTTAACTCTAGTGCTCTGTTTGCAAGAGATTGTTGGTTTACATTTGCATGGTTATCTTCTCAAGGAAAAGGATTAAAAATGTACACCTTTAAAATGAAAGTTGAGATTCTTCTTTACATTTTTGGTCCTCTAAATGAAGAACCCATGGGCCTCAAAAGCTGATTTTGACTGTGGGATACATAATCATTTTAAAAGAATAATCAAGTTCTCTTTAGGCTTGCTCAGTCATAATCAAGTGATGTCAAGCTGTTTCTTTGAATAGCACAGAATATAATTAGGACAGGAATAACTAGAATCTGGTGTTAAGTGCTGACGTTTTTAAAATGGTGAACCTTTATGTGTAGGTCATATATATAGATCACACCGTTTCTTGTATGCTAAATAGATGTGATGTATATAAACTATTATCCCTTCATGAGATCCCATAACGAACCGCATTACAAGAAGTCACATTAGCTGTGGCCATTATATATAGCAGGATCTGATTATAGCACAGTTATTGCATGACAATAGCATCAGTAGTGTTCTGATGTTTAGCTTGTTGTGGGGATGTGTACCTGGGTATACAAATATTGTGGTGTTTTCTCTGCAATCTGAGAATACCAATGGCATATGCATCTGCACTCCTGACACAATTTCAGTTTTGGAACTCTCCCAGGCAATCCAGGATGAGAACTATGTGAAACTACCAATTTTCATTTTGTGTTTATATATTTGATCAAGTTCATCCTTTCTGCCAAAGTGCCAGCAGCTTTGCAAAGTGGAACTGGCACAATTCCATGCCTGGGCAAAACTGTAAATTTGGATAAATTTGACCCAAACTGTGATTAGCCATTTTCAGGGTAGACACTTCTATAATACAGACAGTATATTCCCCAGTGGAAATGGCTTTTTGTTACATTTTTTCTAATTGAGTACAAATTAAAATGCCTTTCTTTTTTACTGGTTGCAGCTTTTATTTCTACCAGTTTCACCTGCACCAAGATTTATTTATTTATTTATTTATTGCACATCTTTGTCTAGAATATCTGGGGCCAGATACAACTTGCATTTAACTGAGTGGGAATCTCTCCATTGACTGCAGAGGAAATTGGATCATACCTTTTGTCATCTTTATTGCACATGCTGAGTTTAAGAGGATTTAAGTTGGTTTTGAAATCAATGGAATTGGATAACTTGCACTGTGGCTGACTTTGGCTCAGTGATTCAGAGGCTTATTACTATATTTAACAAAAATCTGAACTAGTACTAAACCAGGCATTTTTCTACCTGGCTCACTCATCATCCATGTCAAGAAGATCCTCACTAACCGACTAGCCTATTGTCCAACCAACAATTTTCTATAGGATTAGGTCAAACAGAACCCACCATTCACTATAATCAATCAAACTGTCTCTAGTATGAAAGTGTCTGATTGAAATATAATGTGGCAGATAATCCTGTTTGACAACTTGCTGAACATCAGATAGTTCAGCACATCTCTAGTCATAATATGTGACAGCTTTTTTAAGTGCTGAAAATTACAAAGCATTTTAGGTGTTGGAAATGTTAGAGTGAGCTTGTCAAACATTTATGGGGAGGGGAAATGCTTCACATAACTCAAGCCTGGTTCCTTGAGATGATTTGGGAGCAACAGTGATGGGTCTTGAGGGGAATCCAGTGTAATTCTTCTTGACCGGAAAGATATTTGTCATGAAGTATGATCTCTGGGATGTGTATGTTGGGGGGGGGGGGGAAGGGAGGAGTAAGGAGAGTCAATTAAGGCCTTAATTGATGGCAATTAAAAAAAATAAAAAACATGTTTTTAATGTTTCCACATAATAGGTATCTGATAATAGTGTCTTGAAGTTACTGTGACTTCTCTCCATTGATTATAATTAGCACAACCTCAAATTGCTAATTCTGAAGTTTGCAAACATAATAGGAATGTGTCTAACTCTGCTTTTGGCATTTGCTAGTGTAAGACTGGAAGAAAGGCCTGCAATAAATGATAAAATTGTTATACTAATAGAATAAAAACCAGCAGGATCTTATTAAGAGGGATAAGGCAAAGATGCCACATTTATTGTAAATATAATGATAAAGCAAAAGATAAAAGTAAACAACATTGTTTGACTACTTATTCCTATCACTACTTATTCCTTATACACACACACATATAGATAGATAGATTTATTCACACAATCATTCATTCAAGTTCTGTATAGGTGTTATAGTTACCAGCCTAGAAGTTGCTCATGCCAAGTTACTGGCCAGGTATCTTGGTCATGAGGATGGAGCCGAGTCTGTGTCAGATGCACCTGATGCTCCTGGAGGTTGGCAGCAGAACCAGAGACTCAAAGTCATCAGTCTTTAGAGTCCATTCTTATAGGAATTAATTCCTATGTTAGTCTATGGGAGCTGTTTCATCCTGCTTTTGCTGACTCAATCAGCAGATGACACATTCCTGTCCAAAGTGGCACATTCCTGGTGGCTCCACACTGTCCAAAGTTTGTGTTTCTCATCCTTCCAGGTGATGGGGTGGATCCCAGTTTACCCTCTGGGGGTTTTCTGGTCATCCACTTGACACATTCTTCAGCCAATGGATACTCCCTTTCTAGGCTGGCACCTCTGTAACCATTCATGTATATCAAACATTCATCAGCATACATTCCATATCTTAACCATATTTTAATTTACTGTCTCCACCACTTTCAGGGTGTGAGCTAATTCATTTGAGACTCCCAGCCCTTTAATCACAGAGGGTGGGGGTCTGTCCTAGGAGCCGTTGAATGAAGTGAAAGTCACTTAACGGCTTATAGTGTTTGTTTGCATTGTATCAATTACTTCAAGAACAAAGTCAGTTAACTTATTTGTAAGTTTTACATAGTAATAAAGGATCTTTCACAGGATAGATATAATTAATGGTTTCTACAGACAGTAGCTTACAAGTTTTAACAGAAGACCCAAGAGATTTTTGTACTTGGTGAAACTGTTGGATTTTAAAGTGTGGGGGACAAATTATGAGGGGGTCACTGTCACTTGGGGGAATCACTGTTAGTACCTTCTTTAATATCCCTACAAAATGATAATGTGAGTATTGTTCAGAACTTGCTTACCGTGCACGTGTGTTTGAGAGAGAGAGAGAGAATTCAGCCAGGATCTTTGCACTTTCATGGAATAATATTTTATACTACTGCCTCCTTAAATTAAAGGGAAACAAAACTATTGGATCCTGGTTTGGTACAGATCCCTGTCTTGTACTGGGCTCCCTGCTCACTTTAGGGCTCCACGGAGGCTTCAACAAATTGTTCAGGTGCAGCAGAAGTGGAGCCAGGGAGCAGCCACTCCCAGTGAGTGTGTTCTGTACCACAACTAGTGGTTTTCCTATAGACAATCCAGACAAGTGTTGATGCCTCTTAAAGTAGTGTTAACATTGTTCAGAGCCCTCCATAGCTGCCACTGTGGGAAATCAGCCAATTGTAGCGTGTCTCCTGAAGGAGTTATGGTGTCAAAGGGAGGAAGAGACAGGAGAGCAACTGTGAAGATGCATTTGGTTTCTTCAGAGCCTGCAAGATCTGCTGATTTAGCCAACAGCAGACCCAAAAGCTTTCTTAATAGACTTTCCCCCCCCCGCAGCATCATACACTGTGTTCATAGGCTGTTGCTTGGCTTTCTTGTTTTTTTCCCCTTTAGCTCTGCCCTGTAGTCTCCCTTCCTTTACGAACACACACTTTACCCAAAACAATACTCAGCAAAAGCTCTTGGGTGGGTTCATATAGCCCTTTTGTCTTAGCCGGGTGTCTATTAACTTATCCTTACTGGTATGCTAATTGAAGGGTGCATTCACACCCATCAATCTCACTGAGGTTTTGTAAGTCAGCTCATAACATTTTAAATGCAAAAAAATAGAAAAAAAAAAACACAAAAAAACCCAAACCAAAACAACAACAAAACTAAGTTTAAAATGTATAATTTTATAGTGTAGATTTTAATGTTATGAAATTCAAAGTTATATTTCCTCTGGCATCAGAAACTTCGCTCCCTGACCTGTCTGTAATATTCTACATTACTCTGTGGTGTTAACTTTTATACATTGGTAAATATGTGCAAATTGGTAAAGTTGCTGTTCTTGGAGACCGACATCTAACAATACTTACTTTTCTGTTTTAAATCTTGCTCATTATATTTCATTAGATCTCCTTAGTATTTAAAGGGACTAAAATGTGATTTCCTTTACTTTTGAATAAATACTTGTGTAGTGTATGTACAATACTTGATTTTTAATTTTTTATTTCTAAACCAAACTTCTTCAGACATTCCAAAGATCCTTGTTGCCAGTGGTCTGAGCCTGTGGTACATGTTACATTATAATAAATAAACCACCTTTGCATTTGAGCAATTTGTTAATGTGCAGAAAATATATTTTTTCTTGCTCAGATAACTCAAAAATAACTAAACAGAATTTTACCAGACATTTAAAAATAATCCCTTATTGCCCCAGGACAATTTCGAAAAGGGCTTGGAGAGCAGAAGTTCATAATGAAAGTGACTTAACTCTAACTACGACATTGCAGACAGCATTATAATTACATGATGTAGCACAACTACGGCATATCTTCAGTTAAAATCTGTCAAATTAGCAGGTTTGTCACAAACAAGACCATGCGTGAAATGAGTGGAGACTTGGGTAAAGCCTGGATCCACAAAGGGACTTTTAGGCATCTTGAAAATCACCGTACTCCACAAAGCTGAGTTAGGCATGTAGGCTCCCTATACAATGAATGGGGAGAGATAAGTGCCTAAAAATGCAATCCACAAAAGCTAGCCCACTAAATATGGAGCTGCCTAAACTAGCCAATGGGAGATGCTGATGAGAGGGGTGTGCCCAAAGCCCCATCCTTCTCCTTGAGTTCAGTGCGGAAGATGGGGCTACAGGGAGACGCCTATCTCTGCTTGTGATCCGCAGCCAGGAACCCCTCTCTGCAGTCAGCTGGCTTAAGCACCTACGATGTTTCTCGTGCAAAATAATAAAGAGAAGAAGGAGAAGAGATGGGGCTAGTGCCTCCATTATAATTTTTAGCTCAGAGGTTAGAGCACTCATCTCTCTATCCAGAATGTGAAAGACCTGGGTTAAGTTGCCCCCTCTTAAAGGATTACTGGGCCAGAGAAAGAGAGGGAGGATGACTCTGTAGTCCAGTATTTTATGTCACCTACCTGGGAGGTGTGTTATAGTTAAGAAGTCCCCCTGCTCCAATCACTCTTTCATTATTTAATCCAAACTGGAATAGCTTCAGCAGGAGAGACCAAAGGAGCCCCACATCAGAATCTCTCTGTCCATTGGTTAGAGCCCTCTGCTGAGAGGGGAGAGGCACCTGTCAAATCCACTCCCCATCAAGCACATGGGGGGATTGAACCTGGGTCTCCTTGCTCTAACCAGAGGGCTAAAAGTTAAAAAGGAGGCACCTTCTCCTCTGGATGTTGAATGGGGCCTGATCGGGTAGGCATGTTGAGCTCATCTACCAGAGAAAAGAACAGGAGTACTTGTGGCACCTTAGAGACTAACAAATTTATTTGAGCAGAGCACAGCCTACAGGTGAGAGAGCTGAGGGAATGCCTATCTTGTCTTTGTTTGAGGATCACATTTGGTTTAGGCATGAGTGAGGTGTCTGGACACCTATGGTGAGGCAGCAGAGCATGTGCCCAGGGGCACCTAGAGGGACTTTTAGAGCAAAAATGTAGACAGTGAGTTTGGGCACCTACAGGGTTAGGTAGGAGCTGAGTGAGGTTTTGTTGATCACAGTGGTCCCTAAATCTGGGATGTAGGTGTCTAAATCTGGGGTAGATCCCTAAGTATCTTTGGACGTACATCTGAGATCCCTAATCTCATTCAGTGCAGCACTTAAGCACATGCTTAGCTATCAATATATATTTTAATCATTCATGTTCAGCACAGTACTTAAGCATCTGCCTGAAGTCAATGGGACTCAAGTACATGTTTAAGTGCTGTATTGAATTGGGGCTTCAGTTCACAACTTTATGGATGGATTCGTAGAATTTAGCAACTAATTTTTGGTAGATATGGAAACCAAATTTGTTTTCTTTTTGTTTATAGGCCATAGTACCAGTTTTGTCCACAGATAAACATATACAGCCAGTATGAACCAGGTTCTGATCTCAGTTAAACCAGTGTAAATCTAGAATAACTCCACTGAGGTCAATTTACTTTAATGTACATGACATGAAAAATTGGCCCAGTCAGAGTTATTTGCACGTATTTAATGGTAGAATCTGATCCCAAGCACTTAAAATTTTTTTTTAAAAAAAAAAGCAATGTCAGAAAGTAAATAAATGAAATCAAGAAAATCAAATCAAGTTTTAATATTCCTCAATTACCAGCTAAGTGGAAAAAGCTAAAAGTGGAGAGGAAAAGTCTACTTTAATTATCACTAAAAGTGAAAGGATAACTTAATACCGAGATGTTTAAATGTGTTTTTAAAAAAAAAGCTGGCTCTTGATTTTGTGGGTGGAGATCGTGTACTTCATGGATAAATCTTAAATACAAATATTTACTCTAGTTGGCAGTATGAAGTATGAAAGCTAATGCTTCAGTGGTGCATTGAGGCTGAGTTGAGATCTGCATTGAAAAGCTTGAATGTTTAAGGTATAACCAAGCATAGACATGGCACTAAAGCAAAAGTCTTGAGACCTGAGACTAATAACTGGGTAGAATAAATAAACTTTTGAATATCTCTAAAACTTCCAATATATGTGAAGTGTATTCATTCCACAAGTGCACATTTCTCTATCAAAGGTAACTCTGCTCTTTTTCTTTGCATTTTGACATACTTAACACTTTTGGAAAATAGTTTTGTTTGTCCTGTTGAAATAAATATTGTATACCAGCACCAAAATAGTAGGGACTATAAACACAAAAAGTTAAGTATTGAACCTTGGGTTCATCCATAGTCTTAATAGCTGATCGTGCATCAAGAGCCCATTCTTGATGCAGGATTGGGGCTCAGTTGAGTACATTGTCACCAATGCTTTGGCTACTCAACAAATGCCAGATTGGAACCCATGTGGAGAAATATGCCCCATCAGACTAGTGGGACATATTTAGACATTTGATGGGACAAACTGTAAAGCTTTTAATGAACAGAAGCCATAAACTCTTTTTAACTTTCCCCGCCGACAATCATAGAATATTAGGGTTGGAAGAGACCTCAAGAGGTCATCTAGTCCAATTGCCTGCTCAAAGCAGGACCAACACCAACTAAATCATCCCAGCCAGGGCTTTGTCAAGCTGGACCTTAAAAACCTCTTAGGATGAGATTCCACCACCTCCCTAGGTAACCCATTCCAGTGCTTCACCATCCTCCTAGTGAAATAGTTTTTCGTACTGTCCAACCTAAACCTCCCTCACTGCAGCTTGAGACCATTGCTTCTTATTCTCTCCTCTGCCACGACTGAGAACAGCCTCACTCCATGCTCTTTGGAACCCCCCTTCAGGTAGTCGAAGGCTGCTATCAAATCCCCCCTCACTCTTCTCTTCTGCAGACTAAATAACCCCAGGTCCCTCAGCTTCTCCTCATAAGTCATGTGCCCCAGCCCCCTAATCATTTTCATTGCCCGCCGCTGGACTCTCTCCAATTTGTCCACATCCCTTCTGTAGTGGGGGGACCAAAACTGGACACAATACTCCAGGTGTGACCTCACCAGTGCCAAATAGAGGAGAATAATCACTTCCCTCGATCTGCTGGCTATGCTCCTACTAATACAGCCCAATATGCCATTGTCCTTCTTGGCCACTGCTGACTCATATCCAGCTTCTCGTCCACTGTAATCCCCAGGTCCTTTTCTGCAGAACTGCTGCTTAGCCAGTTGGTCCCCAGCCTGTAGCGATGCATGGGATTCTTCCTTCCTAAGTGCAGGACTCTGCACTTGTCCTTGTTGACCTCATCAGATTTATTTTGGCCCAATTCTCCAATTTGTCTAGGTCACTCTGGACCCTATCCCTACCCTCCAGTGTATCTACCTCTCCCCCCAGCTTAGTGTCATCTGTGAACTTGCTGAGGGTGCAATTAATCCCATCATCTAGATCATTAATAAAGATATTGAACAAAACTGGTCCCAGGACCGACCCCTGGGGCACTCCGCTTGATACCAGCTGCCAAGTAGACATCGAGCCATTGATCACTACCCGTTGAGCCCGACAAGTTCTCCTGTAGCTTAGAAAGAGGTAGGATCACTTATGACTCTTTCCCATTTTCTTATATAGCCTTTTTGGTTACCCAGGGTCAAATAGTTCAATATAGAACCAAGTGATTTTATCCACAAAGTGACATGAAAACTCTTCTCTGTGGAAAAAAACCCAAACCAAAACAAAAAACCTCAGCTATGAAAATGAGTGGAAGTAGTTTGGTTTAACCAGGCTACCCAGCACCCAGACTGATTCTGCTGTGTGAGATTCAGCCATGGAGTGGAACAAGAGGAAGAAATGAAAAGGATCGGATCTAAAGCATTCTACCTTCCCTTTAATAGGTATTAGTATGTGACCAGATTGTGCCCATGATAGCCTTCTCAATATGCACTTGTGAGTATCAAAATGCCTAGAAGTTGATAAACATTTTTTAGGAGCAACATGTCAGATATTTAAGCAGATGGAGCATCTGCTCCTAAAAGTCTATAAAGAAGGGTGGGCAGTTAATAAGGAGCTAATTAGTGATCCAACAAGAATGGGAAAGCTTACTGCCTGTAAAAGCAGAGAGTATTATGAGAAGCAAGTTATACAAATGGATGTTGAAACCTTTCAAAGAGTCTCTCTCGCTATCTTTCTCATCATTAGATTGTGTTAGCCATCTGAAGGAAAGAATTCTCCATTCAAAAGACAGCAGCAAGTTAAGGTACAATGTTGGAAGAAAAAAAAACACATGGCAGTAGACGTGGTGAATAATTCTAGCTGTTGGATTTCATTAAATGAAATTAACTTTACAGTCACAATAAAATGGGAAATACTAAAGGTTATATTCATCTCTGTGAAAAATCCAGCTGTTTCAAGTTTGCAGAGAATCACCCAAGGTGCAGGCATGCAAAAGTGTCTGAAAATGTACTATAAAGCCCTAAAGTTCAGGTACAATGAACCATGAAAAAGAAGTAAAAATCTGAATATAAGGGTAAGTTGTAATCGTATTAAAATTACATCAGCTTTATGAATCTATGTGTGCGTGCACAAGTGAACAGAATAGATGCATTCCCTAAGGAGGCGGGGGCATTTCAAGGTCATATGCCTTTATTGCTATGGAATGTGACATATTAGTTAACTATTTTCCTTATTGTTAGCTTGCTATTCACTTTACCACTATTACTCTCCCTCATGCTCACTGTAATGATTGCAAGGAGAATACCAGCAATACTTTTCTTGTCTCCCTGCAGCCTCAACAATTGCAATCTCTTATGTGAATGTCTATTTAATTGCAATGCTTTCTAGCGCTATCACCTCACACAAAGTTGTCTTTTATTAGGCATTCCAAAAATATGCCAAAAAGTATCACCCTCATGGGTTTAGATATCTCAATTGGGACAGCAATGGCTTTTGGATCCCACCCCAACACTGTTGTGCTGTTCAGAATAAAATAGAATGAGATCATTGCTCTCTGAATATCTAAGCTATAGCATTGCTGCGTTGTTGCTAATTTACATATTTATGAAACATCATTAATATTAATTAGCCTAATTTGCATAGCATAACAATTAGTTTTGAGTGCCTTCTTTCCTTCTAGAACAGTGTTTCCTGTTTCATTTTGAAAAATGCCTAGAAGTTGTTTCTTTCACCAGCCAAAGAGCTCTCATTTATAACTAGGGCTGTTGATTATTCCCAGTTAACTCACGCGATTACAAAAATTAATCGTGATTAATCGCACTATTAAATAATAGAATACCAATTGAAATTTATTAAATATTTTTGGATGTTTTTCTACATTTTCAAATATATTGATTTCTATTACAATACAAAATACAAAGTGTAAAGTGCTCACTTTATATTATTTTTATTACAAATATTTGCACTGTAAAATGATAAGAGAAATAGTATTTTTCAATTCACGTTATACAAGTATTATAGTGCAATCTCTATCATGAAAGTGTAACTTACAAATGTAGTTTTTGTTGTTGTTGTTGAATAACTGCACTCAAAACAAAACAATGTAAAACTTTAGAGCCTACAAGTCCACTTGGTCCTACTTCTTCTTCAGCCAATTGCTAAGAAAAACAAGTTTGTTTACATTTATGTGAGATACTGCTGCCTGCTTCTTATTTACAATGTCACCTGAAAGTGAGAACAGGCATTCTCATGGCATTTTTATAGCTGTTGTTGTAAGGTATTTACGTGCCAGATATGCTAAACATTCATATGCCCCTTCATGCTTCAGCCACCATTCCGGAGGACATGCTTCCATGCTGATGATGTTCATTAAAAAAATACTGTGTTAATTGAATTTGTGACTGAACTCCTTGGGGGAGAATTGTATGTCCCTTGCTCTATTTTACCCACATTCTGCCATATTTTTTATGTTATAGCAGTCTCAGATGATGACCCAGCACATGTTGTTTGATTTACGAAAACTTTCACTGCAGATTTGACAAAACACAAAGAAGATACTAATGTGAGATTTCTAAAAATAGCTACAGCACTTGACCAAGGTTTAAGAATCTGAAGTGCCATCCAAAATCTGAGAGGAACGAGGTGTGGAACATGTTTTCAGAATCTTAAAAAGCAACATTCATGCGGAAACATCAGAACCCGAACCACCAAAAAAAAAAAGAATATAGAACATAAGAACGGCCGTACTGGGTCAGACCAAAGGTCCATCTAGCCCAGCATCCTGTCTACTGACTGTGGCCAATGCCAGGTGCCCCAGAGGGAGTGAACCTAACAGGTAATGATCAAGGGATCTTTCTGCTGCCATCCAGCTCCACCCTCTGACAAACAGAGGCTAGGGACACCATTCCTTACCCATCCTGGCTAATAGCCATTAATGGACTTAACCTCCATGAATTTATCCAGTTCTCTTTTAAATCCTGTTATAGTCCTAGCCTTCACAACCTCCTCAGGTAAGGAGTTCCACAAGTTGACTGTGCACTGTGTGAAGAAGAACTTCCTTTTATTTGTTTTAAACCTGCTGCCTATTAATTTCATTTGGTGACCCCTAGTTCTTGTATTATGGGAATAAGTAAATAACTTTTCCTTATCTACTTTCTCCACATCACTCATGATTTTATATACCTCTATCATATCCCCCCTTAGTGTCCTTTTTTCCAAGCTGAAAAGTCCTAGCCTCTTTAATCTCTCCTCATATGGGACCCGTTCCAAACCCCTAATCATTTTAGTTGCCCTTCTCTGAACCTTTTCTAGTGCCAGTATATCTTTTTTGAGATGAGGAGACCACATTTGTATGCAGTATTCAAGATGTGGGCGTACCATCGATTTATATAAGGGCAATAATATATTCTCCTTCTTATTCTCTATCCCCTTTTTAATGATTCCTAACATCCTGTTTGCTTTTTTGACCACCTCTGCACACTGCGTGGACGTCTTCAGAGAACTATCCACGATGACTCCAAGATCTTTTTCTTGATTCGTTGTAGCTAAATTAGCCCCCATCATATTGTATGTATAGTTGGGGTTATTTTTTCCAATGTGCATTACTTTACATTTATCCACATTAAATTTCATTTGCCATTTTGTTGCCCAATCACTTAGTTTTCTGAGATCTTTTTGAAGATTTAGTATCATCTGCAAACTTTGCCACCTCACTTTTTATCCCTTTCTCCAAATCATTTATGAATAAGTTGAATACGATTGGTCCTAGGACTGACCCTTGGGGAACACCACTAGTTACCCCTCTCCATTCTGAGAATGTACCATTAATTCCTACCCTTTGTTCCCTGTCTTTTAACCAGTTCTCAATCCATGAAAGGACCTTCCCTTTTATCCCATGGCAACTTAATTTACGTAAGAGCCTTTGGTGAGGGACCTTGTCAAAGGCTTTCTGGAAATCTAAGTATGTCCTCTGAATCCTCTATGTCCACTGGATTCCCCCTTGTCAACATGTTTGTTGACCCCTTCGAAGCACTCTAATAAATTAGTAAGACATGATTTCCCTTTATCATGTTGACTTTTGCCCAACAATTTATGTTCTTCTATGTGTCTGACAATTTTACTCTTTACTATTGTTTCGACTAATTTGCCCAGTACTGATGTTAGACTTACCAGTCTGTAATTGCCGGGATCACCTCTAGAGCCCTTTTTAAATATTGGCATTACATTAGCTGTCTTCCAGTCATTGGGTACAGAAGCCGATTTAAAGGACAGGTTACAAACCATAGTTAATAGTTCCGCAACTTCACATTTGAGTTCTTTCAGAACTCTTGGGTGAATGCCATCTGATCCCGGTGACCAGTTAATGTTAAGTTTATCAATTAATTCCAAAACCTCCTCTAGTGACACTTCAATCTGTGACAGTTCCTCAGATTTGTCACCTACAAAAGCCGGCTCAGGTTTGGGAATCTCCCTAATATCCTCAGCCATGAAGACTGAAGCAAAGAATCCATTTTGTTTCTCTGCAATGACTTTATCGTCTTTAAGCGCTCCTTTTGTATCTCGATCATTGAGGGGCCCCACTGGTTGTTTAGCAGGCTTCCTGCTTCTGATGTACTTAAAAAACATTTTGTTATTACCTTTGGAGTTTTTGGCTAGCCATTCTTCAAACTCCTCTTTGGCTTTTCTTATTACATTTTTACACTTAATTTGGCAGTGTTTATGCTCCTTTCTATTTACCTCACTAGGATTTGACTTCCACTTTTTAAAGGAAGTCTTTTTATCTCCCACTGCTTCTTTTACATGGTTGTTAAGCCACGGTGGCTCTTTTTTAGTTCTTTTACTGTGTTTCTTAATTTGGGGTATACATTTAAGTTGGGCCTCTATTATGGTATCTTTAAAAAGCATTCATGCAGCTTGCAGGGATTTCACTTTAGTCACTGTACCTTTTAATTTCTGTTTAACCAACCCCCTCATTTTTGCATAGTTCCCCTTTTTGAAATTAAATGCCACAGTGTTGGGCTGTTGAGATGTTCTTCCCACCACAGGGATGTTAAATGTTGTTATATTATGGTCACTATTTCCAAGCGGTCCTGTTATAGTTACCTCTTGGACCAGATCCTACGCTCCACTCAGGACTAAATCTAGAGTTGCTTCTCCCCTTGTGGGTTCCCGTACCAGCTGCTCCATGAAGCAGTCATTTAAAGTATCAAGACATTTTGTCTCTGCATTTCGTCCTGAGGTGACATATTCCCAGTCAATATGGGGATAATTGAAATCCCCCACTATTATTGAGTTCTTAATTTTGATAGCCTCTCTAATTTCCCTTTAGCATTTCATCTTCACTATCACTGTCCTGGTCAGGTGGTTGATAATAGATCCCTAATGTTATATTCTTATTAGAGCATGAAATTACTATCCATAGAGATTGTATGGAACATGTGGATTCACTTAAGATTTTTACTTCATTTGATTCTACATTTTCTTTCACATATAGTGCCACTCCCGCCCCCCCCCCCCCCCCCGCACGACCTGTTCTGTCCTTCTGATATATTTTGTACCCCGGAATGATTGTGTCCCAGTGATTGTCTTCAGTCCACCAGGTTTCTGTGATGCCTATTATATCAATATCCTCCTTTATCACGAGGCACTCTAGTTCACCCATTTTATTATTTAGACTTTTAGCATTTGTGTACAAGCACTTTAAAAACTTGTAACTGTTTATTTGTCTGCCCTTTTCTGATGTGTCCGATTCTTTATGTGAATGTTTCTCGTCTGATCTGGCCCTTACATTATCCTCCTCCATCCTCTGCTCCTGACTATAACCTAGAGAATTTCTATCAATAGACTCTCCTCTAAGAGAAGTCTCTGTCCGATCCACATGATCCTCTGCAGCAGTCGGCTTTCCCCCATCTCCTAGATTAAAAACTGCTCTGCAACCTTTTTAATGTTAAGTGCCAGCAGTCTGGTTCCACTTTGGTTTAGGTGGAGCCCATCCTTCCTGTATAGGCTCCCCCATCCCAAAAGTTTCCCCAATTCCTAATGAATCTAAACCCCTCCTCTCTACACCGTCGTCTCATCCACACATTGAGACTCATAAACTCTGCCTGCCTACCTGGCCCTGAGTGTGGAACTGGGAGCATTTCTGAGAATGCTACCATAGAGGTCCTGGCAGGGCCGGCTCCAGGGTTTTGGCCACCCCAAGCAGCCCAAAAAAAAAAAAAAAAAGTCGCGATCGCAATTGCGATCTGCGGCGGCAATTCGGCGGGAGGTCCTTTGCTCCGAGCGGGAATGAGGGACCGTCCGCCGAATTGCCGCCGAATAGCTGGACCTGCTGCCCCTCTCCGGAGCAGCCGCCCCAAGCACCTGCTTGCCAGGCTGGTGCCTGGAGCCGGCCCTGGGTCCTGGATTTCAGTCTCTTCCCTAGCAGCCTAAATTTGGCCTCCAGGAAATCAACCTTCTGCTGGTGGCATCTGACTCAGATGATGAAAATGAACATGCGTCAGTCCACTCTGCTCTGGATCATTATTGAGCAGATCCCGTCATCAGCATGGATACATATCCTATCGAATGGTGGTTGAAGCATGAAGGGACATATGAATCTTTAGTGCATCTGGCACGTAAGTATCTTTTGACGCCAGTTACAACAGTGCCATGCGAACGCCTGTTCTCACTTTCAGGTGACATTGTAAACAAGAAGCGGGCACCATTATCTCCTGCAAATTGTAACCAAACTTCTTTGTCTGAGCGATTGGCTGAAGTAGGACTGAGTGGACTTGTAGGCTGTACAGTCTTACATTGTTTTGTTTCTGAATGCAATTATTTTTCATACATACAAATGTAGAATTAAGTTCAACTTTCATGATAAAGAGATTGCATTATAGTATTTGTATTAGGTGAATTGACATATACTATTTATTTTGTTTTTTACAGTGCAAATATTTGTATTAAAAATAAATGGAAAATGAGCACTGTACACTCTGTCACTGCTCTACAGCCAAAATGCTTCTGAAATAAATGTAGTCAAACGTTACTAATTCTGGGTCACTGAGAACGAAAATGATGCTTAAAATTGTTGATTGGCTCTAGTTTTCAAGATATGCTATTGGGTCAGTATATACGACCCTTGACTTGGGAATGGCGGAGGATAAGTGAGTTATAAAGGGAAGGGATCTCAATTTAAACCAGAAATGACTAAAATACATCTTTGACTGGATCTATGAATAAATCTATGACTGGGTTTGGACAGTACTTGCTTTTTAGGCAAAACAATGAATGATGCAATCTGAAGCTGGTATTGCGTCATACATTATATGAATTGCATCATGTTATTCCTAGAAGTCATGGATGATGCAATCATAACGAAGCTTACATCACTCTGCTGAACAAATTGCCCTATATCAGCTCTAGAAATCATACAGTGTCATGCTCTCTTATTTGTCAGTGTTTGATTTTGCAAAGGGACACATTTCTGTTTAGCCAAAGTGAGCAGAGATGCCTCGTACTTGTGTGAACAGTGCAGATAACTTCTGCTATGTTTGTGGTGAAGTGACTTTTGCATCACAAAAGCGCAGTATAACCACTATGGTTAAGAAAGCCTATCACCTTTATTTTGGCTGCAAAATTGGAGATCAGGACAAGAGGTGGGCCCCACACATATGCTGCAACACTTGTGCAACAAATCTTTGCCAGTGGTTGAACAGGAAAAGGAAATCTATGCCTTTTGCAGTGCCAATGATTTGGAGAGAGCCAACAGATCATACCAGCAATTGTTACTTCTGCATGGTGCCTTCAGTTGGGAAAGCTGTGTCAAAGAAGAAAAAGTGGACTGTGCATTATCCAAACATTCCATCAGCTATACGCCCAGTACCCCACGGAGAAGGACTGCTGGTTCCTGATGCACCAGAATCATTCTCATTTGAGTCAGACGAGGAAGAGGAAGAGGATGAAACTTCTGGTCCTGAACCATCAATGTCACAGGACCCACATTTTCTCCCATCCTCCTCCTCTGAACCACACCTCATAACACAAGGTGAACTTGTCAGGGATTTGGAACTACCCAAGAGTAAGGCAGAGCTGTTGGGCTCCAGACTACAGCAGTGGAATCTCCTGGCAGGTGATGTTAGGGTTTCCGTGTTCCGTGACCGTCAAAAGGATCTTGTCCCATTCTTCTTCATGGAAGGTGATCTTGTAGCCTGCAACAACATCGACGGTGTGATGGCAGCCCTCAACATCGTTCATGATCCAGATGAGTGGAGACTGTTCATTGATTCATCGAAGACGAGTCTTAAAGCTGTTTTACTGCAGAATGGCAATGTTTTGCCATCAATTCCAGTTGGTCATGCAGTCCATATGAAGGAAACCTATGACAACATGAAACAACTTTTGAGGTGCATAAACTATGACCAACATCAGTGGCAGCTTTGTGGCGATTTGAAGGTTGTTGCTCTCTTGCTTGGTCTGCAGACTGGATACACAAAGTACTGCTGTTTTCTCTGCGAATGGGATAGTCGTGCAAGAGATTCCCACTACATCAAGAAAGATTGGCCACTCCGACAGTCATTGGAGCCTGGGAGGAAAAGTGTTCAGCATCCACCACTTGTTGAATCAAGGAAGATTTTGTTACCACCCTTACACATCAAGCTGGGTCTGATGAAGAACTTTGTCAAGGCCACTGACAAAACACAAGCAGCTTTCACGTACCTCCGTGGAAAATTTCCAAGGTTAAGTGAAGCTAAGATAAAGGAAGGTGTCTTTGTTGGTCCTCAGATTCGTGAACTTCTTCGATATGATGCATTTGACCATGCACTGCGGGGCAAGGAAAAGACGGCATGGAAAGCCTTCCAGTTAGCGGCAATAAATTTTCTCGGAAACAACAAGGCAGACAACTACAGGTTGTTGGTGGAAAACCTCCTCAAGGCATACAAAAGCCTTGGTTGCAACATGTCACTAAAGATACATTTTTTTGCACTCTCATCTAGATTTTTTTCCACCGAACTGCGGAGCAGTGAGCGACGAGCATGGCGAGCGATTTCACCAGGACACTGCAACAATGGAGAAACGCTATCAGGGCAAATGGAGCCCATCAATGCTTGCAGACTATTGCTGGACAGTGACAAGAGATGCTCCATTTAATGAATACAAGAGACAAGCCAAGAACCGCCGAGTAGACACTGAATAGGACTAAACTATGTACATAATAGTTTTTTGCCTTTTGTTTCATAATAAATTATATTTATATAACCCTTTTGCTGATTTTTAAAGTGTTACATAAACAGGACAGGTGAAATATTATCATGTAAAGCAACCATAAACACATGAAAAGACCTAGGTTTACAATTTATGATTAAAACTCTACTATCTACGCAATATACATAGACATAAAATGTAAAAACTTAAATATCTTAGAAACAGTAGCCAATCAGTTTTAATTGTCATATTTGAATTCAGCACATCAAAATACATAATAAATAGCACATTTTATCTCTGAAGCAGACAACTTCTCAAAAATTGTAGACCAGTGTAATCTGTGTTGTAATTGAAATCAATATATTTGAAAATGTAGAAAACATCCAAAACTATTTAAATAAATGGTATTCTATTATTGTTTAACAGTGCGATTAATCGCGATTACTTTTTTAATCGCTTGACAGCCCTATTTATAAACATTCTGATCTCTGCATCTAGAAGAGTGAATACATTAATCAAGCTCAGAACTCCATTTGATTGATTTGTAACTCTGGTGGCATTGCCAACAAGGTTCTTACTGGTAACAAAGGATTGCATCTCTGCAGGAACATGAAATTACTTTAAATACATAGGAATGCACTGAGAATATGATGTGATGATGTTATACAGCCATGAAGTGACTATTCTGTCATTGACTCTAACTTTGCCTGGCTGCTGCATTAACCCATAATACTTTCCAGTCTTATGTTTTCTCTGCTAGTATATGCTAGCCCTTTTTCTAGACAAATGTAATTTAAAAAACAGAAACAATAGAATTGAATTTGCTTTTATGTACTGGTTGCACTTTTTCTCTATTATATCCCAGCATCCTAAAGTGCTTTACAATAATGAGTTAGATACTGCTAATGTACTGATGTCCATAAGAGATTTCTAAATTTGGTCTTTGATATTGTGCCGGGGGCTGTTCGACTGATTACCCATCGGCGCCTCCTTATGGCCCATCTAGGGAATTAGCTCTGCCACCCCTTCCTGCAGTTACTCAATCTCTTTCCACTCACTCCATGGCCTCTCATGAACCTGGAGCTACAGCACTTTCCTCTCCGTGGCTTAGCCTAAATTCTCCCTGCTTCAATGGTATCTTCAGAGTCTGCTTCCAGACATCCCCAAATGGGCTATCCCTAGTGTGTCACTCCACCAGTGATTTGTAGGGGAACCCTATACAGGGTTCCAGTCCAAGGACCTTCAACCCAGCAACTCTGGGCTTTCTCTCTCCCAGCTCTTACTGCTCCTTCCCTGCTTCCTACTCTGTCTTTACAACTTCCTGCTCTTCTCCCTTGTATCAGGCTGTATGACTGCAGGTTTTCTCCCTGAAATCTACCAACTTTCTCTCTTTACAGATCCTGCCCAGCTCCTCCTCCAGCTGGACTTCGTCAGCAGTTAGGCTCTAGCACTCCCTGGGGTTCCTCCAGGTGCAGCCTAAGGTTAATTGGCTTAATTTACCCCTTCAAGCCTTGTGTGGGGGTGAACACACCATCACAGATGTCCAAAGCCTTGGCTTGTATTTCTCTTCTGCCTATAACTGTTGTTTTTATTTCTGATGGGCTCACGCAATAAGCAATTTCTATTAATCTCTCAAGGAAGATGTGAGTACATGAATACTGTGGAAAATATGAATAGAGAAGAGTTATTTACCCTTTCCCACAGCACAAAAACCAGGGGTCACCCAATTAACAGTCAGCAGATTTAATACAAATAAGAGGAAGTTATTTTTCACACAATGCATAATTAACCTGTGGAATTCATTGCTATGGAATTTTATGATGGCCAAAAGTATAATTGGGTTTCGAAAAAGAACTAGATAAGTTCCAGGAGGATAAGTTCATCAATGGCTATTAGCCAGGATGGTCAGAGGTTTAATCCCATGTCCAGGGTAACCCTAAACCTCTGACTGTCAGAAGCTGGGAGAGGAACACAAGTGGATCGCTCCCACTGCCCTGTTCTGTACACTTCCCCTGAAACTGTAGCATTAGCCACTGTTGGAGACAAAAATAACAGGAGTACTTGTGGCACCTTAGAGACTAACAAATTTATTAGAGCATAAGCTTTCGTGGGCTACAACCCACTTCTTCGGATGCATATAGAGTGAACCATATATTGAGGAGATATATATACACACACATACAGAGAGCATGAACAGGTGGGAGTTGTCTTACCAACTCTGAGAGGCCAATTGGAGACAGGATACTGGGCTAGATGGACCATTGGTCTGACCCAGTATGGCAATTTTTACAGTCTCATGTACAAGCAAATGCATTTATTTTTGATAGATATTTCACCTGAATGCAGAAATGTATGCACAACTTGGGTGCAACCCTCAGACTCCTTGCAATTTGACAGTACAGCCAACAGTATCATGACATTTAGATATTTTATGTGCAAACTAACACAGTAATGTTTATGTATTCAGAAACAGCCTACACATAGCTTTGCATATTCAACTTGGACTTACATGAGTGAATGGTGGTTAGAATGCTAAAGTTTGTTCCCCTACTCCTGAAATACATCACAGGATCTATGACATCTCGCTGGATGGGCATCAGAAATACATAGGAAGGACTTCAGCTTAAAGCCTCATCTAAATGACAGTGCCTCTAACGTTGCACTCCTCTACCTTTCCAGTAGCTTACTGTGAGACCCACTCTCTGCATGGGGCTTGAAGAGATGACCTTTGGTCAGAGACAAGTGCTAATAACTACGCCAAAATGATGCTCATTTGTAGTTTTACTGTATTATTGTTTTCTTTATAAATCTTGCCATTGCTATAGAAAGGACAAAAGACTTTTTTCTTCACTATTGACTTTAGAATCAGGGTACCATTTATAACAACAGAATGAGACTGAAATTTAGAGTAATTGATGTCCTGTATGGGGGCAAATTATACTTTAGTCTTTCGTTTGGTTGGCAATTCCTTTTTCTGGTTAACACACTATTATCGCCTACTTTTCTGTTTGTGATAAAAATGGGCTCATCAATATATTTCATTGTGCTGAAGTTAATTTTTATTAGGCAGGACTCCTCCCCTTCCCTCCCCCCATAAGACCAATCATCAAAAGAGAGGGAAAGTATTTTCTCAGGCAATCAGTTTTATTATTCTCAAATACATTAACTAAAAGAAGCACTTGCTGAAATGTGCTGTGACACTGATTACAGTACAGCAAGGTTTGGGGGAGCCCTAGGAATGATGGACATAGACACATGGCTATTAAAATGGAAATTAGATATATGAACAATTCCAGAATGAAAAGATGAGGAAAAAAGCCAAAGAGACACATCTGAAGCAAACAAGTTATGGCCCTTCACAATGACAATGCCAGGAAGCACTCACCCCATAAGTAAAAAACAAAAGCCCTTCATTGCTTGGTGGTTAATTGTTGTTGCTGCATTGGATTTTTAGTTTAATTCTTTGAAAACTAGTTAATTCTAAAGTAGATGTTACATAGTCACTGGCTAACTTCCGTGTGACCGTGAGGAGATGTGCACTGTTTTTGAAGACCATAATGGGAAGCAAGATATGGGAGCATAGGTTCTGGAACTAGGAGTGCTGGGTGTACAGCATCATATATAGGGTTTACACTTGGCTCTCAACACCCCCACTATACAAACTGTTCCAGCACCTCTTCATAGGGGGGCTGGGGAGATTCTAGGCAGAAGCTCAAGAATGAAGCAGAAAGAGGAAGACCGAATAGCTTGAAGGATACTATTGTTTTTCTTATTTTAATGAAGTTCCATATCTGGTGGTAAAAAAAAAAAGACTCATTTTGTGGTTCTGTGCCATTGTCAGAGAAAAATGGCTTCTTTGGGGTTGTTGCAGGGAAAAAGGAGGGTTTCTTGTCTCTGGCGGGCAGACCGGGGACAAGACTGAGAGAGAGAAATTCCACTCTGTATTACCAGTAAGGCTTGTCAAAATTTTTCTGCCAAAAATGTTTTTGATGGAAAATTAGTTTTTTAAAGAAACTATAACATTTTGGCTGTCAGTATCTGCTTTTGGTGAACATTTTTGACTTTGGCAAAAACCCAAATGTATTCAGTTTATTGACAAAAAGTCAAAATTGTATGTGGAAACTGGACAATTTTTTCAGAACTTTTTTTTTAAAATACAGAAAATAAAACATTTTATGCTGAAATATTTTTAGATGTGCGGGGGTTTGACAAAAGGTTGAGATTTTCAGCAGAAAATACTAAAAAAAGCACATTTTTTTCATATTTGTCAAAATTTTCCAAGGAAAAAGCTCCGCTTTCTGACCAGCTATAATTACATCCTAATGACCAAAATATAACCCACCTCAGAAAAACTTCCTGAAATGGCTCTCCACTCCCTAAGGTTGGTTCCTCATCTCGTTTTCAGTCTAGGTCTCCATTAAAGGTGTAAAACACAGGTGTTTGTTGCTCAGTGCTAGCAAGAGACTGAACCTTATTTCCTGGCCCCAGTTATGTGACATGACACAGGATTACAAAGATTAATTCCCTTATTGAGTGATTCTGGGGTGAAGGGAGTACTTGTTACCGGATCCCCGGAAAGGGGAAAACCTGGGAGCTGAGCCAAAGGAGGAGAGGAACTGTTATGGAGCCAAAAAGCAGCTCCGGACAAGTCTGCTGGTGCTGTACAATGGGAAGGGAGTGTAAAATAATCCAATGGGAAGCATCATCTCCTGGCATATTGCTGTGAAATCTGGGGTTCATTTTGTGGCAGGGAAGAAAGGAGCCGTGCGTCAGGAGGTGGGACTCTTTCTGTAGCTGGGAAAGCAAGGCTGAAGTGGACTTAGATAGGGGTACCATATTTCAAGTTCCCAAATAGAAGACACTGCTGGGGGAGAGGTAGGAGGAGCTGGAGAGGGGGTACAGTTGGGCGGTGCTGGGTGGGGTATTTGAGGGGTGTTGGAGGGGTGTGTGTGTGCTGGGAGAGGGTATTTGGGGGGGGTACTGGAGGGGTTCCTGCGGCCTCACACTCAAGGTGAGGGGCTGTGTTGTGCTCTCTGATATGGTGGCTGGGCGGCTGGCACAGGCCCGGGACCCAGCACCAGCCTGTCAGTCAGCACCTTCCTGTGGACCTCTCCTACTCCCCAGCGCAGGGAGCTGGGTCCTGGGCCTGACGCTTTCAACACTCCCAGACAGCCTCTGAGGCCCTGTGGCAGGGCAGGCAGCCCAGCTGAGAGGCTCTTGGAGGCTCTACTTACCTGGTGGGCCTGGTGGAGCCAGGGTAGGTGGGATCTGGGCATCTTGAAGGGCTCTGGGCATCGATGGCACCTGAAGCTGGCCGTGGCCTGTGCTGCTATCCGGAGTCGCAGGCGAAGTGTGGGATGGGCTGCACCGCTCAACTTGAACTGGGGCCTGACTTCCCAAGGCACAGGTCATAGCTCACCCCCAGCCCTCTTCGTTCCCTTACGGGAGGTAGGAGATATTCCCCTCACAATCTTTTTCGGCTTCTTTTTGGGCTGTATAAGTAGGGGCATTGCCAGCAGATCGAGGGATGTGATCATTCCTCTCTATTCGGCATTGGTGAGGCCTCATCTGGAGTACTGTGTTTAGTTTTGGGCCCCAAACTACAAGAAGGATGCGGAAAAATTGGAAAGAGTCCAGCAGAGGGCAACAAAAATGATTAGGGGACTGGAACATATAATTTATGAGGAGAGGCTGAGGGAACTGGGATTGTTTAGTCTGCATAAGAGAAGAATGAGGGGGGATTTGATAGCTGTTTTCAACTACCTGAAAGGGGCTTCCAAAGAGGATGGATCTAGACTGTTCTCAGTGGTACCAGATGGCAGAACAAGGAGTAACGGATTCAAGTTGCAGTGAGGGAGGTTTAGGTTGGATATTAGGAAAAACCTTTTCACTAGGAGGATGGTGAAGCACTAGAATGGGTTACCTAGGGAGGTGGTGGAATCTCCTTCCTTAGAGGTTTTTAAGGTCAGGCTTGACAAAGGCCTGGCTGGGATGATTTAGTTGGGGATTGGTCCTGCTTTGAGCAGGGGGTTGGACTAGATGACCTCCTGAGGTCCCTTCCAACCCTGATATTCTATGATTCTATGATCTGAAAGCTTCAGATTCAGGGGAGGGAGCAATCAGGGTGCAGAGATGGCTATTTCTGAGTTGCAGTGTTTGGAGCAGAAAAATTCCAGATATTTTCTCTTATTTCAAAAATCCACCTGGATGGAGGGCAGAGGATGAAAAAATAGGTCATGTCCATGAAAACCCATACATATGCTAACCCTAAGTACAGAACACTGAGGCTAAGGAAAAACTCAAAACAATAGTACCCAGTCAAAGGAGGTAAAGAAAACTAGCCATCTCAGTGATGCCCATCAGGCTTTGACATCTTTTAGTGATCTGCATGTTCATCCTTAGCAATTATTAGAGCTTGCTTTAGCATAGTATACCACCATGCTGGTGGTGATGCGAAGATTTCTCACTCTATAATCAAGAGATAGGAAAGGTTTGAAAAGGACATAAGACCCCAGCAAGCTTAATCTAGAATCCAATTTATTTCATACCTACTGATAATTATTTCTGTAACCAAGTATTGAAGTTTTTGGTCAATCTTACCTTCCTACTTTGTGTTCTGAAACACCACTATACTGTTATATAGTACACTAATAATGATAGAAACACGGAAGCACTTTACAGTTCCAAAGTGCTGTTAAAACACTAATGAACAAAAGAATGAATTAACAAAGCAGTTACATATTTTAACCCCCTGGCTGCGTATTCTGGGAGGAATGTGTTTAAAATACAGGATTGGGTGGTAAAAAGAGAGCCTGAGTTCTGTTCTAGGCTCTGCCACAAACTTCCTTAATGACCTTGGTCAAATCACTTACAAGCCAGATTCTGCCACTCTTACTCACATTGGGCTCAATCCAATGCCAATTTGAATCAAGTTTGAAAACTCCCATTAATTTCTCTAGCAACTGGATTAGTCACATTAACACTTTACTGTGTGACTAGAGCTGGGTGAATAACTGATTTTTTGGTTCACTCTGTGAGTAATCTTAGACAAGGTCAAGGTGTTAAACTAAGGAAGCAGTAAATTAGATTGCTAAGAAGTAAACTCTTGTCCTTGATGGGATGATTTGCACTGCTAGTGGGATAATTCTTCTATTGGAATGTTAATATCAATGTTTATAACCTATTTAGGGAGGATGGAGTGGGCAAAAGGGGACAGGAAGTGGTACTCTACAACAAAAATTGAATTACTTGTTTCTGAGTCACTAATAACTCAAAAGAAAATTATTCTGAATGCTTATGGACCAATGTCCTAACACAGGGGTGGGCAAACTTTTTGGTCCAAGGGCCACATCTGGGTATGGAAATTGTATGGTGTGCCAGGAATGCTCATGAAATTGGGGGTTGGGGTGCTGGATGGGGTGAGGGCTCCAGCTGGGGATGTGAGCTCTAGAGTGGGGTCAGAAATGAGGAGTTCAGGGTGCAGGAAGGGGCTCTGGGCTGGGGCAGGGGGTTGGGGTGTGGGATGGGGGGGCTCCAGCTGGGGGTTCGGGCTCTGATGTGGGGCTGGGGATGCAGGAGGGTGCTCCGGTCTGGGACCGAGGGGTTCAGAGGGCGGGAGGGGGATCAGGGCTCAGGATTGGGGCACGGGAGGGGGTCAGGGGTGCAGCCTCCAGGCGGCACTTACCTCAAGCAGCTCCCGGAAGCAGCAGCATGCCCCCCCTCCGGCACCTACATGGAGGTGCAGCCAGGCGGCTCTGCGTGCTGCCCCATCCACAGGCGCCGCCCCTGCAGCTCCCTTTGGCTGTGGTTCTGGGCCAATGGGAGCTGTGGGGGCAGCGCTTGGGGTGGGGGCAATGTGCAGAGCCTCCTAGCTTCCCCTACACATAGGAGCCGGAGGGGGGACATGCCGCTGCTTCTGGGAGACGTGCGGAGCCACAGAACACGTGGACCAGGGCAAGCCCCGGACCCCGCTCCCCAGCTGGAGCTTGAGGGCTGGATTAAAATGTCTGAAGGGCCGGATGTGGCCTCCAGGCTGCAATTTGCCCACCCCTGTCCTAACACATAAAGCACAAGATGAGGTATTAGCTGGCACAGTTGCTCTGTTGCTACAGACGAGCAAATCACATTAGGGAACAGGAGGTCCGACTAGATGATCATGATGGTCACTTCTGGCTTTAAAGTCTATGAGGATGATCACTTACTTACACACCTATCTATAATGTGTAGGGGAAAAAGCTGTGTGATCACAGGGAACTTCAATTTGAGAGATGAGGTCTCATGCTGCCAGTACTAAAATATCCTTGGAATTTCTAAACATTATAGATGACAATTTCCTAATTTGAACAGTGTTTCAGCCAGCATGGGGGAATTCATTATAAGACTTTGTCTTATCAGATAAAGAAGAACTGATCACAGAACTGAAAATTAATGGTAGCTTGGCTACAACTGATCATGAGTTGATTACATTTCAAATGTGCAAACAGAATAAAGTCCTGAACTGTAATATATATTAGGGCTATCAAACTATTTAAAAAATTAATCGCGATTAATTGCATGATTAATCGCACTGTTAAAAAATAATAGAATACCATTTATTTAAATATTTTTGGATGTTTTCTACATTTTCAAATATATTGATTTCAATTACAACACAGATTACAAAGTGTACAGTGCTTACTTTCTATTTATTTTTAATACAAATATTTGCACTGTAAAAAACAAAAGAAATAGTATATTTCAATTCATCCAATAAAAGTACCGTAATTCAATCTCTTTATCATGAAAGTTGAATTTACAAATGTAGATTTTTTTTTGTTACATAACTGCATTCAAAAATAAAACAATGTAAAACTTCAGAGCCTACAAGTCCACTCTGTCTGAGTGATTGGCTGAAGAAGTAGGACTAACAAGTTTGTTTATATTTGCAGGAGATATTAGTGCCCGCTACAATGTCATCTGAAAGTGAGAACAGGTGTTCTAATGGCACTGTTATAACCAGCGTCGCAAGATATTTATGTGCCAGATTCTCTAAAGATTCATATGACCCTTCATGCGTCAACCAGCATTCCAGAGGACATGTGTCCCTGCTGATGATGGGTTCTGCTCGATAACAGTCCAAAGCAGTGCGGACCGACGCATGTCCATTTTTATCATCTGTGTCAGATGCCACCAGCAGAAGGTTGATTTTTTTTTTTTTTTTATTTTTTTTTGGTGGTTTGGGTTCTGTAGTTTCCACATTGGAGTGTTGCTCTTTTAAGACTTCTGAAAGCATGTTCCACACCTCGTCCCTCTCAGATTTTGGACAGCACTTCATATTCTTAAACCTTGGGCCGAGTGCTGTAACTATTTTGAGAAATCTCACATTGGTACCTTCTTTTCGTTTTGTAAAATCTGCAGTGACAGTGTTCGTAAATCAAACAACATGTCATCATCCGAGACTGCTATAACATGAAATATATGGCAGAATGTGAGTAAAAGAGAGCAGGGGACATACAGTTCTCCTCCAAGGAGTTCAGTCACAAATTCAATTAATGCACTATTTTTTTTAATGAACATCATCAGCACGGAAACATGTCCACCGGAATGGTGGCTGAAGCATGAATGGTCATACAAATGTTTAGCATATCTGGCATGTAAATACCTTGTAACGCCAGCTACAAAAGTGCCATGTGAACACCTGTTCTCAATTTCAGGTGACATTGTAAATAAAAAGCAAGCAGCAGTTTCTCCCGTAAATGTAAACAAACTTGTTTTTCTTAGTGATTGGCTGAAGAAGAAGGAGGACTGAGTGGACTTGTAGGCTCTAAAGTTTTACATTGTTTTGTTTTTGAGTGCAATTGTGCAACAACAAAAATCTACATTTGTAAGTTACACTTTCACGATAGAAATTGCACTAGAGTACTTGTCTGAGGTGAATTGAAAAATACTATTTCTTTTATCATTTTTGCAATGCAAATATTTATAATAAAAATAATATAAAGTGAGCACTGTACACTTTGTATTCTGTGTTGTAATAGAAATCAATATATTTGAAAATGTAGAAAAGCATTCAAAAATATTTAATAAATTTCAATTGGTATTCTATTGTTTAACAGTGCAATTTATCGCGATTAATTTTTTTAATTGCAGTTAATTCTTTTGAGTTGATCGCATGAATTAACTGTGATTAATTGATAGTCCTAATATATATATATATATATATATATATATATATATATATATATATATATATATATATATATATATATATATATATATATATGGTGCTTTAATGGGGCCAATTTCACAGAGCTGGTAAAAATTATGAGCTAAATCAGCTGAGAGGAAGAATTTAATCTGAAAAAATATGCTAATTGGGACTCATTTAAGAATACCTTACTAGATGCCCCAAAAGACACAATCTCACAATTAAAAAAGAAGGTCTTACTGAGTAACAAAAGACCTGGTTTACAGGGGAATTGAAGACAGCTCTCTTTCTCCAAATAAATAAATAAAACTAATGGAACAAAGGGGAAGTTGATGGTAATGAATATAAATCAGAAGTCAGGGACCGTAGAAATTTGATAAGGAAAGCGAAGAGACACAATGAGAAATCTATGGCCATTAGAGATAAGGACAATAAGAAGGAGTTTTTAAAATATATTAGAAATAAAAATAATCCTGACAATGATATTGGTCCATCAGTCAATGATAATGGTAGAATTATCAATAATAATAATAGAGAAAAGGCAGAAGTGTTCAGTGAGGATTTCTGTTCTGTATTTGGCGAAAAACAGATGATATAGTCTCTTTCCATTCCACTATAATAATCTCTTTCCATTCCACTAGTATCTCTGGAAGATGTTAAACAGCAGCAACTAAAGTCAGACATTTTTAAATCAGCAGATCCAAGAGTTTTAAAAGAGTTGATTGAGGAGCTCACTGGATGGTTAATGTTGATTTTCATAAGTCTTGGAGAACTGGGGAAGTTCCAGAAGACAGGGAGAAAGCTAATGTGCCAATTTTTAAAAAAGGATAAATAAGATGACCTGGGTAATTATAGGTCTGTCAGCCTGTCATCAATCCCGGGCAATATAATGGAGTGGCTGGACTTGATTAATAAAGAATTAAAGGATAGTAATATAATTAATTAAAACCAACATGGATTTATAGAAAAAAGATCCAGTAAAACTAATTTATCTTTTTTTGATGAGATTACAAGATTGGCTGATAAAAGTAATAGTGGTAACATAATACATTTAGACTTCTGTAAGGTGTTTGACTTGATAACACATGAATTTTTTTATTAAAAAACTCCAACAATATAAAATTAACATGGCACATAAGAACATAAGAATGGCCATCCAGGGTCAAACCAGTGGTCCATCTAGCTCCGTATGCTATCTTCCGACAGTGGCAAATGGCAGGTGCTTCAGAGGGAATGAACAGAACAAGCAATTATTGTCATCCACTCCCAGCTTATGGCAAACAGAGGCTAGGGACACTCAAAGCATGGTGTTGCATCCCTGCCCATCGTGGCTAATAGCCATTGATGGACTTATCCTCCATGAACTTATCTAGTTCATTTTTTAACCCTGTTATAGTTTTGGCCTTCACAATATTCCCTGGCAAAGAGTTCCACAGGTTGACTGTGCATTGTATGAAGTAATACTTCCTTTTGTTTGTTTTAAACCTGCTGCCTATTAATTTTATTGGGTGACCCCTAATTCTTGTGTTATGTGAAGGAGTAAATAACACTTCCTTATTCACCTTCTGCACAACATTCATGCTTTTATAGACCTCTCTCATATCCCCTCTTAGTCATCTCTTTTCCAAGCTGAAAAGTTTCAGTCTTTTTAATATTTCCTCATACGGAAGCTGTTCCATACCACTATTTTTTGTGTGTGCCTTTCTCTGTACTTTTTACAACGGTAGTATATCTTTCTTGAGATGGGGTGACCAGAACTGCATGCAGCATTTAAGGTGTGGGCATATGATGGATTTATATAGAGGCATTATGCTATTTTCTGTCTTATTAGCTATCCCTTTCCCAATGGTTCCTAACATTCTGTTAGCTATTTTGATTGCCACTGCACATTGAGTGTGTATTTTCAGAGAACTATCCACAATGACACAAAGATCTCTTTCTTGAGTGGTAACAGATAACTTAGACACCATCATTTTGTATGTATAGTTGGGATTATGTTTTCCAATGTGCGTTACTTTGCATTATCAATATTGAATTTCATTTGCCATTTTGTTCCCTATTCACCCAGTTTTGTGAGATCCCTTTGTAACTCTTTGCAGTCTGCTTTGGACTTAAATACCTTGAGTAATTTTGTATCGTCTGCAAATTTTGCTCACTAACTGTTTACCCCCTTTTCCAGATAATTTGAGTATGTTGAACTGCACTGGTCCCAGTACAGATGCTTGGGGGACACCAATATTTACCTATGTACATTCTGAAAACTGATAATTTATTCCTATGCTTCGTTTCCTATCTTGTGAACAGTTATTGATCCATGAGAAGACCTTCTCTCTTATCCTACAACTGCTTACTTTGCTTAAAAGCCTTTAATGATGGACTTTCAGAAAGCCTTTCACAAGGTCTGAGTACATTATGCCTACTGGATCACCCTTGTCCAAATGTGGGCTGACACCCTGAAGAATTATAATAGATAGGTGAGGCGTGATTTCCCTTTACAAAAGCTGTCTTGATTCTTCCCCAACATATCATGTTCATCTGTGTATCTGATAATTCTGTTATTTACTATAGTTCCAACCAATTTGCCAGGTACTGAAATTAGTCTTACCGGCCTATAATTGGCAGGATTGCATCTGGACCCTTTTTTAAAAATTGGTATCACATTAGCTATCCTCCAGTCATCTGGTATAGAAGCTTATTTAAGGTATAGGTTACTTACCACAATTAATAGATCTGCAGTTTCATATTTGATTTCCTTCAGAACTCTTGGGTGAATACCATTTGGTCCTGGTGACTTATTACTGCTTAATAAGCAGGTAGTGTTTTTCAAAGACTTTATACAAGTGGAAATGACAAAACAAGTTGCAAGGTAGTGGAGAATCAGACCCTGTATCTGTCCAGAAAGTGTGGAGAAGAAAAATTTTGAACCACAGCCCATAAAATAGCAAGTACTTAAATGCCAAATTCACTACTAGAAGCTTGTTAAACATCATTGAAAGTTAATGCTAATGCTCCTTTATTGACCCATAATCTATTGTGCACAACTCTTACTGTTGCTGACAATTAAAATATAAGCCAGATTGTTAAAAACTCTTTCCAATTTTGTTCTTGCAGTCAATTGCAGATGCTCATTAATTGTGCGTGCAAGTGATAGTATTAGGCCTCTAGCTAATTGACTGCACACATCAGGTAATTATATTCTAAAAGCACCCACTTTGCACTCATAGTTAAATTACACTTGTAAGTTAACATCCATTTTGAGGCCCTTTTAAATATTTGGCCCTATGTCTTTCCAATGAGCTCACTTTATTTTTACAGAATATTTTTAGAATTTTTATAAAGCATGTGTTTCTGTGGGTGACATATGTCTTCATGTTCACTAAAGATTAGTTTGAAACAAAAGCTGACGTGAAAACAAGATTTCTAGTGTGTCTTCAGAGCAATATCTCTGTAAGGAAGTTCATTTAATCTTTTCAATCACTTTATGCTGTGTAGTAGAGTATGACATATATGATAAACTGAATCAGCCCAACATAACTACCTTTAGTAATAGCAAGAGAAAAAACTTTCCATAGGAGTTTGAGGGGAGAGGAGACTCATTAATATGGTGGTTCTTCACTGTTTATTTCAGGTACTGGACTCAGCATTAGATAATAGTCTTAAATAAATTGAAAGAGATGGACAGTCTCAGGAAGTAGAGTTGTGCCTAATGATAATAGGTAAGTATAAAAATCAGATGCAAATCTATATAGTGCCGATAGAAGATACACTTATGGTCAAATGCCTACCTGTTATGAGAGAGTGTGCTGGAGCAATAGGGTAGTTTTAAGATGAGTAACTGCATAAAAAACCCTGTTTGTATAGACCTCCACAGTCTCCAGAGAGAACCAGTGACCAACATAAGCAATTGTGAACTTACAAGTAGGTGTGTTTTGTTACAGGGCCTGACTTGGCAAGAACAGGACTGGTTTTGCAAAAGCACAAGTACTCCTAGGCACTAAGTATTCACATAAACACATTCCAGAAGGGTAGTGCCAGAACACCCCAATACAAGGTTATGTCTAAATGCATTCTCCAAAGATGATACAAGGACGTGCTAACCCCTCTTAAAGATAAGGTCAGGATGACAGGGTGATGAATAGAGGTGTTTTGATTGACCCAACAGGTACAAGGTAAACTGGTTAGTGGTAACTAACCATGTCAGAGGCTCAACACTCAACTTGTTTGTATCAGTGTATAAAACAGGTGTCACAGAGGGAGTGTCTTTGGCTAGCCGAGGGGGGAATGGAAAGTCCCACCATTCACTGAGCTGAGTCCATTGTAAGGGGCATACACGTCTTAGTAACCCTGTAGATTCCGCTGGATACTATTACCAGGCTCCGTTGACAATAAAGTTGGCCGAGTGCCTTCGATATTGAAATGGGTATGGGGTCTTTTTAGGCAGTTTGATTGAGGTCTATTTGCTGTGTCAGCTATCTGCGCAGAGCTGGGACAGCACACAGATGGAACACACACACACACACACACACACAGCCAACGACTAACTAGAGATGGCATGATCCAATGTCATCTCCTATATAGTGAATTTCTCTACATTTCTGAAGCCATTGAGAGATACTGGCAAAGAGATTCCATCTATGTTAACTAATGACCAACCAGGGAATAGAGTTTTGTAATCCTTTAATAATAATATAATATTTAGCACAAGCGCTTATCATTAGGAGTTATCATGTGAAAAGCAAAAAAAAAGTTAAGGCCCTAGAGACTTAGAGTACTTGAGCTAACAGTGTAGTTGAGGGTTTAATGTAAAGAGTGAGAAAATGGGGAAATTTAGAGGTGGACCATTCTCCAAGGGTCATGGAGCCCCACTCTTGACCCAGAAGCATGTGCTGTGAGGTTGATATAATTGATGCCTGTTGGCAGGAATGGAGAAAGATATAGTTTAGGAAAAAAGAAGGATTAGAAAGTACCATAGATAAGAGAAAAGGGAGGTTCACTGTTGCATAAGGAATTCTTTTTTGATGTAATTGTAACTGAAAAGAGGAAAGAATTGATTTTATTGCAATGTAAAGAAAAAGAATGAGAAGAAATTCTTCTGTATAAAACTCGAGATAGTAAACAGGATCCCCACCTTGACCTGTCTCCCAGTCCAATAGATGTGGTAATATTTTAGTTACATATGGACAAGGGTGTTAGTTTAGTCACCTCTCATTTTAGTGAGCTAGTATTACCAGACAGAAAGGCTTGACACGCCATTTAAGTGCTGGAAAGAGCATCAGTGATTTTTCAAACTGATTGACTGTTATCCTCTGTTGGAAAGGTCAGTGCTTTGGTTTATAGACTGAAGGTGAAGTTTGAGATGTTATTCCCAGGTAGAGAAATCAGTGTTCAAATCTCATACAAGGAGGGTAATTGCTACCTTTCCTTGGGGAGCCAAGTGGTTTTGGCCATTATATTTGATATGTTCTGTGTGTATTTTGTTCAATCCCTTTGTTTTTTTTGACTGCATTAGAGAAAGAAGCGTACTTAACACTATTTGATTTCAGCATCACTAACACTAGTGCACCAATAAATGCACATTCCGGGAAGACTTTCTGGTCTAGGAACACTGACACAGAGCACACCAGCTGCTCCTGCCACTCCAAGCTGGGTAGGGGGAAGAGGAGCTAGGCAGTGAAAAGCTATGGATCCCACTCATCCTTCAGAGTGGGTCACGTGAACACCACTTTTACCCACGTGACCAGAATGGACAAAAATGTTTTCCCCCAATGTACTACTAAAGTTTGGAAGGAGCAGCTCAGAACAGTGATATTCCACTTGTGTTTGGCTAGCTTGAATGGGGTACTTCAGGAGTATTATTTACTTGGTGAAGATACTAAATATTGTGGGCCAGTTGCTCAACTGGTGTAAATCAGCATAGCTAGATCAGCGAAGCAACACTGATTTACACCATCCAAGTATCTGGCCAAGGTATGTGTTTGATGCCCATGTTTATGTTCTTGATTCTGAGGGTGTCTTAAGAGAGAGAGGGAAAGCATGCTATGGTTAATATTTCTTTCACACAGCATTACAGTGGAAAATTGAATGTGTAGAACACCAATAACAATGAAACCAACAGTAGTAAATACAATATGAAATACATGCACTGTACTGTGCAGGTTTCTGTATGTTACAATGTACAATCAATTTTGTTTTGGTTGAGATTTTTTAAGTAAAATCTCCTTCTCTCCTGACCCACATTGCATCAAATGATGGAACCACACTTCCCTTACAGTGCAGTATTTACGTGTTTCATTAGATATAATCAATAGAGTAAAACCCATCCACATATTTGAACTAGATTAGTTTGGCCAAGATTGCTAAACTGAAAGTGAACAGGTTCCTTCTGCTGCTCCTCTGCAAAATATTTGACATTCCATGTTTACCTTAATTTCTCTATTTTGCAATATTTCTTCACATTCACTTCATGTATTGCAAATTATTGTTGATATATATAACGTTTAAATTACCACAAATCATACTGCAGTTCCTTTCTCTTTCTTTCTATTTTTCACAATATTTATCTTTCCTAGTGGATATATATCATATCATGTGCTTCTAATTCCTTACAGTGTGCTTTGTAGATAGTTAATCAATATAAATACTGATAGTTATTGATCATTAGCTGCTCAGAGCACCTTAACCCTTAAATCACTCTAGCAGTGTTTCCATAAAATATGGATTGTGTACCATTACTCTTTAGTGTGTATTATAGCTGTCATGTCATTAAGTCTTAGCCTCTTATCTTTTCCATCTGTGAGGGAAAAACACCCTATCCTCCTAACAGTGACATTTTGTATCGCAATCAAAACACCATTTATACATCTCATGATACTTAATGACTAATTTAATAAGACCAGTGTACTTAATGGTGCACACTGGAGCACTGACATAATTCTGTTCTAAAGCCCTTGATTTAAATTTCAAAAAATAATTTTTTCATCTTGATAGTCCTGTAATATTTCCAAAGCTTTAATAAAACTGATTTTCCCTGACATGGTGAAAATAACTGTATTAGTGAAATGGGACAGAGGAACCTCACTACATATCAGGTTGTTTGGTGAGTGAAAAGTCACTACCAGAGTTATTTTTTTTTTAAAATTGTAATAACTGCTACTAACGGGCAAAAGGTTTGGAAGTTCATTTAGGCTCAAATTAGCAGCAGAAAGTTCTGATACTTGTCCAAATCTTAACTCATTATGTTTGAATAGACTGGATAACAAAATTAGGCCCCCAGTCCTTCAGTTCTGTCTGCATGAGTAGACTCTTACATATGCACAAGGTCCCACTGAAGCCAATGGAGGGACCCCATGCAGATTTGCCCACATGGATTTGTTTGCAGGATAGGTATTCTTATGAATTATGCAGTATTTCCTCTTAGCCAGCAAACCTTGAAAACAGCTCCTCTTGCAGCATTTGCTATTTGTGCTTCTAATCTCGGCACACACACACAAAAATAATGGGAGGAAAAAGACTTAACCATAACCTTTCAAACTTCCAAAAAGGATGATTGGGATTACTAATCCCTAGTAAATGCATGGTCTCAAAAACCTACATGTTAAAAGTTCACTGAAAAAATATAGAAGATGACAAACTACTGACTGGAAAATTGCAGAAATAGCTTTCCCATCCCTCAATTATCATTCATCGCCATAAAAGGAAACAAGTTCCATATTTCTGTTTGATAAGAACAATGACAAATATAAATCTCTGTTTGTATAGAAATTCAAAATTAATCAAATTTTGATGCCTGGGGGGAAAGAATATGTCTAATCCTGTGCAAACAATGTCAATGAAACAAGAACAGTCATGGATCAAGCTTCTGATTTTTAAAAAATAAATAAATAAATAAAGGATGGTCCTGGGAAATTCTCAGATAATGTTTCATGCTGGTTTTCCATCTTTGTCCAAGTGTACATACGGAAACCTGCTCATTGTCTGGAATGTGATCTGCTGTGGCCCTTCTTTCTTGATGCAAAATAAACATAGTTCCATCATTCCATCCCTGGTCATTTTGTAATACACAGTTTAAAAAACAATAGCAAATCAAACTTCTGCCATGAGACTTGCATTTAAAATATTTAATCTAATATAAAATTACTTTAGCTTGTCCTGGAACTATTTGGAAATTCATTACGTTTACAACAGTCATTGCACATGGAAATTATTTTTTTCCCCTGAAGAGACTGTTAACCATAGTCATGTATTCCATGGTCCATACTTGTCCTGTTTCAGTGAAGAACTTGGAATCTGTACAACACTATCTCATTGAGAAGGACTGAGCATGGAATTCAGAGAATCTTTGTTGTCTGTTTTCTACTTTAACCTACAGAGAGGCTGACAATGCAAGCATTGCCTTGTTAATTGAGCATTAGATTAAGTGGACTGGCATATTTATTGACTGGATTTAAGCAAATAAGTGGAAGAAGTAATTGCCATCATAAGCACCGCAACAAATCCGCTTTACATTTTAATTTAATGTGTTTGTATGGGTGCTTAATCCTTAGAACTGTTACACCCTATTGTAGCTAACAGTGAATGGAAGGCATAAAGTGTTTCTATAATAGTGTGTCATCAGCATTTTCTTTTCAGCTTTGGAAAAAATGGTTTGGATAGATTGATTCATTTGGAAATATTGTGGTTAATATTTTGTGAGATGATCACCTACTGTATTTCCTAGGAAGAATACTGCAACACCATTTCTCCTTATAAAAAGGTTTAGATGAGAAGCCTAGCAAATTTAAGTAATCATTGCAATGAGGGGAAGCCATATATATAATAAATAAATGTATTCATTTGTAAGCATTTTTAGAAGCTGATCTGATCTAATGTTTTCCCTTTACTTTGCATGAATAACATACCTGTCAAGTCTATTAGAATTAGTGCAAACAAGTAAGTTGTACTTGGGCTTGTTTCTTTAAAAGATTCTGACCAATAGATAAATCATGTAATGCTTTCACTGATGGAATAAAATCATTAAACTGGGAAAGCTAGAGGCATTTATTTACTTATTCTTTGACAAGATCACTTGCTTCATGTTGCATAGCTTCCCATAGGAATTGCTGCTGGCTGCAAAAATTATTTAGATCTTTTTGCAAGACAAAAAGCCGAGTTTTGTTACAATATTATTTAGAATGAATTTACATCCCTCTATGGAATAAATCTCACCTTTAAACACCAGGATACAAGACTCACTTTCATGAAAGTCATCCTAGTTTATTGTGGTTCTCAACTGCATTAAAGCTCATTATAAAGGGCCTGGGTGAAACCAGGAAGAATTTTAGATTGAAACATGGTATTTGTGAATTTAGAATTAGAGGAGGGATAAGAAGGGCAGGCATCCATTTTACATTGCTGGTGAAGTTTAATGGGTATGTGTTGGAAAAGGTTATACTGGCTGCATGACAGGTTGCTAAGGAAATATATAGAATGTGGATTGTGACACTTGTGGACAAGGGATTACTGGCCATGGGCTTCTTAAGCACCATGTCATTTAGACCTGTCTTGGACAGGGTTAGACTACACAGTGCCTAGAATGGTTGTTGGTACATGAAGCTCTATCTACACTACAGCTCCCTCAGTAGCTACTACCAGTGGATCTGAAACAGTGCTGTAACAGTGAGACATTCACAAAAAAATTCCAATTTACACACCACCAGAAAGCCAAAGACAGCAGGAGCTCCTTGTTGCTGTGGCAGCCCTGCTTTGCAAGGAGGAATGACCAGTGTATCTGCAAAATGCTAGTTCCAGCAGGCCTGCCTCTGACCCGTCTCCCAAAGTCATCTGTGTGGAGACACTGAAGATGCCTCCACAGAGGTGAACTCTGGAGCACAGAGGATTGACCCACAATTCTAGTTGTATATTGGTTTTGGTATTCTAGACTTTTAGTGCAGTGAGTACCTTCTGTATTGTGGGGGGCCTGGAACCTTTCTCTTGCTTTTTGTAGCTGTCTCCCTTTCCTTGGCATGTGATTTGACAGGCGCAGCTGCCATTTTGATTTTGTCCCAGTTTTCAGATTGTTGACATGAAAATGTATCCAAAAAATATTATTATTTGGCATGTACACCACTCATTATGATTTTGTTTTAGTCAATTTAAGTCTTATTAGTGAAACTGGCTAGATAAGGGCAGAACTTGTACAGTGTGAATCCTACTCCATGTGAGGTACAGTGGATGCACTATGAAATCTTGGTTTTAGAGATATTACCAATTCAATCATTACTTTATTTAAAATGGGGATCATCACTGGAATAATACTTTTGTAACCGGAATAAACTCTTTAAAGTACACTCACAGAGTTCCATGATCCTTTCCCCCAGTATTTTAATGCTGGTAAACTGTTTCATAGATCATTCTAGAACAAAGTATCTTTTCTGAGGTGTTTCTTGATTAAAGGTGTGATGACCTGGGGAAATATCTGTTTTTTCTTATGAATATTATGTGTGAGTCAGTTTCCTTATTCAGTTGTGTATCACTGCCTGCCCGAATGCACAGAATGAAATCAGAGGCCAACCAGGAAAGGTAAAACAATGACACAGCCTCAGGAACCCAGCTTTAAAGGAGTTAGCGTGACAATGGCTGAGCCATCCATAGTGGGAGATGTTACCTCACTGGATCCATGCAGGACAGAATGTTTTACTCTTCCCAAGACTGATTCTGGAATCAAAGGAAACGCTTCAAGATCAAAAGACCCTGACCAGTTAAAAAGCTGCCCTGGCAGAAAGAGATGGGGAAAGTTGTCAGAGGCTTGTCAAGATGTGTCAATGAAAAGGCTGACAAGATGGGTGAGGTAATATCTTTTATTGAATCAATTTCTGCTAGTGAAATAGACAAGCTCTTCTTCAGGTGGAAAGGCTGACCATCTGACTGACACACACAGACAGAAGGAGAAGGCTGCAACCCAGATGGGCTGTTTCTCCAAACTCAGAGATGGAAATGAGCCAGACCTTCCCAGGCCCAGTGTAGATAGGTTAAGCTTAGGTAAACTTATGCATGCTGGTCTCTTTGTTATTTTAAATGCACTTCTCTAAGTGTCATGTACCTTTTGGGCAAAATAAAACATGTTTTGTTTTGAGAAAGCTGTTACTGTATCACTGCAAAAGTATGGTCTCACAGACTCCCAGAGGGAAACTCTTGCAAGTGAGAAGCCCAATGGACCTGCTAAATAACATGGTTGGCAACCAGAAACCCACTTTGGAGAATGGTTGGATTGCAAGATCCAACCCCAAAGTGGCACACGAGGGAGTGGAAAGGGGTCATTGTGGGAACAGCATACCCAGGAACACGATGAGAGATCATAAAAGCTTTTGGGTGCGATACCAACTGGGATGAATCAGTGTAGGACTATTGACTTTAATGAGTTACACCTATTTACACCGGCTAAGGATTTTGCCCTTTGTTTCTAGCCCTGGTAGATTGCAAGATATCCGACCACAACACTGTTACATTATTAGGCACAAAAATGCTATTTTAAGACACTTTTGAGCAGTTTCTAAAGTTTATCATTTTCCTCTCCCTTCAAAGCTTGTGCAGTTGGTCTCATGTTATTAAGGGAACGTGGCTTTCAGGTGGGAGGATATGTAGAATTGTACAGATGTGCCCATTAGTTACCGAATTCAGGTAGATAAAACCTCCCTCTATTTCACATACAAGAGAAAGCTCTAATTGGCTGAATCCTTAGCTGGTATGAATTGGCGTAACTCCGTTGAGCCAATGGAGTTACGCCAGTTTACACCAGCTAAGGACCTAGCCAAATATTTTCACCTATTTTATCTTTCTTCTCATGAGCTGGCCTCTGATTTCTATTTAATTTCTCCAGAGATGTTCTATAAAGTGGAATGAATCACCAGTAGCAATAGACCAGGGGACTACATTTCAACAGCACAGTGCATTTGCCTAGCAAACATCTCACAGAGCTTATTTGATGTTGACATCTTGCTTCAGGATGATATCTTATATATCTGAAAAGCAATTACTGAGAGAGAGAAGCATTGATCATTTGCTGCAGCTAATATTGTCACACATATTTGGATAAGCAATTGCTTTAAAATGCTATTAAAAGAACAAATTGACCCTGAATCTCTAGAAAAGTATATAGATAGACTGACAGATGTAGTTACACACTGAAACATCCCCCCCCCTCCACAGAGAGAGAGAGAGAGAGTGTGTCAGGGATAGAACTCTTTTATCTGATTATTTATAAATATGTATTATATACAGACATGTAGAAAATTATATATGTGGTGTAAAGTTAGTTGTCTATTTGCGTATCTGGCATTCAGCTATTACTGTCTGGGAGTCAATAGGGTCAGTAGTTAGGATGGGTTTAAGATGCAAGGTTACCTTACAAATTATCAAACCCTGAAGATCTTGTACAAATTATTCTTTTGGCTGAATATTTAAAGCAGATTGAACCATTCCTCAATATGTAATCAAACCAGACACTGGTAGACGTAATTACGGGTGGCAGCCCAAGCCAGAACTTCAGTGCTGGCTCACTTCACTTTTTCATCTCTGTTCCCTTAGAAATTAAAATGTAATGCCTCTGTCACTGGGGAAATTAGACTCATAGACTCATAGATTTTAAGAACAGAAGGGACCATCATGATCATCTAGTCTGACCTCCTGCACATTGCAGGCCACAGAACCTCACCCACCCTCCCCTGTAATAGACCCCTAACCTCTGGTTGAGGTACCTGAGTCCTCAAATCATGATTTAAAGTTACAGAAAATCCACCATTTATACTAGTTTAAACCTACAAGTGGCCCGTGCCCCATGCAGCAGAGGAAGGCAACCCCCCTCCCCCAGGTCTCTTCCAATCTTACCTGGGGGAAAATTCCTTCCCAACCCCACATATGGCCATCAGTTAGACTGTGAGCATGAGAGTAAGACTCACCAGCCAGACATCTGGGAAAGAATTTGCTCAAACCCCTCCCCATCAGCTGGGGATTTTTGCTACTGGCAGTCGCCAATGGGCCACATGCCATCGTAGACAGTCCCATCATACCATCCCCTCCATAAACTTATCAAGCTCAGTCTTGAAACCAGTTAGGTTTTTTGCCCCCACTGCTCCCCTTGGAAGGCTGTTCCAGAACTTCACTCCTCTGATGGGTAGAAACCTTCACCTAATTTCAAGCCTAAACTTGTTGATGGGCAGTTTATGGCCATATGTTCTTGTATCCATATTGGCGCTTAACTTAAATAACTCCTCTTCCTCTCTGGTATTTATCCCTCTGATATATTTATAGAGAGGAATCATATCTCCCCTCAGTCTTCTTTTGGTTAGGCTAAACAAGCCAAGCGCTTTGAGTCTCCGCTCATAAGGCTGGTTTTCCATGCCTCGGATCATCCTAGCGGCCCTTCTATGCTCCTGTTCCAGTTTGAATTAATCTTTCTTAAACATGAGAGACCAGAATTGCACACGGTATTCCAGATGAGAGTTCAGCAGCACCTTGTAAAATGGTACTGACATTCCCCTATCTGATTTCAGCTGGATGTATCAGCAGGACTTAATAACATGGTTAAACTAGCTTTCATAAGGAAATCAATTATTTCTCAGATTTTTAAGTTTATTTTTACATCCCAGAACAGTTTTCAATTCTTTATATTAAAATGACTCATCTACTACACTAGTACATCACTCTTTCATTCTTCATCTTCCTAGTGTGTTTATTCACATTCTTCTAATTTTGCCCATCCATAAACTCCCTACAGTATTCTTTGGGGGTCATCTTCCTCACTACCATTTACATTGATATAGTAGAAGATGAGTCATATATACATATTAATACCATATATTTGAGATATATTAATATTTTTATTTTTGTTTTCCCTAGAGCTCAGGTTTTTGTCTGGTCAGATTTTTTTCATTCGGTTCAATTTATTCCATCTAATGAGACAACTTATAGTAGCAGTCATGTTGGCAGTAAAAGTAATAGCTTTACAAAAGCAGTAACCTGTTGCTATATATTGCTATGTTGAAAAATGGATGTGCTGGTTTGGGGCACATCTTTTTATTGAGCGGCTAGAGTCTGTGATGGAAGATATGGGTGAGAGAAGCACATTCCTAATCGCCAAATGCTCTGATAAAGAGTACCAATTAATCTTTGTCTATTGGAAATGAGGGTAGGAATTAACTGCTGTAAACGAGGATGAGGGCAAAGTCCAAATAAAACTTACATTATTAAAGTTCTTTGCAACTATCCTTTCATAGTCTGTGCAAATTACTTTCATTCATGTAAGCCCATGACTTTATACAGCTGCTGTGGCCTTGTGTTACTAATGCTGAGAAAAGCCGAAAACTGTAAATTATCCTGGCAGTGACTATTATCTAAACCTGAATGACTGGGTTGCATTTAGATTAGCTCATCTGTGCTTGCTGTTATCTTTCGGGAGTTTCACCTTAATGCAACTGAGTGGGAAAGCTAGCTATCAAGCAAGCCCAGATGAAGCCCTCCCTGGTCATACCAGGCTGCTAATGTGCAAAGGTATCTAGGTTCACAAAAGTTTATAACCTGGTTTGTAGCCAGATCTAAATATAACCTCTGTTTACTGTCAGCATGGATCATTAAAGAATTGTTGAGTCTTTGGAGATAAGGTGTCAGCCTTCATGTACTGTATTCTGGTACTAGATTGATACAGCAGGCTCTTTTCTGGACATTGTTAAGCCAGAGATAATGATGTTTTATACAATTAACATGCACATACCACATACTGTGTTATATAACACGGTAATTATTAAGTCCTGCTGATATCTCAGCTCCAACTGAAATCAGAGGGTAGCTAAAAGGAAGTTAAAAATATCTAAAATCATTGTGCTTGTAATTTGCTTTAATTGTGGACCTAAATCAAGATCCTCAAACAAATCTAAATAGGATAAGAAAGTAGTAGTGTTTAAATACATAACTAGAGCTCCCTTGGAATTCTTTAAGTCATACTCCTAGTTGAAAAAGAGCAAACTCTCAGTCTGAAATACCCATTAGGATTAGATGCAGTACAATACACAGGTGAAATTCATTTCACCTGTATAAACTCAGAGTGATCAGGCTCGATTCAGAGGGAGTGCAAAGGGCTCAGAGTGGTAAATAACCTCCCCTTCAACCCACCACAACAGCATGGGGCTGCAGGAAATCAAAGGCTTCAACCTCCTGACTATAGACTGGAGAGGGAGCGTCAATGTATTATGCACTTCATGTCTGATGTATTGGAGCCACTGGATTTGGATAAACCTGGCTCTTATAGCCAGGGCCAGAATTAGTGGGTAGCAAGCGGAGCAATTGTCTGGGGCCTTATGCAGCTAAGTTACATCATATCTTCAGAGTGACTGTGCGTAAATGTATTACAATCATTTAATCTCTAAAAGTGGAAATAAATCACACTAAAGCAGATGTTTTCAAATTGTGGGGTGCCCCACAGGGGGGGCCCAGAGGAATATTTGGGGGGTAAGTGCTGACACCAGACAGCTCAGGTTTCAGGACCTGAGGGCTTTGGCTTCAACCCCGCATGGTGGAGCTTAGGCTTCAGCCCCAGGCAGTGGGGTGAGGGCCCACTCCTTAGTTTCTGCCCTGGGCCCTAGCGAGTTTAACACGGGCCCTGTCACCACGCACTCCTATCATAGCCCTTCAACCTGTGCCCACTCCACACCCAGCCACAATGCACTCCTTAAGTGGTGCTGAGTGACTTGTGCTGGCTTTCCTCACTGAAGTATATTTTAACTAAGACAAAATCTTTTAAACTCTTAGGCTTGTTTAATGTTTGTTTTGTTTGTTTGTATTAATTGACTCCTTGTGGTGCATTAATATTCACTAGATGAAGAAAAGATTCAGAGGCAGCTATTTTATTCAAGAACTTGCCTGGAAAATCTGATTTGTACTGTAGGCCTTCAAATAATACAAGGGACTTTTATTTTTTTAAACTTAGACAGTCTGAACAGGATCATTAGAAGAATCAATATCTACTGACCTTTTGGGTCCTATAAACTGATTGTTGTTCAATTCTGAGGCCTTTAAAGCTAAATCATATTTTTTTTAAATCACCAAAATACTATTTTAAATCTCTTCTCTCACTGTACACTGTTACAGATAGTATATTTTGATGCAATGCTCTAGTTGAATTTTAGTTTTGCTTACAAATCGCAGGAAAATTTAGAAAAAGCATAAGAAGAAAATCCCTATCATGTGACTAGCTCTAGTCAATGGGATGTTATCCGCTGTGGATCTCAATTTAGTTTAAAACAGGCTTAACAACTGTCAATTTGCCAAAACAAGTTTGGAATAACAATGACTCTCTCATCCTGTTTATTGATTTTAGCTGCTTTATTATGTTTTAAGCAGGGTGCTTAAATTCACACTGGCTTTCAGACATACTTACAGAAAACATAAGGGGATAGAGCTGGAATAGATTTGTCTTAGTTAACTAAAAAAAAAGTGTGTTCTCCATTCAGTTGGACTTCCTTAATGAAGATAATATTGACAGTAAAGCTATAAAATAGAACATACAAAATATCAGCACTGGAGTCTATAAATCTCTTTAAAACAAAAGGGGAGGAAGGGGCAGAGCCTAATGCCAAACTGAGGAGATATGTTTCTCAGTTGCTCTGGTCTCTCGTGTGGGACTTTAATCTAAATATCATGATGAATTTGCTGCCCATATTTCAAATGACTGTGTGTCTGGGATACTTGTCCACAGTTTCGTTCACAGTGTCAAAAAGATAAAACATCTTAGAAATTGGAGAGTGGAGGGGGTTCTTTGTTTTTGTGTTTCTAAATCCACTAGATGTCTCCTCCCAGCAGTGGCCACCTTGTCACTCTCCCAACACTCACATTACCTCTGTCATAACTATAAAGGGAAGGGTGACAGCTCTCCTGTGTACAGTGCTATGGAATCCCTCCTAGCCAGAGACTCCAAATCCTTTTACCTGTAAAGGGTTAAGAAGCTCGGGTAACCTGGCTGACACCTGACCCCAAGGACCAATAAGGGGACAAGATACTTTCAAATCTTGGGGGGGGGGAAGGCATTTGTGTGTGTCCTTTGTTTAAGGGGTTGTTCGCTCTTGGGACTGAGAGGGACCAGACATCAATCCAGGTTCTCCCCATCTTTCTAAACAAGTCTCTCTTATTTCAAAATTGTAAGTAAAAGCCAGGCAAGGCGTCTTAGATTTACTTTGTTTTCTCAACTTGTAAATGTACCTTTTACTAGAGTGCTTATCTTTGTTTGCTACACTTTGAACCTAAGACAGAGGGGGGTCCTCTGAGCTCTTTAAGTTTGATTACCCTGTAAAGTTATTTTCCATACTGATTTTACAGAGATGATTTTTACCTTTTTCTTTGATTAAAAGCCTTCTTTTTAAGAACCTGATTGATCTCTCCTTGTTTAAGATCCAAAGGGGGTTTGGATCTGTATTCACCAGGAGTTGGTGAAAGGAAGGAGGGGGGAAGGGTCAATTTCTCCTTATTTAAGATCCAAGGAGTTTGGATCTGTATTCACCAGGGAATTGGTGAAGGTTTCTCAAGGCTTCCCAGGGAGGGAATTCTTAAGATGGTGGCAGCGGACCAAAGCTAAGCTGGTAGATAAGCTTAGAAGTTTTCATGCAGGCCCCTACATTTGTACCCTAAAGTTCAAAGTGGGGATACAGCCTTGACATGGTGGCACAGCGGTGGGATCGTTTTAAACCCAAAAGCCAGTGAGAGATTTTTTTTTCCTTCTAGCTGCTTGGAGAGCAGAGCTGAAGGTAGATGCATATCTTATCTCTCCTTGCCTGAAGGCAGAGGTGTTAAGTTTTTTTAACAAGGTCCTTTGTTAAGAGAACGGTTCAATAAGTGAGCAAACTTTGATCTGGTAAAGGTAATTTACAATCTGAATTGGTTTTTTTTCTTTTTACATCCTTGGAAGTAGCTAGTTAGAAATTCTCTGTTAACTCAGCAGCACTCAGCAGGAGCCTGAGCTAAATACATCCCAGTTTCAGTCAACTGCAGAGGGTGTGACCCAGCACAAGAAAACAGGAAAATGACTACCAAAGAAGCAGCTAACAAAATAGAACTGGCCAAACTAGAAGCAGAAGAAAATGAAAGAAAACATCAAAGACTGCTTCAAATTAAAAAACTTGAAGAGGAGGCCCACAAGAGAGAGATGGAGCTGGAAAAAGCCAAACATGACAGAGAAGAGAAAGCCAAACAGGAGGCCCATGAAAGAGAAGAAAAAGCCAAACAGGAGGCCCATAAAAGAGAGATGGAGCTGAAAGAAAAAGAGATGGAACTGGAAGCAGCAAGGACTAGGCAGGGTGCATCAGACCATCCTAACAACTCCTCTCCAGGTACCACTTCCCATCCCAGGAAATTCCCCACCTACAAGGCAGGCGATGATACTGAGGCCTTCTTAGAAAATTTTGAAAGGGCCTGCCTTGGATACGACATCCCTCCAACCCAGTACATGGTAGAGCTGAGGCCGCAGCTCAGTGGACCCTTAGCAGAAGTGGCGGCTGAAATGCCTAAGGAACACATGAACAGTTATGAACTTTTTAAAAACAAGGCCAGAATCAGAATGGGGCTAACACCCGAGCACGCCCGTCGGCGGTTCAGAGCCCTAAGGTGGAAACCAGATGTGTCATTTACCCGGCATGCCTACCACATTGACAAAAATTGTGATGCCTGGGTATCAGGAGCAAATGTTAAATCTCTGGAAGATCTGCTTTCCTAGTAAAAATGGAGCAGTTTTTAGAGGGTGTTCCTGAGGAAATAGAAAGGTACATCCTAGATGGGAAGCCCAAAACTGTAACCGAGGCGAGGGAGATTGGAGCCAAATGGGTGGAGGTGACAGAAAAGAAAAAAGCTAGTAGCAGTTGGAGCGAATATCAGAAGGGGCAAGCCGAAACAAAACCTTATCACCGGGGACAACCCAAGGCCCCACCCACATCCCAAGGGAAACCCCAGACGCCTTCTCACCCCACCACACCAGTCTCCATCAACCAACATCGCCCCGGTGATACCTTACCAGGGCGATGTTTTAAATGTAATGAACTGGGGCATATAAAGGCTCACTGCCCCAAGAACCCCAACCGATTACAGTTCATTACACCCCAATCACACCAAAGAACCCCAGACCCAGATGCCTCTCTCATACCCTCGGAGCGAAGGGAAACCTTGAGAGTGGGCGGAAAGAAGGTTATCGCTTGGAGGGACACTGGGGCACAAGTGTCAACTATCCACCAATCCCTAGTGGACCCCAAACTCATCAACCCTGAGGCTACAGTGACAATTCAACCCTTCGTGTCACAGTCTGTAACCTTGCCTACAGCCCAGTTGCATGTCCAGTACAAGGGCTGGTCAGGAATGTGGACTTGTGCAGTCTATGACAATTATCCCATTCCCATGCTGCTGGGGGAAGACTTGGCCAACCATGTGAAGCTAGCCAAGAGGGTGGGAATAGTCACCCGCAGCCAGGCTAAGCAAGCTTTCACCCCCATCCCTGTTCCTGAGCCGTCCACCAGGGCCCCGTCTGTGTTACCGGAGACCCAAACACAGGTGGTGGAACCGGATCCCCTGCCAACGACTGCAACAGCCGTAGTGGATCCAATCCCAGAGACCCAGCCAAAGCCAGTCCCAGAACCGGAACTGGCAACGCAACCAGCACCAGAACCATTGCCAGCACTGAGTCCAGCGCTGGCAACCCCGTCTACAACTCCAATGCCAGAGGGCACCAGCGAGCCTAAACTGGTGGAAGCAGCAGATAACCCTACCCAAGAGGCTCAGCCAGAGCCTGAAATACCACATAGTGCACCAGCGGACAGCGGTTCACAGTCAATGGAAAAAGCCCCAGCACCTGCATCGCTTCCAGAGGGACCAAGCCCCAGTCCACAGTCCAAGGAGGAACTAATGTCTCCAGCATCAAGGGAACAGTTCCAGGCCGAGCAGGAAGCAGATGACAGCCTTCAAAAAGCTTGGGCGGCGGCACGGAGCACCCCACCGCCTCTCAGCTCTTCTAACCGATCCCGGTTTGTTGTAGAAAAAGGACTTTTATACAAGGAGACTCTTTCTGGTGGGCACCAGGAAGACTGGCATCCTCAAAGACAGCTGGTAGTCCCCACTAAGTATCGGGTAAAACTCTTGAGCTTAGCCCATGATCATCCCAGTGGCCATTCTGGGGTGAACAGAACCAAAGACCGGTTGGGGAAGTCCTTCCACTGGGAGGGAATGGGCAAGGACGTTGCTAATTATGTCCGGTCTTGTGAGGTGTGCCAACGAGTGGGAAAGCCCCAAGACCAGGTTAAAGCCCCTCTCCAGCCACTACCCATAATTTAGGTCCCATTTCAGCGAGTAGCTGTGGATATTCTGGGTCCTTTCCCAAAGAAGACACCCAGAGGAAAGCAGTACGTACTGACTTTCATGGATTTTGCTACCCGATGGCCGGAAGCTGTACCCTTAAGCAACACCAAGGCTAAAAGTGTGTGCCAGGCATTAGCAGACATTTTTGCCAGGGTAGGTTGGCCCTCCGACATCCTTACAGATTCGGGAACTAATTTCCTGGCAGGGAACATGAAAAACCTGTGGGAAGCTCATGGGGTGAATCACTTGGTTGCCACCCCTCATCACCATCAAACCAATGGTCTGGTGGAGAGGTTTAATGGAACTTTGGGGGCCATGATACGTAAATTCGTAAATGAACACTCCAATGATTGGGACCTAGTGTTGCAGCAGTTGCTTTTTGCCTACAGGGCTGTACCACATCCCAGTTTAGGGTTTTCACCATTTGAACTTGTGTATGGCCGCGAGGTTAAGGGGCCATTACAGTTGGTGAAGCAGCAATGGGAGGGGTTTACGCCTTCTCCAGGAACTAACATTCTAGACTTTGTAAGCAACCTACAAAACACCCTCCGACACTCTTTAGCCCTTGCTAAAGAAAACCTAAAGGATGCTCAGGAAGAGCAAAAGGCCTGGTATGATAAACATTCCAGAGAACGGTCCTTCAAAGTAGGAGACCAAGTCATGGTCTTAAAGGCGCTCCAGGCCCATAAAATGGAAGCGTCGTGGGAAGGACCATTCACGGTCCAGGAGCGCCTAGGAGCTGTTAACTATCTCATAGCCTCCCCCACCTCCAACATAAAGCCTAAGGTATACCATGTTAATTCTCTTAAGCCCTTTTATTCTAGAGAATTAAACGTTTGCCAGTTTACAGCCCAGGAAACTGATGACGCGGAGTGGCCTGCAGGTGTCTACTAGGAAGGAAAAAGGAATGGTGGCGTGGAAGAGGTGAACCTCTCCACGACCCTGGGACGTCTGCAGCGACAGCAGATAAAGGAGCTGTGCACAAGCTTTGCACCGATTTTCTCAGCCACTCCAGGATGGACCGAACGGGCATACCACTCCATTGACACAGGTAATGCTCACCCAATTAGAACCCCACCCTACCGGGAGTCACCTCATGCCCAAGCGGCTATACAAAGGGAGATCCAGGACATGCTACAGATGGGTATAATCCGCCCCTCTACCAGTGCATGGGCATCTCCAGTGGTTCTAGTTCCCAAACCAGATGGGGAAATACGCTTTTGCGTGGACTACCGTAAGCTAAATGCTGTAACTCGTCCTGACAACTATCCAATGCCACGCACAGATGAGCTATTGGAAAAATTGGGACATGCCCAATTCATCTCTACTTTAGACTTAACCAAAGGGTACTGGCAAGTACCACTAGATGAACCCGCTAAGGAAAGGTCAGCCTTCGTCACCCAGGCAGGGGTGTATGAATTCAATGTACTCCCTTTCAGGTTGCGAAATGCACCCGCCACCTTCCAAAGACTTGTAGATGGTCTCTTGGCGGGATTGGGAGAATCTGCCGTTGCCTATCTCGATGATGTGGCCATTTTTTCTGATTCATGGACAGAACACCTGGAGCACCTGAAAAAAGTCTTCGAGCGCATCCGGCAGGCAGGACTAACTGTTAAGGCTAAAAAGTGTCAAATAGGCCAAAACAGAGTGACATACCTGGGGCACCAGGTGGGTCAAGGAACTATAAATCCCCTACAGGCCAAAGTGGATGCTATCCAAAAGTGGCCGGTTCCAAAGTCAAAGAAACAGGTCCAATCCTTCTTAGGCTTGGCCGGATATTATAGGCGATTTGTACCACACTACAGCCAAATCGCCGCCCCGCTGACAGACCTAACCAGAAAGAAATAGCCAAATGCAGTTCAGTGGACTGATAAGTGTCAAAAGGCCTTTAACCAGCTTAAGGCAACACTCATGTCTGACCCTGTGCTAAGGGCCCCAGACTTTGACAAACCGTTCCTAGTAACCACAGATGCTTCCGAGCAAGGCGTGGGAGCAGTTTTAATGCAGGAAGGACCAGATCAAGAATTCCATCCTGTCGTGTTTCTCAGCAAGAAACTGTCTGAGAGGGAAAGCCACTGGTCAATCAGCGAAAAGGAATGCTACGCCATTGTGTACGCGCTGGAAAAGCTACGCCCATATGTTTGGGGACGGCGCTTCCAACTACAAACAGACCATGCTGCGCTACAGTGGCTTCATACCGCCAAGGGAAATAACAAAAAACTTCTTCGGTGGAGTTTAGCTCTCCAAGATTTTGATTTTGAAATACAACACATTTCGGGAGCTTCTAACAAAGTGGCTGATGCACTCTCCCGGGAAAGTTTCCCAGAGTTAACTGGTTAACAATTGTTCTTGAAATAAAACATATTGTTAGTTTTTATATAATCAGTAGTATGTCTAAAGGTACATGTGTTTTATTAACTCTGTTTTCTCCTAAAGCTCCAGGAAGAAATCACAGCCAGTGTGGAACCGGACGTCCAACACTATCTGTGATTTGGGGGGCGTGTCATAACTATAAAGGGAAGGGTGACAGCTCTCCTGTGTACAGTGCTATGGAATCCCTCCTAGCCAGAGACTCCAAATCCTTTTACCTGTAAAGGGTTAAGAAGCTCGGGTAACCTGGCTGACACCTGACCCCAAGGACCAATAAGGGGACAAGATACTTTCAAATCTTGAGGGGGGAAAGACTTTTGTGTGTGTCCTTTGTTTAAGGGGTTGTTCGCTCTTGGGACTGAGAGGGACCAGACATCAATCCAGGTTCTCCCCATCTTTCTAAACAAGTCTCTCTTATTTCAAAATTGTAAGTAAAAGCCAGGCAAGGCATCTTAGATTTACTTTGTTTTCTCAACTTGTAAATGTACCTTTTACTAGAGTGCTTATCTTTGTTTGCTACGCTTTGAACCTAAGACAGAGGGGAGTCCTCTGAGCTCTTTAAGTTTGATTACCCTGTAAAGTTATTTTCCATACTGATTTTACAGAGATGATTTTTACCTTTTTCTTTAATTAAAAGCCTTCTTTTTAAGAACCTGATTGATCTCTCCTTGTTTAAGATCCAAAGGGGGTTTGGATCTGTATTCACCAGGGAATTGGTGAAGGTTTCTCAAGGCTTCCCAGGGAGGGAATTCTTAAGATGGTGGCAGCGGACCAAAGCTAAGCTGGTAGATAAGCTTAGAAGTTTTCATGCAGGCCCCTACATTTGTACCCTAAAGTTCAAAGTGGGGATACAGCCTTGACAACCTCCTTGGTCTGTACCACAAAAATAAAAGAATTCAATAAAAATTGTATGAGTTGTTTACCACAGAGACTGAAATACTGTAGACACTTCGGTTTAACAACAGAGAAGGAATTGTGAAGGGATGTCTGCTGGACTAGCTGTTTTGGAAACTGAAACTGACAAAATGAGAATGTCATGTTGACAGTAGAGTAAAGACCAAGCAAGGAGGAGCTAAATGGCAGAACAAACAAAGCTGAGTAAACAGCTAATGAAGGTTTCAGTTGCTTTCAGCAGAAGTGTATATGGGTTGTTGTTGTTTTTTAAATCAAGCCTGCCTAAAATGTCTGAGTTCTGCTCATTCACTGCGTCGGTGTGAAATTCACAATATATTGTCCATAGAACATCATGCTAATATTTTTACCATGTAAGATTTGTGCCATATTGCACCCGACCCCTCAACTTTGAATTTATAGTATTTTCTACAAATTAAATTATTCCTGCCCTTTTGCATCAAAACCATATGAAACTGTGCATTATTTCTTTCAGGGGGATAACCCTATGTTAATGAGGGGAGAATCTGGCCCTTATTGTTTCTGTTACTTCTCCAGCATCCTGAGTTCTCAGAATTTCCTACCAATTACTTTGAAAGGTCCTATGTGACATGTCCAAATCTCTGTGAGCAGGAGGCCACAACATGGGAGGTCTCTGCACTTCTGCTGCTGCATTAGGTGTTGGAGGGCTACTTGATCCAAAAGCTTATGGAAGTCAATGGAAAGATTCCCATTGTCTACAATGAGTTTGGATCAGGCTGAGTAAAACAGTTCACTTCAAGAAGGACTTACAGACTAATGGCCAGACTATTATATGTATAAAATGAGCTCCTACTGGGATACCTATGGAGAGGTAACCTGGGCAAAAAGAAACATTAGTAGCAGCATATTACATTTCTTTCTCACTCACTCTTCAATGCACCAAAACGGCTTCTGTGTAACATCTATTATTGCGGAAAAGGTAGTGTTTTCTATGTTTTCTAACCCATTTCAAAGCCAAATGCAACCACCATCTTGAAATTTTATGGAAGAGAGAAATTTCTGAGGTGCAATTGTCCAAAATAACACAATAAAATTATCCATGCAAAATTTTACAAATTTGCACAGTTGTTTACTTTGTAAAAAGCCATAACTGTTTATACTCTTCCTGCTTCATCAGTAAAAAGGAATTATAAAAACATCTTCATCCAATAAGAAACCTAGCTGTTGTACTCAATTATGAGGAAATTAAACAAATGCTGGTAACCATGTCGTTAAAAATAAATGGTTTTATTCTACTGATTTTTTTCTCTCGAGCTCATCTAGACCAACTCATTATCTTGCCTGTTAGCAGATACTGAAGGTAATTTAAATGTTCAGTCTCCCATTGTAGTTGTCAATTTTGGTAGTGAGCTCATACGCTGAGATCCATCTTGTTTGACAATTTAGTATCCTTAGTACTGAAATGTGATTGAATTTTATATTATACGGTTTACTAGAGATATGTATGTATATGCTGTAGACAAGGAAAGGTGCAGTTTTGGCCTAATCTATGCTAGGAACAAATACATTTCTAATGTTCGAATTGAAGGACAATGAAGATGAAAACATTTTTCCAAGAGTATGATGCCACATGCTGTCATCTCATAATGTTCTTTTCCTTCTTTTTGTGTTCCTTATCCAATTTCGACTGTCTGCCTTTCACTTCAACTTGAAGAAAGCCTCTTAAAACCATATTTCTTTTATGAGTCATCAAGAGATAATGGACAACAATGCAAACACAATTCCCAGTTTTCTCCTGTGACTCATTTGGTACATTGTACATATGGTGCAGCCATGTTGCCTGTGTTTTTTTCTGGGAGCAGAATGAATGACTTTCAGAGCTCCATTGTTAAAGCTATGAGCGCTCTCCCTTTCCTCTCCTGTTCAGCAGACACATTCCTTTTTATAGTGCATGTTGGTGAGATGCCTAAACATGTAAGCACACAGGCGAGGGAGAACAGTGCTGTATTTGCCACCCATTGTCCATCCATGGTGTGATGGGGTATACAGATTCCACGCTGGACAACAAGGAGTTAATAAGGAAATGTGGGCTCAGGTACCCCTGCCCCATTGCACCTGTGAGAAATTTCAGGATTGGAGGGAGAGAGGGCTGGCTGAAGGAAGAGCTCTGAAGGTCACCACTGCCCAGTGGCCCTCCTTGAGGAAAGGGAGGGCCTGATACTGACTCACCTTGAGTGGGAACCATTCCCTTCTATTACCTGGGAACTCAGTTCAGGGCCATAGCCCAACATACACCCTCTGAAGGTAAAGAGCCTTATTCCAACTTTGGGATGAATGATTTGTGTTAATTCCCTTTGTTTCTGTTCATTGACTATCCCAGAGGGGAAGAGACTTTAAAGTGGCCTGGCCGGAGGAGTAAGTCACAGGAAAAGGCAGTGCCAGAGCAACTGTCGTCAGGAGGTACCAGACAGAGAGAGAGCTGCTACTACATGCCCAGTCACCAGAAAGTGCCAACAGTGAGTTAACCCCTTCATAATGGGTAAAAGATTACCATAATGTATTGAATGTATTCATTTTAAAAACAAATTTAGAAAATCCTAGAATCCAGCGATTGAAATAATGTCTACTGTAATGCCATCTACTGCATTGTCCTTGGGCTGCTTGTGCAACTCCCATTAACATCAAACTAAGTTTCACTACATATCACATGAAGAATAGTGCCCTAAGAATGTCCTTTATCACTTCTTGGAAAAATATGGAATGATATTGATTAATTTGTTGAAGCAATAATTCTTTCTGCTGATTCCCATATTCTTGGTAATTTTGCATTATTTTTATTAACTGGCTTTTCCCTTACCAGCTACCTCTTACAACTCTCTTTTGTTTCTCCTTAAGTACAGCTCTCTCAACTCTGTCCATTTACCTCACAGTTTTCCATTCACCTCTCCTTTTTATTTTTTTCTGAGCTGAACTCATCTCTGATATTGGCACTCACCGTGCTTTTCTGAATCCTTAAGCCTATTCCTTACCATTATTGTTGATAAATCATTATTTTAAATGTGGTGGACATTTCCAAGTGGAATACATCCATCAGCTGTTAAAGCACAAGAACGTTTGTCAAACTTGATTTTGCTATCATATTTCATCTAATCGACACTGTTTAGATCACACTGCATGAAAAGTAATAAAAGTAATTTAGTATATTCATACAGTAATAGTACAAAAGATAATAGTAAAAATATCAATTGAAACTTACAATTTAAATAGATGTATTCTGTAGTCTGGTAGAATATATTGCTGAATTATAATTTGTTTAATGTGCTTATATCTTCCTCTATCCCCATTAATACTGTTAGCATCTGAAGAACTAAAGTCTTGAAGGTTGCTGAAGAATGACAATGTTTTGTTTCTCATTAGCATCATCTATTATCTTTGCAACAGCACTGGAACCAGAGGAGAGTGTAGAAACATGTAGACTAGGATATCATAAACAAATTATGACTTTGTTTAGGAAGGAAAGAGATGTAGGATCTACTGTATGAGTCAAGAAATATTACACTGTGGCACAGTGCTTTTCACTTTTGTTGGGAAATGAATCTCCACAGAAGGAAATTGTCATGTCTGAAGATTTTCAAAGTCTTGTTAGCACTAATTCTTCCGATAAACTTCAGTTCCTTTTGAAATGACCTGCTAATTTCTCATCCTTGAATGGGAGGTGCTCCAATCTACAACTATACTTGAAAGGTCTTTAGATTTTGATATTCAAATCTGACATGCGCTTTGACCTTCATTGCAGCTGTTCTAATTGTATAGGCTCTCTATCCTGTTATTTGACACACTGATTACATGGGATCAAAATTTCACATGGGAGACAGAAAGCGTAGGTCTACATTCAATTAAAAACCCGTGGCTGGCACGTGCCAGTTGACTCAGGCTCACGGGGCTCGGGCTAAGGGGCTGTTTAACAGCAGTGTAGATGCTTGGCCTGGAGCCAGGGCTCTAGGACCTTGCAAAGTGGGAGGATCCCAGAGCTCAGGCTGCAGCCTGAACCCAAACATCTATACCACAATAAATCAGCACCTTGGACCGAGCCTTGTGAGTCCAACTCAGCTGGCACAGGACAGCCACAGGCTTTTAATTGCAGTGTAGACATACCCTAACTCCGTAGCAATGTTAATTAATGAAAGGGCCATCTTAAAAGTGCCTTTTAGCCTTTTGCTGTGGCTGTCTGGCTGTTCAGTTGTGTGTGAGTGCTCCCCCCCGAACGTCTGTGGATGCTACATTGGAGCCCCCTACTGGAACTAACACTGTCCAAGCTATGATAAGGAAACAGTTGCCACCTCATGCCTCTTTCATCTGCAAGACAGAAGTACTAATCTGTTAATTTATTAGTCATGAGTGATGCATGTAATTGAGATGAGGGTAAACTTATTTATTTCCATATTTGTTCTGTGTGGGGCAGTATTTTAGCAGTCAGCCATCATTGATTGGACAGTATCTGTACAACAGTGTTTTGAACAAATTCTACTAAAGATAAAACTTCCTAAACAGGTGGTAACTCTAGGCCATTACTGTTATATAAGATGCTTCTCCACAATTCTTTGAATTTATGTTCTTCACTACTACCCCATCTCTGCCACAGTAGTGTTTGGTTTCACCATTAACAGAATCAAAACAGGCTTTTTAGTATTGAAACTGGTTGTATAAAATATTTGAACTCCACAACCCTCAAAGGTTTTTATTGCATGTTTAGTAACAAGTGGAAGGAAGCTGAACTTTTTTTTTTTCTCATAATAGGAAACATTACCACAAATCTTTTAAAAATTAAACAAGTGTCATTAGACAAAGGAAGTTAATGAGGTTTGCTAACTTCATGTTATTGGAAGAGTCGTGTATTTTTCTGAGACTGTTTCCAAAGAGACAAAACAGTTTCCCTGTACAAAGCTCAAGGAAACAGGTTTTTGGACAGGAACCTAGAATGTATACAGAAGAAGAGAATAGATAATTGGTGATTGTTGGTGTTACTACATGGGAGGTAGAAGTATATGAGGGTTTGTGTTTGGATCAATGGATCATTTTAGTTGGGTAAGAAACCTCTGGAGCTTGTGAAAATCATGGACCAGCAAAAGCACCAAGGGCTAGATCCACAAAGGGCAATGCTGAGCATTGCACAGCCTAACTTTTAGGCACCCCACCACCTACTGAAATCCCCAGCCTTGAGTTACATGCCTAGGTTCACCATACAATTCAAAAGGACAGTTAGGCCACTGAGAAAGTGATTCACAGAAACTAGGAAGCAAGTAAAGAACTGGCTTAACTACTCAGTCTAAGACCTGCCCCTCAAAGTGACTTAGGTGCCGAACTCAGGTTCCTATTTCTACTTTGGATTCGTAGCTGTGAACCTTCTCCTGGAGTCAGGCACCTAAACCAGGTCAGCCCTTTTCCACAAACAGCAGAGAGGCCTGCCCTCTGATTATAGCACTTAGCTGGCATGTGTGAGAACTGAGTTCATATACCTGTTCCAAATCAGGCAGAGCATGGATTTCAAAACAGCTCTCCCACATCCCAAGTGAGTGCCCTAACCACTGGGTTATTGAGGATTCTGGAACACATATGTACCTTAAAAAATATTCCTGATCTAGTCATCCTCAGCTGTCTTGTGTGCAGATTAGGCGTGGTCTGAGCCCACAACTGTTTCTGTGACTTCACTCCAAGAGGGTGGCTCTTGAGACAAGTGTATCATATTATAGATTCTGGCTCAGGGAACTGGTAACGTAATATCTTGGCTTCTCCAAAGTTTCACTCTAGCAAGCTGGTAGTGTCCAAAATTCATTGCCATCTGGTGATCTCTGAGAAATTAGTTGGTCTCGGTCCATTTCCTTGTGGAAAAATGCTTAAATCACAAAAAGGCCAACACATGTGTCCGTCACTGGCATCATTGATAGCATGAGGAGAGGTACCAAGGACTGAATGAATATGGGGACTGAATTATTCCAGAGATGGTCCCTCTAGATCAGGGATGAGCCACATTGGCTTGGCACTGTGGGGAAGATTGCCTTGCTCTTCCCATGCAGGGACAAAAAGAGAGGACTCCAGGGCTATCAACATAGCACCTTTCACCAGATAAAAATACACTTACATCTTCTTTTTAAAATACATCCTGTTTTATAAACTTGACTTTTGATATTAACAAAAACAAAGGGGATTTTTTTCTGTAGTAATTTCCCAGGTTCCTGAAATGGGGGCCCTTCCGATTAGACCCACTCTGATGGTGCCAGAGACTGCATGCACTCTAAAGATCCTCACGTTTCAATCTGAAGCACGGATATTTCAAGGCTATTTCTCACATATAGTGTATCACAATGTTTCTCTTTATCTAAGGAAACTATACTAAAGAAGTGCAATGCCATAAACGTAATATGAAAATAAATGGTTCTTCAGGGCAACAATGGCAGTGGGGAAAACATCCTTATGTCAAGTACAGCCAAGATAGTACTCAACAGCTTGCTCCACAAAACATCTCTAGAAAATTCTACAAAGACCCAGCAAGATGTAGAGAATTCCACAAGTCCCACCACAGGGATCCAATATCGCTGAGCAAATAGAAGTTATTCAAATGTTGTGCCTGCTGCGGGGCATGGAAATCTGCATTTGATGCATCTTGCCTATTAATAGTTCAACTGCTGTTTGCAAATGTTGTTTTCACATCTGAGTACCAAGAACTCCAGTGTATAGGATTGTCTTTTATCCAGTAAAATATAATGTTGGTCAAGATTTGTATCATGTAATATTCTGTATTCAGTTTTTGATTAAAAAGAATAAATTATAGGTCGGTTGAGAGCCAGCATTAATCTTCCTTATTACTGTGTTTCATTGGAAAAAAACATTAAAATATCTAAGAATCTTTTTGGCAATATAAATTACCCTTTTTGAGAATTTTATGTCACAGATAAACTGTGAAATTAGCCATTTTTTGCCTTAATCATTCATACAGCTTGACAACATTGATTTATACAGAGCCCTAATTATCCATGTCCCAATAGTTTCATATCAATTACAGAAGATCCATGGTTTAAAATAAAAATCTGATAATAAAATAGTCCCAATTTAGTTTTACTAATGAAAAGTAATTTTTTTTAATTTGACACTGGTAGGAGAGGAGGAGATGGAGTTATCCGGCTCTGAAATCTAAAAGAATGTGTTACAGCTTTCTAAAGCATCAAAGAGTAACCTAATTAGGACCAACATTTTCAAACTTTTGGTCTGTTTTTTCAGGGGTGCCAAGCATTCTCCATTCCTCCTGAGGTTAACCAGAGCTATGGGTACCCAGAACATCTGCAAACCACTGATTGAGATGCATAACTGGGCTAACACCACAGTCCAGTAAAGCAGTTAAGCACATACACCTCTACCCCAATATACCGCTGTCCTCAGGAGCCAAAAAAATCTTACCGCATTGTAGGTGAAACCGCGTTATATCGAACTTGCTTTGATCTGCCGGAGTGCGCAGCCCCACACCCCCAGAGCACTGCTTTACCGCGTTATATCCGTATTCGTGTTATATCGGGCCGCGTCATATCGGGGTAGAGGTGTATTTGACTTGAAGACTAGAAGTAGCTCCACTGACTTCAGTGACTAAAGTTAAGTATATGCTTAAGTCCCTCCCACTGAAATCAACTGAGAGTTAGATGCCTAAATGCCTTTGAGTATCTGGGCCTTGGAACCTAGATTTAGAGAGCTTGAGAGTTTTGGCCTTTGAGCTTACTCTAAGGAAATGAAAAGCTAGTGTATTAGTCTGAGGTTTCATCTTTTAAAGACAAATCGTTCCATCCCTAGATCAGGCGTGACACTACAATGAAAGCTGCTCACTAAAAAGTAAAACAAGTAGTTTACGTAGATATAATGAAATATAAAGAATGACTTTGATGTACAGTAACATTAGATCCTGCAGATTGGTTGGCAACATGCTCTGCTAGCTTAGACTTGCTGGAGCCCAAGGCCGAAGCTGAAGCCTGAGCCCCACCACCTGGGGCTGAACCCTGAGGGTTTCTGCCCTGGGTGGTGAGGCTTAGGTTACAGTTTTCTCCCTCTCCCTCCCCTCCCCCCCACACCCGCATGGGGCGGTGGAGCTCGGGCTTTGGCTTTGGCCCCCCATCCTGGTTCATGGGGTTTGGGTGGGCTCAGGCTTTGGTCCCCACTCCAGGGGTTGTGTAGTAATTTTTTTTTTGTCAGAAGTAGATCACGGTGCAATGAAGTTTGAGAATTCCTGGTATAGTGAAACCTGATGCACAAATGGTGGCAAGACTATATCATGAATCAGAGAGAATACAAATGGTAGGAGAGATGAAGAGGTAGTCTGAGGCAAGCCAACAGAAACTTTTATAAAGAGAGAGGGCAATTCTGAATACACCCTGCCGCAGAGTTCTCTTGCATTTTGACCATCATGTATAAATATTCCAGTAGTCCTGATTATACATAGCTCATAGAATGAACCATTGTATGTCTTCCCTGCTACTACTTTTCTTGTCTGGAACCATAATTCCTGCTTTCATTTTTCCAATGTACCACTTTAAAAATGTGGTATAAAACAGACAAAAGTTTATTATGGTACGCTATTCCAGTTTTATTAGTGTCTGAAATGCAACCCTGTGATTTGTTTGGCAAATGCACTCACGTACAGTTGTAATATTGTATTGTGCTCCTCGGGTTAACTCTCAGATTTATAATTGAAATTGGCATTCTGTTTAGATGGAGCTATTTAGAAATAATCACTGCGGTAATAAAAAGTGCTCTCCGAAGAGATGGAATTTTCTAACTTCTGATCTTACAATTTCTAAATTCTTCAAAAAAATCTTTATTTTAGGAAAGAATATCTATGTAGCTCTACAAAACAATGATTTTTAAATACTACTTGTACCTACTTCTCTCATTCCCCAATGTCCTTAATTCTGCTGTTTGAATTACAGCCAATGGAATTTATAAAGAGAATACAGAATATGAAGCTTTCACAGGAAACCATCAATTTATAAGACTAACATTGTGATATTATATACTTATGGATTGGTTTTCTATAAACATTAGGAGCTAGATTTCATTACAAGGCCCACTGTAAAGGATGACATGTAGCTGTGCCATCCAATGAGCATCTTGGGTAAGGAGCTGTAGGCTCAGAGCACTGCAATCCCCTCCTTGCTCTGGGGGACAAGTGAGAGCTGTAATAATTTGCTACTGGCCAATAAATGTTGCTATACACATTCCCTACCCCTCTCAATCCCCTTGATCTGGGGAAGGAATAATAGTTTCCTCTGCACAGGCATGTAGTCCAGGTAACAATCTAGACCTTGAATATGAAAGAATATAAATATATAATGTGTAAATGTGCTGTACAACACACAGGTTTATATAGTGCCTAGCATAATGGGTCCTTATCTTGACTGGGGTCTCTAGGCATTACTCTATTAGAAGTAATAAATAATAAGCATTCACAATAATTAACAATGTTAATTTTCAGATGAAAGTGTGTATCAACCTGTTGCCTTTTTTGAATTTGATTCACTGTTTAATAATTCTAAACTAGACCAGTAAATCTAGTCCAGAATTTTTAAACCAATGGGCCAAATTCATCCTCACTCACCTGGGATGTGGGAGAACTGAGTTCCCCACCTGTTCCAAATCAGGCAGAGCATGGATTTCAAAACAGCTCTTTAGCGGGGGGACACTTCAAAATTATTCCTGATCTGGTCATCCTCAGATGTCTTGTGTGCAGATTAGGCATGGTCTGAGCCCACAACTGTTTCTGTGACTTCACTCCAAGAGGGTGGCTCTTGAGACAAGTGTATCATATTATAAGTTCTGGCTCAGGGAACTGGTAATGTGATATTTTGGCTTCTCCAAAGTTTCACTCTAGCAGGCTGGTAGTGTCCAAAATCCATTGCCATCTGGTGATCTCTTAGAAATGAGTTGGTCTCGGTCCATTTCCATGTGGAAAAATGCCTACATCAGAAAGAGGCAAACACATGTGTCCCTCACTGGCATCATTGAAAGCCCGAGGAGAGATACCAAGGACTGAATGAATATGAGGACTGAATTACTCCAGAGATGGTCCCTCCAGATCAGGGATGAGCCACATTGGCTTGGCACTGTGGGGAAGATTGCCTTGCTCTTCCCATGCAGGGAGAAAAAGAGAAGACTCCAGGGCTATCAACATGACACCTTTCACCAGGTGAAAATACACTTACATCTTCTTTTTAAAGTAACTGGTTCAATTGGCTTCAGTGCACACCTTGAATACACAATATTTCTGAGAATTGCAACACCGATATCCTCAAAAACCAGGTTCATTCTTATGTAACTGTCCTGCGCTTGGTACACTAGGATGTATATGACCCATTTTCTCTAGAAATTCTCTTAGGCTTGTCTCTAGTTCATCTCACAGTAGTTATGGGGACTGGATTGCTAGTGGGACTGATAATGGCTATATAGTCTTTCATTGTTAAGTTACTGCTTCACATCCAGCACAGTTGCTTTCTGTGTCCCATTCTGGTCAATGATAACCTGGCCTTTATCACCTCTTCTCTGGACTACAACAATGCAGTATATCTGATTTATGTAGCCATCAGCCTTTAGAAAACTCTGAGTAGTACCGAATGCTACAGTACAGGTGTGTCACAACGTAGGTTGCCACAAGCACATCAGACATGTCCTCCACTCTGGACACTTGCTTCCTATAGTATATTGAGTTGAGTTCAGAATCTGTCCTTACCTTCAAAGTGCTCAGTGGCCTGGGCCCGGGATATCTAGGAGGTGGCCTAAAGCCCTGGGGTGAGGACTGTGTTTGACAACTCTACTCCTCATGCACAGCAGACATTTTTATCACAAAGATAATGCTTGTTTGTGCAGGTGATAGAACTTTCCCAGAGGCTAAAAACTGCCACAGACCTCATCACCTCCCACTCCAAATGTAAGGTGCACTTCTTCAACCTTGCCTTCTCTCATATGTGTGTGCATCTATCTATATATTTAAAATGCTTCTAAAACATTACACAACACACACAAGGCCTTCTCTCCAGCTGTGAGGAGGAGAGAGAAACTGAATCACACATGGACAGATATTAGTCATCTCACTCAACACCCTACTGGAAGGCACATACAGATATTATGGTGATGAGGCTGGTACATGAACAAGAATAGACTAGAAAGGTCAAAAACAGTACTGTCAAATTTCCATGGGGAAACGAGTTTGATCTCAGTCAAGGTCCAATAGGTACATAGGTGACACGCCACAATTGGCACTCTTGTTGACGGTCTCAGCAAAGACACCAAGTATTTGATGGACATGGGGAGTTGAGAGGTCCTTGGTAGGACACTGTAAGAAAGCCTGCCCTGTGGCTGCCTGTGATCTGTCTGTTCTGTAGATAAATATTCAGGGCTATCAGACATATTGCATAAGCCCTAAATTCACATTTTAGAGAGCAACTTTCTTTCCTTCCTTTTATAATCTCTCATGTATATGTTTGCCCTGTAGCCTGCTCTTCCCCTTAGCTTCCTGCCAGTGACTAAATTCTTGATTATTCCAGCTAATCCTGTCTTATCCCTGTGTCCTTAATATATCAATACCTTGCTGATTTCCCACTGGCACCTGGTTAGCTCTTTGTGACCTGAACTCTGCTACAATTCCCACTGGTTCAATCATCGTATTACTTCAGACATGACTTATCAGCAGATTTTCAGCAGATAAGTGTAAAATTTGGCTAGCCAAATTGAAGTACAGGCTACAATTTCCCTGTATTTCCCTCTTCTTTGTAAACATTTCCTTTCCATATGTATGAAAAGAGAGTGTCATTTACTCACTATGGAACTCAGTTAATACTGTCTTTGTGGAAGTGATTTTACACAGATGTCTTTTCCGCCTTCTAATGCCTTAACCAGCTTTTCCCGTATGTCCATTAAACACTTTTATATTTGAAGTTAAAATAATTACTAACCTTCTTTAAAAAGGCTTAATAGGACAGTGTTATTGGTATTGCATACCTTGAAAATAAAGCGAGATCCCAATATTAATTCCTGAGTTTCTATCTTCTCATTAACATAACTATCTCTTACATTTGTTCAAATCTGACAGGAGGAGGTTCTCAAATAGCTAGTACATTTTTCTTGTTTCTTAGCCACGCTTGACGATGCAGAGCTATAAAGCAACATGTGAGGTTTGGGGGGGGGGGGGGTTGGTATTGTAATCTTGTCCATCTGCCTCTCACCCCTATTCCACATCATAGCCTCCCTCCCCCTCCCTTCCTCATACTGGCTCCATCCCCCCTTCCTGATTACCCTCACCCCTCTACAGTTCCCACCAACTCTACCTGCCCCTTTTCCTCTCTCCACCTAAAATCTCCCCCTCTTCCTGCCAGCACAAATCCCACATTCTGCTCCTCACCTCTTGTGACATCTGACCCACCCCGGCCTTCCCTCCATCCCCTCCCTTACCACCTCCCTGTCCCCCTACCTCCATCCCTCTGGTGCCACCATTCCTAAAATCACACCCATCCCCCTCCTTCCCACCTCCCTCTTCCCCTTCTCTTGCTGTCTCTGGAGCATCTATCTATCTCTAAAAAGATCACAACCATTCATGACCTCTTCATATCACTCTCCCTCCAGCTCCTGGTTTTCACAGAGACCTGGATCCCTTTGTCTGACACTGCCTCTGCAGCTGTCCTCTTACAGAGGCTTTTCTTTCTCTCACACTCCCCACCCTGGATCAGAGTGATGGACTTCTGCTCTCCCATTCCTGTTGCTTCCAATCCCTCCCTTCTCCTCCTTCCATATATTTCCCCCTTTTTTGCACTACATCTGTCTCTCCTTTCTCAACCCCTCCATGTTGCTGTCATCTATCATCCTCCTAGCTTCTTCCCATCACTCTTCCTCTGATTTGGACTCTGGGCTTTCTATCTTCCTTTCCTCAGAATTCCCCACACTTATCCTTGATTACTTCATCTTTTATGTTGATAATGAATCAGACCCTTTAGCTTCATATTTCTTTCCCCTTATGCCTTAATTCATCTTGCAGCCCTGGTTCAGCTCTCCCACTCACAAAAAAGGGACATTTGCTTGACTTGATCTTCACAAAGCACTGTTCTCTCTGATCTCTCTGTTGCTGAGTTCTCCCTTGCTGACTAGCTTCTGGTTTCTTTCAGCATTGCCCATAAGCCCATACTTATCCCATGGCCTTTCTGTCACTTCCAGTCCATCAACTGGACTTCTCAACAGCTCTCAGCCCTCTCCTCCCTGCCCTCTCTTCCCTTTCTTCCACTGATATGGTTGTTTGTTTCTCTCCATGCTTCTCTTCCACCCTTAACTCTTTGCCCCTCTCCCCCTTTGCAAAGACTGCCCTGGCTTAACCCCAAATCTGGTTCCCACAGACTTGCTCTCATGCTGTAAAACATGTCTGATGGAAAGTCTGTTCTCCTCTGCTACAAATTCATTCTCTCCTCTTTCAGGTCTGCCATCTCCCTAGCTAAACAACACACCTCCAACTTGACTGAATTGCATATCTCAAACTCAGCTGCCTTTTCACCACCTTTGACTCACTCCTCAAATCCTCCCCTATTACCACCTTCCCTTTCTAGATCTGCATAGGATCTTGCTGATTCCTTCCAAAAAAAACCCTGACAAAATACAATGTGACTTCCCCACTCATCTCGGCTCACCTTCCCTTCCTCTCCCAGAACGGTCAATTCCTTCTCCCCTGTCAGACACAGAAGTTTCTCAAATGATCTTCTACTTTACAATACAACACCTCCTTCTTTTTTCCCCATACCTTTCCTTTCAGAACAAGCTATATCTCTCAATGCTGGTACTCCAATCATGGGAGTTGTCCCACCAAGTCTCTTGTAATGCCAATTAAGTCATAATTTTCTTCATATACCATGACTTCCAGTTCATCCTGCTTGTTTCCCATACTATTTGCATTTGTATAGAGGATTGAAGTTATTTTGCAGACTGGCCTGTTGCTTTTCTTCTTATCTTTTAAATATAGTTGTGGTTTCTAGTCCCTTCTCCAGAAATTAGCCCCCTTCCCGTGTCTTCATTACTTGAGCCTAGATGCGCATTGGCTGGATATTTGTCACCATCGCCCATAAGACCTAGTTTAAAACACTCCTTATCAGGTTAGCCAGACGATGTGCCTCCACAGTTGACCAAACCCTCCAATCAGCAATATGTACAGTGGTAATCATTGGCAGAAACATCTTTCTATATAGATTAATGGTTCCCCTCCACAGAACATGGAAGCCAATTCTCTTTTCCATTTTGGCACTTACAATACTGCTATGGTCTCCAAATGTTGGCCAGCTTTAAAAGACAAAATTGTAACACATGATAAGCTGGTAACATAGGCCCTGGAAGGACTTTTCCCATCTCCCCCAACCCCTGGAGACAGTATAAACAACTTAAATTGTTAAAACCACTACTAAATGTTTCTCACCATTATGTGCCTCCACTCAGCCCTCGTGGGCTGCAAATGTCTTATGGGAACTAAGGAAGTTGAGACAGTCACATTCCTGAAATGCTCAAACATGTCAAAATTATGGCCTCCTACAACAAAGCTATGTTTTGTGGGGGGATATCTCAGCTTGTTCCCAAGGCCCAGAATATAATGTCCTCTGTCTCTTTGCATTGCCAGGATCTTTGGCTCCCAAATGTAAAATGATGCTGCCAAGATGGCAGGAGCAGAACCCCGGAGAGGTAGGGGAAGGTGGTGAATGGCCATGGAGGTTTGTTCTCAGGGATAGAGAAGACAGTCCAGGAGCAGTTTGAGTCCCTCAGGGAAAGGGAGGAGTGGTCTCTTCAGCGGCAGGCGAGATTTATGAACCATTTTATGGAAGATGAGGCATGGGGAGGAGAAGAGATGGTTTAGGGCACAGGAACATTCCCTAATGGAATGGCTAATGGGGCTGGTCTGACAGAGTGCCAAGATCCCAGGACCTGCCCATCTGCTGCTTCCTCCTCCTCCTTCTCCTTCTGCCACCCTGGGTTGTGTTGAGCCTGGAGATCCTTTGCCAAATACCCCTACAACCAGACAGGAGGACAATGATGGACCTGCAGGAGTCCCAGAACACCAGCGTGTACTGGCCCTCAAAGCCCTTGCAGGACATGTCCCCACATGTCATGGAGAGCCATTATCCCCCCATCATTCATCCCTTCCAATGGGGACAGGCAGGGCATGGGTGAAGAGAATTAAAGTGTGGACGGTGTTCTTGGTTGTCATCACTACATTTAAAAAAAAAATGTTGTATTTTCAAAGTACGTTTTTCAAAAATGTTCTAAAGAAAATTTCACATTTGAAATTGTTTAAGGGTTTAGTGGTTGTATATCTTGCATGCACTGTTCTTTTTACATTTTTCTAAAAAGTAAATTTTCTACCTCAAAGTTTCAGTACATTTCATATTTTTTTAGCCGTGAGATTCTTCTTCCTGGGCATGGTGAAGTGAAGGTTCACCATTTTTTGGCTTGGAAATGGGCCTTATGTCTTTTAAGTGATGTAATGGTATAATGTGTACAAAATTTGGTGCCATAACAGGGGAAATATTTCTGAGTCTCTCCCCAGTGGTCAGAAATATCTGAAGTCCTGAGGATACACAGGAGGAATGGGGAAAGTAGAGTGCTATAAAAACTTCTTCTGATTCTCAATATAGTAGATATCTTACACATATGTAGTAAAGGGTGGATCAATTCTTAATGCCTTTGTTGAACATGTTGAAATTATTTTTTAAAGTAAAATATCAGCTATCTGACAGTTTCCATCAATACCTGTCGCAAACCCTCCTTCTCCCCATCCACCCTCCCCCAAACCTTAAGCACTTTCTGGCAGAACTTGGATTAGGGGTCTCTAACAGCTGTGAATTGCACTTGGCACTAGTGACGATTGTTAGTCAATAATTTAAAACAACAATCCCACATAAACATGTTCCAAACCTTTAAGTAATCCCCATAACAGAGGTTTCAAAACTGTGAATTGTGTAAAATTTATGTAGGCACTCTAATGACAGAATTTGTCTCCATCATCCAGCAAGACCCCCAGACCTTAAATAGTTCTCAAAAGAGTACAGTTAGGGATTACAGGCAGCAGTGACTTCTGTTATTCAGGTAAGTACTTTGAAACTCCGTATTCCACAAAAGAAGTGCTAACAGGTCCTTCACCTGTTCAAAGTGAAACCAGAAACCATCGTGTAAATTGTATGAATTGGGGGCTCCTCACACTGTTGTAAATGCAGTTAGGGAGATAAGGGGAGAAGGGAAAAGGCTGAAACTGTTCATCATAAGACCCACTCCGTTCATTTTTTTTAAATGAATCACACGTGATAAACTGGCTTACTTTCAGGTGTCAATAGTGAGAAGGACAAACACATTAAACAATGAATGTATAACAACACGGTCACCACCCATCAGAGAAGAAAGACCAACCCCAAGGTGGTAACAGAGTGTAGGTGCCCTGTAATAAATGGCTTTGCAAAGTATTGCAATATGAGATGCAGGAACGGATGACAAACCACAGTAGCAGTCAATCAAATGGGAACACAACCCTTAAAAGCTATGTAGCCCCATAAGTATGTAGTATAGTCCTTCATGTATGGTTAAAGCAGATGGACAGAAAGGATGTAAAGGTGTGCCTCAGATGTCATCGTTTGCCTTCCTGCTGTGCCCTCTGGTATGATAATAGCAGCAATCAATGTTATCTGTCAAATGTGACATAACTGAATTTTCATCGACCCTCATGGCTTGCCATCTTCAATGAGTCAATTGCTGCTGAAATGGCATCTAGTATCTCCCAGAGTGCCACCTTCACTGAAAAAAACTTTTTCCCACAAGGAAGAGCTGGACACTATCATCCAACTGATCCATGACTTTGACCCAGTTTTTCAGTGAAACAAGCAACAGGGTATGTGATCTGGAAATGCCTTCAGCACAGGTGTTAAGGCAGGGAAAGGTACCAACAACACACAACAAAGTGATTCCTAGAGTGTCTCCCTGTTGTGCACAGAACCCTGGGATATGACCACTGAAATGGTAAGAGTAACCTTGCATACCTAAAGCGGCAGCATGAAATGCAGGGATACGCATGTACACACCATTATACTTGTGTCTATCACAGCACATATAGACACCCAGGTGTGAACAGGGGGAGCATAAGTAAGCATGAACAGAATCCAGTACTTGGATATGTGCACCAGTCTAAATGGCCTTATAGGTTACAACACTGTCTGTATGATTACAATGTTGCTCTACTGCTAGGATGTGTTTTAGTCTCCTAAGAGGTATACGTCAATATGAAAGCCATGAAATCTTATTGATTACGAACAAGACTCTTGCAGGTTTTTTGATGGGCTTGAATTAATTCCATTAATTATTTCTATTCTTCAGGTGCTAGAAACAAGTCTTCAATTTCTGTGCTGACAGTCAGTCACTGATCAGTGTTCCAATGAGCCAAATTTACATGACAGATTTGTGCTAACAATTTACTTTGAATTATTTTGAACTAAGTAGTCTAAAAAGGGGCACACTGACTAATGTATTATCCTATTGAAAAGGGGGGGTCTAAACACATCCCTAAATTCACAGCCTCTTGAAATGTCAAAATAACAAAATCTGTCCTCATTACATCCGTGAACCCAATGTCTTCAAGTCCAGGGACCTGCATGCTTATACATAAACAAAGGCAGAAATTGATTTTTAGATTATATTATACATGCCTTTTTGGGGTGCCACCTGATGTGCTGGGTCCCACTGGTTCCACCTGTTCCACCAGCCTGGGTTTCCTCACCCTGTCCTAGCTGTGCCAGGCCCTCAAGCCCTCTCTAGCACACACACAGGTAAGGGCACACCCAGCTGCAGACAGACTGAAATCAGCCGTGTGGGAAGATTCAGCTTAGGGATTTACTCAGCACTCACGTGCATACCTCCTTTGGAGTGTAAACCCCAAATAATACTGTCTTGTGTATAGAGAGAGAGCTACGCCACGCAAACTCATAAAATCGCCCCCTCCCTCACCCTACCAGGACTCGTGAATTTTATCCACATTTTTGTTGCATCAGATTGTGATCCATGTTTAGGAAGGATGCACTCTCATTTCTGCTTCTGAATTTGCCTTTTCATGTATAAACGTTGGGGTTGTCTCAGAATAAGGCATCCTTTGCAGACCTGTTAGGTCTCCTGTTATCCCCAGGAGAATCCTGATTGTGTTTGTTCTTTCATGGTCTCCTGAATCACCTAGGGAAACAGGGTTATTTGACAGACATAGGGTTAGATGCTCTACCCACAAACACTCCTACTCACTAAGGTCTCAGCTAGGTTGAAACCAATGGGACTTGATAAGGGATTTTCAATCCAGTGCTTAGTAATAACAGACTGGTGAAAACCCTTAACATTTTTTTAATCAGCCTTTTCCTATCATATTAGAAATATGAGTCTGGGCAATTTGGAGGGTAGGCAAATAAAGATTTAATATTTCAAAGAGTACAATAATATTTTATATTCAGTAAAGGAATATAGAGGGTATATTGTTGATAAACCACTTGTGAGCAGCTGAAAAAATGTATAAAATGTATAACAGTGAACAAGTGTACATCTAAAGTGAACTTAGGCAAATGTAGTTTGGATACAGAATAAGTTACAGTCCAAATATCTTTACTGTTGTTACATCAAGCTTTAATAAGCCTTGTAATTGTTTTTGGATGCCAAACATATGGGTCAGTGAGAGATACAAAAATAGATCAGGTGTGAGTCAGGCAGCAGTATTGAGAATGTGATGTGTTGCATTTTCCTGTTAACATTTTACAAGGGATAGGAGATGAAGTGTCATTAAGGTTAATGGGGAACTATTAGATTTGAAAGCCTTGGTGTATACCAAAACTAAAGAGGAATTCTGCCTTAGTAAATAAACAAACAAACAAAAGAACTTTAACAAAAGAATACTGGATACATTTATTTTGTCAGAAGAGATGGAGTGATTTGATAGTACTTTTTGGATACACTGAAAGCAGTAAAAACAGTTTGATTTAAACACAGTTGAATTGGCAATCTCCGATTGCTTGATGGTGTTGTCCAACTGAATCCAAAATAAACCTCCCTTTATGACCAAGCACAGGAAAATATCAGTAAATGGGATTCCTAGATCTGAAAATACTTTATATAGAAAAGCAAGGCTACAGCAGATCTCTTCTCTCTCTCCTAGAATTTAATGTATCTGAATTCTGAAGTTTAGGTACCTAAACAAAATTTAAATATCTGCTTATTACTAATTTTTTTTTACTAGTTAAATGGTGAAGATGTGGGTTAAACCCACAGGGAGATATAATATCAAACTCCTTGACTACTGGCACTAAAATGTCAATTAAATAAGGAAGATCAAAGTAAATACCAGATCTGGTATAAAAATAGCAGTTTTTGTCAGTGAGTTAGATTAACTGTATGTAAATAATGGAATGATGCTCATAGGGATCCCAGCACTTATTGGAATTGAAGGAATCAAGCTGCTGAGGAAATTAATGGAACAAAGTCTGTAAACCTGAACGTTTCAATAAGTATGGACAAATGCAACAAACTACATCGATTTAAATTTATCTAATAAATTAAAAAATGGACTATAGTACACCTCTACCCTGATATAACGCGACCCGATATAACATGAATTCGAATATAATGCAGTAAAGCAGTGCTCTGCGGGGGCGGGGCTGCACACTCCGGCGGATCAAAGCAAGTTCGATATAACGCGGTTTCACCTATAACGCGGTAAGATTTTTTGGCTCCCGAGGACCGCGTTATATCAGGGTAGAGGTGTATATACTATTATATAATAATCCCTATAGCACTAAGAAAAATAAAAGCAGGATTTAGAGAAGAAAAGTGGAGATCATTTTCACTTTTTAAGGACCTGATCCTACAACTGTTCTCTTCAGGTGAGTAAATCTAATGCAAATATCCCACTAAGTATACATGTAAGGATTGCTCACATGAACAAAGATTGCAGAATTGGGGCCTGGTAGAAAGCTTTATCCAAAAGCTCATTGAAATTAATTTGAGTCTGTCTGAGACTTCAGTGGGTCTTGGATTAGGTCTTTAGTGCATATTGTTTGTTTAATAGTAATCTAAACATAATTTTCAAAACATAAAAGTTAGACAGGAAATAAATGTCAATTCATTAAGAATATACAGTAGGAAAGTATCTCTTTGCTGTATAATATAACTGACATGGTGCTTCACAATAAACAGCAATGAAGACAAGAATAAATAATAAACTTGATATAATACTGGGGAGGAAAAATCCATTGTTCAGACTGCCCTACTATAATTCCTTATCTTCCAGATAAAGTGCTACTGATATAAGCAGAAAAACCTCATCTCATCTTGTAAATATTAATGGGCCGTAACTACCCCAAAACAAGAATGATAAGGACATAATTAAACAGCAAGCAGCTGAAGAAATTAAAGAAATCAAAAGGAAATAATGTAGATAAAACTTTTCTTCTTGTGAAAATCTCTCTACTTTTGAAATGTGTTTGTAACACTTGCTTTTACATATCACTTTATATCCGTTTACTGCTAGCAACCATTTCTCTATATGTTGCTCTATACCAGCGTTTCTCAAACTGGGGTCCGTGAAAGAACCCCAGGGGGTCTGTGGGTCCCGCTGATCAACTCCTCCCCCTCCCTCCCTCCTAGTGCCTCCTGCACATTGTGGAACAGCTGTTCAGCTGCGTGCAGGAGGTGCTGGGAGGGAGGGGGAGGAGTGGGGATGGGGCGTGCTTGGGGAGGGAGCAGAATCATGTCAGGGGCCACGGGCCCCACTGATCAACTACTGCCGCTCCCTCCCAGTGCCTCCTGCATGCCGCGGAACAGCTGTTTCCCAGGGTGCAGGAGGCACTGGGAGGAAGTGGGTGGAGCAGGAACGGGGTGCACTCAGGGGAAGAAAGAGGTGGGGAAGAGGAGGGGCAGGGGTGGGAAGAAGTGGGGTGGGAGTGGGATGTTGGGGGAAGGGGTGGAGTGGGGGCAGGGCCTGGGGCTGAGCAGCAAGGCTTGGAGGTCCCCGAAAATTTTTAAATCAAAATGGAGGTCCTTGGGTTGCTAAAGTTTGAGAACTGTTGCTCTATATGAAGAAACAGGAGCAAAAATCTCTGAGGGTCAGGTTTTTAAATGTATTTACACCAGTTTCACACCCTTACACTTTCACAATAACTTCAGTGAATTTATTTTGGATTTAAGGCCTAATCCAAAATGATTGAAGTCAGTAAAATCTTACCTTTGTCTTCAATGGGTTTTGGATTAGTCCATTCATTAATTTATATGTTCAAGTTTTTGCACACAAAAAATGAAGTGACTATTGGAATTTTGTTCCTTTTGTTGTTTTACTTCCAGGAAAATGTGTCGTGTGTATTTTCCCATGCTGTATCCAATACATAATCTTTATAAGTATAAATAATAATATTTTTCCAAAAAATTTGCATATAACAACAAAATAGATTCTATTACATTATTGGACAAACAAATGATCCTTCACCAAATACTGGTAAAATTAATGTATTGGAATCCTAAATTATGTGCATATATTTGCAAAAAAATGGTGCCCCACTGGTAAAATCCAAGGAAAGATGGCCAAATATTCAAACATTTATAAACATCTAGTTGCACTGACAAAGTTAAGTGCTTGAACACATGAATATGTTCCACTTGGAAGTGAAAACATGTCAGTTAAATTTTTGAAAGTTTAAATGCACTTTTGTTTGTTCTCATAGGCTTTAAGGTCAGAAGGGACCATCATGATTATCTAGTCTGACCTCCTGCACATTGCAGGCCATTGAACCGCACCCACCCACTCCTGTAATAGGCCTATAACCTCTGTCTGAGTCACTGACATACTCAAATCTTGATGAGTTAAAGGTCTAAATATAGGTTTAGAAATGAATTTTCAGGAGGAGTGTACTTTGCATTCATATAACACCTTTAATAATAGTTGGTAGGTATATTAACAACTATTCACCATCCAGAGTATGATTATTAATATTGTTATTATTATTCTAGACTAACAAAGAAGAACATAAAAGAAGAAATAAAAGAAAATGGAAAACCTGAAGAAAAAAAATATAAGCAATTAGAACAAACAACACTTGAAATGTATCAAACTATTCAAAGTGGAGTTAGGGAAGGATCAAGAAAATTAATAGAGAACATAATACTAAGAAATGCAACGGGGACCCAGGAGGAGTTAGTGAATGACATAGCTATCTATGGTTGTTGTATTTAAGCAGTGATTGCTGCTCAAATATTTCAGCACTGTGTGTGTGCATGAGAACTGCAAAGTGAGGTAGAAGCTTAACTGCTTCCTAATGAACAGGAGGTAAACTCCAGTTTACCTTTTCCCCTAGCACAGATACATAAGGGAAGGTTTATAAGAAAAGCTTCTTTGGAGACAAAAAGGGGTGAATACCTTCAAGAAGGGAAGATTTCACACCCACCACTTATAAGACTGGGTTGAATCCTGACCTGGTGAGCTTTTCTTTTTATTTTCTGGTTTTGACTCTATTCCACTTTTATGTTGTAACCCTCTTTTCCTCAAGAAATAACCTTTGAGGAAGGGTCTTAGTAGGATTTTATTTCTCTGAATCTTTCCACTGGCTAACAGTGAAAGTGACTACAACTGATTAGAAACAACAATGAAGCTGATTATCTATTCCAGCTGTGTCCAAGCAGGAAGTAGAAATTCTGCTGTCCTCTTTGAGTGAGTTTCATCTGATTGCACAGACATATGTCATAAATAAACTGCCAGGTCTGCTCAGGGACATGTGACCTGAAACCTTGCCCCTTTATGGGTGATAAAACCCACAGGGAATACCTAGCCCAGTGTTAACAAGAATTGATAGTATCTCCATTAGAGCCTTATCCAACTACCATGGAAGTCAAGCTCCTGAAGACCCATTGGCATGGGTTTTTTTTTCAGGAAATCATCACTCCACATTCACAATTTCCCTAGTTATCAGCCAGCTCCTAAATTCTCTTTTCTGTATGAAAGTCATTGCGAAGGTCTTGGTGAGCCAACTCCTGCAGCATCTTCCAGTGTTTTGGATCTCATGCCATCAGCTTCTGACGTGGTTATGTCTAGGAAACAGAATTAGTATTGGTGGTCAACATTGCATTTATAGCCTTCTGTACTCTTTGGAATTGGCAGGGGGAGGGGAAAATATAGCCCATACTTATTGTTAAAGAAAATAATTCCAACATTAAAAGGGTTAACTAAAAATTCCAGAGTTCTATAGAAACTTTTAGTTTTGTGATTTGGAAGCAAATTTTAATACAAATCAACTAACATCCATAAAAATTATCAGCTTCAAGCAAATTAGCTGTAAAATTCTTTCTTTTTTATTTTTGTTGTGGGAGAGGTGATGGGTGGAGTACAGTGGGAGCTCACAGAACATACGTTGTTGCTCACTGTGTAGTGCAACAGGAAACAGTAATTAAGGAAGCTGAGTGAAAGGCATTAACTACATCATCTAAAGCAGTGGTTCTATACTTTCCTATACTGTGACCCTCTGTTACAACAGGAAAAAAAATGTCAATACCCCCTTCTTATGGGTTCAGGAACTCCCTCTCATCTAGTCATTAAAAAGGCAGGGTGGTGATACCACCTCCCCACACACATATACACACACACCTGGGCCTCTTCATGATCCCTTCCTTACCACCAGAATTACGACCCTTATGTTGAGAAATTATGATCTAAAGCAAGAACTTGTGTAGGTCATGACTTCCTAGAAACCACCCATAGAAAATTAAGACTTCAGCGTGTTAAAAAAAAAAAGGCTGCAAGTCAACCACTCACATTATTGCTCATATGATACAGAGATCCCAATCCTGCAGCCTCTCTGAAGAGAAAACTGCCATAAATGTCATTGCAAGGGTCCCGTAAGTCAAGACTGCAGGACTGGCGCCTTAGTATGCAGAATATTCTGTAACATGGTTTACACAATACTTTGTTGTCACTTTAAATGTGTTTTTTCAAAGTAGATCATCTGCTAAACCTATCTGTGTGTGTAAGGGGTAAGGAATAATAATTAGAGTGGGTCAAAAACTTTCCTGTGGAATAGTTTTCTGTTGGAAAATACTGAATTGACAAAACTGAAATGGTTCGTGAGAACTTATCAATATCACTGAAATTTACAATGAAAAATTATCAAAGCATTTTGTTCTGATAAAGCCCAAGTGTTTTATTTTGATAAGGTCAAAGTGCTTCTTTTTGACTTTATATCAGCTGTTCTATATAGCATAATAGTCAAAAGATAAAGTCAAAACAGTGCTTTGACCTTATCAAAATGAAATGCTTTAGAATTTCATTTCAATATTTCTGAGGTGACATTTTTCAGAAATTTTGTTTGGCAGCAAATTTCAGAATTTTGGTGTTTTGTTCCAATTCAGGATGAAATTTCATAATGTTGGAATTTCCCACAGAATGGAAATTCTGAGTTTCAACCAGCTGTAATAAAAAGGAAGATTATAGCACTTTTGAAGTATTTTTCACAGAAGCTATGCCTAACATATCATCTGCTGGCTTTTGGTTTCGTCTTCGCCTTTTGTTTTTCCCCTATAGGTCTCCTCCAGGTTGTAGAGACATTCTTTCTATTGGAATTACATATTTAGATTTCAAGTTTCAATTCAAACCATCATTTCGTGGAAAGCCACTTCCTACATAAGCAACAGAGCTGCTTTATATCTTTATATATGGAAAAATACAAATTTGTACATGGTACACTATCCCAGCACTATTTTCAGATATTTTTTCTGAGTATTTCCTTTTGGAACTCTCCATACAGTGGGGGCTTTTCCTTCCTCTAAACCTATAGCCTTTGTAGCCATCATCAGATTTATTTAATGATTTTTCCATACTGGAAACCCTTCTGAGATTCAGGCAATGTGTCCAGTGGTTAGAGTCAGGGGCTGCAAGTCAGGAGACCTGAATTCTATTAGTGGCTCTGCCTGACTTGCTGTGCTACCTTTTGCACTTCCCTTTTACTCTCAGTGGAAAGAAAATAGCTTTGATTGTCGCAATTAGTTGAATATATTACTGGAACAAACTGGTGTGCCTCATCCGTAGCATCTTAAATGCATGTTCCATCATTGAGTTTCATTCAGTGGTCTGTTAAAATGGCACAGTGCTAGTCTATATCACTTTTACTGATGATGCTCATCAACAGTCAATGGAATGCTTTTGAAAAAATCTAAGGAGAGAATGTTAAAAGGGTACCATGAGGTGTGGGTGGGAAGGTGGACTGGAAGAAGTTGGCCAGTATAAAGTACCAATGTTCAATAGCAGAAGATGATAATTTACTGTTACTGCACAGGTATATTTCTGTGACTCTTATCATCAAGCATATTCTATAAGAATATATTGTTTTAATCTAATACAGAAGTTTTCAGTAAACAGCTGATAACTGCACAGTTTATATTTTTCAAATCTCTTTGGTGAATGTGAATATTTCATATTAGATTTTCAAATAAAAATAATAAACTCAACAGCATTAACTGATAACGATAAAAAGAGTGTCAGTATGTTTATTGTGAACATCAGATTTCCTCATATTTTCTTGCTGTTCTCAGCTAACTTACTCTCAAGACAACTATCCCTTATGCGCCTAAGCTATGTAGCTTAAAACACATCCTGGGAAAGCATTTGGTATGTAACAGGATATCTATTTTCCCCTGTGATTTTAGGAGCCAGGTGAATTTAAGTAAAATTTCTGAGTAGACTCTTCAGCTGGTTATTATGCAGAAACTTGACACATTGAGTTAATGTATTGTGCAGTTCACAAAACTGCAAAAATGTCAGTCTCATTAGGGTTACAGTTGGTGCAGTGTGGGGTCAGAAAGCCTCTTGAATTCATTGTGCCATGCCAATTACCATGGTTCCTTTCTAATACTGTCAAAGATGATGTAATGAGCAATGTTAGCAAAGGTATCATTTATGGGGTCAGTTCTACAGTGTTGTGGCTGTAGTAATTACTGCTGTACTGAGCTGAAAATTAAACTCCTTGTGCTGACTTCCCTCACCCCACCAATGACACTTCTTTTTCATTTTCTTTTTCCCTTCAGAATCCACAAATATGAGCTCTTCATTGAGCACGACTTATTTGCATTTCCTTAGCTAAGGTTAAAACCAGAAGACCTGCATAAACCCTATTCACCCTGGTTAATAGAGGAAGTTGAATTACCTATTTTAAATCTAGTTTTAGTAAGTTCCTATGGAGAGTGTTGGATTTAGGGTATGTCTACACTACAAGTTGTATAGCAGAAGAACTGCAGTGCTGCAGCTATGCCTGTATAGTGTAGACACTTGCTACAGTGAGAAAAGGGGTTCTTCTGTCGCTGTAGTAAATCCTCCTCTTTGAGTGGGGGTAGCTAAGTCAATGGGTGCATTGACAGTGCAGGGTTAAGCCAACCTAACTATGTCGCATAGGGAGTGAAATTTTTAACAGTCAACATAAATTTTAGGTGTGGACCAGGCCTTAGGGAATGTTAAGAAGGGCTCAATCATGTGAGGTGCTCAACACTTCATGCAGAGGAGCTCAGTACAGTGCAGAATTAATTGGGGGCTAAGTTACTCCTGTATCAAGAATGTCCTTCCAAAAGCTACATTTTTTAGGGCAAGGGTTTGTTGTAAAATCTTGTAATACAAATTCTAAATTTCATTTCTTTTTTAACTTTAACAGTTTCCTCTTCTTTTGGTCAAGGTTCCATTTTTTACCAGCCATTAGAAAGGTAGGAATATACTCCTACATTATGACCTTTCTATAGTATTTTCCACTGGGACATTAATGGTAGGTTGTTTATCATTTTGTTGGGAAGGAATAGATTTCCCGTCTCTTCTCTTGGGGGGATCTTGCCTTTCCTTGTTTCATTGACTAAATGTGCTCATTATTTAGTCTCAAGACTGTGCCTGGGGTGCATCTCCTCTAATGATTAAGTTTCCTTGGCAGATCAACTGCTATAGAAAATGTTTATGGGATTTAAATCTTTCTTGTGATTCATTTCATTTTTCTGGCCTTTCTTGATTAGCTTCAAGCTTTGCTTTTTTCATATCCATTGGTCACATGTCACTTGAGCTTTCTATGTAGTTTTCATTACTGTCATTGTTGTGTTATATTATTATTACCATAACTGCCTATGGCAGAGAAGCTCATCAATAGCTCTCCACTAAAGGCAACTTGTGAGTAGTACATTTTTCTCTTGTATATTAACTTTTCAGCTTTTGCAATGGAACTAGTTATTTAAAATCTTAAATAATGTTAACAGGGATTTCCCACTTTGTTCCTGTGTCTGCACCACACACACATTAAACAGAATATTCAATCTCTCACCCCATTCCCTGGGGACTCATTTTATTTTTAAATAAAGTAACAAAGCTCTCTGATAGGAATGTACTTGCAAAGACAAAAGGTTTTTTTCTCAGCTGGACTTCTAGTTCCTCATTCTAGCTCTCTTCTACTTACAGTGCCACACATCGTTTTATATCTCTAAATTGGAGCCAAAGAGACCCATGTGATCTAGCTGTCAGTGTGAGTCAGTAGAATAGTTCTGCATCCAAGCACTGAGTCCTAAAGTCTGATATTTTTGCTACACATAGCAATTGTTATGTATGCAATTGTACATGTACAGTTATAGGTGCAATACAATTTCTAAGTATTTTTAAGGATTAACAGATAAGGAAATGCTTGATATTAAAAGGAAACAAATATAAAACAAATGTAAGCAAATATTTAACATATATTTGTAATAAAATGAGCTGTAAAATTCATGCCTGCAGAATAGTGATTATTATATAAAATGTTAGGCCTGGGGCTGTTTACCTTAGATGGGTGACAAATAAAAGGGGACAGGATACAGGTATGTATAATAATTAAAAGTAAGAGAATGTAGATCAGGAACCTTCTATTTCCCCTTCCTCGCAGTATAAGAGCAAAGGGACACTCTGAAATTGAAAGGAGGAAAATTCAAAACTGACAAACCCCCACCCTCACATAGCATTAACAGCAGCATCAGCAAACTTTTTCACATAACATTCAGTTAAGCTGTGGAGCACATTGCAACAAGATAGCATTGCGGTCAGTACTTACAAGTGGAGCTGGCAGGAAAATGGGGTATTTTACTGCAGTGTGTGTGTATATATGTGTGTGTTTTCAGCAACTGAAAACCAAAACTTCTGGGTTTTGTCCAAAACTGTTCAGTGTGCGGGTTTTCAATTTCCTGATTAAAAATCAAAGTTTTTCTATGAAAGCAGACCCTTTCTGGGAGAGTTTTGGAAAGGATATAAACACACATGTTTCAAGGCATAAGTTAACTTCTTATTAATGAAGGTTGGAAAGAAACTTTCCTGAAGGGCAATTTTCCCTCTCCACCCCCTTCATTACAGTCCACTTGCAGGTTTTCTTCTTTAGAAGCATCTGATGTTGAAAATTGTCCTAAACAGGATATTTGACTAGAAGGACCACTGGTCTGATCCAGTATGGCAATTTCTCTGTTCCCGTTACAAGTAAATAATTTAGTATGTTTAAAAAAAAATAGATATTAAAATGAGCATGAATACCATCTGGCCTTCTCGCTAGTCAGGTTAAAGTTACAATAAGCATCAATCTTCATAGTCCCAAAGCATCAACTGGGAAGAGAGGCAATAGGCCAGTACACTGCATAGTAATGCACTGCTACGTGCATTGTGGAGGGTTTACTCCTTCCTCTAAAAAAATTGGTAGTAGCCACTTCTAGGATCACACTAGATGGTCTATTGTAGTTTGGAAACTCTATAGTAGGATTGTCCAATGACTAGCTGGCCTACTGGTCAGGCCAGTGTGCTACAGTTTCTGCCAGCATAATCATCTTAGAGGGGGCCCCCGACTGTGGTCTCAATTACTCCCATGTGCTCGCCTCCTACCAGAGGTTCTGTCCCTACTGAAGAGCAGCAGGAGGGACAAGGTAGTGGGACCCAGGCCTATCCACTCCACCAGGTCCCAACCCAGGGCCCAAGGGGTTTTCCAAAGCCTCCAGCCTAGTTAGTGAGCTACTCCAAACTAGGCTTTCCTTTGGGTCACTTCCTAACTTCAGTTTGGGACATGATCACTGGCTTAGGAGACTCTCCTCAGTCTCTTAATGTAGTGTTCTAGTGATCTCCTTTAGGGCTTTCAGCTGCCAAAGTGGGGGTGGGGAGGAATCCAAACCCCAGGTGCTAGAGCAGCCTTTACAAAGCTGTAGCCTCTCCTGAGACAGTTCTCAGCACCAGTCTAGCTTCCTGGTGCAGCATGCAGCTCTTCTCCCCTTTCCTGGGGCCACCAGTGTCCTTTTAAATGTTCCTTCACTGGGAACAAACCCCACACCTACTGAAGGGCGAGGCCTACCTGGCCCAGTATTGTTCTACTCCTAGCCCTGGTTCAGAGCCCAGACCCAGGCTATTTGTGTTTTGACAACCAGTCTGTAAGTCCATTTTTACATCGTGACATATCAGAGTCTCGTGTTTATGGTGTGGAGTGAAAGAAGCTACTTAGTGCAGAAAGCAAATCTTGAAAGATGTTTAGTGCACATAGAACCTGTTCTGAGTCAGACAAACCTAGACCATTTAAAGTAAATCCACAACCCAGAATATGATTAAATTGTAATAATATAGTACAGATGACTTGATTCTGCCAGAATAGTTTGTAAAATGCCTGGTCTACACTGAAAACTACATCAGCATAATTACATCTCACAGGGGTGTAAAAAATGCACACCCTCAGAGACGTAGCTGTGCCGACCTAACCCCCGGTGTAGACAGCTCTAAGTGCATGGAAACATTCTGCTGTTGAACTAACTATTGCCTCTTGGAGAGGTGGATTAACTACATTGATGGGAGTACCCCTCCAATTGCTGTAGTGAGGCTACACTGAAGCATTATAGCTGCACTGTGGCACCGCTGCAGCTGCACCACTGTAGCACCTCAGTGGAGACACTACCTACAACAATAGGAGGGTTTTCTCCCCAAGAGCTGGTAGCTAGTCAACAGAAGAATTCTTCTACCACCTAGAGCTGTCTACCTGGGGGCCTAAGTTAGTTTATCTATGCTGCTCAAGGGTGTGGATTTTTCACACCCTGACTAATGTAGCTAAACCAACCTAATTTTCTAGCGTAGACCAGGCCATCGTTGTGAAAGTTATTAGTGCAAAACTGTTAACATCAATGTTAATTTTTCTCTCTTAAGAGTTCACCACTTGATTCAGTATAAATTCAGATGCTCATTGAAGAGCTAAACATACTTTAGTTGTTAATCAGAGAAAAATTCAGTTACTAATGAATAAATCAACTTCTATACTTACAAGAAACACAGTATGCTAATTCATCCTTATCAATGGCTAAAATGCAATATACTGTGTACTCCATTATTTCTTGATAATTATATGCAGTTCTGAAAAAGTAACACATTTAATGAATAATAAGATTTTTTAACACATTGACAGTATATTTCCTAAAGAAATCCTTTAGTGATTTATGAAGAGCAGGATGAAGTAAGGATTAAATATACTGTGAAGAAATCATATAATTGTAGCAATAATGAGGAGTGTGGTTTGCAATATAAAATGATTTTAATGGAAAAAAATCTCTTTTCAGTGTTGTTTTCATAAAATCAAAGAATCGTAGGACTGGAAGCGACCTCGAGAGGTCATCTAGTCTAGTCCCCTAAGTATTATCTAGACCATCCCTGACAGGTGATTGTCTCACCTGCCTTTAAAAATCTTCAACAATGGAGATTTCACAACCTCCCTAGGCAATTTATTCCAGGCTTAACCACCCTGACAGTCGGGAAGTTTTTCCTAATGTCCAACCTAAACCTCCCTTGCTGCAATTTAAGCCCATTGCTTCTTGTCCTAGCCTAGAGGTTAAGGAAAACATTTTTTCTCCCTCCTCCTTGTAGCAACCATTTATGTACTTGAAAACTGTTATTATTTTATCATTTTTGTCTGCTTTACATATTTGTTTAATGTTAATGTGATTGCTGGTGAAAATATTTGACATCTTCTCATTTCCTTTTGAAGACACTCATCTTTGAGATGTCCTGATGTCTTTATTTTAAAAGGCTTAAAAATGCACTCTATACCTGAGTATGTCTCTTTTCAATAGCCTTATTTAGCTGCATAAGGGTTTCTCTTAATGTGTGAAAAGGTTTAGAATGTAGTGCACAAAACCTTATATGCATTAATGATCTAATGAAAAGAAATATGTTTGCCAATTAAGAAATTAATTTTCTTTATTGTATCTTTGCACTGAGAACATAACAAGTCCCTAGAATAAAGTGGTCCTATCCATAAAAACTAGAGGCCCTGATTTTAAGGAACACCTCCAATTTTGGAGGGTCATTATCACTTTTTCAAATAATTGAACCTGTAATTTTGTTCCACCATATCATTGAGGTTGTAACTGGTAAAATTTAGACATCCAGTTACCTGTTTGTACCCACAAATCAGGCATTTAGATACCAAAGTGCTACTGATTATGCTCCCAAAATTATAGGTTGTACTACAACACTGCTGAAAATCATGCTCATAATTAAATGAATATCTGCCTTTAGAAAACACGTATAGGGGATACCAGATATTGAAAATGAAGCATGTTTAAACATTGTGATATAAAGGGCCACACTTACGTTAGGACCCATTGGCATCAATAGAAATTTTGCCATTGACTTCAATTGAGTAGGATTGGGCCCTTAATTTCCAAATAAATGTGTGTAAATATCCTTATCAAAACCACATAACCGTCATATTTTCTAATCAATGCAGCTTCCTCAGTAAATTAATATAAACTGCTTGTTATTTGAGTTGATCAACATTAACAGCCGGGGAATAAAGTCAGCCCTGGGGCATACAGATGCAAATCCCATAGATGGCAACAAGAGATGTGCCAGCTTAAACCAACAGTGAATTTGATCATCTTTGTCCCCTCCTTGAGTTAAAGGGACGAGGTGACTGCAGGCCACATTCTAGAGCATCACCTATTGATATTATTTACCATGCCTCAAAAACTTCCTGTAATACATTGTACTTAGCAGCAGTACCACCAGTTTAATACAATGAGAAAAATATTGTAGCTAAGTAAAATTAGATATTAAAAAAATCAAAAGCCACAAACAGTATGACCATATATGTTCACAAAGAGATGACATTTTGTGAGTGTCTATTGTTCAGAAGTGTAAAGGAATAGAGAAATATTTTGGTTACACTTGACAAACACATATTACCAAGTATCAGAGGGGTAGCCGTGTTAGTCTGAATCTGTAAAAAGCAACAGCATCTGAAGAAGTGAGGTTCTTACCCACGAAAGCTTATGCTCCCAATACTTCTGTTAGTCTTAAAGGTGCCACAGGACCCTCTGTTACATATTACCAAGTTTCCCCTAGAGGCACTGCAAAGTCCAACAGGGAAATTAAATCCAAAATCATGGCATGGACAGTAGCTTACCAAAACTTAAGACAGGGACCTAGTGTCCTTGTCTGGAAAATATTTAAATATTGGAGTCAAAATCTTCCATTTTAAAAGTTTTTACACATTTCAGAATAAAACTTGTATGTGGCAGGTTTAATGTGGGAGACATTACCTTAACTCTGCGCTTCCTGGTTTTCAGAGACTTAAGTATGGAGCATTTCACATTCTGGAAGGGTACTGCTGGTCACCCTTTAACTCTGCATTAATTATGTTTTGGGGGCAATTAATTTCCTTTGTTTTTTGAGGAAGTGGTGATAGTGAAGAGGGTATGATGGAAGGGTTCTTGTAGTGGTGTGGGGAATAAGAGGTCTTCCTGAGAACACTTCAGCTACCATCTCCTTCTGTGTCCTTTTCCCACCTTTCCCAAAGTCTACCCCAGACCCTGTTGTGACATACCAGTTTTCAAGGCAATCTCCCTGTGCCCATGGATTTTAGACCAATTTGAATATTAAAATCAGGTCCTTATTAGTGTGGGCTTTATCTGAGGAATCCCTTCAGCAAATGACCCCAAACTTGCTCCACTAACTATCCGTGGCTATGATGAGTTTTAGCAGTCCAAGAAAATCCAAGTTTGCACGTGGGTTTTAGAGAATATAGAATCAGCCCCTTGTAAAGTCTTCCCAACCTTAGAGTTGTGAACCGCCCCATTCATCTCAATGACTATTCTCCTTGCTCTCCCAACGTCCACCCTCAACTATTGTGGTATTCTGATTTTCAGGATAATTTCCTTATGCATGTGGATTTTTATAAACTTTGGAAATTAGTTTATTTTGGGGCACTATATATCACAACCCCCTGGAGACCATTACCCCTAATTTGTACCATAAACTCTACCCCAGAAACTCTTTTAGCATCTTATGTTCAGGACAATTTCTCTATGCATGTGGGATTTAGAGCAATTTGAATATTAATATCAGCTCTTTTGTGGGTGGACTGTATCTGAGGAACCCTTTGAACAATGTTACAGCATACCAATTTTAAAGGCAATTTAGCAATGCACATGGATTTCAGAACAGTTAAAAACCTGTAAGCAGCTCATTTTGTGGGGGGATTGTATCTCTGGAATCCTTTGAACAAATTACCTCATTTTGTACCACAAAGTGTACACCAGCCCCTGTTCTGGAATATGTGTTTTCAAGACAATCTCCCTGTGCAGGTGAGTGTTAGAGCAATTTGAATATGAAAATCAGCTACTTATTGGGGAAGGCTCAATATGAGGAACACATTGTCCAGCGTACCCCAAACATGCACCACTAACTCTGCTCCTGGTCCGGATGAGACAGAGGAATTTTCAAAACAATCTGAGTATGTAAGTGGATTTTAGAGCATTTGATCTGAAATCTTAAACCAAAAAACCTCTTTTCTTGAGGCAAAACTTCCAAAAGGAGCTGCTAACCAAAGCAGAATGCAGCAGAGCCTAGCAATGTGCACAACAAACATTCTTCGACTCTGCTGCAGTCAGGACTCCCCCTCAGTGGTCCTTGGGTTCAACTCCCCCATCTGCCTGATGTGGAAAAAGGATGTGAACTTGGGTATCCAACAGGGCAGGAGAGTAGCCTAGCTGCTGGACTGCGGGAGATTCTGGTAGAGGGCTTTCTCAGTCTCTCCTCTTAAAACTGTTCTACTTTTTAGGACTAATTAAATACTCATTGGAGCAGGGACTTCAGCTTGGGTCTTTCATGTCCTAGAGGGAAAGAGGAAGTAGTAACATTACAGTGCCTGTTCTTCACAAGTGTAGGTCTTTTTCAGATAACATTTTTCCATGCTCGAGGCTTAGAGTTAGGCTTGGCAGTATTCAATTTTGTTTTGTATATAATTTTGATGGATAATGTCAATGTTTATTTTTAAGTGTTTTTGTTTGTTTTTTTAGAAATTTACATTTTCACAGTAAAATCAAAGTCATCCACTTTGTGGGTTCAGGCAATGGGGGACCAGATAATTATTATTTAATGACTGACAGTAGAGTAGAGATTCAAAAAGTTAAAGCTTTATTACCATTAAAACACAAATTGTCAATGTCACATGTCAAAATATACAACACAAATATCCTTAAATCAAACTTTAATAAGTTCTCAAGCAGCATTTTTCCTATTTTCCCAGTCTGTAAATTTTGATTATTATCAATGGAAATATTTTTTTCCTCAATGTGTGTGTGAACTTGTGTGTGTGTGTATGGTGAAATACACTTTTACCAACATTTATTGATAAAAATGTAATCCTTCCAAGCCTACTTATAGTCCAGCCAACTACCTGAGGAGACAGTGAAGATGACTGGCCAGAAGCACTTCCCAATATCCATTACTAGTGATGAGCCTGTCAACAACCGAAGTAACAGAAGAACCTGTAACATTTTGTTCACAGGGCACTGGTGCCATTAATAGCCACAGTCACCCTGTATTCAGTGGATCAGTTCCAACCATCATCTTCCAAGCCTGCTTCTTGTTAAACATTCTTCTTTAGTTTACATGGTTAATTCCCAGTCTACATACAAGTCTAGAAAATGTAACTTGTCTCATTTTATAAGACTGCTTTATTTCTTTATCATCTTCTTCTGCACTTTCCTTTTTATGCCTGAGCTGGGTTTCTGAACCCACGTCAAAAGGGACAGTTATATCAGAGGTAAAAGCTGAGGTCCCCTACTCTTTTGGCTGTTGCATTGCTCATATTGCCACCCCAGTGCTTCACGACTGCAGACATAAGTTAAAGTGAATGCGGAAAGAACAGACCCTATACAAGTGCCATGCTAATACAGACAGAGAAACTAATGTAGACTCCTGTTGTTGCTGTAAGATTTTATATAAAGGTGAATAAACCACCTACATGAAAGTGAGCGCAATCAAGTCAAGGGGGAAAAAACCTCACACACACAACCCTACCATGAAACTAGTAACCCACTGCAATTCACATTTCTAGCCAGAATATACTACCTAGCCCTACACTTAAGTAATATTATACTTTGGCGAGGATGGTGAAGCATGAGCAATTTTATGAAAATTGGCCTTGAAATAGTATTTGTTTTTGTGCTTTAACAAGAGAAGAAGAGGAAGCAAAAGTATGGGAATATTTCTCTCTCTGTAATGAGAACTCCTATTAAAATGGTTTTTTTATGTGTGATATGAGGGTGAATAGATTGGTACCAAACCACAAAAAAGAATGAAGTCTTGAGGTTTGGAATTGTCATGGCAATAACCTAGATTAGCTGCACTCCATCTCAATTTGTTTTTTTGTTTTGCTTTTTTAATGCAAAAATCAACGTATTGTTATTAAAAGCTCTCGTATGTATTTTGTCAGATAACTATTTCATTTATCTGTAAAGCTGACAATTTGACATAATCGGCTATGCTGATTAATGAAATGGTTTATCTAAGGAAATAAATATGAGAGCCTTTTTAATAACTATGCTTTGAATTTGAAGGAAAAGTTATATCAAATGAGACTAGAGTGTAGCACATATTAAGCAAGACATTCTAATGATTTTCTAGCTGGTTTGGTTAAAGTTCCACTTGCTTTTTTTTTTTAGTTCTCTATAACAAAATTGAAGAGGACTAACTAAAAAAACTTGGAATCAAATTATTAAATTCACATATGCCCATTGAATTGAGAATAGAGATCTTCACACATACCTGAGAGCAGACTTTAATAATTGTAGCAAAATAGGAACACCGCTAGACTTTCCAGAAAAAAATTCTTCTTCTTAGAAGGTTTAGCTGTGCTGCAGATTTTCTGACATTACAGATTAGGCAATTTGAAAAAATATATATAAAAGGAAGGCAAAATTCTTCCCTCTGATCCAGAGAGTGAATCTTTTGGGTGTCTCACGGATTGAGCAGACAGAATTCTCACTGACATCAGCAGAAGTTTTCAATGCAGAAGAGGTTCAGAACATGAAACAGAGCTCTGTGGTGCACATGAGAGCAGAGAACTTTCCCTTAGACATTCATTCATTAAATCATAACTGTGTGCTGCACAGTAGCCTAGTGTTGCCATGATAGTTCTGATCAGTTGGGGGAACTTAAGACAACAGTACCTAAAATTAAATATTTTGGGGCAGATTGCAAAAGCTAGTTTCAGTAGATGACTTTGAAGCCAATGGAAGTGAAATGTAAACCATGCAATATGTATGTAGGAAAAACTTCTGAAAAATGCTCAAAGGAAGTATATAGCTTCTTTTCTGTTTACTTGGTGGTTTTTGTGTGTTTGGTGGTTTCTTTGCTCCACATGCACGTTCTAATTTAGTAGAAAAATTGATACTTATCCAGATTAGCAATTAGAACACTGCTCCTCACTACACAATAATAACTCTGTGAAGAAATGTGAATCCCATACTTTCATTGTGAACCTTGAAGGTAATCTGCTGGTTCACATGTTTAAACCTCTAGCTGAAGTCAATGTATGCATGGAATTGTGTAGCAGGAGAGGTATTACCTGGATAAAATGACCATAGCACTGTAGATAAAGTGAACAGAGGTCAAAGGTTGGTTAGAATTGCATAAGTATTGTCCCATTTTCCAATGATTTTGTGGATCCTTATAAGGTGAACTAAAACATCACCACAAATAATTCTGGGACCCTAATATATATTTATTCTTGTGTTTCTTTGTGAATAATATTCATGTATGTGAGAGAAATTGTTAAAAGCGTCTAAAATACCAGAGGATTATTATTAGAGTATTAATATCAGAGTATTATTGACTCCAGTCCATTTTACGTACTCTACTCCAGTTTGAATAACAATCCTGAAATGTCAAAGTGCAGAGGTCAGAGTATGTGAGGAGAACTGTATTCTAGTAAGGAAACAACTTCTCCAATAGACTTTTAATTAAGTAAATATTTTATTGTTTATTTATCTAACTAATTTACATATAACCTATGACTGTGACCTTTAGATGCATTGATTTAACTGTGTTACTGCTGCCTTCACTCCCTTACAACAAAGGGATGTTATAGCGCGGTGAAGGTGGCCATTCTTATACTAGTCTTTTGAAAGAGTGCTAGGGTACTTTTAGTATCAGTACAATAATGGAAAAAATAATTAATGCTAAAATTATAAAACACAGCAACTGAGTATAGTATGCTGTGTTTGGGGGGAGGGCAGAAACTAGCGTGGCTTTTGAAGGAGTAAATTATGACTCATTTGTTAAAAGTTTTTGAAAAGACTTAATAAAATGCTGTAAAAAGGAAAATGAGCAGATATACAATTGTTTTTCTCTTTCAAAATGCATTTCATAAAGCCGTTCACAAAAAGCTATTAAGAAAAATCTAGTAACCTCTGGCTAAAATGTAAAGTCGTGACTTGTATTAAAAACTGGCTAAGGGAAAGAAAGTAAAGAGTAGGAATAAATGGCCAATTTTCAGAAAAGGAAAAGGTTAATTATGAGATGTCATTGGGATTAGTACAATACATATAAAAAACAATGTTGTTCAATATGCTTAGAGGCCTTCAGGCAAGTGGTGTTGACCCACATGAACTGTTCGGCTCGAACCATAAAAGTACAGTACTTGAAATTAGCTTGGGTTCACATTCTAATCATACCTGCGAAATAGCATTGGTTTCTTTAAAAATGTTCTGTTGTGAATTGGTCATTGAAGCTCTTTGTGAACTTTTCTGTTTTCTCTGAATTTCTCTGAATTTCCGCAAACTTTTTCAGGCTGCTGTTCATAGTGTGTTTCAAGACCCATTTGACCTATCTTAAAGAAACAGGCAAGTCACATGGTGGACATGGTACATGTCCTGTGTCTCCTAGCAATGAAGGGGTTATTACAGGAGAAGCCATTTCCCTGTTTATGAGGAGGGATCCATTTCAACTAAACTATATGATTCAGCTAGAAACATTTTTTACAAATCCTACATGTTGTTCCTGTGGCACCGTAAGTCACAGAGGACCCTTATAATTAATCTTCTTGTGTTTTCAGATTGACTTTGCAGCAGCGGCCTCTTACATTATTACAGCAATGAAGTTCTCAAGCAGCAGATTTGGTACTTTTCTTCCACAAACTCCTAGCCTAGCGCCTGACCTATAAGGCCATAGACCAGCAGTGAGGGGGGAAAGCAGTAACAGTCGGATTCAAATCTGAGCAAAGCAATAAAGACTGGGGTGACAAAGAAGGCCCTGCAGAGTTGTAGAGAGGAGGCTGAAGGGGCTCTCTGGATCACAGAAACAGCCACCTTCCAATCTTTATAAAAGCCTGAAACCTGCAATAGGCTGTTGCAGCCAAGATGCCCCAGACACTGGGTATTAGGTTGGGGAAGAGGTCAGTTTGATCTCAATATAGGCCAAAGAGGAGGGCCATTACCCTTATAAAGGAGGAGGTGTATCAGGAAGATGGGGCCTGTATGCCAGAAAGAAGGAGGGAGTGGGGCTTGCAGCTTAACTGCCACAATGGGAGCATCATGCCAGCAGGAGACCTGAGAGCAGGGCAGTGCAAAAAGGCATCCAAATGGGACTGAACTCTGGCCAGTGCAGCCAATAGATTAATCATTAAGCACCCCTCAGGCAAAGAATGAATTAGAAGGAGTACACCAAGCACTAGGCCTGAGGAGCCTAGTGAGATATAGTTACCCAAATGTCTTCCCCTGTTTTGGATTGCCCCAGCAGCTGCAGTATGCACTACTGTGTTATTCTTTTACTGTCACTGACATAGCTATTCAGTGGCAGATTAGCCACTAGGCGAAAGGGCCCCAGGCAGGGGCCCTGGCCAATTGAGGCGGCCTCAGAAAAATGGGCACCTCCACGCCCTGACCCACTCCACCCGCCTGCTCCAACCCCATTTCCTCAACAGGAGCACCAGGCAGGCGGGGGGGGGGACTGCAGGCGGAAGGGGTGGGGAGGTTTCCCCACTTGCTCTGGCCCAGGGCCCCACAAAAGCTTAATATGCCTCTGCAGCTATTATAATAGGGCATTGTCTCCCTTTCCTTTGTGCTAGTAAATAATGCTAAGATTTTGTCATGGATATTTTTAGTAAAAGTCAGGGACAGGTCACAGGGAATAAAGGAAAATTCATGGAAGCCCATGACCTGTCCCTGATTTTTCCTAAAAATATCTATGATAAAATGGGAAGGGACTGGGCAGCTGCAGGGCGGCTGGGAGCTCTGGGGCCCCCACCACCTATAGGGGCTTAGAGCTCCAGGGTCCACCTAACCCTCGTGTCAGAAGGGAGCTACATGTGGCAGCGGGAAGCTGTGGGGGTCCCCCTGTCCTCTGTAGCGGCCGGGAGCTGCGGGGTACACCCCTGCCTGCAGTGGCTGGAGCTGTGGGGTATCCCCGCTGCCCATGGAGGCTGTGAGCTTGGGGGCCCACTGCTTCAGGCAGTGGTGGTACGTCACTGCTGCTGTGGGAGGCAGAAAGGCCCTGCAGATCCCAGCCGCCAGGGCTAAAGTCACAGAGGTCTTTGGAGGTCATGGATTCTGTGACTTCTGCAACCTCTGTGACAAAATCTTAGCCTTACTAGTAAATGACCCTTTTGTTTAAGCTGTATAGTATGAGTGATTATTGGTAACACAGCAGTTGTTAGGGCCTCTTAAGCATCTACAGTACTTGCACCTGAACTGATGGGACACCTGGCTTGCTACCAACTAATTGCAAAGGTTTGGTATCCCCTGACACTGACCCCTTCAATGTCATAACCTTCTCTAATTCCACCAGCTTCAAGCGAATATCTTATTTTTATTTTATATTTGGCCCAATGATCATATCTACGTTTCTAAAGGGGAAATTTTCCTGCTATCTGACTTTTACTGTGTCATCACATTGAGGAACAGTGTGAGATGGACAAGGAGGGAGAGAGGCTTCAGGGCATACAGTGCATCAAACATTTACCAGCCGAAGTGATACCAGGTCAACCTCTCTCACACACACAACCATTCACTATTTTTAAGGTAGTTAAACAATTGTATTCAGTTGCTCATTTAAAGGTAAAATAATGATCTCCTGGATGAAGGAAAGTGGTCCTCTTTTTCCTTTCAGTTCCAATTAATTTCATTTTACGCCTGGCAGCATCTTGCATCAGCCTCAAGTCAACTTCCCTGGGTCACTTCCTACCACAGTCTGGATCCCAGCTTGCCACCATCTGTCCCTGGGGATCGCTGCCTTCTGTGCTTCTAGCCCTGGTCCCCATTGCCAGGTGCTGTGGCTCCCCCATTCCCTGGCTTGGTATGGGCTCAGCTCATGTTCTTCCCTGGAGTTCCCAGAGCACATCTTTCTCCCTGGTCTGCCAGCTCCTGACTGAACTGTCTGGCTGTCTTTTAAATCCCGCCTCCCACTCGAACATGCTTGGCATGGGCAGAAGGGTGGGACCACCTTAGCCCAGAATTGCTCCTTAACCCCTTCCTGTCCAATTAGGTATTTATACACCCTGTCACGTTTTTTTTTAAAGGAACCAAGCAGGAAACATAAAACAATGACACAGATATGAGTCCTTGAGGAAACAATGGAAAAACTCTTCATTGGGGTCTACCCCCAACCTAGCTCAAGACAGGCTGAGAACAATTTGCTCTTCTCAAGTCTAAACCTAGGGTCAAAAGGAGGCTACTAGACATTAGATGACCCTTGGCCTAGAAAGAGGGAGGGGACTGAGTACATGGCTGAGTGCTACCCAAGGTGTGAGTACCAGCTGATAGGCAGGCAAGGAGACACACAGAGACAGAGAGAGCATGCTGTGAACAGGACAGTCTGCTTCTCCCAGCCAGAGATGGGGGTTAGCTGGGCTGAGAAAAACTTACAATGTTGGCAAGGAAAGATTAAAATGTAAGTAAGGGGAAATAGGCATCTGGAGTTCTTTGTTGTTTGTACCCTTTACTCTGAGTGCTTTCATTGGATGAATGAATAAATAATGCTGTGTTTTGAAGATGCTGTTTTGGAGTGGCTTTAACCATGTCGCTGGTCACAGGTACCTAGATTGAGAGAGCTAACAGGAGCCAAATTAAGTTGGGCCTGTCACGTTAACATGATTAGGAAATGTGGGGGAGGGGCTACAGCCCAAAGATCCAATCTCAGACTGGTTGGACCATGTGGTTCGATCCAAAGTGAAGCTGAGCCTGTCATTGAAGGAGTGCACTCGAGAGGGACTAAAACAGGTCTCAAGTGCAGTTTGCCCTGTAACTGTGACATATGTATTAATATTACAATTATGGTTACTAATTAATGAGAAGAGTTGAAACTGTTGGTGAAGTGACAAAGGTTAGGAAAAACAAGGTGGGGTTGTGAAGAACCACTGAATGATTGACATAATTGGGAAACTCAGCGGCAGATGAAATTCAACGTAGACAAGTGAAAATTATTGCATATTCACTGTAAGTTGCAATTTAAACTACTTATATACACTGTTTCTGAATTAGCTGTAACCTCTCAGGAAGAAGATCTACAGTAGGTGTCATTATTGACTGCACATTCGGTTAGCCCAGCTTATGCAGTGGGAAAATTTTCGGAGGAAAAGAGGCTTGCTGGAAGGGGCCTTGCATGGTCTAACTGGAGCAGCCGCTATCTGGACAATAGACAAGGCCCAAGACCATGAACAACGCCTGGGAAATTTGGAAAGGGCATCAGGCCTTCTTACTGAGGCAGGGTTAACCAGCACCCACTCAAATATAGAAACCCTCCATGCCCTGTCAGGATTGGGAACCACAACCCAAACCCTCTTAACAAAATTAATAAACACCCTCGTTTTTATAGGGAAAGACACCGGATGGGATTCAGCTTGCAGCCAAATGCAGGATTTCTTTAATGGTCTCTTAGCAAAAAAAATGCGGAGCGATGTCCTCAGTCAGCGATGGCCCAAAGCCCTTAACACTACTGCAGAAGTGCCACCCGAGCTGTGGAAATGGAGGCATACGTGGACGTTGTCAGGATGGGGCCTGTGACTCCTCAAAATGCTCTTTCCAGGCCTCGGGGCCTGTCAATGGCACATGGGCCCCAGTGCACTTACTTTTGCCGGGACCCTGGGCGGGCTGTCTATGGGACTGGGTTATCGGCCGGCAGGTATGGGAAGTCAAGCCACCCCACGAACCTAGCCGTTTTATCACCACTCCCCATGATTTCGCTACTCAACACGTCTGGGTGGGAATCGGAACCTTGTGGTCCTTATGGCCTTTGGAACCCCCACAGTTGTTTTGTCTCTGTAAATTACACCCTGGGGAATTTCTGAACATCTTTGATACAGTTTGTTGGGAAGGAGAAGCAGTAGGTAAGGCCCCAGGAGGAGAACTCCTATTTAGCAAAAAGGATGGTTGCGCCCTGCCATCAAATCCCCGCACCCCTCTTCCCTTTCACCTTAACTTAACCACTACCCAGGGTAGCCACTTTATCACATGGTCTGCTAATCCCCAAATCTACGTAACCCTCCACCCAGCCGTCCCCCTTACTTTTGATTGGACTTCCCTCATCCCGAACCGCTTCCTAAATTTGACTTTTCTGATCTCCCTCCTCTCCAACATATCTCACCTCCAAGACCAAATACATCTAATAGAGGTCGAATGCAACAGAGAGGCAGGCCAAAGCATTCCAAACTGCCTACTGGGTGGATACCCTATGTTCTTCCCACGACGTTTTGTGTTTTGCCTCTAAAGAAATCTCCCAAGCCACGCCCAGCCTCTTCACATCCTCAGTCTTAAAAATACTAGCTGGTCTAATTCTTGCAATCTGTTGCGTTTTATTAATCGCCACCCTTTGTTGCCTGTGCAGGGTGTGTCGTTTACCCCAGCTACAGGTTTCAATCACCACCCCAAGCCCTTCTTTTTCCCATCGATACCCCCAACACAACACTATACTTTCCTACAGACCCAGAAGTTAGTCACCTTAGTGTCCACCCCTCCGGTACTGCCAGTCTCGTGTCCACTGATCCCCTTTTACAAGAAACTAAGCCTAAATACTGCACTGTGGCCTCTTTAGCAAATTATAATAACGATGCCTACATGGCATCAGAGGAGGGAAATTGTGGGGAAAAAGAACTAGGTGGCCTTCTTTATGGCAGCCAAAGTAACACCGAAGGCCCAAGTTCAGGCCCTCTGGCAGAAGCTAACTATACAGACGGCCTCTACATAGAACAGTACAGGCCAGGGCCTGAACAAAACTAAGCTGTACAAGCCCCTGTCAAGGCTATGACCAGAGGAGGGAAAGAGGGGGGGAGGGAGCAATGCGAAAGGCTTAGCAACATAATAACTGCTTGTTTATGAAAAACATGATAGCCGCTTGTTGTGAAACATGATAACTGCCTGTCTGTAAGAACATGATAACTGCTTGTTTATGAAAGATAATAACGGCTTATATGAAGAAATTGCTTCTAGTAAAGGCCAACTTCCCCTATAGTTCCAGCTATCTGCCAATCAGCCAATCATATATCATCTTTGGGCATCCCATGCCCTTAACCAGAGAACTCCGGAAAAAAACAATATGTACCCTGACGAAAACAACACTCCAACTGGTGCCAAGTACCACCCATGTCGGAAACCCCCCACCCAATAGGCACCCAATTCTCGTAAATAATGAGGGAGCTACCGGGAAAAAGGGACAGACCCCAACTCTTATTTTCGAGAATTGGGTGCCTATTGGGTGGGGGGTTTCCGACATGGGTGGTACTTGGCACCAGTTGGAGTGTTGTTTTCGTCAGGGTACATACTGTTTTTTTCCGGGGTTCTCTGGTTAAGGGCATGGGACGCCCAAAGATGATATATGATTGGCTGATTGGCAGATAGCTGGAACTATAGGGGAAGTTGGCCTTTACTAGAAGCAATTTCTTCATATAAGCCGTTATTATCTTTCATAAACAAGCAGTTATCATGTTCTTACAGATAGGCAGTTATCATGTTTCACAACAAGCGGCTATCATGTTTTTCATAAACAAGCAGTTATTATGTTGCTAAGACTTTCGCATTGCTCCCTCCCCCCCCGCCCCTTTCCCTCCTCTGGTCATAGCCTTGACAGGGGCTTGTACAGCTTAGTTTTGTTCAGGCCCTGGCCTGTACTGTTCTATGTAGAGGCTGTCTGTATAGTTAGCTTCTGCCAGAGGGCCTGAACTTGGGCCTTCGGTGTTACTTTGGCTGCCATAAAGAAGGCCACCTAGTTCTTTTTCCCCACAACAATGATATCCTCTTTGTACAAAATGGTGGTCAAAAAAGTGAAAGTACATTGTAGAGAATAAAACTGAAAATATAATACTGTTATATTTATTGAGGGTACCGTTGCATGTAGGACACTGAATTCAGATATGGTTGCCTCATTTAGAAAAAGACATAACAGCTATAAAAACCAAGTCCAGACACAAGCTAAAAATAAAAAGAAGAAAATTAAAATAATATAGTGGAGCCACTGAAGATAGTGTGTGTGGAAAGATGATGTGAGAAGAGACTGGAAAGACAGGAATAGTGTCAATTCAGAAAAAAAGTAGCATAGGCAATTATATGAGAGTGGTATATAAAATATTAAATGGTAAATAAATTGCCAGCCTAGGATTCTTTTTACTTTATCCCATAACACAAAGACAAAAAGAATACACTGAAAATTAAAAGCCAAAAAATTGAAACAGAGAAAAGGAACTGCCTCATTTTAATGATAAAATACAATTATCCTCTGGGATTCTGTGTTACAATATAGCATGAAGACAAATAACAGTAAGGGCTAAATGCAAAGGAACTTAGAGGTGGTGACACAGCATTGCTTAAAAAAACCACTGGGATTCACAAAGCCTGAGTTAGGTGATCAGTGAATGGAGGGAGACAGTGCCTAAGGCCTGGTCTACACTAACCCCCAAATTCGAACTAAGGTACGCAACTTCAGCTACGTGAATAACGTAGCTGAAGTCGACATACCTTAGTTCGAACTTACCGCGGTTCAGACGCGGTCCACACGCGGCAGGCAGGCTCCCCGTCGACTCCACGGTACTCCTCTCGCCGAGCTGGAGTACCGCAGTCGACGGCGAGCGCTTCCGGGATCGATTTATCGCGTCCAGACCAGACGCGATAAATCGAACCCGGAACTTCGATTGCCAGCCGTCGAACTACCGCGGTAGTGTAGACCTGGCCTTTGAGTGGGATTCACAAAAGCCTTTGGGGGCTACTTGCCTAAGCTAGCCAACAGTAGGTGCTAAGTTGAGGGATGTGTCCTATTCCTGGCCTTTTTCTGGGAGTTCCGCACCCAAGTCCAGGCTTCAGGGAGCCACCTCCCTCTGCTGCTGTTTTTGCAAGAAGCTGGTGGTGGGGGAACGAGGGCCTCCTTTGTAACTTTTAGCCCGGTGGTTAGGGTACTTGCCATGGGTGTATGAAACCCCTGCTTCAAGTCCCCCCTTCTTGCCCCCCCCCCCCCCGAGAAGAAAAGGGATTGGTATAGGATTCTACTACCTCTCAGGTGAGTGCCCTAATTACTGACCTATAAGATATGTTAATGGAGGCCTGTCTCGGTTTCTCTTGTTGAAGCTGCTCCACTGTGGATAATTCATTTAAAAAGTTATTGGAGCAGGAGGACTGCATCCTGGGTCTCCCACCTCCTGGCTGCGTTCTGTAAGCACCTGCCCAGAGTCATTCTCATGCTTGTGCTCAGTCTCTCTCTGTCCAGTGTCACCATTATTTATCCACAGTGGAGCAGCTTCAACAGGAGAACGCTATAGCACTATATCCTGTGGCTCAGTGGTTACGGCACTCACCTAAGAGGTAGTAGACCCCTGTTCAAATCTTAGTCCCTCAGGTGGAGGGGGACCCAAACTGGGGTTCTCACCAGTGGCATAGCTAGGACAGGAAACCTAGTTGAAAACCAGACACCTGGTCACCCTCCTGTAGGCAGGCCTACCTAAGTGCACCACAGGACTCAGGGACTATGTTACCCACTGACTCCAAACCACGAGTGGTGTTTTGCAGATAGGGATGGGAAATTGGTCATGGTAAAGGGATATTTGCCCATTGGACATTCACACTAGCAGGTGGGGAACTGAGTTAATGGACTACTGCCAAAGTTACAGTGAGGGAGTGTTTTACTTATTACTCATTTATCTATACTGATGTGTTTACCCAAGTTGATGCTGTGTTCCCTTTTTCCCTAATAAAGTTTTCCTTCACAGATTCAGTGCTTGCCAGTGGAGAAGTATTGCCTATTAAGGGTGCCCAAGAAAGGTATTTAGTGATCCCAGAAATTCTAGGTGGGAGCTCAAGCTGGTGGTGTTTGTTAACTTTAAGAGGAACCCCTAGCAATTTATTGTTGCTGCTAACAACACATGGCAGAAGTTTTACATATGAATACAAATAGAATCTTCAAGAAGTTACAAGAATCACTATGCTTCAGGGCAAAAGCTATCAGTAGCTGAGGTCAGGAAGAAATCTCCCCTCATTTCATAGTTGGGTGCATTGTGAGAGTTTATATGCCTTACTCTGAAACATTCAGCATTGTCCACTATTGGAGACACTACACAGAGCAGTGGTCTGATATGAACTGGCAATTTCTGTGGGGAGAGAGTTGACTGTGTTTGTGCAGGTAGACAAGTATAAGATATTTCAAGATCACAAATTGTTTTCCCCAAAGTAACTTATTTTTCAGGCAGTCCAATACTTTCACTCTCCTTCACTGGCCTTGATTTAAGCTTCTTATAAAAATTATAGAACTTACAGGTATATTTTAATGAAAACTTTCTTAATCTTAAAATGAGACTTATAAAGGGATTTTTGTGGAGACTCCAATATGTCTAAAGTTAGATACATATATATGACTCAGTACCATACGTTATGATTCTGTAATATGGGTCTGTATAATTTACTTTATTGCTTGTAACAGTTTTCCCAACACTATTTGCTGAAGAATATACTCAGATTTCTCCAAGAGCTTTTCATTTCCCGTGGATATGATGTGTTCATCACGGCACCTTTTTTCTTCTTTTACTAATGAAAACACATCCTGAAAAAAGTCCCAAATTAAATTACTTTGACAACTTCAATTGGGGGATTAAAACTTCTCTTCATCTTTTCATTACTAAAGAATCCAATAGGTAGAATTATAATCACAATTTGAAAGGGAACCGTCATACCTGGGTTCTTTAAAAATGCAAAGATATTAGCTCCTAACCAACTGTATTCACTAGAGGATAAATTCTGATCTCAGTGGTACTGGTAAAATGAATTGAAATCAGAATTTGGTCTCGAGGTTTTCTCATGGCAATTATCTGCTTTCACACTAAACGCTCTATCAGTGAAATTCACCCCTTTGTAGAGTACATACAGCACTATGACTCTGAACCCACTCAAGCCCTAGTTTGAGGGCTTAACAGGGATTTAAGTTGTACCTGGGACTTGTGCTGAGAACCCTGCTTAGGAAGCATATATACAAGATACTACAACCCCTTTAATTAAACAAATAGGCTTAATCTCTCAACACCTAATGAAGTAAAGCAAAACTCCATTTTTTTCCTACCAAATGTCCCATGGGTTAATTAAAAAACATAAATAGTGGATACGAACACATTTCTAAAACTTAATTATCAGGTGTTTTCTTTTGTCTTGAAGTTGTAGAATATTCATTTATTTTTCTCTTTTATCTCAGTTACATTATTCTTTAAGAACCCTTATATTTGTATACCTATATATAGATGTGTGCGTGTGAGAGAGCGAAAAAAAATAGAATGCCAAATATCGTCATTTAAGCAATACTTGTTGAAATTTCTATGGCTGTCAATGTTTTTCAGCTCACAGCATAGAAGCTACCAATTTGTTGCTGACAGGCAAAATGCAATAAATATCAAGTACAATAGAGAGAACAAGAGAGAAAATTATTTTATACTGGAATCAATTGGAAAAGCAGGATGGACTTTCAAACACTAGATATAAGCATGTTTAAGTGATTTGTAAATGTGATTTTGTTGAACCTCAACTTGTAGATGTTCACTGTATAGGCAGATACTGTCAGGAATTTTAGATAAAGATAAATAACTTGTGTGTTTACTGGCTAATTATTCAGGTGTGTTAGTGACTCTATACTTTGAGATTTGCATTTAAAGCAGGACTTAAATCTCTCTATTTCACACATTAAAATTACAATGTAGCATCCACATTTTACATGACAACTTTTCATGGGCCAATTGAATTTTCCATTGTATTTACTTGGATGAATATTTACAAACTTTGGCAAAGAAAACTTTTTTTAAAAATGGACTTTTCGTTTACCAGATGCTTCCAGCTGCAGAACTCCAAACTCCAGACTTCACACACACCCCAGATCACAGAGTGAGATAGTTTTAAAAATTTTGATTTAACAAAGGTGGCAAATTAAGTTTCGGGGAAATGAAGGTGCTCAGTTCATCTGAAAATCAAGCCATTTTATTTAGGTGCCTAAATATGGATGTAAGGTCCAGATCATCAAAGAAATCAGTGAGAGCTGCCTAAATACTTTTGTGGATCTGGGCCCAAGTGCCTAGCTTTAGGTATCCAAGTTTTGTCACCTCCTTTTATTACTTTTTTTAACAATGAATTTTGACAGATTTTGAACAATCTTTTAAAATGGAGATTTTCCCCAGAAAAACTCAACGGGCTTGACCTAGACCTGCCACATAGCTTCAATGGTTCATGAATTCAGTGGACGCTGCAGGTGGCCTGTGCTTCTCAGGATCAGGCTCAAAGATTCCAGGTCTACTCTGGTGGCACTGAAGTGGAACAGTTGATGGCACAACAGGTGTAACATTTTTTTTGTTTTTCTATTTCCCTCACAGCAGACATTGTAGAGGATTCACTTTATGCATTTGTAGAAAAAATCTGATGGTGGCTGCCTCACTACGGAGCTTCTCTCTGTTCTACAGAATCCTACTGGTTTCAAAAGTGGAAAAGATATGCCTGAGTGGAAAAGAAAGCACTGCTACTAATGTGGGGTTGTTTCAAGGTTTGTCTCGTTTTAGGTCACTGCCTGAGCAAACAGCATGAACTTTTTACTCTTCTACCAGCTAATTAGAAATGGACACTTCTTAAACCAAGTGCCCATCCTTTAACAAGCTTGCACTAATCTGACCCTTGAATCAGAGGTGGTAAAAAGCAAAAGGAAGTATCAGTCAAATAAATTATTTAATGAGTATTGCTTTTATTCTTTGAATAGTTTTTGAATAGTTTGAATATTATTAAAGTCTGCTGAATTATTCAGGATTAATTTATTTACAACTCTAGAAGATGACAAAAAAGATTACCGGTAATCAAATAAACGATTCTGCAAAAAATAGTAATGTTAAATGAATAATGTATTCAGTTAATTGAATAATGTATTCAAGTTAATAGAATAATGTAGTCAGTTAATAAAATCTGACCATCTCTATCGTGGATCTATATCCTATATCTTTGTGTTCTAGTTAAATATATGCTGTATTCTATTTAAATAATTAGGGCTTTATTCGTACCCTGTACCAGCAGTTGTCTCCATACACCAAGTGGTGTTCGGTCCAGCGGGAGAGAGGTGATGCTTGCATCATACCTCTTCCCCAAGGTTTTTATGAGCCTACTATAGAGACTGTAATTGTTTAGGAGAGTGGATAACTTGAGGGCCCCACAAGGGTAAGGTAAAGACTTACGCTATTAGGTTTGGGGTTCAAATCTACCCTAATTTGCTAGGGCTTAGAAATTATGTGATGCTGACTTTTGGGTGGCTCATAAAACTGGTGATAATCTCAGTCCTGTTCCCTATGGATAGGTGTCCACATGATTAAAACACCATTATGATAGGTAATCATTGATAACAGTCACAGTTGAGAGGCTGTAGTTTGACATAGCATACAGAGTTAACTACTCTCTCGCAGAATTTCACCTGCAGAGGCTTGTTCCTGAGGGAATTCTGCACCAGAAAAATAAAAATTCTGCACACAATATTTTAAGATTCAGCAAAATTCTGCAAATTTTGTCAATAAATAAATGTGGCAGTGGGGAGCACAGGCCACTGGTTGCACAGAGGTGGGAGATCACCCTGCAGCCCCCCTGGGAACATGGACTTAGGAGTGAGGCTGCACCTGACCCTGACACAGTGCAAGGGCCGGGCCTGCTTCAGAAACACCCTGGGGCCCTGCCCCTCTATGCCAGGCACACCAGATGTGGGCAGGTAGGCTCCGACCAGCAGGATCCAAGTGTGGAGGGGCTTAGTGGGGGAAGGGATCCAGGTGTGGGGTGGGAGGGTTCTGTGTGGCGCAAGCAGGTGGCTCGGTGGGGAGTTTGGATGCAGGGGGATCTGGATGAACAGGGGTTTGTTGGGTGGTTCTGGGTGCAGAGGCAATGGGACTCTGCAGGGGGGTCTGAGTGCTGTAGGAGTGGGGCTTAGTGGGGTGGGAGTCCAGGTGAAGTGGTTGGAATTTAATGGGGTGACGGTCTGAGTGTGGGGAGCTTGTCAGGTGGTCCAGGTGCAGGGGATGTGTGGCTTGTCGGGGTTGTCCAGGTGCAGGGGGTATGTGGCTTGTCGGGGTGGGGGCTTGAGTTGGAGGGGTTCAGTGGGGGTGGTCTGGGTGCAGGGATGGGGGTCCAGATGTGGGGGGAGTGAGACTTAGTGGGAGGGTCTGGGTGAAGGGTGGCTTTGGACACAGGGGGGTGAGGCTTGGCAAGGTGGTGGATCTGGTACAGGAGGCTTGGTGGGGGGGTTGTGAGTGCAGGGGGTAAGGCTCATTGGGGGGTCGGGGTATGGGAGAGATCCAGATGCATGGGGTTAGGCAGATGGGGAGCAGTTCCATGTACAGTGACCCCTCCTCCCAGAGGCGAAGAGCGATGGGGCAGGAAGCAGGGGGAGGAAGGTGCAGAGCTTCCTGCAGCTGGGGGACATTTCTGGGGGTGGGTCTGACCTAGCCGTGGCTGCTTCTTGCTGGGGAAGAGGAAGTCCCATCTTCTCCCACCCCCAGCCCAGCCAGGACTAGCAGCTGAGCCTGGCGCAGGGTAGGAGCTACCAGCTGGGGCATCCCCAGTCCGCACTATCCCCAAAATGATTTACCAAAACGATGTGTTCACACTTCTGGGGAGGGACACATGACCAATCTTGCAGTTTTCCTTTGCTTCCCCATGAGAAAGTCATTTTTTTCTGCGGGGACACAAAGAAATCTGTGGTGGACATGAATTCTGCACATGTGCAGAATTCCCCTAGGAGTAGAGGATGGCCCCTCCAGGTTAGGGTTGAGGAACAATATCCAGGCACTGGGAAAATGGTCCTGTGGCTGCCAGTACTTCTCCTTTTCTGAAAATAAAGAAGTTCAGTCTCTACGGCTGTCAAGATGGCATGTTTCTAGGAGGTTAAACTCACATGAAAATGGAAAAGAAAACTAAAAACATATACAACAGCATTACAGTTAGTTACTGAACATGTTTCTCATTCAGAATCCAGTAGCAAAGATTCTCTCTGCAGTGATGTTTGGACACTCATCAATGCCTGTTTAAATAAAATGTTAATTCTCTCTATTCAACAAGTACCATTTAATAATTGTATTAAGAGCAACTCAGCAAAATTTGTATATGCAAATGGGAGTGATACATTTCTTTTAAACAGATTGCATTTAAATCCTCTGAGAGGTCAGGATTATTTGGCAGTATTTTACAATGAAGATTCTTATTCTTTCAAGAAGTTAATTCCAATCTAAGAAATTTTAATAGGCCCTTGAGTAGACTGGAGAAAATAATACAAATATTTGCTGTGAATATTTGTTCAATTTTTTAAATGGATTTCCTTTAGCTATTTTCATGCCCCTTTTATGTTGAATTTCCATAAATGTTTGAAGCACTAAGTATTACTGACACAAATGTACATAGAAAGCAAATTTCACAGTCATATGCATGAGTATTCACTCAACTCAGACGTTAGCTTTTGCTCTTGTAAGCATCTATATTGGATCCATGAACATGCTGGTTACTTAACCAGGGACCTCTGGAGTTAAAAGCATAAGCTTCTACAGCTTCATCTTGAAATAAACAATCTGGTCTCATAGCTGGGAGCTGTAACAGACTCATACCTTCTGTGGATAAGGCACAGATGGGGACACATACCACATACTGAACAGTGAGTTAAACTTGTTTGCTCATTCAATCAAGGAACTGGAGCGATACTGTGCGCCCACTCACAGCTAAGCAACATAGCCCAGATTTCCAATAATCACAATCAATCCACAGAATACAACGTTTGATAAGTTTTTCTTGAATAAATGTGAGGAAAAAGTGAATAAATATATTGACTAGATTATTTGTTGGGAATCATTCACACAGATCTCTCTCTCTCTATGCCTGAACAGATGCTGTCTAATAAGTGATAATGTATTCTCTTAAAGATATTGCCATAGGTGCCCTCAGGCTTGACCAATCCAGCTCTTTCCTAAACTGAAGTAGAAAGGAGAAATAAACAAGATTCAAGTTAATACAGATAGAAAACCAGTGCATAAATAATAAACTATGCCAATAAAACATAACAAAGGAAAGTAACTGCAGGAAATTAGGTGTGCTAAAATCACTCTTATAGCCTATTACACAAAGCTACAAAATCTATTGTCAAGTGGATTGTATAAATCTGTGAGAAAATATTGACAGGGGGAAAAATTGAGGCAAACCAACAGATCTACATGCCTGAAAAGCCACTGCTCCTGTGCAACTCATTTCAGAAAACACTTCTACTACAAAGATTGCAATGTACCAGTTAGGAGAAAGTCTGCTGAATCCTGCATGAGCATTGTGGACCTGATCCAAAGCCTATTGAATACAGAAACAAATCAACAAATCTAGACCATGGCTTCAAAGGTTTTAGCCTTAAGAACTTGATTAATTGTAGTATATATGATGAATTGTGAAATGGTCTAAACTTTCCCCATGGATTTAAAGAATTGATGGAAAAGGAAATTCAGAAATCCAGGCCTCAAAAAAATCTCACATTAACACTTCTATGATTTAGCAATTATCGTTGAGAACTCATGGAGAACAGGCAAGGTCCCAAAGGACTGGAGAAGGGCAAACATAGTACCTATTTTTTTAAAAGGAAGCAAAGAGGAGCCTGGGAATTATGTACCTCATACCTGGAAAGATATTAGAACAAATTAGAAAACAATCAGCTGGTAAGCACCACAGAATAATAGGGTTATAAAGTAATAGCCACCACGCATTTGTCAGGAGCAAATCATGCCAAACCAACCGATTATGCTTCTTTGACATAGTTTCTGGCCTTGTGGATAGGGGAGAAGCTGTAGACATGATATATTTTGATTTTAGTAAGGTTTTTGACACAGTCCCACACGACATTCTCATACGCAAACTAGGGAAATGTGGTCTACTCTAAATTACCATAAGGTGGGTGCACAACTGGTTGAAAAAACATACTGAAAGTATAGTTATCAGTCACTGGTTGTCAAAGTGGGAGGATGTATCTAGTGGGGTCCCACTGGGGTCAGTCCTGGTCTGATACTATTCAGTAATTTCATTAATGACCTGGATAATAGCCCTTGATTGACTCAGGAGCAGGGGAAATGTCTCTGATTTTTCCATAGCACAGGTCCTCAGCCTTCTGGCACAACCTAAAACCATCCCTGAAGTGATGGAGACAGTGTATGGGTTCCCCCGATATCAGGCCTGGTTACTCTGGAGAGTGTATCTTTGGAAGTGGTGATTGGGAACACCAAGAAGTCTTACAATTCAGTGTTATTAGCTCCCTGCATTTTGCCTTGATTTTGGAGGTACCCTGGCTAATCTTTGCTCCCAACAGAATATATCTTTCCCATGGAGCTTCTGTAGGGAATACTGGCCAGGGTTCAAGAACTTGCAATCCTAGAGCCCAAGCCAGAGAACCTTGCTCCAAGAACCAAGATGTCCCTCCCCATGGCAGTCACTCTGTTGGATGCAGAAACACCAACTCTTCATGATGAACCTTCCCTCCCCACATAATACCAAGACTACCATGACGCTTTCACAAAACATAATGCAAACATATTACCTCAGCTTTGTGATTACAATTGTCCCGTAGACCTTCAACCTGGGAGAAAGGTTATGATCTGCTGAAAGTCATTTCTCTATCCATATAAGTGTATCATTAATGCATATGAAGTTATGAGAATTGTGTTGTATGGTGATCACTAAAACATACTGTAAGTTGGGGAGTCAGCCAGATATTAGCTCCCTAGAGGCAACAGCAAGGAAAGTAACCAACGCCCGGGCGGGGTGTCAAACAGTCCATCAACAGCCTGAACTGACATAGCAGAAATGTGCTTTATTAAAAGTGTCTTTGAACTTCATATGTAATTATGGTGGACAACAGAAGGTTGCTGGGCAACAGTCACGCAGGTCCAATTATTGTCTGTAAAAGTACAGTTGTAATCTGAGAATATTTGTTGGATCTGTTATGTGCAAATGGAAGCAATGGGGACAGATCACTCTGTAATCACTTTTGTGAACAGTGGTGTAGAATGATGTACTGTAGATGTGTAAAAAAGCTACTCTACCTAATTCTTCCCTCATACATGAATGCAATAGACACTAAAATCAATTTAAGTTAAAAACAGATTGTTTCTGAAGGCCGAGTTTAGCCCACTATATCTGTCCCAAGGGTTGCACATTGTCATAACAATTTTTAGACTGAGGGTTGGCAATTGCTTTTGAGACTCTGATACCATAGGTGTCATCACCACAGATCTCTCCTTCTCTGTCAAGCTCAGGTGCAAGAGAATCAATCCCAGTCCTCTGCATAGTCACCTACTGTGCTAGATGTAGTGATTACATAGAAGGTACGATAATTGAGGAACTAGAAATACACATACAGGCCAACAGCCCATTCATCAGACTAGATATTTTTTTGTTGCTGGCGAACAAGATCAAATCATCCTTTTGGGTTATGTCTCCCGTTCTGTTGAATATAATGAGCCTGTTGTGTCCCACTCTGAAAAACCACCATTATGATAATATTCACTCTGGTTGATAGGACAGAACTTGGGTCTCTTCCAAGAACAGAATTCTTGTAGCCCTTCCAAGTGGCTGGTAGCAGGTGGTTGAATGCATTCTTGCTTCTCAACAGACTGGCTGTGTTGCTTCTGAAATGTTCCAGGAAGACAATCTCTAGAAGATGCTCTCACCTGATATATAGGTGAGATGCTAAGCCTGGTATATAGCAGCATATCATGATGCAGGAATATAACTGTTTGTGTTTCTTGTTTGTTTTGTGGGTGGGAGTCATCAGGTGTAATGCAATTACCAATAATTTAGACAATTTTAAAGACAGCACTCAATATGTGGGGTAAGAGAAAAGAGGCAAATTTGGGTAACGTTGCTCACACTGAATGATACCTTACTTCACGAGTATTTGTGAACTACTTAACTGAGGTCAGTGATAATGATTCTCATTTACACAAGGCCTCTCAATATAAAGGGGCTTTAAAGTGTGTGTAAACCCAGAACAGTGTAAAGGGGCCTTAGTATAAATAGGAATCAGGCCCAACAGGTCTATTTGTGAAGTAAGGTGCTATAAACAGAAATAAGAGTATCAGACTTGGGCCCTAGCAAGAGAAGCTGGTTACAGGGTTTGATTTACTCATACATCTTTAATTCTGAGTTTTTGCACTAGGATTCCTTATGGAAAAGTTTATTTTTTATTACTATTATTATTATTATTATTTATTTATTATTAAATCCCATTTAAATCATCTCTCCTACACAGGTTATGTCAAAATTCACCCATGACATGTGTTATTCCTGAGAAAGTATGAAAATTGAGCTATTTAAATAATTTTTTTTTGACTGACAAGCTTTTATTTTTGTCAGAAAATCCACTTTCTAATCTTAATGGGTAGTATTTTAAAGATATATTTTGCTGTTTAAAGCCTTTATTACTTCTCTGAGCTCTTCCTATTTGATTGTACTCTCGTCAGAGAAAATGTGTGTCTCTGCAGCAAAAGTTAGCATTCATGCTATTTGGAGAGGAAAAAAGGGTCATAAAGTTGTTTTGTTTTTTGATTAACACCTTCTTTTCTCCTGGGTCTAAACTAAGACTATGGTCTTCGTAGCTTACTCCCCCTGCTAGCAAGAAGCAAAACACTTGCTCCTGCCTGAGACTGACACATAGGTTGGATAAAGGTGCTAAATTTGGCAGAACAAACAAAGTATATATTGATTCTGTTCTCACTTACATTGACACAGATCAGAAGTAACTCCAATAGGCTCAGTGGAATTATGCCAGTGTACAATGGATATAAGTGAGAGCAGTATCAGGCTCAGAATGTCAAGGGGATAAGAGAGTCATTCAAAGGGCCATATGTGAAACATGTGATGAGGTATACAAACTGCACACTGGGGAATATGGGGTTACTGAGCCATTGTGAGATCAACCAGCCCTGCCCTGACACCCCTATAAGAGACATCAGACTTGGCAGGAGTAAACTAGAAGTGCAGAACACCCCACAGTTGGGGACAAACTAGAGATGAGGGCAGGCGTCCAATTCTCAGTTCCTGCAGAAGGACTGGCTGAAGGCAGGAGATTCTTGAATGACTGCTGCTTGCCAGCTCCATCCCCTGAAGGGAGGGCCTGATGCTGAACTACTGTTCTGGGACTGTCATAGACTACTGTGTAAGCCTGATTGAGGCCATGGCTTTCTAGGGGGTCTCTGAGGAATGATGGTCACACATCCACTGTGACACAAACATAGTAGGGCTGTTTCCTTTTGTTTGTTGACAACCCTGGAAAGAGTGGATGATCCTGAACCCAGCCAGAGGGCTGTCTCTCCCATGACTGACTGAACTTGTGTGGTGAATTGTCTGGAGATTGCAAACCAGTGGCTGGGTGAGTGCAAAGACCCTAACCTGGCCTTCAGGGGTGGTCTGGGAGAGGAACAAAGTGATAACATAACTAAGTTGAATCAAATCAGAAGAGGAAACTTGTATGAAAAACCATCCATTTCACTTTCTTTTGAGTGCTGGATCTTGTGCTCCAGCCTGTGGCCCCATCCAACACATAGGTTGGTAAAACACTGTGCCTGAGACGAACTTTGGCTCAGCGATGGTTAGAGGCTTCAGGGAACCAAGTGCACCTCACTGGTCCTGCTGTAAGTTACAGCAGCTGGGGGCCCATTCACAAGGAATAAGTAAGTGAAGAGAGTTCTGCTACACCAGGCAGATTCATTGCTAGCCACTTTGAGCTGTCTGAGTAATGCAAAAGCAGACCAGAAAATCTGGCTCTGTTGTTTTTACAGGTAGTTTGAAAATACAATGAATTCTGCAGGGGTGTAGGGAGCCAGGGTGGCTGCCCTCCGAACCTGAGGGTAAAGGGCCGCTCTCTCAGCCTGAGTGGGCGGGGCAAGGCCAAGCTCGCTCCACCCCCCGGAAGGGGAGGGGTGGAACAGGAAGTATAAAGGGCGGGGCCCTTATCTCAGTCAGGGCAGCACCAGGGAGGGAGGCAGACGCAGACCGCGGGCTGCTCCCTTCAGACCCTGCTGCCAGCCCAGGGGAGGCCCTGAACCAGTGGAAACCTCACCTGGAGGAAGAACTGGGGCTTCCAGGACTGCCCGCTGTCGAGTACCCAGAGGGACTGGAGGAGCCGGAGGGGGAGCTGGAGCTGCCAGCAGCCGCGGACCGGGAGGAGCTGGAGGAGCCTGAGCCCGAGGGGGAGCTGGAGATGCCAACAGCGGACTACCCCGACGCACTGGCGGGACCAGAGGGATTCGGACGAGCAATCGGGTAGGAAGGAGCCCAGGGACAGAGCTGCACAGTGGTGAGGCTGTATAGCGGAAGGACCCCGCTGACCCAGGGGCGGGACCCTCGTCCTGCCACTGTCAGGGCCCTGGGCTGGAACGCAGTTGTGTAGGGTGGGCCTGCGTTCCCCTACCCGGCCGACCCATGCCGGGACCTTTGCCAGCGCTCCCCTGCCTGAGGGGCACGCTACTGACCTTTGCCGGCGCTCCCCTGCCTGAGGGGCGTGCTACTGACCTTTGCCGGCGCTCCCCTGCCTGAGGGGCACGCTACGGACTTTTGCCGGCGCTCCCCTGCCTGAGGGGTGCGCTACTGACCTTTGCCGGCGCTCCCCTGCCTGAGGGGTGCGCTACAGACACTGGCTGGCATCCTTCCCGCCGCTAATTCCCCAGTGGCAGAGGCGTGACCCAGGCCGGCCAGTGACGTTGTAGCTCCCCACCGCCCCCTAGCGGGTAGGTGGACCGACACCGATCACAAGTGGTGGAGAATGTGGGCAGCGCCCACTATCCCTGCCGGAAGGGATTAGAGCAAGGAGGCAGCGGCAGCCCCTAAACGGAATATGGAGATGGAGAGGCTTATCAAGGTGCTGGCTGAGACTCAGCAGCAGCAGCAGCAACAACTCATACAGCAGCTGGGTACCCACCAGCAGCAGTTACTTCAAACCTTGGGGGCCCAGCACCGCGAACAACAGACCCAATGTTTCCAGCAACTTGCCACCCTGTGGCCGAGCCCCGGTGGAGCCCAGCCGGGCGGGGCGGTCACCCCCAACCCCTCTGCTCCACCAATCCGTCTGGCCAAGATGGGGCCTGAGGATGACCCAGAGGCTTATCTGGTGACCTTCGAGCGGGTTGCTGCAGTAGCTGGTTGGGCTCCGGACCAATGGGCAACGCTGCTTGCCCCCTATCTAACGGTGCTGGCCCAGAAGGCTTACCGGGGGCTACCAGACGATGAGGCCCGTGTGTATGCCCGAGTAAAAGTGGCTATCCTGGATGCCTTCGACATCACCCCGGAGACCTTTCGGCGACGGTTTCGAGGAAAGCTTTACCCCCCGGGCTCCCGGCCCCGGGCCGTGGACCAGGAATTAAAGGATGCAGTGTGCCGATGGCTACAACCCGAGCATCGAACTGTGGCTGAGGTGACAGAACAGATCATCCTCGAGCAATTCTTGCATATCCTCCCGACTCCAGGGAGGGCGTGGGTGTTGCGGCACCGACCTCAAACTCTAAGTGCAGCTGTCATGCTTATGGAGAACTTTCTAGAGGCCGAGGCCCCAATAGGACCGGCAGCCCGGCCCCCAAGTTCTGGACCCGGCACTCAGAAGCCTGAAAGGGGGTCCACCCCCAAAGTCGACATGCCAACTCGAGCCCGACGACCAAACGGCGGCGGCACTACTTTTTCCCGACGGCCCGATGCTCCACAACCCACGCCGTCCGGACGCTTGACCCATCCATCGGGCCCCGGCCAGCCCCGCGGCCACCCGGGTGACCCCGCGTGGCTGGGGCACACAGAGGTAGGACCTTGCTTTCGGTGTGGCGAGTACGGTCACCTGCAACGAGACTGTACGGCGATGGAATGCGACTTTGGCCGGGTGTACACCGGCGAGCGCCGGGCCCGCCCGCTGTCCACGGCCAAATTGACGGCCCCCATGGGCATCACCGGGACACCCGTTGTGGGTCTAATTGATTCGGGCTGTGGGCAGACTCTTGTCCGCCAGTCCCTCCTCCCGGATACCGAGCGGATCATTGGGGAGGTACGGATACAGTGTATACATGGAGATGTGAAACCGTACCCCACGGTTCAGGTCCCTCTCACGGTGAACGGGGCAACTCAGTTAATGAACGTGGCAGTGGCCCCATCCCTTGCCTACCCGATCATCCTGGGCCGGGACTGGCCAGACTTCGTCGAGGTGCTCCGGTCCCTATCTCCGGAAGAGGCGTTCGAGGGAGCTTCCTCTGCGACGGACCCAGGCCCCGGGCTGTGTCCTGACCCCGGCGTTGATCCATCCCTTTCACCCAGGCAGGACGGCCGGGAGACGGGGGGCCCCCTGGTGGACATTATGGACTTTAGCCGAGACCAAAGGGAAGACCCTATGCTCCGGTTTGCCTATGAACAGCTGGCACGGGTAGAGGGGAAGGTCGTGGAGGCCCAGCGGGCTACCCAATGGCCTAGATTTGAACTCGATCAGGATCGTCTCTACCGCGTGAAGCGAGACCCTCAAACCCAAGAGGTCCGGACCCAACTCATGGTTCCCCGCATTCATCGGCGGGTGGTCCTGAAGCTAGCCCATGACATCCCGGCCGCAGGCCATTTAGGACCGGAGAAAACCGCGGCTAGGGTCCTGGCCAAGTTCTTCTGGCCCGGCATCCACCGTTAGGTGAAGGATTACTGTGGGTCATGCCCGGACTGCCAACATGCCGCCCTGGCCGGGGTCCGGAAGGCCCCCCTGGTCCCGTTACCAACGGTGGGTGTTCCATTTGAACGAGTAGCGATGGACCTGGTCGGACCCTTCCCGAAAAGTCAGGCGGGCTACCAATATATCCTTGTCTTGATGGACTACGCCACCCGCTTCCCCGAGGCTGTCCCCTTAAGAAGTATCACTGCCCGCACTATTGCGGCAGAGCTTGTGAAGATCTTCGCCAGGGTAGGCCTCCCTCGGGAGATACTCACTGACCAAGGGACCAACTTCACCTCTAAGTTGTTCCATCAGGTGTGTGCCCTGTTAGGGATTAAGAAACTGCAGACCTCGGTTTACCATCCCCAGACTGATGGGTTAGTCGAACGTTTTAATCGGACCCTGAAGGGAATGTTGCGACACTTCCCCACCCAGGACCTCCATCAGTGGGATCAACTACTCCCCCCTTTACTACAGGCGGTTCGGGAAGTTCCGCAGGCTTCCACGAGGTTCTCTCCATTTGAGCTCCTCTATGGGCGACGACCCCGCGGAGTGATGGACCTCCTGAGAGAAACTTGGGAACGTACACCCTCCTCAACTCAGGGCCTCTTACAATACGTCTTACAGCTGCAGGAGCGGCTGGCCCGGGCGGGTGAGCTCGCAAGGGAGACCTTAAACACAGCCCAGAGGGGCCAGGAGCAGCAATATAATCGGGGTACCCAGGTCCGATTATTTGCCCCAGGGGACCGAGTCCTCCTCCTGCTCCCCTCGGAGGAATCAAAACTTTTTGCCCGCTGGCAGGGCCTGTATGAAGTCCTTCGCCAAGTGGGGCCTGTCACTTACGAAATCCGGCAACCTGATCACCGGAAGGAAAAGCAGATTTATCATGTAAATCTTTTAAAACCCTGGCGGGAATGGGAAGGACTACTAATTGCCCCATACCCGCCTGAACCAGACCTTGGGCCACAACCCCCCGAGGCGCTCACCGCCGAGCAGCGAGAACAGGCCCTCTGCCTAGTGAAGGCGTTCCCCAGGACCTTCACCACGAAGCCCGGACGGACTACGCTCGCCTACCATGCAATCCAGACCAACCCCGGGGTGGTGGTCCGAGAGACGACCTGGCCATTGCCTAGGCGAATGCGAGAGGCCGTGGAGGAGGAAGTCCAGGCCATGTTGGGACTGGGTGTTATTGAGCATTCCCAGAGTGAATGGCGGAGCCCCGTCGTCCTTGTCCTGAAGCCAGATGGGAGCCGGCGGTTTTGTATTGACTTTCGGAGAGTCAACGCCATTTCAAAGTTTGATGCATATCCAATGCCCCGCGTCGATGAGCTCCTTGACCGGCTTGGAGAAGACTGCTATATCACCACGTTAGATCTCACCAATGGGTACTGACAGATCCCCTTGGAGCCTCGATCCAAGGAGAAGACCGCGTTTGCCACCCCTTCAGGGCTGTACCAGTTTACCCGGATGCCTTTCGGCTTCCATGGGGCCCCAGCAACCTTCCAGCGCTTGATGGATCGGATTTTGCAACCACACACCAAGTACGCCACTGCCTACCTAGATGATGTGGTCATCTATGGCAGTAACTGGGAGGAACATCTCAACCAAGTGGCGGCTGTCCTCCGGGACCTCCGCGCCGCCGGCCTCACAGCCAATCCCCAAAAATGCTGAATCGGGCGGGAAGAAACCACTTATCTGGGGTACACCCTGGGGCGGGGACAGGTACGCCCCCTCATCGGGAAGGTTCAAGCACTCCAGGAATGTCAGGCGCCAACCACGAAGAGGCAGGTGCATCAATTCTTGGGCCTAGCTGGTTATTACCGGCGGTTCGTACCCCACTTCGCAACCATTACGGCCCCTCTGACAGAACTCCTGACCAAAGATAGCCCTCGCAGAGTGTGCTGGTCCGACGACTGCGAGGAGGCCTTTCAAACTGTCAAAGACCGCCTGTGTAGCGAGCCAGTACTCTTCAACCCAGACTTTCATCGTGACTTCATTGTTCAGACCGATGCCTCCGGCGTGGGGCTTGGAGCGGTCCTCTCACAGGAGGTGGACGGGGAGGAGCACCCTATTGTTTACATCAGTCGGAAACTGTTTCCCCGGGAGCGGAACTACTCCGTCCTTGAGAAAGAGGCCCTAGCTGTTAAGTGGGCTGTTGATGCCCTCTGCTACTACCTCCTCGGGGCCCCCTTTATACTGGTCACAGATCATGCACCCCTGAAGTGGCTCAACAAGATGACGGACGCGAATGCCCGCCTTCAGCGATGGTATCTTACTCTACAACCCTACGCCTTCACGATCCGCCATTGGGCGGGATGGGACAACGCCAATGCGGACTTTCTCTCCCGTCTGGGGGAGGCTGAGGATGCCAGCTCCGAGGTTCGGGAGCTGGATTTGAGGGGTGGGGTATGTAGGGAGCCAGGGTGGCTGCCCTCCGAACCTGAGGGTAAAGGGCCGCTCTCTCAGCCTGAGTGGGCGGGGCCAGGCCAAGCTCGCTCCACCCCCCGGAAGGGGAGGGGTGGAACAGGAAGTATAAAGGGCGGGGCCCTTATCTCAGTCAGGGCAGCACCAGGGAGGGAGGCAGACGCAGACTGCGGGCTGCTCCCTTCAGACCCTGCTGCCAGGCCAGGGGAGGCCCTGAACCAGTGGAAACCTCACCTGGAGGAAGGACTGAGGCTGTCAGGACTGCCCGCTGCCGAGTACCCAGAGGGACTGGAGGAGCCGGAGGGGGAGCTGGAGCTGCCAGCAGCTGCGGACCGGGAGGAGCTGGAGGAGCCTGAGCCCGAGGGGGAGCTGGAGCTGCCATCAGCGGACTACCCCAATGCACTGGCGGGACCAGAGGGATTCGGACGAGCAATCGGGTAGGAAGGAGCCCAGGGACAGAGCTGCACAGTGGTTAGTCTGTATAGCGGAAGGACCCCGCTGACCCAGGGGCGGGACCCTCGTCCTGCCACTGTCAGGGCCCTGGGCTGGAACGCAGTGGTGTAGGGTGGACCTGCGTTCCCCTACCCTGCCGACCCACGCCGGGACCTTTGCCGGCACTCCCCTGCCTGAGGGGCGCTACTGACCTTTGCCGGCGCTCCCCTGCCTGAGGGGCGCTACTGACCTTTGCCAGTGCTCCCCTGCCTGAGGGGCGCGCTACTGACCTTTGCCGGCACTCCCCTGCCTGAGGGGCGCACTACGGACCTTTGCCTGCGCTCCCCTGCCTGAGGTGCGCGCTACAGACACTGGCTGGCATCCTTCCCGCCGCTAATTCCCCAGTGGCAGAGGCATGACCCAGGCCGGCCAGTGACGTCGTAGCTCCCCACCGCCCCCAGCGGGTAGGTGGACCGACACCGATCACAAGGGGAAATTCTGTTATTCATTAATTTTCTGAATTTAAAAAAATTCCTTTACCTGGAAGTGGATATGCTACAGTTTATACAGTCAGTTGTTTAATTACAACAGTAGTATATTGTATACGCTACACATAGCGGGCACTGAAATTAAAAACACCTGCCTATCTGCTAATATACTATAACAGTAAGGGCTAAACCATCCTGACCCGTGGAAAAACCCGCACAAGTGGAAAGCTTACTCTGGGAAGTTTACTGCCATTGAAAATGCTACTCAGGAGAAGGTTAGGGCTCTCAGTACTTGAGGTGCTCTATTCAGTGGTGTAGTGGTAAAAAGAGAAGTGGGTAAACAAATCTTTTTGGGGAGCCAGGCCAGGCAGTGGTAAACTCCGTATGCCCCAAATGAGAAGTGGGTAAACTCTACAACTACACTAGTGGCCCTATTCAGTCCTTTCCTCAGTTCAAGGCAGTTAGGATTCCTGGCCAGGGATCAGACCCTAGTTTGTCTTTTTGGAGGCCCCTCTGTTTTTTCTTTCTATTGCTGATACTGTGGTTTCTGCATGGTTCCTGCTAGCAGGCTGCTCCAGTTGTGGGCAACAATCAGCCATCAAGCCCTCCTTACCATCCCAGTTCAATATGCCTCACCTGCCCTTTCTGAGGACAGCAGCCTCTTCCCTTCAGGCCCAACAGAATACACGGACCTCTTCCCCAGGCTGATCCACTGTGGCTAGGGCACTCTGGCAAAAATTGCCACTTTCAGATTCCTGTTCTTTTCAGAGCCTTGACTGGCTGTTGGCTGTGTGTTCCTGAAGGATATCTTCAGGCCAACTCCCTGGCTGCTGGGCTCCTGTCCCAGTCTTTGCTGCTTCTCTGTGATCTCTTCACAGAGCTGCATTCACCAGGACAGTCTACTTCCCCACTGGGCTTCCTACTCCACATTTAGCCCTACAGCTGGCATTAGCTCACAAAGGGATTCTCAAGGGAAATTCTGTGGGATGCCAAGGGCTGAGGACTCGTGTGTAAACTGATCCTACACTCTGCCTGATCTCCACTTACGCCATATCCCCAAACCTACAGAACTTAAACTATGCATTGTTCATGTGGTGGGGTATCTACATGCTTGTAGGGAACAGCACAACTTTGGATCTGCTTGCTACCTTCCACAAATACTGTCCAGATCTGGCTAAAGCATATGCTATTGCAGCCATGTAGATTAAATCTACTGTGGGGACTGCTGTGATTCAAGTAGCCAATGCAATCACTGACGTTCTGCTAGCAAGGGTAGTGACTCTGGGAAATGTGAAGGTCATACTGGATGGCTTTGCTGCAATGGGTTTCCCTAACTGTGATGGGGCGATAGACGGAACGCATATCCCTATCTTGGCACCGGACCACCTTGCCAACCAGTACATACACCACAAGGGGTACTTCTCAATGGTGATGCAAGCACTAGTGGATCACAAGGGACATTTCACCGACATCATCGTGGGATGGCTGGGAAAGGTGCATGACGCTCGCATCTTTAGAAACTCCGCGTTGTTTGAGCAGCTGCAAGAAGGGACTTACTTCCCAGATCAGAAAATTACTGTTGGGGATGTTGAAATGCCAATAGTTATCCTTGGAGACCCAGCCTACCCCTTGTTCCCATGGCTCATGAAGCCATACACAGGCAGCCTGGACAGTAGTAAGGAGCAGTTCAACCATAGGCTGAGCAAGCGCAGAATGGTGGTAGAATGTGCCTTTGGACATTTAAAAGCTTGCTGGCACTGTTTGCTGACTAGGTTAGACCTCAGCGCAACCAATATTCCCATTGTTATTACTGCTTGCTGTGTGCTCCATAATATCTGTGAGGGTAAGTGGAAGACGTTTATGGCGGGGTAGGAGGTTGAGGCAAATCGCCTGGCTGCCAATTTTGAACAGCCAGACACCAGGGCGATTAGAAGAGAACAGGTAGGAGCACTTCACATCAGAGAGGCTTTGAAAACCAGTTTCATGACTGGCCAGGCTAAGGTGTGACAGTTGTGTGTGTTTCTCCTTGATGCAAACCCGCCCCCTTTGTTGATTTTAACTCCCTGTAAGCCAACCACCCTCCCCCCTTCGATCACAGCTTGAAGGGAAATAAAGTCACTATTGTTTTGAAACCATGCATTCTTTCTTTATTAATTAAAAAAAAAAAGGAGATAACTGATAAGGTATCCCGGGTGGGGTAGGTGGGGTGGGGGAGGAGAGGAGGAGGGAAGGACAAGGCCACATTGCTTATTGTAGCCACGCTACAAATCAAAACTGTTAGAATGAAAGCCTTCTGTTGCTTGGGCCATCCTCTGGAGTGCAGTGGCTGGGTGCCCGGAGCCCTCCCCCCCCACATTCTTGGGCGTCTGGGTGAAGGGGATATGGAACTTGGGGAGAAGGGCAGGCGGTTGTACAGTGGATGCAGCAGCGGTCTGTGCTCTTGTTGGCTTTCATGCAGTTCCACCAGACGCCTGAGCATGTCCGTTTGCTCCCCCATTAGCCTCAGCATTGCATCCTGCCTCTTCTCATCATGCTCACTTAATGCTTTCCTGGACTCTGCCACTGAATGACTCCATGCATTCAGCTGTGCCCTATCAGTGTGGGAGGACTGTATGAGCTCGGAAAACATGTCATCGTGAGTGTGGTTTTTTCGCCTTCTAATCTGAGATAACCTCAGGGACAGAGATGATGGGGGAGCATAGCAACATTTGCACCTGCGGAGGGATAAAAAGGGAGAGTAAAATTTAAGATGATACATTTCTGAGAACAAAAGGGAGACTCTTTCACAGTGAATCAAGCAATTCACAGCAGACAGCACATGTGCTTTAGGTACAAGGTTGCATTTTGCCTTTTATATTGAGCGCCTGCCGGTATGGTGACACATCACACACAACTGGGCAACAAAATTTGGTTTCCAGGCACCCATGGTAAGCCAAAGGATACGCGGGTTTGGCTTCTAACGCCTTGATAACATGTGGGAATGTTTTCAAACTGCAGCACCCTCCTTTCCCATAGCAAGCAATGCCATTTAAAAGGATGGGCTGTGGTTTTCAAATGGATGTGCAGCACACACCTTCCCCCAACTCTCCACGTGGCTATTTGGGATGATTTCTTCACTCCTCCCCCCACATGGCTATTCTCAGGGATGATCCCTTTTAGCCAAGCGCAAACAGCCCAGCATGAACAGGGTCCTTTTACTGTTCCCTTAAAAAAATTCCCCTATTTCAACCAGGTGACCATGAATGATATCACTCTCCTGAGGCTAACACAGAAAGATATAGACCGAATGTTGCTTGAATGCGACCAAAACCCAGGACCATTCGCTGCCATGCTTTGTGCTGCAATGATTCCAGACTACTTGCTACTGGCTTGGCGTGGTAAAGTGTCCTACCGTGGAGGACAAAATAAGGCAGCCCTCCCCAGAAACCTTCTGCAAAGGCTTTCAGAGTACATCCAGGAGAGCTTCATAGAGATGTCCCTGGAGGATTCCCGCTCCATCCCCAGACACGTTAACAGACTTTTCCTGTAGCTGTACTGGCCACGAATGCATCCCAAGTCTTCAGGGCAAATCAAACATTAAACACTATTGCTTTTAAACCCTGTACTGTAATTACAAATGTGCACTGACCAGAGGGGCCTTCTCCGCCTTCAGGGTCAGGGATCCTGCCTTGGGAGGGTATTGGCTCCAGGGTGATGAAAAGGTCCTGGCTGCCAGGGAGAACGGATTCACCGCTTGCCTGCTGCGCATTCTCCTCCTCCTCCTCTTCCTCATCCACAAAATCCTCCTCTGTGTTGCATGAGACTCCCCCCTTGCAGGTGTCCACGGACAGTGGTGGGATAGTGGTAGGGTCCCGCCCCCAGAATGTCATGCAGCTGATCATAGAAGCGGCATGTATGGGGCTCTGACCCAGAGCGACCATTTTCCTCCTTTGTCTTTTGGTAGGCTTGCCTGAGCTCCTTGACTTTCACGCGGCACTGCTGTTTGTCCCTGTTGTAGCCTCTGTCCATCATGCCCTGTGCGATTTTGGCATATATATTAGCATTTCTTCTTTTTGATCAGAGTTCTGCCTGCACAGATTCTTCTCCCCATACAGCAATCAGATCCAGTGTCTCCCATTTGCTCCATGCTGGAGCTCGTTTGCAATTCTGGGGGGACTGCATGGTTACCTGTGCTGCTGAGCTCGCCACGCTGACCGAACAGGAAATGAAATTCAAAAATTCCTGGGGCTTTTCCTGTGTACCTGGCTAGTGCATCAGAGTTGAAAGTGCTGTCCAGAGTGATCACATTGGAGCACTCTGGGATAGCTCCCGGAGGCCAATAATGTTGATTTGCGTCCACACTACCCCAAATTTGACCCAGCAAGGTCGATTTTAGCGCTACTCCCCTCGCTGGGGAGGAGTACAGAAGTCGATTTTAAGAGCCCTTTAGGTCAATGGAATGGGATTGCTTGTGTAGATGCATTCTTTATAAAATTAACCTAACGTGGCTAAATTCAACCTAACTCTCTAGTGTAGACCAGGGCTTTGTCTCTGAAGCAGCCTGTCGCCTCCTGGCGCCTCACTGGCCCAACAAACTGTCTCTATAAATCACTCCATCTGGAGCTCCTCCTTGGCTTTTGCAGCCTGTTCTGTCCCTGCCACAGACCTTAAACATGCAGGGAAATGGTGTCTGGAGTCTCGGGAGCCATTGTTGCTGTAGTCCAGAGGCTCGGACTCCTAGAGGCCCAGTTCAGTGTTCCAGGAGCTAGCAAACTCCAAAGGGGGTATAGCATGACTTTACACAGTCCCTAACAGACCAATCCCAACCACACCAGTAGTACTGAGTTTGAGCCTTTTAGGAAAGTTCCTCTGCTCCCAAATGTCCCCCAGCCACGGTACTATATAACACCTTCAGAATCTCAAGGACCAATCCCCACAGGACCACTGGTTGAGTGTGACAGCATATTTCCCCCTGCCCTAAGCTGCCTGATGTAGCTCAGGCCAGGCTTCTTAGTTATGATGTACCCCTGGGTCTGCCTTTGCCTCCTTCTTACAGGGTCTGTTTCTGATTATCTCAAAGTAGTGATCCCTTCATTTTGTTCTGGAGTCTCTGGTGCATTATTGGGGTCTCTAGAGCCACAGCTGTCCCAGTTGTTAGGTTGTGGGCTGTCCAAAAATTACATAACACATTGGGGGTAGGTAGGTCCTTAATTTTGTGTGTTTGTCTGTGTTAGAAAGGGTCTTGAAAAATCACCAAAAATGTGTTATGCAATTTATGGACAGCCCCTGGGCTCTGTTTCTCATTTCCTTCTTTTGTACTGGTACTTGTCTAGACCTGGTAAAAACAAGAACAAAGGCCTAGTTCTCCCACCTGGTTTCCAGTCTGACTCTAGATTGTTTCCCCACACAGAAAATAGAAAAACCGTAATCAGTACAGCATATTTGATAATCAGTATTAGGCTGCCTCTCCCATACTGCCCCCTGTAGGTTCAAAAGGATCCTGGAACAAGAGATCAAATCAGTTCTTCATCAGGTCTTATAGGACAGGACCCCTGTACCTCATTCCACTCCTGCAATTTACAGCAACTGCACTTTTTATACAGAGTGAAGAAAGGTCCCGTTCCCTCCTGCACGTCTTTGTAAACAGTGGAGGCAACTGTGGCCCTTTTTGGGTAAACGATACTAACCTTTCTCCTGCTGACTCAGAGAGAGGGTCTGCCTACCCCATCACAAAGCCCTTATAGTCTTAGTAATACTTGACGCATGCTTAAATAGAGCATGTCTTCATAATGGAACAAATAAAAATTCATAATTAGTTGGTCCACATATAGCAGAGTTAATTAAACCATCTGGTGCTTTTTAAAACTTAAGTACAGCAGAAGTATTTTGAATTCCTAACCTTTGTGCAAAAGTATTTTAATACTGTGCTTTATCTCTTAGTATTAGTAATAATAAAAATAGGCTCAGCTTGGTGGTGCATTTTAATTAGGTGCTTAGAAAATATTCAAAAATGCACATCTATTCCTACTGAGCAGTTTTTATTTAATCTTATTTTACTTTGATGCACTGGACCCTGGTTCCTGTAACTGGTTTGTTCTTTTATCAGGTTAAGAGAACTTCACAATATTGCTGTATATTTTATATATAATGTGGTGCTTGGTGGGACACAGGAGCTATATTCTTAATGGGTTTATCACTGCAGTGTTTCCACTGATAAGTTTTACAAGCGTGTGACTCTGACTTCAGTTAAGTTATTCCTTCTTTCAGTTATATGGTTCTTTATTTAGACCAGTTTAAGTGATGCATAATCAGGCCCTATCACTTATTTTTTAGGTCAGCACAACTATGCCAACTTACAGCAGCTAAGGATCTGGACCCGTAACTCTAAGGAACTTGGGTTGTTCAGTTTGGCTTTTTTCCCCCCCTTTCACTCTGCTAGGATTTCCTCTGATCCTGCAGAATGCTGATGGTACTCAGCTCCTTATAAGATGGGTTGGCTTTAAAATACCAGAATGCCAGGCGCAGATTCAGTGGTGTGCTCCTGAGCATTTCAGTACAGAAATTTCAACTCAGGTAGAGCAGGAGCAAAGGGATTCTGGGAAGGTTACTCTGAATTATAGCAGCCCCCACGTGGCCTGAAGGACCCAAGGGCTGCTCTAAGTTACCCACAGCCCAGAATCCCTGCAGTGCTTAGCACTCTGGCCACGCCCCTTCCCACCTTGTTCCCATCCCCCTCAGAAATAGACCGTGATGCAGGGATCACTTACTGCCCTATGCTGCTTTTGTGCTGGAGGAATTCTCCCTTGGCTAGTTATGACACATATATGCACCTCAAGCATGGTATATAGGATCCAGTTGGGGGGCGAGTTCTGGCCCCCAGAAATGCTGTTTGGGGGGACATTCTGTCCTCAGATTCTCTTACACACACCCTTTTAAATACAATAAGAGCTGTGCTTGAGTATCTCAAAGTAGAATTGGCTCGAGTTACATAGTGCACTCTCTGCCTGCACACATATAGTCTTAAGGGGGATGCATTTGGACCATAGTATGTAGAGAGTTAGTCACACAGTTAATGCAAATGGGAGACATGAGGCTAAATTCCCCACTTACCCTCCTAGAAATACACCCATCATCGGTGACTTCTGCATTACCTACTCTATCACTTTGAAGGTCAAAAACTGGGTCAGCTTACGAGTTGCTTGTAGTTTTAATAAATAATTTCCACTTATTCCAGGAGGTATAAAAGCCTATTTGAAAAAAAAAAGCGCCCCAGTTTACACAGGAGCTTTCAACAGCAGCTCCAATTGACTATCTATACAGTAAAATAAAGAGTGCTTCCCATATCAGCCACTACATAGAACAATGTATCCTCTCTTGGAATACTGTACTCCTTCCTAATGGGCAAACATAGCAATTAACACCCTGACCTAGGCTCCTGCTGTAGTGCATTATATTCCAGAGGATGAGGAAAAAGGTTGTTTTAGGGTCCAGCAACAAAGTGTATTTATGTTAAACACCAACGATCCTTAAGTGAGCCCGCCATGTAACAGGAGACAGTGCACCAATCATGTTTCTCCTTAGTACAAACACCAATTGCTTATTTCTTTTTCCACTCACATTGAGCCAAATGGTACATGAAGAATACTGTGGTCTGTCACCCTAATAGTTCTATCAATTTAAGAGAATATGGAACAGCATGAGTTCATACTGAGAGAGGGATTGGCTGGGGGACTGAGTTTATGCCAGGCACTCCTGAGTTCTAATTTCAGCTCTCACATTGACTAATTCTATAGTTTTGCATGATTTTTATTATTTTTATTATGGTAGTGCCTAAAGACCCCAGTCATGAATCAGGTCCCCATTGTACAGACACATAACGGCAAGACAGTCCCTGCCCTGAAGAGCTCACAATCTAAGTAAGAACTAATTAATTGACTCTAATCTCAGTAAAACGGGGATAATCATAAACAACAATTAGTGACTTACATGCTAAGAAGTATTACTATAGGAAAAAAGTTGCCTTCCTTTAGTACTTTCAAGTGCAAATACATAATTTTCTTATAAACTGGAAAAATTCTAAGATATTTGAGAAGTTGGCACTAGAACAGAAAGAAATGATGGGTGGTTAGGGTTAACTGGAGGTTGGTGTTTTAAATGCCACTTTGGGGAAAATTACTGATGCTACCATTTTAAAAAAAATGTATGTAATACTTGCAATTCTTATAAGGCAACATAGTGTGTTGCCCCTATACAGTCCCAGTGAGCCCAAAAAACATTCCGCTCTTTGGGGAGGCCCCCAAAGCAGCCACATGCCGCTATTCAGTAGAAATGGAATTCTAAGGACCTCTAAGAACCATGACTGCTGTTGAAGTTTCTATTTGTCCTTTTCTGGGGTTTGCATTACAAAATGCACCAGGTAGCCAGGGAACCTACTGTGATGCAGGGATTTTCTGTAGATTTGGAGAGGGATGACAAAAGGGTGGGGTGGAGCAAGCCAGCTGTCTGGATGCTTCTGTCCACCAAAGAGCTCCGAGGAACAGAGGTAAGAGGTGTGACACTAAGGATCTGTAAGGGGGGGCAGGGCTTTATTTCTGGTTGGAGATAAAAACCTTGCAAAACTCTGTAGTTGCAGCTGAGTTGGGTCAGTGCAAAATGTAGACATCACATAAGCCCTCAAAGTGGTGCATGGACCTTGAACTGACTCTCATCACAGGAGTAAATTTTACGCGGAACGCCTGCTCTCAAAGTTGCAGAAGTCTGACTGTTTAAATACATCCTAATTAAAGTTCACAGTCTTCTTCCTGAGCTGCATGAAAGCCCTGGATCAGGTTCAAATTCATTCCTCTTTATACTATATTGACATTATTTAATTCAATTAACTTGGTCCCAAAGCCTCTGTTATTATCATTGGCCAATGAGAACATACTTAGTGAAAATCAGTCTTCTAAATTTCTCCAGGCAGCTGAATTTAGGTATTTATCTACCAAATTACACAGCCAAGAGAATCTTTAAATGATGCGTAATTCACAGTTTATCATATTCAGTAAAATGGGATTGATCAATCACAGAGCAACACCAATTATAACTTTGTCTATTTAATCTCAGAGCTCTGTTGATGTTAGCCATACTTGGGCAAACACAATACAAATAGCATTCTATATGAGAAAGGAAAGTGTTTGGGTTTTTTTGTAATTCTCCTGCATGTGTCTTTGTGACATAAGTAGAGTTATACCCTCCATTATTTGCTGCTACCCATGGGTAGCTGCAGAATTCTTGCAGCACATGTCATAGAACCTTTCCTAATCTTTCCCCCCTTTCCTTTATAATCATAGAAGGAGACTTGTGCTTTAAACTGAAGTTCCACCATTGTTTGTCTTCCTTAAATTTTGCAGGGGTGAATTGTTATAATAAATATCTTTTTTCCATTTAAAAACCAGATCATTTACTACCGATACTAATTTGCATTTGCTAAGTTATGCTTTATTGTAATACACACTGATATATTTTTGGCATTTTAATTATAAAATCAGGCACAACTGTATCCACCCACTCCTCCAAGCCTGTCACTAGAAAAATATGCATCTGTCACTTGCTGCTTCAACTGAGGATGGTGGTTGTCTTTGGAGTAGGATTGGGCAGTGCTAGAGTTTTCAGAACTAAGACTGAGAAGATACCAGAATACTACTACTAATAACAAATTAACCACATCACACAGAGTAAATACCAGCCATGACAAGTAACTGTAATTGCACTGTACTGTTACACAGCTAACAACTAACTACACTACATGTAATTCCATGTAACTATCCAGATTAGTCACCATCCAAATGGATATGAATGCCAGCAAAGTAATTGTTTTGCTGTTACCTTGCTGTCTTGTTTGATGACTGACTGACAAATGCTGACTTTCTTCTTGGTCGGGGAATCAGGCTATTTTCCCTCAGGCTGACAGCCAACAAACTGGTACCAATCAATCTGCCCTTTTTGTTTTGTTGTTTATACCCCTTCATTTTTTGTTACATTGGCTCATTCTTCTTTGTCTCACATCTTTCCATCCCTGTTATTTGCTTTCTTCTCCCCCTTCACTGGCTCTGCTCCCCATTGTTCCTCCAGCTTCATTCCCATCCATATGCTCACTAGTCTATCCCATAACTTGAGTATAGAAATACATGAATCCAGGACTGTAACTTTGTATCATAATGTTTATTTCTTCAGCTGTAATGCCTCCTACAAGGCTCTAGCCCATATCCAATTCCAGCATCATCCTTCAGAGCACTGGTTTTGCATGCCTGATCCTTATCTTTCTACTCATCTAGCTTCTGCTATCCAAACTAGGATCAAATCGCAGCTGCATCAAATAATATTATTCCAATAAATCTACCCACCTGCTGCTACTCATCAACTCAACTTATTGTGGTATAATCAATTCACCACTTTCCTCTGGTTTCCTCCAGGCCATTGGTCCTGATTTCACTATTTAATAACATTCACACAGAATTATTCCTACCCACTGCCAGATCAAGCGTCCTCCTTCATTACTGCACTCAGTACTGCTATGAATCCACAGCACCCTTCATCTGAGAATCTCAGAGTGTTTCAGAAACACGTACCAATGAAATCCCTCATCATTCCAGTCTACCATCCCCATCTTCTAGACAATATGCAGAGGGTTTAAGGTCCAGATCCACAAAAGGGACTTAGGATAAATACATAAAGGTAGAACACCTTAAACAGGAGAGATTGAGAGAGACCCAAATCAGACTATCCCATAGCCCAGCAGCTTGGGCATGTTCATGTGACAGGGCAGACCCCCTGTTCAAATCGTCTCTCCTACTGGGAGGGTGGGGAATTGAACCTGGGTGTTCTATGTCCTGAGTGAATGCTCTTACCACTGAGCTAAAAGTGAGGAGATTGCACCACCGCCTCCATTTCTTGGAAGACCAGCTTAGGCCTGGCACCAAAACATGGGCTCCAGGTTGTGGATCGCAAGCAAAGACAGGGACTTCCCTGCAGCCTGGACTTAAGCACTAACTCTGTGAGAGGGGGAGGGCGTATGACACATTCCTCTCTTTGCCATCTCCCATTGTCTAACTTAGGCAGCTCCCCACCTAGTGGGCCAGCTTTTGTGAATCCCACTCTTAGATGCCTATCTCTTCCCAGTCCTTGTATAGGAAGCTGAGGTACCAAGACACAGGTTTGTGGATACTGTTGTTTTTCCAATTATTTTCTAGGTGACTAAACGTTAGGCATTGCAATGCCTACATCCCTTTGGATCCAGGCCTAAGTAACTTGCCTAAGGCAATACAGTGAGTCAGTGACAGAACTGGGAATAGAATCCAGAATGCCTGGCTCCCAAACCATGGACTAACTTCTAAAGAATGTTTTGTTTATTACTCCCTTTCAGACTATTATCTTCACATGAGAATACTTGTATCATTTTATTCACTTACTTACTGCAAAGTGGATTTTCACTGACACGCCCCAGTATACTTTGTCCCTGCCTGGCACAGAAGAGTTGTATTTGACTCGGCATAACTATGATAAACAAAATCAAATTATTCTGGAAATGGCCGTGGTTGTTGAGAGAATATAGACAATCCAGGTGGGAAAATAAGGGATGGGAAACTGAGTGTGTGGGAATTAAATTGACTGCGGACAAGGATTGATGTTGGGGAAAATCTATGTATCTCCCTGATAACCTCAATACAGCTACTGAAGTTATACCAGCAGTCAGGCCTTTCCGGTGCAACTAGTTTTGTAATGTACTCTTTTAGTCATTTAGCTCTTAATGTTGTTCTCCTTATGTGGAAGTTATTAGCCTTTCTTAGAGTCTTCAGTGTGTTTCTTAATGTGTAGAGGTACTTTATAAGCTTAAGAATCCTTTTCTAATTTTCCTACAGTGATAAATCAATGGAATATTTATCACAAGCTTGTATAAAATGTAATATACACAATCTAAAATGCTGTTTTCTATTTGTCAGGAGTAGAGATTGGTGAATTAATTTTACAGATAAGAACCACGCTAACTGAATGTCCAGCCATCCTTATACCTGAACCCAATTTGAACTTCTTTGTTATAGCAGCTCAGAAAGTTTCATTTAAGAAATATTTTTTTTATTTTTTTCTCCATCCACCAAACTCCTAATCCTCCAAACCCACCCTCCACCTATGACAGGTTTTCACACAACTCCTCCTCTGCTCAGGAGTCTTCCTCCTCACTCCAGTTTGTGGGCAGAAATGAACAGTATATCCTCCTCCACTTTCCTACTCATCTAAAGTGTTGAATGGACCCACTCACCAAAATCCCTTCAGGTTCACCATCCATCTTTTACTGCCTTTGGACCCTTCCCAGGATTGCACGGGGCTGATTATTTGCAGTTTATCCAAAAACCTTGACATACTTCAGAACATACTTTCGTTTCCTTGAAATTATTATGTGAATTTCTACCTCTGACTAATACTAATATGAGGATAAAGGGCCAATTACATACTAGAATACAGAAGCAATCTAAGATGTACAGTATTCTGTCCTTCGCACAATGCAACCAACATTAAAAAATGCCTTATTCCTGTATTTAAAATTGTCATGAGCCCTGAAAATAGCGTGGCATGATAATGCTTGTCAATGGGATGATAAATGGTGCTAATTTAACACATCCTCATTCAATCTATAGATTTTAATTGTGTGGATTCCTCTAGTGCTGTGAGAAAGGGGGGAATGAACCTTTCAAATATGTTTATTTACCAGTATATGATCAAAATTGATTTCACATAATCGTAGCAGAGTAATAAAGGAAACACATCTTATACAGTTTTTAAAAAAAAAGAGCAAAGACAGAAAACATTAACACAGGAAGATAATGAATATTTCTGCTATATCAGTAGCATAATAGTTTAAGTAGCTCAGATTTTTTCCTTAAATGTAAGTGATCTGAGTGTCAAGCCATGCTGAAACGTGACACACACTATGTCAAATTATGCTGTATTATATTAAATTATGACAAAGCATTGGATGCATTAAACAGGTTAAAGCTTACCAATTGATGTGATTTTTGACATGATCCAACAGTATATTAAACCAATACATATGAGTTAGAAATAAGTCTTCCAAATCCAGCAGTATCTGTCAATTAGAGTAGCAGTTGTTTGAATAGGATATATTTTCTGAACTGACAGACATTAGTGGGGGGGGGGAAATCCTTTGTTTGCCTTTGATCATGGGTCATTGGCTTGTACAATAGCTGGCTTTCAGCACTGTTCCACATTAAATTGGCCTGCTTGCTCATGAACCATTTATTCACATAAATTCCAAATAGTTTAGCACTTGTCTAATTCATTAGCCATATTATACAGATATATCATTACCTAAAGCCATTCAATTTTCTCATTTTCCAGCACTCTAAATGACTTGTATATATCAGTGAGCTCTCATTGGCATTGCTTGGTTAATCAACACTGCTGCCTCAGACATTCTTATATTAATCTAAAATGAGCTGTTCTGTAACTCTCAGAAAGCTTGACAGATCAAAAGATGTCAATGTCCATCCATTTACATGTATTAAGTCACTCCAACTTATAAATTAGGGTCAAATCTTGTTCCGAAGCATGCAATCTGAATGGCTTGACTGGGTACCAGGATATTAATGGAAGCTGGTGTAGGGGATGAACAGAATTGTCACTATAATACTATTATGCTTCAAGCTGGAAGTTTCATTTCCAGCTCAAGGACACCTAGCCAGGATGGAGGGGTTGACTCACCTCTGATGCCCCCTTGTGGCCAGGCACGGAGTAGCAGCTCTCTCCCCAGGAGGTGTCTCCTGCCAACAACTCCACCTCTGCCATGGTCTGCCTTTTCCTGTGACTTGACCATCCACCAAGTCATGGGTAGTCCATGAACAACAACCAAAGAGAATTAATGCAAATACCCTGAGTTCATAGGAAATAGAGGGGAATGATTCCCTTGCAAGATGTATCTGAATCTGGTTCTTTGGCATGCTGTGCCCACAGTACAAAATCCTGGCTTCTATCCAGGAAGTCTTCATTTTCTCTGATGCAACACAGGGTCAATACTTGGGTTTCTAGTCCTTTAACCTTTTCTTTCAGTATGGAGAAAGACAGGTCACAACAGCTTCATACAGATGAAGTCGCTTCTTTCCTCCAGGAGAAAGACAGGTCACAACAGCTGATTCCTCACTATCCATATTTTCTTCCTTGTAATGTATCAAGAGCCTCTTCAAATGAGGTATTTACTGCTTACAAAAGACTGAAAGGCAAAAACTCTGTGGGTTCTCCCCCAAGGTGAAATCCCAGGCAAACTCCCTCTGTTTGCTTCTCCTAGGTTTGCTGCTCACTTGGTTCCCAGCTGGCTTGACCCAGTTGCCCTGGCTCAAAGCCTCGTCTGTTTCACACTTCAATCAACCACTCAAGGCCCACCTGGAATAAAGCATTCCCTATCCACACTTTTCAAACAAACAAACACAAACAAACAGTCCCCACCACATAGAAAAATAGCTACATGTTGGGGTACCATATGGGAATCCCAAAGTAGTGTGTCTTCTTATCCCTACCACTTCATTACCTGTAGGTTGGTCTTCAGCCTAATAAATTGACATGGACAAATAACTGATTTTTCAGTTTGGCCAGCAAATCTCGGGGGGGGGGGGGGAGATTAGTTCTGAAAATGTTCAAAATTTGTCAGCAAATTGGAAATGTTTGTTTCAGACCATCAAAGGTGTTCCCCTTTATTATAGGGCACTCAGCTTGGATGTCCAAGAACAAAGTTTGAATCCCCACATCGGAGCAGGGAGTTGAATTCTGAGCTTTCCTCTGCTAGGTGAGTAACCTGACCACCAGACTGTAGGCTATTCTGCTCTCAGTTGCTTTTATTGTAGCTGTTCCATTTTATAGAAATACATAATTATTCACTTGTCCAAAGAGAGAGCAGTTCTATAGCCTGATGATGAAGGCATTCACTTGGGAAGTAGGAGATGTGGATTCAAATCTTCTCTCTTACTGCTCTGATGTGGGATTCAAATCTGGCTCTGCTACATCCCAGGCAAGTGCCCTAGACACTGAGCTAAACTTACAAAGGATCTCCTGTGCTCTCTCACTGGGCTAAAGGTTATAAAGGGACATATATGGTTTGCTGGGTCTGAAAATCTTCCCTGGCTGAAACTATCAGGTCAAAGTCTCCTGGTGTCTTGGCAGGTCACAGTCATGGACTATACTGCCTGAATAGAAGGAAAGACTGGATATGTGCTGCACGGCCATCCCATTCAGAATTTGCTTACGATTCTATGTCTGCAAGCTTTACTGAGTTATAGCGTTCTGCCTAGCTGCACACAATGGAGTCACTTATGTGTAACCTATATAGAGGCGAGGTAAGTCGATTTACTTACCAATTCTGTGCTACAGAACTCCTCTTTATGACTTAAGGTATTTTTTGCATAGACCATGAATTCATATCCTGGAAGAAGACTACAGCTGGATTTTTATAGGAACCCTCTGAATACTAAAAGTGGAAATTATAACAGGATTCACTTTGTTTTGTTCTTAGAAATCTAATACCAGTCTTTACCACAAGAGAGTTGCATGCACGCACGCATACACACATACACAATTAGCCATTCCAAATTTCTTTTTACTGAATAACACTCCAAAGGTAAACTGCTACAGCACCACAATTACAACACACCCTAGCTAGAGTAACAACACTAACTAAAGGTTTGTTATCTTCCTTTAAAATGAAGAATATAATACCAGGCCTAACCCCTAAAATATATTTATTTAAACCTTACCAAATAAGTACAGGGATTGGGACTTTTGACAATCAGAGATCTTCTGCTTTCACTTAGGCTAACCCTGGGTATTATATTGACAATGTGATAAAAAATTTAATTGTACTGCATAACCAGTTCTTACTGTATCCACAGTATTGAGCACATGTACAACTTCACATAAGAAAAACCTGACAATTACTGTAGCTGTTAGGCTCATGCAGTACTTTAGTTCACTGATGTAATACAACTCTTGAATACATTTGGCCTCCAGTCTACAATTCCCCCTTTACGGTGTTTTCCCAGTTTCAATCCCACTGACTTCTGTAAAATTACAGGAAACCGTATTGAGACCCAACCCACAGGTTCAGGCCTGGTCTACACTAGGAAATTAGGTTGGTATAACTATGTCATTCAGGGTGTGAAAAATCCACCCCCCGAGTGATGCAGTTAAACATGACCCAACCCCCAGCATAGACAGCGCTAGGTCAATGGGAGAATTCTCCCATCAATCTAGCTACTGCCTTTGGGGGAAGTGGAGAAGCCCTCCCATCAATGTACATAGTGTCTTCACTGAAGTGCTACAGTGGTGCAGCTGCACTGTTTTAAGTGTAGAGAAGCCCCCAGTCTGGATTAACCCCGGCAGCTCTATCTTTGTTTGTTTTTTTTAAATGGTGAAGCAGACTTGACTGAATAGTCTATTTCAGCCACCAACAAAAGATAGAGCAGTTTATATTATCTCACTCTGCCCTGTGTCTTTCAGATAACATAACAATGCCTTTCTAATAATTCCCCATTTCCCTGATACTTTTACTAAATAACACAATGAAACGTTTGTTACCTTAAAACATTTGTATTCCTTAGAAAGCTTTTCCCTTTCTTTATCAAAGCCCTTATATGCCCATAGAAGGTGATCAATTGTTTCTTCCATCTTACAGAGCACATATAGTCCATCTTTCTGTTTAGTCTAAAAAGATTTTTGAATAAACCACAATGGCCAATTAGTACTCTAAACAAAATTTCTTTATTTTTCCTATCCAAGCCCTGAAGTATGTTGTTTTTCTCAACTCTAGGGCACAATTCAAAAAATCTTCTTCCCAATTTTTTCATTAATCCAAAGTTTTTGCCATTCCTCTTTTAGATTTCTCTGTACTAGGCTTTTAAATTCTTGTATTTCTATGCTATTACTTCTTTTGTTACAGCATTTTTAGCTGCTTTGTTTGCCATTTCATTCCCTCTTACCCCAATATATGCTGGGATCCAAGCTAATGTTGCATGTATCCCCATCTGTACTCTGTTAATAGAAACATAATTCCATTGATTAAATCACTTCTATATATTGAGACACCCTTTTTTATCTACATAAAGCCAGAGATTGAGTCAGCAAAAATGACCACCACTGTTGGGCAAAAATCCCAGCTCCAAATTAGTGCTAGCATTATTTTTTACTAGTTCAGATGTCATGACAACTACAAAGTCAGATATTCTTTTAGATGTACTAATTCCAAATTCTGGTATACAATATGCCACCCCTACTCTTCCTGGTTTTCTTTTCTTTTCTTTGGACCCATCTGTATATATTTGACAAAAATTATTCCACTTTTCATCCATATATTGTATATTTCATTTTTAAAACCTACTGTCTCTTAAGTTTATAAAATAAATCTAACTTCACATTTTGGCATGCAACTTTCCATCCATAACTAATTTTCCCATGAGTAAAACTTTTGACTTAATTTAGCTTTTCCTTGTCTTTCAACTTCTGCATCCAAGCTTTAGCTCCAGTGGTATATGGAGTTCTAACATCATGTGCTATAGTTCACCTATCAAATTCCCAATAATACTCACATATTTATTTGGTACTTTCATCATTGCAATTCCCATTAACTTTGGCCCAGAAATGTATGTCCATTATTTACTTTCATAATGTAACTGACATTTCAGTAGAAGCTATTTGTAGCACATATATATATATATGCGTTATAATAAATGCACCACACACAATTTATAGTGCCTGGTCATGTATTAAATATAATTATTTTAAGTTCTTGATTTTGATGCTGACCCAAAAGCTTCACAACCAGAGTCAATAACTAATCTGATTAAGGCTCTGTAGACCATCAGCCGTGTTTTCTTATCCACACCTTCCAAAGTAGTCCCAGCAAGACTTTAAGCAGGTTAATGCTTCCTGTACACTTATCTTTAACACAGTCTATATGACCTTTCCAAAGTAATTTAGTATCAAATATTGCCCCTAGGAATTTTAACCTTTTAACTATGTCTGTTTGGTCTCCATACAAACAGAGTTTACATTCCTTTGTCATTTTCCTTTTTGTAAAGACCAATCCTTTGGTTTTAGCAATGGATAACTTGAATTCCTATGCATTTCTTCAGTCAGAGGTCTCTTGTAATGCTTTATTGATTCTCTTTTCTGCCACTTCAGTATTCCTGCTCTTAACCCACAGAGCACAATCCTCTGTGAATAGTGTGACACCTACCCTGGCACTTATTCATTTTGGGAGATCATTTATAATCATATTAAATAAGATCAGGCTGATAACAATACCCTGTGGTGTACCATATTTAACATTTTATATATTAAATGTAACATTCCTAACACTGAATCTGCCTGGTCCTTTTATATGAAAATTCTCTAATCCACCCAGGCATTCTTTCCCTTATTCCTAGTGGGCCTACTTTGTACAACAAGCCTCCCCTCCATACCATGTCTTACACTTTTTCAATCTCTATAAAGACAGCTCTCATGAAACCATTGTACCTCACACTCTTTTGTATTTCAGTTTCTATTTTAGCAATGTGATCAATGGTGCATCTTCCTCTCCTAAAACCACTCTGTGCCTTATCTGAAATGCCATTGTTTTCCAAATAGGCAACTAATCTTTCATTCACCATTCTTTCCATAATTTTATCAAGACAGGACATAAGGCCATTGGTCTATATGCATCCATTTCGGTGGATAGTTTGCCTAGTTTTCATATTGAAATTACTACAGCATATATCCATCAGTATCACTCCTTTTCCCCAGATAGTATTATATAATTCTCAGAGAACTCTCAAACTGCTTTCAGAGAGATATTTAAACACTATGTTGCATATATTATCTTTACCTGGGAATGTATTCTTGCTGATATCAATAACTTTCTCAAGTACCCATATGCAATACCATTACTTCAGTATAGTATTTCCATGTTTGCCCCAGCTACATAATAGCTCATGATTCCCTTCAATGAATTGTATTTTATTCTGGTGGGAAACTGAACTTTGATTTTCATCATTACTCACCCCTTGGAAAGTTTTTGCTAGAACTTCTGATTTCTCGTGATCAAAGTTTCTATTTTGCCTGTTCCAATAAGCATGAACTCCACTCATTCTTCTAATTTTCCAGTGTATTTCTAATGTCTTGGTATCTTTATTTATCTTCCTGCAGTACTTCCTCAACTCTCTTTCTTTGATTTTTTTATAGTTCTTTGTGCTATTGCCTTACTTCTTTTATAGTTCTTTAGATCTTCACTATTCATTGTATTTTTTGCTTTTTTAATGCTTTGTTCCTTTCTCTAACTGCCATTTTGCACTCATCGTTCCACCATGGAAGTGAGTTTTCAGTTTTGAGGTACTTCAGTGTCTTAGGTACAGCTTCAGTAGCTGCTGCTATTAATCCTTTTATTACATTGTCACTGAAATTCTGTATGTCATCACTCACACAATGATCATTCACAAACTCAGTACAATTTACTTGTAAATAGCTCCCAGTCTGCTCTCTTAAAATTCCAGGTGGGTAATTTTCCATTACCTTCAACCTCACCTTGCCCTTGAAAAAGTAGTAAGTACAGGGGAATTATCACTGCTGATGGTTTGCTTTCTTCTCCTCGTTTTCTAATTAGTCACTTACTTACTAACCCTTTATTTTCTCCCTTGCTCTTTGTTATTTCATCGTTGGTCAGTTTTAATGGTGTCCCATATATTACCCCTTCATTTCAGTCAAATACTTTGGCAGCTGGCAACTTATTTTAACTTTACCTAACATTTTAGTTTTTAGCAGTTTATCAGCCTGCTCTTTCTTTTTACACTCAACTGAAAGATCCCCATTTGCAACCTCTTACTATATCCCCTATACTTATTTTTATTCCAGTCAGCTATTTTCACATGGCTAACCTACTCTCGTAGCTCTATAATCTCCCTGCAGGGCTGGGTTGGAGTTGACTGGTGCTCAAAATGGCTGCCAGTTTTGTACCTCTGATAGAACTCACTACTGATTGGCCAGGAGTTTCCAGCTTCTAATTGAGGGGTATGTGTGTAGATGCTTGTTTCCAGTCATTCAAGCCTTTATACTGCCATCTTGTCTGGGAATGTTTCCATGTCAACTCAAAGCACATGGAAACAGCAGCTGTAATTACAGCAACAATTTTTTTTGGCTGAGCACAAGAAAAGAAAAGGAAAGGAAAAGAAAAGAAAAAAGGGTATTAGTCCACTGTGAGAATATAGTTGGTTATATTTTATGGTTGCTATATTTTCCCATCTTTCATGGAATGATACAGAACAGTTAGGTAAAATAACTGAAGTCTCAAAAAGTATCATAAAATATTCAGTGTAAGGTTTTACCAGAGAAGTGAAAGATGAATTAAAGGGAGGGATGTAGGAAAGGGGACAAGATTCCTCAATTTAGCTAGCAAAAATCCAACCACACAACACAGGAAGGGTTGTGAAAATTACCTAAAACATCCTAAAGGGTTTACATAAAAGCACTGAAGCCCATGGAGACACTGGAGAGTCCAAACATAAATGAACCCCATTTTAATACAGTGTGCATTCAATACTTCTCATCATATCTGTACTCGCTACTATAGCAGAAGCTGAAGCACTGATAGAGTGTTTCAGTTTTAAACATAGTTTCTGAGGGGCTCTTAACTCACCTCAAAAAAAGTCACTCTGGCATGTAACTTGTTATATATAAAGTTCTCAACCTGGGAGCAATTTTTTAAACAAAGTAATACACTTTCATTTAAAAAAATGAAATTTTACAGGCTGTTAACCTATAATCCTAAGTATAGGTATAACATTCTCTATATATGTATCAAAGGAGTGTTTAATTACACATGGAAAATGTCGAGCTAGTTAGGAAATTGCACATTTCTGAATTTTTAAAGCTGTGCATGAGATTTTAACCAGACAACTCCTATTAAAGTCAATGAGTCGCAAGACTAAAGCTCCATTGCAAAAATGGAGATTCATGTATAATGTTATGGTGAAAATCTATATCCTCATCATGAGAAGAGAATGTTCTATATTTTATCAGAAATAGTATCATTAAAAGGTTTTGTTGTTAGCAGACGATAGGTAGATGGCTTCTTAGTTATGGAATCTTTCCTGCAGACACTTCGGGACATTCTTAGCTTTACACACTTGAGTAGCCCTATTGAGTTCAACTGGACTATTCATATGCATAAAATTAAGTGCATGTTTATGGTGTATGCAGAATTTTATTTACTTATTTATATTATTTATTACAATAATAAAAAAGGCTATACAAGGCCCACCCTCAAAGCTATTGAGGTTCCTAGCTTCCATTGATTTCAAGGAGCCTAAAAATCTTCAAGGATCTGGGCCTCAGTGGCCTAATACATCATAAATAATGAAAAGAAATCTCAGTAGCATTAAATTACTCATTTTCAGTAGGAACTCAGTCAAGCAGCCACCTACAAAAATCCCTTTCCAGGATTTCATCACTGTAGGAAACATCTGTAACTCGCTACAAAAACCCTAACAAAGGATTTGGACCTGTGAGACGCAGGGTGGGATTTTCAGAGGCACCTAAGTGAATTAAGAATAGAAGTTCCATTGACAATGGAAAATCAATGGACTTGTGTTCCTAGTTCATAGGATCTAATCACATCAGCCATACCATCAGGGGCTCGTTCACCTGCACATCTACCAATGTGATATATTCCATCATGTGCCAGCAATGTCCCTCTGCCATGTACATTGGCCAAACCGGACAGTCTCTATGCAAAAGAATTAATGGACACAAATCTGACATCAGGAATCATAATAGTCAAAAACCAGTGGGAGAACACTTGAACCTGTCTGGTCATTCAATGACAGACCTGCGGGTGGCTATTTTACAACAGAAAAGCTTCAAAAACAGACTCCAACGAGAGACTGCTGAGCTGGAATTGATATGCAAACTAGATACAATCAACTTAGGCTTGAATAAGGACTGGGAATGGCTGAGCCATTACAAACATTGAATCTATCTCCCCTTGTAAGTATTCTCACACTTCTTATCAAACTGTCTGTATTGGACTATCTTGATTATCACTTCAAAAGTTTTTTTCTCTTACTTAATTGGCCTCTCAGAGTTGGTAAGACAACTCCCACCTGTTCATGCTCTTTGTATTTGTGTATATATATCTCCTCAATATATGTTCCATTCTATGCATCCAAAGAAGTGGGCTGTAGCCCATGAAAGCTTATGCTCTAATAAATTTGTTAGTCTCTAAAGTGCCACAAGTACTCCTGTTCTTTTTAGTTCACTTTAGGTGCCTTTGAAAACTCTACCCTTCGTAGACCGGATATGCTGTGTTCAAAATATCACAGGAGAGGCCTACCACACATCATATTGCAGAAATCTTACTCATGCCACATTTAGAAGATGGGCCCAAAGAAAATAGTCATGATTTTTAATACAGTGACTAGACTGTGGGATTTATTTTTATGTAAATAGAAGTACTTAAATGTTGGAGTGATTGTAGAAAGCCCTAGATAGAGTAAAATACTCCAAAAAAGGTAACATGAAATGAAGGCATTTGCAATTTGAATTCATGTAAGAGCCCATGGGCCTAGAACCCAGGCTTGTAGATCTACAAGGTTGCTGATAGCCCCAGACTGCCACACAGCAGCAGCTGTAAGTAGCTTGTGCTTCACTTACCATGACCTGCTGTGGAACACAGACCACTGGCAGATTCATCTCAAAGGTTTGAGAGAGAGCAGCCTCATGTCTCCTGATTGACTCCCTGCCCTATATAAACCAAAGGCACAGCTCAGTAAGTGTATAGGCAACAGTTTGCTCTCTGGCCCCAGCTCTAGTGATAGACTCATGGAGCTCAATCTGTTTAGCTTAACAAAGAGAAGATTAAGGGTTGAGATGATTACAGTTTAAGTACCTACATGGGGAACAAATACTTAATAATGGGCGCTTCAATCTAACAGAGAAAGTTATAACATGGTCCAATGGCTACAAGTTGATGCTAAACCGATTCATACTGGAAATAAGGTGCACATTTTAAGTGAGAAAAATTAACCATTGGAACAACTTACCAAGTGTCATGGTGGATTCTTCATCACTGACAACTTTTAAATCAAGATTGGATGTCTTTCTAAAAGATATGCTCTGGAAATTATTTTAGGGAAGTTGTCTAGACTGTCTTATACAGGAGATCAGACTAGATGATCACAATAGTCCCTTCTGGCCTTGGAATCTATGAATCTATGTTGTAAATGGTTTTTGTTTCTCCCTGATTCTTGACAAAGCTGTCAGGGCTTGACAGCAATAATAAATAATAATAATAATAATAATAAAGAGGATGTGGGAAGATGTCTTAACCATCTCCACTTTTTTCACTTGAAGAGTAATCATTATAGATATATGGAAGTCATTTTGCAATGATTTGACAACTAGCATGTAACAGCATCAACTTCTTGCCCCAATCCATTTTGCTAAATGTTTTAATCAAATTGAATAACTTTTCAGAAAGATGGTTTATTAAAGCTCTTCGGAACCCAAGTATCATAACAAGAATTTCAGCCTGATAAGCAAGGCTGCTTACTGTTGCTCAAACCCTCCTTCCCATGTACTTTGTCCTGCATTTAAATAACACATTGAACTATAGAGCACAGTAAGCTGCTGTATATGATACCTAGGAAAATACATGTTATTTAAAGTTCCAATTAATTACAAATAGTGAAATCCCAAAAGGTCTTGAGGTTTAGTTTGATTTAAATAAGAACTCAAAAGATAGGATGCCTTGATCTGGAAAATCATGTGGGAAAACATGAAAACCGGCTGTCTTGCGAGATTATGTTTACAATATACAAGAATTTAGCCATACCTTTTTTAGCTCAAAAATATTGTAGGGCCAGATTCTTCCACCTTTTCTCAAATTAAGTAGTATCTTACTCTGTGATTAACCCCATGGAGATAAGTATCAGAGGGGTAGCCGTGTTAGTCTGAATCTGTAAAAAGCAACAGAGGGTCCTGTGGCACCTTTAAGACTAACAGAAGTATTGGGAGCATAAGCTTTCGTGGGTAAGAACCTCACTTCTTCAGATGCAAGTAATGGAAATCTCCAGAGGCAGGTATAAATCAGTATGGAGATAACGAGGTTAGTTCAATCAGGGAGGGTGAGGTGCTCTGCTAGCAGTAGAGGTGTGAACACCAAGGGAGGAGAAACTGCTTCTGTAGTTGGATAGCCATTCACAGTCTTTGTTTAATCCTGATCTGATGGTGTCAAATTTGCAAATGAACTGGAGCTCAGCAGTTTCTCTTTGGAGTCTGGTCCTGAAGTTTTTTTGCTGTAAGATGGCTACCTTAACATCTGCTATTGTGTGGCCAGGGAGGTTGAAGTGTTCTCCTACAGGTTTTTGTATATTGCCATTCCTGATATCTGACTTGTGTCCATTTATCCTCTTGCGTAGTGACTGTCCAGTTTGGCCAATGTACATAGCAGAGGGGCATTGCTGGCACATGATGGCATATATAACATTGGTGGACGTGCAGGTGAATGAGCCGGTGATGATGTAGCTGATCTGGTTAGGTCTTGTGATAGTGCTGCTGGTGTAGATATGTGGGCAGAGTTGGCATCGAGGTTTGTTGCATGGGTTGGTTCCTGAGTTAGAGTTGTTATGGTGCGGTGCATGGTTGCTGGTGAGAATATGCTTAAGGTTGGCGGGTTGTCTGTGGGCGAGGACTGCACGTCCACCAATGTTATATATGCCATCATGTGCCAGCAATGCCCCTCTGCTATGTACATTGGCCAAACTGGACAGTCACTACGCAAGAGGATAAATGGACACAAGTCAAATATCAGGAATGACAATATACAAAAACCTGTAGGAGAACACTTCAACCTCCCTGGCCACACAATAGCAGATGTTAAGGTAGCCATCTTACAGCAAAAAAACTTCAGGACCAGACTCCAAAGAGAAACTGCTGAGCTCCAGTTCATTTGCAAATTTGACACCATCAGATCAGGATTAAACAAAGACTGTGAATGGCTATCCAACTACAGAAGCAGTTTCTCCTCCCTTGGTGTTCACATCTCTACTGCTAGCAGAGCACCTCACCCTCCCTGATTGAACTAACCTCGTTATCTCCATACTGATTTATACCTGCCTCTGGAGATTTCCATTACTTGCATCTGAAGAAGTGAGGTTCTTACCCACGAAAGCTTATGCTCCCAATACTTCTGTTAGTCTTAAAGGTGCCACAGGACCCTCTGTTGCTTTTTACAGATTCAGACTAACACGGCTACCCCTCTGATACTTGACACCATGCAAGGCACTGCATTTAGCCGTATGGAATGGAAATCTATCAACCTCATGAAGAAACTTGCACAAATACAGACAGATATCATCTTCCTTTCCAAATGCAAACGGATGGACATCATACCAAATGGACTGAAGGTGAAAAATCCATTGCTATCTACATACTGCACAGACCACAGTGAGAGATTATGCCATACACTATGAAAGAAACTGAGGAACCACCTGATCAGCATCCTATACAGCAAACAGATAAACATCAAGAAAGAGCTCTCCAACCTGGAGACTTTCATAAATAACCAACCCTCCACACAAATGGACTTTACTAAAATAAGACAGGAGATCTACATTACACACTTCACCTCTCTACAAAGGAAAAAGGACCGTAAACTGTCTAAAATCCTACCTGGCACATGGGGCCACAACAGGGGTACCCCTAACTCACCCAGCAATATCGTCAATTTATCCAGCTACACACTCAACCCAGCAGAAGAGTCTGTCCTATCTCGGGGACTCTCTTTTTGCCCCAGCACCCCCACGAACATGATACAGTTCTGCGGTGATCTGGAAGCCTACTTTCGCCGCCTCCGACTCAAAGAATACTTTCAAGATAACACTGAACAGCGCACTGATACACAGCTACCCTCCCACCAACAACACAGGAAGAAGAACTCCACATGGACTCCTCCTGAGGGTCGAAATGACAGTCTGGACCTATACATAGAATGCTTCCGCCGACGTGCACAGGCAGAAATTGTGGAAAAACAACATCGCTTGCCTCATAACCTAAGTCGTGCAGAACGCAATGCCATCCACAGCCTCAGAAACCACCCTGACATTATCATCAAAGAGGCTGATAAAGGAGGTGCTGTTGTCATCATGAACAGGTCTGACTACCAGAAGGAGGCTGCCAGACAACTCTCCAATACCAAATTCTACAGGCCACTTTCCTCAGATCCCACTGAGGAATACACTAAGAAACTGCAACATCTACTCAGGACACTCCCTACACTAACACAGGAACAAATCAACATACCCTTAGAGCCCCGACCGGGGTTATTCTATCTACTACCCAAGATCCACAAACCTGGAAATCCTGGACGCCCCATCATCTCGGGCATTGGCACTCTCACTGAAGGACTGTCTGGATATGTGGACTCCCTACTCAGACCCTACGCCACCAGCACTCCCAGCTATCTCCGTGACACCACAGATTTCCTGAGAAAACTACAATGCATTGGTGACCTCCCAGAAAACACCATCCTTGCCACCATGGATGTAGAGGCTCTCTACACAAACATCCCACACACAGATGGAATACAAGCTGTCAGGAACAGTATCCCTGATGATGACACAGCACAACTTATTGCTGAGCTCTGTGACTTTATCCTCACGCACAATTATTTCAAATGTGGTGACAATATATACCTCCAGACCAGTGGCACCGCTATGGGCACCCGCATGGCCCCACAATATGCCAACATCTTTATGGCTGACCTGGAACAACGCTTCCTCAGCTCTCGTCCACTCACGCCCCTTCTCTACCTACGCTACATTGATGACATCTTCATCATCTGGACCCATGGGAAGGAGACCCTGGAAGAATTCCACCATGATTTCAACAGCTTCCACCCCACCATCAACCTCAGCCTGGACCAATCTACACGGGAGGTCCACTTCCTGGACACCACAGTACAAATAAGCAATGGTCACGTTAACACCACCCTATACCGAAAACCCACCGACCGCTATGCCTACCTTCATGCCTCCAGCTTCCACCCCGGACACACCACACGATCCATCGTCTACAGCCAAGCACTGAGGTACAACCGCATCTGCTCCAACCCCTCAGACAGAGACCAACACCTACAAGATCTTCACCAAGCATTCTCAAAACTACGATACCCACACAAGGAAATAAAGGAACAAATCAACAGAGCCAGACGTGTACCCAGAAGCCTCCTGCTACAAGACAGGCCCAAAAAAGAAACCAACAGAACTCCACTGGCCATCACCTACAGCCCTCAGCTTAAACCTCTCCAACGCATCATCAGTGATCTACAACCCATCCTGGACAATGATCCCTCACTTTCACAGACCTTGGGAGGCAGGCCAGTCCTCGCCCACAGACAACCCGCCAACCTTAAGCATATTCTCACCAGCAACCATGCACCGCACCATAACAACTCTAACTCAGGAACCAACCCATGCAACAAACTTCAATGCCAACTCTGCCCACATATCTACACCAGCAGCACTATCACAGGACCTAACCAGATCAGCTACAACATCACCGGCTCATTCACCTGCACGTCCACCAATGTTATATATGCCATCATGTGCCAGCAATGCCCCTCTGCTATGTACATTGGCCAAACTGGACAGTCACTACGCAAGAGGATAAATGGACACAAGTCAGATATCAGGAATGACAATATACAAAAACCTGTAGGAGAACACTTCAACCTCCCTGGCCACACAATAGCAGATGTTAAGGTAGCCATCTTACAGCAAAAAAACTTCAGGACCAGACTCCAAAGAGAAACTGCTGAGCTCCAGTTCATTTGCAAATTTGACACCATCAGATCAGGATTAAACAAAGACTGTGAATGGCTATCCAACTACAGAAGCAGTTTCTCCTCCCTTGGTGTTCACACCTCTACTGCTAGCAGAGCACCTCACCCTCCCTGATTGAACTAACCTCGTTATCTCCATACTGATTTATACCTGCCTCTGGAGATTTCCATTACTTGCATCTGAAGAAGTGAGGTTCTTACCCATGAAAGCTTATGCTCCCAATACTTCTGTTAGTCTTAAAGGTGCCACAGGACCCTCTGTTGCTTTTCCCATGGAGATAAATGCCCCCACTTTGCACAATAAGGATCCAATCCCACAAAGATTTCAGCACATGCTTAATTTTGCACTCTTTGAGTAGTCCCATTTGCTGCAACCTACTCACAGTGCACAAAGTTAAGCATGTGCATAAATCTTTGCAGGTTCAGAGCTTAAAGTACTGCTCAGTGTGAGTAAAGGTGGCAGAATCTGGCCCTTATTTTGGGGTTGGGTTAAGTGGAGGCTTGTTTTATTCTGATTGGTTTGTCCATCCCTTTTCACACACTTCTGATCTGTTTGAGTTCCATTTGTTCCTCTATTAGCCCCTTCTCCTCCCTTTCTTCAGATGTTGTTAAGCCTTCTTTTATGGGCTGGGAGTCATAATATTTCCAGGCATGTAAGTATTTTGCTGAAGAATATCCAGAACGCCACTCCTGAGAGCTTATAGTAACACAGCCTCAGAAACCAATTTATATACCTTCGTCGGTATCTGTTCAACAGCCTTTCCAGTTACTGGAGGTTATTAGCTGGTGTTGCAACAACCCAGTCTTCCATCAATACCAACTGTCACCACTACAAATGTAATGGATACAGAAACACAGGTAATGTTTTCCCCAGATAACCACAACCACCAAATTCTTAATCTGCTGTTAGCTGATTTATCAGTGTGCTTGTTTATGTGTGTAATTAGTTTTTCCTAGTTAATTCAAGATTCACAGCATCTTTTCAAATTATTTGCAGGAAAATGTTGTTTGTAAAAATTGTCTGGTGCTACTGACTCTATTGTAATATTCACTTAAGGAATGTAACAAAGACATAGAAGAACACATCATTTCTCTTTTAAAAATATCCTTCTGCCATTTAAAAGCTGCTTTGAACAGATTAGTATGAAGTTTACATTTACTTTCACTGTATAGAATACACCATATTTGCTTCATTCTTACTTCTTCCTAATCTTGATCTTCCTTATCAAAGCAAATGTACAAACCAACCATTCATCCCCTCTTTTTTCTCTCCCTTATTCCTTGGATAGTACTAGTAACCATGGAACTGTAGCACTGCAACACAATTAAATATAGAATTGCGGTGAACCATTCACACCACCAGCAAGGTCAGGAGAACGGGGCCTTTCACCCTTATGACCTGTCTATAGTTTATCTTCTGTGATCACACAAACTCATCACACACATATTTTCAATTGCTGTGACTTCCATAGGCAGGATCTCTTCAATTTCCTTACTAACACCACCACTTCGTGTTTCTCCTACTGTTGTTGAGCTTGCCTTATACTTTTCACCTTTGCAAGCCTATTTATTGGCATCTTTAGGACAGTCTGATGCCTTCTTCTTTAGTTTACCTGTATTCAAAATCATGTCCACCCTCTCTTAATAAACATTGTGTTTGCATGTAGAAGATAGAAAACCAACTTGTGACCTCAAAATAAGTATGTAAAATAAAAAAGAAATTGAAAAAATATTGCAAATTACATGTGGTGTTCTTAAAGGATCCCATCTAGGTATCTGGAGATGCAAAGGAGCTATAAAACCAGCTTAATCAGCTTCAGAAAGATTTCCATTGCTGAGGGAGTCCCAAGCTAGAGGGTCTATGCCATACTCCTTCCCAAGCACTGATGTAGTGGTCAATTATTCAAGTACTTCACAAAGCTGTGGAGCTCTGGCAAACCAGAATGACTTCTGGCAATATGCAACTAGACACAATTTAGAGTAGATTTAAGGTTGTTCAAAGTTGCAATGAGAAGTGAAAAATTGTTTCCCGGCCAGCTCCAGGAATTCAAAGGCGGCCTAAAGTCACCTTTCTTCCCTTCCCAGGTCCTGTTCTAAGTACAGCTCAGGAAGTACAGAGGATCTGGTACTACAAATCCCAGACTGCAGTACTTTTGCACTAGAACTTCTCCAGCTTTCATAGAATAATAGAACTGGAAGGGACCACGAGAGGTCATCTAGTCCAGTACCCTGCACTCAAGGCAGGATTAAGTATTATCTAGACTATCCCTGACAGGTGTGTGTCCAACCTGCTCTTAAAAATCCCCAATGATAGATATTCCACAACCTCCCTAGGCAGTTTATTCCAGTGCTTACCCACCTGACTAGGGAAGTTTTTCCTAATGTCCAACCTAAACCGTCCTTGCTGCAGTTTAAGCCCATTGCTTCTTGTCCTATCCTCAGAGGTTAAGAAGAACAATTTTTCTCCCTCCTCCTTGTAACAACCTTTTATGTACTTGAAAACTGTTATCATGTCCCCCTCAGTCTTCTCTTCTCCAGACTAAACAAACCCGATTTTTTCAATCTTCCCTAATAGGTCATGTTTTCTAGACCTTTAATCATTTTTGTTTCTCTTCTCTGGACTTGCTCCAATTTGTCCACATCTTTCCTGAAATGTGGCGCCCAGAACTGGACACAATACTTCAGTTGAGGCCTAATCAGCATGGAGTAGAGCGGAAGAATTACTTCTCATGTCTTGCTTACAATACTCCTGCTAATACATCCCAGAATGACGTTTGCTTTTTTTGCAACAGCGTTACACTGTTGACTCATATTCAGCTTGTGATCCACTCTGACCCCCCTTTCTGCAGTACTCCTTTCTAGGCAGTCATTTCCCATTTTGTATGTGTGCAACTGATTGTTCCTTCCTAAGTGGAGTACTTTGCATTTGTTCTTATTGAATTTCATCCTATTTACCTCAAACCATTTCTCCAGTTTATCCAGATCTTTTTGAATTTTAATCCTATCCTCCAAAGCACTTGCAACCCCTCCCAGCTTGGCATCATCCACAAACTTTATAAGTGTACTCTCTTTGCCATTATCTAAATCATTGATGAAGATATTGAACAGAACCAGACCCAGAACCAATCCCTGCGGGACCCCACTCATTATGACCTTCCAGCAAGACTTTGAACCACTGATAACTACTCTCTGGGAATGATTTTCCAACCAGTTATGCACCCACCTTATAGTAGCTCCATCTAGGTTGTATTTCCCTAGTTTGTTTATGAGAAGGTCATGCGAGACAGTATCAAAAGCCTTACTAAAGTCAAGATATACCACATCTACCGCTTCCCCAGTATCCACAAGGCTTGTTACCCTGTAAAAGAAAGCTATCAGGTTGGTTTGACATGATTTGTTCTTCACAAATCCATGATGACTGTTATTTATCACCTTATTATCTTCTAGGTATTTGCAAATTGATTGCTTAATTATTTGCTCCATTATTTTTCCGGGTACGGAAGTTAAGCTGACTGGTCTGTGAGTCCCTGGGTTGTCCTTATTTCCCTTTTTATAGATGGGCACTTTATTTGCCCTTTTCCAGTCTTCTGGAATGTCTCCCATCTTCCATGACTTTTCAAAGATAATTGCTAACTAGTACCAACTGGGAAGAAGCCACAGGCCAGAGAAAGTGAAAGACCTGGAGGTGAAGTTATGTTAAAAAGCCAAGTTTCTGTCTCCGACAGCAGTAGGAACTAATGGAGTTAGCATCAAATGAGTAGCCTGGGACCCCATCCAAGGTGTCTTGGGTACATTGTTGTAACTCAAGAGACCCCATGGCCTGAGACTTATGGACTTAATACCCTTTATACCTCCATCTTTAGAGGGGAAATAAGAAAATCAAGAGGACCAGTCACCAAAACACTAAAACCAAGTTGACAGATGCTTTCTGTCCTCTCCTGTTACTTAATTTGTCTCTGAATTACTGTGTTAAAAAACCTTAGGACGTGTCAACCACAGAATGCTATTGTCACTTTCATCCTTACTCTCCCTTTCCCATCAGGAAATGGTTTGAAAAATTGCTAATATAGTAGGCCACACTCCTCTGTTCAGGGAAGAAAGCAATAGTGCACTGATCTTTTTGGAACTGAATCAATTAAAAAGATGTGAAAAGAATATTAGAACCATTTAGAGGAACATTTGAAGAAAGAAAATTAGATTTACTTGTGTCATAACTATAAAGGGAAGGGTAACAGCTCTCCTGTGTACAGTACTAAAATCCCTCCTGGCCAGAGACTCCAAAATCCTTTTACCTGTAAAGGGTTAAGAAGCTCGGGTAACCTGGCTGACACCTGACCCAAAGGACCAATAAGGGGACAAGATACTTTCAAATCTTGGGGGGGGGGGGGAAAGGCTTGTGTGTGTGCTCTTTGTTTTAAGGGGTTGTTCGCTCTTGGGACTGAGAGGGACCAGACATCAATCCAGGTTCTCCCCATCTTTCTAAACAAGTCTCTCTTATTTCAAACTTGTAAGTAAAAAAGCCAGGCAAGGCGTCTTAGTTTTACTTTGTTTTCTCAACTTGTAAATGTACCTTTTACCAGAGTGTTTATCTTTGTTTGCTGTACTTTGAACCAAAGACAGAGGGGGGTCCTCTGAGCTCTTTAAGTTTGATTACCCTGTAAAGTTATTTTCCATACTGATTTTACAGAGATGATTTTTACCTTTTTCTTTATTTAAAAGCCTTCTTTTTAAGAACCTGATTGATTTCTCCTTGTTTTAAGATCCAAGGGGGTTTGGATCTGTATTCACCAGGAGTTGGTGAAAGGAAGGAGGGGGGAAGGGTCAATTTCTCCTTGTTTTAAGATCCAAGGGGGTTTGGATCTGTATTCACCAGGAGTTGGTGAAAGGAAGGAGGGGGGAAGGGTCAATTTCTCCTTGTTTTAAGATCCAAGGGGGTTTGGATCTGTATCCACCAGGAGTTGGTGAAAGGAAGGAGGGGGGAAGGGTCAATTTCTCCTTGTTTTAAGATCCAAGGAGTTTGGATCTGTATTCACCAGGGAATTGGTGAGAGGTTTCTAAAAGCTTCCCAGGGTAGGGAATGCGGACCAGAACTAAGCTGGTAGTTAAGCTTAGAAGTCCTCATGCAGGCCCCCACACTTGTACCCTAAAGTTCAAAGTGGGGATACAGCCTTGACAACTTGGCATAGTGTTCCCTTGTTAATGTACTATAGAGAGAACAAAGAACCTCAAGGGGACTGAGAGACTGCAGAAACGTTCCACCCTTGACTTTTAAAAATGAGTTTTTCAAACAGAAGTGTGAACACATTTTAAATTAACGATCCCTGGATTTGATGTTGCTAATTAATGATGAAATAAAGAAACTGGTAATAAAGGGTAAACTTGAATTATAGATCCAAAATCTGTGTCAATTCAAACACAATTTTGGAAACATTTTGAGAAGACTCAAACATGAAAAAAAGTCAAAGTTCACAAAGAGGGACAGAGGACGATCTTTCAAACACGGGTGCCTAAGGTCAGGCAACTAAATAAAAGTGGCCAGATTCTCAGATGCACTGCGCTACCTGCAACTCCCCTTCTCATTGGCCAGTATGTGTATCTGAAATAAAATACAATATGGGAGAAGAAGGGATAGGCAACAAAAATATCAGGATGAGAATACAGTCACTATAATTGTATTATAACTTGACTGCAATTTAACATTTAAGGCACCTAGCACTTAGACATAAATATTATCTTTTAAAATTGAAATAAGGGGTGAAATTCTCTTCAGTATAGAGGTCTAACGCAAAGCCTATGAACAGCTTAAATGTTCAAAATAGGACTTGAGTGGTGCATACACCTTGTGCTGCCTCTGCATAAAACTGCATGTCACTCCCAGTATTGAAGAGGTGATGAAAGACAATCTTTCTCAGTCATAGAACTTGCGTATTTGAAGAACAGTTCCTGTCCAAACAAAGAAAAAAAGAGAATAAAGCCATAGAGAGCCAGCGGGAATAGAGAGGGAAAGAAGCAAGACAAAACATAGAGAGGGAAACCTGTTACCAGTAATCAACTTTGTTAGACAGTAGGTCAGAAATTCCACTGTCAGTTCTCAGGATTCAGTAATAAAATCTGTCCAGCTAGTTTTCAAAACAGTTTACCACTGTGTTGTAATTTAAGATTGAAATGTCAGGTTATTTATTTGATCAAAAATCCATACCTTCTTCCTATGCTTAAAACTGTCTTGTGATGAGTTAGAATTGGTAGTTCCCTTGTGACTGCTGCCCATTTGTTTCAGTTTTTGATTTATTGTTTGAGTGAGCACTCTGCAATGCACTGCTATAGTTTGTTATATTATCACATTAGGAGTGTGCTTTCTTTTTTTCTGGTAGCTTTTAGGTTTATTTCTTATGAGTATTTCTTGCCTTAAATGTACTCTTAAGTGATAATACCATTGTAAGGTGAATTTAGAGCATCTATAAGCATGTCAGAGTTTTGTGCATCATAATACTAACATTCTCAGTACACATGAGGTACTTCTGGGGGATTTAGGCACCACTGTGCATGTGCATAATTAATGAGCCATGCATATTTTAATTTTTTTGCTCAGAAAAAAAACTTTTGCTGGAATGTTGCTGCAGTAAATCTTTTTGCCCACCAAAGGGTACTGTGGTGCTAGAACAGAGCAGCAGCTCCCAGCACAAAATAACTTCTACAGTTCTGCCTTTTGCCTACCAGAGGGTGCTGTGGCGCTAGAACATAGCAGCCACTCAAGGCCAGCTAGGGAAGAGAAAGAGCCTGCAGTGCCTTCTTCACAGTGCCTGTTGGGCCAGGTCAGGAGATAGAGACTATGGGGAGACAGACAGTGTGGGGCTGCTTGGGGGTCAGACAGGGGCTCATAAAGGCTAGTGGGGGAGGATAGAATGAGTAAGGAGCTGAATGGGAATGGAGGCACAGGGCTACAGTGGGAGGGAGGTGTAGGGCCACATGGGGACAGGGGACGGGGTGCAGGGCCACATTGGGACAGGGGGTGGCTGAGTGGGGGCACGGAGACACATGGGGACACAGGAAGGGGGTTCAGGACCACATGGGGCTGGGAGGAGTGCATGTCTGAGTAGGGGTAGAGGGATACATGTGTATGGGGGTGCAAGGACACATGGCGGTGGAGGGACACATGGGGATAGGGGAAGATGTGCCTGACTGAATGGGAGAGGCTAAGGGTCAGCCAGGGTCTGCATGGGGGAAGCTCCCTAACAATCCCCACCCCCCCAAAAAAAATCCTGTTCCATACTTCTCCCACCCATAACCAATAACCCTCCAAGTTCACACCCAGGCTCCTTCCCATCAATTACTTCCCTCTCCCTCAGCTCCTCCATCACCCCTGAGTCTTTGCACTGCTTCTGAGAGGTGCAGCAAATACAGTTCTGTATTGTAGTTTAAATGAATTATTACTCAGAGTTCTCTGTTGATATGACTAATAAGGAATCTATTTGTCAAAAAACATTTACTGGATCTTTTTTGCTGTCTGTATTGTTACAGACATACTTGCTGACCACTATTTTGAAATAACCAAAAGTAATGGAAAATGGTTTGATTATATTGTATTATTTTGACAAATAAAATATGCAGAATTTTGCAGAATTTGAAAATATGCACAGAATTTTTAATTTTTGTTGCAGAATTTTTAATTTTTTGTTGCTGAATTCCACCAGGAATAATGAGGTACTACTCTAACAGAGCCGCAAGTGTCCTGAACTCACCTTCCAGAGATGGAGAAATTCTGAAATTTGACAATCAAATACATCACCACATTTCACAAGTAGCCAAATGTGGGAAATGTCTATTTCCATGGAAACTGCTGAGTTATAATGATTCTTTTTTCTTCCCAGTAAGCCCAGCAAGTGGAAAGGCAGATTCATATCGTTATCAGTCATAAAAACAAAAGAAAAAAAGAGATAAATAATGTGAAACGTCTGGATTGAACTGACAAAATCCAGGACATTCCATGTCAAACCTAAAATCTATTCTGAACTGTCCCTATTTTGCATACATTTTTCTGTGGGGACCCTGAAGAGCAGTTGCAATACTGTGGTAGGTATTATAATGTGCTTTAAAAAACAAAAATCCCCTACCAAGACAGAATGGAGTAAATTAAGAATGATGCTTCAGATTTTAATCAGATATTTTAATTTGAATTGCATTTATTTCTTTTTCTAAATAGCTGAAAGTAAAGACAAACTTGTCATAAATTTCTAAAATAAGTCAGGACATGATACTTTATTATACTTAACAACGTGACTATTCTAACCTAACCCGTTTATCAGGGTCATTTGTTCATATAGACTTATTTTATAATATGTAGAAATATAATCATGACAGATGAACTGAATTTTAGGCTATTTGTGTAGCAAATTATTAAAATACTGACAAGCATCCTTGAAATTCTGGAGCCATGGTGTAGGCTCCATAGCTAATGTTGTGACAGTTTTCTTTATGCAAGACAGTTCTTGTTCTCACCCTTCTTTTCCAGACTCTATTTTCATTTTTAAAGTATAAAAACAACCTCATTAGTCTGAAATATCTTCAGAAAAAAAACATTTATTAAATTTGGTCTCAGGTTGTTGCAATTATTGAAAGTGAAATTCCTTAATATTGGGATTTGGCCAACACTGCTGCAGAGTCTGAACACTTCTGGAAAATCTTCAGATGACATTACAAGGATTTTTAATCTTACACATTTCATTTTGTTGCTTTCATTATTTTATATGAACATATTTTAACTTTACTAAAGGAGGCATGTGTGATGTATTGGTTGGATAAGTAAGTAGACGTTAATGCTCACATGTTGTAGTTTGGAGAGAATTACCTAAGAAGAAAGCTTCTTGAGCTATTCATATCACAACTTCCATGCCAGCCATATTATAATAAACAATGGATAGCTGATGGTGTGGCTGTGCTATGTGCATCCAGCCTCAAATGTAAGAGATCTCCTTCCCCAACACTGGATTAAATAGTGTGTACATCTTGTCAATTAATTTTGGGATGATGCTGAAATGGGATAAATGCTAGTGCAAAGATGACCCTGCTACACTGCAATGTCCCTGCGTAATCTGCTGAGTTTACTCAGTGAGATGCTTTTGAAGATGTCAAGGATGATAGTGCTTCAACACTTTACCTTCCACATAGATGATGACTTGAGACAGTTCCAGATTTCATGGTTAACATGATGACCATGGGACTATCCCAGATGGTTGCTGGCTCAACTCATACATCTGGTCATACTCTTCATCAAGTGTTTGGGCTGAAAGTAGAGGTAAGGAAACTAGAAACTTTACAAATATCATAGACCAAATACCATCTGAGCTTGGGACAGTCCTCTCAGGGAGAGGTACCTGTTTTGATGGCCCAGTCTTGGAAGCTGATGAAACTTGAATATCCTGGAGACCTCTGAGGTAGAGTATTTTCCTCCAACATATCATTCTATCATTGTTTTGGCAGGACAATGTGATATTTTGTCCTAAACTACTCATGAAGTGGTCCCTAGGACTTGTCTTCCTGATTCCAGCTCACATATGACCATTGTTTAAGGATACAGTTTAATGAATGAAGCAAAAGGAAAGAGAATCCCCGTGTCCTGAAGTCTCATTCTGAATCTGACGAATGGTGTATATTGTTTTTGTGAAATCTTGTGTCATGTCTATGTGAGAGGGCAGAAAATAATTTCTCTGCTTCCATCTGTTTAAACTCAAACAGCAGATTTATTCTGAGTTGTGGACAGCCTGATATGCTAAAGGCAAGATGCCATCTTTCTATGACCAATAAGAATCCCCTCCTTTCATGAGGAAATTTCATGTTAATATATGGACAAAAGCAAGTGAATTCAGACTGAATAGCAGATAGATTCTATGGGTACAGAATAACTTCTGAAGCAGACAAATATCAAGTCATCTTTTGTCAAGTTGAGGCCAATAATTTTTACTGAGGAATTCGATGTGTGGAATAGTTGGCACCACAGCTTAAATCAGATAAGACTGAGGTGATGTTGACTGGCTGGGGAAAGCCAATTGAAGATATTGTGAGGAAGTCTGTGCCTTTAGCTGAGATTATGCATCCACCTTTTGCTACTCAAATTTGTAATCTGGGAGTACTGTTGGATCTCCTGCTGCTCTTAGATAATTATATACCAGCTGTAACAAGGATTCCTTTTCCCATGTAGTTCTGGCTAGATGGTTGCAACCATCTCTTCTGAATGCTGACCTTGCTGCTGGGTTTCATGTCTTTGTCATCTAGAAACCAGACTAGTACAATGTACTGTACATGAGGCTCCACGTTAAATCAACTCGGAAATCAAAGCTAACATAGAATGAGCTGCTTGGTTCTTACATTTCTCACATGAGCACTTAAAACCAGACTCTGATTTGCATTGGCTGCTTTTTGGATTCCAGGTGGAGCTTAAGGTGTTGGTTTTGACCTATAATGCTCTAAATAGCCTGATTCTTTGAGAGATTGCTTCTCACCCTGTGCCACAGCTGCCATCAATGTGGGCCCTTGACTTGTTGACTTAAAAGAGGGAGGAAGAAGGTGTTCCCCAGGAGGACCTCAACTTTGGAATTCACTCTTCTCACATATCCCAAACCTGTTGAGTTTCAGGGCACATTGCAAAGCTCATGTCTTTCTATGGGGTTTTGTAGAAGGAAGGGGCTCTGAGTGCTGGAATTTGTACATTTAGAGTTGGGCTTTGTATTGGGAGTATTTCTCTCCAACCCCTTTTTTGCTGCTGCCTTTATTTTTGTTGACCTGTATTTTTAATATAAGGTAAAGTTGCCTAGAGTTCTGAAAGTTCCAATTTTACTAAATTGAAATACGTAGATAAAATAACACTTTTTATCAGGCACCAGGCAAATAGCATAAATGTCACTGGCCTGTCAACAGTGTTTCTAAATGCTGTTACCATATCCAAAACAACCCTGATATAAGCACTACTGATAAACCAACAATATTTCTAAGTGATATGAACCTTAAAATACACTCTAATACTTGTGTTTATTTCACTGTTACCATGTGGCTGTGTGGAAAACTCTAGGAATTTATGCTCAGCTTAATGCTCATCTGTCAAGTGGCTGTTCTGACTAGTGTGAGACAATCATTGTAACACCCAAGGCATTTGTAAAAATGTTCTCAGCAGCTCTAAGTGCCCGTAGCACTTCTAAACATGAAGACTTTACAAACTCTTAAATATTAAGTTTGAAGTGCCATGCACAAGAAACTCACCATAGAAATAATAGTAAAGAATAAATACAGATGTGGGCTAATATCAGTGCTACAGGCTTGCTGGCAGGGCCTGTAAAGAATGTGAATTCTCAAGTAAGCAACTCAGTTTAAAAGCACTTCTGGCTGAGTGGCAGAGCTTGTAATAATCATGAACCCTGGGATGCATGACTCGCATTGGTTACCAATTCCACTAGTTTTTTTAGAGTCTGTGATAACTGTGTTAGCCACAAAGTATGTAACTCACAGATCTAACATTTTCTCAGCTATGTACATAGCAGTTGTGAAAACTGAAATACTTGTCATGACGCTTACTGTACATCTCCACTGCTTAGTTACCATTGATTGCAGCCACCCTGAGTCACATACAGTCTGCTCTGGTCTGAATGTATCTTGCCAACTCCATAAGCCTCAAAATAAAAATGACATGCACCATATAAGTGTCTCATATAGTTCCAATCTCCACCATGATTAAAAGCTAATTTCTTCTTCTGGCTTCTGAATTACAATCGCTGAGGCCAACGTTGCAAGATTCTTCACTGTTATAAGTGCCACCCATTCAAGGGTGCTTAAAACAGCCATGAGCCTTCACTACAGAACTCTGGAACTTAGACAGAAGCTTTTAACCATTTCAGGCCCTATAGTGCAGTGCTGACAGCACGTATATCTATGAGCCACAGGAGTCGTAGCTGCTATAAGCCCTGCCAAGGGACTCATGGTGATTAAGAGCTGCTGACAGATCTTGTAAACTGCCTTAGACCCTGCATCATAGGACTCCTGGACAGAAGATCGTACAAATAATATGCCAGTTCCTCAAATGGTAAAAATCATTCTAGCATAATTGACCATGTCAATTTACACCTACTGAGGATCTGACCCAATGCATACAATTCCTTTAAAAACAAATTTCAAGGACAAAAAGAAAAAGGTAGAAATAAAGAAATTGTCAAGATAAAGTAAATTTGAATATATTTTTCACTTAAACACATAGCTACAAAATACTAAGCATTATAAAGTCACGGTTAAAATTCCAGAACCATCCTTAACATTTTCATTTATTATTTCCCATGCATATTCCACCTGCAGGTTACAGACGCCCCATAAATAGCACTAACCTCCTGTTAGCTACCATTATTCAGTAACAAAACTGTCTTAAATGGTACTAGCCTACAACCTGCCAATCAAACCCAGCATGAAAGTGACAGATTCAAACCTACACCAGCACAATCTCCTGTTCAGAGCTAAATAAGGACATTTCACTCACATATTACTGTCCAAATACAGGTTACAAAACCATTTTTGTGTCTTATACCAGCCAGTATAAAATGACTTCCCTCCATGATCTGGCCTCAGGGAGAATAGGTGTGACACTGTATTTTGCTCATTGCCCCACCCCCATTTAGCGGGGATCTACAATGAAATCCTAAATAGAATAGCCACCTGAATTCTGCCCCTACGAGTATGTCTACCCCACAATTAAATACCTGTGAGGGGGGAGAGCCCCAGAGCCCAGGCTCTGGCCTATGCCTTTATGTCTACACTGCACTTCTGCAGCCCAAGCCTGACTCAGCTCAAAGGGGTCAGCCAGAGGTGTTTAATTGCAGTGCAAACACAGATTGAATAAACTCTTAGAATAAGGGCTGGATCATACAGGTAACAGAGCACTTCATACATGCCTGTATTAGCCTGATGCATTAGACAAACAGAACCCTCATGAAAGATACACATAGTGACAAACTTTACACTACTTAGACCACCACAGTTAACCAAAAGACATCTAATTGTCTCATGTGGCATTCAAATAAGAATGTAGGAAATATGGTGGGGGTAGGGCCTGGGCACAAAAGGGTAGAATTTGGCCCTAAAAATTATCACTTAAAAAAAAAAGCCAATAGCTGGAAAGTTTAAGACTGATGCAGTAGTTCTGGTTGCTGTTTATATACCAGGTTCAGTGTAAACAATATTATGATTTCTGTCTATTTGGTACGTCACAGTCACCTATGGCCCGTTGGTTCTAAGTGTCGTACACTGATCTGTTCTCCTGCAAAGTCAGGCATGAATGAGGCATAAGAGACCATCTAAGTACACTGTCTTCTTAATACCCTTCTCCCACCATGGATAGCAGGATGTTTTGTATGTAGAACATTCTGAGTATGTTCAGAATCAGTTGTAGAGAACTGAAGAATCAAGAGTTTGTGTGGGATATTTGGCTTGAAACCCTTGCTTCAGATATTATTTGGGGCGTATCCCTTTCCACAGGATAATAAATAAGAGAATTCTTCCTGGAATTCATGTCAGTTTTTTGTCTATTTCGGGCGAGCTCCTACTTCTTTTACTTACATAGGACCAGTTTCTCCTCTCATGTAAATCAATGTAGCTCTAGTGAAGTCAATGGAGCTACAATGAAGATATCAGCTGAGGATCTGGCCTGTATAGTAATACCATACTACAGTCCTATAGAAGAAAATGTGACTACTGGGAAATGAGGTGCTGCTCAAAATGAGTAAGAATGACTGAATCTGGTCCACAAGGAAGTAACATTTAAAAAAAAAACCTGTTTGCAAACTTACTGTCTCCTTCACTTCTTTCTTTGTGGTGATGCTTTCTGCACAGAAAGCATTACAATAGACTATCCAATATAATTTAAAAGGTCAATGTACCTCTTGGGGCTACTGTCCCTGAATCTCATTGGGTCCTCCGATATCAGTCCAATTCCTCTAGAGGCATTACAGCAATTCATTGGGATGTCTCAAATCAGTTCTGCTGGGTTTTGTTAATTTTTGTTCATCCAGTTTTTTCTTAAATGTAGATTCCATACATCTAGTGTAGTCTACCTACCATGGCCCTTGTACATACATAATGTCATAGGAAAATTTTAATTTGTACTTTTAAGGTATAATCCTGAACTCCTGGTGCACTCAAAACTGAAATTAATAGGCGTTTTGGATGTGCACAAAATACAAAATTAGGCCCCTAGATGATAGTTCCAATCCTTTCCCCCTTTTTTTGCCATCATAAATGATCTATCTCTTCTGCTCAATGATAGAGGCCAACGCATAGCCCCTCGGTTATACACTTAGCTATAATAGTGCATAGCTCCTTTGATTTGCAATGGGAGTAAATGAGCACAGAGATTTGGCCCTATGATCAGATTTACACTCAATCAATCTCCTTGCAATATCACACAGCACACCTAAATCCTTGCCCTGGCTGTCAACTGACTATGGTTAGGTATATATCAATTCTGATTGGTTTGCAGACCAGGCCCATGGTGTGCTATTTGCAGTCAAAAATTCAGTTTAAAAAATGAAGTAATTATTTAAACTTGTAGAAGAGCAAAATATATTAGCCATACATTAATGTGCTTTTTGATGCTGAAATAAATAAAAACAAAAATATACATTAAGAAAATATAGTATAATATACAATCTATATTTATATCTAACAAAATCATATTATATATATATATGAGTTCTATCTATATACTAAATATAAAATAATGAAATAAACTTTCAGCCTGGAATGACTTTTACATCTAAGTTGTAAACCCTTGAAAAATGGGTTCTATCACAGAAATGCTGACATAACCTTATCTGAAGCAGTACATAAAATAGCAGAATATACCAGAATCTATAATTTAATCTTTTAGAGAAAACAGAATTTATCCTACAAAACTACAAAAGACATAATAGGGCTCTGTGTATAATAATTACTGCATCAAATATAATTTAAATTTTGCTGTAAGTTGTAAATTATTAGAGTATCAAAAGTCAAGCATTTCTGTATGATGGGGAAGGATTTTGTTAATTACATATTGGAAAGATTTTTGCATCCTTGTTAACTCTTTTCTACATTAATTTGTGCTATTTTTTAAATTTTCTTTTGCAGTCTGAGGAACAAAAGTTCTGATATTCAAAGCTTTCAAAGCAGAATAAAAGTAGATATTAATGTAATATACTTCAAGAATATTGATGTGATTTCTATAAACTGAAAGACTTTTTGAAGTCCCATTTATATACTTGTTATATTTCAGAATGGTCAGAATTATATACAATAATCTGAATTGAATTTGGATTCTAGTTACATGGACAAGAGTGTCCTTTAATCCCTAGAAACACAGAGAACATTCAAGTTTGCTCCAGCTCATCTGATGTGGGGTTTTCAGATCAAAAATGAACATGGTTTTGGTTTTCTATTAGGATTAGCAGGTTCGGACTTGCTTTTCCATTAGGATTAGCCATCAACCATCAGATGTAATCCTAAAGAAATCGCAGTAGCATTATCATCATAGCCATCACTGAGCAAGTATACCAAGCTCTTGTTTTCAGGTATTTTTCTCATATGCAATGCCAGCAGAAGAAAGAAAATCCCTCCTAGTTAAAAACTTGGTTCTGAGAACCAATAGAGTGAGCGGGTAGAAGGGTCATGGATCCAGCAAGCTCTGATTTAATAATAATTAATACAGACCTTACACTTTTATTCCTCTAAGGTTTTCCCTCCAATAACTTCACCATGATTGTTATGTTGGAAGCTCTTAACTTCTAAACACTGCTTTTAAAAGGCCAAAACCAAATCTGGATTTCTTTTAGAACAGACCGCCATTTTTTAAAATTAGAGGCTCAATCCCAGGTCACCCTTGCTCTCAGGAACATGTCGTTAAAGCAGTACCCTATATAACTTACTTTGGGGAAGAATGAAACCAATAGCTAAAATGCATCATAGTCTTGTGGCTAGGGCACTGCACTACGTGCCAAGAAACTTGAGTTCTATTTCCAGTTTTACTAACAGCCGTGTATATGTCACTTCGCCTCCCTGTGCCTCTATTTTTCTTAGCCCCTTTGTCTGTCTTGTATATTTAAACTATAAGCTCTTTAGGGCTATAGATCTCTGTTGCTAGCAGTGCAGAACTTAACACTCAATGGGAGCCCGAATTTTGGTTGAAGCCTCTAGCTGCTTCTGTAAATATAAATAAATAATAGCTTTATTAGACTAAAGTACTGACTAACAGCAGAGGTGGGAAAACAAACATTTGAGATATGAGCATTGTACAATGAAGGTGTGCTCTGGTATGCCTAAATGAGGTATGACTGATTTTTTTTTTTTTTTTGAGAACATACAGAGTTTGCAGGGCATTATAATTCTTATAATTGTATCTGAACAGCTTTCACTGTTATGATTTCTCTTTTTTGTTTATTTGAATTACAACGTCACTGGGTAAAGTCAATATCAAGGGCCATATTTTTAAAGGAAGGTGATGTGTAACATTGGTGTTTGCATGTACAAATGTGTATTTTGCAGCAAAATCAGGCAGTTGTGCACCTAACTCCAGTTAGTGAGTGCAAATTATATGTTTTGCATGTGTAAATCTAAAAGATTCTGTATGGAAACCTGACCTTCATTGACTGCCTGGATCATTAACAATCAATACCCTTGTGCTCTCCATATCTTCCCAGTCCAAAACCAAACTGTCTAAAGTGGAAAGAATACCAGGCAAACTGGTTCAATACTAGGCAAAATGTTTGAAACTCTAATAAAGAACAATATTGTCAGACATATAGATGAACATAATTTGTTGAGGAAGAGTCAACATGGTTTTAGTAAAGGGAAATCATGCCTCACCAATCTACTAGAATTCTTTATGGGGGTCAACAAGCATGTGGACCAAGGGGATCCAGTGGATATAGTGTACTTAGGTTTTCAGAAAGCCTTTGACAAGTTCCCTCACCAAAGGCTCTTACGCAAAGTAAGCTGCCACGCGATAAGAGGGAAGGTACTCTCATGGATTGGTAACTGGTTAAAAGTTAGGAAACAAAGAGTAGGTATAAATGGTCAGTTTTCAGAATGGAGAGAGGTAAATAGTGGTGTCCCCCAGGGGTCTGTTGTGGGACCAGTCCTATTCAACATATTTATAAATGATCTGGAAAAAGGGGTAAACAGTGAGGTGGCAAAATTTGCAGATGATACAAAATTACTAAAGATAGTTAAGACCCAGGCAGACTGCGAAGAGCTACAAAAGGATCTCTCAAAACTGGGTGACTGGGCAACAAAATGGCAGATGAAATTTAATGTTGATAAATGCAAAGTAATGCACATTGGAAAGCATAATCCCAACTATACATATAAAATGATGGGGTCTAAATTAGCTGTTACCACTCAAGAAAGAGATCGTAGAGTCATTGTGGATAGTTCTCTGAAAACATCCACTCAATGTGCAGCAGCAGTCAAAAAAAAACCACAGAATGCTGGGAATAATTAAGAAAGGGATAGATAATAGGACAAAAAATATCATGTGGCCTCTATATAAATCCATGGTACACCCACATCTTGAATACTGTGTGCAGATCTGCTCGCCCCATCTCAAAAAAGATGTATTGGAATTGGATAAGGTTCAGAAAAGAGCAACAAAAATGATTAGGGGTATGGAACAGCTTCCGTATGAGGAGAGATTAATAAGACTGGGACTTTTCAGCTTGGAAAAGAGACAGCTAAGGGGAGATATGATTGAGGTGTATAAAATCATGACTGGTGTAGAGAAAGTAGATAAGGAAGTGTTGTTTACTACTTGTCATAACACAAATGAAATTAATAGGCAGCAGGTTTAAAACAAATAAAAGGAAGCATTTCTTCACACAATGCACAGTCAACCTGTGGAACTCCTTGCCAGAGGATGTTGTGAAGGCCAAGACCATAACAGGGTTCAAAAAAGAACTAGATAAATTCATGGAGGATAGGTCCATCAATGGCTATTAGCCCGGATGGGCAGGGATGGTATCCCTAGCCACTGTTTGCCAGAAGCTGGGAATGAGAGACAGGAGATGGATCACTTGATGATTACCTGTTCTTCTTCATTCCCTCTGGGGCACCTGGCACTGGCCACTGTCAGATGGCAGGATACTGGGCTAGATGGACCTTATATTCTTATGTACTGAGGTATCCAGATACTGTCAAATGTGCTTCACCACAGGAAAATAACTTCTCCAGTTTTCTATATCAAATGGAGGTTCTTGATCAAGTATCCAACAGTCACTTCTCTAAAAGAAATGGGCCCCTTAAGTCATTGTTTAGAAGGCCCGCCTACATTTAAGGTCACACGAAAACCCATAATCACCTCCCCAGCCATCTTTTAGTTCATGCTGAACTGAATACCGAGCCAGAGTCACCAGAGATAATAATAGTCTGACAACATTACTAAAAGATTTCTGTTTTACATACAAGTCCAAATTATCTAATTTTGCTTTCTTTTTGTGGATGCAAACTGCAAACTGATAGAATTGTGATCAGATTTTGCACCTGCATTACAACTGTGGGTATAAATATGGGTATTTTTACTTCCAATGGATTTTCACTTACAGGAAGGCAGTTATAGGTTCACTGTACCAGTAATTCATTTCATATTATCAGTGTGCTATTGCTGAAGTCATCTGTGCAGAAGCATCCTTACAAACTAAGGGGCTCAAAAGTCCAATTATAACAATAATTTATTTATTAGACCAGTGTTAAATTGTACTTCAGAGTGGCACAGACCCTGTGTTGAATGTGATGTGGTGCTGCAGTGCCTCATGGAGTAGAAGCACTGCAAGGTAGGCTCCCATTGGTTGTCCAGTTTCACTAGTCAGGATCACAAAGACTGATCCTTGCTCACCCTCTGTGAGTAGCTTACAGGCTGCTTTGGGGCTCCCTATAATCTAGTCCAGGTGTCAGTGTCTAAAATCTTCTGTCATCATTGCTGTGTATATGAGGGCACTAAAAAGTTTTAGAGAGCAGAAGGATAAGAGGATTGATTGAACATTTCTGATGAAGACTGTCATATTTGCAATCACACAAAAATCACACCATTTCTTTCCACTTTCAAACATATATAGCATGGAACTCCTTAAATCCAGTTGGATACATTATATGCTCTCTGCCTAACAGCAGTCATATACAAAGGGCCCTTTCTGAAGTCCTTAATCGGTTCTTAATTAGGCAAAATTCTTCTTATAGTCAATGAGAGTTTTTCATAACTAGGGACTGAAGGCTATATTCACCAAGGGACTTAGGTGCCCAACTGCCTCTTTGGCCTGGTCTATACTAGGAGTTTATCTCGAATTTAGCAGCGTTAAACTGAATTAACCCTGCACCCGTCCAAACAACGAAGCCCTTTACTTCGATATAAAGGGCTCTTAATATCGATATCTGTACTCCTCCCCGACGAGGGGAGTAGCGCTGAAATCAATATTGCCATTTTGAATTAGAGTTAATGTGGCTGCAATTCGAAGGTATTGGCCTCTGGGAGCTATCCCACAGTGCACCATTGTGACCTCTCTGGACAGCAATCTGAACTCTGATGCACTGGCCAGGTAGAGCACAGTTGACCACGCAGAGCTCATCAGCACAGGTAACCATGCAGTCCGAGAATCGAAAAAGAGCTCCAGCATGGACCGTATGGGAGGTACTGGATCTGATCGCTATATGGGGAGAGGATTCAGTGCTAGCAGAACTACGTTCCAAAAGACGAAATGCTAAAACTTTTGAAAAAATCTCCAAGGGCATGATGGAGAGAGGCCACAATAGGGACTCACTACAGTGCCCCGTGAAAGTTAAGGAGCTCAGACAAGCCTACCAGAAAACCAAAGAAGCAAACGGAAGGTCCAGGGCAGAGTCACAGACATGCCACTTCTACGCTGAGCTGCATGCAATTCTCGGGGGGGCCGTCACCACTACCCCACCTCTGACCGTGGATTCCGAGGCGGGGGTAATCTGAGGATTCTGCGGACGGGGAAGATGAGGAGGAGGAGGAGGAGGACGAGCTCGCGGAGAGCACACAGCACTCCGTTCTCCCCAACAGCCAGGATCTTTTTCTCAGCCTGACAGAAGTACCCTCCCAACCCCCAGACAACGAGGCCATGGAAGGGACCTCCAGTGAGTGTACCTTTGTAAATATAAAATATGGTTTAAAAGCAAGCATTTTTTAATGATTAATTTGCCCTGAGGACTTGGGATGCATTCGCGGCCAGTACAGCTACTGGAAAAGTCTGTTAACGTATCTGGGGATGGGGCGGAAATCCTCCAGGGACATCTCCATGAATCTCTCCTGGAGGTACTCCAAAAGCCTTTCCACAAGGTTTCTGGTCAGTGCAGCCTTATTCCGTCCTCCATGGTAGGACACTTGACCACGCCATGCTAGTAGCAAGTAATCTGGTATCATTGCATGACAAAGCCTGGCAGCGTATGGTCCCAGTGTTTGCTGGCATTCAAGCAACATCCGTTCTTTATCTCGCTGTGTAATCCTCAGGAGAGTGATATCGTTCATGGTAACCTGGTTGAAATACGGGAATTTAATTAAGGGGACAGAGGTGGCCGTTCCTACGGGGTTGTTTGCCTCATTGGCGCTGAGCTTTTCGCGTTTGGCTAGCAGGGATCTTCCCTACCAGCCACGCAGTGGGGGGGGGGAGAGATAAAGCGATCATCCCAGAGAATTGGATGGGGGGGGGGAGTTTGGTTTCTGCTGCTGCACGTTAATAGGAAAACCGCAGCACTCAACGGGCTTTGCTTGGTATGTGGGAAAGCTGGGCGCTGCTTTTCTGAAGGCTACAGAAGCTGAAAGACAATGGCTTACCATGGCCGCATGCAAGCCGAATTCTGTTGCCCGGACCTGCGTCTGTGCTCTCTAACACCAAAGCCGCAGGCACTCAATATTAAGATGCAAAATGTGACCTTGTACCAAAATCACATGTGCTATGTAATGTGAATAGTGTTGTTCACCGTGAAAGAGTATAAGCATTGTTCTGTAAAATGTATCTTTTTAAATACTTCTCTCCCTTTTTTCCCTCCCTCCCGCAGCTTCAAATTTTTCAAGCCTCCCTCCTCCGTCCCGAAGGCTATCTCAGATAAGGTGGCGAAAAAAAAGGACGAGAGACAAAATGTTCTCTGAAATCATGGAATCGACCCGCAATGAAAGAGCTCATCTGAATAAGTGGAAGGACGCAGTTTCAAAGTACAGGAAAGAGGCAAGTGAACGTGAGGACAGGAGGGACCAACATGAGGACATGAGGGACCAACGTGAGGAAAGAAGGGACCAACGTGAGGAAAGAAGGGACCAACGTGAGGAGAGGAGAGACGCTCGAGATGAGAGGTGGCGGCAGAAAGATCAGAGGAGGCAGGATGCAACGCTGGGGCTGCTGCGTGAGCAAACGGACATGCTCCGGCGTCTGGTGGAGCTTCAGGAACGACAGCAGGATCACAGACTGCCGCTGCAGCCCCTGTATAACCACCCTCCCCCCTCACCATGTTCCATAGCTTCCTCACCCAGACGTGTAAGAACGCGGGGGGGGAGGAGGCTCCGTGCACCCTCCCACTCCACCCCAGTGGACAGCCCAACCAAAAGGCTGTCATTATTTTAAACTTTTTTAGTGGCCTTTTCCTTCCCTCCTATCCTCCTCCCAAACCCCACCTGGGCTACCTTGTCAGTTCTCTCCCTCTTTTTATAATAAATTAATAAAGAATAAATGATTTTTAAATGATAGTGACTTTATTTCCTTTGAAAGCAAGCTGTGATCGAAGGGGGAGGGTGGGTTGCTTACAGAGAATGAGTCAAGGGGGCGGGTTTTCATCAGGGAGAAACAAACAGAACTTTCACACCGAAGCCTGGCCAGTCATGAAACTGGTTTTCAAAGCTTCTCTGATGCGCAGCGCTTCCCGGTGTGCTCTTCTAATCGCCCTGGTGTCTGGCTGCACATAATCAGCGGCCAAGCGATTTGCCTCAGCCTCCCACCCCACCATATAGGTCTCCCCCTTACTCTCACAGAGATTGTGGAGCACACAGCAAGCAGCAATAACAATGGGAATATTGGTTTGGCTGAGGTCTGAGCGAATCAGTAATGTGCGCCAGCGTCCCTTTAAACGTCCAAATGCACATTCTACCACCATTCTGCACTTGCTCAGCCTGTAGTTGAAAAGCTCCTGACTACTGTCCAGGCTGCCTGTGTATGGCTTAATGAGCCATGGCATTAAGGGGTAGGCTGGGTCCCCAAGGATAACTATAGGCATTTCAACATCCCCAACGGTTATTTTCTGGTCTGGGAAGTAAATCCCTTGCTGCAGCCGTTTAAACAGAGTAGTGTTCCTGAAGACGCGAGCGTCATGAACCCTTCCTGGCCAGCTCACATTGATGTTGGTGAAACGTCCCTTGTGATCCACCAGTGCTTGCAGCACCATTGAAAAGTACCCTTTGCGGTTTATGTACTGGCAGCCCTGGTGCTCCGGTGCCAAGATAGGGATGTGGGTTCCATCTATCGCCCCACCACAGTTAGGGAATCCCATTGCAGCAAAGCCATCCACTATGACCTGCACATTTCCCAGAGTCACTACCTTTGGTAGCAGCAGCTCAGTGATTGCTTTGGCTACTTGCATCACAGCAGCCCCCACAGTAGATTTGCCCACTCCAAATTGATTCCCAACTGACCGGTAGCTGTCTGGCGTTGCAAGCTTCCACATGGCTATCGCCACTCGCTTCTCAACTCTGAGGGCTGCTCTCATCTTGGTATTCTGGTGTGTCAGGGCAGGGGAAAGCAAGTCACAAAGTTCCATGAAAGTGCTCTTACACATGCGAAAGTTTCGCAGCCACTGGGAATCATCCCAGACCTGCAACACTGTGCGGTCCCACCAGTCTGTGCTTAAAGCAACAGAGAGTCCTGTGGCACCTTTAAGACTAACAGATGTATTGGAGCATAAGCTTTCGTGGGTGAATGCCCACTTCGTCGGATGCATGTCACATGCTCCACAAAAGCTTATGCTCCAATACATCTGTTAGTCTTAAAGGTGCCACAGGACTCTCTGTTGCTTTTTACAGATACAGACTAACACGGCTACCCCTCTGATACTTGACAGTCTGTGCTTGTTTCCCGGGCCCAGAATCAGCGTTCCACGGCTAGAACCTGCCCCATTAACAACATGATCTCCAAAGCGCCGGGGCCCGCGGTTTGAGAGAATTCTGTGTCCATGTCCATGTCCTCATCACTCTCGTCGCCGCGCTGCAGTCGCCGCCTCCTCCTCGCCAGGTTTTTCTGGTCCTGGTTCAGCATAAACTGCACGAGAATGCGTGAGGTGTTTACAATGTTCATGACTGCTGTCTTGAGCTGAGCGGGCTCCATGCTTGACGTGGTATGGCGTCCGCAGTGCAGTGTTCACCCAGGAAAAAAGGCACGAAATGGTTGTCTGCCGTTGCTTTCATGGAGGGAGGGGTGAGGCTGTACCCAGAACCACCAGCGACAATGTTTTTTGCCCCATCAGGCATTGGGATCTCAACCCAGAATTCCAATGGGCGGGGGAGGCTGCGGGAACTATGGGATAACGATGGGATAGCTACCCACAGGGCAACGCTCCGGAAGTCGACGCTAGCCTCGGTACATGGACGCACACCGCCGAATTAATGTGCTTAGTGTGGCCGCATGCACTCGACTTTATACAATCTGTTTCCAAAAATCGGTTTCTGTAAAATCGGAATAATCCCGTAGTGTAGACATACCCTTTGAGCACCTAAGGCCAACACTGAAGCACCACTGGCACTAACAAAGCCATTGCTAATGTGTTGCCTAACCCTGTATGCACCAGAAGTCGGTAAGTATGTATTTCCTCCAGTATAGTCCCCTGCATGCCTATGTTTCTGTCAACAAGCATATGCAAAACTGCCTAAATCCTAATGCTGCCCACTTGCTTGGCACTCTAGCTAAACCCTGGTGGGATCCTCAGTCTAGGCGCTCTCTGTCCTGTGGAGCCAGCTCCAGTAGGCATGCTCCAAGCACACCTAACCTGCACAAAAGACAGCTGGGGATGAGCAGGTTGGAGTTTGGCTGGCTGGCATCTGTGCCCCATTACACCCAGTAGCCCAGTCAGGGCCAGCCAGGTGTTTTTGCCCAGAGCGGGAAAACATTCCTGGGAACAGCTTGGCGGGGTACGGGGGAGAGGGGAAATTTCAGTTTGGCACACTGCCTTTAGATATTGATGTGGTGTCCCTGAAAGTTATCATCTAGGACTCCTATGGCCAGCCCTGAGCTCAGAGGTTAGGGCACACATGTAGGATGCAGACCTAGGTTTAAATCCTCTCTCTGCCTACTTTGGAGCAGGTACTTGAACCTGGTTGTCCATGTCCTAGGTGAGTTCTGGCTATAGTGGAAGTCTCTCTTTCTTCACAAGAAAGGGCTGATAACCTGGCTTAGGTGTCTAACTACAGGAGAGGGTTAATGATTGAAAATCTTGAGCAGAAATAGGGGCTTAAGCCCCTTTGAGGATCTGGGACCTAAGCCCCACCCTATTCCCCTGCATTCCACTTAGCTTAGGTGCTCAGCTTGCTGGGTTCTGGGAATCTCTTTCTTAGGCACCTAACTCTCCCCATGCATTGCACAGGGAGCCTGGGCACCTATCTCGGGGCTGTGGCAGGACATCTAGGAGTTAAGCATAGTAATGTCTAAGTCCCCATTGTGAATCTAGCCCTACGTTAAATCTTTAGGACAAAACTTCAAAAATAAGACAAGGTCCATGCTCCAAAACTAAACTAACCATGGATCACTGGAATACAGTAGTTGTATGTAGTGTTTTAGTAGCTGTGTTGGTGCCAGATATTAGAGAGACACGGTGCGTGAGGTAATATCTCTTACTGGAGTAACTTCTGTTGGTGAGGGAGACAAGCTTTCATAGAGCTCTTCAGGTGACCTGAAGAAGAGCTCTGCGAAGCTCCAAAGCTTGTCTCTCTCACCAACAGAAGTTGCTCCTATAAAAGATATCACAACACCCATCTTGCCTCCGTAAGTGTTATTTTACATCAGATATATTGGATTGTAAGTGTCATGTTTACTTTATTGTAAAAGTATGAATGACAATAGTTTTCTAGCCTGTCAACTTCAATGAGACCAGACTGTACCTGCTTACAGCATATGAAAAATGGTTTGATTCTAACCAGCGCTATCCGTCCCTCACTTTAAAGAATGCTAAATTCCTTCACAATCCCTTTCAGAAGCTAAAGAAAAGAAAAATAAATACTTAGAAATTAAATGCATAATTTTACACACCATTACAGCTTGAAAGGATGAAAGTCTAGTTTCATCACTGATGTGTTCTTGAACAAAATTTACAGAGTTCTATTAATTAAAGACATCGTCTTCTGGCAATCAATGTCAGTGGTGAATTCTCATCCATTTGCATAAGAGAATTTGTAGCTTCCCTGACTGTCTAGAAGTAAAAGAGAACATTAAAATGGGTAAATGTGGGCAGAAATTCTTGATATTTTCAAAGGGATGATTTTATATGTACTTTGGTATGTTTACGGATTTTGCAGTAGATTTAGAACTGTTATTTTTACAAAGTGCCTTCACTTTAAAATTAGTCTCAATCAAAATGATTATAAGATGATGTATGGAGCTTTAGGGCATCTAATCCAAGCACTTAAAGAAATTTCAAAACCTCAAACCAAAGAGATTTAAAATGTGTTGCTGACTTTTCTTCTTTATTGTCTTTGTGTGAATACTTTAACTTAATAATTGTGGTATATGATCAATGCCAAAGATAGACTAATAGGACAACATGTATGTTTTTAATAGAACTAGATCTCATAGGAAAGATTATTGCACTCATATCTATACTCTAAACTACTAATTTATTACAATCATATTACGACACAGCTCAGCTCTTTACACAGGAGTTTCCAGTAGGTCTAATGACAGCTGGGTACTTGTTTCAATTTATTTAAACCATTGAAAATGACACACAATGCAACAATAACAGACAGACATAGATGAGATGCAAGCCAGGAAAAGTTTTTAAACTCTGACAAGACCCAATGATCTCCTAACTATTCTACAGGAGATAAATGAGTTTCTGTTATAATCATTAGCAAGACAGGGACAGTATTGTACATAGTAACCATCTACAGAATGGACTTTTATGGTGGAGACATACTGTTTAGCTGTAGTAGGATCTACTGGAGGAATTTAATGAAGGTTGAAATTTCAGGCCACAATATGTGGACAAGACACTAATATTTATTATTACAGTAGCTCCTAGAGTACCCAATTAAGATCAGGGCCCAATATGCTGGACAGTGCATATTTACATAGTAAGAGGTAGCCCCTGCCTGAATGAGTTCCCAATCTAAATACACAGCACAAAGGATGAAAGAAGAAACAGAGTTGAGGCGACTTGACCAAGGCCACACAACAGGTCAGTATCAAAGCCATGAATAGAACCCAGGTTTCACAACTTTCAGTTCATTTCCCCTATGCAGTAGACGGATTCTCTATTAGAATTCTTCCCTTATGAAGACATTCACATTACCAGTGTTAGTAAATGGTCCTGTGTCAACTTCCTTTTCCCTAGTAACTGATTCTGCTCAGCCACATTTTGCATACACTATGATATGATTCAACAATTCAGATATTGCTCAATGAGAGTCAGAAGACCATCCAATCTTTTCAAATCATTGTAATAGTTATTAATAGTCATGTCCATGTTTTGCAACAAAACAATCCAAGTTAAGCCAGAATTCAAGGTAAAGTTCCTTCATTGTATACTTAATAATAGTTATGCTAATAGGATATTTGAATTACTGGGGTAAAAATATCTAGGTATTCTATGTGAATTTACAAAGTCCACCTTAAGAAAATACCTTTAAGATTATATTATTTAAAATCTCTGTTATAGAAGAAGCCTACTAATAATGCATTGCTGGGCTACAGCTTTGTATTCCTTTGTGCCTGTGTAGTCTCCGTTCTAAGTTTAACAGTAAGGACACCTGGTATTTATAGTGTCATCAAACCAGTGATGAAAGGAGAAATGAGAAAGAGAAGCAAAGTCAAAGACAGATTAAAAGAGTCTGACCAAGCAAAGATGAAACTAAAAAGAGAGACCAGAGTTTAAAAGTTTTGGGGAAGGCTGTAAAGTTTTGATAGATGAGGACCCTGCATAGTCTTATGCAACTTACATTAAATTCAGTTTTCATTTTGTGTACATATGTGAGGGCACAATTTGGCCTTAAACAGTGAAAATGGATAGGCATACAGGAGAATCCATATGGATCCAATCATTTAAGCTATAGTATGTGGAAGATTGAAAACTTTGATTCATATCACAAATAATGATTAATTATTTAGTGATTTTTGAAGCACTTAAAACATGTATTGTTACTTAGCACCCACATAAGAGTCCTTATGTAAAAAGAGATGCACTCTGTCAATTGATTTAGCTACAGCCACAAGCGTTCTTTCTTCTGACTAAACTCATCCCAGGAATCAATGCAATAATGCCAGCAACAAATTTGGCTCTTTATGCAAAGCTCTTCATGGATTCATATGTTTTTTTGCTGCCAAAAGTAACTATAATACTTTGCTCTGATCTACTGCATAAGACATGCCAGAGAACTTCACCAAGTAAATTCTGCATCGAGTGCATAACTTCTATTTGAGCTATCTCATATTTTAGAAAGATATCCAGGCTTGATTGAACTGCTGGAGAATCTTCCACATCCCTAGGTAAATTGTGAAAATGGCTGATTGCCTTATATGACAGGATAGTCTGCCTCTTAAAGGCAGTAGCTTCTTGTCATCAGCCCACCCCACCAGGTGGCATGGCCCTTTAAGAGTTTGAAAGTTCCAGTATAAGGACCTAAGGGGGATGTGAAGAGAGAGCTGTCCTGGGAATGAACGGGGCTTAGCAGGAAATCCTGTGATATCTTTAAGATCCTCGGGGGGTGGGAGCTTTGTAGAGAGGATGGGGGCAAGGCTCTCCTCTGCCCCAGACCAATTGGGAAAGAGCTGGGAGAAGGGGACCAGCATAGAAGGGTAGATGCCTGCAGGCACTGCAGAGTGTAAAAAGGCTCCTGCAGAACCCTGAGTGAGCAGGGAGAAGACACCAGCAGGAGAAGGCTGCCTGCTGGATCCTCCTAGCCTGAGGCTTAATTGGGGGAGGGAACAGGCCAGCTGAGGGAGAAGCTGGGTCAGTCTCTACAGCTGGCTAAATTATCAACCCAGCCACAAGGAGGAGGGCTGGGACTCGTGCTAAGTGAAGCAATAGCGTGACTATTTGAAGCCCAACCCTAGCTCCAGGAAGGCGTCTGGGGGATGCATCTCCTGAAGCAGGGCAAAGAACTGACCAGGACTCTTGTCGGGACCCAGAAGAGGGTTGTTGACGTCACTAGGCATAGCTACCAGGTAACTTGGGAGATGAAAGGCCATAAGTGCTGATGAAACTCCCCTGCTCTGGGTCTAGGTGAGCCACAGTAACTCCATCTTGTGAACTTTGACCTACCTCCATGCTAACTGCTTACATGCTGTAGCAGAAATGTAATGGTCAGCTTTTTCTAGCAGACAGCTGCAGTTTCATTCACACTAGCAAAACTTCACATCTCAAGTTGTTCAAAAAATATCAAGTGCTTTGCAAATCAACTGGAAGCTCCACACACCATGGCGACCACAAGCCAGTGGAGTAGTGGAACGCACAAATCAGACACTCAAGCAACACCTCTCAAAGGTCTGTCAGGAGGCCTCTCTTAGGTGGCCTGATGCTTTGCCCCTTGTGTTACTCCGCATTTGTGCTCTCCCCAAGGGCAGGTTAGGGCTTAGTCCCTTCAAAATTATGTTTGGAAGGGCATGGCCTATAAATGGTACCCCAGTTCTGGCAGGGAAGTGGGAAATGGGGTGTGGTTTCTTGTCTCAGTACATGTGCTCTCTGTGTGCTGTTCTTTTTTTTTTCACAAATACACCAAAAATTCACAGCCTTTTCTGCTGAATGCCCCGGTCCACTCCTTACAGCCTGGTGACTCCGTTCTTGTTCGGACCTGAAAGGACAAACCTCTCCAAGAGAAGTGGAAGGGACCCCACACCGTCCTGCTTGTTACCCACACGGCGGCAAAGGTCAAAGGACACAAAAACTGAATTCATCACTCTCAACTAAAAGCAGTACCCACTCCTGAACAGTGAACTGTCCAGCCTGCAGAGAAGACTGCCAGCAACAATTTGGGACTTAAGCTGTTATTCAAAAGACAGTAAGGGTCACTGGGAATGCCTGGTAATCTCTCTGAACAGCCACAGCACATTCTCCGCAAAAACCCTGAGCACTGGTTCTATCTATTCACAGTAGGCCGACCTAGCCTATGGTCCTGGTCCTTTTATTTTTTTATTTGTTTGGTATCAATAATTTTTATCTTCTGGGCATTTGGGTTGTTGTAATTACAATATGGGTTCAGGTTTAGGGTCTCTCACAACATTCCTTTTTGTCACAGAAGCACTCCTTCTGTTACCTACTGTTTCACCCACATCGCATGCAGGATGGGGAGCCATCCCTGCAAATATAGCTACCAATACCTATAAGGCCCTGAAAATTGCCTTTGCCCGTAAGTTTAATCTCTCCCACTGTTAAATATGTGCCCAGACTCCCCACCATTCGGCTGAATTGCCCTAAAAAGTAGTTCCCCAAAATTGGTCAGACTTTTGTCAAAAATAAATGGTTACCAGCAGCAGCACCTCTAACAATTTAAGTTTGCAATCTAACTGTACTGCAGAAGCTCCTTATGGCCTACACAATGGCTCTTGGAATTCCCACTATAGTAGCACTCTTAAGCCCCAGCCTATTTGTCTACGTTTTCCACCCACTGGTCTCATATGTTATCAGCAAGCCAGTACAAGTAATTATACCTGGTTTGCCGGCATTAGTATATGTAAATTTTATATTGGTCCTAATATAAGTCTCACTGTTCCTTTACTAAATGCCACCGGTTGGCAAACCGGCGCTGCATTCTTTGCCCTATCCCCACAAGCCACCCTACGGGACCTACAAGGTAACAATAAAAAGGCTAGTTATGGTAAAGCATTCTGGGTTTGTGGTAATAGTGCCTATAAATAGCTTCCTCATGGTTGGCATGGTAGCTGTTACAAAAGCTATCTCGCTCCTTCCCTCCGTGTTCTAACCCAGGCTCCCTCAGGTCGCCCCAGATATTACCGGTCCCTAAAAGCTACCATTAAACCCATCGGTAAAAAAAACAGGTTTAAAATAATATTCCTCCCTACTTATGGGGTGGGACGGCTAATCCAACTCTACAGAAGACTTTCTAAATTTCTCACCCAGTTTGCCAATAATACCCTGGCCATAAAAAAAAGCATAAGTTCTAAACTGTACCAGCTTCAATTGCTGGCTCTACAAAACCGCCAGGCCCTAAATTATGTGTTAGCCTCTCGGGGCGGGGTCTGTGCCCTTATTAAAAAAAAACTGTTGTACCTATGTCCCAGAGTTTTCACAGGATATTAACAAGCACATCTTGTCAGCCGAACAGGCCTTGAACCAGTGAAAGGCCCCAAAAAAAGAACCCACTATTCTTGATTCCCTTTGGAGTTGGTTACCTAGTCTCGAAGGACTAGGAAAAGACATTGTTCGCATCTTGCTCACAGGTGTTGTAATATGTTTTGTCCTTTTCCTTTTGCTCGCTTGCTGTAAAGTGCTCATACATAAAATTTGTACCTCCCATTCCTCAAAAGTTCCCTTATACCCTCTCATTAATAATCCTAATTGCATGAAGCTTAATCACATTTTGTTTTTAAAGTATGAGAAAACTCTGCCAAAGGTTTGTTGAGTGTTCTCAAAGGAGGGAATTGTTGACGTCACTAGGCATAGCTACCAGGTAACTCGGGAGAGTGAAAGGCCATAAGTGCCGATGAAACTCCCCTGCTCTGGGTCTAGGTGAGCCACAGTAACTCCATCTTGTGAACTTTGACCTACCTCCATGCTAACTGCTTACATGCTGTAGCAGAAATGTAATGGTCAGCTTTTTCTAGCAGACAGCTGCAGTTTCGTTCACACTAACAAAACTTTTAGTAATAATGCAAAAAAAAAGGGGGAGGAAAAACTGCGTGCGCATAAACCTACAAGGTCAAAAATAAGCATACGGACGGGAATCTTTCTAACTGTAACTGCTCAAAAAAAAAGGGGGTAAAAAGGGTAAAAAAAAGTAACAAAACAAAGGCTTACACAAAAACAGCTTAAAATATAAAAAAAAACCACTTGCTTGTATGTGCTGCGCTTAATTTAAGACATGCTGGTCTCCTAGTGCCTATTCAGAGCTCTTAAATAAACTTGAATTGCTTCTCCACCTCGGTGTGTTCATTGGTGCAAAGCACACCGGGCAACGAACCCCGCTGTTGCCCCCCTTGGGCCCTTTGGGCCGACAACAGGGTGATCTGGGGCAGCTAACAAAGTAAGTCATCCTATGTTAAAAAAAACTTAATAAATCTGATCCTATAAAGGGGGTCATGTTCTTGGGCTAACCTAAGTCTGGTAATTCACTGAAAGAGCCTGGGGTGCGCAGAGTGCACTGACAGGGCTACAGGGGGGTACGCTGGAGAGGCTGAACCCTTAACACTGTTAAAAATTGGTGCTAGATTTCTAGTTGGAATTAGTCTAGCCTCCGCTTCAAAGTATTTTATCTCATTACATCTTTTTCTGTCAGTTTAAAGAGCCCTGTGCTATCAGAAATCTCTTCGCCATGTAGGTACTTGAAGACCATGAATAAGTCACCTTGTAGCCTTCACTTGGATAAATTAAGTAGACTGCGCTTCTTAAGCCTTTCACTATACGTCAAGCTTTCCAGACCTCAAATCATCCTAGTAATTCTTTTTTCTGAACCCTTTCCAAGTTTTCATCATCCATTTGGAAGTGTGGACAGCAGAACTGGGTACAATATTCTAGAAATGGTCTCACTAATGCCATATGCAGTGATAGTAACACCCCCCTTCTCCTACTTGGTATGCACCTTCTTATACATCAGTCTTTAAATATATGGAGAAATTTAAGGTAGAAAGCCACACTGATCGTTTAATTTTAAAATCCAGATTTTAAACTTGTAGCAGTAGTAGAGTAAGGGATTAAACACATTTGCTACTTATGCTTAAGGCTACAATTATGTCACAAAGGTCATGGAAGTCACGGAATCTGTGACTTCCATTGAACTCTGTGACATTTTCTGCCCTGGGGCTAGAGTTCCCAGCCAGCCCCGCCCTCGCAGCTCCCTGCCCCCAACCTGGTGCAGGGACCAGGCACAGCTGCCCAGCCGTGGTAGGTGGCCAGCCTGACCCCGCGCAGCTGCACAGCCATGGCATGTGGCGGACCCCCTGCATGGCAGCAAGGACTCCCCAGAGCTGCCCAGCCTCAGCTGCAGACAGGGCCAGTGGCTGGGGGACCCTGCAGCTACCAGCTACCCAGGCCAGGGGACCCCACAGCAGCCCAAAACCAGGGGCAGGGGGACCCCAGAGCTCCCACGCACCGCATCAGTGGGGGACCCAGGAGCCCCAGCAGCAGTGGGTGCTGAACCCACCTACTCCTTTTGTCAGGGATATTTTTAGTGAAAGTCAGGGACAGGTCAAGGGCGGCCGTGAATTTTTGTTTATTTCCTGTGACCTGTCCCTGACTTTTACTAAAAATAGATGTGACAAAAATTTAGCCTTACTTATGCTATATTTTCATTACATGACCACCATGTCCTTATTCCGTCCTGACCCTTTAAAATGCCTCTTCTGCAGGAAAGGAGTGGCTTTAAAACTCCCTGTTTTATATGGGATTTCTTGCCCTTCAGGGTGAATTTCTTTAGTATTTTAGTGGTACTCGGGGAGTTGCCTGATGTCCTAATCAGCAGTGACACAACCCCCAGTGCCTCCTCCAGGCTCATGGTTACAAATATGTTGGTGTAGTACCATTCAGTCAGCACCTGATTTAGAGAGGGGAAGGATGTGGCTGTTGCTTTGCAGAGTAGTACAGCAATTCTGGATCGCTCTTACTCTAAAATTATTGAGAAACCCATCTGTATTAACTGATTAACATTCAGTGCCCTGAGGAGCATCAGGCAGAAGTAAGTGAATTCTTTCACTTAACCAGCTCTTCTATTTACAGTTCATTTACAAGTTACCTGATGTTTGAAGTACTAGGTGCTGGTCTTCTGGCAATAGAAGGAGATTCCTTGACTTATTCATTCTCTTCCACTCCATCACCCATCCTGGTATTTCCCAGTGGAATATGGGCTAGATGTGTGGGTCCATCACTCCATGGACTACAATATTTTGCTAAAAGGCTTAGATGAACCATCTCTCTCTCTTGTTTAAACACAAAATATTATGAGTTCCACTGAGGCTGATAAGAAATAATGCTTACTTAGAAGTATCTATTTTTTCTACTTTTTCTTTATAAATTTAATTAAATTTCACATTTATGGTATGTTGAAAATTCTTTGTGTTTAAAAGAGAGTCAATATTAGTGCATACTCTATAATAGGCCCTTTGTAACGCTACTGTGTACGTAAATATTTGAGTGCCCAATAGAATTGTCACGGTTCTCCTTTTAGCAACAGGACCACCCTATATTGTATTTTTGTCACATAGTTTCAATTTGAAGGTTTGTAATAATGTTGGAAGAGGATTGCAGAGTATTTATAAATGGAGCATTTTATCTGAAGGGATAAATAAGTTATCATAAAATACCTGTTCTATATCTGCCTCTGTTATTCACTTAGTGACAATGCTTAAGTTAAATTTCCAAATTTCAGAATAGAAACTGATTTCATGTAACACTTTATAAAGTAGCAATGGGTTACATATTAGTAATGTGACTGTATAAGCAAATTCAGCAGTAATTATGCACTTGGTGAGAGTTTGCAGTTGAACATGAAAAGTCAGCATATTCAACATTGTCTCCTAACTAGTGTCCACAATCAGTTGTGAATGAGAATACTACAACTTCTGTCTAACTCATTCATAGGCACCCATTATTTGCATGCTTAAATTAGGTAGTTTCACTATACACTATGCTGAAGTTCTATTATTTGTACCCACAAATGACTTGGGGGGGACTGAGAACTGTGAGTGCAAATTTAGAAGCCACCTGTTAAATCTAGAAGAGAAGAATGACTCCAGTGTCCTGATCAGTATTCCTTTCTCTTTTGGAAAAATGCTATGAGAACACTTCCTTTTCCTGGGGAGTCTTCAGAGATTGGATGAAAGGTAATGTCTCATCCCAAGATCAAGAATTCCTTGTGCTTTCTTTAGTAGCAGTCCTTTTATAAATAAGATTTCAGTACCTGGAAGTTAAAAATCTGATCTCGCTGCCTTGAGAGGAGCTGATGGTTTCCCACCTCAATATTGACCCATTGGATAACAACAAATACTTAAGTTATTATCTGTGTTACATAAGTGCTGACGAGCCCCAGTCACAGACCAGGACCCCATTGTGCCAGGTGCTGTACAAAGAGAACAAAAAAGATGGTCCTGCCCCAAACAGCTTAGAAGCTACTAAGACCTGAGACAATGGATGGAAACACAGGCTTATGGGGGGAGTACAAGTAAACAATGAGACAATATTGATCATCATGGTAGGCAGTGATCTCAGAACACCCGAGGTCTAAGCATTATCAGGTTTACTGTAAGCAACATGGCAAAGGAGAACTTCAAGACAGCGAGAGAACTAGAGAGAGACTGCATTGAGAGATGCTTTCTTGAGCAAGAGTCTAACAGTTGCTTTTTAAAAGAAAAGCTGACCCCTTGACTATCCTAATTTTGGGGAACACTTATCTATTGGGAAAATTCTAAGAAGGCAACTCTAACAAAGATCCAGTGCCTACACTGGTTCCTTCACATCTGTCATCTGCTTCAGTTCCATGACCAGCTCAACTGGAACCCCCTGCAAAACAAAAAACACAGCAGCAAGTCTCAGAGTCTGGGTCAATTCACTCAGGCTTGAGGGCTTGAGATTTAGAGCTTAAAAAAAACCCAGTGCGGATAGTCCCGCTTGGGCTGGTGCCTGGGCTCTGAAACCCTTGCTGGGTGTCAGAGCCTGAGCACCAGCCAGAATGGGAATGTCTACACTGCTATTTTGAGCCCTGTAGCATGAGCCTGATTCAATTGACCTAGGCTCTGAGACTCACTACCATGTTTGTTTTGCTTTTCAGAGTGGACATACCCAGGGAGTTGAGAGCACTCAGTATAGCATTGTGCCTTTCTACACCTAATTGAGGGCTATTTCATTCTGGGTTCAACAGAGCCCAGATTTGTCACCCTCCTGTTTAATGTATATATGATACCTTCTAGGCCTGATCCAACTCCTGTTAAATCCAATGGGAGCTGTATCCGGCCCTTGGTGAGTAAGCACTGATTACTGTGTTCAATATATTGAAGACATTCTGTTTTTATGCTTCCATCTCTTGATCCTGATTATGTGATGAAGTAACTTACACAGTGCTTATTGAAGATTGAGTATAGATGAGGATTGGCTGGAGCCAAGACAGAGATGGTCCATAGGGGATGAGTAAAACCGCTAGATGATGTGACACAAATTTATATAAACATACCCTGTTAGCGGAGTTTACCTATATTAGTGGCTCACAACTTGGGTGTCTGGAAAAAATTATCTCCCATTTTTCCTTTAAGATATAACAAGTGAATTCAGCCAGAAAGGAGTCTGACATTTTTGTGTTAATCTCTAGCTGCTTCTTGTGCTCAAGTTCCACTTACAAGTGCTTAGAATCTACTTGACCTGTGTATGATTCACAAATCATAGTTTTTTCCCCCTTCCTTTAACTCAGTCTTAAAATGTGATTTTCAAAATATCATGGACTACTGGAGGAAATGAGTATAAATGTCTGATCTATCTTCCTAATTATTTTATGGTGGTGGTGCTTTAATCAGAGGCCTTGTCCTGAACACTCTTACAAACAATTTGCAGAGATCACAGTGCAAGTGTAGATGAATTTGCCACAATTTCCATTATGAGAATATCTATGTATCATTATTAGGAATGGGAGACTAATTCACAGAGAATAGATGAGCCAACAAATGTTCTCTCCATTCTTTTTTCTAGTTATCAACAGGTAGCTTACTATATGTTTTAATGTTTTAATTATTTGAAATATTTGCTAAATTTCTAAATAATATTTGATCTGTAGATTATTCCTGAAAAGCCCATTGAAATAATTCAATATCCAAAATTCAAGTTTTTACTTTACATTGGACATGTAAGGCACATGCCAGACACCAGCCAAGAGTTAGATGGCCCCTAAATCTGAGGAATGCAAGGTAACTGTAAGTCACCGGTTTTTGTAGCTCCTTCTGAATCTAGCACTAGTTTGCTGTGTCCCACCAAGCTATCACCAGCACTCATACAGGGTTACTTCATGCTTTATAGGCATTGCCTCATTTTGGGGTCAAGGTGGATTCATGCTGCACCAGCTGGAATTTGTAGAAGCATTCTCCCTCTTCTGCAGTTGTGCAGGGGGAAGTACATCCATTGCTATAGTTCCTTCAGACTGTGCAGCCTACTCATCCCCAACACGTCTGGTCACCTCTGATGGACAGTGTGGGGAGAACAAGGGCATGTCCCTACCCTCTCCCTGTTCCCTTTAGTTGTCACAAAAAGGCAGCTGTCCAGAGAGGAAGGGGACTTCAAATGTGCCCAGTTGCTGCAGAGAGATGGAAGAGTTCCTTGCACCCTCCTTACATACACCCAAACCTGCTGGGCTCATTGTAATGATGGAATAATACACTGATAAAATGGAACATAAAGCACTTTAATATAGAACGTATTACTGTATTACATTCTGTCAACAGAGGAGGATACCTATACGGAATATCCTCCATACTACAATATAAACTTTTAAGTACAGCGCTTACTGAGCACTACCATTAGCATCACAGACTTTAACTCAAAATATTAGCAACAGTTACTACTGTTCATGTGGAAACCACATTTTCAAATGCTTACAATGTAGGCATTTTGAATTCTTTACTGAAAAGAAATTTAGAGGCTAACTCGCAATGAGAAATAGCGAAATTGAGCAGATTTTATGTAAAATGCAGCCTTTTAATGAGTTTTTATTCCCAAAAGAGTTGAGTACATTTTGTTCAACTATTCAGTGACAACAACAAAAAGTCACCTCCAGACTAAGGCCAAGCATGCTGGGAAGGGATCTTTTAATAAAGTTACGAGCATGGGGAAATGAGGGGGTTAAAAGTAACCTCACAGTACCTCCATCTTTCTCTGTCTCAAAAGTTAGAACAGCTAATACATGAATTGTAACAATAGTAATTATATCATTATTGATGTACAAAAACAAGTTTTAATGTTTAAAGTAACAATAGGTGTAAAGTGTACTGTACATGTTATTTCTTTATTAGACACTAAAATGCAAAGCTTAGAACTCAGGCTATGGTTGGTAACATGTGACACACAATTCATTTACAAAGTAATTAAGATTCTCTCTTCTTCTTTTTTTTTTTTTTTTTAAGCTTGGCCCAACTTCTTGTAGCAATACCTCCCATGCTTTAATTACTCGTGTGAAAAGACTCCCATTGATTTCAATGGGCTTGGATCAGGATCCAAATCCTTTCCTTCCTTTCACCTCCTTGCATCAAATTCAAGCCTCTACTCTTCGCCTTCAAGGCTCTGCATACACCAGCACTGCTTGCATCGCTGCTGTCATCTTATTACTCCCCCTAACTGCTCCCTTTTCCTCTTTCAGTTATTGGATTTATAGTTAAATTAAATAATTAAAATCCCTGCATTACTTAAAGAAGTGAGTGGCCCAGTGGTTATGAAGGCATTTAAATTCATTGATAAGGCAGTATATGTGGTGTGAGCAGTTTCTTCCAAGTCTCTAACACTTGCTGCAAATACCATATATAATCTCAGTCTGCCATACTGATAGTGCCACACAGAAATCTATTTTTGTGTCTTTCCATTTCTAACACCACTCCTGGAGGTATAACTTTCAGAGGGCAAGTTCAGATATTGGACTTGATCCTCATTATCACCTGCTAATTACCTACTGTGAAAGATATGTTACTTGATAATGACACTGTAAAATACTGATTGCAGTTTTCTTCAACATGCAGGGCAACAGTGTGAAAAAGTATGTATTTTTATAACCTAGTAGTAGTACTTGGCAAAAAGAGAACCTCATGACTGATACTAGTTATGTTCATAAATCTGACTAGACTTCTTATTCCCCTTTCATCCAATTTTCCAGCTTGATAGCTTTGAGGTATTGTTGGGACATGGAGACTTTGGGAATGTCTTCGAGGAAGAAAATTAAATACATATTATGCTGACAATACTTAAAATATAGGCAGAGTTTTCTTTCAAAGTTTCAGACTGAATGGGATAATCGCTTTCTTCTGATAAAACTGGTTTTACACGGGTGTAACTCTCTTGACTCCAGTGGATTTACTCCTAATTCTGAAAAGTGTAAATGAGATCAGAATCAGGGTCATGGTCCAGTGGCCTCAACACAGGTCCTAATCCTTAGTTGTAATCCTGGTTTAGGGCCTCAGAGGGAGTCAGTGTTTATGTCTTGTAGGGCATATCTACATAAACATTTAGTTCCCAGCAAGGTTGGATGTCCATCTACCCCACTCTAGCCTGCCATGAGCCAACTGTCCATGTGGACCCTGCTGATGTGCATTTACAGTTTGTTTAATGCACTTTGAACTACTCCTCTTTGAAATGGGAATAGATCAAAGGATATTAACAAACTGTTAATGCGCATCAGCAGGATCCACATGGATACTTGGCCCATGACAGGCTAGAGTGGGGTAGATTGACTTTCCAGCTTGGAACAAAATAAGTGTTCATGTAGACAAGCCCTTAAACTCTCTGCCTCAGCTTTTTTCTATTCAAAATTCTTACCTCCATAGGAGTGCTGTGAGGTCTAATTAGCCACTTTTTAAAAACATACTTTGCATATGAAAAATCCTAAACATTATTATTACTTATTTCTATTATTATTACTTATTCAAATAAGTAGAATAATAAATTGACACTACTATGTTGAGAAGCTCCCAGGATGGGAAAGTGTGTACTATAAGCACTGGAAGTAGGTGACATATAACTTTATCAGCAAAAGTGACATGGCAAAAGTATGTTCAGAGGCACTTTTCAATAGTGCTTCTGTGTATCTGATTCAAAATAGGATGGGCTGTTACTACACTGATAGCAAAGAGAAACACCTCAGTTCTTCTCAGATGGTGCACAGAAAGAGGCCGAGTCCTAAAGAACCAAGAAGCAGACTATGTAGTTGGTGCCACAAGACATTTAAAATTAAAAGTAAAATTAAATGTTGAGTTTTTTAGATTAAAAACAGTCCCCTTCAATTGCACCCAGAAACAGAAGTGAAGCAAACAAAGCACAAGTGTGACATGGCTGGCATTATTTGCTCCACTAAGAAGATGTGCTGATGTGATTTAGCTGATGTTTGAGTGCTCTTCAAAGCTACCTATTAAAGTTCATTAATGTAGTCTGGATGGATGGCTATGGCAAGGTCTCCATCTGATAGGAAAGACTGTAAACACAGGTCATCTCTTGGCCAGTCACAGACAGTGTATGTCTGATCACCTCCACTATCAGAAGCAGCTGAGAGTCCAAACACATTATGTCAAACCTCTGACAAAGGGTGAATATAAATTCCCTTAGTAGGTGGAGCAGACAAAACCCCAGTCAAATCTTCCAGATGTTTCCCTTTATTCACCTCTTCTTTGTCTGGATTTCACTTCAGCTGAGTCACTGCAATCCCTGTCTACATCTCAGTCAGACACTTGCAAAGCAAAGATACTACTAGGTAAACGGGGAAGGAAGGGTGGAGAGAAGAGAGCAAGCTGAGGAGACTGCCAGGCTTTTTAGACTGCAATCTCCTCTAGCAGTCTAATGTACATACTGAACAGAGGAGGTGCCAGAACAGAACCTAGCATGACCTCATAAGGGAGTCCTTGAGGTGGATGAGCCACCCTTTGAATCCTCTTAGAGGAAAGAACGAAACACGTAGGAGTAGTTTAATCTACTGTCATAAGCACCCTCAGGACAGTACTAATATCACATGTTTAGTAGTAATCAAAGGCTGCTGATAGATGTATGAATCAGCATGCACTTTTGGTCTTTGCCCTTCACTAGGAAGAGATTATTAACTGAGGATGCTATTGAAGTCTCTATATGATAGCTATGCTTAAAATCATAAAAGGTGCAAAGATCTCAGATGGTGACAGAACAGGTTTGCTACAACTTTTATGATCAGAGTGAAGGTCTGAGAGTATGTGACAACTGGAGAGATTTCCTAAGCATAGACTTTGCTGATCACTACTGTTAATGTTCTTTTATAAAGGCTTCCCCCTCCCAATACTACCCATTGTGGCAAACAAGGAAAAAATTATCATCCCCTATAATCTGGGGGGGGGGGGGGGGGAACCAAGAGAAGGTAACCTAATTTAATTTCCTTTTTATACTAGACCGATCTCTTCTTTGGGTTAGCAGAATTACTTTCTCCCACATTAGCCAAGGAGATAGAGCCTTGTCGTAAGTGAGAAGGCCAGCTGGTAAATCATGATAAATTAATCCAGGTTAGCTAATGGAAATGGATATGGGATTTAGTGATAGCTAAAATGGTCTTTGAGGATGGTTCATGGATTAAAACAAACATGGATCTAGCAAGATGTTTGTCAGCAGGCACCTTAACGACTTGGACTGTATATTTCCCCCCCTTTTTCTGTCTGTTTTTATCATTTTAGATTGTAAGTTCTTCAGGGCAGGGACTGTCTTCCTATAAATCTGTATAGTTCCTAGCATATGACAGTGCCCATTATATAAACATGGTAAGAATTAATCGTAGCTATTGTCCCAAAAGATCATGATACCAGAAAGGCAGAGAAATCAGGCACCTCCCTTTTAAAATAAAAGCTGCTTTCAGAAAACAAAGGTTATTAATGGTGATGGCCCATTGAGCCCTGAGCAGTGCCACACATCACACAGTAGAACTGTATCGGTTCCATTATTGTACTTTCATGCCCACAGAGCATGGAACTGGAATTTCACCTCTCTACCTAACCCCACAAACCTCTTGTGAGGTAGGAGAAAAGTTTAACTCCAGAATGAGACACACAGGATTAGATGCAGTTCCCTCACTGACTTACAATGAGTAGTGCCTATGCAGTCTCTTGGGAGGTAATTCAGAGTGTCTGGTAGGCCAAAAAATAACATCTGAGAGAGAAATATAAGGCCTGGTCTAAAGCCTGTTTGAAGTCAATGGAAGTGAGGTACTTGCTGAGTAAAATAGTGTTGCAGGCTGCTTAGGTGATAAGCAGGGGTAAATGAACTCATTATGATATATTAATATTGTTTCTGTATATACTTTTATATATTTTTGAAAATACCTTAATCCTGTCAACTGTGCATGTCTATGTAATCATGTGTTTCCATCACTGCTACCCTCATATTCCCCCTGCCCCCATTTATTGGTTATACTCGCTTGTTATGCCTAGTCTTGGTTTAAGTCCAATCCTGTAAGTTGCTCTCCGTAGCCAGATCCCTCACCCATGTGCACTGTTCCCTCTAATTATTTAATGTCCATGTGCAGAAAATGAATTTTGTTATATGCACCAATATGGAGGTGATGTGTGGTGGGGGTGGTGCTGATGTGTTCGGACTGTGGGACGGGGCTCAGGGTTGGGGTAGAGGGTTGGGGTGCAGGGAGGTGCAGGCTATGGGGTGGGACCGGGAATGAGGGGTTTGGAGTGCAGGCTCCCCCGGGTGAGAAGCGCCTGTCCCCGGCTGCAGCAGCTCTGGTGGGGCAGGGTGGGGCTGGGCCAGGCTGGGGGAGGAGTGCCTCTCCCTGGTCGCAGCAGCTCCGGTCGGGTGGGGCGGGGCTGGGCTGGGCCGGAAGAGGGGCGCCTTTCCCCACCTGCGCAGCCCTTGATAGCCTGCTGCACGGCCGTGCAGTTTAGAGGGAACTTAGCCCATGTGTCATTATGACTTCAGCGGGGTTCTGCACAGGGGTCAGGTTCCATGATCAGGGTCTTGGCTTGTAAGTTCTCTGGAACAGACCCTTTCTCTTATTATGCATGTACATAGTGATTAGCACAAGGGTGTTTTGAAATGTATGTTGTTTATATTACAATTAATCTACTAACTAGCTCCTATTAGGCATTTCCTAAATAGTAGATTTCATTATCTCTCCCTGTTTATAAGCATGCCAGGTACATCTTACATATATATCCTGGTGGTGATTCTGAGTGTACACTACTTGGTACCCTAGGGAGATTTCAAAACCAAAGAGGCTACTGGATTTCCATTTCTGCTCCCAAACTGCAGGGCACTGCAACAATTAACCTGAGGAATTAAACTGCTACAGATAACTTGGTGTAGATGAGAGGATTGGGTGTTACATTAGCTATTTTATATTAAGTGTTATACGCTTAGAGGGACCTAAGACACCATTTGTTTTTCTGAGTGTGAATTCAATTTGATCAAAAGCCAGGAGTAATAGAAATAATTTGTTAACTTGTCTTGCACTTTGAATTGACTTCAATGAGTTCTTCATATTAATTCTATAGAGTTTCCTACACTAATACACGTCTTTCACTCCTATAATGCTAGGAATAGGACCAAGAAAATTAACTTCTCTTGGTGACTTCTAAACAAGATGCAATAGTTCAGGAAAAGATTAAACTTGACTCATTCTTGGGGACAGTGTCACCAGTTATCTCCTCTTAATTTTTTCTTTATTTTTTTCTAGTTTCACCTAACTTTTTTACCTTCCAAATAAAATAAATAAAAACATACAGTATTTTTCATATAGTTTAAGGTGTGGATAGTCCAGTCTAAGTGTGTAATACACTCTAGTAGCTAAATCCCATCACCTGTTTATGCTTTTTTACTTCTGTTATACTTCTGTGGCATTTTATTTGACGTTTCTCAACATCAACTGTTCATTTACATTTCTTTTACATTGTCTAGATTCCATTTTATGTTATTCATTACAAACCTTTAGGGTCAGCTCATCACCTGCTGTAAGCTAGCAAAAGTTCACTGAAGTCAAAATAAATATGTCAATTTGCATCTGATGAGGATAAGACCCTTGAGCTTTCATCTTTTCATTGTCCTTGAGTGTGCAGGGATAGGTAATTAAGGGACAGCTATGACTCTGTGTCTAATGGCTCAATGTTGTTTATAATAAGGATTTCCAGAAACAGAGAGTGGGATTCACAAATGTATTTAGGTGCCTAACTCCCATTGAAATCGATGGCAGCTAGGATCTAGATTCACAAGAAATTTAGACATGGCAAAGTTCAGTGTCACCACTCCTAACTTTTAGGCACCTAGAAAATCACTGGGATTCACAAGGCCTGAGTCAGGTGCTTAGGCTCCTTATATAATGAATGGGGAGAGACAGGCACTTCAGAATGGGATTCACAGAAGCCAGCATGCTAGGAGGCTCCTTGCCTAAGCTAACCAATGGGAGATGCCAACAAGAGGGGTGTGGGCACTAAGCGTCATCCCATGAGGGAGTTCAGCCTAAATCCTGGCTGCAGAGCAGTGGCTCCCTTCGCTTCAAAGTCTCAGCCATAAGCCCACTCTTGGAGTTAGACGACTATACCATTTTTGTAAAGGCTGGTGGGGGCAGGAGGAGAAGGAGGGAGGAAGGAAGGAGGATAACCTCCCTCATAATTTTCAGTCCAGTGGTTAGGATACTCACCTGGGACGGAGGTACCTCCCTCATTCCAGTCCCTCCTCTGCTTGAGGTGACAAAGGGATTTGAACAGAGCTCTCAAGTGAGTTCCCTAGCCACTGGGCTCTGGGGTTATTCTGATGTGGGGCTCCCTTAATCTCTCCTGTTTGAAACTGTTCTATTGTGGCTAGCTAACTAAAAAGGAATTGGACCGGGGGACTGGACCCAGGGTCTCTCACACAAGTGCACTAACCATCAGGCTACAGAGTCATTCTCATTGTTTGTGTGCACTCTCTCTGCCTCAGTGATTTCTTTTCATTATTAATTCACAGTGGAACAGCTTCAACAGAAAATACTGAGGGAGCCTGACATGAAAATATCCTATAGCCCAGTGGCTAGGACACTCACACAGGCAGAGTCTCATTGTCAGGTGGAGGGAGCAGCTGAACTTGCATTCCCCTGCCTCCCAGATGAATACCTAACCCCTGGGCTACAAGATATGAGAGGTAATCTTCCTCTTGTCCCCACCCCCATTTTGTGTAAGCTCACCTACAAGGGCCCAATCCAATAGGTGAGCTTTGAGCCTGCATACCAGATTGGGCCCCATAAGCAAGTTAGGGGGAGGAATGCTGGTCTCCCACTGGTTTGTACATCACTCTGGGGTTTAGGCATCCACATACCTAGAGTGAAGCAGCAGTGCACAAGCTCACAGGCAGCAATTTAGCAGTAAAAGTTCCCTTGGCACCAAAAACTTAAGTGCCAAACAAGTTTAGGTTCCTACAGGGCTCAGCAGCAGTTGAGCAGAGTTTTGTGTATCTCAGTGGGGCCTGATTCTGGGATTTAGGAGCATACAGTGGCCTAAATCCTTTTGTAACTCTAGCCTTAGATGCCTAAATACCTTTCTGAATCCCACCCTAACATTCCACATTTCATACTGCTCTGGAAGTTCTGCTCCATATAGAACCATAAAGAATCACTTATTCAGGTGATCTTCCTAACTGCATGAGATTTACCAATGATTATTTATTAGTTTAAAATTATTTTAAATTGGAAAAAAAATACATACAATTATATTAATTTTAATGAATTACTAAACTACCTTTTCATTTTCATACACATTTTAAAGACCCTTGTTCAGATACTGGGATAATTCACTGAGTAGTTGTAGTCTGGGTTATGCCAGTTTTCATCTGCATAACCCAGGGCAGATGGCTCTCATTGGTGGAAACTCCACAGTTGTGGTGGTTTCCGAATGCCTGGAGCCAGCCGGGGCAGACTCAGAAGAAGGTAACTCTGGTTGGGGAGGGAGTGTGGCCAAGGTATCTAAGGATGTACTGAGTCAGCCCATCCCCTGAAGAGACTCTACCAGCAGGGCTCCCGTTGTGGCCACACTGCTATATTTTAGGCACTAGCTTGAGCAAAGCTAAGCCATGTATATCTGCCCAAATTGGGAATTACACCTCCCAGCTACAGTACAGTTGTACTATATAGCTGCCCTACCCTGCTATAATCTGGAGAAAGGCAACAGTGCAAACAGCACCACCAACAGGTTGGAGACACAGTGCTTGTGTTTGATTATAAATAATGTGGGTACTGAGGTGGTAGAGACAGAAGTTAATCAAAGGTAAAAGTGGAGATGGAGGGTGAAGTGATATATTTAGAGGGGAAAGGGGGCTAGAATTGGTGGATATAGATTAGGGTGAGAAGAGAATCGGCCCACACATGTTTTGTTCCAGCCCAGTAAATCTTCAGATGTAAACACTGTCTTCTTTCCCCAGTCATGAATTTCCACCTCCTGCTCCAGTGACACAGCACCCCCAGAGGCACTGCAGGTACAGTATAATTTGCACCAACAGGAACAAATTGATCCAGGCAGCAGCATATATTATTTACTTTGGCTTTATGAATTGGAATAGTTACTGCAGATTGAAACGGTTCACTGCCTTAAAAACAAAACAAAACAAAAAACAGAACATCCCACGAAACAGAAGCAATTGAAATACTGATCTACAATCATTTCATTTCTTAGCCTTCACTCTAGAGTTAACATTTGTCCAGAAAGCCCATTTCTCTAAAACTGTGTTAGAAAAGATTTGAAGGAGTCAGCCAATCTAATTATGATGATGTGTATAGGATAGCTCTTTTTCTGATTTTTTCGGCTGAGGGTGGCATTATACACTTCAAATTATCAACAGGGATTGATATTTTCAGCAAAGGTCATCTTAATCCCAATTTGTGCTGCTTCAACCCACCTATTTTAATGGGCCTTCCATCTGCAAAATAAAGATTTTTTTTTTCCTCCGTACCCCTGCCAAACCTGGACTTCGAACAGCCTCCTTCATTAATATCAGTTGCCACTCAGAGCTGCAGATGACATTGATTAATTGTCCAATTAGTTTAATTATAAGGAGGAAAAGATGTGCAAAGCAACAAAACAAACAAATCAGCAGTGTTTATTGTTCAGTAGACATCTAACTCAATATGATTTTTTTTAAAAGCTTTGCAGATTAGTAAGTTTAGAGGGGTTTTTTTGTTCATCACTCAAAATATACACTAGGTTAGCAGGGAGCATTAAACCTCTACTCTAGAATTTTTGGGGAAAATAGTTTAATGTTGCTCATTTGTGAGAAATCTGAACTGAATGGTCAATAACAAAGGAAATCCATTTAAAATATTTGAATGTTAAAAGCTGTCTTTCGATGTCTGTTTTTGGTGCCTTCACAATATTTTTTGCTCTGAATTTCAGTGATCTTTATGTTCTTTAAAAGATTGTGATGTTCCTTTAGCAACACGGCAGGAAATAGAAAATCTGTGATTTTTCTCCATCTCATTGGTAATTATAAACAGGAGGTAGTCACAGCTCAGATACTTGTTTGTGGCTTTTGCTAGATCTTTTTTTTTTTTTTCTTCTAACTTTGATGGAAAAAGAAAAGCTATTATACATGGTAAGAAAATGCCACCTAAGACAGAACTAAAATTCTTCCAATTAACTCAAGTAATTAGAATTTGGAAAATCTCCAGTGAACGTCTCATACTCAATGTAAACTGAAAAATAAGCACAGAAGCCAGTGGTGCTCAGAAAGGTGTAAAGAAATAGAATAGACATTGCCCAATGAAGATCAGACCATACAGATGTGTGTTCCTGGCACTGTCTGCTAAGTAGAGAAGAATGTTCTACAGAGCCCCATATGGCACAGTAATAACACTGATGCTGTATGTTTATATTGCTAAATACTCCACTCACCATGTATTTAAAGCAACACACTGTATACATCATCAGTTTAAGCATATCTCATTGCTCAACAGTGAACAACAAATAATACGTGCACGAGAAATGCTATATTCAAGAGTTCCATTTTTCAGGGAGGTTTGAAAACCATTTAAATTTAAAAATGTACATGGATTTGCAATAAACCCTCAAACTCAAAGAGAAATTCTGTCTGCCTTAGGCTCAGAACCACATGAAACCACCAAATTTTGTATGATGTACACCTAAAAACATAAATCAGTCCACGTTCTTCTGAGACTCAGTCCATGTTGTTCCCAGGATCTGCAAACCTGGCCCCACATTTCGGATCAGTGACAAAAACTCAAACAAGCAAACTTACCTAGTGCCAATTTTCATTATTTTCACTACAGCTCCAGTAGTTGCTCAATGAGATGTCCAGATCTTGCTTCCAGTGAAGTCAGGAACAAAACTGCCACTGAGTGAAGTACTGGCTCCATTGAATTCAATACTGAAATTCCCATGGACTTCAGTAGAGCCAGGATTTCACCCGTTGACTTCAATGGTGTAGGAACAGGGCCTGAGAATGTTGATACTCCCATTCTATTAGAGGGTATCTATGGGCAGGTACAATCCTGTGCGGAGCAGAGTGTCCTCACTTCGCATTGATATCTGTGGAAGTCAAAAGTGCTCAGCACATCACAGGAACAGGCACCCTAATGAATTATGTTGTCCAATTGGAGTATTCATAACTACATAAGAATAGATGGGATATTCTTAAATTCAGTGATGTCACAGCAGCTGATGAACTGACAGAGAAATTCTTAAAGCGTGTGAATGAACTCAGTTTCCCTTAGGATCAGTAGATTGGCTGGCCAATTTATTCATTTTAGGAAGAACAGATTGTCCTGCAATTTTTTCCCTGTAAATTCAAGCTATGAATGTTACATGAATTATGTACTTTGCTATCCTATATACATAGCAAAATGAGCTGATTGCATAAGTAGTGACTTTGTATTTTCTGATACTATTAACATTGAAAAATATTTAACATATAATTGACTTTCCACCATGATTGCTTAGTTGCTTTCAATCTTTCACGCGAGCTGGATAATGAAACGTTTTTGTTTCTTCAGGGGTGTGTTTTTAAGGCAGTTTCTGGTTCTCATACACTAACAATGTTTTGTTTGGCTCAAAATAAACAACATGGCAAGGGGATGTCTAAATGTAATTCGAATATTTCATGCAATGAGAATGATAGATGGAAAACTTTTCAATTCCTATTAAGATTTGTAGAAACATTTTTTTAAATAAAGTTTTATAAAGCCTAAGTATTAGGCTTGAAAAGTTAAAGTTTAAGGAGGGAGCATGCACCAGTGGATAGAGTCAGTCTGAGCATGAGGAGACCTGGATTCTATTCCCTAGCTTTGCCACTAAGCTGTTATGTGGTCTTGAACAAGCCACTTCATCTCTTTGTCCCCCACCTTACCTTACCTTACCTTACCTTTTTTGTTTGGTCTACTTAGACTGCCAGCTCTTGGGGATAGGGACTCCACTGTTTGTTTACAGAGTGCCTATCCCACTAGGCTCCAGAGTCAGTTTGGGCATTTAGGTGCTACTGTAGTACAAGTAATAAACCTAATAGATCCAAAGTAAACTGTGTCCATTTCAAGGGGACATCCTCCTGTTTTCTCCTAGCCTGAAGGACTGGGTTAGACTCAGGATTCTCATGAGAGTTTGGGGATATAAAATATTTGCTTCCCCCACTCAACACACAGTAGCAAAGCAACTCAGTGTTTGCTACGTCAGCCTCCAGTACTTGTCAGGTGAGGCAGGCAAGTGGATCCATGCATCATAGAACCACGCCCACCTACCCCCGCCACCTTCATTCAGCTGGACACCAAAACCTCTGCACACTCCAACAAAGATTCTTAACAACCCACCCAATTTTAAACTGGAGACTTAGATCTTATGCTATGTTACATGGAAGGAAGTTTGTTTATGTAATATACTAAGATGAAAATGAAAGAGTTTTCTCTCTGAAAAACCTGAGCAGCTTTAAGTAACTTACCACAAAAAACTGGAGGATGAATTTTTCTGCATTCTATAGAGAAAGCTATATGGTATATGTTTGAGTGTCATGGTGTGTGGCAGTGAAAAATTTTGTTAGCCCTCTTTGGCAATTAAGGTGGTGAAACAACAACAAAATAGTCTGAAGATGTGCAGGTCATTTATTTTGTCAGGATGTAGGAACAGTTAGCTGAATCTAATCCTAGGTAAGATACAGACTTTGGTTGGGAGAGGAAAGCACTTAGATCACCTCACCCTTGATGGAGGATGATTTTATGGACGTGGTATCTCCATCAAAGGTATCAAGACAGTCGCTGAGGTACTTCTGAACTCTGCCACATCTAGGTACCTGAATAGCATGACTGCCACAAAATACTCTCTATCTGGTTGTTCAGAATATTGCATCCTATCCTATCAGACTGATCTGGGTGCAGTGATCTACACATTTGTGACCTCCAGGCTTGATTATTTAAATGTGTTGTAGTGAGGAATTAAACTGCTTATTGTGAAAAGGCATTTCTGGTACAAAGTACAGCAGATGGCCTCCACTGCTACACAATCCACTGAGAACAGATCACCCTATCACTCTACTCTGTGGAATTCTGAATCAAATTTCAAGGTTTTGGTCTTTATCTAAACGCCTACTCAGGGATTGATCCAGGTTATCTGAGGAACCACCTCCAAGTATTCCAATGGAAAATGGAACAGTCATTCTCAAGGGTGAGACTGATGACTACAGGAGGGTGGAGGAATGGGCATTGTCTTCAATGGGAGTTTTGGGTGCTCACTACTTTTCAAAGTCCGGTAGATACCTAAAAATGGATTGAGCAACCTAGCTTTAAGCTTCTATTTTTGACAATCTTGATTCTGGACCCTTACAATTCTTCTCCTGCTGCAGCAGATTTCAATTCCTGTAAGGTGAATTCCATTCAATAATACTGGTGTTGAAGCAGGGAGAAGTGATTGATGGTAGTGATCATCTAACCATGTCACCATGGATTTCTCCATGAACCGAAAACTGTTTTAAGCCCTAAAAATGAAGTCTCAGGAGCCTTAAAGAATTTATATTCATAAAATGATGTATTTTGAAAGCAAATGTATATCAGGCCATGCATACCAACATCAGAGGCATAGTAGTTTTAAACTGTGCTCCATTTTTAAAAGAAACATTTATTAAATAGGTTTTTAGGGAAATTTTCCTCCATGGTGCATTTGTTATTCTGAACTGTTGAATAAAAAATGAGAACTCACTTGTCAAGAAGTAACCTTATGTGCCTTTTCTGAAACTTTATATACTACTCTTCACCCCTAAATATAAGAACAAATTACTGAAAATATTGTTGTAGTACCCAAGGGAAAACTTCTAAGTGAGGATCAAATTTCTCCATAGCTGGGCATTGCATGGGGTTCCATAGCACCTAGCCAAGTCACAAAAATAAGAGTGGGTCCTAATTTTGTATCTGCACCAAATACATGCAGATGAGAAAATGGAAGGTAACACCTAAGGGGAAAAGAAATGATCCTATATCATTTGTCACTCTATTCTGTCCATTCCAATATGCACTCTAGAGACATGACAGTATTGCCTAAGGGAATGAAATAGCTAGAGCTAATAAGAAGAAAAGTAGATAGCAGACGCTGAGGCAAATCAAATTATTTAAGTATAATATCCAGATCACCTAGTAACTAAGATAATACCAGTTACTTGACTACAGAATTCAAAATAATTTAACTATCATATTAAAACTATTCATCTAGCAGTATTAATAACACAGTTTTCCAACCTGAACAGTTAGAATAAATAAATATAGTGCCAGCAAAATGACATCTATTCCTCTTTACCTTTCACTGTCTGGGCTTATGATGACAGGGAACAATGGAAGCTGTAGCTAGCTACTGTACCAGCTGACTGAAAAAAATGGCAATAACAACTTTCCCTTTTCTGTTTTTTCTCTGAGGCTTCTACCATCCAAAACTTAAAAATTTCATCTGTCCCAGACCAAGTTTTGGAAGGAAACAAATTACCTGTCATTATAGCAGTTCATCTCGTTCTACTGCACCTTCTCCTTTACTTACCTGATCTACCTGACTGTCCAATTGCCTGCCATGTGCGAGTTAAGACAGAGCAGAACCCATGCCATTGTGACAATTCCATGTTTCTGATTGGCCTCCCCACAGCATGAAAAATAGGCTTATTGGCAGATCAGCACACTGCTGAGAGTCTCTTCACTGGGCAGATGAGAGGCACTACTCCAACTATACAGAATTTGACATCTAGAAGAGAAAGTTAATACTCTATTAGTGGGTTTTTTTAGAATTCATTCATATCACACATAAAGTAACACAGTCCAAATATCTCACCTCTAGATTACTTATGATTTTGACTGATTGTACTCTGTGCCTGTCACATTTCTAGTGTTTTATGGAACATGCAAGGATCTGTCATGGCCCGGTTGTGTGGGCAGTCAGGGCTTATGGGTGGAGTCAGAGTCATGCTTAGTGAGTAGGGGTGGACCCAAGGGTTGGACATGGAATCAGAAGCCAGGCACCAAAGCAAGTCGAAGGAGCAAAGTCTGTCTTAGCATCCAGGTTGGGAGCCACCTAGTTACACAGACAACTTCCTAGTGCCCCTCCCCCCCAGATTTAAGTAGTGTCTATGGAGCAATTGGGGACCCTAGGAGCACAGCCATTCAGGCTGTGTGTGAGTGGCATTTCCTGTGGTGCTTGGCCCTCACAAGGGTCACACCCCATCAATCGCTACTCTGCCAAACTGGGTTTGGTGGTGCTCCAGGAACAGCAGATGTAGGGTCTAGCCCCACAGATCCTCACAGGAACATCTGCTTTCTATCAGTTCATTTGTCAATTACTCATTAATCTTGCTCTGTCAGTCTATCTAGACAGACACATATTAGGAGTGGGATCCATACCACAGAGTGTTGAATTTTAGAAGTGTCACCTGCTCCCACAAAAGTCTGATCCACTTCCCTCAGCTGAAAACACTCCTCTTGAAATGTTAGTCTGAAACCAGAGCAAACCAAAGCAATGCAGTAAAGGAAAGAACTGGAGACTTGTGTTGTGGTTCAGTTAACATATTAACTGACCCAAATCTTCACCCAAAACTCGGACTGAACTTGAACTATAATTTTGAGGTTTAAAATAAAGTCCAGCTAAATTTCCCTTGAACTTTGTATTTTTGCATTTTGACATGACATTGCAATTCCCAGCAAGGAAGAGGAAACACTAAAATGGCTCAGAAAAGCCTGTCTTCATGGTATTTCTGGCCTTACTGAAGTCAGGAAGTATTTAATGTCTTGTGAGGTTTTCAGCCTGTATTTACAGACTCAAGAGGTTCATATAAGTTCAACTGAGGTTCAGAAAAATATCTGAACTTTTGAGTTCTTAACTGAATGGCTGTTCTTCTTGAAGTGAGCCAATTATTAGAGACAGCAAGGATTCAATCAGTTACAGAGGGGCTTCCTCTGAAAATAGAGTTTCTTAGAGGCCCACATGAGGTTTTGGTGGCTTGATACACATGCTACTTTTTTGATTATCATTATTTTGCTTTCCCTGAATCCTGTGAGGTAATATGCCTTAAAGTACGGGTCCAAATCCTCCACTGGTGTAAACTGGTGTAGCTCTGTTGAGCTGGCCTATGATGCTGATTGTGTCTACTGACTTCAATAAAACGACTGATTCTCATGAGTGTAAATCTGGACCAAAATCTGGACCATAGTTTATAAAAATGTCACATACTAAGCATGACCATACATGGGGAAACATAAATTTTCCTATCTGGAGCACAATATAATGCCTTTTAAAAAGACCAATAAAGAACATTTGCAAATAAGAAATATAAGAGAATGGAATATATTGGCTATTAAAATAGCTTCTCAATTGGTCAGTTATTATAAGCCGTTATTAACTAATACAATTATTGAAAAAATGTAAAAAGAATAAATATACACAAAATAGTTTGTATGATGTAACTATCTTGAGAGGATAATGTAGTTTGTGTGTTGTTATTTTTTCCAGCATATTAATGATCTGCTTGAGTTAGCACCTTAGGTGTTGCCTTGAGCTTTTAAATATTTTGAGGCTTTGTCTACACTTAAAATGCTACAGCTGTACTAATGCAGCGCTTCAGTGTAGCCACTCACTACAGCGCTGGGAGGAGTTCTCCCGTTGCCATAGCTAATCCACCTCCCTGAGAGACGGTAGCTAGATCAATGGAATAATTCTGCCACTGACCTAGTGCTGTCTACATTGAGGGTTAGATTGGCTTAACTACCCTGCTCAGGGGTGTGGATTTTTCACTCCCCAAGCCACGTAGATGGGAAAACCTAAATAGATACTAAGCAAAAGTAAATTGTGTACAGCTTTAGGCCAATGTTCATCTTGTGAACACAAGAAATAGTTTTCAGCCAAATGCACTTTGAGTATTGCCACAGTATCTCTGTAAGGGACAAGCTGGTACTGCATGTGTTTACAGTGTATGCTTCCTGAAAGGGTATAACAGTGGTTATTTTAACCCCGCTTCTCAGCAGGTGTAATTGGGTCAGTCTCCATTTAATCCAATGGAACTATACTGATAAACTTCAGTTAAGGACCTGGTCATAGTTTGTAAAGACAAGCAAAAGAATTATGACTGGCCCAATCTATGTAGCCATGTCACATCAGGTCACCATCTACATTTCACTGTTCAACCAACATAGACAAAACTGACTGAGTGCAATGGGACCAGCCCTCAATAAATTTTCACCAACACTGCTCCATCTGCCTCCACAGCACTCTCCATGGGGATGTGTGGGGTTATATGATGGGGGGTATAAAATGAAAAAGAAATCAAAATAAGAGTATACCAAGTGGGTATAAGAACCATTCTGGAAACAGGAGTTAACTCTCCTCTCACTTAGGCTGGTGTAAATCAGGAGAAACCCCATGGAAGTACATGGAGTTACATCATTGTAACACTGGTGGGAGAGGAGAATCAGGACCATAGTTTACCATTATGTTTAGTAATGCAAGCAGCTAAATCTTGGTACAATTAGAATACCACAATGAGAGACAGCATGAAAGAGAAAATATATTGTAAAGGAATTGTTCGGAATCAAAACAACTACTGAAGGGGCACAAATGGAAATTAGGTACCCAGGGCTTGATTTTTAAAGGAATTTAGGCACCTAAGATTCAGATAGGTGCCTGATGGGATTTTCAAAAGCACCTAGGTCCCACTGAAATCAAGGGCATTTTTGAAAATCCCATTAGGGCATGATCTGTATCTTCAGGGCATCAATACTGTTAAAAAACTGCCCACCCAGCTCCCACTGGCTCTCAATGAGAGTTAGGTGCCTAACTACACTTTGGGTATGTCTACACAGCACTGTAAGCCTAGGTTAGTGGGACTCAAGTCAACTGACCCACGTCAGGGAACCCTGGGCTTTAGCATCTACATTGCATTTTAACCATAGGTTAAGGATTTTTTGACCCGTGCTTGAACCTAGGGCTCTAGCATCCACACTGCAGTGAACTGACCTGGGGCAAAGTAACCCTATCCTAGAGTGCCTAGCACCCCTGCTATCCCACCCCCCCAAGTGACAACACTCTAGCCCTAGAAATGTGTTGCATTGTGGAAAACTTGACTGCCCACTCTGCATGTTAGAGGATGTTTGAACTGCCCACCAACACAGCCTGCCGAGCAGTCATTTTGTTCTGTGCATTCCCAGCTACCAGAGCCAGCAAACTGGAGGAGGCACCTTTGGATGAAATCCTCTTGCTTGCACTTTTGCTCCTGTGTCAGAAACTGGCAGAGCATCCGCGAGGCGCAGGTGGACATTTCAGTGGCATTTTCTGTCCCAACAAAGGTATCGGAGAGATTTCCTGGTGGATCTCTAGGAGGAGAAGGAGTACCCTGGCATTGCTGACTCTCACTGACAGATGCTGCTCAGTATAATTGGCATAGCTGTTGATTCCCCCTATGTTGACTGGAGGACTATGGTTTAAAGTGGCTCTGTGGAGGAGCATAGAATTAATAACTGGAATGTCAAGGACATAAAATGTAACAGTTCTAAAGTGACCCAACACATGTTGTGAAGGGGATGCTTCAGTCTTCACACTGCCTTTTCACTCACCTTGTTATTTGTAGTTACAGAAGTGCAGAGGCAATGCTAAGTTTAAATTCAAAACCTTTACTCTGCTTCGCAAACATTTCCGAACAAATTGCCATGGGCTCGGGGCAGTGGGTATAGCACCCTCGCAGCAAAAAGCTTTTTCTCTCATTTCAGGCCTTTCATATTTTGTGGTGCCCTATTGGCAGTGGGAGACCTTATTCCAAGCGGTGTATGCAGCTGAAGTATTCAATCAAATAGTGACCAACAGCACATTTGTGAGTGGAGTGGACTAGTCAGCTATCCGGGGGGTCTGGAAAATACACTCTTCCCTGCAGTGTGATTAACTAACTGGAGTTCCTGCTTCAGGAAAAATTTGCAGCTACTAGCAGCCAGGATCGGGTCCTAATCCATGATGTGATAAACATGATGCTGTTATTGCTGTTATTGCTGCATGCAAATCTCTCTGAAATCTGCAGTGTTCATCCATCTCTGCATGGATCATCTCTAACTGAAATGGGCTACGTTTGGAACCAGAATACAGTTTCCCAAACGCACACATTCAGTTTGCTGTTCACTGGCAGGTGCATAGGCACAGGAGGAATGGTTTCAGACTGGCAATTTCTCATGTACTCAAAGAAAACAAGAATACCCACAGCAAATCTGTGTGACTCAGCAGATAAAATTATCTTTAGAGCTGTGTTCTAATGATTGAAATGCAAATTTGCCATTTGGAAATCTACATGGTGTGGGGAGGAGGGAAAGGCAGGAGGAAACACCTGCACGCTTAAAATAATCCGCCATTACTGGCCAAACGCTGCTGGCTGGGGCTTACCCTTTTTGCCTTGTCAGTTAACCAGACATCCCTCCCATTACTGTGATAGTAAAATTTTAATTTGAATCAGACACTTACCAGGCTCTGGGGTGGCTTTCCTCTCCTCTGTGTTCTCAGTGGGCTAGGAAGCAGCCTGTTCCTTGGGTGTGGGGGGCTGAAATAGCTCCTCCAAGAGACTGAGATTTTCCTGTTGAGCCTGATCCACAGCCTGCTCTGGGACTGGTATCATTACAAGAGTCCCTTCATGATCCTGGCTGGGAGCCTGCTGCTGGCTACAATCAGTCCCCAGGCGGGATTCAGGGGCCAGCAGTGTTTCATCATGCCTCACCCCTCCAGTAGCAGTGTCTTCCAAGTCTTCAAATATTCGCTCTTCAGCCCGTTAATTCATTCCCTGCACTGATCACCAGTCTGGAAAATCTGAAGAGCTGCCAGCTTTTTAGCTATCTGCTGGTATGCATGGTCATTCCTTGGGCTTTTGCTGAAGTCCAAAGTTTTACTGGCCTCACACCGATGATTCACCAAAATCTGGCTGTGCTCTTGTGACTAGGAAGCAACTCTCTTTGCAAAAAGCCATTCAAAACCTTGCAGGCTCTCTGACAGTGTGCTTGCAGACCAATGTTCAGCAAAAAATGACTTAACTCAGATCTGAGCTGCTGCCATTTGCAAAGGGCTAGTTATGGAACTGTGGTGGTGACTTCAATGGCACATATATTTAAAGGCTCAAGGCAACATCTAAGGTGCTAATTTAAGCAGACTATTAATACACTGGAAAAATAACAACACAATATAAAGTACGTTATCCCCCCAAGTTATTTACATCATACAAACTATGTTATGTATATTTATTCTGTTCTTTACATTTTTTATAATTTTATTATTTAATAAAGACTTATTGTAATTGTGCCATGTTCCCTTTCCTGACTGAACACAGAAGGGATTTCCTGTGCATGAGGTGTAATTTGGTGGCTGTGCTGGAGGACAAGATTCTTGGATTGGAGGCACAAATTGAGATGCTACTGCAAATTAGAGAAGTTGAGGTGTTCCTTGACAGACAGATTTGGGAAACACCAGTACCTCAGGTTCAAGGAAGCATGGAGCTTGCCAACAAGGAATTGGATAGAGATCAAGTCAGAAAGGAGGCCTGGTGGTTCATAACCACCTGAGGCAGAGGTCACGGTGGCATTCTACATGGCTGGAGACAGATAAGGATGGGCAGGCTCAGATTCTGGAGAGAAGATGACCAGGAAGAATTTCACACAGCTGGATGTTTCAAATCAATACCTGGTCCTCAGTGTGGAAACTTTGGAAGTTACCTCTCAAGATCCAGCAGGTCCAAGGGAATGGAGAGATGTATGGGTACACTTGTGGATGGCAGCTTGGCTCAACTTGTATGAAAATCAAGCTTGCCCACAAAGAGTTCTCCAACTGTCCCCGGAAGACAGACAGTCCTTGTTTGGAGAGTCAATACTCAGAAGAATTGAAAGAACATTCTGCAAGGTATGGGTGGACAACAGGATAGTGTTCTGCCTCCCCAGAGCCAAGACGTGAGATGTCACTCTGACTGGATAGGTTTCTGAAGTCAACAGGCAAGGATCCACTGGTGATGGTTTATATCAGCACCAATGACACTGCATTGCAGAATATCTCACAGATAGTAGATGACTTCAGAGAGCTCAGAAGCATGCTGAAGAAGATTTCCTGTCCCATGAGTGAAGGAAGACAGAAGGCAGAAGAGTCTGGAAGCAAACAACTAGCTAGGGAAGGAAAGTAGGGTGGAGGGTTTTGGTTCTGTGGAACACTGGTCCCACTTGTAAGGAGAGAGGGGGCTGTATAGTTTGGATGGATGGTCTCCACCTCAGTAAAAGGGGGCCCACTCTCCTTGGGACAGGCTGGCTAGAGTCATCGAGGTGGGTGGGAGGGATAAGCTAATAGAAAAAAGGGAGGGTAAAAAGGGGGAAGATATGAGCACTCATCACAAAATTGAGATGTCGGGAATAAATTAATCAAGGAGACAAAGGACCTGAAGAGAAGAAATTATTGAATTGCCTATACACCAATGCTATGAGTCTGGCTATCAAACAAGAGAAATTGTAATTGCTCATTTATGAGCATACATGCAATCTAGTTGGTATTACTGAAATCTGGGTGAGATAATTCGCACAACTGGAATGTTAAAATCAATACTTGTGACCTATTTACGAAAGATTGAGTGAACAAAAGGGGATGGGGAGTGGAACTCTGTCTAAAATGGCATTACTTATTTCAGAGTCACTGATAACTCAGAAGAAAATGATCTTGAATGCTTATGGATCAATGTAATAACAGATAAAGCACAAAATGGGGTATTAGTAGGTGTCTGTACCAGCCACCAAATCACACTAGGGATCAGGATGACCAGCTACGTATGCACCTATCTACAATGTATGGGTGGGAGGGGGAACTGCGTGATCACGAGTGACTACAATTTGAATGACATATGCTGGAGGTCTCATCCTGCCAGTACTAAAATATCCCTGGAATTTCTAAACATTATAGATGATAATTCCCTGACTTAAAAAGTGTTGAAGCCAAAAAGGGGGAATTCTTTAGACCTTATCCTAACTCAGTGTTTCCCAAACTTGGGACGCCACTTGTGTAGGGAAAGCCCCTGGCAGGCCGGGCCGGTTTGTTTACCTGCCCCGTCCACAGGTTCGGCCGATCGCAGCTCCCACTGGCCACAGTTCGCTGCTCCCGGCCAATGGGGGCTGTGGGAAGCGGCACGGGCCGAGGGACGTACTGGCCGTCGCTTCCAGCGGCGTCCCAAGTTTGGGAAACACTGTCCTAACTGATAAAGAGGACTGGATCACAGAACTAAAAATTAATCGTAGCTTAGGTATGAGTAATTATAGCTTAGTGTGACAGACCCAGACCAGTGGGGTACAGGAGTCTGGTAGAGGGCAAATATACTGGTCACTGGATGAGTAGTTTTCTGTTCCCTGAGTGACCAGAGAAGGGGCTGCACTAGAGTAATCAGGAACCTGCAAGAACCTGCTAGAACCAGTTAAGGCAGGCAGGCTAATTAGGACACCTGGAGCCAATTAAGAAGAAGCTGCTAGAATCAATTAAGGCAGGCTAATCAGGGCACCTGGGTTTTAAAAGGAGCTCACTTCAGTTTGTGGTGTGAGTGTGAGGAGCTGGGAGCAAGAGGCACAAGGAGCTGAGAGTGAGAGGATGTGCTGCTGGAGGACTGAGGAGCACAAGCTTTATCAGACACCAGGAGGAAGGTCCTGTGGTGAGAATAAGGAAGGTGTTTGGAGGATGCCATGGGGAAGTAGCCAGGGAGTTGTAGCTGTCATGCAGCTGTTACAGGAGGCACTATAGACAGCTGCAGTCCACAGGGCCCTGGGCTGGAACCCGGAGTAGAGGGTGGGCCCGGGTTCCCCCCAAATCTCCCAATTGACCTGGACTGTGGGTTCTTCCAGAGGGGAAGGTCTCTGGGCTGTTCCCCAACCCACATGGTGAATCTCTGAGGCAAGAAAATACGCCAATAAGCGCAGGACCAACCAAGATAGAGGAGGAACTTTGTCACATTAGGTACAAGTAATCATGCAGCACAAGTAATTTTGCAAGCAGAATAAAGTCCAGACCAGTAATATATATACTTGGTATTTTAATAGGGCCAGTTTAACAAAACTGAAAACAATTGAGCCAAATCAGCTGGGGAGAAGAATGTAAACAGAAAAATGTGAATGATAATTGGGGGGTCACCTAACTACACTTTCCTAGATTGCCCAAAAAGCTACAATCCTACAACTGACGAAGGCGGCCATACCGGTTAAAAAACTAACCTGGTTTAGGGGAAGTGAAGTTAGCTAAATAGATAGATAAACTATATAACTATTTATACACACACAAACACACACACACACACAAATGGAAAAAGGGGACCTTGATAGTAATAAATATAAACCAGAAGTTAGGAATTGTATAAAATTGATAAGGGAAAGAAGGAGAAATCTATGGCCGGCAGAGTTTAGGACAATAAGAAGGAGTTTTTCAAATATATTAGGAACAAAAAGAATCCTGACAATGGCATTGGTCCATTTATATATGAAAATGGTAGACTTATCAATAATAATGCAGAAAAGGCAGAAATATTCAATAAATATTTCAATTCTCTATTTGGGGGAAAATAAGATGTTACGCTCATCATATGATGATGATACTTCTCTAGTCTACTGGTATTTCTGGAAGATGTTAAACAGAAAATACTAAATTTAGACATTTTTAAATCAACAGGTCCAGATAACTTACATCCAAGAGTTTTAAAAGATCTGGCTAAGGAGTTCACTGAACTGTTATTGTTGATTTTCAGTAAGTCTTGGACACTGGGGAAGTTCCAAAAGACTGGAGGAAAGCTAATGTGCCAATTTTTAAAAAGAGTAAATGGCATGACTTGGATAATTATAGGCTGGTCAGCTTGACCTCAGTCCTGAGCAAGATAATAGAGAGGCCGATACAGGAATCAATTAATAAAGAATTAAAGGAAAGCAATGTAACTAATGCAAATCAACATGGGTTTATGGAAAATAGTTCCTATCAAACTAACTTGATATTTTTATGAGATTACAAATTTGGTAGATAAAAGCAATAGTATTGATTTATTCTACATAGGCTTCTGTAAGGTGTTTGACTTGGTTCCACATAACATTTTGATTAAAAAACTAGAATGATATAAAATTAACCTGGCACACATCAAATGGATTAAAAAGTGGCTAACTGATAGGTCTCAAAATGTAATTGTAAATGGGGACTTCTTGTCAAACGGGTGTGTTTCCAGTGGAGTCCCTCAGGGATTGGTTCTTAGCCCTACACTGTTTAACATTTTTATCAATGATGTGGAAGAAAACATAAAATCATCACTGATAAAGTTTGCAGATGATGCAAAAATTGGGGTAGTGGTAAATAATGAAGAGGACAGGTCACTGATTTTGAGCAATCTGGACCACATTGTAAACTAGACACAAGCAAACAATATGCATTTTCATAAAAGTATACATCTAGGAACAAAGAATGTAGGCTATACTTATAGAATGGGGACTCTATCCTGGGAAGCAGAGACTCTGAAAAAGATTTGGGGATCATGATAGATAATCAGCTGAACATAGCTCCCAATGTGATGCTGTGGCCAAAAAGCTAAGGAGATCCTCTTGTGCATAAAGAGGGGAATCTTGAGTAGGAGTAGAGAGGTTATTTTACTTCTATATTTGGCACTGGTGTGATTACTACTGGAATATTGTGTCCAGTTCTGGTGCCCACAGTTCAAGAAGGATGTTGATAAATTGGAGAGGGTTGAGAGAGGAACCATGAGAATGATTAAAGGATTAGAAAACATGCTTTATAGTGATAGACTCAAGGAGTTCAATTTATTTAGCTTAACAAAGAAAAGGTCAAGGGATGACTTGATCATAGTTTGTAAGTATCAAATGGGGAACAAATATTTAATAATGGGCTCTTCAATCTAGCAGAGAAAGGTATAACATGACCCAAAGGCTGAAAGTTGAAGGCAGACAGATTCAGACTGGAAAAAGGTGTAAATGTTTGAGAATGAGGGTGATTAACGACTGGAATAATTTACCAAGGGTTGTGGTGAATTCTCCATCACTGATAATTTTTTAAATCAAGATTGGATGTTTTTCTAAAAGAGCTGCTCTAGGAATTATTTTGGAAAAGTTACAGGAGTACTTAAATTTAAATTTGTTAGTCTCTAAGGTGCCACAAGTACTCCTGTTATTTTTGCGGATACAGACTAACACGGCTGCTACTCTGAAACCTGTCATTTGGAAAAGTTCTATAGCCTGTGTTATACAGACAAGATGATTGTAATGATCCTCTCTGGCCTTGGAATCTATGAATCTACATACTGGAATAATATTTAGTCCATCTACAAAACAACCTGTTAACTTCATTTTATCCAATATAAAATGTGCCCAGTAAAGTGGACACCAGTTAAAAAGTAAAAACCTCAAATGACCATAAACAATAGATACTGGAACTATGGTCAGGAAAATTAGAGTTTGCTACACATATGGAATCAAATGCATCACTGGAGTAAAAAAGCCAGATGCAATTCTACTGACTCCAGAGAAGTCACACCCAGTTACTCAATGGTTAATTGGTTTGCTGTTTCAAGCAGAAAAATAGTTCAGAGGAGGCATCATTAGACATATACATTTCATTTTAAATACGGATAGTTAGTCTGTTGCAGTTGTCACTGAAGTCACTGTTTAAGCCCACAATGGGAGCAGGATCAGTGATCCTAAGGCTACATCCTCACTACGGGGGGGTCGATTTAAGATACGCAAATTCAGCTACGCGAATAGCGTAGCTGAATTCGACGTATCAGATCCGACTTACCCTGTTGTGAGGACAGCGGCAAAATCGACTGCCGTGGCTCCCAGTCGACGGCGCTTACTCCCACCTCCGCTGGTGGAGTAAGCGCGTCGATTCGGGGATCGATTGTCGCGTCCTGACGAGACACGATAAGTCGATCCCCAAGAGATCGATTTCTACCCGCCGATTCAGGCGGGTAGTGTAGACCTAGCCTTAGATACCTATGGCTGGTATTTGAGTGACACATCATATCTAGGATACACAAGGAATGTTTGTTGAACGATAGCTTTTAATATTGAGTATTTTAGTATTTAGTATTTTAAAATTTGAACTGCTGCTATAAAGCTTGCTGCTACAGAGAAGTACACAGGATTAAGTGATCCAAATAACAGAGAGGAAATCACATAGCGGATAAATGATAAGTTAATGAAAATATATGTGGTCTACTTTCCTTGAATTATATGAGTGCAAGTAAAGATTTGGTACTTTCATTCTTGTGTATACTTTATGGATTTATTTTCTCTTATTGCTTCACAGTATGTATTATCTACATTTTCTGATTTCCCCCCAATATGACTATAATCAATCAACAAATATTTCATGTTGTTCAGCCAAAATAATGACACACACACACGAAAAAAACCTATTTGGCATGATTTGTCAGCATTTCCCTGTAACCCTTCTGCCAGGCGGAGCCATCAGCAACCAGGACCGAGTTCAATATCTAGGGGTTCCTTTTCAACAATACAACACAGAACCGGCTCAAGCCCCACCCAGTAACCTGGGACAATTACACACCACCTCTGGATGCCTCTGAGAGCAAATACTTCCCCACTCACAAGCACAGAGTCTGAGTGTAGAAAATAAACTTTTAATGAAAGGAAAGAAATCACCAGATATTAATTAGGGAAAATGTCACAAGCACGATTCATAATCATAAAACTATGAGCAGAACACTCACACCAGAGTGGGTGGGGCAGTGCCTTCTGCCTCATATTCTTGAGTTCTACAACCAACAGTTCCTTTACTGTGACCCTCTCTGTTCCCTCACCGTACCCCACTCACAGTGGTTGTCCTTGGCCAGAGAGGACCCAGGGCTCAGAGGTGCATCTGTGTGAGTTCATCTCCCACCCGGGGAAGAAGGCACCTTGCTTGCTCTACCATCTGAGCACTTGCTTTTGCTGGATGCTCCGCCAGCTGCGGTTCCTTGTCGCGTGGCTGCCCCACCAGCCGCTGTTCCTCGCCACTTGCTGCCCCTCCAGCCACTCATTCCTCTCCGCTGGATGCCCCACCAGCCACTTGTTCCTCTCTGCTCGCCGCCTTGCCAGCCATAATTCCACTTGCCAGTCACCTTCTTCCACCTGCCTTTCTGCTGTGACCACTGCAGGTCAGTCTCTTGAGGTTCCGCCCAGCTCTTAGTGATTGTCAGCTCTTAGGCTGGGCACAAATGTTGTCCCACCACAAGTGATTATCAGTTCTTTTGAGCACTTAAAATAACAAAAAGCTCCTACTGGAGCCTATTTAGCTCTATCTTTGAACAGTGGGGAGGAACAGCTTAAACCAGACCAGGGACCCTTCGGGAGAGTCCACATCTCCTGGCTGGGATACTTGTCCCCACCCCTCTGACTTTCACAGGGGTCAGGCATTCGAGCCCCTTAACGAGATCTGTTCAGCTGAAGGTGACCCCTCATTTGGGACAGGTCAATCACAGTTCTGCTCCCCTTTACTCAGATAATAAAGACAACAACACTGATAACAGCATTTCACTACCCCAGCATTCAGTACTAAAGTGATTTGTAACTCAACACCAGCCAAAGTTGATCACTTTGAGCAACACCGCTCTATCTGCTGGATATCTAGGTAGAGTAGGTGTGTTCATGAAAATACAGTTTGCTCCTGAAGTCTCTCCCCCACCCAGCTAGCTGTCAGAGGAGAACTCATTCAGACCCTGCTTACATCCTTATTGGCTAGATTCTTATGTGTCTTTGAATTAATCCTCTTTAGAACCTTAACTTTCAGATTGCTTGTCATCAGTAACAGGGAATGGAGCTTTCAGGCTCAGGTTCCCCTACCCTCCACCCCACTAGGTGTTGGTACTGTCTGTTTGTTCTGCCCCACCTGGGGTCTACAAACTGACTGCTTGTTCTGCCCTGCCCAGAGGGTCAGAACCCTCAGTCGTTGTTTGCCTGCCCCAGCCAGGAAGCTCAGGGGCCCTAGACTGCTTCTTTGTTCAGTCCCACCTGGGGCTATAGACTGGCTGTTTGTTCTGCCCAGCCTGGAAGGTCAGGAATCTTCATTGTTATTGTTGGTCCCGGCCAGGAGGCTTGGAGGCTACAGGCCCATCCAGGGGCCACGGGTTGATATTTGCTCGGCCCCGCCAGACCACATTGTTGCAATTATTTGATCCCACAGGGAGCCCAGATGACGGTGTGACGAGGTGAGCCAACCCCGCACTGGACCAACAGGGGAGGTCCCGCTTGACAAACAGGGCCCCCCGTCACACCATGTTTATATAGATCCAGTAGCCCCAACGCTTCCTGCAACTATTGTGCAAGAGCTATGGGTGCTATTCCAGCCAATCTGAAATAACAGTTTTTGGGGGGCGGGAAAGAGAGAAAGGGATCCATGTCACAGTTCTGTCTCTGCTCTTTTGTTGGGAAAGGGAGTTTTTTGTCTCAGTCCCTTCACACTCCAACCCATAGAGCCCAATCATTCAGGCTCTGTGGACAGGAGTGGGCTTCACTCCTCTGAGTAGAGGGTTGGACTAGGTGACCTCCAGAGGTCTCTTCCAACCCTAATCGTCTATGATTCACTCTGTACAGTAGAACCAGTATGAATAAACTCTGCTTTCAGTAAATTGTAGTCTACAGGCCTCTACCAATGCTCAATCTCTGTCAGGCCTCTACCAGTGCTCAGTGCTCACTCTGTGTCAGGGGTCAGTCCTAAAAGATACCAATTAGGGCAAAATGCTCAGCACTTTGCAGAATTAGGCCCCCTTTTCTTTAGGCTAAAGACACAGGTTTTATTTCTTCAGAGGGCCTTCTAAGGTCACATCCAGAAGATAATTAAAGTATCCTCCCTAGATGATAGTGTTATCTCTGAATGATTGGATTTCATACAACTCATAAAATTCTCCATTACTTGCAGTAGCAGGAGCTCTGCCATAATTAAGGTTATTTAGGTTTGATTAATTAAGGTTGAGCATCTCTTACTGTTTAGAGTAGTCTAAAATACTATATTCAGGGTCCCTTGTTTACTGCAATTTGGTATCTGTAGAATCTGCTGCAATATACCCCATTATCCCAGCAGACACAAACAAACCTACATCAGAAATCCTTTTTTTTTTCTTCTTTACATGGTGGCTGTATTTCAGTGATCAACGTATGCTCTTTCTCTGAACTCCAAGTTTCACTGGCCACCTCCACCAGTAAAAGGAAAGATTTCAAACAAAAGACCAAAGTCTTCCCAGATTGACATTGTCTACAACCCAAATGATGTCAGTTATATTGCACACGACGTAATGTAATGCAGAATTAGTCACAAAGGGCCAGACCCTTAGATAGTATAAATCAATACATCTCTATTGACATTGATGCTTCACTGATTTACACCTGCTGAGGATCTGGCCCCCAGGGTTCAAAATTGCTTTCCTGGTTGTTTGCATCTTGGCTTCTGCTGCAATAAAAGCAGCAAGAAAACAGCCAACAACATCTTCTGGGGTTGTTAAAATTGCTTTTGTTCTTACTTTCCCATGTGGTTAAAAAATATAATCAAGTGCTTTCTATTCCATGTGGTACACTAGGTTTTGTGGGGGATAGGGTGGGCGGGTGTGTAGGATTTTTGTTTTGGGTTGTTGTTGTTTTTACAATTTCCCTTGCCTTTTCTCAGCCTTAGGGCAGGTCTACACTTAAAATGCTGCATCGGTGCCAGTTGGCTGCTGTAGCGGTTTAATGAAAATGCTGTATGCCAATGGGAGAGAGCTCTCCTGTCGGTGTAGATAATCCATCTCCCCAAGAGGCAGTAGCTATGTTGACGAGAGAAGCTCTCCCACCGAAATAGCACTGTTTACTCCCAGGGTTAGGTCAGTATAACTACGTAGCTCAGGGGTGTGGATTTTTCACACCCCTGAGTGACGTAGTACTGATGTAAGTCTGTAGTGTAGACAGACCTTAGTGTATAGGAACAGAGGGTCCTGTGGCACCTTTAAGACTAACAGAAGTATTGGGAGCATAAGCTTTCGTGGGTAAGAACCTCACTTCTTCAGATGCAAGTTCTTACCCACGAAAGCTTATGCTCCCAATACTTCTGTTAGTCTTAAAGGTGCCACAGGACCCTCTGTTGCTTTTTACAGATTCAGACTAACACGGCTACCCCTCTGATACTTAGTGTATAGGAATATGTCTACACTGAAAATGCTACAGCGCTGCAGCTCTTCCGTGTAGACACTACCTACACCGAAGGGAGGACTTCTCCCGTGGAGATAGGCACTCCACCTCCCTAAGAGGTGGTAGCTAGGTCAACAGAAGAATTCTTCTCTCATCCTACTGCTGTCTACATCGAGGGTTAGGTTGGCATAACTATGTCTCTATAGGTGTGGATTTTTCACACCCCTGATAGATGTAGCTATACCAATGTATACTCCTAGTGTAGACCAAGCCTAAGTAGCAAAGATATGGTATTATCACCTCCCTCATATGTGAAGAATTGACATACAAATAAAGCTTTCAACAACCCATGTTCCCAAAATGTGACGTGGCAGTGGTAAAAATTACCAGCCCATTCACACCACACCGAATTCCTATGCTGCACTCAAGGTATGTTTACATTTAAACTGCTATAGTGTATACACTATCTATGCTGACAGGAGGGGTTCTTCCATTGGCATAGGTAATCCACCTCCCTGAGAGGCAGTAACTAGGTCAATCGAGAATTCTTCTGTCAACCTAGTGCAGTCTACACCAGGGGTTAGTCATCTCTCAGAGGTGTGGATTTTTCATGCCACTGAGAGATGGAGCGATGCTGATGTAAGTTCCCAGTATAGACAAGCCAAGTGGAAGCAGGGGCCTTAGCAACCAATACAGAAGCACAGAGGTTCCAGCAGCTCTCTTGAGATCCTCTGGTTCAGGGATCCTAACCTACTATCCATTCCATTAGGGTAGTGGCAAGTGATTGTATGGGGTGGGGAAATGGGGGACCTCTCATTTCCCCATGAAACAACATGGAGAAAATTTTACAAGAGAAACCTTACTGTGTTTTCCCCCCTTCTGGTGCTCTCAGATGGATTCTATGCAGCCAGGAGTGATCAGTTGGAACAATTTACCAAGGGTCAAGGTGGATTCTCCATCACCGATGATTTTTACATCAAGGTTGGATGTTTTTCTAAAAGGTCTGCTCTGGGAATTATTTTGGGAAAGTTATCCGGCTTGTGTTATACAGGAGGTCAGACTAGATGAGCACAATGGTCCCTTCTTGCCTTGGATTCTATGAATCTGATCCATAGAATTCCCTGAAATGGACAAGCGCATGAATAGAGAGGGGGAAACAAAGAGAGTGCATATTAAATTATATTGTTCTCCATTAAATATTTGATTAACTGAAACATATGCTGTGGGGAGAGTTGTGGAGTGGTAGAAGTGCCATTGTGCAGATGAAGTCTTCTCAAAGCAAACTGAGATAGTATAAAGGACTGCTGGCACCCCATGACAAAATGCCCAAGAGCTATAAACCCTGTGGCCTGACTCTCAGGCTAGGTCTACACTGCAGCGGGGGTCCGACCTAAGATACGCAACTTCAGCTACGTGAATACCGTAGCTGAAGTTGCGTATTTTAGGTCGGCTTACCTAGCGGTGAGGACGCGGGAAAGTCGACCGCTGCCGCGCTGCCGCCGACTCCGCTGCCGCCTCCTGCCGAGGTGGATTTCCGGAGTCGATGGCAGAGCGATCAGGGATCGATTTTACCGCGTCTTCAGTAGACGCGGTAAGTCGATCCCCGATAAACCGATTGCTACCCGCCGGATCGGCGGGTAGTGAAGACAAAGCCTCAGTTGCTTGGCACTCTGTGTAATAGAAAGGGAGTGTAAAGTGATTGTAAACTGTTATCATTCTAATTTAGTAGCATTCAACACCCACTTTGCACACTTGTAAATGACCACTAAGGTGCAAAAAACTAGAGAATATTGACCCAGGGATTATAGGGCTGGAGGAAAAAAAGGAAAGAAAAAAAATACACTCAACCTGGTAGGTTCTGTCCTGGTAGGAGAATGCCTGAACTGCCTGACTCAACAGGCTACTTGTAACAGTCACATAAGCATCAAAGAGATATAAGATTTTTAATCCTACTTAATCATTAGCTTGTAATTACAAGGCTAACTAGCCAGGCTGCCTAGATGTTAGTTATAATTTAGTCTGCTTACATTTAATTACTTAGATTTTCTATTTTCCACTACCTGTGTCAAATAAACCTTGAACTAGAGTTGTGATTTGTGGCTGTTATTAGGGATAATCACTGTGAGGATATTCCTGAGAGAAGGAAACTGAGGCTTGGGCTCCACTAAAGAGTGAGGTTGATGTAAGGCAGGTTACATCAACCTAATTATGTCAGTATACACACTACAGCCTTGTTCCCACCAATGTAAGGCCTGGTCTACACTTACCCCCCAAGTCGAAGTAAGGTACGCAAATTCAGCTACGTGAATAACGTAGCTGAATTCGACATACCTTACTTCGAATTTACCGCGGTCCACACGCGGCAGGCAGGCTCCCCCGTCGACTTCGCGGTACTCCTCTCGCCGAGCTGGAGTACCGCAGTCGACGGGGATCACTTCCTGGTTCGATTTATCACGTCCACACCAGACGCGATAAATCGAACTCGGAACTTCGATCCGCAGCCGTCGAACTACCGGGTAAGTGTAGACTAGCCCTAAGTGTCCTACTACACCAACATAATAACTCGACCTCCATGAGAAGCATAAGGCTTAGATCAGTGCAGTTAGGGCGACACAGTGTTCCTGTAGAACTGTGTTACTTACATCTGCTGTTGGCTGTCATTCTTGTCAATTTCAAGGCTCCAGAGCCTTGAAATTGACAAGAATGCCAAGATGTCACCCCAGGACAAGTGAGGGGCTCCAGCTAGAGCCCAGTTGACACTCAGGCTCCCCGCTCCCAGCCGGGCTGTTCCCTGGGTCCCAGCTCTCCCAGCCCAGCTGATGCCTGGGCTCGCTGCTTCCAGTCCGGCTGCATCCCTGGGGTCTCCCCTGGGAGCTTGGGAACTGCCCAGACTCCAGGTGCAGAGTTCCCCACCAGGCTCCTGGTAGTGGGGAGCCCAGGGGGAAATGTGTACATGAACCACCACAATAAAAAAAAATTAACATAGGTTAACTTAAGTTGCTAGTGTAGACATGCCCTCAAACTCAGATTGGTGGGAAGGTTGGCTGAAGTCAGAGGTTTCAGCCTGTGTACTCAGTCCAAGTTGTGGCTCCCATAACTCCATCCCCAAAGGGTGTAACCAGGAGGCTTACAGTTAGTTGGAAAGCCTAAAAACCAGGAGAGAGACCAAGCCCAGAGACCGGGGGTTCCCGTTTTGTAACTTATTTGGACTAAATTCAGTTCTGGCATAAGTGGGCACAGCTCTTTGCCAGGGTTGAATTTGACCCATGTTGGGGCCAAACACTGCCATGAACTTCAAAGAAAAGGAAACAGATTTTGAAGCAGCAGCACTGATATAATAATGGCTTTTGTATTCAGTCAAAGGTGAGAAGTTGTGATTTCCCTCTCCAGATGGTGCTGTTAGGAAGGAAGACTACTGGCATAAGCCAATGTGGGCACAGGCAGAGCCAAATGACTTGAGGGTGCTAGGCCTGGTTACAGTTGTTGTATTTAATACTATCCTGGAACCAGTATTTGGAAGTGTTATGCTTGTAGAATAATGTTGTGGTATATTTTTAGTGCTTTCATTTTATTCATATGTTCTAGAGCAATTTTGCAATCAGCTAACACTGAAATACAGAATTTAGCACTAATGTGTTATAAAAATTGCAGGCCTTGCTACAGATTTTAGTTTCAGTGTGCTTTACAGAATAAATGAGGCCCTGCCCGTATTATTTACTTTAGCTGAGAAGTTCAACATGCTATCAACACCACCATAATTATTCAGCTTTCCAAGGATTGACATAGCAGCCATATGGATCCATGATCATCTTGCTCCTATAAATGCTACTGATCTATCCAGTAATTTAGCAGCAGCCCATGCTTGTAAGGAATAAAAGAATAATTGAGTCTGACTTCTCATCTCTTTCTCAGTTACTCCCGCTCCCTATTCATAACATGTTTCTCTTGTAGCATTTACTAGCTTGAATATGAGCCTCCACACCTAAGTGGGGTTGTATATTGCATGTACAACCCAATTCATAGAACTAGAGTTTGGCAAATTATCCTTGCAAATATTATTCATTTGTAAATGAATCCTTTTTCTTCTATTTGTGCATCGTTTGTGATCTGACCCGGGTTCATCATTTGTAACTATTCTATAAACAGACAAAAATTCATTGACAGTTTGGACTAGAAATGTTCAGCCTGTGGATAGTTTGTGAACTGTCCATTTTGACTACTTGATATTGTCTGATTGGTCACCCCAGTCACATGGTATAGTTTCTGCTGCCAGACACAATGGCTGACATTTCTAAAACAGAAGAATAATGGCTAGCAAACAAAGAATACTCTTTTTATGCATGAATGCCCAGGTTAGCGTTCTGATAGGGATCCTTACACAAAAAGACATCCCAGAAATATTCAAACTAACAAAAAACCAATTCATCTGAATGTTCACAAATAGCAAATAACAGTGGAGTATGAGCATAGCTGAATAGAATGAAATGTTCACAAGCACTGCAGTATTCAGAATTATTCACATTTCTTTCCATGACTATTTAACTACTTTTTTTACCAGTTGAGCTTCACATCTGACTCTACTTTTGACATGCTTTTCAATTTATTTTTTAGTTAATCCAACAGTTAATAGAAAAAAACCCCAATTGTCCCATCAGTCTTGTATTGTCATTCAAACACTGAAGTAATAGTGTCAACAAACATTGACTTCTTGTTCTGAGCCAGTTAATAAAATGAAAGTAATGGTACCTTCGGTAGATTACACTTCAAATTGTATCTCTTTGCTGCTAACATTTTCGTTATACCTATTAATTTGCCTATTTAGTCTACCAAAGACCCAATTCTATCTCCTGTTCTTCATGATGCTACTACAAATAGCAGAACTGTAACTGCTGATGGCCGTACCTCAAGAGAGTTCGTTTCAGTTTGCATAAGCATCCAAGACTTTAGGGCTAAAATTCTCTGCTTCTGTAAATTGACACAGGTTTATTGTTTTGACCTGGTTATTGACTCCAAAATATATGTAAATTATCCAAACCTTTCATGGATGTCACTGATCAATCTGGTGGCAAAATGCAAATGAATGTAAATATGGCACTATCATGGCTTAGCGCTGTGGCTACAAATTGGTAAATTCATTGATGTTCTAACCTTCCATTTTAAGATCCAGTGAGACTGGAATATAGCATGAAATACTATTTTTTGCTAACAATTTGTTCTATAGTTCATTGAAATTACCTTGTTTTCTTTGGTATCTAAGCTATATTTCGGGGGGGGGCGGGGAAATTATTTGATTAAATATAATGGATGTCCGAAGCATGAAAGTTATAAGTATCAATTAGCATCAAAAAGTTAAAATGCCTCATTGGTTTTGTGTCTGTTTAAAAATAGTTCATAGAATTTATATACAGTAGTGCCGCTTTAAAAAATTCATTCTGGTTTTAGATGTATTACAGGTTCCCGCGATATTCCCTATCCTTAAAATAGGGAATATGGCTGGAGCCAAAAATATCTTTAAACTGGAATAAACTTTTTTATGTGTGCCTACTGTAACCTGGAGTTTTTGCTTTTAGGAGAAAATATTGCTAAAGATTCTCATTGACTTCAGCCCATAAAGCACTTATTGCTAGACCTGATGGGTCATGAGATATTAGATCATTAAACCTTCACTAGTCCAGCAGTGTATATTATCCACCCTGGGACTTGGGCCTTGTAATTTTGGGAAGAAGAGATTGTGTGATTTGGGGGAAGAAAAGGAGGCAGTTCTCAAGCAGACACTTTTCTGAAGATCTCAGAGGTTTGGAATGTAAGAAGCAGTCCCATTGGAGATAGATTTAGTGGGCAGAGCATAGGTGGGGTGGTCAAAAGAAGGAGAATTAATGCTGCTTGTGTGTCTAGGATTAAATCCACTCAGGATGAGATGGGCAGTCTGCTACATATGGTTAGACCTAATACTAGTAGTGAGTCCCTATCTCCCTATCTCACCAATGGTAAAAGACCTATCGGCTGCCCTCACCTTCAAGTATCTGGTCAGTACCATCTCAAGTGATGGTTCCCCTGATAAGGAAATTTCCTCCTGATTAGTAACGCCGGCCAGGCCCTTGGCCGACTCTGAACAAAAGTCCTTAACCAACACCATGTTCATCTCTCCACCAAATTGAAGATCTACAGTGAAGTGGTTTTAACATCTCTCCTGTTTGGATCTGAGATGTGGACTCTTCATAGACACCACATTAAACAGCTTGAGCAATTTCACATGTGCTCCCTCCGGTCAATAATGAGCATTCGCTGGCAGGAAAGAGTGACCAATATTAAGGTCCTTGAAAGAGAAAACACAACCAGTATTGAGGAAATGTTATTGAGAGCACAATTTAGGTGGACTGGACATGTCCTCAGAATGGAAGACCACCATCTCCCAAAACAGATCTTGTATGGGGAGCTGAGTCAGGGCAAATGAAAGAAGTGTCATCCATATAAGAGCTTCAAAGATAATCTGAAGAGCAGTCTCCAGTGGGCTGACACCAATCCAAAAGAACTTGAACAAATGGCTCAGAATAGGACTTACTGGTGGTCTCTGACAAGATCAGCATGTAACTGGTTTGAGCAGGATTCACAAATTCATCTCCGGGCTTCACATGAAAGGCTCCACAGAGCTGCATCATCAAACATTAAAGATACAGACTTCCCCTGCCCTCAGTGTGGCTGACTCTGTGCATCAGGGTTCGGACTTCAGAGTCATATGCGTAGCCATAGATGAGAACTACGACAATATTGTCCTCATCAACAGTGATGGACTACGAACAGTAGTGAGTGTTCCTGGGCCACATTTTCAAAGAGTCAGGACTAGATTTTCAAGTGCTCAGCACACACAGTTTGGGGTCAGAGTTTTAAAAGAGTTCATCTCCCGTTTAGCTGTCTGGTTTTCAAAAATTCTCAGCATCAAATGTGACACTTGTGACATTTATGGACAGATTTTCAAAAGAGACCAAAATCCGATGTGCTTGACACCCTTTTGAATACCCGGCCATTTGTTTTGATGCCTCAATGGAAGAGAAGCCCTTTTGACAATATGGGGGTGCTGAGCTCTGTTGAAAATTCTTGCGTAAATGCTATAGGGAATAAAAACCAATTGAGTAATGGCTTGAACTGCTGGAGATTCATTGAGAGACAAGATGGGAGAGGTAATATCTTTTACTGGACCAACCTCTCTTGGTGAAAGAGACAAGTTTTGAGCTTACATAAAGCTCTTCTTCAGCTCACTGGTCATTCTCACAGACATTGCAGAGAAACAGGGATACTTCGGGACTGTTTAGCCAAATGGGGTGGACATTGGAAGGCTATGGGGGATGTTTTTGCAGGTTGAAAAAGGCAAGAGAATTGACTCTACCATGCTACAACATCGAAAGCCACACTACAAAATCTGCCATAGTGACCAATCCTGCATTTAGAGGGAGAGGGGCTGTCTGGTCTAATAGGTCCTCTCTGTCTCTGTGGATTTATCATTATGATACTTTGACTCAGGGATAGATAATATATAGGCCTGAAAGCTAGTCAGGCAAAAAAATGTAGAAAACAATGCATTTTCTCAGATGCTTGGTTTTGGCTTTGGCTTTGGCTTTGACTTTATTAAGCAAAAATAAATAAATAAGTCTTAACGTATCTTTTTGAGTGAAGCTTTTATGACACGTTTGCCTCAGGCTATATATGATAGCGGCTAAATTGCCTTCTTTCCATTTAAGTGGTACAAAAGTAAGAGCAAAGATGATTATTCAATACAAAAGTAGAAGCAGCAATGATTTAAATATGCTTCAGCACACCTCATGCCCAATTTCTATAGACGTGCAAGTGGTCTTGAACTGATGAGAAAGAACATGACGGCTGCATTAATCATTTGGAGATAAACACTAATTTATAAATGCTCCTCTCCCCTTCAGCTTTCTATGCAGCATTTTGCCAATGGAATGGAAGCTGGAACTCAGTGCAACAAGCAACTGCAGACAATCTTTTATTAAATGAATTTTTAAAAATATTTCCACACCCACAACTTTTCTTTTATACCCAGTCTATTTATCTTAGGTTTTTCTAAGATAGCTTTAAAAAGGCACCTATCATTCTGGTATCTAAGCATATTTCCCTCAAAAGCCTTTGTACTTAACATGTTTATTATGGCAATGCCTAAGGGCCAACCACTGTGCAAGGCGCTATACAAACACAGGGCAGAAGACTGTCCTTGCCCCAAAAAGCTTACCTTTTTAGCAGCCTCTTTCTGTCACCAAAATGTAGACTCTCTAAGACAATTTCTATAGTCGGATCACTGAGATCCATCCTGTTTATTTCCTTTCCTGATCCCAACACAGAAACTCTGAACTAAGGCTACAAATCCCTCCCCTCCTTTTCACCACTCCATGCTCTGTCCTTCTGATCCAGATAGGTAACTTTTTAATTTCAACATCTATCAGTCTATTAAATTATATCCTGGGGCCCTCCCAGGTGAGATTATGTGGCACATGCTTTTCATGCATTTATACATTGCTTTTACACCAGCCACAGTAACTGGTATGAATATGAAGACACCTGTACCAATCCATCCCCAGAGTGGACTCCTGACATTAGTGGCCCGATTCCCCTCTCAGTGAAGCTGATTTTACACTAGTGGTATCTCCATTGTGCCTGATTCTCTTCTTACTTATCTTGCCTTTACACCATCCAGCACCATTGATTTTAATAAAGTTACTGAAGTTCACAAGGTTACAGCAGTGTGAGACCAATGTAAGTGGAATCAGACTAGAGTATCCAAGGGAATGTACAGTAGCTTTTAAGGTTAAATAAAGCTCTCAGTCCAGATTCTTAACTCTGCTGTGAACTCTGAATAATTCTTACTGATCCTAGTGGAATTGCTCAGGGTTTACACTGATGTCACTGATATCAGCATCTGGCCCCTTGAATTAGCCTGGAGCTGAGCCCTAGACTGCCCCTTGTTTTTCTCCTCTTCTCCCGGGCCCAGGATATTTGAATCGGAACAAAAATGCAATTTTGAGAACTAATCCAACTCCTCTCAGGAGGATTTGAAAAGGAGAAAAATATTTGTGGGTGCTCAGTGCTTAAGCCTATCCTCAGACATACCACAAAGAGCAACTTCATTCTGAACACAGTAATTAAACCTTGATCTAGTTCTAAACATTACCATATAGTATCAGCAACTACTTGGTTTCCAAGCACAGTGCATTGTGAATTCCCCGGTGGATTGGAGGCATGATTTTCCACTGAAGGGGTACAGTGCAGGGTATTTTAAAGGCTTGCTATGAAGGATGGCATAACTGGGAGGAATCCAGTGAATCAACACCACTACAGTGTGCTTGTGAGCTGGGGTTGGGGGTAGAGGCTTGTTCCTCCTAGTCTGAATTTCCAGAAAAACACACACTTCATCTCTAATATACATTGAAAATATAAAGAGAAAAATAATAAAGCACTGTTGGGGTGTTTTAAGTTTAGTAGACCCACATTAAAAATACATTGAATAAAGCTATTTATTCTAAAAAGCCAGTGATAGATGGCATCAGATTTTCTCATTTACATTCATTTTTATGGAAACTGTTAGCAATTTTCCTGTAGCATGGTGTTTTCTTTATTAAGTCTAAGAGCCATGATTGGCTCATTACTGCAGAAAAAGCTAGCATTTGTCTGCATGATAACAGCAGCACTGAGAGATGTTAAAGATGTATGAACATAATACTGCCATTTACTAATGTCCAACTCAAACATTCATTGTATGGGTGCAATTTTTTCATCTTGTAGTTCTTGAAATTACAAGCGTGAAAACCACAAAGTAAATCAAATAAGAAAGAACAATAACTGTGAAAATCAGTTTGTTGATTTAGCTGTCCTTTGGCTGCGGATATTGGAAATGGAAAAACTTGTAGTATATTTATAAGTGGTATCAACCTGGGCTAGAGGAAGCAGGAGATTATCTGAGCCTTTCTTCAGAAAGAAAATGAAAAGGCCTTTTAAAATTATTTTTTGTGGAGCTGGGACCACTGAGAGATAAGTGATGCTAGCAATCATTTCTACCAGTACTGTTTACATTTTTGGCCATGCGGTACATTCCCTGCACTCACACATTTGCAATGGTTGGTAGTGTTTGCTTTAAGCATTTCATACTTTAAAACCATTTATGTGTCATGCATACTGCAAATATTTTCCTTTTATTTAATTTACTGGCTGAGTAGCACCTCAGAGATATCCAAATGAATAAGGCGAGGCGACAGTCTTAAAATCCAGCAATGCTTTAATGCAGCCAGAGCCCTTACACAGCAGGGCCTGTCTCCAGGAGAACTGATAACATGCAGCATCATTCCTAAAAAGACTTGGTTTTACTTTCCATTTCTCCAAGCCTCTTTCAAACCAAGCCTGCTTGCATCCCAGCTAGCGGGGAAGGGGATACCCATTGCAATAATATAACACTTTTGAGACCCACAGATGATTATTGCAATACATTTCTGAATTCGGTGCTGGAACCAAGGAATTGAATCTTATAAATCACAATGTCCCAGAAAAGAGGCCCACTGTTTCTTTTGTCTCTGAGGAGACATACCATCATTCAGGCTAATGCAATTTTCTTTCCAGATGCTGTACCTCCCAGCACTGTTTGAATCAATTGTGCACACATTCTGATAAATCACGTGGCATAGCTTTTCATTCTTATGCCCATTTTAAAGGAGTTATCACTAGTGTAGCACTTGTTGTGGAATTGTTTGTTTCCATTCTAAGATACTTCACAACCTTTTTGCAAGTATTTTTGCTTTGAGTCACATAATTGCTGTTACCCTTGTTTCCTGAAATTTATTATTCTATGTGCAGATATTATTAATGATGCAGTCTTATTGATGCAAACACATTAATTTTGGGATCTACATAGACACCATTTATTTATATTGTTTCTATTCATAAACCACTCTCCTTAGACTGGATCTGGGGAGAAGAAAGTGACAAATCATGAAAGAAGAGGTGGATGCCCAACAAGGGGGAAGGGTCAATATGTAGTTGAGGAAAGATAGACAGAGCTGGGAAATTAGTTACAAGATGACAGATAAGTTATATGAAAAACAAATAGAAATAATGCAACTTGAATTATCTGGCATTGGAGAAAAGAGGTCTGTGGTAGAATAAAAACAGGTCATCCTGGGATTTAGACTTTAGGGCTGAAAAGCTAGCAGGCTTAAGGACAGCAATATGAACTTAGGCAATGGATTTCATGCTTTGCTTCAGTCTTCAAGGAGAGTTTCTTGTACATATAACTGGAAGGAGGAATGGTTGCCGGTAGTCCTGGCTTCCCACTAAATGACAAAGGAACAAATTCTGTGACCACTGGGCAGAAGTGATTTCAGTGGGCGTTGCACCGACATGTGAGGAATTTGTCCCTAACTTATTTAAAAGGCTCAAATTTGAGGCAGCATCTGAAGGGGAACTGGTAAAGGGAGGCACAGTTCCCTTTGTTAAGACTACACTTTCTTCTTAAGCAATCTTACCTGTGAGCTTGTAATTTATTCTGCCTTACCTACCTGCCTTTAAAATTTTGTTTGCCACTGAGACTTTTTGAATTGTCAAATGTCAAGCATTTAAAATCCCCCTGGGTTTATTGTCATTTCCCTGAATCTAAATATAAAATATTATCTAAATATCAAATAGTGCACTTCAACGTCAACCATGTTAGATATTATTCTCCTTTTTTATTATATTACTATTGCTATAGAAACCTACTCAAGAGCTGGAATCTATGTCATTACAGGAAGAATAAGAACAAAACAGCTGACATAATGGCAGAGAATTTAATCACGCATGCTACTGCAAGGTAAGAAAGTAAAGGCCACAGACCAGCACTCAGCATCAAATGGGATTTGGCATGCAGAATATCCATGCGATTTGGCCCTCCCGCCCCATGGATTGCCTGAAATCTGCATTCTGGAGGATCCACAAGAGTGGACTCCTGCACTGGCTCCAGAGCCCCAGCTACGCTCCCTGGCTCTCTAACAGCAAACCTCCTCTGGTTCCAACTGTCAGGAACTTTTCAACCTCCAGCTACCCCAAGACCCCTTTTTAAAGGTGTGTTTCCCTTCCCTGTGTGGTTACGTGGGGATGGAGTTGTTGCGGAGTGTATGATGTGCTGGCCCTCTCTGTCACACTGCTGGTCTCCTGTTTTCCACATGCACATCTCTGGACACACAGAGCACTCTCATCAGATTATGCAGAAGGGAGCACAGCAAGCCAGAGGCAGATTGATGTACAGAGAGGGTCCTCTCTGTGTGCAGATGAACAAGCCATGATCAGGCAAAGGATTAGGCAAACCAGTTCAAAGAAAGCAATCTTTGGGGTCTTAGCAACTTTTCAAGTCCATAAAATAGAAATGGATTACTCAAACATTTTAATTGTAAAAATAATTGCAAATAATAAAAATATGAATCAGTACAGTCCCTGCTCTGTATTCTGTGCAAACTCAACTTTTCTTAGTTTGGGGAGTATAGAAGGAGGCAGGCCTCAGCCAGCAAGTAATTATTGTGATAATTCTTGTTTACCATTTTCATTTCTCAACTTTTTATTCAAAATCATTTTATAGCACTAAAAAGTTTGGTAAAATTGAATTCACTGCTTTATATAAATATTGATCAATACTTTTATTGGGAAATTACTATTGCTTCTGCTTGAACAGCAGAAAGAAAGAAATTAAGAATTAAAATAAAAACATTACCTGCTGAGAATTCCATTTTATTTTATAATCTATAATCCATTACTTTAGTAAAATTAGTCTGTGCCTAGTATATTTATTCTCTACTATACCCATTCCACTAGGTAGTTAGGTTCCAGTAACACATATTTTAGTAAACAAACCAAACCCAAGTAACAATTATTGAGCATTAGATAGAGTGGTATCATATCTGAATAGGATACTAGATGTCTAAGGGTATGTCTACACTACGAAATTAGGTTGATTTAATAGAAGGCAATTTTTTAGAAATCGATTTGATACAGTCGATTGTGTGTGTCCCCACTAAGCGCATTAAGTCGGTGGTGTGCGTCCACAGTACCGAGGCTAGCGTCGACTTTCGAAGCATTGCACTGTGGTAGCTATCCCACAGTTCCCGCAGTCTCTGCTGCCTATTGGAATTCTGGGTTGAGCTCCCAATGCCTGATGGGGCAAAATAACATTGTCACGGGTGGTTCTGGGTACATGTCGTCAGGCCCCCCTCCCTCCATGAAAGCAACGGCAAAAAATCACTTCTCACCTTTTTTCCTGGGTTACCCGTGCAGACGACATACCACGGCAAGCATGGAGCCCGCTCAGCTCACTGTCACCGTACGTCTCCTGGGTGCTCCTGGCAGACGCGGTACTGCAGTGCTACACAGCAGCATCCCCTTGCCTTGCCTTGCGGACGGTGCAATACGACTGCTAGCCATCATCGTCATCCTATGAGTGCTCCTGGCCGACCTCGGTTAGGTTGGTCGGGGGCACCTGGGCAGACATGGGTGCTCCTGGCTGGCCTCGGTGAGGTCGGTCGGGGGCACCTGGACAAAAATGGGAATGACTCCAGGTCATTCTCTTCTTTAAGTTTTGTCTAATGGAGATTCAGTCCTGCCTGGAATATCATGCCAGCTGGAGGCTTCTGCCTCAGGCTGCTCTCCCAGTCGGCAGCACCGCGCGGTCGCACCTACCCCAGCCTACCCCTTCCTCCCATGGCTCATGAAACCTGGACAGTAGTAAGGAGCAGTTCAACTATAGTCTGAGCAAGTGCAGAATGGTGGTAGAATGTGCCTTTGGACGTTTAAAAGCTTGCTGGCGCAGTTTACTGACTCGATTAGACCTCAGCGAAACCAATATTCCCATCGTTATTACCGCTCGCTGTGTGCTCCACAATATCTGTGAGAATAAGGGGGAGACGTTTATGGCGGGGTGGGAGGTTGAGGCAAATCGCCTGACCGCTGATTACGCACAGCCAGACACCAGGGCGGTTAGAAGAGCACAGCAGGGCGTGCTGTGCATCAGAGAATCTTTGAAAACCAGTTTCATGACTGTCCAGGCTACGGTGTGAAAGTTCTCTTTGTTTCTCCTTGATGAAAATCCACCTCCTTGGTTCACTCTATTCCCTCTAAGCCAACCGCCCTCTCCTCCCCCCTTTGATCTCCACTTGCAGAGGCAATAAAGTCATTGTTGTTTCAAATTCATGCATTCTTTATTAATTCATCACACAAATGGGGGGATAACTGCCAAGGTAGCCTGGGAGGGGTGGGGAAGGAGGGAAGCACAGGGGTGGGATAGTTGTAGGGGCACCCCCTAAAATGGCATGCAGCTCATCATAGAAGCGGCATGTCTGGGGCTCTGACTTGGAGCAGCCGTTTGCCTCTCTGGTTCTTTGGTAGGCTTCACGCGGCACTGCTGCAGGTCCCTGTTACAACCTCTGTCCTTCAAGCCCTTAGGGATTTTTTCAAATATTCCGGCAATGCATCTTTTGGAACAGAGTTCAGATAGCACAGATTTGTCTCCCCATAGGGGGAGGGATAGCTCAGTGGTTTGAGCATTGCCCCCCCCCCAAACCGAGGGTTGTGAGTTCAATCCTTGAGGGGGTCATTTAGGGAACTGGGTTAAAAATCTGTCTGGGGATTGGTCCTCCTTTGCGCAGGGGGTTGTACTAGATGATCTCCTGAGGTCCCTTCCAACCCTGATATGATTTCTATGATTACAGCAATCAGATGCAGTACCTCCCGTTCGGTCCATGTTGGAGCTCTTTTGCCATTCTGGGACTCCATGGTCACCTGTGCTGATCAGCTCGCTACACTGGCCAAACAGGAAATGAAATTCAAAAGTTCACGGGGCTTTTCCTGTCTACCTGGACAGTGCATCTGAGTTGAGAGTGCTGTCCAGAGTGGTCACAATGGAGCACTCTGGAATAGCTCCCGGAGGCCAATACCGCCAAATTGCATCCACACCACCCCAAATCCGACCCAGCAGGGTCGATTTCAGCGCTAATCCCCTCGTCGGGGAGGAGTACAGAAATTGATTTTAAGACCCCTTTAAGTCGACAAAAATGGCTTCGTCGTGTGGATGGGTGCAGGGTTAAATCGATCTAACGCTGCTAAATTCGACCTAAACTCATAGTGTAGACCAGGGCTAAGTGAATTTGTTTACTTCACTTTCTTTGAGGAGATGTGAAGTTCAAACCTTGTGTAGCTCACTAGTAAAATGAGGTTGTTGTTTTTAGTCTAGTAACTAGTTTAGGGAGCAGTGAGACTATGTCTGTTGTTTATTTCAATATGTATCAGAAAGCAAAGCTCTGTAGGGTTCTAGGCAGAAACTCTACGGTGAAGTTGAGAGTCAGAAGGAGAGACAGAGTAGCATTACTCTAATATAATTCCATCTAGCAAAATTCTCATATAATTCTGTGCTCACTGTTAAAAGAATGATTTATTGTGATTCTTTATTAATGGTTCCTCGCAGGGATCTCCAACTTTTTCATTCTGTGGACCATTTTGTGGGAGAAGGATTCTCTTATCTACTTCCTACCTTCTTGTCCCCTCTCACTACCACCCTCTAGCTTGGGTCTCAAAATGCTGATTTCTGGCACCACCAACAAAGAACCACTGGTGACAACAAACCATATTGTGAGAACTACTAACCTAGAGAAGGCTTATTTTTATTATTAGCAACAAGAGATAGATAAGAGATGCTTCTTAGAGTTAATAATAATGATAATAAATTAATAATTAACAGCAACAACAGAACCTAGTTCTTATATAGCACTTTTCATCAGTAGATCTCAAAGTGCTGCACAAAGGAGGTCAGTATTATAATCCCCATTTTACGGATAGGGAAACTGAGACATAGTTAAGTGACTTGCCCAAGGTCTTTTTGAGAAGCAGCATTATATCAGTGCTGCTGATGGGAGATCTTTCTTTCAAGAAAATGAGTGGAGGATGTATCAAAGTCTTCAATAAAGCCAAATTAATTTAGCAAATATTGTAGCGATAAGACACTCTTCTTCAATAGATGGGTTTTGATGTCCTTATTAAAAACTCTGCAGAAGGGATGCTAAGTACCATTTGCACTAGATCAGAGGACTCCGGAGTACTTTGCCTGTAATCAGTGAGAACCATTCCCTAGTGTCTTTCTCCATCTTGAACTCTGAACTTTTATTGTGAATATGCTTCCACTGGTAAAGTTATTGATTTTTTTAAGTAACTGAATGATATGGTTCTGGGCTTTGACATAGCCCAGGTCTAAGTGTGTGAAGAGCATAGTGTGATTTGTTCTGTGTATAAATTAGGGCTCTAAAGCTTTCATACTATTGACCATTTAAAGTCATAAACCAGCAGTATGTATGAGCATCAAGAGCAAGTGATGAGAACAAGGCTTTTGAAAGATTCCTATTCCAAATTTGTATAAACACGTAGATAAAACTCATGGTTTTGGAAATAGATATAAATACTCCTTAAGAACTTGAACAGAAAATTTTCAATTTAGAATTCAATTTCTCTGCTAGGCTTTTTCTTTCACATGTAGAAATCATACCAACTGATTCATTTACACAGTACAGAGCTTCCCCTGCTCCGTGAATTGATGCTGTAAATAATTTATAGTAACACTGGGTATATTGGCTTGTTGTATGTTTTCCCCTCAGAGACTACAAGGCTATTTTGCTTACATTATTCTCTTCCCATTGCAATTATCACTGTTATCTGATGCAGTCAATGCTCCCCTGAAAACTAGGAAGAAAGCAAAAATAGCAATTTTAACTAAGTAAACATAACTGCAATGTTGGTCACCTGCTTCAGTGGTTTGGGCAAGTCACTTGACCTGTCTTAGGGCAGGTCACTTAAAATAGTTATACCCATGTAATTTTATAGTGTAGACCTGACCCCAATTTCCTCGTCTTTAAACTGAGGATAATAATATTATCCATGTACCTTCATTTCATACACTCATAGAGTTTAGGGCCAGAAGGGACCATTAGATCACTTAGTCTGGTCCCCTGCATATCACAGGCCATAGAATTTTGCCCAGTTGCCCCTGCACTGACTGAGTCCAGTAACATGGGCATATCATCCAGAAGGGCATCCAGGCTTGATATGAAGACATCAAGACACATGAAAAATCCACCACTTCTTTTGGGAGTTTGTTCCAATGGTTAATCAAAGTGTTAAAGACATGTACCTTATTTGCAAATTGACTTTGTCTGGCTTTAGCTTCCAGACATTAGTTTTTGTTGTGCCTTTATTGGATATATTAAAGAGCCCTTTAGTACTGGAATGTTCTTCCCGTGAAGGTTCTTATTCACTGTAATAGTCACCTCTCAGTCATCTTTTTGATAAACTAAACAGATTAAGCTCTTTTGGTTTCTCCCTGTAAGGTACTTTCTCCAGCTCTCAAATCATTGTTATGGCTCTTCTCTGCACCCTTTCCATTTTTTCAACATCTTTTTAAAAACACGGATACCTTTAAATGCTGTGGGTTTTAATTAATCACTTTGTAAAGTAGTTTGAACATCTTAAACACTAGATAAATATTAACTGTTGGTAATAATAATTACTCAGTGATGTAGGAAGAGATTTTAAAGTAACTGATGGGGTCTGTTTTGTAATTTATCTATCTAGGTTCTTACATTGGCATATATTACAATAGTATCTGAGTGCCTATAGGTTCTTTGGGTTTATAGGTACATTTTCTCCTTCCCTCTGGAAATGAAACATTTTGGCAGCCATCCATCGATGCCTACTTGTCACCATCAGTCCAAACCAGTACCACATTCTTAATCAAACATGCTTTTGAACTATCTGGTGTGTATTTCTTTGACTGATAAATATTTTATATTTTAGATGTGATCAGTTTGTACTAAATATTGGCCCAGACTTGTACTCCAGATCCGAACAGCCTGCAACTTTAACAAAGCTTGGATCAGGATCCTAATCTGAATGTCCTGGCTGACCCCTAGCTTTGTAGATTGTGAACTAAATCAAAACTTTGGCATCAAATATCACTGAACAGTAAAGTTCAGACATGATCCAGATCCCAACTCTGCAGCTGGGCCCATCTTTGATTTATATACATGGATCATTTATGTTCCAAACGTATCCTGCTAATCAATACGTGCTGTATGTTTCCCTCTGTGTTTGAGCCATAGAAGCTATGAGTCAGCTACAGCTGCCAGTTAGGGGATGTAATCCTTAAACTCGATTTGAAGAGTCTCATAGTTTGGGAGATCCTAGGTTCAATAGCTGGAATGATCAAAATGATACTGATTGCACCAGCTTTATTGTTAGATCTGCACTTTAAAGGACATGACACTTTCCTCTTATCTCTGTCATTTTCCCCCTTATCATTAGCAAATGTTGATTTTTGAGGAATAGCACTGGTCCCTTATGTGAGAGAGATATTCACTTAATTTTGAACATTACAGGAGTACATAAGAACATAAAAATGTCCATACTGGGTCAGACCAGTGGTCCCAGAATCCAGTCTACTGACAGTGCCAATACCAGATGCTTCAGAAAGAATAAATGGAACAGGGCAATTACTGAGTGATCCATCCGCAGAGCATGGGGTTGCATCCCTGAGCATTTTGACTAAAAGCCATTAATTGACCTATCCTTCATAAACGTCTCTATTTTTTTTTGGAACCCAGCGATACTTTTGGCCTTCACAACATTCTCTGGCAAGGAGTTCCATAGGTTCACTATGTGTTATGTGAAGAAGTATTTCTCTTTTTTGTTTTAAACCTGCTGCCTATTAATTTCATTGGATAACCCCTGGTTCCTGTGTTATGTGAAGGGGCAAATAGCACTTTCTTATTTATTTTATCCATACCATTCATGATTTTATAGACTTCTATCATATCCCCCCTTAGTTGTCTCTTTCCCAAGCTGAACAACCCCAATATTTTTAATCTTTGCACATCTGGAAGCTGTTTGATGCCCCTACTCATTTTTGTTGTCCTTATCTGTACCTTTTTCAATTATAATATATGGTTTTTGAGTTGGGGCAACCAGCAATGGATGAAGTATTAAAAATATGGGCGTATGTAGTGAGTCGGCGTGGCTCCCCTCCGCCTCCGGCAGGGTAGAGCTGCATCCATCCCCAGCGTGGGCGGAACTTCCGGGTCCGGGGCCCGCCCCTCCGAGGTCACGGCCCCGACCCGGAAGTATAAAAGCCCGACACCAAAGCTCAGTAGCAGGCAGCCGGCCGGAGAGAGCAGACGTCCCGGACCGAGCTCCTGCCTGAGAGACACCGGCAGACCGCGAACCGCATGCTAACGCCCCGCGCCGGTCTAGCCTCCCTCTCGCCAGGTACCCCGAGGAGGACTGGCCCAGCCTGCCCCGGACCCGGTACCCAGACGAGGACTGGTCCAGCCTGCCCCGGACCCGGTACCCAGACGAGGACTGGCCCAGCGCGCCCCGGACCAGCGGCCCCGAGGAGGAGTCCAGTCTCCCCTGTACCAGCTATCCCGGGGAGGAGCTACCGAACCAGCCCCCCAGCCCCGCCACCGAGGAGCCGATGCTGGTGGACTGGCCTGAACCCAGCCCCACGGACGAGGTAGGCCCTGAGGGGGACCTTGGAAGTAGCCCGGGGGTAGCCGACCCCAGTCAGGCTACAGAGGCCTGTGAGCCCATGTCAGTGTGTTGCGGTCAGGATACCCCACTGACCGGCAGCGAGAGTCCTCGCTGCTAGGGCCCCGGGCTGGGACGCAGTGGAGTGGGTGGGCCTGCGTCCCCCCCTGCCACCCCTACACACGGGTGGCAGGCTTCCCCCTCACCCACCGGCCAGGTAGGAACCTGAGCCCCCTTTGCCTACTTACCTGCTCAGCCCCAGCTCCAAAAGGGGCTTGAGCTACTGCTGTTTGCCTAGCCCCTGCCACAGAGGGCCTAGGCTTCCTGAACTGTTTGCCTGCCCAGCCCCTGCTCCAGAGGACCTGGGCTCCTGAACAGTTTGCCTGCCCAGCCCCTGCTCCAGAGGGCCTGGGCTCCTGAACAGTTTGCCGGCCCAGCCCCTGCTCCAGAGGGCCTGGGCTCTTGAACTGCTGTTTGCCCCGCCCTGCTACAGAGGGCCTGGGCTCCGTGAACTGCTGCTTACCTAGCCCCTGCTACAAAGGGCCTAGGCTCCTAGACTGTTGTTTGCCCAGCCCCTGCTACAGAGGGCCTGGGCTCCTTTAACTGTTGTTTTTCCTCAGCCCCCACACCAGAGGGCCTGAGCCCTGAGCTGACCGGCTATTGATTTCGGCCGCAGTGAGTCGGCGTGGCTCCCCTCCGCGTCCGGCAGGGTAGAGCCCCGACTCACTCTATTACAGCGTACCATGTCTTTATATAGTGGGATTATGATATTTACTGTCTTATTATCTATCCTTTTCCTAGTTCCTAACATTCTGTTGCACATTGAGCGGATGTTGAAAGAGAACTATCCACCATGACTCCAAGATATCTTTCTTGAGTGGTAATAGATCATTTAGACTCCATCATTTTGTATGTATAGTTGGAATTATGTGTTCCAATGTGCATTACTGTGCATTTATCAACATTGAATTTCATCTACCAATTTATTGCCCAGTCACCCGGTGTAGTGAGATCCCTTTGTAACTCTTCACACTCTGCTTTGGACTTAATTACGTTAAGTAATTTTGTATCATTTGCAAATTTTGCTACCTCATTGTTAATCTCCTGTTTCAGATCATTTATAAATATGTTGATTTGCACTGATCCCAGTACAGATCCCTGGGGGACACCACTATTTACTTCTCTCCACTTAAAAACTGACCATTAATTCTTACCCTTTGTTTTCTGTGTTTTCACCATTTACTGATACATGACAGGACTTTCCTTCTGATCCCAGGATTTATTACTTTGCTTAAGAGCCTTTGGTGAGGGATCTTGTCAAAGGCTTTCTGAAAGTCCAAGTACACCATGCCCACTGGATCACCCACGTCCACATGTTTGTGACCCCCACCTCAAATAATTCTAATAGATTTGTGAGGCATGGTTTCCATTTACAAAAGCTATGTTGACTCTTCCTCAACAAATCGTGTTCATCTATGTGTCTGATAATTCTGTACTTTACTATAGTTTCAACCAATAAGCCCAGTACTGAAGCTAGGTTTACCAACTTGTAATTGCCAGGATTGCCTCTGGAGACTTTTAAAAAAATTGCTGTTACATTAGCTATCCTCCAGTCATCTGATACAGAGACTGATTTAAATGATAGGTTACATACCACAGTTAGTAGTTCTATAGTTTCATATCTGAATTCCTTCAGAACTCTTGGGTGAATATCATCTGGTACTGACAACTTATTACTGTTACGTTTATCAGTTTGTTCCAAAATCTCCTCTATAGACTCCTCAAACTGGGACAGTTCCTCAGATTTGTCACCTAAAAAGAATGTTTCAGTTGTGGGAATCTCCCTCCCTGCAGTGAAAACCAATGCAAAGAATTCATTTAGCTTCTTCACAATGGCCTTGTCTTCCTTGAGTGCTCTTTTAGCACCTTGATCATCCAGTGCATTACCTGATCATGGCCTTTATGGGGAGGGATAGCTCAGTGGTTTGAGCAGTGGTCTGCTAAACCCAGAGTTGTGAGTTCAATCCTTGAGGGGGGCATTTAGGGAACTGGGGTAAAAATCTGTCTGGGGATTGGTCCTGCTTTGATCTCCTGAGGTCCCTTCTAACCCTGATATTCTATGATCTCCCGCCAACATAGCTACCACCACTCTTTGGGGGTGGTTTATTATGCCAGCAGGAGAGCCCTCTCCTGCCGGCATAGAGTGCCTACACAGGAGACATTGCTGATGTAAGGTCTGTAGTGTGGACGGCAACATTTTTGGCCTGAGGGCCGCATTGGGTTTCTGAAATTGTATGGAGAGCCGGTTAGGGGAGGCTGTGCCTCCCCAAACAGCCAGGCGTGGCCCAGCCCCCATCCCCTCCCCCCCCGCTTCTTATCCCCTGACGGCCCCCCACAGGACTCCTGCCCCATCCAACCTCCCCTGTTTCCTGACGGCCCCCCTGGGACCCGTGCCCCATCTACCCCCCACCCCATTCCCTGCCCCTAACCGCCCCCATAACCCCTGCTCCTGACTGCCCCCCGCTGCCCCATCCAACCCCCCCCTTCCTGACTGTCCCCCCAGGACCCCTCCCCCCATTCAACCCTCCTGTTCCCCGCCCTCTGACTACCCCGACCCCTATCCACACCCCCGACCTCTGACCCCCCCAATCTTCCCTGCCCTCTATCCAACCCCCCCCCCCCCCCGCTCCCTGTCCCCTTACCGCGCTGCCTGGAGCACCGGTGGCTGGCAGCACTACAGCCGCGCTGTCCAGTGCACCAGGACAGGCAGCGGCGCCGCCTGGCTGGTGCCTGCCAAGGCACCACACAGCACAGAGCACTGGGTCAGGCCAGGTTCTGCAGCTGTGCTGCCCCAGGAGCTCACAGCCCCACCTCCCAGAGCATTGCGCTGGTGGCACAGTGAGCTGAGGCTGCACGGGAGGGGGAACAGCAGGGGAGGGGTTGGGGGCTAGCCTCCCGGGCCAGGAGCTCAGGGGCTGGGCAGGAGGGTCCCACGGGCCAGATATGGCCCACAGGCCATAGTTTGCCCACCTCTGACCTAGCAGTTCAGCTATATTCACATCTTGGACCAGACCCTGTTTGCCACTTAGGACTAAATCAATAATTGCCTCTCCCCTTGTGAGTTCCAGCACTAGCTGCACCAAGAAGCAGTCATTAATAGTGTCTAGAATTTGTATCCCATCCTGAGGTGACATGTATCCAGTCAATATGGGGGTAGTTAAAATCCCAAATTACTATTGAGTTTTCTATTTTTATAACCTCTATAATCTCCCTGAGCATTTCACAGTCACCATCACCATCCTGGTCAGGTAGTCGGTAGTATATTCCTTCTGCTATAATCTAATTATTCAAGCATAGGAATTCTGTGATATAGTTTGATTCATTTAAGATTTTTACTATATTTGACTCTTTATTTTCGTTCACATATAGTGCCACTCCCCCACCAGCATGACCTATTCTACCATTCGTATATATTTTGTACCCTTGTATTACTGTGTCACATTGATTATCATCATTCCACTAAGTTTCTGTGATGCTCAGTATATCAATAACCTCATTTAATACCAGGCACTCAAGCTCACCCATTTTAATATTTAGACTTCTAGCATTTGTATACAAGCACTTATAAATTTTTTCAGTATTTAGTTGTCTGCCTTCATTTGATGTAATTGAATGGGATTCTTTTTATTTGACTGTTTCTCTTCAGTTGCTACTTGTACTTTATCAACTTTCATCCTCTCCTCCTTACTAGGATATAGAGAATCCCCATTAATAGATCCTTCCCTAAGGGATGTCTCTGTCCAAACCATGTGCTCTTCTACACCTGTCGGCTTTCCGCCAGCCCTTATTTTACAAACTCCTCTACAACCTTTTTAATTTTACATGCCAGCAATCTGGTTCTGTTTTGGTTGAGGTAGAGCCCATCCTTCTTGCATAGGCTCCCCCTTTCCCAAAATGTTCCCCAATTTCTAATAAACCTAAACCTCTCCTCCCTTCGCCATTGTCTCATCCACACACTGAGACCCTGCAATTCTGCCTAACTGGCTATGCACGTGGAACAGAAACATTTCAGAGAATGCACCATGGACATTCTGGACTTTAATCTCTTACCTAGCAGCCTAAATTTGGCCTCCAGGACATCTCTCTTACCTTTCCATATGTCACTGATACCTACATGTACCACAACCACTGGATCCTCTCCAGCACTGCTCCAGTCTGTCTAGATGTCGCGAGAGATCTACAGCCTTCACATCTGGCAGGCAATTCACCATGTGGTTCTCCCTGTCATCACAAACCCAACTATCTATATGTCTAATAATTGAATCCCCCATTACTATTACCTGCCTCTTCCTATAACTGGGATCCTTCCTGCCAGAGGGGTATCCTCACTGCGAAAGGATACCATGACCTCATCTGAGTGGATGGTCCCAACTATAGGATAGTTTCCCTCCACTCCAGCTTGATGTTCTCCTTCCCCGAGAGGTTCATCTTCCTCAACTGCACAGAGGCTGTCAGACTGAGTGTGGGAACACTCTACTGTGTCCAGGAAAGTCTCTCTATCTCATTTAGCTCCTCCAGTTCATCTACTGAGGCCTCACAAGCCCATACTCAGTTTCTGAGGGCCATGAGCTGCTTGCACTGAATGCACACATACACCACCTGCCCACAAGGCAGGTAATCATACATGCTGCATTTAGTGCAATAAACTGGATAGCCCCCACTCCACTGTTTGACTTCTGCCTGCATTATTGTTCCTCTTGCAGCTTTGGCGAGGAGGGGGGTTGTGTGTTTGTTTGTTTTTAGTATTATTATTTTTGTTGGGGAGTGTTTGTTGGTCTAAGTTTAGAGAATATTGGGTGTATCTGGCTCTCATAATCCCTCACTAAACTCCCTCACAAATCCCCTGTTTGTGGATCCTGTTTGCTAGCTCCTGTGGCTGTTTAGGAGCTGTCTTTTAAAACCCTTGTTTTCCCTAAGTAGCCCCCCACCCCTTTGTCAAGGGATCCTAAAGGGTTTAGGGATCAATGGATGGCATGCTAGGGCCTCTTTAAGAAGCTCTCAGCCTTGCCTAACAGGCCACTGGGGTCAGCACACAGCGCCCCCACTAAAAACTTCAATCAAATAGACACATGGCAAGCAGCAAGCACACAACAAACAGACAACAAACTCACCCGGGTAGCCTGGTTTTCTGGGAATCAGTGACAGAACTGCAGGCAGAGACATAATTTTTCTATACGAGTTTGCAGATCTTCATCCTATGAGTGGTGCATGAAGAGGAATTTCCCTCTGGCCCCAAAAGCCCAACGTCTTTCTGCTGAGATGAGGCTGAGAGATGCTGCTCTTTGTTTTTTCTAATATTATGTTTGTGTTCTGCTGCTTGACCTCATTAGCCTACGTTGCTGCTGTGCCGTGCTACATTAGGACAAGAAGATGCAGCATAGCGACACAAGAATGGGAAGCTCTATGGGCACAAGCAGCATCATGGGGACAGCCAACCAAATACAGCTTTGCAAAAGGAAGGCAGCAGCAGAGACTAGAGTAGGAATCTACCTCAGTCTTAAAATAAGTATATTTAAAACCAAGACTGACCTTTGACAAGGTTACTATTCTAGATGATGGCGGGAAACTGTAGACATGATATAGCTTGATTTTTGGTAGGGCTTTTTACACAGTCCCTCATAAACAAATGAGGGAAATGTGGTCTAGGTTACATTACTATAACATGGGTGCACAACTGGTTGAAAACCATATTTAAAGAGTAGTTATCAATGGTTCACTGTCAAACAAGGAGGATGTATCTTGTGGGGTTCCTCAAGGCTTAGTCCTGGGTCCTGGACTATGCACTGATGACTTTGATAATGGAGTGGAGAGTCTGCTCATAACATTTGCAGTGAGTCGAAGGGAGAACAACAAAAATGATAAAGGGTTTAGAAAACCTGACCTATGAGGAAAGGTTAAAAAAACTGGGCATGTTTAGCCTTGAGGAAAGAAGGCTGACTGGAGACCTGATAAAAGTCTTCAAACCTGTATAGGGCTGTTTTAAAGAGAACTGTTATCAATTGTTCTGCATGTCTACTTTATGTAGGACAAGAAGTAATTGGCCTAATCTGCAGCAAGGAATATTTAGATGAGATATTAGGAAAAACTTGCTAACTATAAGGATAATTAAGCACTGAGATAGGCTTCCCAGGAAGGTTGTGGAATCCCCATCATTGGACGTGTTTAAGAACAGGTTAGACAAACACCTTTCAGGGATGGTCTAGGTATACTTGGTCCTACCTCAACACAGGGGGCTGGATTAGATGATCTCTCCAAATACCTTTCTTCCCTACATTTCTATTATTCTATAAATGGAACAGAGAAATGAGAAGAGAAGAGGACAAGATGATTTTACCCTATTTAGCACCACTAGCTATGAAGATGGCTACTCTTTACTTATGCCTTCCCTCCGACCCAAAATGCCATCATATCCTTGCCATTCTGCATTACCCATGGACAAATGGAATGATGAGAGACAATTTAAACAATTTAACTGGCTAATGGACAGGGTATTACTTCTCTAAAAATGAGTTGCATGTGATACTGAAATTAAAAGAGTGCCAACCATTAAAAATGGATACACTTACAATTTTTTTTCTCTATGTAATAGCAATAATGACCTATGCATAGGACTATTAATGGGGAATAATAACCAAGTAGCATTTGATGCACTTCAAGCCATCAATTCCTTTTTCCTTGTCCTTTATCCCCAGGAGATCCCTTGTGCTTTGATTGTTATTGCTTAATTACCCTCCACAATTTAGCCTTTTAGCTGGTTTCCTGCATATATTTAAATCAAGGGCTGATGTTTCACCTTCTTCACTGATGATAGGAGACAGTAGAAGAAAGCTCTCCATTCCCCTCCAAAGCAACAAAAAATACTCCAAAGGGATACATTTGCCACCTGCAGAAATAGTTTGAACATATGGCTCTCAGTCCCAGTGTCAGCAAAATTCCCATTGTCTTCAACAGGAATTCTGCTGATTAAAGAGTGAAGAACCAATCTACTGATCCATTTAATAATTTCTAGCTCTCTAGCTCCGTCCCTTAATACATCATTTTTGAAGTGACAACCCTGCTCAACATTTAATCCATTACACATAGTACAGATGGAAACTTCCAACAAATCAGAAGAAATTTGAAAGACACAGCAAAAATACAGAAAAATCTGAAATTGAGAGCTGGCTTTAGTGACTAGTTCTAGCCAGCTCAGGTTTCTGGTTTCATTTCCTTTTTAAAAAAACATTTCGCTTTGTTTTCTGGCTCCCTGAGATAGAAAAAAATCTAATTTATCCCTATTGTTTTTGTACTTTTATCTTAAACACTTTATATTAGACATTTTCCAAGCCATCATTGTCTCCTACAATGTTATTTTTTTAACATTCAGATTGAATTTAGAAAGCTGAAGGAAAACATTACACTGCACTCTGTCCAGTGCAAAGTTAACTGACTGCTGCTGTGTAACCTGTTATAGGTTAAAAAAGAAAAACAAAACATCCTTTCCCAAATCAAACTCACTTTCCTTCAAAATCACATGTGAAAATGAGAGCAAGATGCTTTTTGGTGTTTTAGATGGTGCTGTGCTTTTCAATCATCTGTGAATTTCCCTGGAGGGAAGGTCCCAGTTTACAATGAAAATAACACTTCAACTTTCTGAACCTCTGCTAGCATCATGGGTTGTACAGTCAAATAGGTAGGAAAGGTAAGGAATCATCCCCAATCTCCAGAACGATGTGCAAGAATTCTCTGTTCATGCATCCTCGCTCTCCTATATAGAAATGAGGGGATCATCTGTCTCCATAACACTATCTTCCACTTGCTTACAGCTCCATAAGGAGCTCTCCAAGGTCTAAATGAGGAGGCTACTGAGAATGAGGGAGGGAGGGCTGTGGCAGGGAATAGCTTGATACCTAAACAATTCATGAGGGGTCTGCACAATTTTCTTTCTGACCTTCTGCTTGTTCCATGCAGGAACAAAACCCACCCTGAATGAAGAATTTGGAGGTAACTCCAAGGAGAAGTTTATGGAGGTTTTCTCCCCTGGGGCATTTATGTGGATTTTCTCACAGAAAAGAACCCATGTGATCCAGTATAAGCAAATGTTGGAAGTTCAAAAATGGATTTCATAAAATCATGCTGCTTATGCCATCTCTGGTGTGAAGTTATACCAGGGACGAACATGTCCTATTTAATTTGGAGGTGGAAAAGACCAAATTCATTCAACTAGTTCTTCCCTTTGTCATTGCAGAATTGTTCCCTACAGAACAGTTTAACAGCACAGGCACTGACTTTTATTTTTCCTGGTGGATGCTCCACCCCCGCTCTGCCCTGAGCCCCCACCCCCACCCCCACTCCACCCCTGCCCCTGAGGCCCTGCCCTCACCCCACCTCTTCCTGCCCCCACCCCACCTCCTCCCCTGAGGCCCCACCCTCGCTCTGCCTCTTCCCACCTCTGCTCTGCCCCCTCTCCCAAGGCACCCTACCCACCTGCCATTCTCTGCCCCACCCTGTGGCTGGTGGGTACTGAGCCCCCCTCTATTTTTTTCCATGGGTGCTTGAGCCATGGAGCATTCATGGAGTCGGTGTCTGTGGTTTCTAGAACTGAGACAGATCTAATTTTAAATACCTGAAGACATGAATCTTCCACCTGTTCCTTTGGGAGGCAAATCCACAATCTAACAGATGTCACTATATATATAGTTATTACATTCTTCCTTTCTACCACCTGGGCAATCTCTATATCTTTAGTTCTTCACTAATATGACAGGACTTCTTTGTCCCTAAGTTAGTTTTAGTGTTCTTTCCATGTACATTTCAGTGCTTCAAAAACCAAAGTCTTGGGGGGAAAATAGGTTGCAAAGGAAAAGTTCCATTAAGTTTTCAGAAGCTATTTTTGTACTTTGAGTGGATCCATGAAGGGGACTTAGGTGTTGCAATGCTGAGTGTCATGGCGCTTAACTTTTAGGTGCCTAGAAAATCCGGGAACACTCTGATCAACGAAGCCTGAGTTAAGTGCCTATGCACCCTATACAATAAACAGGGAAAGATAGGTGCCTGAGAATGCAAACCACAAAATCTACTATGATAGGTAGGAACTGGCCTAAGATAGCCAATGGGAGAGGCAGCTCAGAGGGGCATGTGCTAAGCCCCACTCCTCTCACTGAGATAGGCACTGGAGTCCAGACTGCACAGAGGCCCCTAGCTCTGTTTAGCAATCCATGAATGTGAACTGTTTGCCTGCAGTCAAGTGACTTAAGTGCCTAAAGTACTTCTTCATACGACACACAACCTGTGGAACTTGTTGGCATTTTGTGAAGGATAAAACTATAATGGGGTTCAAAAGAGAATTAGACAAGTTCGTGGAGAAAAGATCCATCAGTGGCTATTAGCCAAGATGGTCAGGGATGCACCCAGTGCTCTGGGAGTCCCTAGCCTCCGATTGCCAGAAGTTGGGAGCGGATGACAGGGGATGGATCACTCGATAATTATATGTTCTGTTCATTACCTCTAGTCTAAACCACCTGGCATTGGCCATTGTTGGAAGACAGGATACTGGGCTAGATGGACCATTAGTCTGACCCAGTACGGCTGTTCTTATGTAAAGGGTTTCTTGCAGGAATGAGTTAAGCACTTGCCTCACACCACACAAAATGGCTGGAGGCAGTGGTGATGGTGCCCATCTTATCACTTTTAGCCCAGTGGTTGGAGCAGTCACTGGGATGTGGGAGATCCTGGGTTCAGTACCCCTCCTCCAATCACTCTTTAATTATTTATCCACAGTGGGACAGCTTCAACAGGTGCACCTGAGGATGCCCCACATCGAAATATCCCATAGCTTAGTGGTTAGAATACCTTCCTGAGACATGGGAGACACCTTTTCAAATCCTTTCTCCTCCCCTGGCAGAGAAGGGGGAATTAGACCTTTGTCTCCCACATCCCAAGTGACTTCTCTAACCATTGGGCTGAAAGTTATAAGATCAGTACCTTCTCCTCCAGCAGGATTTTGAATGGGACCCAATCTGGTAGGCATCCTCTGAGCATGCCTACAGGATTAGGCCTCACATGTGAATTAGGCAGATAAATACCTTTCTTCACCTAGTTTGTGAATTACTCTGGGACATAGGCAGGAGACATATGTCCAGACACCTACTGGGAGGCAGCAGGGTGAGTGCCCAGAGGCCGAAACATAGGCTGTGATGCTATATGATTAAAGATGACCATTTACGTCATTGATATTTTCACTATTATACAGTTGCAACGAATCTTGCACAAAGTGTATAATGTAAGATGTCAATGAAAAAGTTACAATCTAACTAATATGATTATCCTGATAAAATCCATGTGTCATCTTTGTATCTAAATTTATGGATATTGGCTATGTATTTGTAGCTCCAACATGTATTTTGTTCCTGGATGACACCCTCCAGATAGATTTACATAATGGCTAGACAGCTGTGTGCTGATGGCCCATTAAGGACACTCAGCTCATAATGGGCCATTGAAGAAAGTAATCCTGCCAAGTAAGCTTTTCCTGTGGATGCCACAGAAAGAATATGGGCAATGGCGACCCCTGTGATCCAGCAAACCATCTAAGGACATCTGATATGCTCATGTGACCCTGGACTCCATACACAGGGGCTGTGGGCTTTGTTTGGGACAGTAAACTTCCATGCACAGGGCAAAGGATATAAAAGACCTCTGAGATGCCTCTATTTTGCCTCTTTCCTGCTCTAATTCTCTGGATGGTTGATTTACAGCTAAAAAGCGCATCTTGAACTATGGACTGAGGACCTTCCAATCTTTTGGAAGTTACCAGAGAGACTTTTGCAAGCCGGCAGTCTATTCCATCACTGCTACACACCCGATACACGGACTTTGCAACCACTTGTATGTATATGACCTATTAACCATTTATAACTCTCGTCTTTTCTTTTATTAATAAATCTTTAATTAGTTTACTAAGGATTGGCTGACAGCATTATATTTGGGTAGGATCTGAGATTCATATTGACCTGGAGATAAGTGTCTGATCCTTTGGGATTAGTAGAACATCACAAATGGTAAAACTGGTTTTCAATACCCCCTCACTATATTAGACTTGGTTGTATGGTTGGGAGCCAAGAGATTGAATGGTTAAAGAGGACTGTGTTTGGCTTCTGGTTAACCACTGTGGTACTGAAGAAGCTGACTACTGGCTTGGTGACTCTAATTATAAAGTAAACCACCAGTTTGGGGGGTTGTCTGCCCTATTTCTTGCAGTTTGCCCAGAGTGTGGCATTTTCATTGTGGCCCATCCCTGGCACATGGTCACATAGGCAATGAGGGAACTTTTAACGTGAAAAACTTAGGTACCAAGTGAATTTAGGCACGTACAGGGCTCAGTGGGAATTTTATGGATCTCAGTGGAGCCAAAACTGTGATTTAAATGATTATCATAGTCTACATAGTAGATCCCTATGATAAAGTCTACGAGTGCATGAGTCTAAAACAGGGACTTAGGCACCTAAGTGCTTTCATGGATCCAGTCCTTTGTATCTGCTGCATAGTTTTCTACATTATACTTTTCGTAAATATGTGTATTTATATAGTAATGTCTACAGAGGCACTGTGCTAACTCTATAAATATATGAGTAATTAATTGCACCAATCCATATTCTGTGTAAACATCTGTAGCTAAAATTACAATATAATTACATGTACATAAATGTTTCATTAACTAGGAATTATGCATTATTATCATGTTTCTGATTAAAGTGATGTATGGAAGAGCCTTTTTGATATTTGCAGCACCATGAATCTGCCTTTATGAGTTATTTTTGTTTAGAAAGGTTGAGTTAAAAAAGACGACAATTGTTTAACTCGTGCCATTCTTCACTTACACTTGTATTAAACCTGCTGTTAATTGCTAATTCTAGAATGTCAGAATGGCATTAATATTTTGTTAGAAAGTACTTGAAAAAAGTAAATGTGCCTAAACTCCTACTTCAAAAACAACTGCAAGAAGGCAAAGGTGATCTTTTAGGGACAGATTCATCAAGCCTTATTCAAGCCAGATAAATTAATAGGATTAGTCAATGTGAACATGAGCTATTTATTATAAGTAGCTACAGAAATCTGACCCTTCATATTTATATGTTGTTTAATAAATGAAAAAGCTTTCATCTTTGTCTTTTGGTTTTACCATATGTATTGAACATACACTGTGTTATCAACTGTTCTTGATATTAGCCAATATAAGACTTAGGCCCAGATCCTCAAAGGTATTAAAGAACCTAATTTCAAAGAGAGTAAATACCTTCAAGAATCAGGGCCCTAGATGCTGTGGACCAAAGCATCAGGGTAGCTTCATTAACTTAAATGGAACCATCCCAGTTTACACCAGCCAAACATCTGGCTCCGTACAGGAAGGATTGTCCCCAGCAATGGGTAAAGTAAAGAGTTGAACTTAAGTCTGCTTGGGTTGGATCCAGATCAAGGGGCAAAGATCCCCCAAATTTGAAGGTGTTTGGGCTCAATGGATTTGTCTCGGGCCCATCTATAATAAATAGAAAACACGAGAGTGTTAAAATGTGGTTCACGGTTTTAATTCTGTGAACATTCCAGTTCAAGAAATAAAAATAACAAAATGCCACACTGACACCCTAAAGTTGTTTCAAAGCTTTCATATTTTCCTCAAATTGTTTGAGTTAGAGAAAGTCATCTCTTCACTAGAACAGAAGCAGGATCAGAAGGGTCAATACCTCTCAACAGACAGCGTGATTGTTTCTAATTTCAATCATAAACTCCTAGCTCTTAGCAAATGTTTTATGTGGAGAATAATTTCTGTGATCTTTAAACGTCATAACAAATAATATTATTTAGAGAAAGACAAAGGAATTTTTGGAACTATTTGCATATCAGGGGTTGTACAAAGGCAAATATAAAAAACCCACCACTTCAAGGATCAGATATATGTTCTTTTCATTGTATCAGCAGTAAAAGCAGTGAGGGGGGCAATTAATTTATGAAAAGCAGAGTTCTAGATCCTCGGCATACTAGTCAGGCTAGGTATATATCAGGAGTACTTCTTACTGCCATTATTTGTAGACACCCACTTTGCTTTCCTATGTATTTCAAGTTTGCAGTACACCACATCATGCAAAATGTTCAGAGAGTGGGTGCAGCATGAGCAAGCTCTCTGACTTTCCATCTTGGATGCAAAACTCAAGTATTTAGCATCCATTTGGTTGAAAATCCCTTACTCCAGCACATGAGTGGGGTAACTGTAGACATGAATCTGAAGCAGAAGAGAGTGAATAGAGAAGTGAGGCAGCCAATCAGATGAGGAGTAATGCTGCTACAGGCTCAGGTCTGTAACTTCTCATTAACTTCATTGGGAGTGACTGGTGTTCAGCACTTGGAAATTAGGGCATTTACTGAAATGTGGCCTTAAAAGCCTAATGTTTTTGAAAAATCTCGGCCATAGTTCCTGCTATTTCCAAATAGCATCAAGCTAAGGGTGGGTGAAGAGGACAAAGCTGAGGAAACTTCCAATTAATTAAACCAGCTGTTGACAGGTATAATTTCACTGAGCAGAATATTAACTCATAATATATATATATATAATGGATCTTGTAGAGGGTCACCAGACTTCATATGCTGTATAATTTGTCATAAGTAGAGACCATTCAAATATGCATATTGGTTTTTTTAAATACTTTTAAATTTTTCATTGTATACCTGAGATTATTCAGAAATGCTTTTCCTTTAAGCAAGTTCTAATGGCTGTCACTATGATTTAAAGCCTTCCACAGAATCTCTTACGTAGGGTATGGCTGCTTAAATTACTTTGGCCCTAATTTTAGATAAACTGCTATGGGAAGTGTTGAATAAATGCATGAGTAAGCAAAGAAAAGCAAAACAGATATTTAACATTTGTGACTGGAGTTATCTTTTCAGAGTGTTTGAATAGAAGTAGTTTAGGTTCGTTAATTAGTTTCCACCAAAAAAAAAATCATGTTCAAAGATATTACATTACATTCATCATCTCTCTAAAAGGCTTGTCACTGTATTACCACTGGCTAAAACACAACTTAATACAGATCAATTCCAGATGCATTTCTCTATAAAATACCTCCTCATCCTTTATCACAATAGCACCAAAGCATGAGGTGAGTTCTCCATATTAAAATGCATTTAGACTAAGAGTATTATTCGGGGGGGGGGGAATATTAAGTCTATGACGTAAAAGATGGTGTCTTGGTAAATTTTAATTCCATTGCAGAGATCCACGTTGACATTGTGTACATCAGTTATACTCCTGAGCTCTCATTTTTGTTAATACATTTGAGGGGATTACTAAACAAAGGCTTATTACATGACATTTGTACTCCTCAGCCTGATTTATGAAACAATTAGAGCAATATATTGCAGCAATAATAAAATGTCCTATAGTTTAAACTCCAGGCGCAATAGCTGTTTTACAACAAATTCTGGAAGAGAAATTGAAGACTAAAGCAACTGCTCACCTCCAAACTGATTCTGTATTCCTTGCACAGCCAAAATGCCAAGTGATGTCAGTGTTAGTTTAGGTGAACCATGAATTCAGCATGGGGCCCTTATTATATATATAATAATAAGAGTAAAGTTTAGGTGACTGTGCAATAGGTGTATAAAAACTGAATATGGTCATGGAGAACTTTTTGTTTCAGTTGCAGGGTCCCAGCTAGAAATTATTAACGTGCTTACATCTAATTTGATCACAGATCCAATTCAACTATCTATTTAATCCAGTCAAAACTTAATATAAATTTGTATTGAAAATAACACTACTTTCACCTTTTTTCTTCAATCATTTTTGATTGCTTTAGGTAGGCATGGTCGGATAATTTGTTCACCGGCCATTGAAGGTGGTTTATTAGTGCTTGATTCTGGAAGTGTTCTGTGTACAGAAATTCCATTGAAACCAATGGTATTTTGAGTGCTGACTGATGGACGGATCAAGCCTTTAATCAATAGGAAGGGCAAATTTCAAAAGATCAAAGGAAAAAAAGCTATAGGAAGATGTATAAGAGAGTGATATTAAACATTTCTACTTTCCATCTGGTATCTTTCAAAAGCACTAAAGGCATCTGAAAAAAACATTAAATGAAAAACCTAACATCTGTGAATAAGTAATGGCTGCATTTATGATCCAAAACACTATAGCACAATTCCCGGTGTTTGGCCAACTGCATTTGACTCATCAGAGCATGTGCATTCAGGGGTGGCATGCAAGAGCGGCATAAAGCTCACCTTTGTGCTCCCCTGATCTTGAGCCTGGACTGTGTTGGGTCAGTCCCTAGGCATAAGTTAAAGCAGTGTAAAGGTTGCTCTCATGATTGGCTGTCAGTGGCCTTAGGGGCCAAAATAGAGCCATGGCTCAGCCGGACATAGGGAAGCCTTGTCCATGCCCTCTTCTTTCTAGCCATTCCTCCAATGACAGCAACTGGGCATAGGGAGGCAACACACCAAGGGAAAGCATGCTCTTCCCTGTGAGAGAAGCTCTCTATATGGGGGAGCGTCACAGGGTGATAATAGCCCTTTAAGAAGGAGCAGGGCTAGTGCATTTGTGCCAGGTCAGCTGACTCTAATTGGGCTATAAGAGAAGGCATGTGGGCCCTAGAGTGGGGAAGTCTGGGTGAATCAGGCTGGAGAGTCAGCTAGGAAAGGGGTAGAGAGAGCAGACATGGGGCTTTCACTGCTGGCTCCCTGGGAATAGGGAGACAGAGTGAAAACTGGAACAGGAATTTTCTTGGGAGTGACTGTCAGAGTTCCCTGGGAGGAGAGGCCGTGGGAACCTGCTGTTGGGTTCCAGGGAGAAACCCCTGTGTGGCAGTGTTCAATAATGAGAGCACAGAATATTCCCGAGGAAGCCTGAAAACAGGACCAACTGAGAGGTAAAGGTGGGCGGGGCGAGAACCTGGGAGCTCTAGGCTGAGGTGGGCTGAGGAAATGTTTTTGTTTGTTTTGCTTATGTCTGAGAAAATACAACTGCCTGGATAGGGACTTTAGATGGGTCAATGGTCCTTTATGAGCTGGGGAGAAGGCCAGCTTGGTGGAGGTGGTGGTGTTGTCTCTTAATTTCCTTCCTTTAAAGCATCAGGCATGGGCATGGCTGGAGACGGGACAAGGCATGGGCCAGGGCTCTGAGGTGGCACTGAGCATTCTCTCTCTCTCTTAGGTGTTTGGCTGTCTGGTACTTGCTCACATGCTCAGGGTCTAACTGATGGCCATATGTGGATCAGGAAGGAATTTCTACCCAGCTCAGACTGGCAAGTTACCTTAGAGGGGAGGGGGAGGGTCACCTCTCCCTGTGGCGTGAGGGTGGAGGTCACTTGCCAGGATTATCTGACTATCTCTCACTTCATCATGTCCCTGCTATTGCAGGGGCCTCAGGAATTGGTGCACCTCAGTCCCTCATATTCTTTGCCTGTGTCACATAACAGTCTAACCTCGTGTGGGCTATAATACTTTGGTCTAATTTTGGTGGTTGGGTTTACTGTGCTGGGTGGTACTGGTGGCCTGTGATATACAGGATGTCAGACTAGACCAGGGATTGGCAACCTTTGGCACACGGCTGGCCAGGGTAAGCACTCTGGTGGGCCAATCGCGGCTCCCACTGGCCGCAGTTTGCCGTCCCAGGCCAATGGGGGCTGCGGGAAGTGGCATGGGCCGAGGGATGTGCTGGCTGCCACTTCCCGCCACTACCATTGGCCTGGAGCGGTGAACCGCGGCCAGTGGGAGCCGCGATCGCCAAACCTGTGGAGGCGTCAGGTAAACAAACCGGCACAGCCCGCCAGGGTGCTTACCCTGGCGAGCCGCGTGCCAAAGGTTGCTGATCCCTGGACTAGACGATATGCTGGTCCCTGCCAGCTGTAAACTCTGACTCTGCGTTACCTGGAGTAATGTTCCTGTGGCTGGCTAAGCTATTTTCATGGGCAGAATGTGCCAATGATAGGGCACCCAGTGGCCTTATCAGAAGATAAGCCAATATTTTTATTATCAGAAGTACTGAAAAGTATTCTTAGGATTTTGATAGTCCTCAAAATCAAATTAAGGAAGACCTTTTTTTTTATTGGAGATATTTTGTGTCTGATTCACCACTGTGTTACTCCAACTTTTTACCAAAGTGACTTCATTGAAATCAATCAAGTTACCCTCATTTGAAACTAGAGTAATAAAGAAATGAGTTGGGCTCTCTGTGATTTGACTTTATGGGACCAGATCCTCAGCTGGTGAAAACTGGTTCCACTGAAGCCAATGGAGTAATGCTTATTGACACTAGCTGAGGATCCACCCTAATATTTGAGAGTAAATGTGCCAAAATTTTGGCTAATATAAACAGGCAGTGCTCTATGAAGTTACGCACAAGATGAGGACCTGACTCTTTTGTAATGACTGGTTAGGATACTAGAATTCTCCTTCTGGCTTGCTTAAAAAACAGTGAAATTAGTTAAAAGATAACTGACTAGTGTGAGTGCTATGTTGTATTCTGCTATTCCAAAGGCACAATAATTCATATTCCCCAAGTTGTTCTTCTGTAGTTTGGTATCTATTTGTACCCAGCAACATAGGAAATATTTTATAACATCCACAAAATGGGCAGTAAATACATAAAACTGCCCTGTGGCAACCTTCATCATGCATCTCTCTTTTTTTTTTTTTTTTTTTTTTTGCCAAATTTTGCAGTGAGTTCTGTACATGGATTTTGCTCTGTGGAGCATGAGATTCCAATATGTATTTTTTATTTAGCTTCAATAGGCATTACTATATGACTCCGGTTGCTTAAAGGTGGGGAATGTACAAATGTGGAGGAGAAAGTTCAGTGAATTGCCTGAGCTTTTGGCAGTCTATATGTGAGCTACATGCATATAGGATGAGGAATCTAAACACTGATTGCCATTTAATATCATCTACTCCATATTCACATGCTAAACATACTATCATTATTATTGTAGTCATTTAGATTAACAATGTGGTAGGCGCTTCACAGAAATAATAGAATAACCAGTCCCTACCCAAAAAGAGCATACAATGTTAGGACCACAATTTGCCAGTGTGTGCATATGAGAACTTTAGATGCATGAGTAATCTGATTGAACTCGGTGGTATTACTCACGTGAGTAGAGTAACTCATGTGTATAAGTGTGTACAGGCACAGATCCTAAATGTTAAGCTTGAAATCATGGGTGAAATCCTGACCCTTTGAAATCAATGAGAGATTTTCACATTTATTTCAATGGAGGGGCTGGAGAGACAAGACAAAGGTGATAGCAATGTGGTAACCTCGTTACTCCGCTTTGGCATGTGTATTTCCTGGTGGTTCTGTTATGCATTATGGATTTTTATAAAAGTAATTGGATAAGACAGAATGAGTATTGGTAACTCTATTGTAGATAACATGTAATATGTGAGTTTTCAGGCAGGACTGAAGTGAAGAGGAGATAGTGACTAGGCAGACCAGAGAAGGGATTGTGGCAGTGAAATAGCTTGTTGCCCTGCTCTGTAGTGACAATAGTGACATTGCTTAAATATACTGTTGTAAATTTGGTGTAGTTCCATTGGTTTCAAGGGCGCTATGCTGATTTACCAGTTCAGGATTGATCCCATGGGATTCCAGTCATTAATGCATTTATTCATGGGCTGCATTTGCCTAGTTTCTTTGGAAGGCTATCACCTTCTAGAGCTCACAGAAGAGGAAGGGGACCTTTTAGAAGGGTCAGGCAGTCATACAAAGTATATCTTGATCCCTTAACATTTGGGTAGGTTAGAAATGTCTTCATTCATGGAAATAGATTAGAAGCTACAATACTTGAAATTGGTTAATACTTGAATTGTCCTTCTCAGTTACTCAGTTTGGAACATCTACAATTCATGCTTGTGTATAATGTTTTTTAACTATTTTTCTATTGTGCTTGCAAAATGCAACATACAGTAATTGTATTCCAATTCAGCTTGACTCAAAAAGACACAACATATGGCTGTATTATGCAATAACTGCTGCAAAGTGATCCTGCTGGGAAAGTACATTGGATGGAAAATGTTTTTCTCTCTACAGTGATCAAGTCTGCCACATGTAATATCAGCTTCAACATCTGACGTTTTGACATCCTGATGGATTCCAAGAGCAACTGCTGGAATCCACTGACAAATCAAGCCATACTGGAAGCTGGCAGTGTTTGTGGTAGACTCAATCAAATATTCCAGAGGGGCACAAGAAAGAAAATGTCTGTGTAAGGAGGGCAGCTCAAGAAGGAGGGGAGAGAAAGGAAAACCAAATTAAGCTACTACAATGTGCACGCTTTAAATGATTTCCCTCTCTACCCTCTGCTCCTTTTTTTGACAGTTTCGCTGTATTTGTTTTTCAATCTGCTCACTCTCTGCTTTCATTTCACCTTATTTTTAATCCCATTCTCTCTGGCCCCCTCGGCTTCTTTTTACATAACATTTCATAAATAGATTGCAAATCAAAAAATGTCTGAGTTGAACTCTCAAACCCATGATGTGAAGAGTGGGTTTGAAATTTCAGGCTAGTCTGGCCATAGGGGCCCAATTCTGCTCCAATGACATCAACATAAAAATCTATTGACTTTGTTAGGAGCAGGAATGGGATCCTAGTAAGGTCACTACTCTAGGAGCATCTGTTCCCATACATCCCAGGCCTCAGGCAAAGACACAGTGATTGTGTCCCAGAGAGGATAAACTCATCCTCTTCTTCAGAGAACAGGTGCAGATTACAGACCTGTTAGTCAATCCTTGCTACAATTTCTGATTGTTCTGTATGGTTTGGCCTCACAGCCAGAGGAAAGGTATCAGTGTAAAAAACAACAATAACAAAAAAAAAAAACAGATCTGAAAGAAGGAAAGAAAATAGAAGGAAAAATCAATCAATAAACTGAAATGGTGGGGAGAGGGAAGTAAGCGATCTTCTTTGTTCTCAGTTCTGTGGGTGCAGGTGTAGCTATTAGAAGATAATCCCCAGTTGTTCTCTTCTTTGACAGCTTGATATGTGTGAGGATTTAGACTGTAGAGAATGAAAATGTCACACTTATACCTTAAGGCTTGTTCTCATATGGCTGAGTTTGATGCGATTTGATGGCTCACAAGGCTGGTTTAGAATGATCGTAGGCATGTTCAATACCTGACCTTCCGAGGACTTGCTGGTGGCCTGAGAGCACAAAACATACTGTATAACATTTTCCCCTCTCCAGTGCTGACATCTGTCACCTTGGCAATTTTTGGAAAAAGAAAACAAACTCAGAGCCTTAAAAGGCATTTCTTTGCAAACTATTTTGACACATAGATATGAAATATGTATATGCAGAAAAGAATAGAACTTTAATTTTAAAAAAGTAAAACACTGTTTATTTTAGAAACTTTTACTAGTTTACGGGCCATTTGTTGTAACTTGTATGCTGCGTGGTAAGCACATTAACATTGACTTTATGATACAGAGTAAGCAAATTGTTTCTGTAAGGATTTAAATATACAATTGACCTTTCATATCAGGAAGTGGTTCCTTCAAGGATAATGTAGGACTATCATGGATTTGACAGTTCTAGTCTACTTGACTTAAAAGTATTTCACACACAACTGTTAGAAAAAAATCCCTTAGTCTAGTGAACAATTGGCTTTGTGTTATATTTGAGTGTAAAATATAATCAACCTGAATTTGCAGCTGATTCATATCAGCTTCCTAATACAAAACAGGGTCCCAATCCTGCCATCACTTATACATGTGCTTAATTTTATGCATTTGATCAGTCCCCCTGAAATCTTGAGAGGAAACTTAAGCACATGCATAAGTGTTTGTAGGATGGAGAGCCCAACATGAATCAGTCCCAAATGCAAATGTAAGATACCTAAATGATGGCCACTTTAATTGTATTTTTAATACAAATATGTTTGAGATATTGTGTGAAAGGCAGCCTCAGAGAATTTTGTGTCTCAAAACATTTCTGACACAGATCATTCTGTTCCATTAGGTAGAGGAGGCTGCAGGGGAAAAGTTGTGGCTCTGAAACAGGAGGGAAAAAAAGGAAAACAAGGTGGGACAAATCAGATTTGTTATGTTTAGCAAATTATCCAGAAGCAGGCCATCTACTGCTTGCTATCACCACTGGAATAAAATGTAAAACATTTTAATCTATAGCAGTGCTTCAAGCCTTTACAGTGGTCTGGATTAAAAAGCCAACATTTACTAACACAGTTAACAGTTATTTCCCATTGTAAGGATAGTGTGAATCGGTGATGTTATCTCTATATAGTAACTTTTGCCAATGATTACTATTTAATTGCAAGCACTGTACTTGATCGAGTAAGGGATGTCTATAAAATGTGGGCCAAATTTATCCTTTGGAGCAAACAGTCCTTGTGAGTCTACTGCTCATTTCTCCGCTTAGCACATTACCTATCTAGAAACAACTAGCTTTGCTGGAGATAATAATTTTAAATAATTTTGGATAAGACTTCTTTTTGATAGCACAAGATAATTTTGACTCAATAGAGCTCACAAGTCTTATCTACATCTATGGTGTATTAGAGCCCCGTTAGAAGTTGCATATATCTGAAAAATTTTCCCCGTAGACAGCACACGTTGCCTTCAGCCTGGTTAATGTACCTAGAATGACATGTCATGCTGCAGAGTGTACCACCTCCACTCAGCAGTGGAAAGGTAGTGGCCAAAAGTTGTTACCATCTGAAGGCTACCTGGTTTGAAACATGTGTGTAGCTCCAGTCCATATCTGAGAGGACAGAGGTCAACAAAACAAATGTTACCATTGCTGGATATCATTTTGAAATTGATGCAAATTCTAATTTTTTGGCTCTCATTGTACTGTTGGGGTCAGTGCTTTCTAGAACCACCAAGTGCACGAGTTAGGAAATAAGCTTCAAACAAAGAACTACTGCCGATATCACTCAACATCTGTTTTTAAAAATTATGAAACATTTTTAGTATGCTATTTCCAATCCAATAGTTTCCAGTCATAAATCTAGATGACTCCTGCTCAACAAGCTTAAATCGTCTTGTTTCACATTCTCATAAGGTGAGATGGAACTCTGAGAATTTTGTTAAAAAATAGAATTTTCTAAAATATTTTAAAGTGTCCAACAAAACTTTCATCTCAGTGGAGTCTATGTCCCAGCTGTACTTTGAAAACTAGACCTTTTGTTTAGTTGTCTAAATATGAATGTAGGGGTTTAATTTTAGGCACTCAAGCTTTGAAAAATTTGTCCCAGTTAACCTTAAAATTACTACTTTTTTCCTTTCTCTTCTCATAGATTATGTAGATGTTTCGCATTATTTCCTAAAACTTGTAATTAATTTAAAACAAAACATCTTAAGATGCTACAGTAAATCTTTTTGTTATTTGGTAATGTATTTGATTAAGCTATTCAAGGTTTGCATCTTGCTTCTACTGGAAACAACAATTAAGAAAATATTGAACTTACTCCTGTAAATACCTCACAAAATACTGGGTCCTTAGCTTCAGAGATACATGAACTGTGTTAATTTTCCTGGCAGGCTCAATAGAGAGGCTACAACCCTGATCCTTCAACCACTTAAGAATATGTGCAACTTTACTTATAAGAGTAATCCTTTGGAAGCCAAATGGATCATTCATGTGAGCAAAGGTTGCATGTGATTACATGTTTGCAGTACTGTGGCCTAAAAAATTTAGTGGGCATAGAGGCTCTGTTATCCATATACCTGAACAGGTGTTTCCTCCCTTCCCAGCTCGCTCAACTACATCCTGTTCAACACAGTATGTAAATACTTAAATTAGCACACATTTAAATTCCCAGCTAAACAAGTAAGGAGACAAGGTAGATGAGGTAATATCTTCTATTGGACCAACTTCTTCTGAAAGCTTGTCCCTTTCACCAACAGAAATTGGTCTAATAAAAGATATTACCTCACCCACCGTGTCTCTCTAATATCCTGGGACTGGCATGGCTACAACTACACTGCATGCAAACTAGTAAGGTAGCACACTGGCAGAACATGAAGAAATTTTTACTACTAAGGCCTGTACTGCAAATGTTCTATGGATGAAAAGGAATGTCAGGATCATCAGACTAATGTTTCATGAAAACTAAATCTGAGCGCATGAAATTCATTCAATCTTTTTTTTTTTAAATTAATATACCAAAAGCAGTAGTTCTTAGGTGAAATCATACATTTGGCTATCACTGCATGGCTGAGTCTGCATACCACTACTGAAAGCAGCAGTGAGGCAGCATCTTCAGGAGTATTGTAAAAATATGGCCTCACCTGGTATTTGAAGTATATTTTGTATTTCCAGAATACCTATAGGCATCTAGATGGCTTAGATATGTCAATGCCCAACCATCACCAGTATTGAAACAGTCTTCTAATTATCCTCCAATCCTGACAGTTTCTTCTAACCTACTGATCTCCACTGAAATAATCGCTTATAGAAAATACAGAGGATTTAGTGTCTCGAAGTTATTTCAAATATCTTGTAAAGACTGGCATTAATGTAACAGATGATTACTACAAATTCTGACTTAATAATAGCCTGTCTGGCTACTGGAGGCAAAACAGTATCTACACAGAACTCTGGGTGTTTCTGTCTTCCTTTTGTTTATAGTGGCATTTTTTCAATATATTTACATACAGCAATAAAAATTAAACTTGTCTTGCAGTGTTGTTCAGTTTCAATGAAAGAGATGGTGATTGTTCTGAAATTAGAGTGAATATGTAACCCACTGACTCTTAAGGCAAGCACAGAGTTTCAAGTCACTACATTTCTCTCTAAATCTGGCCAGCATTTTATTGCTAACATACACATGGTCTCATTTGGGCAAAATGATTCCAATGCCCATAATTATTGGCAGCTTTTAAGCACACAGCTATTCTTTACTCAAGAGACTGGAGAACAACAATTCCATTTCACAACTCTTTGAGGTTTTAAAATTTGTTTGCATTCTGCTTTGGAATGAAAACAAAATATTTCCAAAATTATCAAAATGTCTGTTTTTTAACCCAATGGTCAAGTTTTTGATACCTTTCCCACACATCAGAAGTGATCGCTTAGCCCTGGTCCTCCATAAACTTTCCGAACAAAACCTCAGTCAATACTGATACTTCTCTGTGAAATGTTTCTGCTTCAATGAAACAGTCTATTCTGGCAAAAATACATTTTGCCAAAAATGTTCTGACCCTGCTCTACCCAAGAGTCTTCTACAGTAGAACCTCCAAGTTACGGATACCTCAGGAATGGAGATTGTTCGTAACTCTGGAATGTTCGTAACTCTGAACGAGATGTTATGGGATGCTCTTCAGGGCGGACTGCTAAGAGCGGGGGCTCACAACTGTGCCTGCAACTGTGCCTGTGAACTTCAGCGTCTTCACCTCCTACCTGCACCTGGCTGCCTGGTGAGTGGGGTGTGCACAGGCAGCTGGTTCTAGTCCCCGGCTACAAGGGGTGATGACTGAGGCACCCTGGGGCACTGCAGTGTCAGTGGGCACGTGGTGCAGGCTGTGGCTCTTTAAAACTCAGCTGCTTCTACAGAGCACAGCATGCAGGCAGGAGCTTGGACTCCAGCTCTAGAAGCAAATACTCTGGCCAAGTTCCAGCAGGAGCTCAGGAAGTTTTGGGGGACTGCACCTGTGGCTTACAGGAAAGCCACAGACCCAAACACTGCTCTTGCTCCACCCGCTCAGGGTCTCTCGGAGCTGTTCTTGTGAAACTCAGCGTCTTTACCTCCTACTTGTAAGTGGCTGCCCTCCCCACCCCCATGTGCAAGTAGGGGGTGGGGACAGGCAGCCCAGATGTGTCTACCTTTAAGATGCAATACCGACATAGTACAGTACAGTATTTGCTGGGTTTTTTGTTTGTTTGTTTTGTTTTTTGGGGGGGGGAGGGGGTTGGGCAGGGGTTGTCTCCACTGCTGCCTGATTGCCTATTTCCAGTTCCACATGGTGTCCGGTTGACCGGTTAGTCCGTAACTCTGGTGTTAGTATTTTTGAGGTTCTACTGTACTTTTAAGCTGATTTCTTTGCACATTGTGGGCCCAGTTGTACATCAAGAAATCTCTTTGACGTCAATGGGATGATTCATGTAAGTAAATGCTCACTATTATGATTAAAGGCTACACAACTGGGCCCTGGTTGTTTTTTCTTTGACTTTCTCTTGGTTTCCCTGCTGATCTTCAGAATTTAATTATTTACTTGAGATCCTGTCTAAGAGTTTGACTTTCCTCATGTGTACATGTTTCCCTCAGTTGGCAGGTTTTTATTTAGACCAGGGGTCGGCAACGTTGGCACGCGGCTCGCCAGGGTAAGCACCCTGGCGGGCCGGGCCAGTTTTATTTACCTGCTGACGTGGCAGGTTCAGCCGATCGCGGCCCCCACTGGCCGCGGTTCGCCGTCCCGGGCCAATGGGGGCGGCGAGAAGCGGCGCGGGTGAGCGATGTGCTGGCCGCGGCTTCTCGCCGCCCCCATTGGCCGGGGACGGCGAACCGCGGCCAGTGGGGGCCGCGATCGGCCGAACCTGCCACGTCAGCAGGTAAATAAAACTGGCCCGGCCCACCAGGGTGCTTACCCTGGCGAGCCGCATGCCAACATTGCCGACCCCTGATTTAAACCTTCTCAGTTAGTTGGCCTATTGTTTCTCATGCTGCATTGTCAGCAAGCAGAGACATACTTACTGAAGACAATGGGTGGGGGGGAGCTGGATCTTCTGCTCATCTCACTTGTAGGCAACCAGTTCATCCAGGACCTATCACTTAAAGTCAATCTGCTGGTTTTGTAAAGTGCATGCAATCTCAGAAATTATTCACATGTGGACCAATATAACCACAGCAGCAGCTCAGTGGGGTGGGAAACAACTAGCCAATTTAATCTACAAGTAAAAGGTTAATCTATCTAGAGTGGGCGGGAGGAGGGGATGTGAAGGAATGTAGCAAAACTGAGTCTCATAGGAGAAGAATTATGATAGTCTTTTCCCTCAGAACTGGGTCCCATTTTTTAGTTGCTTTGCTTTTTAATTCCTCAAGTATTTTGGCTTCTCTGCCTAGTTCTGTTTGCAAAATCATTTCACAGTGCAGCAGCAAAAACTGAAGAGCGTGTACAGTTAGTCTATATTTGTAGGAAGTTGAGGTGCGTGGAGGTTCCCTCTAAGCTATCTGGAGGGAAGAAGCAGTGTCTTGTGAAAGAAGATATCATTAAAGAGACTTTGGGCCATCATGGCCCTTTTGGGGAGGAGAAAGAAAAGCTTCAGGCCTCTGGAGCCTGGAAGGATAGAGATGTGGGTAGTTCCAGGCCTCCATAATTTTCCATGGAGTACTATGTGCATAGGCACCAACTCCATGGTGCCTATGCACCCTGGAAAAAAAAATAGTGGGTGCTTCACATCCATCCCAGATCAGCTGTTTGGCAGTGCCCCTGATCAGCCCACCTCAGAGCAAGAGCCGGGCCTTGGAGAAGGAGAACGAAGCAAAGGTAAGGCCTTGGGGGAAGGGGTTAGAGCAGGGGTGGGAAGAGGCAGAGCGAGAGTGGGGCCTCAGGGAGGGGGTGGAGTGGGGGCTGGGCCTTGGGGCAGAGCACCCCCGGGGAAAAGTAAAACTCAGTGCCTATGATTATGTGGCTATTGGGGGAGAGTGTGAGGTATGGAAGGGGAGAAATAAGGAGGACAAATCTAATGGTTTTGTATTTGTGGTGGGTTACAATTTCATGGCCTTTAGCTGAACTTTGCTTTTCTCCTCTGTTGGAGAAACCTTGAATATCATCCTGTCACATCTGTGGCCAGCAAATATGTAGCCAAATGTCCTTATTTTCCTTCCAGAATAATGGACCCTCTTGTAATAGACTCCTTTCATTTTCCACATACTGCTCTACAGTTTGTTGGCTTTTTTATTTGGTGGAACGGTCCGTTTAAAGTCCAATATAAGCCAAGATTTGTACAGTATAGGTTAGTGCTCCCCTGTGTTGTGTGGAGTGAAGAAAATGTAAGCTGTTCCAGATGAAATGTGACTGGGGAACCTGTGAAGAGGAAACAGCAACTATGCCACCTGTTGTGTGTTAGGGGAAGAAGGGGGATGCCCAGCCATAAGAGTAGGAGCTAGGCTTGCTTTTTCAGTGCATTGCATGCTCCAGAGTAGCCGGCCATAACCTACATTGGAAACTGGTGCATAGGCTAATACTGCTTGCTTGCTGCATCATTAACTAACATTCCACAGCTTTCATCACTATCAAAGGGAGAGGAAGTGCACAGCTCTGATGGGAGCATCAATGGCAGCATGACAACGATCCAACAAAGCTCCCAGTGGAATGGGGGGACATGGAAAGCGTACTTCAGGGCAGGTATTCTAGACATATGGCCCAAGATCCATGGGTCAGATTCCTGGGGTTATTGCCAGTTTAGCAATAACAGCCACTTACATTGAGAAGGCCCTTTGGATTGGAAAAAACTAGAACCTTAAAGTTTTGAAAATGAAATCTTAGGTTCTGTAGAAAGGAGTACAAAAAAAAAAGTGTCAAGACTCTAATGTTCATACTTGGCAATACTCTTGAACAGATCACATCAAATGTTCCATAAAAAACACTTGTCAATGAAAAATAGCTTTTTAATGAAAAATGTTCACAAAAAATGTTCATCTTGGCTAAAAAAAATGAAAAACCAAATTCTGATTGATCAAACTCTATTATCAGTATTTAATATATTATGGCTTAAGATTTTCCTTGAAAAAACAAAATACAAAATTTAAGTTTAAAAAAATCATATACAAATAATTTAAATTGTTCGGCTTCCTCTCTTTTGGAATCCCTGATTTATGCAGTGGAGGTACGTGATGCCCAAAAGTAGCACAGTGGGTACATATAAAACAAAGATCAATTTACAGCATGTACTTACAGTATCCCAATTTCCATTATCATGGTCTTCCATTACAAAAATCAGACATGCAGTAATGGTGATCATGAATGTCAGTCCCTGCCTTGCAAAGCTAACTATTATTCACTGATTGTACTGTGCCTAGCACAATTGGTCTCCAGTTTAGGGGAATATCAAGGATGTGAATAGGGTGATGGCCAATAGGGTTGAGGGAGGAGGCTCCCACAACTTTTGCCTAAGGTGAGGATTCAGATAATTACTTTGCACTACACTGTTGGCCATGGGATGAGATTGGCCAGATAAGTTAATGAATAACTGACCACAATTTTCTTTTATATTCTTTGAATGCTGAATTCAGTCACACTATCACAGTTGGAGGAACATCCAGTTAATTCACAGGACAAATTTAGAGGAATAGTTCCATTGAGGATGCTCCTATTTTCCTCACCCACTTTTCACTTCCAGCTCTCAAAAATCTACTTTTCACTGTTCTTCTCACAGAGGAGAGCTGAATGGAATTCCTTTTAGAGCCTATCAGTACTGCTTCCAGTTTAGAAAAAGGGGTGATTGTTAAGTGATGAGGTATTTCTTCTCTCACTCAAAGAACTGAGTATTCTGTGTCCAAGACTCTAATAGATTTTGCAATGCACAAGTTCCAATCTAAGTTCCCTCTAAGCTGCGTGGCCACACAGCAGGTTATTAAGGGCCGCATAGACGGGAGAGGCGCCTCTCCCCCAACCCCAGCCTCAGAGCTGCCGCAGCCGAGGAGAAACACCTCTCCCCCGGCCCCAGGCTGCTGCAGTGAGAGAGATCTGGGAGGAGTCCTCTCTCCCCACTGCAGGCCTGTGGCAGCCTGCATCCCAAATCCCTCATCCTTGGCCCCACCCCAGAGCCCACACCCCCAGCCAGAGCCCTGACCCCCCCCCCGCACCCCAACCTCCTTCCCCAAGCTTGAGCCCCTTCCCACACTCCAAACCCCTTGGCCCCACCCCCACCACATATTGGGTGCACATAACAAAATTTATTCCGCACATGGATGTAAAAAATTAGAGGGTTCCAATGTGAATTGATCCAGACCATTCCATGTTCCTGCCCAGGGACATCCTTCGGATTTATGGAGCCCTACGCAGTATTATTAAACTGGTAGGCACTGAAGGCAGTCCCCAGCTGGCACCGCTGACCCCAGTGTGTCGAGGGGGCACAGCCACCACCCCCGCCCACGGACCCCCAGGAACCCTCCCCCCATTGCTGACATACACCAAGCTTCATATGCCCAGTCACTCATGCCCCAGTTTGTATTCACACTGTGCTTTGCCTTGTTTCTGTCTGACTTTATCTGGTTTCTATCACTGATTTTAAAAGCTTTCCCATATTTGTCATGTTGAATAACTCTTAACAGTTTTTTCTTCTGTATATTAAAGTCATTGTGTCTTACTCTATTTCTCTTTTTCTCACCTCTAATTACATTACATTTGTTGTAATCTAAGATGCAGACTCCTTGGGGGAACATTAATAGCAGTGTATTTGATTTCTCTTTTTTAAGTGTGTGTTGTAAATCAGAGTCCCGGTCCCTCATTGGATATATTGCTGATATACTCTTGTGGCATATTGGTTGTATTATGTACTTTTGCATTTCTGCACATTATATAAAATGTTAATAATCTGAGCAAAAGGCTTCAAGTTTTAATATAGTAGTATCTATAAACCAAACTCACTTATATACTCAATTATGTTTTTCTAAAACTATCTGTGGTTTTAAATCAAACCATTTCATTTAAAACTTGCTAATGGTGTACCTGATGAGAATTTAGAAAACATGTGGCTTCTTTCATGACTAATAGATATGAATTACCCATAATTTCAAACCTGATACTAAGACTAATAACAGCATCACATCATTGAAATGAACTCCCAACTCATGAAGCATTATCATTGCAGGCATCTGGCAAATTGGTTGTTAACTTCTAACACAATTGATATGCCTTTTATTATTGCAATATTCTGTTTCAACAAAAGATTGCCCATTTTCTTTCCAGCAATGAACCATTTTAATGATTTTTATGTAGAAATCCAGCTAATGAAAAATGATAGAGGACTCTGAATTTAGCTCTTTATCCTCTGTTCCAGCAGTATTCATTATAATAGCACAGAATAGTCATGAGGATGTCATGCAGGTACCCTCCAGTCTCTTTATAAGGCTCTCCATTATAGCTGGAGAGATGAAAATTGTTCTAATATGATGAGACTATCCTAGAATTTTGGGATTGCCAAGCAAATAGATGTGTTAGAAGAATTTTTTTCTGTTCAATCTTGAAAATGCCTTACCTGATGCATTCATCTCTCCCATTTACTGTTCTCCCCTGATTTGAGAATCCAAATGAGAGCCCTAACATAGGCTAGGAAGTTCTGAAATAAGGCCAATAATATTTCCAGCCTAAAAAGATGCATAAAGTACCAGAAATGTTATGGCAACCCATTATTACTACTATTGCTTTATTATTCCTTCACTGAGCATCAGTACGTGCCAACTAACAATAAGAAGAAATATAGGAATTTACCATACCAGAGCAGATCAGATTTAGTTGACTCCTGTCTCCAGTAGTAGCCAATACCAGAAGCTTCTGAAGAAGGTGCAAGAAACCTCATGAGGGAATTTTTCTTCCTAACACACATCAGTTAGGGTTTAGCTTATCCTGAAGTACAAATGTTTATATATTATGTAAGAAATTTACCCTATCTAATGTAATTGTGGATCTAATTTTCCACATACTGTCTAATCCTATTTTTGATCTTACCAAGTTCTTGGTATCCGTGATTTCTTATGGCAATGAGTTCTGTAGGTCAGTTATGAAGAAGGTAAAAAGTATTTTCTTGTATCAGAAATAAAAAAAAAATTTCAGTTTCACTGGATGACCTTTTGTTCCTATAAGTAAGAGGAGATAATAGTACCTGGTTTACCGTCTTTGTCACTGATTAATTTGTATAACTATCATCTCCCCTTTTTGTCTTTTCAAACTTGCTGAAATGATTCATTAGGATAGAGTTTAAAAAATGATATGATTGCAGCGAACTGGAAGATGGCCAATGTGCTTTAAACTTTTGCCATGTTGACAATTGACCACTTACCCCTTCTTAGTTTTCAGACTCATGACAGTACTTTACCTTTCAACCAATTGACTACTTAGTTTCTTTAATAGTGTTTTGTGATGAGGAATGTTAAATGTCCAAATACATTACACCATAGGTCAGTTTTCTTTATACTGACACTTTCAAAGGACCAGATCCTCATCTGTTGTAAATTAGCATAGCACCAATGATGTCAGTAGAGTGATGTCAATTTACATGAGCAACGGATCTGACCAATAGACTGAAGAAGCATAATTTTCTATCTCCTAGTTTACTCCAGTCATACCATGTTATTCTAGGTGGTTCTTCTTTTTTAAACTCTATCCTTAATCATTTTCAGCTAGTTTAAGCAGTACTGAAGTAAGACTCAGTGATCTGCAATATCCAATGTGATTTTAAAAGATGGATATATTTGCTACCCTACAATTTTTAATGATAATGGATATTTTTGTTATTACCTCAGCCATTTAGTTTTTTCAGAACTCTGAATCCAATCCAGTCCTGAGAACTTACTGTTGACCAACTTGTTTCAGCACCTCCTACTAAAGTAGCTTGTAGACACCGTAAACTGAAATATAGGGCCTCCATGATAAAGTCCAGAATCTTGCTGAAGTGGCTTGTAAATACAATAAGACTAGAATTGATGTACTTGTGGAAAGTATGTAATTGCTACTTGCTGTAAGAAGAATGCAGTAAATGGCATGCTGTTCTGAGTTGGAATTAATGTAAGAATCTTGTAGCAAACCTTTCCAGGTTTCACGGAAGAAATGTGTTAGAAGGGATTCAAAGGAGTTAGTTTGCCACCAAATAAGAGAAGATTAATTCGTGCACAAGGGGTGACATGGGAAAGGGTTTGAAAATGGCAATGGGAGAAGGATATAGGTAGCTGTTAGGCAAAAGGTTTAGGTTGAGTGAAAGTGTGGCAGCCACCCTCTTGGCCATCACACAAAGGACTGACCCAGAAGTTAAAAACATGAGCTGCTACAACCTGAGCTAGAGCCAACTGTAAACATTTATATCCTCTGGGGAGCGGCACAGAGGGGGACCTGTAACACACACTCACTAATAGGTTTACAAAAGGATCATGGGAGATGATGTGGGGCCTGAATTCATGGGGAGTAGAGAGCTTTGGAAAATAAGGAAAAATTCTAGTGGGGAGTAAATAAGAATCCCGGTGGATTTCCCCTTGAAAATACACTGTACATAAAATACTGCTGGTTTTGATAAAGAATTTTTTGACCTTTTCTATTTAGTTGTAAGTGTATTTTTGGTGTATATACAATGTAACTGCATAAAAACATTGTAAATAACAGATGGCCTTCTAAACAAGCATCTTCCTGTGTATCTAAAGATAGGTACAGATTGCTTATTTTTGCTTTGACATAGCTCCATTGAACTAATCATTAGCACATCTTTGTTAAACTCAGTTTTAATAATAATGGCACTGTGTCTTATTGTGACAGCAGTAGAAAGAACTTTGTGTTAAAAAAAATATTAATAGGCCAATTATTTTTCTTCACTTTGTCGCAATTAATTGATAGAGAAATTCTGTTTTGAATAGTGCAGCAATTAAAATTTGTTTGAGATTTTAATCTAAAATACAGAGCGACATGAGCATAAAGGCAGTTTTATATGCTCATCCTGACAGAGTACAGTACTAATAAAAATGAAAGTGTGTATTAAATGTCATCTGTTAGTCTCTTAAGACCATTGCCCCATTCTGCTGACTAGCAAGTCCACTAGCACCAGGTCTTAAATCATGTGTTAACTGAAGAAAATACCCTGAAGTCTAACTCTTAGTGGCTACATGCAGTAAATTCTATTAACCTATATCATGTTTCTTAGATGATAAAAAGCACTATACCATGAATCTTTTCCTAAATAGACATTTCAAAATTGCAAAGAAGGTATCAACATTGTGAATCAGTCAAGACCACATTAGGAATTGTGGTACAGTTCATTACTCATGAGATGTTACACAGCGTTAGAGGTTTCCATAGGCTTAATTTGACATGAAGCCATCAAACTAAAATAAGTGATAAGAAAACAAACTTCAAATACCTTCCAAATAGATGTGAGTTTGTACACACTGAGACATGAATAGGTGGACTGTGATAACAGAAGTGATGTGTTAATTTAGCAAAAAGCAATGTTAATGGCAATCCTTGTTCCTTCTTAGTTATTTAACTCACAATTAGTTAAAGGAAACAGTAAAAGTATGTTCAACCCCATATGGCACATATTGATACTGAATGCTTATTTGAGCTGGAAAAACCAACAAATTCCAATTCCTTTTTATTATTAGAACTTCATGAACAATTTGCAGCAATTTATTTAGTGAATTTAGTCCTATTTCCTGTCTGCAGATTGTCCACAAACTATTAGTATGAATTTCTTCCCTATTCAAAATGTTTTGATTCTTCCATGTGAACACATTTGAGCCTTGGGATGATTTGGGGAATCTGTCTATACACAACTTATGACTTCTGGTTGATGTTATGAAACTGCTGAATCATAGAATGCTTCAATGTGTAGTGAGTCAGCCATACCTGCCAGATCAGGGGCAATGGGGTAAGGGGCTCATTAAACCTTAACGGTCACCCATTCAGGTGGAAACACGTTAGGACAACAGATTGACTACATCTAGGAAACTAGAATTGGATTCACAAATGTATTTAGGTGCCTAACTTCCATTTATTTCAATGGAAATTACTCTAAGTATTCTTATGAATCCCACCCCTAGTTCCTTCAACTTCTGTTTTAGGCTCTGATCCTGCACTTAGACATGCAACCTGATGCACTGTGACATGCAACCCAATGGGACTGTTCACTGTGTGTACAGTTAAATATGTATGTCAGTCTTTGCAAGGTCAGGCAAGGCCTTAGGGTACATCTACACAGCAAAGAAAAACCTGCAGCTGGCCCATGCCAGCCAACTTGGACTCACAGGGTTCAGGCTGCAGGGCTGTTTCATTGATGTGTAGACTTCCGGGTTCAGGCTGGAGCCCGAGCTCTGGGACCCTGCAATGTAGGAGGCTCCCAGAGCCCAGGCTCCAGCCCAAGTCCAGAAGTCTGCACAGAAAGGAAACACCCCCACAGTCCAAGCCCCCTAAGACAAGTTGGCTGGCATGGGCAAGCCACGGGGTTTTCTTGTCTGATATACCCTTCAATTGTAAGCTCATTGGGGCAGGAATTGTACCTTTTTGTGCTTCTACAATGCCTAGCACATTGTGAGCACTACCAGAAACAATTAACAACAAAAAGTAATACTGAGGTAATAGTTTAAGCCAAGCTGGGAGAGGCCTGTGTTTTTGGCCCTGAAGAGCACTGGTTCCAGGACTGGCTTCTGAGGTGTATGTCATTCATTCCATAGTGCATGTCTGTCTGTGCCACACTGAGTCATTACAGTATGGAATCAGAATTCATACCCAGAAGTGGCATGGGAATCTGTATGGGATCCTATACATGCAGGCCAAGGGGATGTTTGAACTTAAAGTTCAGGCAGCCCCAGGCAAGGAAATGAGTATGAGGCTGAGGGTGTAGTAGTTTATGTGCTGTCATGTCATGATGATAATACCAATAAAAATAACTAAGTTGGTCTGTTTCCTCCCCAGAATCCTACTGTTGTTGGGACCTAGATACTATGGGTGAAATCCTGGCTCCATTGAAGTCGGTGGCAAAACCCCAGTTGAATTCACTGAGGCCAGATTTCACTTGATGACTACAAGGGAATAGAATAAAAACAAAATTTCCTGTCAGAATCCACCCTACATGCAGACCTGACTCACTATTGTTGTGACCATTTCAGGAAGGCAGTATTTAGAGAGACAGCTTTTGAGACCTAGCTTTCTCCCGCCCGCCATTATTATTGCATAAGCCCTCTTTTTTTAGAGCGATTGGAAGGATAAAGGATGTTTGAGAAGGCTTAGTTTCTCCTATTCTGCCCCCCCCCCCACCCTCCACAGACACTTCAGGTAGTGAAGGGGAAGTTTTATCCCTTTAACAACTGAGAGAACCTGACAAGGGGAGTACATTGTCTTTATATTTTTTCACTTATAAAGGTCAGTTGATGTAGCCCTGGTGTTGGGGGCGGGGGGAGGTTTACTTAACACAAAATTATCTTGATTTTCTTTCTATCCAGTATTTTGATTAGACTTGTTTCTTGTTCTGAGATACCAGGGCTATAAGCAGCTGTGTATGACTTATGGAGGAAGAAAACATTGCCCCACTAATGGAATGAAAGGATTTTCCTTGGTTTTACTACAGGAGGAGATAATCCAGGCCAGAATATTGCTTTTACTTAAGGTTTTAGACAACAAATAAAATCCATATTAATTGGATTTTTGAGTCTTTGCAAATACAATTTTTGCATCAGTGTAGGAGGGCACTTACTAATTTGACCCTAATACCAAGTTCCTTGAGCTCCTGGACTAATAATGTAGCCCTAGTCTCTGCTACAGTGTCTTGAAAGAAACACAGACATCAACAATCAGCCACAATCTCTCTGACTGATAAGACTAGAGTTACTGAACCAAGCACAGATAAGGGCAGTGTCTTCTTTTTGGGAACCTGCAATATGGTAACCCAAGCTGTAGCACTTCAGTGAAGGTGCTAGTAGGCTGACGGAAGAGCTTCTCCCATTGGCGCAGTTAATCCATCTCCACAAGAGGCAGTAGTTATGTCAATGGGAGAAGCCCTCCCGTCGTCAAAGCACTGTCTATACTGGGGGTTAAATCTGTATAACTACGTCGCTCAGAGGTGTGGATTTTTCACACCCCTGAGCGACATATTTATAGCGAGTTTATAGTGTAGACCTGGCCTAAGTCTCTGATTTAGCAAAGCACTTAAGCAGGAGCTTAAATACCATAGACAATCTGATACTTACGTGCTAACTGGGGTTTAAGAGCTTGTCTGTGTTGAGCAAATCAAGGGGGGCAAAGTCAAAATGGAGCAGTGATAACACTGCAGCTGCAGCACTGGAAAACAAATATAAGCAGCATGTCAGATCAACAAAGACTCAATGATTGTCCTGTTCTTCTTGAAGAAATCATTAATGGAGCCTTAGGCAATCATGGAGATTAGTGTGGGAAAGTGCAGTGTAATGCTAAATTATTATTATTTGTGTTTGGCTACAGTACAACATTTTAAATCCAGATGTTTAAAATTGTTGTTTTGTTTATAATGAATAAATAATTATATTGCAGTTCGCTTATAATGTCCCCTCCCAAAAGTAGTAGTTTTCATGCTGGGGAGGAGGTATGCCATCTTCCCTTCTGCACTGATGAAAACCTAATTGTAAAACCCCCCTGTCACTCACCTGCTCTTCTAAAACACATCCCCCAAAAGGGTCATTGTTCTTTCAGTTCTTAAGATGATTTTTGCAAGCAAAATAAAATTGCTAATTTATATAAATGTAACCTGAAATATCAGTAACGGCAAAAGTACTGCCTAATGAAAATGGTAGTTTGCAATTTGAGACACTTTGTATTGAAATATTAATTACCGGTATATTCATAAAAGTCTAAAAATCTGATAAAAACTTTTCATGGTGTGGTATTCACACACTTGATATACCTGTAGCAGAGATGTCAAATGCAAACTTGAAAATCTAGTACAACATTTGTTACATTTGTTTTTTCCTTCCAATGGGACAGCCTGAAAGCCACGTCACAGCAGGTGTAGTTAATACTGATACATATAGTGGGGATCTCTACAACCTCAGGTCTTGTGCAATGCATTTGAAAATAAATTATATGGACTTATTCTGTCAAACATATTAATTGTTATAGTTTTCCTAAGGAAACATGGAATTCTTCTTTTACCTTTTTTAATGCAAAGACTTCTATATCTCTCAGGAGATTCTATTATTATTATTACTACTACTAATAGAATTTTAATGTCATCTTACCTTTCATTTCCATAACAATAACTATAGTTTACATAATAATCAGTGTAATTAACATTAGAATAATAGATGGAAAAACAACTAGCATAAACAAGGTATATTTATCAGTTGGCAAAGATAGAGGTTTCTAAACAATAGCCATATTTATTTTATTTCCTGTTTGATCAGCTATACTGTCTCTAATACTAAAGTTAGTTCCAAAGATGTGCAACCCCACCCTTTGTTTGGAGAATGTTCCTTTGTGGAAACAGTTTCATATTCAAAATGTTCATCCAGGGGAGAAAATATTTCTGTTGGCAAAGCCTTGGCAGCTATTTATTGTGGCAAAAATGGTGCTACTTTGCCCATTGGCTGATATTAACCATTTGTTTGGAAAAACAGTTGAGGCGAGAATTTTTTTTCTTTAACTCATTGTAGCCCTCAGGAATGTCTCACCTCATTCATTCAATGTTGTAATAAAAATCCAACAACTCTTTAATGCAGCCATCTTCCTCACACTGCAGAGCCTGTCTCCAAGAATAGGCAACAGAGACTATAGTAAGAAAGACTACTTTGTCTTTACTGCTAAGAGATGTGTTTCTTCCAACAGGGTAACTGTCACGTGTCTGTTATCCTGATGTAAAAATATAGGTGAGACGACGCATTCCAGTTTTACCATAATGTAAACTAGGCACGTTCGGTCCTATGCCCCTGCCGGTAGTGTGCAGGGTATGACTACACAGCAAAAGCTGTGCATGGGCTAGCTTCAATCCAACTAGCACAGGTAACAATAGCAGTAAAGACATTTCAGTGGAGGCTTCAGTGTGGGTAGTACAAGCCCGGCATGAGCCCTGAGCATGTACTGGACTCACTAGCCCATGCTGCATTGTCTTCACTGCTATTGTTAACCTGTTTCCAGCTACTGTGGGTAACCCATGCACAGCTTCTGCTGTGAAGACAAGCCCACAGACAGAATCTCATATGTCATAGGGTATGTCTACACTACAGGATTAATCCGAATTTATATAATTCGAATTTAGGAAACCGATTTTATAAATTCGAATGTATTCGGCCACACTAGGCACCATTAATTCGGTGGTGTGCGTCCAAGCTACCGTAGTAGCATCGATTTCCAGAGCGTTGCATTGTGGGTAGCTTTTCCATAGCTATCCCATAGTTCCCGCAGTCTCCACCCCCCTTGGAATTCTGGGTTGAGACCCCAGTGCATGATGGGGCAAAAAACATTGTCGCAGGTGGTTCTGGGTACAGCCTCCCCCTCCCTCCCTGAAAGCAACGGCAGACAACCATTTCGCGCCTTTTTTCCTGAGTGAACTCTGCAGACTCCATTCCGCAGCAAGCATGGATCCCGTTGTGCTCCAGAACGCAGTCATGAACATTGTAAACACCTCGCGCGTTCTCGTGGAGTTTATGCTTACCCAGGACCAGAAAAAAGAGGCGAGGAGGAGGAGGCGGCGACTGCAGTGCAGCGACAAGCGTGATGAGGACATGGACACGGACACAGAATTCTCTGAGACCGCGGGCCCCGGTGCTTTGGAGATTATGATGTTAATGGGCCAGGTTATAGGCTTGGAACGCCGATTCTGGGCCCGGGAAACAAGCACAGACTGGTGGGACCGCATAGTGCTGCAGGTGTGGGACGATTCCCAGTGGCTGAGAAACTTTCGCATGCGTAAGGGCACTTTCATGGAACTTTGTGACTTGCTTTCCCCTGCCCTGAAGCGCCAGAATACCAAGATGAGAGCAGCCCTCACAGTTGAGAAGCGAGTGGCGATAGCCCTGTGGAAGCTTGCAACGCCAGACAGCTACCGGTCAGTCGGGAATCAATTTGGAGTGGGCAAATCTACTGTGGGGGCTGCTGTGATGCAAGTAGCCAAAGCAATCACGGAGGTGCTGCTACGAAAGGTAGTGACTCTGGGAAATGTGCAGGTCATAGTGGATGGCTTTGCTGCAATGGGATTCCCTAACTGTGGTGGGGCGATAGATGGAACCCATATTCCTATCTTGGCACCGGAGCACCAGGGTACCCAGTACATAAACCGCAAGGGGTACTTTTCAATGGTGCTGCAAGCACTTGTGGATCACAAGGGACGTTTCACCAACATCCATGTGGGCTGGCCGGGAAGGGTTCATGACGCTTGCGTCTTCAGGAACACCAATCTGTTTAAACGGCTGCAGCAAGGGACTTACTTTCCGGACCAGAAAATAACCGTTGGGGATGTTGAAATGCCAATTGTTGTTCTTGGGAACCCAGCCTACCCCTTAATGCCATGGCTCATGAAGCCATACACAGGCAGCCTGGACAGGAGTCAGGAGTTGTTCAACTACAGGCTGAGCAAGTGCAGAATGGTGGTAGAATGTGCATTTGGCCGTTTAAAAGGTTGCTGGCGATCCTTACTGACTCGCTCAGACCTCAGCCAAACCAATATCCCCATTGTTATTACTGCTTGCTGTGTGCTTCACAATCTCTGTGAGAGCAAGGGGGAGACCTTTATGGCAGGGTGGGAGGCTGAGGCAAATCGCCTGGCTGCTGATTACTCGCAGCCAGACACCAGGGCGATTAGAAGAGCACACCAGGAAGCGCTGCGCATTAGGGAAGCTTTGAAAACCAGTTTCATGACTGGCCAGGCTACAGTGTGAAATTTATGTTTGTTTATCCTTCCTGAAAACCCGCCCCCTTTATTGACTCATTCTCTGTAAGGAACCCACCCTCCCCCTTCCCCCAGCTTGCTTTCAAAAGAAATAAAGTCACCATTGTTTAAAAATCATTTATTCTTTATTAATTGATTATAAAAAGAGGGAGAGAACCTGAGTGGGGTTTGGGAGGAGGATCAGCGGGAAGGAAAAGCCCAGTAAAAAAAGGTTAAAAAAATGGCAGCCTTTTGCTTGGGCTGTCCACTGGGGTGGAATGGGAGGGTGTACGGAGCCTCCCCCCCCCCCGTGTTCTTAAACGTCTGGGTGAGGAGGCTATGGAACATGGTGAGGAGGTAGGGGGGTTATACAGGGGCTGTAGTGGCACTCTGTTCTCCAGCAGCCGTTCCTGAAGCTCCACCAGACGCCGGAGCATGTCTGTTTGCTCACGCAGCAGCCCCAGCGTTGCTTCCCGACTCCTCTGATCTTCCTGCCGCCACCTCTCATCTCGAGCGTCTCTCCTCTCCTCACGTTGGTCCCTTCTGTCCTCACGTTGGTCCCTCATGTCCTCACGTTGGTCCCTCCTGTCCTCACGGTCACTGGCTTCTTTCCTATACTTGCAAACCGTCTCCTTCCACTCATTCAGATGAGCTCTTTCACTCCTGGTGGATTGCATGATTTCGGCAAACATCTCTTCTCTCGTCTTTTTTTTACGACGCCTTATCTGGGATAGCCTTCAGGAAGGAGGAGGGAGGCTTGAAACATTTGCACCTGCTGGAGGGAGTGAAAAAAGGAGAATTTTTTTAAAAGATACATTTTTCAGAACAATGCTTATACTCTTTCACGGTGTATACTATTCACATTACATAGCACATGTGATTTCTGTGCAAGGTCGCATTTTGCCTCTTAATATTGAGTGCCTGTGGCTTTGCTGCTAGAGATCACAGACGCAGGTCCGGGCAACAGAATTCACCTTGCATGCTGCCATGGTAAGCCACTGTCTTTAGGCTTCTGCGCCCTGCTTTCCCACATACCAAGCAAAGCCCGTTGTGCTGCAGTTTTCCTGTTAGCTTGTTTTCTGCTGCTGAAGCTTAACACCCCCCCCACCATCCAATTCTCTGGGATGAGTGCTTTCTCCCTCCCCCCACCGCGTGGCTGGTATCAGGGAAGATCCCTGCAGGAACCAAACTAACACCCCCCCCCCCCCACCGCCATGAATTCTCTGGGATGAGTGCTTTCTCCCTCCCCCCACCGCGTGGCTGGTATCAGGGAAGATCCCTGCTAGCAAAACGCGAAAAGCTCTGGGCCAATCCTCCCCCCCCCCCTTTGCACTTGGCTAAATGCAGGGAAGGATTTCTTTTCAGCCACAGGCAAACAGCCCAGTAGGAACGGCCACCTCTGTCCCCTTAATTAAATTCCCTTATTTCAACCAGGTTACCCTAAGCGATATCACTCTCCTGAGGATTACACAGCAAGATAAAGAACGGATGTTGCTTGAATGCCAGCAAACACCGGGACCATACGCTGCCAGGCTCTGTCAGGCAATGATACCAGATTACTTGCTACTAGCATGGCGTGGTCAAGTGTCCTACCATGGAGGACGGAATAAGGCTGCACTGCCCAGAAACCTTGTGGCAAGGCTTTTGGAGTACCTCCAGGAGAGCTTCATGGAGATGTCCCTGGAGGATTTCCGCTCCATCCCCAGACATGTTAACAGACTTTTCCAGTAGCTGTACTGGCTGCGAATGCATCCCAAGTGCTCAGGGCAAATTAATCATTAAAAATGCTTGCTTTTAAAACATGTTTTATATTTTAAAAGGTAAACTCACCTGAGGTCCCTTCCATGGGGTCATGGTCTTGGGTGCTGGCTTGGGAGGCTTGGGAGGGTACTTCAGTCAGGGTGAGAAACAGATCCTGGCTGTTGGGGAGAACGGAGAGCTGGGTGCTCTCTGCCAGCTCGTCCTCCTCCTCCTCCTCTTCCCCTTCCACGGAATCATCAGGTGTACCTGATGAGATTATCCCCATCTCGGAATCCACAGTCAGAGGTGGGGTAGTGGTGGCGGCCCCCCCTAGAAATGCATTTAGCTCAGCGTAGAAGCGGCATGTCCGCGGCTCTGACCCGGAGCGACCGTTTGCCTCCTTTGCTTTTTGATAGGCTTGTCTGAGCTCCTTGACTTTCACGCGGCACTGATCTGAGTCCCTATTGTGGCCTCTCTCCATCATGCCCTTGGAAATTTTTTGAAAAGTTTTGGCATTTCGTCTTTTCGAACGCAGTTCTGCTAGCACTAAATCCTCTCCCCATATAGAGATCAAATCCAGTACCTCCTGTACGGTCCATGCTGGTGCTCTTTTTCGATTATCAGCCTGCATGGTTACCTGTGCTGATGAACTCTCTGTGGTCACCTGTGCTCTCCACGCTGTGCAAACAGGAAATGAAATTCAAATGTTCCCGGGGCTTTTCCTGTCCACCTGGCCAGTGCATGCGAGTTCAGATTGCTGTCCAGAGCGGTCACAATGGTGCACTGTGGGATAGCTCCTGGAGGCCAATAACATCGAATTGCGGCCACACTAACCTTAATTCGGATTAACAATACCAATTTTGACGCTACTCCTCTCGTCGAGGAGGAGTACAGAAATCGAATTAAAGGGCCCTTTAATTCGAATTAAATGGCTTCGTTGTGTGGACGGGTCAAGCGTTAATTCGAATTAAGGCAGCTAAATCCGAATTAAAGTCGTAGTGTAGACCAGGCCATAGACTTGAGTTGTTTAGGTCTTTTTCCTCTTCTGAACTCACTTTTTGTTCTTGTCCTCTGACTCTGCATTGTTTCACCATACCGTGGTGTGACGCTCTGTACCTCAAAGTAGCACCCCAGAACCACCATATTCACCACTGCCATATAATTCATATGTTTTGTACAAAGTATGCCTTGTGAGGTATCATTTTAAAAGTCTGAGTCTGTTGAACATTAATATCCCGTTGGACTGTATGTGCTATCCTTATGTGTGACATTATGACGTATTGGTATATGTGTTACTGAAATATGTTATGAGGTTGGGAACACCCATAACCAGCCTTTCAGTTACAACAAAGGAGTAGCCATGGATAGCCAGACAATACCCAATCCACTATCCCAGAGACTTCTCAGAGAAGACACTGTGACACTGAGCCACAAAGGGTTAAGCAACTTGCAGGCGAAATGATCCTTTAAAGATATATTAGAAAAGTATATAAATGGTAATAGGGACTATTCCTTATAAATAGCTAACAAAGCCATGTTAGATAGACTAGAGCTTTGACATATAGACTTGTATTGTTAGAGAATTGGAAGAAGACAGTGATTGTATTGGTCTGTGTTTACGTATATATTGTTAGAGGTTAGCAATGTAACCAGATGGTTCCTGTCTGTTACTATATTCTATTGATTCAGAGATCAAAAGGGAATATTAACATTTAGAATCTATTTTAAATTTTAGATGGAACTGGAGTGTATTAATATTATTGTCTATATTTCTCTGAAGTTTTTAGTAAAACTGTCTATGAACTGAAACTTATCATCTGCACTATGAAACTGACCTAAGAACTTTATTCATATATATGTTTAATGATCTTTTAACCTATACTCTTTTCTTTTTGAATAAATCTAAGTTTAGTTAATAAGAATTGGCTTTAAGCATGTGTTTGGGTAAGATCTGAAATATTCATTTAACTGGGAGATAATGTGTCCGATCCTTTGGAATTGGTAAAACTTTATATATGATGAACAAGATCAGTGATCCTCATCATATTTAACTTGGCTGCCTGGGTAGATACCCAAGGCTGGATTGCTTTAAGGGAACTGTGTTTTGGCTTCTGGATAACCAGTAAGATATTGTAGAAGATGGTTTGACGAATCTAAGTATTAGAAATAACCACCAATTTTGGGAATTGTCTGGCCTATTCTTTGCAGTTGCCTTCATTGAGCAATCTTAGTGAGGCCCTCCGGGACTCTAGTCACAGGCACGTACGCCATGAGAGCAGACTAACACACATCACAGCAAAGATCTTTCTAGCAAGCTGAAAGAAGCTATAAAAAGAGAGACCGTGACATCATCACTTGGTCTCTCTCCCCTGACCCCAACTCAACACCCGGAAGAACATCTGGAGGACAAAGACTTTGAATTGGGGAAGTTTGGTCCTAGGCTAGTAGCTGGAAGGTAGTTCCAGCCTATGTATTGAGGAACTGTAATCTGCTTGTACCATCTGTCAGGGTGAGAAAAGCTGTTTGATTCAACTCTTGCTTAGACTAAAGATTTAGGATATAGAATGAATGTTTATTTTTTTATTTTCTTAAGGTAACTATCTCTGACCTTTATGCCTACCACTTATAATCATTAAAATATATTTTTCTGTAGTTAAACAAACAATGTTTTATCGGTACCAGTGAGTTTGTCTAAAGTGCTTGGGAAATCTCAGCTCAACTTACAAAGGCTGGTGCATGTCCACTTTCCTATGTGGAAGCGGCAAACTAAGTAATGAGTTTACACTGGCCAGGCTTCTGACCAGTGCAATATTGTACAGTTCTGGGGTGCAAGTCTGGGGAGCTGGTTGGAGCCTCCCTATTGATGGTTTATGAGTGACTGGGAGATCATTCACGTAACACAATTGGGTGTGTCCCTGCCTGTGGACGGCTATGCAGTGCCTATCAGATGTAGCTTGACATCAGCATCACAGTGTGAGAGGCAGCCCAGATTGATGGGTTTGGAGGGCTCAGTAGTCCCACAGTCCTGGTTGCACCCTGGGGACCCTGTCATACCTGGCTACTTCTACTTTGTGCAATAACAGTACTGCCAACCCCAAGCATTCAAAACCCATGTCAGGCCCACAAAAAATGAGCTTGATTAAAATTGAGATTTAATAATACATATCTGAGGGGGTGGGAGAAGGTTGCCATCTAGTTTATGGGCCTTTATGGTGCACTCACTCCATGTTTTCAAGATTTCCTCCACAACCATGAGAGCAAGGTGGGGGGAAGTAAATTAAAGCCGAGATTCTCTTGCAATCGAGTGGTTCCAGCTGTTGGGGCTTTATGAAAAACACCAAATATGACAAAACACCTAATCAAATCATGAGAATTAGCAACACTGATGTAACTCCTGATATTGCAATTGTTCAGGATTCAAATCTAGGACTTGCAACTCCAATCTCTTTGAATAATGAAACTGTCGAAACAGTCTCCAGCTTTTGCTATTTGGGTTCTATACTCACCACTTCCTCCAACTCTCACATGGAGGTTCTCCATCAGATTGGCATCGCAGCACAACAACCAATGACACTGAAATCAATAACAACAAAATATCAATCAGTAACAGTTGGCATGGCTGCAGGGAGCCAATGTTACGCACCCTGAGGCAGCACAGGGAGCCCTCAGCAGCCCTGCTGTCACCGAGTGAGCGGATCCATGACAGTGGAGCTGCCAAACGCTCTCTGCATTGCCTCAGGGCTGGTGACACCTGAACCCTGCAGGGGCAGGCTGCAGTCCTTTTGGGGCAGAGCAGAGACCACCTCCTCCCTTCCAGGATTGCAAGGAGGAGGAACCTGCAGCAACTGGCCACCCCACTGCTGAATGGTTCCTGCGGCAGTTCCAGGAGACTTCTGCAGCCCTGCTGTCACAGACCTGTGCTCGCTCACCCACTTGGAGTGCCGGGTTTGCCCCGAAGCCTCCGGCATACTCATCCGATGTTTCCACCGATGCGGGTCCCCGGTGGGTTCCAGCGAAGTGGGTCCGGCCGTGGCTCAAGACACGAATTGCTGAGGAGCCCGACGCCACCATGCAGGAGCCGGACGACGACCCCGTGACACCGGACCTGCACTTGTTGTTTGTCACAGCCTAGACACCTGATAATGCTGTATTTCTATTTGTTCGGACTCCTTATTATAGGAGCGGGGGTCTTTGTATGTCCAAACTCTGTGCCTTTTGTTAACCCACGACAAAATGTTTGGGTCACCTGGGCGAACCAGACTGGCCAAGAAGCCTTTTTTGCTTGTCCATGGTCACCCCATTGGATCCCTTTAGAAAATGTCTTATTGGCTATCCTTATTTACACCCCGATGGTTTTCGTGGGTATTTACGTAATATTACGTTTCTTAATAGTTCCTTATTTAAGAAAAAGGGGGGAGGTGTGGGGATGTATCATCCTTACGCCAACCTAATGGAAAGTTCCATAAGAAGGTAAGGGTCACGATGGGACACTTGCCAGGCAATGGCTCATGGCCTTGTAAAACAAAGGCGCCCCCTGGTGGTCTAGGGATTATATAAGATGAGGTAAACAAGGTAATAAATCATGGCCTTATGTAAGGAACGGTTGAACCAATCGGTGTGGGACTATACATGTGATAAACACATGATTCTCCTTCTTGTCCAATCGGTAGATGTGTGATTATAGCCTAATTGTGTTATGTAATGTTGAGAAAAACTATAAAAGAAAGTTTGTAATAAACAGGATTCGATTCAGCTTGCAACCACATTGGTCGTGTGCTTTAATCCGCTCCGCATGGGACCCCACATGCTTCCTGCATGGCCACAGGGCTGGTGTCACACAATCCCTGCAGGCACTGGTGTGGGGGACACTTCTGTTATCCTAGCCCAACAGAGCAGAGACCCCCAGCCACGTCTGCAAGGAGGAGGACAAGGCCTCGGCTGTGGAGGAAGCCACCCCTGGGCTGACCATTTCCTGCCCAGAGATGGCTCACTCACTCTTGGATGGTGAATGAGTGGGGCTAATGATACCCAATCCCTGTGGGTACAAGATGCAGGGAAGGCTGCAGTCCTGGTCCGGCAGAGCCGAAACCCACAGCCATTACTGCAAGAAGTCATCTGTTCCAGACACAGAGGTAGCCACTCCATCCCTGGGCTGGAGCCATCCAGCAGCGGAGTGGCCTGCCCCACAGCCAGGGGCCTCAGTCCTAGCCATGGCCATGAGAAGGATGACATCTATGCCCTGCCAGGCCCCCAGCTTTCCCTGAAACTTGTGCCTGCAAGGATCCAGTCTCATTGGTCCCATGGCCATGCTGGGACCTGCAGGAACTCCACAGTCACAGCCCTGCTTGCTCATTGACTAGCTAGCAGGGTGGGGAAGGTGGGGCACCCACCCCCAGGCAGGAACTGTTCAGCAGTAAGATATCTTCCCCCAGGAGTGGGGGCTCATCCATCCTCCTCAACCCTGCTCATAGGGTTACCACCTTTGAAATGCAAAAAAAACCACACCCACAGGGCAATCCCAGTCCCCAAACCACAAGGCAACTCCACAGCACTGCCTACCTTCAACAGCCACTTACAGTATCTAGAGAGAGAACACATATAGATAAGATTGAGAACATCCTTTTCTTACTTAAACTGCAGAAATGGGAACACTGCAGCATCTTTAGCTGGACACAGACATTTTTAACCTTAGATATCACAGTGTATTGTGATGATGATGCCAACCTGTACAGCCACGTAAAAAAACACCCGGTAGATTAAATTGTTTTTCTGGCAACTGGCAAGTCCATTAAAACAACAGCCAGGCCAGTCAAATACCAGCCAAGGGGTAATCCTACCTGCTCAGGGTCTCTGCTCTGTCAGCCCAAGAAAACCACAGCCTCCCTCAGACCTTGTGCCCCTTTGGCTTAGCCCTTTGGCTGTACAGGGAGCCACCTCCAGTCCTGCTGTCAGCACTGCCCTAACTGTAATCCTACTACATCCCCAACTGTAAAAAAGAGTTTAAAATAGGGGGGAATCTTAAACAAACACTAATAATCATCAAAATTGGGGGGGAGGGAAATCAAATGGTGCCAAGTTTACTTCTCTTGCTGTTAGACCAGTGTGCACCTTAAAGTGCAGTTCTACTCTGAACAGTAAAAAAAAAAAAAAGGCACTTTCTTATCAACAGGTCTTCTCCCCACATGTATTCCAAGTCATGTCCGCTTACTTGAGGGAAGAAAGTAACCTTCTACCATCTTTTGCTCCTGTTAGCCCTGCAGAGCCAACACACCTAAGACAGAATGACCTTTAGTCTTTGGTGTCCAATCACAAATTATTTGCCAAGTTCTGTTTAAAGGCTCAATCGGATACACCTATGCAACCCTATTAAGGGCAATGAGTGTATGCTGTATATAACAATGAAGGCATAAATTGAAGATAACTACATAGTACTGGCAGCATTGGGGGCAGAGTTTGACTTTCATGGCCTCTATTACTAGTGATGAGAAGTAAAATCTCAGCTTGATGTTGAGATCTCAGGTTAAGTTTGCAGGACTGGCAGTTAGAAAAACATCGTTTTTCCTGGTCAACGGAGCACATTTGCTCTGGAAGCCATGGAGAAACAAGTATGGAACGTTAGGATACCACTTTACAGAGCCACTTTTCAGAGTAGAACTGCACTTTAAAGTCAAATTTGTCAAAATGTCAAGAAAACAATGAAGTACTCCACAGAGTCTGCAAAGCGTCAAGGAAAGCCATATGTTGCCATTAAGCAAAATTAGTGGTCACAATCTATCCCCTTTTAGAGTGTGACAGGAGATCATTGAAATCAGTTTTTGCTGTTCAGCACTGACAAACCTTTTTACCAATGGCAGTTTAACCTCCCTGGCTTAGTTAATCAGGGCTCAGGACGACAGGCACCAAACGAGGGAGAAGGCTCTTTCAGTCTATAACCTTAATGCAATAGCAACTAACTGAAGGAATTTTTCATATTCATATTCCCCCATACAGTAAATATCAAACTCTGGTCATTTTAAGTGCATTTTATCTTCCATTGAGATATGGGATGAAATGGAAAAGTAGTATTACAATGCTTATATGTGAAGTATGTTATATTGCCAACAGAACATAACTGATATATTAATTTACATGTAGACTAAACCAGTTTAGAATCCTTCAGACTGACGATAGCCATCCCCTTAGATAGTTCAGACTACTTTCCAAAAGTATTATATTAAATATACTTTTCAAATGCACAGAGTCAAATCATATGAGGTATAAAAGCTGGAGATGCTCCTAGTTCACTTGAACAGAGGTAGGCAATATTTTGATTCAGAAAATAACTCCGTTATAGTGGTTTGGTTTTATGAGGAAATAACTGAAAGCACCTGAATAATAGAGCATTTTATACTCTCCCAGTTTCTTTTGTTCACTCGTGACAGAGTACAGCTAATATAATCTCCATTTCCACTTCAAACAATTCTTGTTCTGCTTCTAGGCAGATCAAAGAATAAAATTTGTAAAAACCCTGTCATAACTATAAAGGGAAGGGTAACAGCTCTCCTGTGTACAGTACTATAAAATCCCTCCTGGCCAGAGACTCCACAATCCTTTTACCTGTAAAGGGTTAAGAAGCTCGGGTAACCTGGCTGACACCTGACCCAAAGGACCAATAAGGGGACAAGATACTTTCAAATCTTGGGGGGGGAAAGGTTTTTGTTTGTGCTCTTTGTTTAACGGGTTGTTCGCTCTTGGGACTGAGAGGGACCAGACATCAATCCAGGTTCTCCCCATCTTTCTAAACAAGTCTCTCATATTTCAAACTTGTAAGTAAAAAGCCAGGCAAGGCGTCTTAGTTTTACTTTGTTTTCTCAACTTGTAAATGTACCTTTTACTAGCGTGTTTATCTTTGTTTGCTGTACTTTGAACCTGAGACTAGAGGGGGGTCCTCTGAGCTCTTTAAGTTTGATTATCCTGTAAAGTTATTTTCCATACTGAATTTTACAGAGATGATTTTTACCTTTTTCTTTAATTAAAAGCCTTCTTTTTAAGAACCTGATTGATTTTTCCTTGTTTTTAGATCCAAGGGAGTTGGATCTGTATTCACCAGGAGTTGGTGAAAGGAAGGAGGGCGGAAGGGTCAATTTCTCCTTGTTTTAAGATCCAAGGGGTTTGGATCTGTATTCACCAGGGAATTGGTGAAAGGTTTCTCACAGCTTCCCAGGGAAGGGAATTAGCTTGTGGGAATGGTGGCAGCGGACCAGATCTAAGCTGGTAGTTAAGCTTAGAAGTCTTCATGCAGGCCCCCACACTTGTACCCTAAAGTTCAAAGTGGGGATACAGCCTTGACAAACCCCTCTAAACACTGGGCTTGGCATTATTTGTAACACACAGTAAACCAAAACCCAGTATAAACAAGCTTCATAGAATAGCATGCAATAAACCATCTTGCAGCATGGACAAATATTATAAACAGTGGGTGCCCCTGACAAGGAACACTTCCTGCATCATACTATAATTTTCTCTCTGTTTTTGCAGTATTTTCTATACAATACTTCCAACAGCAAATGTATTTCTTCACTATAACACACATAACCATGGTGACCTGCCGATCATCCTCTCTTCCTTCCCCCTTTGCTTGTGAAAAGAGAAATAGTCTGGAGGGGAGAAACGGGGGCAGAAAGGCAGTTCCCAAACTTAAAGGTCCATCCCATCTCAGTCACCCTGATCTCTGCAGGAAAGAAGGGAGACTTCCCACTTGGACATTAAACCACCGTAGGAAATGAGAGGTTGGGGTGAATCCCTTACTAGGGATTCCAGCCCCTGTGCAGGAGACTCATTCCCTGCATGGAAGAATGAAGAACGAGACTCTTTTATCATCACCTCACCATCAGCCTCCTGGGAGATGGGAGCAAGGGGACAACTCTAAAGCCTTCTTAACATGTCTTATAGCTGGTAAGCACCTATCCATACACACACCCACTTTTCTGAGGTCTCCATTGTCCTCCTGCCACTGACTGAGGAGAGTGAAAGCACTGTAAGGTGCAAGGATGAGAACCACTTCTCATATACACACAAGCAGAACACCTCTCTTGGACTTAAACAGAAGTTATCCTCCTGCTGACACACTAGGCTTGGATCCTGCCCTGTCCCTCCCCACACCACCTGGCTTCTTCCCAAAAGCCTCTACAGTTATTTCACTGTGATATCTACAGGATGGACAGTTACCCACACTCTGACTTGGGGGATTCCTATGTAAGCCATGTGGCCTGAAGCTGTAGAAGGTAAGGAGCTCTTGGCTCACCTCAGTTAGTGAACAGGGGGCAGAATGGCTATAAAGTTGTCTCATCTGCATAAGCTATTTAACTAGAATTCTAAATGGGCAGATGCTCCAGAGGGGAAGGAGCTCTCTGCCACCATCTTAATGGTGAATAGGGGAAAGTATGGCTACAGAGAGTTGTATTTACATAAACTTTATTCCTGTGACACTTTGGGAGTCACCATAACTGTACACATATTCAGAATTCATTGGGTAGTGGAACTGAACTGAAAGGAGGAAGGGGGGGGGGGAAAGGGTTGCTACCTTGTGGCTAGAAGTATATCAGTTGTTGTAAGATAGCTCAAGGCTCCTATATGCTACTTGTTCCTGTCTGTTTCACCATTGAAAGGATTCTTTGACAAGAGACAATACAAAGAGGGCTCTTTGCCGAAGCTACAGAGGGCAGCAATACAGCTGTGTAAACTCTAATGAGGCCCCTTCTACCCAGTCACTAAATCACTAATATCTGGCTTAAGTAGTGGGCCCTCAGGTCAGGACCAGGCAGCACATCCCAAGAAACTGGAGACACTCAACCAAGTGCACCTCAAGACTTTGGGACTAACGTTACCACAGACACCATATGGTAAGTGATGTTTAGCTGAGGAAGGAGGGCGAAGTGAGATGACAAAAGGACATTTGCCTATTGACTGTTCACACCAGCAGGTGGGGAGCTGAGTTCATGGACTACTGCCAAAGTTACCCTGAGAAAATGTTTTATTTATCATTCATATAGCCATATGGTTGTGTTTTCCCAAGTTGATGCTATGTTCCCTTTTCCCTACTAATGTTTTTTTCTTGTTTCCATACACAAGATCAGGGCTTATGAGTGAAGAAGTGTTGTCTACTAAGGGAGTCCAGGGCAACTATTTAGCGATCCCAGAAATTCTGGGTGGGGCCTTAAGTTGGTGATGTTTGTTATTTTTAAAAGGGATCCCTAGCTATTTGAACTTGGCCCTTGTTGCAGCAGACCACACCTGGCTGAAGGTTATACACACACTTTGGAAGCAGCATATTTCTAGTATGCTATACTTGTTGGGTGCACTGTAACACCACTCAGGCTGAGACACTCAGGGTTATTAATTCAAACCTTTATTTGAACCAAAAGCATTTCTTGAGGTTAACAACTACCATTAAAGCAATCAATAGTAACAGACTGGCAGGAAAAAAAAATCTGTTTCCTTCTCCTGGGACATAGGCGATGTCATGATGGATTTCTCCTCCAATGATCTATATTTAAACATATTCATTATCCTTCCAAAGGACATTAAGCATTATATATCATCCAAATAACATCAAACACCTTTACACTACTAGCCATTTCTTTGGTTAATTATTATCAAGCATACATAACCCATATATGGTGACCTTGCCATCCATTGGCTACTTATCCCATGGTTGGTTTTCTCTACTATACTTTTCTATTTGCTTCAGTTTCCCTGTTCTTCTCCTTAATGGTACTTTCTTGTTTATCTCAATTTCCTTATTATTCTGGTCAGTGACCTGGGTGGGGACACCCTATCATCACTTATCTAGAAAGCAATTTACACAACTTCTAGCCTGGTTACCTTTTTGCAGCTTTAACAGAAATTTTCCATCCTAGAACATAAACAAGTTCATTTAGAAATACTTGTCAAATCTTAAGTCACACTTCGACCTTCAGCAGGCTAAGGCCTGACTGTTATTGCTCCTACCTAATCCATATATTTTAGCTCTCTAATATACTACACTTATGACATGTCATCTTGGGCAATCAATAACAAGGCTTCACATTGTCCTACGGTACATCATGCCACGTAGTGTGTGAAGTCATCATACAGCACAACTCTCACGATTAACCACACAATACAGGACAAAGTATTGAAATTTAAAGGCAGGACCCATATTAGATGGTACCCAGCCTGAAAGGAAGCTGAAAAGTATTAATGTGAAACACCAGATACCACATTTTACTGATAACAGAATTATATCAGGATACAAAAATATGGCACCTTTCTAATATAATATGTCATTATAATACCACGGGGTCCTATCAGCACCCTTCTGTTGTTTGTGATAATAGAAATCATCTCACTTTTCATTGCATTAAACACTATAACAGAGTTAAGATTTGGAACATTCAGTGTGAAGGAAATTGCCTGGATACACTGATAACAACTGGGACTTCCATAGCTGTCACCTTTCAACATCTTTTACAAAAATTTCAATAATGTAGCCAAAATAAACTAATGAACTGTGCAACTGAATGGATTCTACACACACCCGGATTCTAATTTGCACACAGTGAACATGTCTAAAGGAGATAAAAACACTTGAATAGTGGGAATTTGCTGTGACTATATGGCTAGTTCCCTTAACTCAGTAGTAGTCACCATTGCATAAATCAGATGCTCTATTTCTTTACATTACTTTTTGCATATACTACCATTGCTGTGCATACATTTGCTTTAATTCTTTAAAGAACAAATCTCAGATATTAAACTTTGTAAACATATTACACATTGTTTAATGCGCTTTCAGCTAAATGCCTTTTTTTTTAAATGTCAGAGCTGTTGCCATTTGAATCCCTGAGTGCACTATCACAACCTTTTTCTTTTTCCAAAATACGTAAGAGGCGTAGAGATGGTAGAATTAGTGCATCTGCAGAAGAACATCTTTCATTATTTGATGTTTTGGCTTCCTTTTTATTAAACACTCCAGAGTCTTTCTGCTGGACACATGCTAGTCTTTTGCCTTCTTTGTACTCCACTTAGTACGTTTCATTTTTAGTGAATATTGCATTATCTACAGATAGAACTGGTCAAAAAGTGCTGGTGCTACTGAAAATGACAACACAAAATAAAGGAAATTCATGAACATCCTGAGGATTTCTTTTTCTAACAAGCTCTAACCAACAGCACCAAATTTTATTTTAAGTATACCCTTGATAGGTGTGGAATTGACATCACCCTGTTGAAGTCCTCTATCAGTTCTTAATGGTACAGTTAGCATACACTGTTTGGTTAATACACCCCAATTCTTGTAGGTATGGATCACCTCACAAGAGTGAAATGCGTATGGCCCCTCATGTCTAGAACCCAAGCCTGCAGAACTGCTAAGTAGTTAGCATCTCCATGCTGCCACCCACCCAAAGCTGTAACCAGCTTGCGCTCTACTTCCCCCAATCCGCTGTGGACATGGAACATGGGATGTCCCACCTCAAGGGGTCTGACAGACAGCAGCTCCATGGCCCTGATTGGCTCCCCACCCTATACAAACCTAAGGCACATTCCAAAAAGTGCCCTGGTGACAGTGTGGATTCTCTGCAGCTGCCATAACCATTCCTTGCTTCTGAACTCCTGGCTTCAACCTTGGCTTGATTTAGACCTCGCCTTCTGACTCAGACCCTGAAATGCAACTCAGACTCTGATCCTTGGTATTGACCCTGGTCTGGAACCTGACTGTGCCCTCCTCTGCTACTCCCTCCCTCAGATTTGCCCCTGTTCTGACCCTTTGTCCTGACTGCCTGTGTTGGAATCCTGACAAGATAGTACACACTGGTCTGACGTGCATCGGTTGTGAATGAATGATCCAAAGATGTAAAGTTCTGTACCCCACTATCAGTTGCCTGCATCATCTAGTCCCTAGTGCCTGACGATGTGCCTTTTCAATGTAAAGATTTAGGCCCCAGTACTGCAAACATGCACATGAATAATTTTATCACCTGAGTAGGCCTATTGATGTCATTGGAACTGCTGAGAGTAAAGTTGTGCACTCTCTTATGAAAGACTGGCCCTTAAGTCATTTGGCTGAGTCAAACTGTGGTTCCATTGAAAAGGAGTTTTTTCCAAAAGGAGTTTTTTCAATGACTTCAGTGGGACCAGAATTTACCCCAATGTACACACTTTGTATCCTAAAGTACTATAGTTATTTGTAGGGCCATAAAAAGAGCATCTAGTTGTAAAATTTCCACTTCATAGTCAAGATTATATTATCACATTAGAAAGCCATTTTAGTCAACATTACATTATCACCTTTAGAAATATAGTTAACAACAATGGGCCACATTCATTCCTGGTGTGACTTCACTAACATCCAGTGTTGGGGTTGCCTTAGATTCTTCAGTGTGACGAGGCACCCAAATAACCCCAGTGGCAAGGAGTACCAGCTATGGCTGGCCAGAGGACTATGCCTAATCCTCTCAGACACTGAGCAGGTCTTTGTGAACAGCTCCCATTGCACAGAGACTTATTCAAGGTCACCATACTGATTTTTATAGCCCTGTACGGTAATGGCATTAGCTACCTGAGATATCTCCTCTCCTATGATGACTTCACATGACAACTTTGCTCCCCTGGGGGGAAAAAAAACATATCTGTACACAAACAGGGGGAGACTCAGCTGCTGGAGACACAGCTTTCACAAGAGTGGGACAACACTAGTGAACTCATTCCAAGATGGAATAAGAATGATCCCCACTTCTGCCACATAGAGAAATGCATGTTCAACTTATCAGTGAGAAAGTTTATTGCAGAAAAGCTATCAGCTCCTTACATTAGTGTGTGTGACTATATATAAACAACTGTAAGTATGTTGGTCACATGGACGATGTTCAGATGCTATGGTGACGAGCAACCTTCTAAAAATAAATCAACGGAGTTAGAACAGAGCTGATTTTTGGCCCTTTGTCTTGTTGTAACTTATATGTATGAAAACAGTACATTTTAAAAAAGTGTCTAGCTACAATGCACTACATTTTGCACTGGCTCATACTCCTGGAACATCATTGATGTTAATAGGCCAAATTAATTGCTCTCATGGGATATAAGACTGCAGAATTTGGCTCTGTGTGTTTCCTTTCCTCTGCTGGATTCTAAAGCAAAAGCCTGGATGGAAAAATCAGAAATGATCCACTGTACAAACTTCTGATTTCCTCAGCTGCTGCCTACATTAAATACAACTTTTTGATCAATTTAATAATTTGTTATACCACTCTACCTTCCAAGCTCTTCCTTAAGGAAAGGGCATCCGAAAATTCATGGACAATAAAGATGTGCTGAGTTCAGTTTTTCTTTTATGTTAGAAGAATTATTAGTCTTCTGTAATATAAATTACAACCAGACTGAATTTTTAATTTAAAAAAAAAATCACAAATGGAAAAGTACTGGTATTTCTGTGTTCCAGAATTCCTGATACAGGGTTTAAATGAGAAAGAAAATTTGATAAAGATCATAATCTCTGACCAGGCTGCACTAAAGATTTCATTTTTATTATAGATTTGTGATGCTCTCTGAGTTTGTTTGGCTTTGGCAATAACAAACAGAACACATTAACCACATGGAAATTCTCATCTTTTTGATGAACTAAACATATTCTTCTTGATTCCCTTTCTCGCATCATTGACAATAGGCTTTGGTGTCCAACTGTGATAATGTCCTGTGTTCAGAACATACACTTCTCTGTATGAATCTAACAGCCAATTGACATCTTGATGGCTTTCTTGTCCTCCATAAGGGTATAAACAAACACAGGCATATGCAGCTCATGCTTAACTGAAGAGAAAAAACTTCTTCTGACTAGCTGTGTCTTAATACACCTGTTAAGTGTAATACATATGTCAGGCACCATCTGTTGAAAAGTTCCCCCTTCCCCTCCTCTCCCTCCGTGCTTTAAATAAGGCACACAAATAAAATGTTAAGATGCTCAAATATTTCAGAGGTAAAGAAATTCATTCTAATGGCTACCCATCAAGAACTGGGATTTTAACATAAAAAAAACATTAGAACAGAATGAGATTTAAATCAATGGATTATTCTATTTAATAGTGGTTCACATTATTCACACAATACTCGCAATGAATTCACAGGACCTTATAAGGGGTGACCTATGAGTTGTGACAAAACATTAATTGCTTTAAAATATTGTGGTTAAATAATGTGTCTGGAGTTATTAACAACTGCAGTGAAGATTGTTTTTTAAAAAGTTGTCTTCAAATCTGTTTGATGCAGTGATTGTCATATGTATACTACTTAACTGTGGGTAATTTTGTAAGCCTCTTGCCACATTTAAAATACTCCTTTTATATTTGTTCAACTACCTTGCTGCTTAGGTATCCTACATATATAATGCCTATATCATCAATTGATGGATTTTTTTTCCCTAAAGTGTGTCTTCTATTGACATATGTATCTCTAGTGCAACCACCATTGTCTCAGAGCTCTGTTTTGAATAAATCTAGATGAATTTAAATCTAGTGGTCTGTCTCAAAACTATGGTGATCTGTTTAGGTGATGGAGTGACAGTGTTGCTTCTGTGTCAGTGGCTGTAGTGTTTCATTAATACTTCTTCTTACACTCTTGACTGGGTGGAGTCTGCTGTAGGAGTCTGCTGTAAGTGAATCTTTGAATTGGCAGTGTCTCAGTTTTTGGTGGCAGATCATGGTAATAATTTCTTCTTGCCAGGAGAATTTTTGTTTCCACCTGATATAGACAGTGCAGACTAGAAGGTTAGTTCTTATGTCCACATCCATCCCATTGATCCAGTCCACAGTGTGGTCAGCTCTTTGTTTGGTCCAGAGATTACCTGTGAGAAAATCTAATTGGAGAGATTGGATAGGAGATTTGGTGCCATTAGATCAGATGCTTGGTTCACACAGATGCTAAAAACTACCAGGATGGTGATGGCTTCTCAACTTCATTATTTTATCAGATGGTGTTTCAGTCAACTCCCACCGTGTCTGGAGTCCTACAAAGTAACATGATGGCCAAGCTGATCTCCTCTCTGAAGCCACAGATTAAATACACACAATGGAACAACTTAGTATTGAGGGAGATTCTTGCATTTAAACCCAGAATGGGAATTGAACATTTCTCCTGTCTTAGATCATTTATCTCTGAGTCTCTGATGTGCTGAGTAGCCTCAATGTATCAGTCAGCCAGGTTCTGTGTTGTACACTAGGTCTGATGTCACCATCAGCCATAAGACTATGAACGATAAATGGCCAACTGACCTCTGATCTTGATGCTGAGATTTACCTAGAGCATATTTAAACAGTGTAACTAGTAAACAGAGAATAATATGGAAATCATGGTGTACGCTTGTGTAAAATTATCATTCTTTAGGGAAGCCACTTGGTTCAGTGGATAAAGCAAAGGCTGGAGACTCAGGTGACCTGTGTTTTATTCCTTGTTTTAATGTGTGATCTTGAATGAGCAACTCAGGCCTTACATTTTCAACAGTATCCACTAATTTGGGGGCCTTTGCTTTTTGACATTTGAAATATGTAGATCCTGATTTTCAGAGCTCCCTGACTCCTGTTGAGATCAATGGAAAATGCAGGTGCATAGCACTTCTGAAAAAATCTTTAGGGGCTTGAAGATCTACAAAGAGGACCTAAGTCCTACTGTGTTCGTTTCAATGGAATTAATGGGCCCAGACTGACAAAGGTGTTAACATCAACCTCTTACTCTACAGCACTAAACAGTTACACATGACTTGGAGTTTCAAATACAGAGATCTCTATTTTCTCAGTCCAAAGGCACACAACCCATTAAGGGTTTAATTAAGCCTTTTATTCAAGATACAGATGAAGAAGGAAGAACAGGTAAAGTATGATGTAAAGCTTTCATAGTAACAATATCCCTTTCTCCATTAGCTGCAGAGTTTTCATAAGGAACCCCATCTGACAGTCTTTTAGACCAGTGGTTCTCTACCAGGGATATGCGTGCCCCTGGGGGTACACTGAGGTCTTCCAAGGGGTGCATCAACTCATCTAGATATTTGTCTAGTTTTATAACAGGCTACATAAAAAGCATGAGTGAAGTCAGTATAAACTAAAATTTCATAGAGTCAATGACTTGTTTATTCTGCTTTATATACCAGGAGTGGCCAAACCTACTGACCCTCTGAGCCGCAGATGACAATCTTCAAAAGTCCGAGAGCCGGGGCACAGCTGCCGGGGCTTGGGGCTTCAGCCCCACTTCTGCTGAAGCTCAGAGCCCCGACAGGTGCGCCCCATGGGGCTGAAGCCCCAAGACCACCACCCCTCTCCGCTGGGCAGAAGCCCCTACCCCACCACTCCGCTGCAAGGCAGAGGTCCCAAGCTCCCCCCCACCCAGTCTGGTAGGTGGAGAATGGGAGAGAAGTTGGAGGGGGGGGGCTCCGCGAGCTGCACTTTAATGGTAAAAGAGCCACATGTGGCTCGTGAACCACAGTTTGGCCACCATTGTAATATACAATGAAATGTAAGTACAATATTTTTATTCCAATTGATTTATTTTATAATTATATGATAAAGAGAAACTAAGCAATATTTCAGTAATAGTGTGCTGTGACAATTTTGTATTTTTATATCTGGTCTTGTGAACAAGTAGTTTTTAAGTGAGGTGAAACTTGGGGGATACGCAAGACAAACCAGATTCCTGAAAGGGGTACAGTAGTCTGGAAAGACTGAGAGCCACTGCTTTAGATGGTATTAAAGATGGTAATAACTGTACTTTTTGGAGAAAAGAGGAAATTCATTGAGATGGGCTGGAGCTCTTTTTGCTGTTGTTGTTAAAGTCCAATGTTGTTTCCTTGAAAACACAACAAAAAACAAACATAAACAAAAGGGGGGAGAAAAGAATAGCAACAAATAGAAAGTCCCACTTCTATCTCTGGGGCTGATGTTCATTTGCAACCTTGCTGTTGGAGGAGCACAGACCCAGCACCTGGGTTTATTAAGCACTTTTAGACCTGGCAAATGTGTACCAGCATGGGGCTGTTTAAAGCAGAGTTTTTGCTCACTCTCTAGTCACAGGCTCTTAGCAGCAACCAAAGTTTAACATCCCAGGGGATGATCTGGAATTAGCTAGAGCCAGCGGAGGTGGCAGCAACATCTGAATCCAGTCTCTAGCCTGGTCCGGTCAGGATGATGAAAGTCAAACAATGCCATGGTGAAGCTCGCTTCTTTCAGCCCATCCATTTCCCAGTTGCTTTTATTTCCCCCAATCTTTTATTAAGACCCAAAAGGGAGTGATAGGCAGATAAGAACACTCCTAATTATTTTAGTGCTTAATTTCCAGCACACCATCTTTGGTCTATTGATTTCTGCTTTCATTCTTCTTTTTGTTTCCCAGACATGATCTCCACACAGTCTTTGGGTTGTGTCAGTAAACCTTTTGTGTTTGAACGAATACAGTTTTTCGGCTTCCCTTTTATACTTTGTTCTAAGCAATGTTATGTAGCAGTCTGAGTTGGACTTTTGTTACCTTGAACACTTTAGGTACAGCCTGCTGCACAATGGAATCCACAATGCTACCTGATGGAATCCACTGCCCCAGGTTAGGCACCCAGGCTTCCTATACAGCGCGTGGGAAGAATTACACCCCTAAGAATGGGATCCAGTAGGAAATGCTGAGGAGAGGGACAGAGCCTAAGCCTCATCACTCAAAGGGAATTAGGTGCCTAAATCTGGGCTGGATGGACATGCCTATCTCAATTTGGGACTCACAGCTATGAACATGCTCCTGGAGTTAGGTGCCTAAACCCTTTATCATTAAACAAAAAACAGATGGTACCCCGTGGTTAAGTGGGGCTTAAATCTCTGCCTCCAATTATGCAGCCGGGGGAGTTGATCCTATGTTGCCTGCTACAGATTATAGCATGTGCCACTTTGGACCCAATCTATCACATGTAGCCCCACAGGCAAGACTGGATCCCACCAAGGCTCACGTGCGAGATAGGCAGCATATATCAGGACTTAAGTAACTGTGTGCATGTAGGCTGGCAGATTTTTAGGTGCGTAGAGAAATTTACCAGTGGAGATATAGGTACCTAGGGAATTTAGGCACCTACAAGTTTAGGCAGCAACTAAACGGGGGTTTTGAAGATCTAAATTTTGGATTTAAGCACCTAAAGTGGCAGTCAGGCACCTAAATCCCTTTATGCAGCTAGCATTAGGTGCCCAAATATGTATGCAAGGGCCTAATTTTATGCACCCACATTTGAAAATATTGCCCTTATGCTTTAAATTCTTTGTACTTCAGTATCCCTATCTGTATGATAGGAGTAGTAATACTTATACACCTGTGAACTTTGTTGGTGAACTCAGACAGGAAGCATTTAAAAATAAAACATACCAAGAAAGATACAAGTACAATCAAATTATTGTGTGTGAAGTGACTTTTTATGATAAGTATTATGTAAATGTATACAAAAATTCAATGAGGGTCCCTAGTTCCCAGCAAGCTGCGAGTGCTGATGAGTGTTACAGAATTTGGTCACGTCCTTTTTTTTTTTATTCTTATCCAAATTGAACCTTCAAATCATTTGAGGTAAACCCTGCAATTACAGCAACCTAATTAAAGGCAATCGAATACTATGGATTTATGTCTCTCAGCTTTGCATGCTGCTAAGAGTAGAGAGGAGTGACACATACCCCTCTCTGAACCCTAATCAAGCCTAAGCTTATTTTAACATATAAAATATCCTCTGCAAACTAATAAGCAAAATAAATGACTACATAGTTTGACTACAGATATATCATTGATGGGATGGACTTTATCATCACCCGCAAGGATCAATCAGTAGGCTACATGATTAAAAACAGCTAAAAGAAACAGCACATCAATTCAAGAAATGCAAATCAGCATAAGAAAATAAACTAGAATGGTATCCAATAATAAATCACTGCTGTAACCATGAGAAATAAATTTCAGTATTTCATGTTTAAACTATCAAAGCTCTGATGGAGTTGATACTAGACACCAAATATTTTTCAAGATTACAATTTAATTATGGTTACAATTAAAAAGGCTATTCTCATGTAGTGTTGGTGCTTCCTCTCCCAAAGACCTCTTACTGTAACCAGGAGCAGGAAAATATTTTAACCCTAACCATACCAAAAGTCAGTTCATCTATGTAAGTACATTGATGGTTCTATTCACCATGGAATCTATGTGGGTTTGGAAAAATTCCTGGGAGAAACCTGAGGTGGAGATTCTAATATTTTGTGAACATCTATGTGACGTTGCACTCTATATGATTTTATGAAAATATGCTAATGAGTTTAAATATAATGTAACTGGAATATGCTTCATGCAAAAGGTCTCTTGTAAGGTATCATTACAAAGCTTATAATCTACTGAGTGTGATCATCCCATTTGTATAAATGTATCACTCTTGTATCTGAAACTAGAAATATGAAATATAACTGAGGGCCTATTGTAATTATGCAACGTGTGGGCCATTAATGGTGGTTTGGAATCTTGATGACTCCCATTAAACGGGTCAATTGTCTGCAGATGGCTCTGTTTTACTTGTAAGTCTCCCTGTATACCTGTGTGCTGGCAAATGTGTAATGAAGTCTTACAGTGACATGTGATCATGTCACCCGAACTGGAATCCATCTTTAAACTGGTGCTTTTCCATTTAGAAGGGGGGGACCCAGAGGGACAGAGGATTCCCGCCTTATGCAAAAGATATATAAGTGGGTGGAACAGAGCAAAGGGGGCAGCCATCATGAGAAATCCCCTAGCTACCACCTGAGCTGGAACAAGGGCTGTACCGGGGGAAGGATTGTGCCCAGACTAGGAAGGCGTCCAGTCTGTGAAAGAGACTTATTGAAACATCTCTGAGGGTGAGATTTTATCTGTATTCAGTTGTATTACTGTATTAGGCTTAGACTTGCATGTTTTATTTTATTTCACTTGGTAATTCACTTTGTTCTGTCTGTCACTACTTGGAACCACTTAAATCCTACTTTCTGTATTTAATAACATCACTTTTTACTTATTAATTAACCCAGAGTATGTATTAATACCGGGGGACGACGACAAACAGCTGTGCATATCTCTCTATCAGTGTTACAAAGGGTGAACAATTTGAGTTTACCCTGTATACGCTTTATACAGGGTAAAACGGATTTATTTGGGGTTTGGACCCCATTGGGAGTTGGGCATCTGAGTGTTAAAGACAGGAACTCTTCTGTTAGTTGTTTTCAATTAAGTCTGCAGCTTTGGGGCATGTGGTTCAGACCCTGGGTCTGTGCTGGAACAGACTGGCATGTCTGGCTCAACAAGACAGGGCGCTGGAGTCCCAAGATGGCAGGGAAAGCAGGGACAGAAGTAGTCTTGGCACAGCAGTTGGCAGTTCCTAAGGGGGGTTCTGTGATCTAACCCATCCAATCTAAATGTTCAGTAACTGAACTACAATTATGAAGGAGTTACCAAATTTTAAATTCACTCTGAATGTAATTCCCCTTCTAGAAAAAATAAGGACACTTGCTGAATGAAAAATATTTGATATTCAACTTGGCAGGATCCTTTTAATTGATCCCTGAGTGGTAATGTTTAAATGTAGGGCTTGTCTTCACTGCAGAGTTAACCCAGGGTCTTACTCACGTTTTCTCTAACTTGATTCCCATCCACATATGAAAACCTCCCACCCAAGTGGTGGTGGCGCTTTACACCCAAGCTTGCTGGCTGATCTGGGGATACAGACTAAAGCCTGAGTGCTGTTTAGAATTTAGCTGGTAACCAGACTGCCTTGCAGTGCAGACACAGGCCTAAGCCACTCAAATGTTGATAGTCCTCGCATGCCTTCCCACAGATCTTCTGGGCTGGATTTTCTTGCCATCTACCTACTCCCTACTTCTGCACCAGAAGTCACCTACCAGTCCATATACACTAGTTTGTCACTTAAAGCCTGCAGGGCACATGGCTCATTCTAGCTGCAACACTTCTACAGCACTTGAAAGATGAGCTAGCATCCAGAAAACAGTCCTCTCAACTTGCTGCTTTGGCCAGAGGATGACACTAAGGTTTTGATGGACCTCTGGCATGAGAACAGTTAGAGACATGATTTGGGGAGATTCACCAGGTGGATCCTCAGTGCAGGGAGAAAATTAAATCCCTGAAGAATATGCACTGGAAGAACAAAGAGCAGAACTCTCAGTCCAGCAACTGCCCAAGAATGTTACTATTCTACAAAGAACTACACCAGGTGCTCAGCCCTGTTTCATGCTGGATGGCTGAAGTTTCTGAGCAATCAGAAGTCAGATGTGCAGATCTCAGAGGAGCTGGAACAGACACCAGGAACACTGGAAATGGAAGGCATGGAGCAGACATCAACTGCCTCAGGGGACAGCCAGATCAGAGTTCCAGAAATTCTCCAGACAAAAGAAGAGATGAGGAAGGGTATGGCAGAGGAACCAGTTGGGTAAGGTGCAAGCCACCATGTTTGTGGTTGTTACCTCCTTTTAACTTGAGCAGGAAGCCAAAAATTCAAGGTCTAGTAGGTATAAGAGGAGAAACTGCTGATAGTCAAGTATTTATTTGCTGCATTATTTACAAATAATGTACACAGTTCTGTGTCTGAACACAGAAGGGATCAAATAGCCAGACAGGACATTTTTGTTCAAAGAACCAAGAACACTCTTCAGTCTTATCTGTGTTCCAAAAACCTCTCCCTGGGTTTCCTCCAGGGCCAACCACCATGCTGTTAGCTGCTCCTTCAGGATTTCTTTCCCGTTTTTTTCTCTGTTCTGCCTCCCATAGCATACACCCAATACAATTCTCAGCAAAGGCTCCTGGATGGGTTCCCATATACCTTTTTGTCTTAAGTGGTGTTAGGGGAATGGGTCATAGGCAGTGAGGCCTAGTGATCCAAGTCCAAATGCTAGAGGCCAAGGCCAGAGTCAGAGCCAGCGATTGGAGCTAAAAGTCAGAGCCATAATCAGATACCGAATGCCAGAGCTGAGCATTGAGACAGAGTCTGAAATCAGAGCCAAGAGTCAGAACCAAATTACTGGAGTCAGGGGAAGGCAGGATCAAATCTGGGACAGGATAGGACCAAGGCTGGATGCAAGGCGTGGTCTAGGCAGGAGCAGAGCTTGCAGTTAGGGTGAGAACAGGGAGGCAGAGAATCCACAGGCATGTGGTTTGAGTAGCCACTGATCCTCTACAACTGCTGGGCTTAAGAGCAAGCCACCTGACTGCCTTAGCCAATCAGGTGGTTCTGCTGTGGCCCATCAGTACTCATTGGCTGCCTGACAACTGGGCAGGCACAACTGCAGTCCCTCATTCCTGACAGATGGGGTCTGATCCTTAGTTACATTAATTGAAGGATGAGGTCACACCTATCAATCCCAATGAGGTTTTATTTCTGTAAAACTGTATTTCTCACTTGTATTGTTTTCTTGGCACTTTAGTGCTTTCATTTGCACTGTAGTTTGGAATTGCTTTGCACTTTCATATTTGCATTTGTTTTATATTGTGGTAGCTGGAGTGTGTGCTATGTTGTTATTAATTTAATAAATGGTTTTGCTATTCAGTCCCTGGGTCTTGGAGGACTTGGGCAATAAAGAGAAAGGAACTTCAAAGCAAATATTTTAATTTAATACATAAATCTGATTACCTCACAGGGTAATTGACACAGCACATGTATATATCATGCTCAGATTATTTTGGCACCCGTCTCCCCTCCAGGTCAAGGATGTGGGAACATGAGGCATCAATGCATGGTTTTTCCCCTTATTTCCCCCTCTCCTGGAACCAGCACCAGATATCAGAGGTTCACTTTGGGGTTGTTTATACTGGGCTTGTAAGCATCTATTCCTGGCCAAAGTACTCCCACTTTGCCTCATATGTTGTGCAGTGCTCTGCATGCCCTAATACCATGAATGTCATTACACACAGTGGCATCTAAATTGTTTTGTGGGCAATGCCATCTTGCCTTCTGTCAGTAAAGGCACACTCCACCACCATCCTATAGCTACTCCGTGGGTAAATAAACCTTCCTCTGCAAGGTGCTCTCATATCAGGGTAGTAGATCATGATAAAAGTGTGCTCAGGCCTAATTTTTAGGCCTGAACCAGACCCAGGCTCACCTGCTCCAAGCCCAAGAAGGTAGAGTAGTCTTCTGACCAATCCCAGCCCTTCACCCTGAACCTGAGTCAGCACTGCCACCTGTCCATTGGGTCAGCACGGCAGCGGCCACAGGTGCCAGCAGATCTGTGGCCTATCCCTGCTGTCCTCCGCTTCTTGCTGTGCAGTGTGTGCTCTGCGGAGTGAGAGGCGCTGCGACTCGTCAGCCCAATCGCACTGCACACACACAGTGCTGCAAAGTGATGGCAGCCAGCAAGAGCAGGACACTCACACCCACCCCATGGGCAAGAAGAGAAGAACCCACCCAACCTGAGCCTGAGAGGATCTGTTTCTGTTCTCACTGGACCTGACACTTGTAGGTGGGTCCCATTGGGTTGCAGAGCTCTATGACACAAGCCAGAGGAGGACAGGTTGGACCTCCCACTATAACAGTGCGTACAGTCTCCCCATTGATAGCTATATCAATAAAATCCCTGCTTGTCCAACTTCAGAAAAGTTGGATTGCCACAATACACTGGCAGAGTGCATGATGCCAGTGCATCCCATGCCGGTGTCCATCCACCTGCCTCTGTGGTCCACCAAGGCCTGCATAATGATCAAGCAGTATCTTTTCTAGTTCACTTTCACGTGCACTGTGGTGGCACACTGATAGCACCCACACAGTTTAGGAACTCCGTTCAATCAAAGCCTGCTCTCACAGGATCCACTCATTGCTAGGGGTGCCAACTCCTCGCTCCTCTGGGGATTAGCTCCTTCTAGGTGCAATGCCCTCCTCTGGTGGTCTCTCCACCCATTGTCCTCTCTCACCCTGCGGCTCCTCTTGCTCCAAGAGCTGCAGCTTCCTCTTTGTGACTTGGCCTTCAGGCCAGGTCACTGGGGTATCAAAGTCTTACAGAGTGAACTGTCCCAGGCAGTCTGCTCTCCATTGGCTGGTAGGGGAGCCCCGGACCACCCTCTACTCTGGGTTACAGCTCAGGGTTCTCTCTTCAACAGCCAAGATCTTCACTATCCTATGCCTTACTGCTTTTCCCCTGACCCTAAGCCTTTCCTACCTTTCTGGATGACCTGTCTCTCTGGGTTTGCCAGCCACATATTTCCCTTCTCCCAGTAATTCAGTTGACTTCAATGGAACTGCTCAGATGCCAAGCTCATGTGAAAGGACTCTGGTGAATCAGGGCTGTTGTTCTTCTTTCACACATCTCTATGACATTGTGACTAGAGTCCCAGGGGAGCCAGCTGAGGTCACTCAATTAAGATGAACTGCAAAGAATGGGGCAGACAATCCCCAAAGCTGGTGGATATTCCAATACTTAGATTTACCAAGCCAGCACAAAACAGCTTCTATAATATCTCAATAGTTACCCAGAAGCCAACAACACAGTTCCCTTAAAGTAACCCAGCCTTAGGCCTCCACCCAGACACCCAAGTCAAATATGATGAGGATTACTGAAAATCTTATTCATCATATAAAAAAACTGTACCAGTCCCAAAGAATCAGACACATTACTTCCCAGTTAATGAATATTTCAGATCTTACCTGAATACATGCTTACAGCCAATTCTTATTAACTAAACTAAAATTTAGTTAAAAAGAAAAGAGAGTATTGGTTAAAAGATCAATATACATACAGACATAAGTACAGTTCTGTGATCAGATTCATAGTAGAGACGGTGAGCTTTGTAGTTGCAAAGAGTTCTTTCAAAAATAGTCCATAGGTTATAGTCCAATGTTCATATTCAGAGTGATTTCAGATGAGGACTGGAGATCACAAACTTGGTCTTAAGCTTCTTCTGCATGAAGCATCAAACACATCTGAGATATAAAGGATCAGGACCCAAGCCCTTTTTTTATACAGTCCCAGGCCTTCTTTGACAGCTTGGAGTTCTTTGGTGAACAATAGGCAATCATGGGGATTTTGAGGTAGACCTATTTCCTAAGCATCGCTGGTAATTAGCTACACAGGTTACTATAAGGCAATTAGCTGTTTTTCCACCATTTGCAGATGGTTTGCTATACATTTCAAAGAGAGATGAATTCAGTGATGTTACTATGTTTACAGTTCATCTAAATGTTAATATGGCCTTTTGATCTCTGAATCAATAGCTATAGTGACAGACAGGAACTGTCTGTTTACATGGCTAACATTCTACAAGATATAAGTACACACATACAATTAGTATCACCTCCAATTCTCTAAAAATACAGGTTTGCATTTCAAAGTTGTAGCCTATCTAGCATGGAGTGGCCCTAATTACCATTTGCATACTTTTCTAACATATCTCTAAAGGGTGAATCTGGGTTATTTCTCCTTTCTGGACATGCATCACACTTTGTACAAGATTCGTTGCAATTATATAACAGTGGTAGCAACAATGGTTTGCATGGTCATACTTTAATCAGATAATGTCACAGACATATCTTCATATCCGGTTCAGGGACCCTGGGTGTTCAGCATAATCTTCCACATATTATCTGTATGTTCCAGGGTTCAACTACTGTAAGGGTCAGTATGCCAGGATATGATGGATCTGTTTTGGCTCCTGCCCCTTTTGAACTAATCCTCTTGGTGAACTATGTCTAGAAGTCTCACACCCTTGCATCTGTTGTGTAAGAAATTTGTATGAGGAGGGCTGGATGACTATCAGAATTCTCTGGCAAGGAATAATTTAGAAAATTAGTTCCTTTTTGTCACAGTGATGCTCCCTGAGACTGGCAAGCATAGTTAATATAACAATCTCCTGTAAACTCTGTAAATAGTTAAGGGAATAAAGGCATAATGGTTATCAGGTTAAAGAGAAAAAAATCTCTTCTAAGTGACACTGTTATATTTTTATAAACCAAAACTATCTGAAACCATCCTTGGTATTTTTCCAGGCTCTGTTTAAAATAAAAAAGCATTTTTACAACACATTTACTATGCATTCCTTCCAAGTTATAATCCTCTAGACTCTTATGCTTAATCTGACAGATATGCATTAATCATGGTAACATCTCTTCCTTTAACATGCATGGAATCAGTGTACTAATATTAGATGCAAAGTATCTTCAGTATTGGGAAACTTGCTCATTAGAAAAATGCTTCTTCGGCCCATTCCTGACAAATGATGGCATCAGATCATAGTTTGCAATTTAAAAAATCCTCAATAAATTCCAGTATCAATATACTAAGTTAAAAATTATTGCCAATTCATCTGCATTACAGAATAACCAAACTAATTATACAGAACATTGGCTGGAACATGTCTGCAGAGATCTATCACAAAAAGGGGATTTGAACCTTCCTATTCTCAATTAAAAGAGAAAAAATCCCAAGAGATAAGAGAAAGAAATTCATTTTTAAAATAGTTGCCAATTTATATGTTGTGCCATATCTAGAGCTGAATTTCAATCCAGCCTGTAGAGAGTAAGTCGTATACAATTGCTACAAAAAGTAAAGTTTTTCTATCAAGTTCTTTGGCCTTTTAGGATTTATTATAATAATCTCATTACAAGTATCCACTGAAATCCATAAGTTCTGCCTAAACAAGGATGGCACAATATGGCCTGTAGCAAATTGCCCAAGTACCAACTATAATTATGCAGATTATATACACATGGTACAAATCCTTCAGGAGTAACTTTGCAACTGGCAAGTAATGGAGCATATTTGCACTTTGGGAATTCAGAATTTGGCATTGATAAACAGCAATTAGCCATCTTTTGATTAACACAACTCTGCAATCAAACACATAAGGTTTCCCTGAGACACACACAGTGTTAGATGCTGTCACATAGGAGATCAGTCATTTCACACTATAATTGCACGAAGCATCCCAGAAGCTTAAAAAAAATGTTCACAGCAAGAGCGGAAATTTCTTGATCATCATAACCTTGAGTCATACCAGATTATGGTGGAAAAACATTCAGGACACTTTTGCAACATTTAAAGTTTGCTTTCTTGGTTTGAAGAAAATGAAAGAAACTAAATTCTGAAGACAAACAGTTCTGATCAATGCTGCTGCAGTGCTTCTGGTTAAAAATATCTCAATTCACATATTCCTTGCAATTCCTGCTTTTCTTCTCACCTTTTATTCCTCTGATCAGGTCTTCATATAGGTCTCTGGCAGCAGCTCTTCTTATTCCGACCTCTCTACTTTAATGGCCACATCAACTCAGCACCTCAAACATTAATGACCTTATCCTAATTCCACCCCGGAGGCAAGGAAATAGTACCTCCATTTTCCAGGTGGGAAACCGAAGAGATTGGGGACTTGCCAAATGTCACATGAAGTCTGTAGCAAATCTTAGAACTAAACCCAAGTTTTCTGAGTCCCAGGACTTAAGAATCTCCATTGCCCTGCCTCTTGTGAAGTCATTATACCAGTGCAAATGGGTGTCAAATGCTACCAAGTCAGAATGGTGCTATTGTACCCCCACTGCACTGACATAAGTGACTACACCAAGCTCTGGGCAATAGAAAATCAGGTCCCTACTCTAGTGCCTTAACTAGTGCCTCCATTGGCTCTGTCATTCACTAGCGCTGGAAGGAGAGAGAGATACACTATGGCCTGTTCTATATTAAAGAAATTCACACCAGCGTAACTACATCAGTGTAGTTGCACAGGGGCAAACCCTAATGTACATGAGCAGCACCTGTGAAAAGCAAGGCTTACACCAATGCAGCTTACTCTGGTAAGTGACCATATTAAGCTGTACCAGTGTAAGACCCAATTTGTCCTGGTGCAGCACAGCTACATGCTGCAAGGCCCCACAGGATGCCAACATTTTTATGGCTGATTTAGTACAACGCTTCCTCAGCTCTCGTCCCCTAGCGCCCCTTCTCTACTTGCGTTACATTGATGACATCTTCATCATCTGGACCCACGGAAAGGAGGAATTCCACCAGGATTTCAACAATTTCCACCCCACCATCAACCTCAGCCTGGACTAGTCCACACAAGAGGTCCACTTCCTAGACACTACAGTGCTAATAAGCGATGGTCACATAAACACCACCCTATACCAGAAACCTACTGACCGCTATACTTACCTACATTCCTCCAGATTTCATCCAGACCACATCACATGATCCATTATCTACAGCCAAGCTCTAAGATACAACCTCATTTGCTCCAATCCCTCAGACAGAAACAAACACCTACAGGATCTCTATGAAGTGTTCTTAAAACTACAATACCCACCTGGTGAAGTGAAGAAACAGATTGACAGAGCCAGAAGGGTACCCAGAAGTCACCTACTACAAGACAGGCCCAACAAAAAAAGTAACAGAACGCCACTAGCCGTCACCTACCGCCCCCCAACTAAAACCTCTCTAGCGCATCATCAAGGATCTACAACCTATCCTGAAGGATGATCCCTCACTCTCACAGAGCTTGGGAGACAGGCAAGTCCTCGCTTACATACAGCCCCTCAACCTGAAGCAAATACTCACCAGCAACTACACACCACACAACAAAAACACCAACCCAGGAACCAAACCCTGCAACAAACCCCGGTGCCAACTCTGTCCACATATCTATTCAAGGGGCACCATAATAGGACCTAACCGCATCAGCCACACCATCAGGGGCTCGTTCACCTGCACATCTACCAATGTGATATATGCCATCATGTGCCAGCAATGCCCTTCTGCCATGTACATTGTCCAAACCGGACAGTCTCTACGCAAAAGAATAAATGGACACAGATTTGACATCAGGAATGATAACATTCAAAAACCAGTAGGAGAACACTTCAATCTCCCTTGTCACTCAATAACAGACCTAAAAGTGGCAATTCTTCTACAAAAAAACTTCAAAAACCAACTCCAACGTGAAACTGCAGAACTGGAATTAATTTGCAAACTGGACACCATCAAATTAGGCCTGAATAAAGACTGGGAGTGGTTGGGTCATTACAAAACCTAATTTCCCCCATACTAATTTCCCCCTACTGTTACTCCAACCTTCTTGTCAACTGTTTGAAATGGGTCATTCTCATTACCACTTCAAAAGTGATTTTTCCTCCCTTGGTATCCTACTGTTAATTGAATTGTCTCTTTAGACTGACCTCCCACTTGGTAAGGCAACTTCCATTTTTTCATGTTTTGTGTATTTATACCTGCTCCTGTATTTTCCACTCCATGTATCTGATGAAGTGGGTTTTAGCCCACGAAAGCTTATGCCCAAATACATTTGTTAATCTCTAAGGTACCACAAGGACTCCTCGTTGTTTTTGCTGATACAGACAAACACAGCTACCACTCTGAAACCAGCTACATCCTTGTTACTAGAGATTTGCAGCTGTGTAACTACAACAATATAGTTACACTAGGGTGAATTTCCTTAATTTAGCTAAAATAACAGGAGTACTTGTGGCACCTTAGAGACTAACAAATTTATTAGAGCATAAGCTTTCGTGGGCTACAACCCACATCCGAAGAAGTGGGTTGTAGCCCACGAAAGCTTATGCTCTAATAAATTTGTTAGTCTCTAAGGTGCCACAAGTACTCCTGTTATTTTTGCGGATACAGACTAACACGGCTGCTACTCTGAAACCTTAATTTAGCTCGTGCCTGAGAAATAACAAAAAGAGCTCATTCATTCTTCCTCCCTCTAATCACCAGAATCTTTCAAGAAAGCAACTTACCAAACTCAAACTATGAGCAAAAATACAACTGTACATTTTGGGGCTCTTTACGCATCCTCATGTACAAGTGAACAGTAATGGTCCTATTTGTTAAAAATGCAAAACATACACAATCCAGTGCAAAACAAACCCTCATACAAATGTAGTGCACTGAAAAGCAATCAGATTGTGCATCACACTGCCGGGTTGAATTACTTCTTAAAGCCATCAAACTGCATAGCTGGAATTCAACAGGCTCATCACAAAATGAATGTGCAGACTTCAAAAATATATTTTAAATAATTACCTCTTTTTAGACTATAACAATGGATTATTCCTGCATTCTCTTGCAGAGCGTATTCACAGCTGTAGACAGAAATATAAAAGACAGAGACAATCATAGATCTTACCTGCATCATATCCTTGTTTCTTGGGAGGTGTCTGTGCACACCCTGCTATGATTTAGGCTATGTCTACACTACAGACGCTACAGCTGTGCCACGGTAAGGTCTCCTGTGTAGCCGCTCTGCCAGCAGGAGAGAGCTTTGCCATCCACATAATTAACCAACCCCAATGAGCAGCAGTAGCTATGTCAGCGGGAGACGCTCTCCCACAAACATAGCACTGTCCACACTGGCGCTTTTGTCGGTGAAACTTTTGCCATTTAAGGGGGTGTTTTTTCACACCCCTGACCGACAAAGGTTTTGCAAAAATTTAACAAAAATGCTAGTGTAGACATAGCCTTACATAGGTACAGTACATTATCTGACAGCAACCAAATGTCCAGCCTATTCTTAAAGAGACACCATCTAATCCCCTAAGGGAGATACAAAGGGGAGGTGTGGTCTGAAGTATAATTGCATGAAATATTCTATTTATTTGGTTTATTTGACCAAAAAAATGCAGTTTTGGTTACCCCAAACTATTCACAAATGTGAGTTGAATAGTTTTGGCCAGTCACAAAACAGCCAGACAAGGAGAAGCAGTACTGCTATTGCCTTTGTAACAATTAACCCTGGGGATCAGGCACTCACCTGGGAGGGGTGAGACAAATGTTCAAATCCCTGCTCTGGAAAAGACTGAAAGTAGCCTTTTTCAATTCCCTCAAAATTCTGAAAAATTTCAGATTCAGTTCAACCCACACCACATTTTATTTAGTTTTATTTTTTTCAGAACTGCAAGCACACTCCCCCACCCCAAGAAAAAAAGAAAGAAAGAAAATCAGTGGTTCATCCAGCTCTAATCTGAATACAGTAATGGGAACCAGGAATTCCTCCTGAGTTGTAACCAAGTCTCACTACAGCCTGGGGCCAATAATTTAACCTCTCTGCCTCAGCTTCTCATCTGTAAAGTCGGAATAGTAATGTTAACTCACCTACCTCAGAGGAGTTACTGTGGGGATTTGTTAATGTTTGTACAGCACTTTGATCATGTAAAGAGCTGTATAAGTGCTAAGTATTAATATTAATAAAAACATGAAAGGTTAAATTCTTTACATTTCTTTACATAATTTCTCACATTTTAGTTGCCCGAGGACACCCTGCTCTGAGTCCCCAATCTCAAGAGACCCCCACCCCAAGTCCGCTTCCCAGATCTGAGGTGGTGTTTTAAATGGTCAATCCCTCAAAAGAAAGAGTCCCCAGTTCTCCTCTTTGGAACTAGGCTATGAGTTAGCCAACTAAAGAGACTTAGCCAGCTTCTCCCTCAGCTGGCCCCTTTTCCCCCTCAAACTCATAATATTCAACTGGCCAGCCTTCTCCTGCTGGTGTCTGCCCTGCTATGAGGGAGGAGGCAGTATATATGCTGGTCCCTTTCGCCCAGCTCATCCCCAGTTGGATGGGTGAGAGGGGAGTCTTACCCTGCCCTCTCTAAAAGGCTCCTGGTCCTGCACTCTTAAAGACACAGTGATAGGATTTCCTCCCAAGCACTGCTTATTACCAGAACCATTTCCTTTCTATCTGTATCCTGTAGGTCCTGTGTGTGCGTGTTTAGAGAGCGTAGATTCCACTAAATAGCAATCCAGATATTAATAACTCCCAGTTGCAGTAGAACCTCAGAGTTACAAACACATCGGGAATGGCGGTTGTTCGTAACTCTGAAATGTTCCTAACTCTGAACAAAATGTTATGGTTGGTCTTTCAAAAGTTTACAACTAAACACTGACTTAATACAGCTTGGAAACTTCACTATGCAGAAGAAAAATGCTGTTTTTAACCATCTTAATTTAAATTAAACAAGCACGGAAACAGTTTCCTTACCTTGTCAAAAAAAATTTTTTTTAATTTTCCCTTTATTTTTTTAGTAGTTTACGTTTAACACAGTACTGTACTATATATATATATATATATAATTTGTCTCTGCTACTGCCTGATTGCATACTTCCGGTTCCAAATGAGGTGTGTGGTTGACCAGTCAGTTCATAACTCTGATATTCTACTGTAATAGCAATATTTTGTTGGTAACTTATCCTGTCCAATTGACTCTTAATGTTAATGGGATCTGGATACTGGCAATGCATCGCTGCGTATTAGCAATATTTTTTGGAAGAAGGTCTCCACCTGCAGACAGGTTTGTGGGGATTGCAGCCCCAAAAAGAAGCACTGGGGCATGCCAACCACCCCTTGCAGGCAGGTTTCTGAGGCTGAAACCAGAGAAGGAAGTGCTGGGACATGCCTTCTCTGGCTGCAGCCCCACAAACTGCCTGCACCCGGTGCTCAGCCCAACCCCGCACTTCTTTCTATGTGCAACCCTTCAAAATTGCCTGCACACAGGGACTGCAAAGGAGGAAAGGGGCTGTGGGTTCAGAGGGAAGGCTGTGGGCAAAGAGTTAGTGGAGGTCGGGCCCTGCAGCCCAGATGCTGGAGCTGCACGGTACCTCTCCCTGTGGTCTCTTGGTTATGCCCTGCTGGGGGACTTCACATAGGGAAGGAAGCACTGGGGCATGCTGGGCCCTGACCCACAGAGAGAGGTTACATGCAGCTCTGAAGGCTCCCAGTGCCCCTGCTCCCCATGAAAAGCCCTGGCATCTGGGCTGCAGTCTGCTCCCCAAGTCCCCCGCTGCTGCCCTGCCCACAGGCAAATTTGCGGGATGCAGCCAATGAAGGCCCATCCCAGCACTTCCTTCTCTAGCTGCTGCCTCGCAAACCTGCCTTCTGTTTATTGACAAGTGCTGGATAATAGCAACTTTTTGCTGGCAAATGAGGGGCTGCTAATAAGCAGAATCCACTGTGTGTTTATGTATATATAGATATTCGACCTTTCAAAATCTTAAAGGGCTACGCCCTGTGATAGGTGGGCTGACCACCAGGAACTACAACCCTGTCACAGGAATGTTCAAGACAGGGTAGGATATGAGTTTCAAAATCCATTAATTTCTTGGGATCATCTGGGAAAATGTATTTGGTACCTTCCAAATTGACCAACCTTCACCAGGTAGAATAGATACTTCAGACTAGAGAACACTGGTTCTACTAACTTTTGTTTATCTACTTAAATGTACACTAGTCATTCATAAGTTTTCTTAATATATGACAGATTATTCCAGGTTGCTACCATATTGCTGTGAAGACAAAATGAAGTGTCGTTGGCCATGTCTACACTTAAAACACTACAGCGGCTTCAGTGTAGATAATTCCTACAGCGACGAGAGGGGTTCTTCCATTACTGTATGCAATCCACCTCCCTAAGAGGCAGTAGCTAGGCTGACAGAATTTTTGTCTCAACCTATTGCTGTCTACACCAAGGGTTAGGTTGGCTTAACTACATCTGTCATGGGCAGAGGCAGATTAAGGTTTCGTGGGGCCCTGGGCCAGAGTAAGTGGGGGGGCCCCTCCCCACTCCTTCCACCTGCAGTCTGGCCCAGTTCTGCCCCTTCCACCTGCGGCCCTGTAGTGTGGGGTAGAAAGAGGTAATTTTTTTAATTGTTGGATCCCAAGTAATTTTACTTAAAAAACAGTACAAATATTTAGTTTGGGGAAACAAGAAATAGTCCAGCTGTTTGTTTTTTTTAGTTTGCCAACTCAGGAGTATGGCTCACACTATTTTAATCACCGGTGTTCTTTTATGTGCCAATTATCAATATTCAGAGTTTTAAATCCAGCCAAAGCCTACTATTTCTTTGTGTACCAATTTCTAGCCTCTGTCTCCTCTCCAGTAATACATGGTCTAAACACCTAGTGATTAACAGAAGAAACTGTTAGGGTTTTTTTTAAGTTATAAAACAGTTTCATAAACCAATAAAATCATTACAAGACTTTGAATCTAATCCCTTGGTAATCTTAGTTAAATTTCTCTCATCAGTCCCTGTTGAAGTTTTAGGAAGATTTTCACTGGGCTGGTTTCTTCTTGAGTCTTCTATATTTTTCTTACCTGTTTGTGGCAGTTCATTTGTAGAGATGGACAGGATGAATTGTAAAATTCGTGCTGTCTGCGGAATCAGTGAGGGTGTATGTGAGGCTCAGTTCAGAGTATTTTTATACCCTTCTTCCTATTTTCATGAAAGTATAGGAACCATACCTCTTTCTGGATTGTTCAGATTCAGAGTTGGTTGCTGTCATTCTTTCATTGGCTCAATGACTTTACGGTGATATCTTCAGCTCCTAATGAGTATGCAACATTTCTAGTTTTCTCTGTTCTTTTTTTGTGGTGAAAAAGCATCAGAGAGAGTTAATTTAACTTTAAAATTTTTTATTCAATCCATTTTCAACCCAGCGCTCTGGGGACTGAGGTCGGGGCGGCGCTGCCGGTGGGTCTTCCCCTGCCGCCCTCCGGTGGATTTCTGCTGGGCCCCTAGGGTGCCCATTTTTCCAATGCCTGTATACAAGTCCATATTTGCATAACAAAGAACCATTCATTCTATAATCCTGGTTCAGAAGGGGAAGTTTTAAAGACGATCCAACAGAAAGATCTCATGTTAAAATGCATTCTGAACTGGATTCCCTCTTTCTAAATTTATTAGCCATAAGCAATCAGATTTCAGAGGAATTTCCTAAATTTAGCAAACTGCAGCAGCATCAGAGCTCCTACTAAACCAACCCATTGTAGGGATGTAGATCATAGTATCTAGAAGAATATCTAATGGTAAGTAGATGACTTCATGCTGTCAGTAAATGTACCTTACAGGATTCTAAAGTGTTTTAAAGAGTATCATCAGTTACTAATTTCTCCCTTTGCTCACTTTCAAAGCGCTATTTACCCAAGCCTATTTTGTATACTTTATAAAGAAAACCCTTCAGTTTCCTGCTGAAGGAAAGCATGTATCATGTATGCCAGTTGGGAGCACTTCTGTATCGCTGGTTTCAGTTCCATTCATCCCACTCTTTGACTTTGTTTCAAGGCTTAGGAGAAGTAATTCAATCAAATATTTGATTCCATGCACCATTTGCTATATTTAATTGTTTTATGAGTCTCCTTTAAACATTTCCAGCAAACTTAGGGTATATCAAATGTGCCCACTTCTCTCAGGGATTGAGAGGAAGGATAGTCTTGTGATTAAGGCACTACCCTGGATATGCACTTCGATTTTCTGGCTCTATCACAGATTCCCTGTATGACCTTGGAGAAGTCACGAAAACTCACTGTGCCTTCGCTCCTCATCTGTAAAATTCGCCTTGTGTCTGGCTTGTCTATTTAAATTATGGGTCAGGAACTGTCTCTTGCTATGTGTTTGTACAGTGCTTAGCACAGCAGGGCCCTGATCTCAGCTGGAGCCTCTGGATTCTGTTGTAATATAAATAATAATAATTAGGGCTCAGTTCTGGCTGCACCTGCATGGTTCATGAGTTGGGGAGAGGATGCAAGGAGACTTTCCCCAGTCATGTGATTGTAAAGGAGGCAGACAGAATACAGACCAGGCCAGTTAAACGGGCGAGGGATCATTGACCGACCTCCTGGTGTCTGATGACAAGTACAAGGAAAAGTGTACACTTTATCTTTATAAAAGAGGTGTAATTGATTTTGCTCTACACACTCCCCTTTGTGCTCTCTGGCATTCTGCCTGCATTTGCCCTGTGCAAGCAGAATGTCTCTGACTATAACCACAACTCAGGCAGTACATTTGTATTGCCATCCTCCCAGTGCTCCAGAATGGGCTCACAGAGTAGAATACGGATACACATTTGCAATATATCTAAAACCTTATTTCAAAAATAAATTTAGTAAGCTATCCCACCATTTACAATGCAGGAAATGAATAGATCCCATCACACAAACCTTGCACTGCCCACTTAACAAAGAGGTTATTCTTCTCAAGTATAGTGAAATGCATATTGCTCAAAACACAACCACCTTTCCTCTGACCATTGGAATGTTGTGGTATATTATCTATTATTTTTGCTATCTTGATTTCATTATCTAAAAGTTGTCTTTTAAGGAATGCTGTTAAATGGAAAATACTAGCATCTATCTATTGCCAGCGTAATTTTTGGTAAGTTATAATTGCTGTCTTAAGAAATTGTATAATATTATCATCCTGTGGCAGAGCTATGGTCTCATTTCTGCAAAGACTTATACACTTGCTTAACTTTAAGAACATGAGTAGTCCAATTGACTTCTCTTGCTTAAAATTGACATGGGACTACTCACATGTTTATGTTTAAGATAAGCATGTATTGTAGGGCAGGGGCAAACGTATTTTAAACTAATCAGTGTGTGCCATTAATATGTACCAGGGCTGTGCTGTATTTATTAGGTGTTTATGGTAAAAGATTATTACTGATTTTGGTTCAGAGTTAAGGTGTTGTTTTGTGATAAACCATGTTTCTTTACACATGATAAGAGTAACGGGCCACATTTTTAGCTCGTGTAAATGTGCATAGTTCCATCAAATCAATGACATTATTTCCATTTACACCAAAGGATCTGGTCAAATGTGTCGGTTTACTATTTGGGCAGTGCCACTGTTACCATGTCCCTAGCTATTCAGTTTTTGCTTTTTTTCAAATGATGTGACAGCTGCTTACTACACTGTTTTTACTTCGCGACATTAAGTAGTGTTTAAATGACATTTTTCTTTTTGTAATTTCCTAGTGGGATTTCCTTTCATTATTAATAATAATTAATATTTTATTTCTGTTAATTAGGTACGAGGAGTTATAGTTTGTCACATAATTATGTCACATTATTATCATTTATTATTTGTATTCTGGTAGTGCCTAATGGCTTCAAATTAGTATTGAAGCCCTATTGTGCTAGGCATTATACAAACATATTATAAAAGACGGTCCCTGCCCAAAAGACACTACAATCAAAATAAACAAGAGAAATGAATGGGGAGGAGGGGAAAAGATGTTTCATATAAGCAGAGTGATCAGGACGATGAGTGGCAAATGTTACGTTAGTTCCTTGGTCTTCGGGTTGGTTATATTTGCTTTGTTTTCGTTCTGTTTTTCAATTTCATGTTAATAATTCATGTTAATAATCCATGAGCAGGGGACGAGTTGGGGAGGAGTTCATAGCGAACGGGGAAAGGAACGGGAATAAAGGGGAAGGGAAGAAGGAAAGACTAGAGGGCAAAGAAAGCAACGGTTTGGCAGAGAGACTGTGAGAGAGGGGAGTTGGAGAAAACACCCAATCAGCCAGGAGGGGGAAATAACCAGAAGCAAAACATAAGAGAAAAATAAAAGTCTGTCTGAAAGTTTCAAAGTTGCCACCACTGTTGCTGCTAATGCTGTGTGCTGCCTTGTCCCTTTACTCAATGTCGAACTCTATGCTGCTCCCACATGTGCTTCTAAAACCCATTCTGTACCTCTTCATTGCCTCTACTCTGGAGTTCATTCTGGACTTTTTTTTTTTAGTCAGGGCTATGTTTTTATACTCCTATTATAGCCAAATCAGCTCCTGGGTTCCATCCTCCTCCCTTTGCCTGCGCATCTCATGATTCATGATATTGTACGTGTTTCCTCCTTCCTACTTTCAACCACATTTCTTCAGGCTTCTCATCCAGTCCACAGTTGTGTTTGCCTTTTACCTTTTCTTCTAACCTTCGCACCAGATCCTGATCACATGTATACCTATGTAAATCCACAGTATCTGTGCTAAGGTCAATCTGGCTCTTATCCTACAAATGATCTACTACTAGCTCTGACAAAGAAAGCCATTTGTTCTCCTAAACTAAAAAAAAAAGACAAAAGATGTCAAACACAGGCAAATGCCAGTTCTCTACAATTAAGCCATTATAAAGCACTTAAACACATGCTTAACTTTAAGCATGAGCTTAAGCCCCATTGAAATCAAGCATGTGCTTAAGTGATTTTCTGAACTGGGATCCTAAATCTTGGAATTCGTTGTTGTTTTTCTCATGTATAACTATTAGGAACATTTAGCCATTCATAACTTTCTATATCATGCTCTGGCTTCTATTGCCGGATCATCAGCCATCATTCCTATCTTTCTGTGCTTTAACAGAAATTTCCTTGTTTCTTGAAAATCTGCAGCATTTAGGTTTATTCTGACCCTGTATGCCTCTTCCCGTCTGTATATCTGGTATTCTTTTCATCCTAGCAGCAAGCTTCAGTGAGTAAGCGAGCCTCATGGATATCCCAGATGTATCACAGTAACTTTGATCCCTCTCTTTTTTAACCATTTTTAAAGTTTTATCCACACCCTACTGGGTCTGGTTAAGATAGTATAATGCCCAATTTGGGACATCTTAATGCAAGCTGGTTTTCAGAGGGATACTTGGCATTTTCTAAAAATTAAGCCCTTTTAAGGATGTGACACCCCAAAATAGGGGCACCCCAAATCACTAGTCACATTTGAAAAATCTTGGCCTCATTTATTTCAGCCTCTGCTGTTGTTGAATTGCTTCCTACTACAACTAGTCAAGTGTAACTCCCCTTCTCTACACCCACCAGCCTCCACTTTCCATCAGTTAATAGTCTCTCTCTGCCAGTTGTCTCTTATGAAGCTTCTAGTTTTTTGGGGGGGGTTGCTGATTCTCTGCACAAACTGTAGTCCAGGAAAAGTGCCTCATATCTACACTCCAGACTGTACTACACAGTAATAAGTTTCAGAGTAGCAGCCGTGTTAGTCTGTATCCGCAAAAAGAACAGGAGTACTTGTGGCACCTATTAGAGCATATTATGCTCTAATAAATTTGTTAGTCTCTAAGGTGCCACAAGTACTCCTGTTCTTTTTACACAGTAATAAGTCAGTTTTGTTCCAGTCTTTATGAAAGATATTCATGGTAATGGAGATATAAAGGGACTGTTCACCCAAAAGTTTAAAAACAACCCAAAACACTGAGTTCTAGCACAGCATCTTGTTTAGCAACTTCTTGCAAGTCACTTAGGGCCTGATCCAAAGCCCATTGAAACTGCTCAGAAGATTCCTCTTGACTTCAGTGATCTTTGGACCAGGCTTAAATTATGAACTAATCATCACCAAATGTTCCTCACATTTCCCAGCAGGACTGTATTAGGAAAGAATAAATCCATTTAATCTGAAAATATCTGTTTTTCAGTTTAGGAAGAGTCTGCCATCTTCATATGTAAAATCCAGAAACTCTGCTACTTGAGCTAAAGGAGACTATCAAGTAGTGGAAAGTGCCTCTTTTCCAGGCATCTCTCCTCTTTCAAGAAACGCCATCACAAATGGCTTCTAAGAGACATATTCAGTATCAGCATTGCAGCTTATGACCACTGTCGTTTGAGACGCTCTTTCAAGCACTGCTTTGAATTAAGTAAATCACAGTAGCACTCCAGCAGCCCCATAATCTTTAATGCAGCACTTTGCCAGTATATTTAGACTCCGAATATATTCATATCAGTACCATGGAAGTTATGAAACCCCATTGCTATAACATGACTTCCATGGAGAATGAAAGCTTTTACTTTTTAGCTATCCTTTTACCACAGAGAATATGACCATGGCAGGGATCTCTTTAGGGCAAGGCAAGTCCAGGCTGGTGATAAAACAAACTTTTATTCATTGTATTATGTGTTCGCTATTACTGAGTTTTATTTAAAAAATCTTGTCTTTATGGAATATGTTGTTCAAATGCCTGAAGTAGTAATTATTTAAATTGATATTGTTACAATATTTCACTTTATATATCATAGTAAGGAAAATTAATTAGCCTCATGTCATGGGTATTAGGTACCAGGGAGTGTTTAAGTAGAACTTAGTGCATTTTATGGTTATGATTTATTGTATATTGTATTAATTAGTATATAAAACAATCTACTGGGCCTCTTGAGTTATATTTCTTTGTTGCACAGGGCCTTGATACTACAAGTACTCATGTGCATGGTAGGCAGCAAAGCTCTATAGTAGGGAGCTATGAACATGCACAAGAATGATCAAGCATTTAGGGTCCAAGTCAATGGAAAAACTTCCACTGACTTCAGTGGGAGACAGATCAGGCCTTAAATGTAGTTCTCATTGAGTAGATGTAAATCTCAAGCTCGCTGCATGTCTGCCCTTACCCACAAGCATGCAGAGTGAAAAAAGGGGTCATGTGTGGATGAGGAGTGGGCCTGTTTGAGGAGACTGTGACGTGACGTTAAATATGATCTTCAGCATACCCAAATTACGTATTTAGCTCAGCAGCCCCTCTTTGGTCTTATTCCTGCTTCTAGACAAGAGTAACTCGATGACAATACAGCAGCACTCTCATTAATGCACGATAGCGTTCCCCTGTATTACTTGTCTTGCAAATCACTTTTTTATCTGCACTTATAGTCACAGGACTCTGTGTCTGTGCCCTTGAAGTATTTTCTTTTGCAATGACTAAATTAACCACATTATATTAAGTACATCAATAAAATATTTTGGGAAGTAGAATAGGACCTTCCTTTAACTCTTTTCAAACTATTAATTGAGTGTATAGCGCCAGATCCTTTATTCCTTCTAGGAGCTTGGGATACTTAAAAAGTGCTGGATTAGGCCTCTAAGTATTTTGAGAATACTCTGCATGATGAGACATTATGAGATTAGCTAAAGCAAGACAAATTCAGACTAGAAATAAGGAGCACATTATTAACCCTGAGGGTAAATAACCTTTGGACCAGCTTACCTAGGGATGTGATGAATTCTTCATTGCTTAAAGTCTTCAAATCAAGATTAAGTGTCTTTCTAAGACTCCCAGCCAGAAGTTATGGGCTTGATGCACAAACCACTTGGTGAAATTCTATAGCTTGTGTTATGCAGGAGGTCAGATTAGATTATGATAATAGTTCTCTGAAAACTTATAGTTCTCTGAATCGTTCTCTGAAAACTTCCGCTCAATACACAGCAGCCGTCAAAAAGGCTAATAGTGTGTTGGAAACTATTGGGGAAAGGATAGAAAATATCATAACCCCCCTATATAAATCCATGGTCAGCCACACCTTGAATACTGTATCCAGGTCACTCCATCTCAAAAAGGATATATTAGAATCTCTAGGGGAGAATCAGAGTAGGGCAGCGGAGATGATGAAGGGTATGGAACAGCTTCCAGGTGAGGAGAGACTAAACAGATTTGGGCTATTCAACTTAGAAAAGAGACGACTAAGGCAAGATAAGACAGAGGTCTATAAAATCATGAATGTTGTGGAAAAAGTTAATAGAGAAGTGTTATTTACCCTTTCACACAATACAAAAACCAGGGTTCACCCAGTAAAATTAGTAGGCAGCTGGTTTAATACAAACAGGAGGAAGTATTTTTTCACACAATGCATAACTTGTGATGCTGACAGACCAAGTCAGGCCAGGGCCACAGGTCAATTTAATTGCTATGAGGATAGATCAAAGTAATTGTTGAATGTAGAAGAGTCTATTGGTGTTTAAACTTCATGAAAACTAGTGTAATGTTAGTTGTTTTGTTTTCACTTATCTGCTCCTGTTGTAATGTAACAGCAAACATTTACATTGTGTATACCCCTGTAACTAAATAATTCATCAAACATGAATGAAGCCTTGGGGAATGCAAATCAAGAAGAGTGCTAATTTCAAAGCAAGTGGCCATTATGGCTCAAAATACATTCCTCATTCACCATCATCAAAAGAAAAGCCCATGTGGGTAATGACTCTGTCAGCTTGATTTCTGCAAGAAGAAACTATAAATTGGATTCATGGAAAGATCCTTTATCTCTGAACTGTTTGGACTCTTACAGGGAAGTACACCAGATGCAAAGCGGAGATCCCTAGAGACAATCTGGGTACCCTGAAAGACTTTGGGAAACTGGCAGTCTGTTACATCACTGCCACCATTTGGAATTACAAACTGTGATTCACCTGGTAATATATTTTACCTGCTTTAATCTCTCAATAACTCTCATGTCCTTTTCTTAGCTAATAAACCTATAGTTAGTTTACTATAGAATCGGCTGCCAGCATTGTCTTTGGTGTAAGACCTGGAGTTCCATTTGATCTGGGGTAACTGACTAGTTCCTTGGGACTAGGAGCAACCTGATGTGGTGTGATTTTTGGTTTGAGTAACCTTTTATCACAAAGTCCAGTTTGTCTGGTTGGCAAGATAGGCTGAAGAGCCTAAAGGGACTGTGTGTGATTCCATGGTAAGACTGGTATAGTGATCCAGGAGTTCGGATTTGTTACTGGCTTGGTGAAATCTAATTATAGAACACACCCCCTGTTTGGGATATCTTCCCTGTTTTTCTGACAGTCTGCCCTGAGGTAGACACTCATAGCTGTGAGCCACTCCAGACAGCATGACACAACTAATCCTTGGAACTCATTGCCATGGGATGTGATGGCCAAAAGTACAACTGGGTTCAGAAAAGAGCTGGATAAGTTCATAGAGAATAAGTCCATCAATGGCTATGCTCCATGCTTGGGATGACCCCAAACCTCTGACTGCCAGAAACCAAGAGTGGAAGACAGGAGTGGATCATTCCATAATTGTCCTGTTCTGTACACTCCCCCCATAACCTCTGGTATGGCAACTATCAGAGACAGTATTCTGGGCAAGATGGACCATGATCTGACCCAGTATAGCAGCTCTTATGTTCTTATCCCCTCTGACTGTAAAATTTATGAGGCTTTCTTTGACCTTGGGACTGATCTAAAACCCATTGAATTCAATGGGAATCTTTCCATTGATTTCATTGGGCTTTGGATCATGTCCTTACAGAATATGTTGGGATGTCTGAACTCTCTTTTCAAGATAGTGAGGGATGGAATGGATAAGTATGCTTTTTATACACGGTTTATTTTTATTTGAAGTCAGTTCTGTGACTAAATCTTATTCTTTTCTAAGGAGAACCCCTGCTGCAGAGTTCTTTGCCGTGTCATCAGGAAGGAGAGGGGTCAGCAAGTGCAGCAGATGTTCAGTGGGAATTCCACACACATGGTGAAATTTATCCCAGTGCAGAGGGCCAGCACGAGGCTTGTGGAACACGTAAGTCCCACTTACCCCTCCAGAATAAGAAGTATGTATTGGCACAGAGGCCCGTTGCTGGATGTTCGCACAGGGCTGAATTTCACACAGGCAGCTTGAAGGATTGGTGCGTTGTTATATTGCATCTATGTAGTATTTTGTATTCCAGTTTTGTATCAAATATTAATTCGGTATGTTTTGTTGATAAATGTATATCACAGAATATACGGGATAAGTAATGTGGCCAAGTTTTCATGACATTTGGAACCTAAACTTTTGTATTTCCTCACTTTTCATTTTAACTGTGCAGCAATGCTGAATGAGCAGGTTTTGGTGGTTTTTATTTTTGTTTTTCATTTTATGTATATCTATATAAGGGGCCAAATTCTTCTTGCCTCACAAACATAAAATTGTTCCATTGGCTGCAGTGAGATTAGCTTAGTAAAACAAACAGGATTTGACCAATGGTCTGTAAAATGCTTTGGGATTTGGGGGAGGATAATTTATTATGCTTGTTTCTCAGATTTGCTATGTAGATGACTCTGCCCATTTCCCAAGATCTCCACACTGTGGAGAATGGAGTTTTATTTCATTTATATCTAGATCATGATGGCGAATCCATTTCAGTATGCTGTACACTGTGTTACCTGAATTTCAGTTATCATGTGGCCTCCCTAGGGTTCTTGGGTTTGTTCATTCAAGATTAATGAGACACTGGTTCTCCATTAAGAAGCTATTTAAAAATATGTTTAATTATAATGAGTAATGCACATAAATTAATACATTTGCCCTTTTCAGTGTATCGGGGATACATTATGTCTGTTTTACTCTCAAGCAGGGTCCTAACATTGGCAATTTTATACTGATGTTACTTAGTCCTGATAATTAAAATAAGCCAGACTAGATGCATGAAGGGCCAAATTTTGAGAATGATAGCCTCCATTTTGTGGGCTTAACCTGCACTCATATTTGTGTACCTGGAGTTGAATTGTGGGTGCAAATCAGGTAGCTGGAGGCACAAATGCTCAGATTTACATTTGCAATTTATTTCATAGGCACACATTTTGCAGACTCAAATTGTAACCACAAAAATAAGGGCTTGAAAATGTAACCCAAAATGTGCCTTATACTGTGATTACACAGGATAGATAGATAGATAGATAGATAGATAGATAGATAGATTTAGTCAGTGCTAATATTGTTAAGCGGAATGAACACATCATGTCTGTCCCATTATTCTATGTTAGCATTGACGCTAAGCATAGAAAACCAGATAATGTTTTGATTTTGGTTCTTTGGGCCTGCTCCCCTGCTCCCACTGAACTCAGGGGGAATTTTGCAATTAACTTTAATGGCCCCGGGATCAGGCACATTAGTTAACTTTTCTGAGTGGAACCGACAATGTGACTCCTTTCAATTAAGTCCAGTAGCACAGATGGAAAGTCAAAATATATTTCTATTTTCTCTCATTGAAATGAAATGTTAATTTCTCACATCTGTTCTGAAATGTTTTGTTACCAGCTTTGCCTGTTACTTTGGGGTACGCTCATTTATTAGGGTTACTCTTCTGGGGTGGGGGTCTGCACTTCTATCAATGTACTGCTTGTGTCACTTGTGTTCTTATACGGAGCTCTGCTTCTCCCTGCTGCAAGTTCCTTCCCAATGGAGCTAACCTGCAGGACTTAGGTTCCCCAGGGCTGGGTTCTTCCAGCCCCAGAATCAGACGAACACACACACACATTAACAGAGCGCGTCTGAGAGGACCGGGTTAATCAGCACTCCCAAGCTGACCCCTTATATGTCCCTGGACTCAGTAGGCTGGGTCGAGCAGCACTTCCAAGCTGTCACCCTCATATGCCATGGGCACCGCACTGGAATAAAGTATGCCAGAGTAGGCTGGGTCAAGCAGCACTTTTAATCTGCCGCCCTCATATGCCCCGGACTCAGCAGACTGGGTTGAGCAGGACTTCCAAGCTGCTACCCTCATATGTCCCAGGTTCAGCACGTCCCTATCCCCACTTTCATGTTACAGTTGTTCTGGTAGTAACCCTCTTGATGAGCAAACCCCACAGGATTTTTGGGTGCTGCAGGGATCTTTTAGCTTAGGTATGAGGAGCGTTGCTGCAGAGCAAATGAGGAAACCATAAAACACCCACAAGGGCGGGGGAGAGAGAGAGAGAGAGAGAAGCAACCAGCTTAACTATGAAAGTTATTTATTGCCAGGTAATAACCATACAAGGGGAGCCAAACAAATAAAACAGTTATAATATTACATCTAATTTAAATTTGATTATAAAAGTCAGGTTTAGAAAACTATAACTGATCACACAAGTCAGGGTCAGAAGGCTATACCTAGAAAAAGAGAGAGAGAGAGAGATGGGTTCTCACCACTCCGTGAAGCTTGAATCAATTGAGGGTCCCAGGTGGTGGTTATAGCTGAGGGTCCGGAGCACGATCAGTCAGGAGAAGATGAAGTCCCAATGGAACTGATGCAGATTTTGGATCCAGGCATCAGAGCACTTACTTGAGCAGGGGTAGGGGTTTTTGTAGAGAAACAACAATGGTTCAAGGGAGAACACTAGATTTGTTTATGTGTAAACTGATGGCTCAAGGGAGTGTACCAAAGTTTTGTTCAGGCTAGACAATGGGAACTGATCATTCCTGGCTATGGGTGGTGTTCCTTGGAGGGAGCTCACAATGCAATTAGGGAGTGTCACTATTTTGGATACCAATAAAGGATTTATTACTAGAATTGGCCTGATAACTACACAGCTGGGGATGTGCAGGCCTGGGTTCATTAACATCTGGAGCACAGATCCCCCATCATGCAGTGCTTCCCTACTTTTCTGGTCCCAGAGTTCCATGAGGTTCTTTCCTTGGAATCTCCATTCTGTATGCTAATAGGGATACCTTGCTGTCCCATCTCCAATGCAAATGAGACTAGGGGAGTTTCCTTAATCCTGTCACCCTTGCCGGAGGGGTTTAGGTGTGTCTCTCCCTGCCTTTTCATTGCTTTTTGTAAGTCCTTCTTGTGATCAGCTTTGGTTCAAGCAGAGGCTGGTGGAGGAAGGTCTTTCGTGAGTCAGACAGGCTGGGTACTGCGCCCTGGTTCCCCAAGAACACAGAGCTGATAGGTACCAGTTTCTATAGCTATTTCTTAGACAGGTTTTTTTCTAAAGGTTAAATACATTTGCTGTTACCTCAGGAAAGTAGCATGAAATTGCAACATGCAGTTTCTTACTAGTGTTTCCTTTTGCTCTTCAATCACAGCTATCAAAAGGGCAGCTATCTGACTGCCTCAATATACACATCACATAAAGGTATGACCTCCCAGAGTGCTTTGCAGTATGTTAATCCATGACAGAAAGCACACTGTGTGCAATTATAATAAAATTCACTAAAAAACTAATCTCCAATTAAAAGGTAAACCAAACAAATAGGTCTTCAATTTAAATGCTGTAGTCTAAGTTGCCTCTCAATGTCATGAAGTTCTACTGAAGAGCTCCAATGACAGGGACTCTCCCAGCTGAAAGCTCTATAATTATGAAACCCGAAATAAAGAGATGCAGCAATTAAAAAGGCCACCACAAGTAAATAGCTACATTGCATCACCCTTTTCATCTCCTCTGCCGAGATTTCATCTATAAACACACGTAATGCACCATTAGCACCCTATGCTCTGCCCCTTCATCATGTCTTGTTGCTGCCCAGGTCTCCTCTCACAAACAACTCCTCCTGCTTTCCTAGTTCTCTGCCTAGAACATTGGGCACCATACTTCCCACTTTACTTCTTCAGATCCAGATTGCTTCTACCAGTTAGCCTTCCATCACTGCCCTCCAAAACAGCCTTCATTCTGGTCACTGTCTCCACATGTTAATATACTGCATTTTAAACTAACTTAAAGAAGCTAAGATGCATCATAGCAATAAGCATATTTTATCATATGTCACTGTTGTAACCTTCATCCACCCAAGCTACCTCCTTCCCATGCATACCGATGGCTCTGTATAAATCATAATTGCACAGTGGAAAAGTGAGACATGTTTAGCTGAATACCAAACTTGACCAGTGCAGCAGTGATAAAGAACAGCAATTTTATGCTCCACCTGTAATGCCTGAGAAATGGGCTAAATCATTTGTTTTTTAACAGTACTCTTGCCACCGCCTTCTAAACTAACTGCAGCCAATGTGATGCCATGTCAGACAGACCTGCCAGCCAAGAAGTACAATAATCTAATCTGAGGAGATCATGAGAACATGAATCTAATGAATCCAGGCTAATAATTACAGCTCATTTAATTACCTCTGAGATAATAGCAGGAGCTGTAATTTTTTGTAATTGATGCTGCTGACTTCATTGTACCTTTTCAGTTGTATTAGTTGTAAAATCTGCCATGTTAATGTTGAAGTTGATAAAAATGTCACAAAGTAAAGAAAAGATAATGGAACAGGAAAGTCTCTAAATGTCAAATGAGTATAAAGCTATTGATAGATGGATACTTTCCTGCCTCTGTACAGCACATGAATTCTGCAATAAATGGCAAACACTTTTGATCAAGGAAATCAGGAGTTACTGGTTCTAGGATGTTTATTGATGAAATGTAATTGCCAAGGTTCTGTTTGGTTGGCTTTTCCAAATATAATTTTAATTTTTTATACTTGCCTTAAGTCTTAATCCTGAAAGAAGATGCATTAGACTGGAAAACTGATGTCCCTAGAAAGGACTCCAGGTGGCTGCAGTGGGTCTGTGTTAGGATATCAACTGGACTCCGGCCCCAATCCAATAATGCTCTTGTTCATATATGTATGCAGTGTTGTTGTAGCTGTGTCAGTCCCAGGGTATTAGAGTGACAAGGTGGGTGAGGTAATATCTTTGATGGGACCAACTTCTGCTAGTGAAAGAGATAAGCTTTCGAGTTTACACAGAGTTCTTCTTCAGGTCTGGGAAACTAACTCAGAGTGTCACGGCTAAACCAGCTACATTTAGCTGTGACACTCAGAATTAGTTTTCCAGACCTGAAGAAGAGCTCTGTGTGGCTCGAAAGCTTGTCTCTCTCACCAGCAGAAGTTGGTCCAATAAAATATATTACCTCACCCACCATGTCTCTTTGTCATATATGAAACACTGATTATTTTCTGTCTATGGGATCAACCCTGCACCACTGCGGCCAATTAGAGTTTTACCATTAACATCAAAGGGACCAGGAGGAGGTGTTCTGTGTCTAACAGAGTTTGAAATTAACACAACTTCTTTATATTTTTGCACTAGCATCCTCAGTGTCAGCAGAGATTTAGAAGTCATGTTTGCTAACTAACTCGTTCTCCCTCTACTGGTTCTTGGACAGCAGAGCAGAAAAATAACACCAGGATAGGTCCTACATAACCTGCAGTGACTTTTCTTTATTTGTATTTTATTTTATTGACAAAGGGGTGTTTGCATTAATCAGTACATATTTAGGAAGAAATTCTCACTTTCTCTATGCATGCACCATACCTATACCCATCAAAGCAGAGTTTGGCTCTTAGAATCCAGAGGCACTCATTTTATTATCTAGCCAAAACATAAGGAATAGGGAAATCACAAAAAAAAACTTGGTAATTTTTTTCTTGGACTTTTTCAAAAATTTAATGAAAATTTCCATCCATTTTGAAATTCAAAGATGGAAAGAGATGGATAGAGTCCCAAGAAAAAGAATGGATTTTGTGGTTACGGCATGGGCTGGACTCAGACGATCCACATCTATTCCTAGTTCTGCACAGTCTCCCTGTCTGAATTAATCTCTCTGTTCTCCAACTGCAACATGAAGATAATAATATACTCTTTTTTTGTTGTGTCTATTTAGATTGTAAAATCTTTGGAATTGTATTTTACTGTGTATTTGTTCACCACCTACCGCAACAGAGCACCTGTCTCAGTTGAGTCACCTAACCACTACTGTCATATAAATAATAATTATTATTATTGATTTGTATCATCCTATGACAGATTATATCAATGTTAACTTAAACCATCATACCTCAGCAGTAGATCTTGCTTCACAAATAGCACACTCAAAAACTATACCTTACCTTTTTTTGTAAAGCACAAAAAGTACTTTTCTATGATATCAAAACTATTTTAAATAACTGACCAGGTTTTTTGTTTGTTTGTTTGTTTGTTTGTTTAAAATGTTACCTTGAATTTGTCAAACTGGTTAAATTTTGTTGTCAATCTTTGAATGTTTTGCAAATGTTGATCAACATTCATTTATGAATCAAGCAAAAAAAATAATTTTGTCCATGTTTATGGTCTGACAGACAGCTGAAACTGGTTCCTATGTTTTCAGAATCACACATGGTGTAGCTACGGAGTTCCCCTTGTCTCTGGAAAAAAATAGAGATGAGGACCAGACTTCTGGAGGTACAGTGTGAAGAAGAAACAGCGAAAGTCAGGCAGACAGCACTGTCCCAGCAGCTACAGCTTTTAGGAAACCACAGCACTCCAAGAGGAGGGAAGGAATGAAGTAGTTATTCACCCCCACATTCTTGATCTTAGATTATACAGCAGAGAACAACCAGTCATAGAATGGGGAAAATATGATCATCCTTCAGAGTCAAAGCATAAAACATAAGAGGACGGCTTGCTCTTGCACTTCTGAAGCGGCTGGTATGATACAGTAATTTTAAAACTCACTGATAACAACATTGGAAAACAACAAATCACCTGGGCTCTTTGGCCTACTTTAATAACCCCAAATAATTGATGTGGCAAGTGACATCATAAGTGTTATTTAGATGGCACCAGCTACCACTTCCAATATAACATTTTAAAACTTTTTTTTCATTTTATTGTCCTAATGAATTAAAGTTACTATAAGTTCATGACTTTGAAAGTTCAAGTTCAAGACCTGGCTTTGAAAATGTGGAGGACTCCTGGGGGCCATGAGACCGTGTACCACAGCATTAACATGGTTTTATACCTGCTACCTCGTATCAGTGTTGTATTTATTTATTTCAGTGCATGCAATGCCTGTGCTATCTTTGAGTAGATCTCAGATGGTGGGAATTGCCATAGCTCCCGTACAGAATGTCAGGTAATGTGGTGAGTTGATGTTATTTGATGTACGGGATTGTGAGAAATAAAACCGGTGGTTGGACATAAGACAGTGATTTAACATCTGAGGACTCTGTAAAGGTCCATTTAGTTGCTAACAACCACCATGGAATGTTTCAAATGTGAGCTGTTGGGCAAGGACTAGTGGAAGGGAGAGGTATGGCTAGTTGGCTAGAAGTGTTGGGGTTTTTTTTCAGGGTCTGGCTGAAGGTGCCAGGATTGGACTTCCAAGACATCAGAGGCTAGTGCCTTGGGGACTGTAGGGGCATGTCAATACAGCACTTTGGAGTGAGCAGGAGCAAACCTCCCACCCCAGGTCAACAAAATTGGTATAGCGGGGCTCGCACTATTACTCTAAAAATAGCTGCGTAGGCGGTGCTTTGAAGTTGCAGCTTGGGCTGGAGCTCGGACTCTGAACCTAAGGAAAAGGTGTGGGCTTCAGAGCCCGCATTCCAGCCTGAGTTGCAGCTTCAAAGCATTGTCTACCCAGCTATTTTTAGAGTGCTAGCACGAGCTCCTCTAACCCATGGCTATTGACCCAGGCTGGGACGCTTGCTCCTGCTCACTCCAAAATGCTGTGTAGACATACCCTACAAGTCCACGCTCCTGGGAAGATGTCTTTGAGACCAAGTTCAGAGAACATAGGACCCAGCAGCTTCTGAGAAGGAAGTCTAAACTGGGATCTGTCATAAGACTTTCTTGTTCTAGTGAGGGTAAAGAGCGCCCCTCTAGAGGAATTCTTTCATGAGTAAATGAATTATTTCATGGGTTTAGATGTAAATAATAAAGTAAAAGTTTGTTAACTAAGTTTGGAGTGGAGCTATGGTAACTGGATTTTCCTGCAGTGGCCTTCAAAGAGCATCTCCCATTTTTATCAGTGAGCATCTCTGCCCCTGGGCACTGAGTTCTTGGAATGAGGAAGCAGAGTGAGTGATGGCATGAGGCAAAATTTCCAAGTGCAAAGCTTGGTGGTGGCGGCAGTTATCTGAGCCCGGGTCATAGGAAACTTGGGATTGTGTCAATGGCGCGATGACAGTTTACACCATCTGAGGATCGGTACCCAAATGCTTGAACAATTCTATCTATAAAAATACATTATGGACAATGTCAAGATTAAACATGTCAAGGCAAAGACATTAGCCATCCTACAAAACTTGAGAGCATCCCTACTTGACCTAACCCCTTAGAAAAGGAAGAAGAGAGTAGTTAGAGCTGGTGGGGAGGGACAAGAAAGGTAAGTGGAATTGGAGTAAATGGAGGAATGAATGTGTGTGGAAAGGAGGAGGAGAGGAGACACTATGGGTTTGTCTACACATTCAAACAGGACTACATTAACATGAATGAGGTACTTTCTAGTTCATGCTAGCATGGGGCAGTTACTGCACAACACTTTAACATACACTGCAACTCACACATCCATAGTCTACACTGTGGGGCTGTGTAGCCATGTTCCATGATGCAGAGAAGGGAAATGAAGAGAATTACTTGTGAGAAGCAGTTGACCATGACTAGTAGTTTACTACCTCATGAGACATTTAAGCACAGAATCAATTACACTATTGAGCAGTTATGAAAAGAATGAGTTACATAATTACTCAGTTATGATATACACACACAAAATGCCCCTCTTCCTAAATTCCTGGAGAGCCAAAGACCATGGACCTGTCACAGTAGCAGAATGTGGCATCGTAGCACGGTATTGCCAGCTCTGGTAATATTTGGTTTTTTTTCCTCAAAGCTCCAGCTCCTGTGTCTGTGTGACCTCAGCTTTCATTATAAACTGACTCAGCTTCTAGCCTCCACAACTGAGGACAGCCTAAGGTCCCTGAAACCACAAAGAAAAGAGGGAAAAAACAAATTTATTATTTTTAAAATATGGCATGGATTTTAAACCAATCTCATGAGTTTCTGAGGCTGTCTCATGATTTTTGAGTGCTTGTGGTTGGCAATGCTGCTGTCTATGCCTGTAGGACCCCCATTGTCTTCAACAGCACATACGCACATGCTTAAAGATAAACATGTGCTTAAGTGCTTAACCAAATAGGAACGCTTTCCTGAATGATAGCCTTGATGATTACAAAATTATTTGGCAGCCCCATCTACGAGGATCATTTCATGGCTCATTGAAACGGATCCACCTCTAAGATGGAGGAAGCAGCCATTTAACAGCAACTTTACCCAGCAATTAAAAACAAAAGGGTCTAACTCCTTACCCAGATGAAATTCTAGGGGGCAGCTGAGATAAGCACAGTATAATTATCCAAAATGGAATTTACCAGCTGCCTTTGCATTTTGCTGTGTCTTTTTCTCCCTTCAAATGAATTAAACTTGGTGAGGATTTACTTTTGAGTGCTATAGAAATGTATTTTTCTTGACATTCCATATACTCTAATTTTTGTCTTCTTTCTTTCTTGAGTTTTGCTGTTCTCAGCCTCACAATCACAGTATTCCACCAGCTGCAGCCGCCTTTGATAATTCCCCTATCAAAAACACAAACAAAAATAAAACTCTAGAAAAATAATATGCTCATTTTCATGCCAAATTTACAAGAAAAATAAGAAAATGAACAGTTAGACTATAGCAAATGATTTTCACTAGTTTTAGTGAATTTTATATACAATTTTCTCTAAGTATTTCCTTCACACCTGCACAAGCTCCCTTGTTCTCCATATTCTCCCAAGTAGGAGTGTGAGTGGTGATAACATGGGTACTGATTCATCTGATTACTCTGGAAAATCCATCTGCAACAAGCACAATTTGTTCTACTCTTTGATTTTAGCTGTCCTCCCCTTCTCTCTTCTGTGATGCTTAAAGCAAGGCTTCTTTGAGACACTACAATACCATAATGAAGAATTTTGGCATGTGGAAATAGTTTACTTTTTAAAGAATATTAAGGAACAGAACTTCAGTTAGTGTAAATTGATGTAGCTTCATTTATTTCAATGGAACTACATCAATTTATGCCCCCTCAGGAACTGGTTCAGATATAAAATATATTCTAGGCCATATTAAAAAAAAACATTGTCCATATTTTGTAAAAAAAATTAAAAAAATCAATATCTCCCTAATTATGTATAATTCTGATTTTTCTCAATGACAGCTGCCACTTCATTCATATCTTTCATCAGAAATTCCAGCCTGATGTAGTTTGAGGAACAGGAAATGCAACTCAGCATTTGTGGCCCCTAATTAGCATAGCATTTAAGCACAAGCGTAATATTAAGTATATGCTTAAGCCCCATTGACTTCAATAGCTTTAAAGTTAAGCATGTGTGTAAGCGCTTTTCTGAATTGGGGCCTTTATGCAGGAAAAAGAAAAATTGTTGTAAGTTCCATTACTATCATAACCAGATATTATGAAAAGCCGATATTATATTCTATTAAAATGAATATAAGGTGGTATTGACCCAAGAGGTCTTGATAGAACTGACTAGAGCAAAGCCAACATCCAGATGTGCCACAAGGGATAATAAATCTTGATATTCACCAAAAATAAGAAGTCAATATAATCAATGTTAATGTTTTCTATACTACCAGTCACAATACTACATAAGTACTGTTGCATACATTCATTGTTAAATTACTCAAACAGCAAGATGAGGGCAGGGGACTGGACTCGATGACCTCTCAAGGTCCCTTCCAGTCCTAGAATCTATGAAGATAAGGCTGTGAGCAACTATAATTGAATACTTTACCAGAAGGTTCTGAGTTGTTTGTTTGTTCCCCCGCCCCATTACAAGAAATATTCTAAAGGGGAGATGAGGTTAGAAACTATTTACTTCCTGAGAGGTCAATAATAATAGTTTTCATTGAACTGAGCACAACCAATCAAGACATCCTTCTTTGCAAATGCAGCCTGATTGACATTTCTCCAGCCTTCAATACTTTTCTCTCAGGAAGTAAATAAAAGAATCTTACAGACATCACATGAACGTATTCAGTTAATCATGATGAGCTACGATTGTCTTCCAGAATATTATAATGGAACTTGCCTTAAAACATGTGAAAAGTCCCTTCCTTTTCTATTCAGGCACTTCTGCCTTTATCATATATTACAGTGCTAAGTTTTATTTCCTATGGATTGTAAATTTATCTTTTTTTACTGTATTTAATAAACTTGATATTTACTCTTCTTTGTAATTGTACATAGGAATTAGAGTATCTTATGCAGTTTCCTTTATGGTAGAAAGGAAACAGGGCTCAAGAAACCTGAAGCCAAATGAAGCTAATGGAAGGAATCCCACTTATTTCAATAGGCTTTAGACTGGGGCCTAGCTGAATAGAGCCAATGATGCTAGGTGTAACTACACGAGATCTCCCTTAAACTTGGCTTAGACTCACCAGTTATGGAAGGGTCTTGTGACTGTGCTATATACTTTAAGTGGCACACAGTTGATTTGTTTGTTTGTTTGTTTGTTTGTTTTTATTTCTTTGGCTCTTTTCCGTTGTTTGGAAGAACTAAGAGCTTGCCTGATAGAAACTGCTGATTGAAAAGACAATAGAAACTAAAACTGTGAAAAACGTGTTTGCGGAGGAGGAAACCTGTCTCTTTGTGAAAGCTAAATTTCCTCTTTTGCTATTCATGAATATGTTTTCTCACCTCCTTCAACATGAACATCCCATCATCCAGTATGAAATTTCCTCACAGGCTCACAGCCAACATTTTGCACATTGTGCTGAGTCGCAAATTTGTTCAGAGGAGAGAACCATTTTTGTGCGTAAAAATACATTTGGATTTTGTGAACTTGCAACGGCATCAAATTTGACCGCATGCGTGAAAATATCAATCCCATCATCATCACTCTGACAATCAGAATGAAAACAAGGCCGTTTTTCTGAATGTGCAAAATCATAAAAGATAAAGCTCATCTCACTTTGACTTTAGGTTTTTTATTTGAATTATCCTTGTATTATAGTCAGGCTCTAGCCTTATCTGCTTCCTGCTGAATCAATTACCTTTCCTGCTTAAACAATTTTCTGTAGTTTCGTGTTTTAAACTATGTGATTTCACCAAGGCAACAGCCCCTGACTTTGTCATAAGACCTTCCTTTGCTTTTATTTTTAAATTAATATACACATAGTTCTCCTCTGCTATAAAGAAATACAATTTAATGAGAGTAGGCTTTTTAAATTAGGGTAGCGTATGCATCAGATGCTAGCAGGATTCTTTAAATATGTTGTTTATGAAGCCATGTAAATGCCTGTACACTGGAAAATTTTATTTACAGCAGAGGTAATATAAATGTGTAACATTGTGGTGCATACTGTATAAAAAAGATTTCAAGCTCTCTTTCTCCTAAAAATGATCCTCCCAATAACATCCTAAGGGAAATATATATCCTCCAATACTTAATAAAATTATTCTATCTAAAATAGCTAGATCACCCTGTTGTTTTATTTTTTAAGAGCTCTGTCTGAAAACCTAGCATCACTCTCTCCCGTAGGCCCTCATCTGAACAATGGTGTAAAGTGGAGTAATAAGAGTGAGGAGTATAATTAAACAATAAAAAATTGATCTCTAGCCTTGGGGAAGTACCTGCCCCTTTGATGTGCCACTCTCAAATTAGCAGAGTCGTCATTAGTTTTACTATTAGTGCCATACTTCTCCCCATAGGATTCCCCACAAATTAAGAAGGCCTGGGATAACCTCAGGTAGTATCCAGCTTCCTACATAATGAGTTCATAGACCTAATAACTCATTTCTTCTATCTGCTTTCAAATAAACTGACAGGAAGGAGAACACTCTAGCTTCAGACCTAGAAGGCAGAGTTCTAAATGAAGCAATATCTCATTGTGATCCTCATTAAAGGAGAAAAGCTTTTTGAGGTTCTAGACCAGGACCGTCATGATAAACCCACCTAGGAGAAACCTTTGTTTGCACATTTTCTTCCTAGTATTCCTGTGAGTACCTATATCATCTTCGTTTTCCCAGGGGGGCGACAAGGGTAGACTTGTCCCATGTACCCTAATAAAAAGAGACAGACCTTGGCCATCAGGGCTATAAGTCCAATCAGTTCTCACCACTTAATCATGAGATTTTTTTCAATTGTAAAAAAGTCTAAAACCTGTCCTATGGTCACTCCATGGAGACTGAACGTCTTTATATATCGAGATTCTCTACCCTCCTCCACTTTCTGTTGTCTATCAGTTTCCTTCTCTTTGTTGCTTAAGTGCCTTTTCCTATTAGCCAATGTCATTACCTCTGCTTGTAGGGTAGAAAATGTAATTTCCCTTTTTTAATCTTCTCCAATAATATGGTGCCTCTGATATCTGTGCCCAGTTCTGTGCCTATGGTCAACTTCAGTTTCCATAGGTATCAACTATTAGTCTCCCTTTCCTTCTGTCTGGATTCAATTTTTCTAATGACAATGGGTAGTAGTCACTTTGGGGAGGGCTCTTAAATGCTTTCTCACCCAGGAATTTAGATCCTCTGTATTTCTGTTTGTCTTGTTTTAAGGTCCAAGGAAGGGTATAGATAAGTTCTGGCAAATATGCCCAAATAAATCTGTTAGTCTTTAAGGTGCCACCGGACTCCTAGTTGTTTCTGAAGAGCTCTCCATGCATTAAAAAGCCTTGTTTGGCAGAAAGTTGCCTATGTCCTTTAGGAATCAAGGTTCACTCTTCGAGGGCAACAGTGGCTTCTTGAGCGGAGAGAATTCTAGCAGGCAACTTGCTGGTGATCACTTCTTGCTCTTTCACATCATTATTAAGTCGATGGCAGTTATTCCTCCGGCATTTTGATGTAGCTATCTGGAAATCAGGGATCAGGCTCATGTGCCCCACTTTCTTTTACCCTGCACCTTATGAATAAGTTTAGTGGTTATTGCTAGGATTCGGTGAGCCTTAGGCAAAAAAGGAATTTGGGATGTCACCTCCTGTCAAGGTTTCACCAATACAGGCTGCTTCCCCTGTTGTTATAATGTCCTTTAAATGTTCTCCAGGAAGCTCTTCTGTTCATTATTCAGAATATTCTGAATGTTAAGAAAGTAACCACTCGATTCTCTGGGATAGAGGGCAGCAAAAAAAGTCTGTCATACTGGAGTGCTCAGACAAGGTGCTTGATGTAATATCTTTTATTGGACCAACTTCTGTTGGTGAGAGAGACAAACTTTCAAGTCACACAGAGCTCTTCTTCAGTTCTGGGAAACTACTGACTGTCCCAGCTAAATACAAGATGGAACAGATTGTTTAGCACAAGTAGTTAACACATATGTTAAGGTTTCACTCAAGGTGAAGTGGCCCATTATCACTTCTTCAGGGAGAAAGGAAGGGAGGGGGGTGGAAAGGTAGCGGGGTGGGGGGGGTTCCCTTTCTTTCCCCACTATGACTAGAAACTCAGAAGTGAATGTCAGAGCCACACCAACTGACTGTATGTGTGCGGGGCTCACACTACGGGACTAAAAATAGTGGGTATTGACATTCACACTTGGGCTGGAGCCCGGGTTCAGAGACCCATCCCCTCACTGGATTTCAGAATCTGGGCTCCAACATGAGCAGGAACATCTACACTGCTATTTTAGTGCTGTCACGTGAGCCCGCATGGCAAAGACAGTTGACCAGCTCTCTGAGACTCACTGCCGTGGGATGGCTTTGTTTTTTTGGTTTGGTTTAGTTTTTTTGCAGTGTAAATGTACCCTCAAAATCTCAGGCCTTCCCATAATACCACTGCTATGCATGCTGCATATGCCATAACCAGAACTGTGATGCTGAACAGGAGGATATAGGAGAAATAGATATATGGGTCCTATCCAGGCAGGCTGCAAAGAAACAGTGCATGAATCCCACTGCTGTCTGGATTCACTTAACGTTAGAGACATTTTCCTGACTAAAAGTAAAATGCTTTTATACCAGTTTTTCTTCAAATAGCAGAGCAGAACTTAGTGTGCAAGCTTTTCGATTTCCCATTGCAGGTGAATATATTGTATGCTGGCATATCAATCAATCTTGTCCCCACAATGACCTGCCTCAAATCACCTTAACTATGACCAAAACAAAATGAATATGGCAGCCATCAGTAACCATTGGCCACTTCCTTTACCTCTGACTGATCCTCCAGAGGGCAACCTCCTTCCTGAACTGAAAATACCAGGCTCACAGGCCTTTTTTCCCTCCCCCACCTTGCACAGTTTGTGTTTACACCTCTGCTGTGCAGTTTCCTTCTTATGCCACAGCCTACCTCTCTTTCTATCCACTTCCCACCTCCATGTTTCCTTTCTCCTCAGCTTCCCCATATTCAAGGTTACCTTCTCCCCCACAAGTCTCCTCCTCTACCCTCAAACCTGGTCTCCCTCTTTCTACCTTTACCCCCAACTGCATTGTTTCCAGTTTAAATGAAAATGCCACTAACCACCAGGACCACAAAGGTTTGAAGAGCTTCTTCCCTGCCTGGCTTATTGACATGCTGCAGGGGAAATGCTACAGGTGGGGACACTGCTTAGCTCACAGCAGTGGCATTTGAGAAGACAGGCAGCTGCAAACCTACACTGAAGGATGACCAGATCCTTCTGGTACAAAATCCAAGATTCAATAAAACTGGTTTGGACACTGGGATGTTCCCTCCACCAGGACAATACAAATAAACTAGGCCATTGGGTCACCCTGACTGTCCACAATTCCCTTATATATTCTCCCCTCCCCTAACCTATGACTGTTCAGAATCATCTTATCAGTCCTGTCCCCAGCAGGGACATTGAGTCTTATATCAATTTAGATTCACTCATTTTGGAGTAACAAACACAGTGTACAAAAATGTCACCCAAATATTCACAAGTCCGCACGTCAGGTATTCCTGCTATTTAGTAATTGCTATTTGCACTTATAAAGCATCTTCTTTTCTGCTGTAAATCACAAACTGTCAGCAGAGAGAAAAAAAATCTTGTGAAATTTTAATGGTGGCACTCTACCATGAAGGTAATGTAAAATGGGCTTTTCTAATTTTATACTAAAATGTTATTTGGATTTGTACCTGTTATTTTTATCTACAACTTTTTTGTACACCTTGATGTGCAACATCTGGAAAGCAGTCATTTTACATTTGTATTACAGCATAAGACATTCAGACCATTTAGCTCCAAATCTAGGAATTTGGCAAATATTAGGATGGGCAAACAAAAAAGTAACAAAACCACCAAAGTGTTGTAAAATACGTAAAAATGTGAAGTAGATTTCTGTCACAAATGACTTGTCTATATAACACTTGCCACTGGTAGTTTTGTATCTATAATTGAATAGTGTATACAATTAAGGACAATGACTTTCTCAGATATTTAGTTTAGGTAGTATACTTTAAGCAATATTATTATTATTTGGGCACATTTTGAACTGACTGCTAAGCATACCTGGGCGGGGGGAAGGAGAACTAAAAGCATCCTGAGGAATATTTTCTTTGAACTTGTCTCTGGAGCTTTGTTTTGGTGGTAAATTGATGCTCTTATCTCAACCTACTGAAGTCATGTAAAATATGATCTTAATACATAAAGATGCTAAAGTTACTGTATTAATGACTCAGAATCACAGGGAAAAAAGCAAATGACATGATCTCAACAGGTGCAACAGTGTTAAGCTTTTCCAGTACTTAAGGGTTGATAATGAACACAAAGACATAAGCCGTAATTAATCAAATTATTTTCTCAGCCCCATGAATGTTTCTTTTAAGGGTTTTGATTACATTCAACACAGTGATATCTGAGAGTCTAGACATTAGTCCAACTCTGCAAAGAGTAATTTATTGGTTTCCAGATTGAATGTAAAGTGTTGATTTTAACCTAGGAAGCCCTGAGGACAAGATATTACAGCACCTAAAGATTCAGATAGGTACCTAGAGGGGTTAAAAAGTACATACAGCTGGTTGGGAAATTTCCGACAAAATGTTTTTTCATTGGAAAATGCCAATTTGTCAAAACTGAATTTTTTGCAGAAACGTATCAGTTTTGAGGAAACTCTTTCAGATCCAGGATGGAATTTCTGGCCCGAAAAAGTATAGGTGTCCAAAACAGCCAATTGCCTGGTAGTTAGAACATTTCCCTGAGGTGTAAGAGACTCAGATTCTAGTCCCTGCTCTGCGTGATTTAGAGCAGGAACTTGAAATTAGGTCTTCCATGCCCTAGATATGTGCTTTAACCACCAAGCTATTGGTATGCTGGGGTGTATCTTTCTCATGAACATTTTTGAAAGTTTCACTTTCTTTCCACTGCAGAACAAAATCTAATTCCAAAACCTCAGCATTTTGTGTGAAACAGAATTCTTCTTTTCTCTCCAGCCCTACACCTAAGAACCGTAGTATGGAGTGAGGTGCTTAGACACTTGAAAATTGCACTGGGCGCCTATCTGCTTCTTTAGGTGCCTCTGTCAATTTAAAAATCTGGACCTAAATGGCTTCTGACTTGGGCGAGTGCCTCTCTCCTTATGCTCAGCAGAGGCCCTCAGGCTGGATTCACCTTCATTCAAAAGAGTCAGAGCTGGAGATAGATCATTTCCTGTGATGGCCCTCAGTTCTGAAACCTGTTCCTCTCCATGACGAGACATAGCAATTGTATGTTGACTGTGAGGGCAAACTGACATGCACATTTATTTGAGCAGGTTGTTGAGGAGGGTGTGCTTTAATGAGAAGCAGATTTGTGAGAGGGGCAAAGTTTGTGTTTGGCTGGCCATTTAATTTCATCTCTTTTTGTTACTATTTTGCAGGAGTGCCTAGAGCCTTGGATAGATGCCCTGTTCTGTGCTTTTATACTAATCTGAGAAAGAAAGAAAGAAAGAAAGAAAGAAAGAAAGAAAGAAAGAAAGAAAGAAAGAAAGAAAGAAAGAAAGAAAGAAAGAAAGATCCCCATTTTCATGCTATATTTAAATAGGAAGAACTGGATTTTTGAAGTTTCATTTCACATATTGTGAGCTATAGTTTATGAAACACATTACAAGCATGAATCATGGCATTTTTCAATATGAGGGTTTGCACAAATTAACACATTACCTACTGGGACAGAATCTTAGCCGTCCTATAGCTGCTTCATGCCACTCCGGCAGCATAAAGCAGCCTTCGTGCTTGTCTAGCTGGCTTATAGGCTAATAGAATTCCTAGCCTGGGGGAATCCTTGGGTGGCTTATTGCCATCCTAGTAGCTTTCTCAGCATCACTCAGAGTGTAGCAGGTGTGGTCAGGAAGAAGTGGGTCTGACTGATGTGTGTCTATGTCTCGACAATTCCTGGTTCCCAAAACTGCCTTGTGAGGACATAGGATATAAGAGCAGCCCTGAAGCTGCACTAGCAATTGATGTGATCCACAACCATCCCCAGGGAAGTGTAAGGGTGTTGTAAAGCTCGATATAGATAACCACCTGAGCTATTAATTTAAAAGACACTCCCTAAACACCTCAGCTTGCTCCTGATGAAGTTTAAGCAGTTGGAGCCTTGGTTAATGCACGCAAGACAGGTGAAATAGCCCCCCAAAGCCCTCAGGAACAATGTGATACGTTAAAAAGGTCTGGGCTTAGAGATAAGATTACAAGCCAGAGCCTCATCCAGTATAAAATGACATAGCTCCATTAAGTCAATGGAGCTATGCTGATTTACGCTAGCTGAGGATCTGACCCAACATTTTCTTTCTGTTTCCAGACAGACAAACAGGCAGACATAACATTTTCAAGAATGACTTTGTGGGGGGTTGTTTGTTTGTTGTTTTGATTTTGATAGATATCATACTTTTGAGGAAGTTAGTCGTGATGGAGACCTGGGCAGAACAGGTCAAGCCAGGTGGTGTGCATGGGTCACCCAACCCAGGTCCTATAGGTTACGTGCACAAGGCTTGGCACCCACAGCCTTGTTTGGAAATGTTGGGTTCCACAGAACAATTGGTTCTCCTCCAAGGCTTCCTCAAAGAAATAAAAATGCCTCAGCAAGCTGCTGCAGCAGTGATCAATCTGAACTTTTACTCACTGACTGGGACAAAAACATCAGGTTAGCAGGGGTCAGCCGACTGCTGCTGATTCAAACCATGATGCTGTGTCAAAGCCTAATGACGATAGTGAATGTGATTGAAGAGGGGCTAAAAATATTAATGCCCACAGGGAATGAGCTAAATGCTCTCTCTGCGCCAGCCACTCTGGGAAAGTAGGTGATGGCAGGAGGCTAACAGCACTTATAGATCTGAAAGCCTACGATGAAAGTGACTTAGAGCAGGAGTTGGAGATGGTGAGGCAGATGGACTGGTCAGAGTCTAATGAAAAGATTAGGACCTGGTTAGTGCTATATTTGAGGGTAAAATATAGATCCAGTCATGGAAAGAGGGAAAGGAATGGTCATGATTATAATGGAACTGAGAAAACGGGATGCATAAGAACATAAGAATGGCCCTACTGGGTCAGACCAAAGATCCATCTAGCCCAGTATTCTGTCTTCTGACAGTGGCCAGTGCCAGATGCCCCAGAGGGAATGAACAGAACAGGTAGTCATCAAGTGATCCATCCCCTGTCGCTCATTCCCAACTTCTGGCAGAGACAGGAAAGGAGGCTAGATCCCTCTCCTGCTACCCAGAGGCAGTTGCCTGAGAGGAGTAGTCACTTCCCAGTAATGGTCCCAATATGCCCCTTCAGATCTGCAGACACAGGGGATCTTCCACACACACATCACTCCCAATCAAGCCGAAATGGAGCGTCCACTGCCTGAATGACAATTTTCTCTCCAGAACCACTCAAAAAGCCTGGGAATACACAAAGGTGGATGGAGTGAGATGTGGTCAGGCTAGGTGAGGAATGCTTGGGCAAGAGGGTAGCCACACACCCTCCCTGCTTACAGAGCTTTCCAGCACATCTATATCCACCAAGGTGTGGGCTCCCCTTTAATGTGGGTGCTGGGGGTTGCTGATGTCTATAAAATTCCTGACAAAACAGCCTTTATGGAGCTGTGCTCAAGAGAGATCAGCAAGAACACAGAGCCAGTGAGAATGTACATTGTCTCCAAGTGGTTGGTCCTGGTCTCCCACTCATCTCTAGGTGGGTGATGAGCCAGCTTCTTGGCCTTTTCCATGGTGAAGGGTCAATTCCCGCAACCCTACTAGCCCCAGGAGAGTAATTTGGTAGAAACTCTGCAAGGGGAAGTTTGCTTTTGGTGAGGCCAAAATGTCATAAACCAATAGGCAGTGCAATGGCGCTGCTCCAAATTCAGCAGTTTCAGTGTGCATGTTGGTTTTGCCACATGGGTTGAAATGAAAATAAAACTCAGTGCTTACAAAGGGATGAATCCCCACCCAGCCAAATACTGGAACCCAGCTGAACTGAAATTGCCAAACTTGACATAGTGCTACTTTCACACTATTTGTGGAGTAAGAACTGAGCTTGAGCACAGGGATCAGAAACTGGGGCAGAGTACGATACTACTCAGCATGACTAAAGGTGGCAGAATCGAACCCTTTAATGTACTGAATAAATCAGAAAGGCTAGATTCAACCCAAAATCAATCTGGCTTTCCCATAAGCCCGATAAACTGTTCATTGCTGGCTTTCTGATGCTTTTCAGGAGCTTCCGTGGCACTGATGCCTCAAAGGTTTTTTTAGTCAATCAAATCAATCTTGCTCTAAAAATGCATTGCCATTTTATGTTACCATCACAGAAAGCCATTTTTGGCAAAGGAAGAAAAAACCCAAAGGAATCCCATTCCAAGACGCAATACAAAAGTGAGCAGGTGCCTAAGCAATGCATAGAACAGCAAATCAGCATCTAATGAATTCCACTGATAAATTCTTCAAGCCTATAATTAAAGATAAGATACAGTTCTTTGCATATCATTAATGGTGGTCAAAATTTCAAATCAGGGGCTGGCTTCATCAAAGGCAAAACAGGTAGATACATTTCCATATAATAAATTCATTTCTATTCATTAAAATTTGCAAGTTGAGAAATAATGAGTAGTTCTAGTGCTCATTATGAGATTCTGATATTTATAGAAAATCACCACATCAGGGGGGAAAATATAGCACAAATCAATATTTATGAAGTACCATTTTTCTATAAATAGAGAAAATCATACTTTTTATCATAATCTCTTTGTTTAATTATCTGATTTTTTGCATTTTAATAATACATTTTGCACTGTGTTTGTTAACATTCAGAAAACAAAAGAGATTTATTCATTATCCTTCTGAGGAATCCAGTCCCACAAAGAATACTGGTAATCTCCAGTACAACACTGATACACTGTGTATTGTGTTTACTCTTTGCTTCATCAATCATTAAAATGCCAGTTAGTACCCACCCAAAAGGAAGCAGCTGCAACATTAATAAATGAAGCCTAGAGATATTAGGAAGGGGGGTGAAGAGGGGAGAAGCATCATTTTGACCAGCATAGAAATCTGGTTTGGATTTTCTAATTTTCCTTTCTTTAAAACAAAACAAAATTGAAAATGGCCTTTATATAACTGTCATCATCCAACGTGAAAACAAGATTATTCAATTAATACTTTACATAGTACAAAAATGTAGGACCATATCATGGGATTTAAAGGCTTATATTCAATATACACAGATCTAATATTCATGCAAGTAAATCCTGTGGGTGCAGAGTAAAACACAAACCATGCTATTTAATGAGCCTCCGTCAATGAAAAATGTGATTATGGCTAACATGCCCTCCCCCCCCCCGCCGCCTCTCTTTTACAAAAAAAAAATCTAATATTTGATTTAGGTTAATGATGCCTGTTCTGAAATTAATCTTGTGTCTTTAATTATTCAAATCTTCAGCCTTACTGAAACCATTCTAATTACTCCCATTGCTCAATGGTATTAGCAAAAATTATGCTTAAATTTAAAATCACTTTAATAGAGGCCATATTATTCTCAAACTCATTTGACTATTTAAGATTTCACCTCAGAGACAAAAAACGTTGACTGCAGCCAACATCTCCTTTATTAAAATTATCTTCTTTGCATTTTTACCAGTCACTTAATAAAGGGCGAAGTAGACCACTATTACTAGATTTCCTTCCTCTTTTATGACTGCTAAGTCCCACCATCCAAATTTTCTCCTCGTTTACTCTTAATTTTTTTATGATACTAATATTCTTTTACAATCAGTTAGGTTTATCAACTGACCAGGTTTTATGCACCTTTTCCAGTGCAATGCCCTTGAGAAATGAAGATTAGTATTTATTTCAAGTAAATAAAATTCCATGTCAGGCTGCAATTTTTTGATGGACTCTAAACATGCGTTCCCACGGTTACTCCAAGGTGTCAGAATACATTGCATAAATGAAGGTTCTAAGTGTGACATCAGGAGCCTTACAAAAAGGAAGGGGTATTTGAAACCTAACAATGCAGAAAGATTTTGCTTGTTAATAAGATGTACATTTATCATCAAACAAGTGCTTGGTTCTTTGCCAATTGTGATCTTCCTTCTTAGGTTTCATTTTTGTTTTGTTTTGTTTTTGTGGGAATTTGGGGTCCAGAAATATTGACCTGAGACCTTACTGGTTTCCTTCAGAACCATGGAAGTTATAGATAAGAAGTCTTGAGTATACTGAATCATCTAAGGTTTGATCCTGGCTGGGATTGACATGCATAAGAGACCAGCCAGCTCCATAGCATTACCCTTCCCCCTTCCTGGGATCCCATGGATGGCCATCAGCAGGGCCTGAGATCTTCATGTGGACAGGAGGATGGGGGGCGTGAGGCACTATTTAGAAAAGTCAAGTGTCTCTCAATGCAGGGGAAACCCTGGCAGTGAAGTGCAAATACTTCCATGCTGTTTGGATATGCAGTGTAGCTGTAGGCACGTGGGGCCCAGGATATTGGAGAGACTAGGTGGGTGAGGTCATATCTTTTATTGGACCAACTTCTGTGTTCAATAAAAGCCAGTGTGGCTCAGAAGCTTGTCTCTCTCACCAACAGAAGCTGGTCCAATAAAAGATATTATCTCACCCATACTGTTTGGGTGTAAGGGGAAAGATGCTGGGGCACCTTTGACAGTGAAAAGGCACATGGCTTCCATGTTAGATGGTTTGGGCTTACTACCGATCATGCTGGATCCAAAGGCTGGCAATGCAGCCCCTAATTATTCTGTGGAAGCCAAAAGAATCTGAAGGACACTTGAAAGGAGGTGTATAGTTTACGTTCTCTAAAACCCATTCCCATGGGATCAATCCTAGGGGGAGTATAATTTGACACTATAAGATTTCATTTTAATTTAAATTAGATGTACTATTACATGTATTTCCATGGCACCTGCAGTGTTTGGTGCCCTGCATACGGATTAGAGAAATACATCAAGGTTTCACAGAGGGAATAGTACTTTCCTCTACTCCTTGGATTATAGCTGCCTTCTTAAACAGGTCAGATCCACATCCTGGTCTTCCAAGACAGCATTGCTTAGGGCAGTCACATCTCTCAGGGGAAGGCATGCACAAATCATGCATAGGGACTTAAACATGTCACAGCTAGGGCTCAATCTGATCTCCAAAGGGCACCAATCTCAGCTGAATTCCATGCATTCTTTAGAGGCCCTTCCTATGATATCAATTCATTTCTTCTAAATTCATCTGTGTGGGGTTTTTAAACAAGTTAAAACGTACTTCATTGACATGTAAGAGCTGCCAAGATTGAAGTCCTATTTATTGATCATATGTTAAACACCTGCTAGTATTTAAGCAGTTTAGACAATGTGTAATGTTACCAAGAATAAGGTTAGGGGCTAAACTCTCCTTGTCAAAAGTATGTTCCTGAACTGTAAAACAAAGGGACAGATCTTCAGCTGGTGTAAATTGACATAGCGGAGTTACTCCGATTTACACCAAAATGTTTACAAACCCTCAAGAGAAGTGGGCAGTAGACCTCACCCTCAACCACAAATACCAGTGGTTGTCTATGACCCTGCTTTTGACTCATAGACTTTAAGGTCAGAAGAGACCATCATGATCATCTTACCCTGTAACAACCTGTTCATCCCTGCTCCAATCTGTTGACTAAATCTATCTTTTCGTGACCTTTTAAAATGTGCAATATTGACTTGATAGACCTTAACACCTCCTGTCATGTCAATGCATATGTATGCGCTCTTTAGTGTGTACAGTGTTGAGCTCATAAACCTTAATGCATCTTGCATACATATGTACTGCTTAAAGTGTGTGCTATTGACCTAAGAGACTGTGCTTTGTATATGTAAGTGCTTCTGAGAAACCCTTTAAAACATGGATTATTGACAACAAAATGCATCATTATAGACCTTCTGGAGACCTTAGCCTAGTGTGTCAAAGTAACTGCCTTGAATGGAAATTAAGAGGCTTGTATTTATGTCCCTCCTGATGGGCACATAATTCAGTTTTTAGCAGAAATATTGAGTGATGGTCTTCTCATTTCTGCTCACTATTTTGCTCTCTTGGTATTTTAAATGCAGCATCAGATACAAGTTTTTGGTGGAGACGTGCATGCTAAAAGTAAATGCAAATGTGGTCATTGGGACTCATGAACTGTGAGCTTTTCCTTTATATGTTAACCACCATTTCAAAATGCAGACTATAAATGAGCTCAAAGAGTACACAATGAGGCTATCAGTATCAGAAAAAAACTGTGTGGAGATCTACATACATAAGCTAACACCATCAAAGCCATTCACCAAAAGTATAGGTTTGGGGATGGAAAGTCTTCCAAAAAGTGTATTAAAAATTAACTTTGATTTATAAATTTGAAACTTTTTGCCTTATTGTTAATGTTTTCTTTCTTTCTTTCTCCCAGCCATCATAACCCCATTTAGGTCGAATGCCAATTCCAAAACAATACTACTATTTAATAATTGGAGATAACACCTTAGATGTGCATGGCAATTTACAGAGAGAATAAAGATCTGGTATCTGCCCCAAGGAGCCAGCAATCAATTAATCTGATTCTCCAAGCACAGACTACCAGATGAGTGCTCCTCTATTAAGTACTATGCCAAGTAATCAAAGCTTGCAGGATGAGCCCTAGGCTAGACATGACAAAGTGGAAAGAGGGTGAAATTTATGCTTGTGCTAAAGACTAGCACCAGCCCGCACATCACTTAAATCACTTCTGCACTGGAGTTTATTTCACCCAGAGAGATCATATCAGTCAAGGCAGAGGGAGGGAAAGAGGGATGGAAGTTGCATAACATAAAATTACTTTTTTTTAAGACAGGCAGCATGTTAGTTCCTTTTTCATTTGTTTGGTTTTTCAATTAATTTGGATTTTATTAGGTTGGCGCTGAAGGCCCAAACTTCCTGCTGGATACAGCAGAGAGGAAGGATTATCAGGAGGCTAATTATTGTTTCCTGATTCTCTTCCTGGCCCCAGTCCCAATCACCAAGTAGAGAGACCTGCTCTAACACGCACCCCCAGGAATCATCTGCCAACTCAAGATAGGCTGAGCACAGTGCTCTCCAGCCATGCCTCCTCCCAGTCACTCCCTGCCCCTGACTTGCCAATTCCTGTTCTTGAAAATGCGCCTCCTTTGACAAATCCCCTGCTGGGCGGCAAGAGGTGTAGGAATTGGCTATGCCGTCTGTACACCTGCTGGGTACTCCTACATGCGGGGCGGGGGGTTAGAATCAGCAAATAAGAGAATGTGGCTAGTCTCTGCTAATGATATTTTAAAATGGCAACGGGAAAAGACAAGTCTGAGACACTGCCCTAGAGCAGTGGTTCTCAAACTAGGGCCGCCGCTTGTTCAGGGAAAGCCCCTGACTGGCCGGGCCAGTTTGTTTACCTGCAGCGTCCGCAGGTTCGGCCGATTGCGGCTCCCACTAGCCGCGGTTCACCGCTTCAGGCCAATGGGGGCTGCAGGAAGGGCAGCCAGCACGTCCCTCGGCCCGCGCCGCTTCCTGCAGCCCCCATTGGCCTGGAGCGGCGAACCGCAGCCTCTGGGAGCCACGATCGGCCAAACATACGGATATGGCAGGTAAACAAACTGGCCCGGCCCACCAGGGGCTTTCCCTGAACAAGCGGCGGCACTAGTTTGAGAACCACTGAGTATGGAGCATTGTTAGTGAGTTTACAGACAGATGGATTTGGAGGTGGGACTTGGAAGTGCTTGAGTAATGGAATGCTAAACTGTATTATACTGTTCAGCCACTAGGCAGCACTGTGTGTAACATACCTTTCTTAAGCTAACCTCAGCCATACCTTGCAGAGCATTAAAGGATCTTACTGTGAACACACGAGGTGTGTATCTCTGAGGGAAGGAAGCTCTTTAGCCAGTACAAATCTGGTACAAAACCCTGACTTGCTAGTAGCAGCCCTGCAACCTACCGTGTACAATAGTACATGACAGCTTGCATGTCATGCAAGATTAGAGAGGACACTCCATACTTACAGGGACACATGGGAGAAAGTACAGAAGTGTTTTTGGGGAACGAATATGAAGGGGATAGGAAAGAAAGTGGAATTAGCAGAGTGCAGTGCTTGAGTGGGAAACTTTCTGGAGTGCACTACTCAACAGGAACCAGTTTAGCAGCCACTGTGCTACCAGAGAATTGAGGGAGCGGTTATAGCATTGGTGCATGAAATTACAAATCTGCAATGAATTTAACTTGCACATTCACCCTAAAGTCTGCAAACTCTTACCTACCCCTATTATTTTTCAGCAGACAACACTGTACAGTAAATCCCTAATTGTACATTTAAGTAATAACGATCAAGCTTCATGGCATTTCCTGGGGATTAATTACCAGCTGAAAAGAGTTTGACGGGCTGAGGTGCAGCCAAAAGCCATTAAATATAGCTGGTCATTTAACCACTTGGATGCTGCTAACTGTACAGTGTACATGGGGCAGAATACATTATCAGATACTACCCTTTGTACCAGATAAATCACTTTGAAGCACCAAAGTCCCAGCATTGATACTTTGAAGAAATGCTGCCGCATTTCTCAAGGCTGCACTGAAGAAGCAGCAAAACACAACAGTGGTCCATTGAAAATACCCTTTGCCATGGTCATTACTGCTGTTATAAAATAAAAATGGGGAGGAGGGGGCTAAAAGGAATAAGCATAGTAGGCCTCACACTGAAGAACTCAATGAAAGCCAATGCAGCGTGAGATCAGAATCAGGAATATATTTATGGGTATTATTTAATATTTGTATTGTGGTAGTGCCTAGGAATCCTGGACGAAAGCCCCAGTGTGCTAAGAACTGTATACACACAATCTAGAAATATGGTCCTTGCTCCCAATGGACTTACACTATAGTTTTAATTGATGTTTGCTGAGCGTTACTAAATAATTAATACACTGCTGTGTACAGAAGCCATTCAGATTGCCTGAATTAGCTCATAGCATTCTACCCAGCTGATACTCACCATTACCTCTTAGAACAAGATGCAGCAACAATAACTTTATATCTCAGACCTTGGAATAGTTAGGGTTCTAAAGGGTTTATTAAAGAACAAAGTGTCATTATAAAATTGTATTTCTTGCGATTGCTTGTTTTAGGAAAGAACTAATGAAATAGGAAATGTGTAAGAGGTAGATTTGCCTTCTTAATTTCACTACTTTAAAAACAAAGGCCATGTAATTAAACTTTTAATGTTACTACTGGAACATTCATCTCTGAAGTTACACCAAGAGATAACAGGCTAAATTCTGATCTCAAACTACACCAATTTAAATCCTCAACCTTTCCATTGAAGTCAGTGGAGTCACTCTGGATTCACACTGGTATTACAGAGGTCAGAATCTGGCCCTACATTCAGATTATCTAAGATGGCATTTTCAAAAACGTATGGGAGCATAGATAGGTTAAAGTGCCCAGGGATACATCTGTTTCACAAGCCAAAGCCCAAATTGTTTTCAGGATGAGAACTTATTTGATATAAATTTGGCCCCAGAGCAAATGTCTCTGGCCAAGTTATGGAACCTTGAAAAGAGGACATAATCACCACAGATTTGATGGAGGAGGGTAGAGCCTTCTTGACAGGCCAAGGGAATACAGAATGCAGCCTTTGGTACGGAATGATATAAATCATCTGTTAAAAGGGCATCGCTTTAATTTTGCTGCCTTTTAAATTCTATTGAATTTAAATATTTTTATGCTTTAGGTGCCAGTGGTATTCTTGCAAAGAAAAAAACAATGCTTCCCACACATATGATATTGACCACGATTGTTTAAATTCAGGTAAGATTTTCTTATAATATGTGAGGCCAGATCCTCAGTAAGGGCTTGAACCTATATCCATTGAAGTCAATGGCAAAGTTCCCACTGTCTTTAATAGTAGAGGAGTAGTCACAGTGATGACCACTGAGCAGCCAGGAAGCAGCTGCTCCTGCTGGCTTCAGAGCCAGCCTGCTGCTCCCCCCAGCCAATCAGGTGGCGTGGCCAAGCAGGCAGGCTTCTGCAGGCTAGCTGTACTGATAAGATTGCCTAGCTCTGCTGCAGGCCCTGATTCCTGACACCTGGGCCCCCTTGTGCTAGGAGCTGTACAAACACATAACAAAAAGAATGTCCCTGCCCCATGGAGCTTACAATCTGTTTTAGACAAGAGACAACAGATGGATACAGACAGGTGAGGGAGTACAAGGAAACCATGAGACCATATTGGTCATCATGGCAGGCAGTGGTCTCTGCACATAAGCAGCCTGATGGCTGTGAAGCTTTTGGTAGGTATCGTGGCAAGGCAGTGCTTTTGAGGAGGGATTTGAAGGCGGATAAGGAGGTAGCATTGCGGCTGTTTACAGGGAGCACCTCCCAAGTGTGGGGAGGCAGTATGGCAGAATGCAAGAAGGGGGTTGAAAATTTAACCTTAATCGTGACCCAGAGGGCGTGAGAGGGTCATTCAGTTGACATGCCCATTTGGCCTTCGGAATCGTTGAGACTGCCAACAGGGGAGCAAATAGGGACTATGTTTCCTGTAGTTTGGTACGCAGAATCAAAGTATAATTATGGTTTTGTGTCTTTTGTGGACACCTGCCTACTAGGAGCTAGAGATGTACTTCAGACAGGCCACCAGAGAAATGGAAAGCTATAGGGTGACTTTTAAGCCACAGCTTGTATTGTGGATAAGACGCCGAGGGTTCTACAGGCTGAAGCCCCTGATGGTGGGGACTAGACTCCAGAGCGTGAGCTCTGCCACCTTCTTGCAGGGGATGTGCACATCCCCTCCTGTTCCAGCACCGGCAGCCATTGCAGGAGGGGGACAGGGCTGTGGGCCTACCCTTACCCCAGCTCCTTGGGACAGTCTAGCACTGCTGATGGTGTTAGACTCCAGCACCCCCCCTATGATTGAGGCTGGCCTCTGTACTAGAGTGCAAAGTAGGAGGAAAGCTCCTTGCACACTCCCAGTTCTCTGTGTCTCCTGTCACTCATACTGACTCTGCCACAATCTGTTCTGAAAGCTCTGTGTCCTGTTACTAATCCTCCAACTTTCACAATAAGCCAAAAATCAAGCTAATCCCATTTCAAAACAAGGCCAAAACAAGCCTAAGAACCCCAACACTGTATGTGACTAGATCCTTCCAGCTTGCAGTCTGGCACTGTGGTGGGCCTGCTGTGCACCCCTGACTCTCTCCCCCCCTTGCCCCTGCTTGCCCCTTGCCCCTGCTTGCCCCCCCCCCCTTGTCCCTGTTTTCTGGGAGCCAATCAAAAAAAATAAGCAACAAGCTATAAGCAAAAACTAGCCAACAAGCAACTAACAAGCTAATTAAGCCAAAAAAAGCCAAATTTCCATGTTTTTTCCGTGTATTTGACATGTCTGGACCAGGGACAGCTGCTGGTGAGCCTGGTGCCTGGCCCAGTGTGTGGGGTTGGGGGTGGTACAGCCACGCCAAAGGAGCTGCCGGCATGAGGCGCACAATCTTTTGCCTGGCAGACTTTCTACCCTCAGAGATCTGCACCAGGACCTATGCCAGTAGGAGTCGGCATGAATGCAGTTACAGAAGTAAGCTAGATATATAAATTGACTTGATTCATTATAATAAAATTTACAGAGAGCAACAGAACTTGGGCCTGTTCAAACTAGCAATTAAACATTTGTTCTATTTGCAACCACACTTATTAAACTTTTATATAAAGTGTCCACATTTTACTGATTATCATGAGTGATTACATTACAAATGTTTAGTCCAACAAAAAAAAAAAAAAAAAAAAACAGCCCTACATGCACAAAGACTGAATTAGTTAATCACATTGCTGGGCTGCACAAATTAATCTTCTGCCATCGTCTTATTGGAAGCATAAGGCCAAATTTCCATATCAAAACTTTAATTTTCCTAGGCACAACAATTATCCATGACACTTAGACTGCAGCTGTATCACTTACTTTTCCTTTACCCTATCTTTTCTGTCCCACATATCTGTGTACAAAAGAAATGAATCTTTGTCCTTTCAGATATAAAGCTGTATTTTCAGGGGAAATAAAAAGTAGGTTAAACTGAAATAGGAGACTTTAAGTCAAACAGATATTGTGATTATAGTTGCTGAATAAATTTAAATATTGGGGTTTTTTTAGGGATGAGAGAGAAAATATGAGAGAGGTAACAGGGAAGGGTAAAGGGCAAGCGAATCACTAGAGTCTCAATCATACCCTCAATATTGGCTGCATGGAGGGGACCCACTATATTGTACCTGTGTGAGGGTGGACAGCTTACCATCCTGTCACTTTCCCTCCCTTCCCAGGACTACAAAGACAGGCCTGCCTGGGACTGGAGGTCCACACCCTCCCTCCCAGAAAAACTGGTTGTAAGTCATGGCTATATGATGATGCATTAACTCCACACTATGGAAACCACTTGAGAATGGTTGTTGAAAAAGTGGCCCTAGGAAAAGCATGTCATTATAGCCCCTTGGTGCTGCACTTTCTGGGGGCCAGAGCAGTGGAGCACAAGGTAGCTGAACAGGTGCAAAAGAAAGAGCCGTCATGTAGACTTCGATGGAAGGAGGTGATCAGGACCTATGACAAGGAATGAATGAAGGAAAAACCATCTCCGGCCCATTCAGTCAGTCCTGATACAGGCAAAACTCCTATTGGCTACAGGAGTAGGGAACTGACCTTATTAGGACAATCATATGCAGTACGTATAAAAGACTAAGAGTAGAACCAAAGCCAAGTGAAATGTCCCATGGCTAGAAATCCTTTATTCTATTCTGCTGGTTGACATTCTCTCTGGTCTGCACACTGGGCAGTGTGTTCCCTAGCCAGTGAAGGGCTGTCTATGTACTGCAGTTCTTCTTGTGAAGTTTGTTCTGAAACACTATGGAAAAAGCAAAACAGAATAAGGAATATCTATGATTTTGCTATCATTAGCCCCTCTGCATCCAGAGACTAACCATAAACCCAGGAAAGAAGGAGAAGTATGCTGCATGTCATTTATTTATGCACTATTTCAGAGAATCTTGCTTTCTAAAGCAAAACACTGTATACATATAAAGTGTTGAGAACTTTTCATTTTGATCATGTTTTACAGTAAATGCTTTCTCATTAAATAGACATCCCTTTCCACTTAGTTTTCATTCTAAAACCACACTATACAACTGTATTCATTCGAGACATTTTGTTCTAGTTTTGTTGTCCCCTATCTAATGTGTCATTTTTTTCCTGGACAGAATAAAAGATGTAAAGGCTGAAGGGCCTGATTGTGATCTCACTTACTAGTGTAAATCAGGTTTAACTCCATTATGATCAATGAAGATACATCAGTTTAAAACTGGTGTGAAAGCCATCAAAATTACATAGTAAAGGCCAGATTTTCAAAGGAGTTCAGCACACACAATCAAAGATTTTCAAAAGTATTCAGCTTCCATTTAGGTACTGTAGGGAGCCAGGGTGGCTGCCCTCCGAACCTGAGGGTAAAGGGCCTTTCACTCAGCCTGAGTGGGCGGGGCCAGCCCAAGCTCGCTCCACCCCCCCGGAAGGGGAGGGGTGGAACAGGAAGTATAAAGGGCGGGGCCCTTAGCTCAGTTAGGGCAGCACCAGGGAGGGAGACAGATGCAGACTGCTCCCTTCAGACCCTGCTGCCACGCCAGGGGAGGCCCTGGACCAGTGGAAACCTCACCTGGAGGACGGGCTGGGGCTGCCAGGACTGCCCGCTGCCGAGTACCCAGAGGAACTGGAGGAGCCGGAGGGGGAGCTGGAGCTGCCAGCAGCTGCGGACCAGGAGGAGCTGGAGGAGCCCGAGCCTGAGGGGGAGCTGGAGCTGCCAACAGCGGACTACCCCGACGCACTGGCGGGACCAGAGGGATTCGGACGAGGAATCGAGTAGGAAGTAGCCCAGGGACAGAGCTGCACAGTGGTGAGTCTGTATCGCGGAAGGACCCCGCTGATCCAGTGGCAGGACCCTTGTCGACCCACGCCGGGACCTGTGCTGCTGCTCCCCTGCCTGAGGGGCGCGCTATTGACCTTTGCCGGCGCTCCCCTGCCTGAGGAGCGCGCTATTGACCTGTGCCGGCGCTCCCCTGCCTGAGGGGCGCGCTATTGACCTGTGCCGGCGCTCCCCTGCCTGAGGGGCGCGCTATTGACCTGTGCCGGCGCTCCCCTGCCTGAGGGGCGCGCTACAGACTCTGGCTGGTGGCCTTCCCGCTGCTAATTCCCCGCTGGCGGAGGCGTGACCCAGGCCGGCCAGTGACGTCGTAGCTCCCCACCGCCCCCTAGCGGGTAGGTGGACCGACGCCGATCACAGGTACCCACATAAGATGCCAGATTTTCGGAAGAGCTCAGCCAGTTTGGTACTGAACTCGCCTGAAGATCTGGCCATAAGGATACGGGTTTTTTCAAAAAACCTGGAGCGTATATTGGTTTTAGAGCACTTTGAAAGCCGTATGAGAATGCACTGTCATCTTAAAAACATTAGATTAGCCCTACTTGCATATATTCCACCTATTGCTTATTAAAGACTACATCTTGCATTGCATTTTTACTAGTGGTACACAAAAAATGACAATATTCCTTGAAAAAATATTTGCAGTTTTATAATGACCCACTTCACAGCTTCAAAAGTTTACTTTTCATGTCATTTTTGCAAAATGACCAGCTTTTCATTAAAATATGGGAACCAACTTCAATTTCCTTATACTTCAGTGCAAAATAATCTTCTTCTGAATTAAATTTTGCACTCCACATTTGAAAGTTTGCATTCCAAGGTTTGTACTTAAGAGCAGAGCTATTTTGAGTGAAAGTGAACCCAGACTGACCCCTAAAGAAATAATGGAACTGCAAAAATTAGGTTCAAGCCTAGAAGAGATGCAAGCCCATTTAGTTTAAAATGCACATTCCATCTGTGGGCATCTTGATATAGATGAAAGAATTCTTAGAATTCAGAGAGCTGTAACATATCAGGTGTTAGGACAGTCATAACTCATATCAATTTAAGGGTCGTATATACTGTCACCATATTTATATTGAGGCCTAAAAATTATAACTAAGGATGAAAAGCACTGGAAAATGATGGGTAATTCCCTCTGTTGTACTGATTGTTGTCTTAGAAAAACAGAAGCATTGGTAGCCATACCTTAACCAGCAAAACAGGAGCCATTGATCATCAGTTTTTCTAAACCTTAAAGGGACACATTTGTACTTAAATCATTATATTTACTGTTACTCTAGTACGCAGAGGTCTGCTACCAGAAACCCATTGTGCCAGGCACTGTAAAAACCACATAGCAAGAGACAGTTCCTGCACAAAAGAACTTACAATCTAAATAGACAAGACAGACAAAGGGGAGGAAAGGAAACAAAAGAGTTGAAATGACTTTCCCAAGATCACACAGTAGGTCAGAGTGAGGAACAGAAGCCAGGTCTCATTTGAGTCCACCATACCACACAGCCTCCTTTAAACATTGTGTTCCACTATACTGGTACAAAATGGCCTTGAATTTTACCAAAAATTGCCCATGTTGTTCCACCTATTCAGTTCAACCAGTATTAAAATCTGGGGGAGCCATAGTCCACATAAGACTTCTACTATTTTCAGGACCATGCTGGTTAACTACTCCTTTCTTATGATGTCTTATTAGAAGTGGATATAAAGGAAGGATTTGGATGCAAGCAGGGAGCTGGCACAAAGGAAGTCTCAGAGACTTCATGAAATCCACTAAAAACTATTCATTTTACATGGAAGGTGCTCAGGTACTGTAGTGATAGGTGGCAGGATAACTGTGAGATAGATGTATAGACAGAATTTCCTTTACCTGTTTTACATTTTTTATCACTTTCCTTCCCCCCCAACCCCACCCCCATCCAAGACAGGGTGCCCATGGCTGAACGCTGAATCAGTCATACAAAAGGAGTGATTATTTTCTCAGCTAGTTTTTTACTCTATTTTGATTCTATACATTGCCAAGCAGCAGTGGTAATACCTGAAGTATGCTCCAGGCAGTGGCTACCGCTTTTTATGATCCATGTTCAAGACTGTAGCTAGTCTCTGATTTTCACTTTATTATCATTTAGAGAATCAAAGGACAGTTAGCTCACTCCTGCTCCGAAAAAAGAAATCAAAGCAGGTTCATCAAATTGTATATACTTGAACGTGACAGATTGTTTTAGATGTCTTAGATTAATACCCAGTGGAAAGTTGCCCACTGTGGTTCAATTAGAGCTTCGCACATTGAAAAAAATAATGTTTTGATAAAGATCTCAGGCTGGATGCACTTGAGACTGAAATGCTGTGTCATCCCCATTAAAAAAGTGCTTTGCTTTACAAAACAAATAATAAAAGCTGGTTCCTCACCTATATCAAGAGGAACATTGTAGGGCTTTTAATTAATAGCCTCCCAAATTTCATGAGGAATGGCTCTGCTCTGGAGATCCTGTGTGGGAGTAGATGAAGGGTCTCCAAGATTAAAAATAATTGATGTGCACTTTTTAAGTGTGCATCTGCTGCAATGCCAACAAATTCACATTCCCTTTGGAAGAGAGGACAATGATAGCAATTGGAGGTGAAGTTGTAGCATGAGCAGCATGAAATTGTATAACGAAAATAATCAGAGATGGGCCCAAACTAATAAGTCATGATCCTTACACGCGTGTCCTATGGTGGTTTCCAGAATCCAAATTTGGATCTAGATCCAAATGCTTTGGCTGGCTCCTATCACTACAATGGCTGACTCAAAACTTCAGATCTGACCCCAGAGAACCTCAGAATGTAAAAAAGAAGCGTCCCTAGCTCATCGCTTTGACCATGTCAGTTCTCTCTTTGCATCCATCTACTGGCTCCCCTTTCTCTATCACATTAAATAAGCTGCTTGCTTTCGATTTCAAGGCCCTTAATGGCCTATTTCTGCCATACCTATCATCTCCAATTCACTATTGAGATGTCATCTCTCACCTCTGATTGGCGCATCATGCCAGCCTCCCTCGCCTACTTGTTACATTTTCAAACAAACACCTTCCTGCTTTCTCCCTTGTGGGGAGGAGCTCCCTATAAACATTCACAAAGCTACCTCATTATCCGCCTTCAAAACCTCCTCAAAACTCTTCTTTGCCCTAATGCCTACAAAAAAATTTGACTTTGGTTAGGCTGATGGTTTGCTATCTAGAATGCTGACCAATATGGTCTCATTGTACTCTCCCATCTGTCAGTATCCACACCAGTTGTCTCTTGTCTGATACTTAGATTGTAAGTGCTTTAGGGCAGGGAGCATCAATTTGTTCTGTGTTTGTACAGCCCCTAGCACAATAGCGGACTGGTCCACGACGAGGGCCCCAGACATTACAGTAATATAAATAAAAACACTATAGATTTTTTCAAACCAGGAAAAAGGTAGGGTAGGCTCAGTACATTGGAAGAGGCCCTCAGAAGCATGGAAAGGGCAATTTTATGTTACAGGGCAGATTATAGTGAGGCAGCAGTATTATTGTAGTTAAGGTTGACACTAGTTTAGTGTTTAACAGGTGATTGTTCTAAATACTCTAAAATCTACATGTCAACTTGGATTGCCTTGAAAATTGCTATGCCTCACCGTAGAGACCTGGGTAGGGTTAGTGGTCCTCATTTGATGTTATTTGAGCAAGGGGCTCCCAGGATACAATCCCCTCCCCTGCAAAAATCATGTGACATCAACATTTGATGGTTTTCATAACTTTTTTGCATTTGCCTGGGAGGCAAACCATGGCTCTGATCCTTCCCGAGCTGGTATTCCCTGCACAGGACTGCTCTTAGTTACTGTCTTGCAACCACTGACAATATTTAAAACATTATTCAGGGTAAGAATTTGCTCTACCAGGTGTCTGAAGCCAAGCTGACAAACCAGAGGAGTCATTTGCACCTGTGTAGCAAGACTGGGCTTGTGCTGCAAGCCAGAGCATTTGCCAGCAACCTGACAACAGAGGAGTGGATGGCTCAAGGTCACAGGCTGTGGTCACCTTGAGCCACCCATGTGCTGTGAGTTTCAGTACTGCCCTGGGCAACTCTCTGAGCATATGAGTTGTGCATGTCGGTTGAGCTCTCTTACATTCTATCGGGTCCCCTTCCAGTAGTTTTGCTCTGAGAGCAGAGCTTCTGGTTAAGAGACTATATTGCAAGTGGTCTAAAACCCATGTGCGCACTCAGATTGTATTTGAGAAGTATTGTCGAGGAAGATAGGATTGATTTAACAGAGGGAAAATAGAAGGCGTTAGTATACAGTAGAGTTAAGCTAATATAATCATGCCCCATGCTCCTCACCTATTACTTGAATAATGGGACTGAATGTGCTGGAAGAAAAGCAAGTAGCTGCAACTCTCAATGTCACCATGAGCAAAAGGTTGCTGAGTATTAAGAAATTCACCCATTGAGTGCCCTATTCTAAGGACTGCCTGTCTGACAGCTCATAAAGAGTAGTTATTAATGGGAATGATCATTGAATAGTTGTGTTTCTAGTGGGGCTCTGATTCTAGGCCTGAAGTTATTCAATACTTTTTATCAGTGATCTGGAACTAAATATAAAATTTGCCAAAGTCACAAATATTGGCAGAGAGAGATAAACAAAGGATAGTCATACAGAGTGATCTGGATTGCTTGGTAAATTGAGCCCTTTCAAATAGAATGTGCTTAATCCAGCGAAGGGAAAGCTCATACATCTAGATACAAAGAATGCAGGCCAGACCTTCAGAAGGCAGTACCGGGTTTACAATGGCACCCGGACTGTGCCCCCCTCTCCTGCGTTTTGCCCCGAGGCCCCTTACCTGTTTCGCCTCTTCCCCCCGAGATCCCACCTGGCACTTGCTCCTCTCCACCCCCTGCCCTCCTTCGCTCCCTGCTTGCTCCTCTCTGCCCCCTCTCTCCCCATGCGAATGGCAGGCAGGGCCTGAGGGGGAAGAGGGCAAGTGTGGGGGCCTCGGGGAGGAACCGGGGATGGGGCCATGGTCCAAGCGCCAGTGCCAACAAAAGATTCATCTGGCTCTGTCAGAATGAGCACAGTGTCCTGCACAATGACTCTGCAAAGGATTTAAGGGGTCATGGTGGACAAACAATTGTAAATGCGCTCACAGGCAATGCTGAGGCAAAAAAGGCAAATATGATCCTTGTCTGTATAAAGAGGGGAGTAGTGAGTAGGAGCAGCAAGATTATTTTAACTCAGGAGATGTCATTGGTGAGATCAGCACTATAATGTACTGAAAACTGATGTTGTACAACGGGCTGGGGTAGGGTGTTGGAGGAGGAGAGCACCCATTGCGATGAACGGGGCAGTTCATAAATCTTGGAAAGTCAGGCAGTCTTATATTAAAGGAAGCATAGTAGGTGAGGAAAGAGTATTTCAATTAGACATCAAAAATAGCTTCATACAACTGAGAGAAAGTGAAATGCTTTAGTATTACTGTAATCTCAATTTAGAGAATAAGATGAGGTGGGTAAAACTAGCTACTGCTTGAGGGAAGAACACTGTTAATTATGATGAGCTGACAATAATGTCAAAAGCTCAACTGGGGTCCAGTCTTGTTACCACTGAAGCCCACGAGAGCAAGATCAAGCTCTGATGATGTCTATGAAATCAACCTGTTGTTTGTTCAGAATTCCCATTCCAAAAATTCCTGCTGTCAGCAAAACTGCAGGATATTTTAGCTATCTTCAAAGGCTTTGATTTGCCAGTTGCCAGCTGCAATGTGTAGTAATGTTTCACTTTCTGCATTATTGGTTACTAGGTCTGATTGAAAATTTTCTGTCAACTGTTTTTCAGTGGAAAATTGTGTTATTGATGGAATGAAATTTGTCATGAGAAGTGTCTAGATTCCATAGAAAATTTCAACTTTTCATCAAAAACTGAGCATGTGAAAATTAAAATGGTTTTGACTTTCATCCAAAACCCAAAATATTTCAGTTCAGAAACACTGTTGCAGTGCCTCATAGGAGTTGCACATCAGGTGCCATATGTTCCCATTCTCCTCTATGAGCCAGGCTTCCCAAACACATTTCATCCCCTTTCACACACTACAACCATGGGACTCTCCTGTTGCACTGTGAAACTTATCCAGAAGGGGGTCCATGGTGAATCAAGGGAGTTGTATTCTGGCCCACGAGCCCAGCCTATAGCAGAGGATGGGAGTATGGGTCAGCCAAACTACAACTCCCATGAGGCTCTGCAGTGGTATTCCCAAACAAAAATATTTCAGTTCTGGGGCAATATTTTGTTTTTTGAATTTTCATTAAAACTTAAAATTATCTGTGGAAAATTGACAAAAACAATTTTTTTCCATTTTATCCAACTTTTCTGTTGAAATAAAATTCTCTGACCAGCTCCAATGTATATACCTTACTTAGTACTTGTGCTTACTATCAATATCTTTATCCCTCCTTTTCAATTCGTCCACTTCCTGACCTTTTTTTGATCCTCGCTGGTATCATGTTGAAATTACATTGAACCTATCTCAGGGACCTTAAAGTGTTTTTTCCCTATTTCTGAGAAGCTCCTAGCATGCTACTGAATGATCTGTGGGGAAAACAATTAGCTACATAAATTCTGGATCATCATTATTCCTTCCTCTCAAATAACCCAAATGTATGATTTTTCAGTTCCAGGGTTTTGATATAGGCCATTAGCAAAATGTTGCATCCAGGTCTAGGTTTAGGTTTAAAAGAAAAAGGAACGTTTGGCCCCAGCTGTAGTTTGAATTGAGTGACTTGTACAATCAGATGCGGGGGGGGGGGGGGGGGGGCGGGGAGAGGTGAAAGGCCAATATACATTTTCAGCAGAATTGCTGCTTTTAGACTTCAGTTCCTGAAAACATTCCTTTTTAGTGATATGCTTTAACCCCTAGAGACAAGTTCTCTTCACTTCCTTTCAGAGAGATGGAGGGTTAGGGTAAGATAGGTAGCTGTTTGGACTGAAAACTTGATGGTGCTTTATGATCTCTGATTTATGAGAGCATTGTGAATGCTGGCAAATTCTAAAGGTCCCAAGAGCCACTAGCAACCTTCATCTGCTTCGCTTGCTCAAAGAGTCACTCTTTTTTAATGCTGCTTCCTGTTTTAAGCATCTGAACTCCAGGAGTCTGGCCTCTCTGCTTGCTGGGGCAGGACTAACAAAAGTAAAGCTATTTTATAGATTTTGACAATTTTAGTTAGCAAGCTTTGGGTACTTCAGCTGTGAAACTACAGATTCAGTCTGTTCACTTCATGAAGAGAAGAAATAAAATCTGCTATACCCAGCTTTCCAGCTGAAATGCTAGAGGGGATTTCTGTTGAATGTATTTGCCCCCAAAATGTGTGTGTCTTTCCTCCTTTCAAAGCATCTCCTTTTGTTGGTCAATCTACAGTTCTAAAATCTGATGGCTTCTTACCTTGCAATAATTTACATATTGCATCATCTGTGTATAGAAGTTTATCATTCTGAATAGCTGAAAGACAATCTCTAAAGGGAAGAGATCCCCAGAGATGTAGTTTTAAAACCAGCCTGAAGAAGTCTCTAAAAGTCCGCCACCTCATAGCACTAGGGCAAGCTACTTTGCTAAATTCTGCCTGAGATCAATATCACTGATTCTTTTGTGAGTCATCTGTGCCCAGATGTGACAGACCTTTTTGAGCTTCATATTCATATAGCATTTCAGGTGTTTTTAAAGTGTCCCAAATCACAGACAATTTGTCACCCCATCCTGGAACAAATATTTTTCATCAACTTCCTAACTTTCTCTTGTTGTTGTTGTTGTTGTTTTGTTTGTTTTGTAACAATAATATTTATTTTGGCATCAAAGACCAGTTTATCAGAGAATACATAATTTTGTTGGGGTCAGCTGAAAAATTAAACACATACAACTTCAAACTCCCTAAATGCCACTGTCCTGCATGTATTCATAATCTAATTACTTCACAACATTTACAGACTTTGATACGTTTACTTGGAACTTGAGAGTGAACTGGGGTGAATACTCTTCCTTGTTCAAATAAATTAATTAGCTGAATACTCATGAAATATATATGAAGAGAGGACATAGGCAATAGGAATTCCCCTTGCACTTAATGAGCCATTCCACCCCTGCTTTTACCTCAGAAATAATGTTAGGACCACATTCTGTGCAGAATGAGTGTAAAAGACTACCAAAGAATTCACCCCTACCTTATGCCATTGGTAATGGTTGACTTGGCACAGGTGTTAATGAGTACACACGGCTGTGTAGAATTAGACTCAGAACCTTTTTACTCAAAGTCACTGGTTCAAATCAGACCATGTTTGCAGTTACTATCTGACAGGAAATGTTGAAATAATTTGGTGTTCCTAAAACTGTCTGTGGTTGAGGGCTATCTACTGCACCAAAACCACCCTCAAAGAGTCCCTTAACTGGCATCCATATTGAGAGTCTAAGCAGAGAGGCCAAGGACTGAAGTGCGTGAAAGTAGGTATAAACTGCTACCAATCTAATTTAGATGTAGCCATTTAGTCCCACTTTGCACTGAGGTAAATGACTACATGCGGTGCAGGGCATGGAACAATAAGTCTAAGTCTCCCCAAGTCAGTGATGAGATGCATTAGTGGGGCTCCATGGGAAATTCAGGCATTATGGTTCTTGATGCTTTATCTATTTTAAGGATAAGCAGAGTGCTTCATGCATGTACATAAACAACTCCGTTCATTACAAAATTTTAGTTTAGAACCTAAAAGTAATAGTGAGTGTTTAAGCCCCTGCTCCCCGCAAAGATTTTCAATATGGTGTTACCTCCTTTTGATTCTTTAAAAGCTCACTGACCAGGAAAGCTCATTTCAAAAACCACATTCCTGGAAAGTAGATCAGTACTGCTTTCAAAGCCCTGAGCAATCCCAAGCTTAAATGGACTTTAGATGTTTCTGCTTTGGTAATCTTTGAAAAAGACAATGTAAATAGTTAAGTAAAAATAATTTTCCTACAGGAAGCCAGCCTTTGTTTCTTTATGGAATGGTGTTGTTTTAAAACATGTTAGCTAATCATGGTCAGTTCTAGTGCGGAGCCTAGGGGTGGATAAATATGGCATTTCTTAACTTCTGAGTGCTTTATTTTGCAACTTTATTAGCATTCTTTTAGCATAATATGTAAATATAATAGAAATGTTAATGCCATTGAACATGTAGCATACTACTGTAAATGCCTTTGGTTTATTAGAGATTCCCCCTTCTTGAAATATAGGAGTATAACATACGTGTATTTTCTTTTCACATTACAGATAAACTAGAAAATGAGCAATGTCAGTACTTGTAAAATTTCTCAACATACGTCTTCTTAAATTGACTCACATCTTAATCTGTAAAAGTCTCAGTTTTAGAGAGAGTGTCTGATAAATGTAGAGTAGAATCCATTAAAATTACTTTTCTTTTTTATGTAACCTTTTTAAATCCTAGTTCTGCTCTTTGACATTCAGCCATTCCCACTTGCATGTATCTTCAGAGGTTTCTTTGTCTCTGGAATGTAGTTTGAATTGCACCAGTTTGGTGGCCATAAAAAATAGTTGCTGTCTTTCAAGAGGATTTGGTGTGTTCATTTGCATGTCAAAGATACCCAGAATGCTCACCCAGCTCACAGTTATTTCATAGCAGAGCAGGTGTCTGAGTTCCTGGAATAAAGTGAAAACTATGGCCGTGTTTGTGGGCGTGCTATGTTCTGCTCTTTAGTGCTTCAGATGATTTCCTAAAATGAGTTCTCCACTGAGAATTCCTTTTCCTTTTAAATGGTCTGCAGTAGCTTCATTTCAACATCACTAGTTAAGAGACTTGAAATCTACAGCAGCTTTTGCTCCTCCGCATTCTGTCAAAACTAAAAGCTATATATATATATTTTTAAATTATCATTTTTTCATGGTAATTTGTAGGCTATAATGTTCGTTTTAATGCTTAGCCTACCAATAGATCTAATGTTTTGGTGTATAAGGAAGCTGATGAACATGTCTGAGGCAATAAACCCTAAATCACTTTGTGTTTCTTCATCACTAGTGAAGAGTTGCAGGTACCACTGGTCACCAGGTTGCCTCTAGGCTAAATAAACCTAACTTGCTAAAACACTTGCATGGACCTTCTTATTTGTTTTACTTAAGGTTCTCTAGTTAAGGATCATATTCTATATATATCTACTGAACAGTAGTCAGCCAAACACTTAGATATTACATTGATTGACACACCAATTGAAAACTTGTCTCTCTCACCAACAGAAGTTGGTCAAATGAAATATTACCTCACCCATCTTGTCTCTCTAATATTGTGGGACCAATATGACTGCATACAGCTAACGGGAGAGAGAAAGAGAGAGAGGGAGAGAGCCAGTTCATTGTACAGAAAGGTTCTATTGAGATGACATCAGAGCTTTGGCTAAAGTTTTGATATCACTCATGGAATTAATGCTTTAGGAGTCATGGAAGGGGGAATAATGCAATTTAAAATGGAAGCAGTCACTGAGAAGTCAAATTACAATATCAAAGCAAGAACTGGGTCTTCTGGGTGCTCTGTGTTTATCAGAAACTGCATGAACCAGTTCTGGTCATCTCTAGCTAGAGGTATATATGTACCTTCAGAAAATTCTGGCTGCAGAGCATACATACTAGAGTATGCTGTTTCAGAATAATTTTAAAAAACTGACACACTTTGAATACAGCTTCTGATAAGGAACAACCATCATCCAGAATTAAACATATGCCAAAAGACTTAGCACAAAATAATACTTCCCTCCAATTTCATAAATTCACACGCTACAAGTATAAATTCACAATATCCCAAGGGATGGCATCCAGCCATGCTGGTTGCCATAAATAACAAACAAACTGTTCAGAGAAAAATAACAGAATATAGAGTTATGAAATGACAAACAGTGGTAGCAGATCATGGAGCATGTGTTGCTCTTTTTCGTTTGCCAATGCACAGCATGTATGAGCATGCTGATTTCACACACACACACGCATGCTCGCTCTCACACACACACACACACACACACACACACACACACACACACACACACACACACACACACACACACACACACACACACACACACACACACCAGGAATTGCATGAGATTAATTCACAAAACCTCAACTAAGATCCATGCAAGACTGATTTACAAACCCAATAATAACTTCTTCTGGCAGGGTTGCTGCCCATGTGAACATTTTGAAGGGTTGCCTTCACTTTAGAACTTTGAAGATTTGAAGATACCCTACAGGAATGGCTGATTCTGAATGTTCATAACCAAATTAGAAATATTCTACAAAAATATCCTTGTGACCTCCTTGGTTTGGCAGTAGACACAGCGAGATAGCAAAGAATCACAATCCAGGAGGTTCAAACAAATAGTCCTTTTATTGCAGCATCACAACTGGATCCTGCTTTTCCTGGTGTGTGCCACTATCGGGTCTCTTAAAGACACAGTCCATCATAACTTCATCTAGGCGGAAAAGTTTTTTCTCCAAGGAAAAAAATTGACAAAAAACAATTTTCATTTTATTTTTTTGTGTGTTCAGCAATTTTTTTGTGAAAAATTTTGGCCAAAATATTGAAAGCTAAAATATTTTGATTCCAAATGATGAGGAGTTGTAGTTCAGGTGCCTAATGCTCCCATTCTGTTCCATGGTCCAGGATCTCTGGATGGATGGACTACATCTCCCATGATCCACCACTTTCTCTCCCCTTGGTGGAATGTGGGGGTGGCTCATAGGAGTCCCTGGCTATGAGACATTGGAATTTTCAAAGAAATAACATTTTCTGTGAAAGCAGACATTTTTGCAAAAAAAAATTAGTTCAGTTGAAAGCCCAATTTTCTGCTGAAAATCAGTTTTGATGGAAAATATTCAACAAGCCCTACTATAACTCTAGTAGAAAACCTGACTTGACTGCAATTAGGATTACATTTTTACCAGTCAAACATCCTCACAAGATCCTAGGAAAAGTTAGCTACTACTCATTCCATATACTGTAGAACCTCAGAGTTATGAACAACCTTATTCCTGAGGTGTTCGTAACTCTGAAATGTTCGTAACTCTGAACAAAATGTCATGGTTGTTCTTTCAAAAGTTTACAACAGAACACTGACTTAATACAGCTTTGAAACTTCACTATGCAGAAGAAAAATGCTGCTTTTAACCATCTTAATTTAAATTAAACAAACATAAAAACAGTTTCCTTACCTTGTCAAATCTCTTTTTAAAAATTTCCCTTCATTTATTTAGTAGTTTACATTTATCACAGTACTGTACTGTATTTTTTATTTTTATTTTTTTGTCTCTGCTACTGACTGATTGCATAGTTCCAGTTCCAAATAAGGTGTGTGGTTGACTGGTCAGTTCGCAACACTGGTGTTTCTAGTGTACTAGGAACAAAGAGAAGGAAATGACTGTCTCATCACATAGTTATTTGAACTATATAGCCTTTTCCTTTTTTTGGCCCTTGATGCCCACAAATTATTTTGCATTTTTCTTTTGACAGCAAAAATTTCAAAATACCATGCAGAAAAGAGGTTGGATTCATTGAGAAATGATTGATTTTTTTTCTTGTTGCTATTGATGACCAGTAAACTGCTTCAACTATAAACCAAAATCCATGCAACTGGAAAATATATTGTTAAATGAGAAGTCAAAGAGATGCATTCTCTGCAATAGCACGTTGATCACCATGACACAGAGTTTTGAGGGTGAGGCAGAGTAAAATGCGAAAATGTGTGAGGAGGGTAAAATCCTGAGGGAAATGAAGATCGGGAGAAAATGGGTGAAGGAAAATTGGATTATGCAATTACATTTGATTGGCACATGTCTACACACACGGAATTTGGATTGCACTGTCACTTCACTATTTACTTGTCAGAGCATACATCACGCATGACTTATGTACTAGCAACATTTACTGTGCATTTGCACAGTATTTAGACATATGTATTAGTGTATTTTCCATTGCCTGGTTCTGTGTGCTAGAATTTATATATGAAACTGTCTATTGGTCATGAACCAATCTTAAAAAAACTATGTCTTTTCAATGCATCCATTCTGCCTTGTAATTGGTATTTATTGCTCTCTTACAGTCTAAAAAAATTAATTACAAGAATTAGATTTTTCATAATTTGTATTCATTGCTTCTCATCACTGCATTTTTCTCTAGTATAGAACTTACCAGCCCAAGACGGATGGTTGATGTTTCTGGGATTATTTTCCATTACATTTTTTTCATGGCCTTTTGTTCTTGAATCACAAAAACTTTTTGTGTGCCTCTGATTAAAATGAATATTTACATGACTTACCTTAATTTCACCATCCTTTGCCACAAAACATCATTTTAAACAGAAACTTTGATGTGTAAAATGTGCAAGTAACTCCTAGAAAAAGAGTGTTTACAGATGTAAGGTAATGCATTCTGAGCATTGAATAATGAAAATCTAATAAAAGATACTAAATGATGAGGTGTCTTTTTTTTTTTTTTTTTGGTTATCATTAACAGATCACATTGCCTTCCCCTTTTCTGTTACAATCAGCCTCCTGGAGCCAACAGCAAAACTGGATAGTAAATTCTTTTGACATAAAGCAAGTCTACCTCTTTCATCTCCTTAACGCTATAATGAAATCATAATGAGTACTAAAAGTTTCTTTGACTCGTACTGTAGTAACCTAATGTATTTGTGATTTAAAATAATGTATCCCACGTTCTCCCAGAGATTTAGAAGAACAACGAGTCTGATTCTCAAGCCAACAGTTATAATATCTTTACTGAAGGCAAGTGCTAACCCTTACTGTGGGGTACTACCTGGAATATTCAACTCTGAGCAATAGTAAATAGAGATTGCCCATTCATCTGCTTATGCAGAAAAACACCAATACTGCAACAGATTCCAGCTGAACCTTCGGATGCCTCCCTATGGGAAGCTGCTGCCTACAGCTCTGGACTCACATCATAGCGATCCTTTTGCACATGAAAAATCCCTGTTTTCAGTGCACAACCCTGGTGCCTCTAGGGTTTATCTTGCCTCACAAAGAGAATGATCATCTATTAAGATATCATATGAGGAAGTTTGATATCACTTTGTTTACTTACTGACTCAGAAAACATGAGCATGTCCCTTTTAGTCAGCTATCATAACTGGGACTCCTTCATTTCATGCACTGATGAGACACATATCTTTATTAATATTGTTCAATGGATAACTTTAGAAATGATTAAAAATCCCACTATTTTTACCAAGAAGACTACAATTAAAGGACAAGGTGAGGGTGGCTGATGGGCAGGCAACTGTACTTGCATAGAGGGAAAATGCCAACCTTTGATGAGGTGTAACTAGTAATTTCTTTCAAAAGGTCTGTTTTACTCTCTGGCAGGAGGCTTCCAAATGCCACATTGCTTGTATTTGTGCTGTTACATGTATTATCTGGTATAAGGCAGTTTAAAAACAGTGAAGGTTACATTTCCTTACCTCCTGTGCTCGCCCTCTGATAGATCAGAAGTTGTTTATAAAATGTATCTCATCTGTAATGTTGTAATACGTTCCATGTGTTGATGCCATGAGCATGTATTAGCATGCAGTAGTCTCGGGTTTTATTAGAGAAAGTATGAGGGTTATTTGACATTTGCATACATTTCTATACGTGGGCACGGTGCTTAACACAGCAAATAAACACATGCTCCAAAGAGCTTACAATCTATGGCCCTGATTTAAGAAAGCACTTACACACAAGGTTATGTCCATCCCTACTCAGGAAAGCACTTAATCATGTGCTTTAAGTTAAGCATGTGTTTAGGCGCCATGCCTGAATAGGGATTCTGTCCTAAGTAAGGGCCAAAAATGAGTCTGAAAATGATAGAACATAGGGGGAAATAAACATTAACTAAGATGGAGGAAGAAAGGAATGAAATAAAGAGTGCATAGATAGATGATTGGTTGGCTAAGGGTGGCTTAAATTTATGAACATGAGTATTGCCATTATGTAAAGTTAGGCACATGCTCAAGTGCTTTGCTGCATCAAGGCACATGTTAAATCTCTGCTTTATTTTTCTTACACTACCATTAGATGGGTAGTTCTTTCTGGGGTCCTGAGCAAAGATAAGTTTAAGGAAGGGTTTGAAGGAGTGGGGAAGAGAGAGGTTTGAGTACAGGAAGGACATTTCTGGTAGAGTGAGAGATGGGGGAATGTTAGGGTTGCCAGGCCGGTTTTCTACCAGAATGCCTGGTCGAAAAGGGACCCTGGCAGCTCTGGTCGGCACCGCTGACCGGGCCATTAAAAGTCCGGTCGGCAGTGCAGCGGAGGCCTGGGGCTAAGGCAGGCTCCCTGCCTGCCCTAGCTCCACACGTCTCCCAGAAGCGGCTTCCAGATCCTTGCAGCCCCTAGGCACATGGGCAGCCAGGGATGCTTCACGTGCTGCCCTGGCCACAAGTGCCGGCTCCGCAGCCCCCATTGGCCAGGAACCACGACCAATGAGAGCTTCAGGGGTGGAGCCTGCGGGCGCGAAGGCAGCACGTGGAGCCTCCTTGGCCACCCATGAGCATAGGGGCTGCAGGAACCTGGTGGCCGGTTCCTGGGAGACATGCTAAGCACTGCCAGGACCCTGCACCTCCACACACACACACAGCCCAAACCCCTGCCCCATCCTGGAGTCCCCTCCCGCACCCAAACTCTCTCCGAGAGCCCGCATCCCACCCCCAACACCTCAACCCCCTACCCCAGCCCTGAGCCCCCTCCTACACCTCAAACCCCTCATCCCGGCTCCACCCCAGAGCCCACACCCCCAGCCAGAGGCCTCACCCCCCTCCCGCACCCCAACCTCCTGCCCCAACCCAGTGAAAGTGAGTGAAGGTGGGGAAGAGTGAGCGACGGAGGGAGGGGGATGGAGAGAGCAAGGGCAGGGCCTTGGACAAGGGGCAGGGCAGGGCCTCGGGGAAGGGGCAGCATAGGGTGCTGGACAGGGTTGTTCAGTTTTGTGCAATTAGAAATTTGGCAACCCTAGGGAACGTGTGGGAGTGAGAAGAGAATGAAGATATTTTACAGAGAATAATGCAGAGTGAAGGGGGACCAGTGATGAGATTAAAGGTATGTCTACACTGCAGTGAAAACTGGGCCCAGACTCAGACTTGAGCCCACCCACCCTCCTTCTGTCTACATGCAAATCTCTTAGATTCAGGCTCCTAGGAGCTGCAAAAAGTTATGAGAAGTCCTGGCTACCAGTGTGTATCCACTAATGTTGGATTGTATCCCGGTGACTCCACATACGTGGAGTCCAACATGGTGACCAGGAAGTGCAAACAGTAAAGAATGGCTTTAAAGAATACTTTTACTCGAAAGGCAAAGATGTTTGCTACAGGGTCATTCCTGTTTTCCTTAAAGTAATAATGGCTCTAAGTTTGTCGCTCTGTAATCACTCAACAGTCTATGGAACCACCTGGAAAGAGTGAACTCGGCGTGTGTGTTTGGGGAAATATGTTCTCTTTCCAAATCTAGTCCAGTTCAGTTAGAGATAACCCAGGCAGTCCATGGGTGACAAAAATCATTTAACCCATGTATGAATGGGCTATCAATTTATTTTCCAGAAGTGTGCCAGGGGTGGGGAGAAGGAAGGCTGTGGAGCACTGCGTATCTGCATGCAGTTGTAACAGAGTAAGCCATGTGTAAGCTAACACAGCATCCTGTTAATTCCTCCATGGATGCTGGTGCAATCCCGAGTGCTGATAGCTGAAAACTTTTCCTGAAGCATGAACTCCAGATAGGTAGTCACATTGTAGGGAAGGGCATATTTTCCAGGGCCACCTCGGTAGCTGACCAACCTACGCCACTCATAGATGCGCTGTTCAGTCACCATACCTTTGAATACTTTGGCTGCATACACTGTAAGTTTCCCACTAGCAGCTTGAAATAACATCTCCCCTTGCCAATAGGGCACCACAGGTCAGTTATGCCCTCCAAAATGTGAAAAGCCTGAACTGAGAGAAAAAGCCACTTGCACCCAGCCTCCTCACCCCAAGTAGTTATGCAATTTTTATAAAACAGAAACAGATTCTAATTTTAAACTTGTTTCTGCACTTCTGTAACTGTGATTAACCAGGCTGTGGGGATTCTGTGGACTGAGGCATCCCTTGCACAATACAGTGTGGTTCAATACTGAAATGTAACATTTTATGTCCTTGAAATTCCACAAGAATTAATTCTGTGCTCTCAGCTGAGCGATTTTAGACAATAACACTGTGTTTCTTGTCCTATTACAGGCCCCTCAATGTCCACTGGCTGCAGTCCATCCACAGCTTGATCCCTGGCCCACCATACCTTCATGGACTGTTCCAAGAGGAAGGGTTTCCATGATGAAGTTATGGTTGACGTTCTGGAAAGGGCTGACAAGCAGGTCCAGTATCAGGAGCAGAGGGACTAAAGACTACTTGAGAAACAGCATGCCGAGAGGCAGGAGGAAAAGCTGAGGCTTGCTGCACATCTGTAGGATAGGGTTTCAGCAAGGGAGCAGGCTCTTGCAGCTCAGTTCCTCGAACAGGAAAAGTGGCTAAAGGAGGACAACAAAGCTCATCAGAGAGAACTATTTGGCTACTCAACTCCACCCTGGCCCGATCCCGCTGCAACGTACCCTCAGTCCAGAAGGAGTTTGGACAACTCCATATCAAGGTGGCCCATGCAATCAGGCCCCATGAGTGGCTGGGAAGGGCAAGTAAACCCCATGCCACCTTCTGTCTTTAACCCCATCCTGTGGATACCTCCACCCCCTGCCCTAGTGTCATGTGCACAACACACAGGCTAAGAAGGGAAAGGAGAACTTGGGGCTGGGGACATGGAGTGGCGGGTCGGGTTGTGTCATGTTTGCACTGTTTCCTGCACATTTATTTGTTTTGTTTTGGAAATGTTCTTCTGTTACTTGATTTTGGGTTTATAGTGGCATCTGACCTGTCTAGCAATGGGTCACCATTGTACTGTTTTAACACATGTTTACAAATATAGACTTTTATGTCATCAAGAAAATTTATTGCTATCACTGCATCCCATCATACAATCGTGATTTCAGATAACAAAGCTAAAAACATGATCAGAAGCAATTATACTATACTAAGCAAACACTGTTCCTCAATGCAGTTAGGTACAGCAATTCACACTTCAATAACTTCCTTATATGAACCCGTACTGTAATTCACCACTACCCCCGCACAATTCATTATTCATCATATCATTCATAAGTACATTGCATGGCAATCAAGACCACAGCTCTTCCAAGCACTGAACCCCCCAGGATCAATTAGTTCCTTTCCCCCCATAAGCACATTCTTCCATTGGCCCATGCAAGTCAATAATGAGGGAGCACAAAGCGTCCCTGACTTCTGTTGCCTGGGTGCAGTCCTGGCACAAAGGAAACACTGAGTAGGTGCCATTTCTGGCTATGGTAGGTGCACTTCCCTACTGATTCAGCAGCCCCTCGCTGTCATAGGGCCATTCAGGGGGAAATGGCTCTCCTCTGGCTTCACGGGGATTGTGACAGGCACAGCAAGCTACAGTAGTGCGGACAGCATTGATGACACTGGCATCCAAATGGATCTGTAGACATCTGCACTGGAATTTTAATCTGCCAAAAGTACATTCAACAACCATTCAACACCTGATGACTGTATAATTAAACCTTCTTTTGCCAGGGCCTCTCAAAACAGGGTACAGTTTCATAAGCAAAGGCCAAAGATGTTACATGATGTCCCCTAGAATAACAGTGGGGACAGTAACTCCATTTATAACAATGTCATTTGGTGGGAACAGTGTCCCAGCCTGTCCATGAATATAAACTCCCAATCGGCAAATAACTCTGGCATCATGAACTTTCCCAATGCAGCCTATGCTGACATTCATAAATCACTCTCTGTGGTCCATGAGAGCCTGCATAACAGGGAGCACCCTTTGCAGTGTATGTCTCATGTGCTTCTTGAGGAGGGCAAACTACAGGCCAGGAGCGCCGCCAGCTTCTCTGCCACCCTAGGCGGCGGAAGGTCCCGCCGCCGAAATACCGCTGCGGTCGCCGCCCCCCAAATTGTAGCGCCCTAGGCGACCGCCTAAGTCGCCTAATGGGTTGCGCCGGCCCTGCTACAGGCACATAAGTCCCATCAGTGGTCCTGGTGCAGTTAGGAAACCCCATTCTCTCAAAGCCATCAGTTACCCTAGAATATCTATAATGCCTGCCACGTCAGGGTAAACCACACGCCTGATTGCCTCAGAAATTCTGCCACCACTTTACTCACAGTCAACTTTCCAACACCAAACTGATTGGCAGTGGACCTGTAACAGTCTGGGATAGCCAGCTTCCAGATGACTATAGCAACCCGCTTCTGGATCGGTAAGGGTGACCTCATGCATGTGTCTTTACACTGGAAGGTTGGGGCATGCTGTTTACAAAGCTGCAGACATGCAATTTTCTTCCTGGACCCACTGCTAGTCATCCCAGATCTGCATGATGACATGATCCCACCTATCTGTGCTTGTGGCTTTGTGCCGATCTACCTAGGGGACACCAGTGGCTAGTGTACTGAGCAGTATCAGCCAGTTTGTGTCTGCCATGCCATCGTACTCTTCCTCCTCCATCATAACCTCTGTCATGTGCCTTTGGTGGGTCAGAAAATGCTGCCAAATTGTCCACCTGCACCTCATGGAAGCTCTGCCCATTTCCTGACCAAGGAATGAAAGCACAAGCAAGAAAAGTTCTTCAAAAGGTGCCTCCATGTTGCTGGCTCCGGTAGCTGGGAGCGCAGAGACCAAAATGACTCTTGGCAGGATGTGTTGGCAACTGTTCAAAACTTCATTTAATGTGCAGGGAGGACAGTCAAGTTTTCCTACAGTGCATCACGGTCAAAGGGCTAGAGTGGCCACATTTCAGGAGGGCGCTAGGGACTCTGGGAAATGGGCCATGTGACTCAGGTCTCTTTGCTACAGTGTGAACACCAGAGTACCAGACTTGAGCCTGGGCTAGAAAATTGTTGACATAGGGTTAACAATCAGTGTAGATGCTCAAGCCCTGGGTTCTCCAACATGGGTCATTTGACTCAAGTCCCAATAACTCTGGGCTTGCATTGCATATACCCTTAAAAGTAGGGCATTGAACATGAGGTTGAGTAGTTTGAACTGCATCCAGAATGGAATGCAGAGGCAGTTTAGCCCTGGAGTTGAAGATATAGAAATTACTTACCTGCCTGTGACAGCGTCTAACTTCCTCACTGTCAGGTGTGATCACTGCCTCAGTTTCCCCTCCTTGTATATTAATTTAGTTTAGTCCTCCAGCTAACCAATAAAAATGTTCTCTCTTTCTGGGGTAATGATAGTCCCAGAGGAAACCACATGAAAAGTTTAAAACCATCACTCAGTCTCTTTCCTTGGGTAACAGAACTCCCTCTGACAGTCTGCACCCTTCTCTGGGATGAACCCTTCACTCTTTTGTGAGGGGCTGATACCTCTTGGTCCAGTGCTTCCACACAGTCTTTCACCAAATGAAACTTACAGCTCCTTGTGGTCCTTCTGCAGTCTTCCTAAAGGCCTTCTCCCTGGCCCTTACCAGGCATATTTTCACAAAACCCCCTCCCGGGCCCTTTACCTGGAGAGACTCAATAGCTGCTGCTGTTCCTTTCAGGACTCTCTCTCTCTCTCTTTCTATTTCCCTCTCTGGTCTGAGGGAAGGCTGCTTCTTATACTCAGGCAACCATCCCAGCATTCCATGCTGTCCCAGCCTCAAACTCTCTGAGCCCATCTGGACTAAACTCCCTGGAATCTGTCCTGGTTAGAACTTGTAACTAGAATGTACTGGAACCAGATCTACCCTTAAAGGAGCAATGCACCCTATTATGTTGCCTTACCTCACACCTTCTTTACAGTTTGATATAGTAGAGGCCACACATTGCAAAAAAAAAAATAAATAACAAGTATGTAATACAACTTTTGAATTTATTTAGCATTTTCAGTTACAATCATCAATGAAATCTTATTGATTAATAACCAATATAAATACAATATTGAAAATAAAGCAATAGTGTTAATACTATTTATCAAATATAAGTCTTCATATCACTTCAGATCCCTTATCAGCATAACAGGCAGCCATCAAATATTTACAAATGTTAAGAAAATACAAGGAATGTATATTCAGTATAGGGGAGTTATAACATAATCTTTTTCATCCACACGTTTCTTTTCATCTCAAAGAAAACCAAAGCACTTTACAAATTTTATCCAGATCCAGGAGTCACTTCATCCACCATCATTGAAATGGCTTCCTGGGGTTGAAGACAGCAGCTGTTTTACAGTGCACAGCAACATAAAATGATAGTTTAGAGCAGCAACTGAAAGCAAAAACTATACCCAACTGGGACTGCAGGGGGGAATTAGATATGCAAAATACAATGTTGTACACTGGAAGTTAGACAGGTCAATGGGGCTAACTCTGTTACATTTGTGAAAAGTACCATGTGATCTTCAATGGTGCCTATTATCAGAATCTTGGTTTAGTGTCTCACCTCAAAGACAGCATCTCCAAGACTACAAAGCCCCCTCTCCTACTAGACTGAGGCATTAGTATAGCATTGCCTCAGAAGAAAGATCAGGTTCTGTGAACCTTTCACATAAAAAACCTTCACTGGTCAAAAGGCAACAGGTTCTGTAATTGTATATGAACAGAAACCTCACAATGCATCTTACAGATGAGTTAGGCCATCATGGGATCTTTCCTCCCTATACAATAACAGCATCCCCATACAAACTCCGGGACCCTCCCTATCCGCAGAGCTCAATAACGTGTTATTTTACTTTTAGGTGTCTTCTCCCTGATTGCTTCGAATTTCCTCTGAAGCATCTGTTACTGACCCCTCTCAGAGACAGGACACCAGAATAGATGGATCACTGGGCTGACCCAGCATGGCAATATTCCTAACCAATATTGACAAATTTTTTCAGAGACCTAGGGAAGAGTTTCTCCTATTGAGTCACCAGTAGCCTTCCTATAGCTGCCTGGATACTCCTTGGAGGTTTCTCGTATACATATGCCCCAGGTCTGGCTGGCTTGTGAACTGTAAGATGAACGCACTTTAAGAAAGACGATCAAGAAATCTTCTGAAGTGTATTCATAATGATCATACTAAAGGAGGAATTCCTGAGACTAATCAGTTCCAACAAACATTCACTGTTCTGGAAAGATTTGAGAATGTATGAAAACTTTGCTTTTCATAACGTGGACGTTTTTATATTCACGTCTTCCAAGAAATTCTAGTTGGGTATATGTATAATTTAAGTTAGTACTTCAAAGGTTGTATATATGCTGAAATCACATGAGAACAGAAATTCTTGTGGGATTTTTAAATTATTCTAACAGAGCAGATGAGAAAAAATGAAAAGGGTGAAATAGAGGCTTGCAGGAAGGGGGAACTAAAAGAGAGGAGGAAATGTGGAAGAGAGTAATTTCTCTCTGGAAGTTAAAGGTAAATTATTAATGTAGTGGTAAAGCTGGTTGTAAAATGGATTTTCCATCCCACCAAAAATGTTGAGATTTAAACAGAAATCATCCCAAATTGGGACAAAAAGTCAAAACTTTGACATTTTTCACAAAACAAAATCCCCCCCCCCCCCCCCAAATCATTTCTGGTCAATTGAAACATGTGGTTTTTTTTTTTTTTATAAATTCAAAATTATTTGTTTCAATTTAGATAAACATAAAGTACATTTTTAAACAAAAAGTCATTTTGAAACACAAATTGAAACTTTAAGTTCTGAAAATTTCTAAATGGGATGTTTTTCCAATTTTTTCCAATTTTTTTTAAAATAAAATTTAATTAAAATCCACATGATTTCACAAAAAATAATTTTGCAGCATTTTTGATGGAAAACTGTTTTGATAAAAACTTTCCATCAGCTCTAAACAGTAGCTTCTACATTATGACTACTTTAACCAGGGAGACTACTGACTTATGCAAAGGTATCCATCTTTAATGTTACCTTGTCCCCCAGCCTTATTTGGGGCTGTTTATCCATCTGTTATATCTTGTCATAATCGTAGACTTTGAGCTCTCTGAGGAAAGAACTTGTTCTACTCATTTGTAGGGAATCTAACTGCAGTGCTCCCCCGATTGGCACCACTAGACACTACATCAATATAAATCATAATAGTAAGATGTGGTTCGCAAGATGTTTTACAGTAAAAATGTTGTAAGTAACCTGTATGTTGACTGGGTGTCCATTCTGTCTCTCACAGGATGCTAGGGGTGCAGAAAGAAGAGATAGAAGTTAACAGCTACTGAAATTACTACTAATGAAAAGGTCAAAATAGAGAGCTCTCTGCCTTGTAATACATCAATGGTTAGAAACTAAGGCTGAGCAAACAGTACAGAAAATACAAACCTCTTTATTTGAACTAAGATCAGCGACGTTCACACCAAACCTTTCACGCAAGACAATTAAAATCTTATTCTTGTCAAAAAGAGCATAAAATGAACAAAAAAATAGTGCAGTCACATAGCAATGGGAAATGATGTAAAAGAAACCCATTCTCATTCTTGGTGACCGCTGAAATGAAGATGTCTGGTACCCAATAATTACCTGAAAATAACTGATGGGTTGAATATGTGTTCTGAATAAACAATGTATGTAGTAGCTAAGCCAGGTAAAGAATACTAATTTTGCCAAAGCTGAAGTAACTGCACAGTTCCCGGGAATTAAAATGTATTTCCTTGTATTGTACTTACATATATTTTCTTCTTAAAGACATGTTTTAGCTACTGTCATAGACTGTCTCTCAGTAGTACAGCTTCATTGTGCAATGCTTACAAAAGGCCTTAGTTATTCATATATAGAGATGGTCTGTGGTTTTTTTTTGTTTGTTTTCAAAATCAAGTACATTTTGAAATGTTACAGACTCATGTGAGGCAAAAGAAGGTGCAAAGTACTTTTCTCCATACCCCTGCAACCAATAAAAGGGACCATCCACAATCCCAGTTCAAGTGGTCCAAGAAAACATAGAAAAGGGAGGTCTCCACCACTAGAAACTTCAAATGATATTGCCAGGAATGGAGGCAGGGACAGATCTCTGCCCACTTTCCACACTGCCAGATTAGGGGAGAGCAGTAGTCAGGGTGTATTCCCTGCAGCACTCCCACAGCTATTATGCTGAGGCCTGGCTACATTAGAAACTTTTGCCAATATAGTAATATCCTTTAGGGATGTGTTTTTTACGACATTTTTATACCAGCAAAAACCTAGAGTAGAGGCAGTTATGACCAAAAAAAAAAAACGTGTTTTTGCCAGTATAGAGTATTTTGTTCAGGGAACACTAGGAGGGTGGTGAAGCACTGGAATGGGTTACCTAGGGAGGTGGTGGAATCTCCATCCTTAGAGGTTTTTAAGGCCCAGCTTGACAAATCCCTGTCTGGGATAATTTAGTTGGTGTTGGTCCTGCTTTGAGCAGGGGGTTGGACTAGATGACCTCCTGAGGTCTCTTCCAACCCTGATATTCTATGATTCTATATTGGGAAAGAACTCTTTTAAACTACATCTGGCATAAGCTGCTTCTACACTAGGAGGGTTTGCCAATATGCATATACTGGCAAACCCATGCTACCATAGGCAAGGCCTACACAAGTTTCTAGGAGTTGCCTCTGGTGCAGAACTGACCTTCACATACTTAAAGCTGCAATATGTTCCTAACCTCATTACTATTCAGTATTTATAAAGCACTGTAATATGTGGCAATATTACAACAGGTTAAAATGTGCTAAACAGAAAGCAAAGCCACTCCCACAAAGAGCTTAGAATGTAAAGAAAAGAACGGGAAATAAAGCGAACAACCCCAGGCAAGTAGCTAGAAAGCTTCACTTTTGTTAACACTTTCGTTACTGATGCTTGTGATCACAGTGCTCAGCCTGTTGTTGTTTCTTTGGCCTGTTTTGAATGCTAGTCTGGAGGGAGGATTGGGTGGAGGAGAGGAAAAAAAAAACCTTTGAAAAGAGAAATGAGAATATTGTTTAGAGGACAAGCTGTCACTGACACCTGATATTCTAATTTATTCCAATTTCAAAATCCAGTCTACTTTCAAATGAGTACTGGGGACTCCATAGTTTTGCTTGGAAAACACCTACTCTTAGATCTAATAGAAATTGGCTGAATAATGAAAATACAGTCACAGTATATGCACAAACAGGCTCCAGTGGGGAAAGTGATTAGTCATAGATATAATTAATTATTCAGTGGTGTATGAACCATCAGATATCCATGAAAATGTTTCCCAGTGTTAAATAAATGTGGTGTGCTATGTATTATCCCCTACTGGTCATTCCCTACTTATCATTCTCCTATTTAAAAACTTAATCAGTCAATTACAGAGCAGAAACAAAACCATGTGACTGAGATAACTAATCACATATCATAAATAATGATAGTCAAAATGAACTACGTTGTTTGCCCAAACTATTCAGTGAATGGTTACGAATTATGGACTGCATTTTTCAGCTGTGGCTGAGAGCACATCACACTCTGTCAATCCTGAGACTGCTGCATGCTGGTCTGGTCCCTGGGTGCAAGCTATAGCAGCCAGTTCCTGTAAAGAGAATACTCTGTATCTGTATGTACATAAATAGTTAACAGATAATGTGCCAGTAGGCGACACCCAAGAACATGCAGCACTCTTCATAGGTTTTGTAGGACCAATAAAAATGGTTGTTGTTCTTTTCAAATGGCTTCTGCTATGCTGCTCTTTAAATCAGCTCCGAACAGTTCTAACTTTCATTGGCAGCAAAGAGCCGTTACTATATATGGGGCCACCTTAGCAAAGCCCCTTCCCCTTTTCCCTGACCATGCCACTATACTGTGTCTAAACCATTTCCCTACACTTGGAAAAATCTTTCTATGTCCAGGTACCCTGCCTTTAGGACAACTTTGCACCACAGAGTGGCATAAAGCTGAGCTAACACAGCCTTGGATCTAATCCTACAAATACATTGTCAGAAATCCAAATCAATTTGCAAGTGATTTACAAAAAGAAAAACTGAAAAAGGTCTACATTCACAACAAATAGGAATAAATGAATGAGTGATTCAGCCAGCTGTTAAGCAAACCTTGTGTTCCCTTGGATGTGCTTGTCTGTCTGGGAACTGGAGAAGAGGAGGTCTGTGTAGAGTAGTATTTTATTTATGTAACACCTTTGGGGTTTAGAGAGCATGGCCCTTTAAATCTTTTTCCTAAGGGGGAGGGGGAGAGTAAGAAAAAAGGAGGGAAACTCCAGGGGGCAGCGCTGGAGCTCCAAGGAGAGGGAGAGGCAGCCTGCAGGCCCTGGAAAAGTGAAGCAGCAGAGAGAACCTGCCCGAGGCCTGAGAAGGACAGGGCCGATCGGGGACACCCCAGGACAGGAGCCAGGAGGAGCACTGTGCCAGGGAGGAATTGCCCAAGAAGGACAGGCTGGAGCTGGACCCAGTATCACTGCTGCCCAGAGCTGCATGGGCTTGTGAGTACTAGGGCTTGTGACTCTGCATTGGGAACAAGGAGGGAGGCTGTAGCTAGTTAAGTGGGGAGGTGGTCGCTCTTGTGGCTTTGCAGAGAGCGGCAGAAGAGGGCACCGGAGGGGTTTGTTGGCGTCACTAGGCATAGCTACCAGGTAACTCGGGGGGGATGGAAGGCCAGAAGTGCCGATGAAACCCCCCTGCTCTGGGTCTAAGTGAGCCACAGTAACTCCATCTTGTGAACTTTCACCAGCCTCCATGCTAATATGTAACGGTCAGCTTTTTTTAGCAGACAGCTGCAGTTTCGCTCACACTAGCAGAAGCAGTAGTGATAACGAGGGAAGAAGGGGTAGGGAGAGGCCTACTATGTAGAGCTTGCAAGGCCGAAGATAAGCATGCGGACGAGAACTTTTCTAACATGCCACAATGTACTGCCTGCTGTAACCGTTGTCGGGAAGGGCGGGGTAAGGGAGGAACAGAACAAAGGCTTGCACACAAACAGCTTGGAATATAAAATGGGAAACTTGCTTGTATTTGCTGCGCTTGATTTGAGACATGCTGGTCTCCTAGTGCCTATTCAGAGCTCTTGAATAAACTTGGTTTGCTTCTCCACCCTGGTGTGTCTATTGGTGCGACGCACACCAGGCAACGAACCCTGTTGCCCCCCTCAGGCCCTCTGGGCCGGCAACAGGTTTGTTGGGGGAAAGTTCACTGGCACCGAAAATGACCAGGAGCACCCAAGACTCACCACTGGACTGGAACTTTGCTCAGGACTCCTGAACTCTGTGTGCAGACACATTGCTCAGTGTCTGCCCTTCCAGACTGTGCTACCACTGGGCCTGTGGGGCCTTGGCTTGGATGCAGCCCTGTTTTACTGCTCCCCCTATATTTCCCCTTGTTGTTTTTCTCCTCTCATCCCTCTGTAAATAAATATTTCTCTTTGTTATATCTATTGTGCTTTTCCTGTGGGTGGGTGTGTTCACTCTGGGGGGTTTGGAACAGGTGCCCCTGGGGTGGAAGGGATTTCTCCTGCTGCATTCCTGCGCGCGCCATCTCTTGGCCAGAGCTGCCTGCAGAGCAGACTCCATCTTGGCCACGAGAGCACTAAAGTTACATTTATAAGAACATCCTCCCACTGATCCACTTATGTGGTTTCACTTCTGGACTTTAGGGCTACCGCCAGGGCCGGCTCCAGCTTTTTTGCCGCCCCATGCAGTGAAGCGAAGAAAAAAAAAAAAGATAAAGCCGCGATCGGCGGCAATTCAGCGGCAGCTCTACCACGTCGCTTCATTCTTCGGCGGCAATTCGATGGCAGGTCCTTCGCTCCGAGAGGGACTGAGGGACCCACCGCCGAATTGCCGCCGAAGACCCGGACGTGCCGCCCCTTTCCATTGGCCACCCCAAGCACCTACTTCCTTCGCTGGTGCCTGAAGCCTGCCCTGGCTACCGCTACACTTGTGAGTGTACATGGTTATATGTGCATGTATTGCTAGTGCATGTACCCCATATACATCCACATATGCCGTGCTGGACATGGGTCTATGCTGGGCACAGGTATATACGTGCATCCAAACGTCCCCTTTTTGGTATGCAGTCTTAATGGTAAAATTTCAGGGGTGGCATCCTGAAGTCCTGTGTGCCACAGGAGACAAGCTAGGGACCGCCTTGCTACATGTTGCTCATAATGTATGCTACTTTCACACATCTGATGACTGCAGTTCCCACTCATTTCTCTCTTATGCCAAACTGTATTGGAGACATGGAATAAGTCCATGAAGCTGTGGTTCTGCTCTTGCTCGCAGGAATAATATTCATGCAGTGCAGTACCGGCTACTGGATGGAATCAGTCCAGAGACCTGTCAGACAGTGAAGACATCTGATCCACAAGGGGAAAGAAAATCCACTTGGGTCCCAGATGTTTTGAATGCCAGGATAGCAATGTTATGCCCTTGGATAGACTGCTGCTTCTGGTCCCAGAGCACCAGCACGGTGTGGTAGGACCACATCATCTTGGAACCTGGAATGATGATGAGGGGCTGCAGAACTTCAGACTGAGAAAGCAGACCTTCACTGAGTTGTGCGAGGAGCTTGCACCAGCCCTTTAGTGCCAGACTACTCCATTTCGGAAACCAATACCAGTACAGAAGTGGGTGGCTATTACCTTTTGGAACCTGGCAACACCTGACAACTACCGGTCAGTTGCCAACAATTTGGGGTTAGGAAATCCACTGTTGGGGTGCAGTTTTTACAGGTTTGCCAGTCTATCAATATTGTAATCTACTTATCGGAGGTTTCCTTTACCCACGTCCATGAACTTATAGTGGGATTTCAGAGGATGGGGGTTTCCAAACTGTGCGGGGGCTGTCAACTGAACACACACACCCTATACTTAGCTCACCAAAAGGGGCCAGTGAATATGTGAATCTCAAAGTTTACTATTCACTGGTTCTCCAAGGCTTAGCAGACCCAGAGGTCAGTTCATGAACATGAACACTGGACACATGGGAAAGGTCTATGATGCCAGGTTGCTCAGAAGATTGGAGTCGTACCTCAGTGGGGGAAGAATGGACTTTATATTACCCAGAAACAATTTGACTATGTACAATGTTTCTGTGCCAACATTTATTTGGGGGGACCCTGCATACCTGTTCCTACCATAGCTCATAAAGCCATACCCCGACATTGCCAACCCACAAAAAAGGGGATTCAAATACAGGCTGAGTGGCTGCAGAATGGTATTGTAATGCACCTTTGGGAGTTTGAAAGCATGTTGGTGATGCTGCTGGGCCCCTCTGGATGCCAGTGTGGCCAGAGACATTCTGATTGTCATAGCATATTGTGCTTTGCATACCATATATGAGGCTAAGGAGGAATGTTTCCATAGAGAGTGGGCACAGGACAGAATTGCTTTTCAAAGCTTGTACAGGCAACCTGATCCCACCCATGTGCGCACTGCTCCTGGTTCCCAGTGGGCCAGGGAAATGAGCGATGCTATGTGCTCACACATAATGGAACAGCAGGGAGCCAGAAGGTGAATTGGCACTGTGACAAGATACACTATTGTGACACAGTGGTGCTGCTTGACAAGCTCAATAGAGCATTGCCACACACATCTGTTGTGAGATACCTAAGTAGGTTTTGATCTCCTGCAGTTAATGTACTAGCTGAAAGCGGACAACTGGGGGATGACTCTCCAGGTTGACCGCTTTGGACATGTTTTTGTACTGTGGAGACTTTCAACACACTTTAATGCTATCATTGAGGAATATTTTTGTTTCATGTTAATTGCTCTGTTTTGGGTTGGTTCATGGGGAGCCCTTAAGCATTGTTACAGCAATTACAAATAGTTCAGTAAGATTTTAGGAGGAATTTAACATGTTCCTTGATTACAATTCTATCTGACATTATGTATCAGAGCTCTTTTCAGGTGCCATGCATGTAGGGTGACCCGATATTTGGGGCTTTATCTTATATAGGTGCCTATTGCCCCCCACCCCCGTCCCTATTTTTCACACTTGCTGTCTGGTCACCCTACATGCATGATTGCTTCCATAGCTTGACTACTCCCATGACTGCCAGTGGTAACTGTTTGGTGGGGGTAGGGAAGTCATGAAAGCACTCGGTGTCATAGCTTCACTGTTACTTTTGCTTCCTTTGTATTCTTACTTAATTATCAGCAAAGACACAAAGACTTTTCATTTAACTTGTCTTCTGTTTGTCATTGTGGTGCTTTGGACAGCAACAGTTATTTCGTAGCATACTTCATTCCCCTGAACTCCTTTTTAAAAAAAACTTTAGAAAATTCATGGCTGGAGGGTGAGGGGAGAAGGGGTTGTAGGAGGGATGATATTGTTAGCATTTCCCTGGCACCGGACTTTTACTGAAATCACAAATCCTGCTACCTCAACCCAAACCCCAGGAAAGTATCACACTGATTGAAGGTGCACACACAGATTAAGTTAGCAGTAACTTTTATTTACATACATACATGAAACAGAGAGCTAGAACACTTTGTAACAGGAACAAATGAAACCCCCCCAAAAAGGCCAAATTCCCTTAGAAGTGGCAAGCATTGCTTTCTGTGGAGATGTCTCCTTGTTCTCCCCCCCCCCCCCCCCCACACACACAGACACACACAAAAGTGGGGAATGCCCATGGAATATCATGAGGGGTAACAAACAGGAATGTCTCCTGCTTGGGGTTTGGGGACTGAGCACATATTGGGCTAAAGGGACAGGATGGGGCTCATAGGTCCACTCCTCCATGCTCTGGGGGTTTCCCCGAGAGGGGTTTTGGGTGCCAGCAGTGGGTATCCAACATGCTCCTCCCCAGCAGGGTGTGTGTGGAATTCACTGCCTCAGCAGCAGCTTGGGTTGCATCTGGAGGAAGAGGGAGGAGGAGGAGATGATGCCTGTTCTGGGAGAGAAGCAGCGGCAATGGTGGCAATGGTGGCAGACCTAAAAGCATTCCACCACCAGCTTTACTAGTGACTGCATGAGTGCATGATCCCATTCCCTCTGTGCACATTCTCCTTGCTTCTCCATTTGCAGGAATGACTCATCCCGCCTAAGAGCCCGATCCTCCCTTGCCCTAAAAAAGTCCTTCTGTCTATGCCAACAAGCAGGTCCTCCCAGAATCCATCCGTGTCTTCCTCTGCTATCTGTATAGTGCCTCTCCTGCCCTCCCAGTGGAATGGGTGCCCTCTCAGCATCAGAATGTCCTGCCAAATCAAATACAGTATTTTATTTTTCCTTGGAAGGTACCTAAATACCCCACATAATGCAACTGTGCTGCCAAAGACCACAATAGTGATACCTTTTAGAATCCAAAGAATACAATTGTTACAGCCTCCTTCCTTCACACTACTTTTGCAGCCCACTGGGAAGGAGCTGAGATTAAAAATAGTAGGATGCCAGCATTGCTTTTATAAAAACGTTGTAATGTTTACAGTGCATGGATTGATGTCTTGGTTCCTTCTGGCTTAAGGTTACTATGTCACCTTTCTGGTCTTTAAAAGCTGGTCTACTCTTAGAGAGCATAGCAGCTGTCAAAGTACCAGAACAGAAAAGAGAGGTGTCTTTCCAGTCCTGTGAAGGACACCTGGACATGTATGCCAGAGAGATGTTTCTGATAATGGTGACCCCCTCTACATATTGCTGAACAGAGGGGTTTGGTGATCAACTAAGGCAGGCCAAGCACATTTGCCTTGCCGTTAAACCTGAAGAACCAGATTGAATTTCTGCTACACCAAACATTTGCTGAATTATGGTTACAGCACCAGGTGGCAATACAAGAAGAAATTGACTATTCTAAGCAAGCAGAGTTCCCATGGAAGAGGACCAGAGAACCACAGACAACATCCACTCACTCTCGCCCAGTGCCCCCTGCACCACTAGAATGTCTGGCCCCTGTGTCCAGTGAACAGTATTAAAAGGGACAGGGAAACAGAGAGTCACTACAGAAGTGTATTTTCCTCACTGAATTTTTGGATTAACAGTCACCTCTCCACAGCCAAGGGACACGGCATTGTGTTTCTGCAACCGCCAACATGGATGTTTCACCCACCCCCACTTCTTCCAGCTTCTGCAGAGTGGCTCGTTGCAGGGAGAAGCCACATACCAGGGACTGGGAATGGTAACAAACATTTCCAGTGGTCACAAGGAGAATTGACTACTCTGACTTAAAGTGATTCAGGGATTTCAATAAAATCATCTATTTACAACCGTGTCTTGCTAGTGAACTATATCAGGGTGGGGTGTGGTGGGAAGGCTGGCTTCAGGAATGTTTTACCAGAGCCAGAGGGGATCTTTCCAGGGAGAGTGAGGGTGTATTACAACTTACCAGCCTTGGATTCTGGTTCCTGCCACAGCTCAGGTGCATCCTCAGACTCCTCAGTGGGGGCTTCCTCAACAGGGTCCACCAAGTTGAGGTGCAGAATCGCATGCTCCTCCTCCTCTGGGACTCCTGGGGCTTCCTCCAGGACTTCCTCAGAGATCCCTACTGGCTCCTCACCCTACCCCTCATCAGAATACTATCATATGATGAGACTAGCACGGTTGAGGAGGGAGTTGAGTCTGCACATGCAGCCCTGGAGAGCACTGGGTCCAGCTCATCGTAGTAGGGGTATGTGCTAGGTCCCCTTCTGGAGCAACTTTTGGAGTCCTTTACCCTCCAGTATGGGAACCTGAGGTGTTTCATGCACTCCCAGCACTGGGAAGGAGTCCAGTGAACACCCACTTCCTCTAGCCTCTGTAATCTCCTGGTACAAGTGACTGTTCCAGCCAACTCAGGCGAAGTTGTGGAAGACGGAAGACAGTGTACTCTGACCACATGTTGATCAGCACCTGTGTGTGCTCCAGAGACCAAGCGGCGGCTCTCAGACCATGATCCATGATTTCTTGTACTGATAAATATGATTTATACCTTTGGCTAAGGGTAAGGCAGCAAAGGGCACAATGAATTGTGGGAATGGCCCTGAAGGATTGTCAATACCCATGACCTGGTTCACACCCTTTGCCCCCATCCACACCACACCTCTCAAGGGTACTAGCTTTTGTGCACTAAACTGTCCTTCAGAAACATGCTTCAGGGTTTCATGTGTGGACAGTAGAGGGGTTATGGCACAAGGATGCATATGTAACCATGTACATTTGCAAGTGTAGACACACCTTAACTATGCATTAATGTCACCAACACATGTTGTTCCAAACATTTCATTATCTTCTGACAGGGCGACTACAGCAGTGTCTACTTTGCTTTCACATTCAGTTCACATTTATTCAAGGAATATATGTAGTTAACTGTGTAAGCATGGGGTACTTACGTGACCTTTTCAAATCAGGTGAGGACGATAATAATGAAAGGACAAAGCCTAAGCCCAGAGCTGGGCTCAACTAGCTGGGCTAGGGACATGTGCAATGGGAGAGAGGTGGCATACTCCCTCTATACCAGCACAGTGAATCGTCCTTGGAGGCTACTTCAGACCAATGGCTGAAGGAGTCCCACCACCCTCACTATACCCTTGGGGGACGGAGAATAGAAATGACAACTGAGCCTACTGTGACTGTCTCAGAGGTACACAGATTTTTCTTATACAATCCTATTCTGTTTCCAAATAATAGATTGAAAATTAAAATATTTTCTGTGCAGGAAACTTTCCTCAAGCTTCATCTACTCCACGTGATGGGCATCTGCCTAACTACTTCCCTAGAGAGAATTTAAAAATGACAAAATTCTACATCTAATAACCAACCAGGAAAATTAGTTATTAAAAGTTAAGTCCTGCCTGAAGTCAAGCCCACTAAAGTCAGGGGGACCATATGCAGAGGTAAAACTGAGGACAGAAACTGGCCCTAAGTGTCCCGTGGCACAGCCCCAGAGGGCCATTTTCTTCTGGGGTGAGATGAGTACTTAATTACCTTTGTGACAACTCATGATTCACAGCTACACAAATCATTCTTTTGGGACAAACCTAGGAGGGTCCATCTCCAAGACACTAAGGAGGGATCAGTTCCTCAGCTGGTGTAAACCAGGGTAAACACCATTGAAACCTATGGATTCAAGGTGATTATTTGTTACCACAGACCGAATAGCATGCTAAAAGAAAACTATAGGGAATGAAGCTTTTTTAAAATAAAGAGTGAGCCTTCCAAGGTCTTAACTGAAACCAGCAGCTTCAGTCCCAGACAGACACAAATCATTTTAAATAAAATGATTTTTTTTTACTTACAGAGGAGTTAAGCCAGAACTTAGCTATAAGCAGAGTGTAAATTCTGCTCTCTGCAGCTCAGAGCATCTTCACCTTGAGCTGTATGACTTCAAAGGCTTTATACAGTAGATGCCAAGTGGCTCACACTTAGACTCCTGCTTACAGCAGAGATACTGAATGTCTTAGGGTATTAAGAATCCAAAGACCTCCATTAAATTTATTTCCCCCTCCCCTCCCAAAAAATGGCAGGAAAAACCCTTATCTGAGGCATGTCACTCTGGGGTGGACAGCGTCCTGTGTGATCTTCAATCCCTTCTAAACTCTGTAACAGACAAGTGCCAGTGTGATACGACAGGAGTATAGTCAGTCCATTTCCCAGACTTGCAAGGGGAAGGTAGGTAAGATTGTCAAGTAGGGATGATACTTGTGGCAAATGAGACTTGTTTCCTACTGTAGATGATATTTAATACCAGAGTCTGGTTTATAAATGAAGGACAAGTGCATGTAACGATTGTTATATATCAGTGCAAAGTTCTGGGAGATACAGAGGGCCACATCTTGCCATGTGGCAAGTGGGTATGCTAGACAGAAAAGAAGGTTAATGGAACCTTTTCTCCCAATATGGCAGAGTCTCTTCATAGCTCTTAAAAGAGAACTGTAGCAAAAAGGGGGAGATTGTCAACGGCACAAAGGGAGCTCAGCACCTTTGTAAATCTCTCCTGAAGTGACATATAACATGCTTCCAGGTCCCAGGCAGCTGTTGGCTAGGGATTGTGTGGCCAGGCCCCAAGCTGGCTATTTCACCTGCTGACATCAGTAGCACATGTTTTCTGGAGAGCAGCAAAGGTGCACCAGCAATGTGTCTCTTTCCTGACCCAGTGTGAACCATCCAGCCTTGCACCAACCGGATGGCTCCAGCCCTGGTGTTGAGGCCAGCTTTGCTGGACACCACTATTCCACGCAACTGCATCTGGATTTCTCCTAGAGAAGGCAGAACATATTCTAGAGGAAATGACTATGTACAGATTTAGACAAACATGCCACATCCTCTCACTCTCTTCTGTTCTGACACCATAAACAGTTCAATTCACGCAGAACCTTTAAAATACATTTTGAAATACATGTGTCTCAGAATTTTGCCTAGAGCAGTCACTCATCAAAAGTAAGAAAAAACTCTATTATAAGGATCAAATCTGCCAGGCTGGAAAAGAAAAAGAAAAAGAAAAAAAAAACATGCAAAAAAGCTGATGAGGAAAGCCACACAGTTAAACTCCAGACTTAAACAAACTGGTTACAAACAACTATGAAACTATAACAAGGTGTGTATTATATCGTAATAATGTCACTCTTGGGGCGCATGGTGAATCATGCAACCAAAGACTAAGTATTCCCAGAATCCTGAAGTGTCATTATGTAAAGAATAATAAATGACGGGGCCATGCAGTGATTGTGAGGCATCAGTACATCCTGGTCACACAATGAGCCAGAAATGTGCTATTCCACCTATACAATGCAGATTTGTCATGTTTATTTTCATATAATAAGAGGGCTGTGTTGTTGGTTTTTAAATTGGGGCAGCGCACAGCACTTATTCCATTTTTCTAAATGCCTTTTTTCAACTGTATGTTAAATTATTGCATTTGTTCCATTTTAAACTATTTACAATGAACAGCGAGCTCGGTAAGCCATGAGGCTCCTGAAGCCTCTGGTGTCGGTGAAACCAGCAATTATAACTTATTTACAGCTGCACTTGAAGCCTGAAAAATCTCTGCCATTTGCGCAAAAGCCATTCAGTATCTGGACCTTTTTAAAAAATGTACTTTAATTCTGTTTAAAGCTGAGCATAAATCTGCAAATACCAGGAGTGACTGGCTTTGTGTAGGTACACTAAAAGACAAAGAGAGTGCGGGACGCTGTCTTAAGATGGCAGACATAATTTAGCAGGCACTAGTGAGCTGCCAGTGCTAGCAATCTCAGAAGGGACTTAGGGCTTGATTCACACAGGGACTTAGGTGTTGTGATGCTTTTAGGGCCTAGAAAAATCACTGAGATTCACACAGGGAGTTGGGTGCCTAAGCCCAGGTTGCAGGGAATGTTGATCTCTGCTTGGGATTCAAAGCCAGGAACCCCACAGGCTGTGCTGATGTGTTTCCTTCAATGGCAGTAGCCTGGGAGGGGGGCGGGGGGTGAGAGACCCAGGATCCTGTTCCCCCTACTCCAGTGACTAGTTATTTATTTAGCCAAAATAGAACAGCTCCAAGAGGAAAGATTGAAAAAAGTCCACATTAGACTATCCTGTAGCCTAGTGGTGAGGGCACTCACCGGAGATGTGGTTGATCTCTGTGCAAATCCCTTCTCCTCACTGGGGGTGGGACTTGAACTGGGCATCCCCCACAGCCCAGCTGAGTACCCTAATCACTACTCTAAAAGTTATGAGAAGCATAATGCGCCACCACTCGTAATATTATTTTCTTTCTCTAGGGCGATTTAGATTTTAAACTCTTTGGGTATGTCTACACTGCAATGTAAGCCTGGCTCAGACTCAGGTTTGAGCCCAAACCCAGAGACAACCTGTAACTCTTGATGGTGGGGGAAGGTGGCGAAGGCCCTCTGAAGTCACATCCCTTCCTTGCCTGTAGCCCTCGCAGTTATCTGCTCGACAGTAGGTGTCTGGAGCCTGCTCCAGCCCATGCTGTGCCCTGCAGCGGGGGAGGTGATGGGAGAAGTCCCCACTTACTTCTCCCATCACCTCCCCGCTGCAGGCACAGCATGGGCTGGAGCAGGCTCCAGACACCTACTGTCGAGCAGATAACTGCGGCTACAGGCAAGGAAGGGATGTGATTCAGAGGGCTTCGCCCCCCCCCCCCGGCGAAGTTGTGCTGCCAGCCCCATCTCTCTTCCCTGCTTCGGGTGCCTCCTAGTGGGGCTCAACGGGAGCGCTAGGTGCCAGTGCCTTTCCCAGGTATGCCCCCCCTCAGCTGAGCTCAGCCTGACTCCCACCCTGGCAGAAATCTGAGGGGGCACATGACCCCGCATGCTCCTTCCCACATGTCGCTTCTGCCTAAGCCCCCTTCCGTCTACACACAAATCTCTCAGACCCAGGCTTATACCTACGGTCCTAGGACTCTGCAGGGCTGGAGGGTCTGAGCCCATGTCAAGCTGTGAGCCAGGGTTTGAGACCTATTGCTTTGCAGTGTAGTCTCAGCCCCCACCAACTCAGGTCCTGGGAGTCCACCAAAAGTATCCCATAATCCCATGGACCAAATTCCTTTTTATCTCAACAATCTGCAATCGACTCATCTCCCTTGGTGGATAGCAGCAGCTCAGTGAATCAGCGTGAACCCTTCCATTGTCTTCTGTGTTTGCAATGGAGACCGAACAGAACAAGACTTTTGCAAAGAGCACAGCTTCATGGTCACAGGAGCACAGCCAGAGTTTGGTCAGCAAAACTGTGGACTTTAGCAAAAGCACCAGGAATGACCACACATACCAGCAGATAGCAAAGAAGCTGGCAGCTTTGCAAAATTTCCCAGCCAGTGGCCAGTGCAGGGAGTGAATCAAGAGGCTGAAGAGCAAGTAGCAGGGAACCAGAACCACACCTCAGGCAACTTGCCAACCTCATGTCAGTTTTATGAGGAGTTTGTCCGGGGCTGGGCACTGCACCCAGCACAAAGGCAACCCTGATGCATGATGACCTAGTCGGCTGAGATGGAGCCCTGCTGGCCCCTGAATCCAGCGTGGGGACTGATGAGGATCCTGAAGTGACACTGTTGCTAAAACTGGTCCCAGAGCATGTGCGGAACAGAATCAGCAGCAAATTCTGGGTCCATACTTAGAGAAGCTGTTTGATCTCCTGCTCTCCCTAGGAACAGCCCGCTGCATAGCCTGCAGAAACCCAGAGGAGACAGAAGCTGCCCCTGAGCCCAGTAAGTTTTTGTCTCCAATTTAGTTTATTATTACAGTAATGGGAGAGATTACTGTCCTAAGAACCAATGCAAAATTTCTGAGAAGCCCTGGCTAGCATCATATATCCATTGATGGTGTCTTGTATCCCAGCGCCTCTGTGTCCCCTCCATTCCCCACCCCCACCCCTCCATGTGAGTATAGTACTCGAGCTAGCATGAGTATAAATAGTAGTGTAGCTGTAGTGGTCTGGATAACAACAGCACAAGCACAGCTGAGCCTTGCCGAGTGCAAACTCACCTGAAACCAGTGAATACGTCCTCAGCACAGTTCAGCCACACCTCCGCTACTGCTGCCCGTGCTATTATGACTACACTGCTTTGTATACTCACATTATCTCAATGAGAGCTAGCACAAGTTTGTGTACATTAGCTGGGGAAATCACACCCCTAGCTCATAGTGTGGATATAACCGAAGGTGTTGTGGGTCAAATCACTGCAGTTCACTTCGAGTTTAGCAGATCTCTGCTTTGCACCTTGGGGGATAGTATCACTGGAGGGCTGCACATGACTGGATAAGAAAGTCTACGCTGCCATGAAGATTACACAGTCATTTTAAAGTATTTTGTGATTTCATGTCATACCTATTTGGTAATAATAATTTGTCATTTTCTTTTTGCCTTCTAATGTTTTAAATATGCTCAAAGTACCAAGCAGTGGGGTACCACGTCTAAATTCCAGGTTTGCCACCCACCTCCACATGTGTGAAAAGGGCAGAAGAAAAGAAGAATTCAATCGATGTACATTATATATACCAGCAGAGTTTGAAATGGAGCAATGTAGGTGAACAAGGAAAAAACTAAAAGGTTGCGAGCAGTGAATTTCTTTGCTTCGCTCACCTATAGATTGATAGTGCCCTCAAGCAAAACTCATACTGCAGCCAGTGCAAAAAATTACCTGCATAACTGATATGGACCTGAATGTACAGTTAACCAATTAAATAATAAAGGACATTATTTTGACAGTATGGGATGGAGATTGTGGTTAAAACTGAAAAAGTATGACTGAAAGGGGAAAACAGGAAAACAAAAATCATGACTATCATATGTGCCTTTTTACAAAGCAATTTCTTCCATAAGATAATTAAACTGTTTGATTCACCACAACTAGAGTTTCAAAGACAAAAACAGATATAAGGTTCCCATTTTCCTAGACCTGTGTTACCAAAGATTTGAAATCAACTTTTGCCCTGGGATTGCCAAAGGATATTGAAGAAGTTTTTTAGTGACTTTGCTAAGTATTTGCAATAGAACAACCACAGTGCATTTTGCAACAAATAAATATTCATCAAGGCCCTGATCCAAAGCAATTGGAAGTTGATGGAAAGAATCCCATTGACATCAATAGGCTTTGGATTAGATCCTAAATTTGCCACGATAGTTATCAAAGGTTTACCACAAGACCTTATTACAGACATAATTTAAATACTAATAACTTCATTCTTGCCCAAATTTGCAAAAAAGTTGTAGCCAAGATGCGAGAGAGTGCTTTTTCCCTCCTGTCTGAGAGGCAGTTGTTTGCTTGTGTAGACTATTGATTTCTCTGGAACAGAAGTTCCATTAATAGTTTCCCCTTGTTCAGAGGCCAAACGTGCTCAAAACAAGAACAAAATCAAACACCAAAGGAAAAACAATTCAATGTCTGTCCCAGTGAATGTTCTCCTACTCTATTTTATGATAACAGTGAAGGGGGATTGCAGGCTCAGCTGTTACATGCTATCAATCTGACATAATGTAAACCAAGTTGTTGTGAAAGAAATATAGTATTATCCATCCAAGCATGTATTCAGCCCAGCTTATGCACTCATGTGTACACAAAAATGACAGTAAGCAAATGCAAATACAAGTACTTGAATTGCTGGGGTGAATAGAGAAAACTATCTCATGTACAGAGAAGGACAAATACTACAAAAATAAAGTATTTGCAATGCTTTGTTAAAAAAAATCCCAAAAAACAGAAAGACCCATCCACTCTGGATTCACTTCCTTGATATTTGTGGTCTGTTATGCTCTCCACACACACAGTCACATGAGAGAAACCCAAAATGAGGGGCATAAAAAATTATTCATGCAGGGAAGTTAAAATGCTGTGGGATTCCTTCTTTAATGTAAATAACTATTTCTATAATCTCACTTTCATATCTTATGCCTTCTGTAAATCATTGTCAATGTTCAAAATGAGGGGATGCCAAATTTATGTGGAAGGGAGATAAGCTCGGCAGTGAAATCAGGGACATTTGAGAGACATGATGTGTATATGTTTTCATGTGAGCATTTCTTCTGGAAGCATTCATGAGGCGATCGTCAAAGTTTTGTGGTTTTAAGGGTCATTCAGTCAGGAAGCAAAAACAGTTCCATGTCATTTCCCATTCTATGTTTAAGGACGTATTGCAATATCTCAGAGAACCTGAACCAAGATCTGCTAACTGAGAATGCTCTCCATGCCTAAATCTTTCCCCCTTCCATAGAAAAGGGGTCAGCTGTTTCTGTGGCTTCATCCCTCATCCTCCACTCAACAGAGATCCCTCTGTGGCTCCAGGGTCCATATAGTAGGAGGGAATGGAGACTGGGGGAACAGAGAAACGAGCGGACTGGCCTGGGGGCATACAACATTGTCACCACTCTGTCTCCAGGGGGATTTCCCAGAAAAGATAATATAGCCTGGTGCTGTTTAATATTTTCCACAATGCACCCCAGCCTGGGGAGTCGCTGAAGCATGGTTTCCACAGAATGATGCTGCAAGTGAGCAGGAGGTTGTCAGAGGCCAGAGCTGGTAGAAAGAAACAAAGCTTCTGTGCATATGGCCCTGCCCTTCTGTGGATACCTGGGGATCTGCCAGGTTTGATGGTGGGGCTGTTGCATTAATTTAGATGGAATATAAGGGCCCAAATAGTCAAAGGTGTTAACATAACTCAGTCACTTTCCAACACTGAACAGTGTTAAACAAGGTTTGGAGTTTGGTATACAGATACCGTAGCCTCTTAGTACCATGGCAAACATGCAATTAAAAAATCCCTTTTAAGAAAAAAAACCCAAAAAGGAAGGAAAAACAGCTGAAGTATTTGTAATGTAAAGTATTAAGTAAGGCTTTCATTTTAACAGCATCTCTTACTCTCTTTCCCTTTACCTAGAGGGAGGTTTTAGAAGGAAAACCTCTTGTTTGACAGCCTCTTAGATGGTATGAAAGATGGTAATAACTGTCCCTTTGGGGAAAATAGAAGAAGTTAGTTGAGACAGGCTGGAGCGGTTGTTGTTAAAGTCTGATCCCATTTCCTAGAAAACAAAACAAGACAAACACATGAAAAAGGGGAGAGAAAAGAACAACAAATGCAGCTTCTGTCTCTGATGTTGGCTGTCACTTGCAACCTCATTGCTAGAAAAGCACAGGCACAGCACATGGTCTTGTTAGCCACTCTGAGACCTGGCAAACTCATACCAGCATCAGGCTGTTTAAGACATTGCTTTTAGCTGCCTCTTTCTGGTCACAGGCTTACAGCAGAGTTGCCAGATATACAGTCTTTGCCAACTAAGCCGGACTCTTGCTAGAGAAAAGAAAGAAGGAAAGAGAAGAAATAAGGTAGGGAGGGAAAAGGAAACATGGGGTCTTTAAGGACTAGTCCATCCCTTCATGATTTTGTCCACCAAGTAGGCCTAATTTCTGACACACCAATTTTGGTCCTAATCTTAACACGGTCCTTGAATTATACCAGCAGGCCTTTTTGTTTGTTTTTAGTTTTTCTGTCTCACTTTTGCACCTTTTTCCATCAACATTTGTTGTTATAGGTCAGGGGTCGGCAACGTTCGGCACGCGGCTCGCCAGGGTAAGCTCCCTGGCGGGCCGGGCCAGTTTATTTACCTGCTGACGCGGCAGGTTTGGCCGATCGCGGCCCCCACTGGCCGCGGTTTGCCGTCCCGGGCCAATGGGGGCGGCGGGAAGCCGCGGCCAGCACATCCCTTGGCCCGCGCCACTTCCCGCCGCCCCCATTGGCCCGGGATGGCAAACCGCGGCCAGTGGGGGCCGTGATCGGCCAAACCTGCCGCGTCAGCAGGTAAATAAACTGGCCCGGCCCGCCAGGGTGCTTACCCTGGCGAGCCGCGTGCCGAACGTTGCCGACCCCTGTTATAGGTTATTGTGACATTCCATGAACTTTTAATCATGTCTCCCAGCTGAGCACACAGTTAGGGCAAATTTGTAAGTCCAATTATCACAACAGGTCCTATGTGTTATCCATGAAAGGATGTCATTGATTACTACTTTATCCTATGTTCCCCACCAGGACAGGATCATACAGAAGCATTATCCCAGGGAGATTGTATCTTCCTATGAGAAGAGTCTTCAAGGGAGGCAATCTGAGCTCAAGTGTAAGCTCTTGGTAAATTTTGACAATTTAGTGATGCACACTAAAATACTAACAGTAGTACTGATAAATTGGTAAACAAGTCCCAGTGAAAAATGCCATCAAAATAGATTGGTAGCATTTTGCCTTCATCCCCTTGCACAAATGTAAAAGACAACACAAGTTTCAAGGCAATGGAGAATCAAGCACATTGACTTCTGTGGGGCTCCTCATCAGCTCCGGCATGGAGCTCATTATGGGATCAGGATTCAAATTTGTATATATATTTTTCCAGTTTGCACAAATGACCCCCTCTTTGATTGAAATGTTGCTGTTATTTTGCAAATGTCACTGTGATTTCATTACATTTTGGTAGTAGCTGTCACAGAAGATAGAAGAAGGGAAAAGGAAAAGGATTTTTGACCATTTTTTGAATTTCCAGTGGGAGACATTAGTTTTTGCAAAACTTGATGTTTTCTAGTTTCCCTTCCTACCTGCATATGAAAACGTTTGAGCAGCTTTTCCTTTTAGTAAATTTTATATTAACTTACGAAGATAGATTAGAATGCTTTCCAGAGAAGTCTTGCTTGGTTAGTTAGACGGTAGATAACTTCCTTTCCAATGTGATTAAAAGATAAATATCCAAGCACCTAATTCCCAAGATGTGTAACTATATTATTAATAGTTGTACTTTGGTACCTGACCTTATAAAAAGACAGCTGATTTTGTTGTTCCAAATAAGTTATAAATAATTCAAGAAAGTGTTTTTCTAAGCAGGTTATTACCTATAAAGACATAGCTTTTAAGACAGCCTTTAGTATAAAATATGTATAACTGCCATATATATTATTAACAGGCACCCAAACATGTGAGAGCACTAGCTTATTATTGGAGAAGCAAATGAGAATTCTGATGCAGAATCTTGTGTAAAAGTAGATGTTTGAAAGTGTACTGGTATTGTTAAGTGTATCTGCCTTATCTTTATGAGAATTTAAGCAAACCTCAGTGTTCTGCATTCATGATATTTTCCCCAATTCAGATAACTCCAGAAGAAGGGTGTGGGATGGGGAGAAAAGCTTGCCTCACTGAAAAGGAAAATAAACATATTTGCTGTCAAGAGAACAATCTGTTACTTCATTCCTTTGATGCAGTTCATATTATGATGGTCACAATGTCAGGATTAATTAGACCAGAGGGTGGTGTAAATGCCAAAATAAAAAGTTACTGTACATCTGTTCTAATTTATCTAGTGGATGTTCCTTCAGTGAGTAAGTGAAGAATGTGGCTTGGGCCATCTGTGACCCAGATAAAGAGAACAGGATGGTATGTTGCCTTGCGGGTGCCAGGACAGGAGTTGTTACAAGAAGGTCAAAGGCTATTCTGAAGAGTACTGGGGAATTTCCACTCATTGTATCCAAACCTAGGAACTAATGATGGAAGTGAAGGGAGATCTGAGAGACTCTAGGAAGACTGTAGGGATATTGAAAGAGAAATTGAAGACTGGCTCTATACAGGTGACCCTTCAAGATAATATTCTAGTAGTGTGAGTGAAGAAAAGAAGAGACAGCTAATGAACACCAGTTGATGGATGTGCTGCTACTGTATAGAGGAAAGTTTGAGATCCATAGAGAATTAAAATGCCAGAGAAAGGAGCAAAGTGTTTAGGTTAGATGATCTCTTGGGTTCAAACTAGATTGAAGGCTGGCATTAAATGAGATGGAAAGAGGGCACAAGGAGAGCTTTAACTTAATCCAAAGCAGACTGTGAAGAGTTACAAAGGGATCTCACAAAACTGGGTAACTGGGCAACAAAATGGCAAGTGAAATTCAATGTTGATAAATGAAAAGTAATGCACATTGGAAAACATAATCCCAACTATACATATAAAATGATGGGGTCTAAATTAGCTATTACCACTCAGGAAAGAGATGTTGGCATCATTGTGGATAGTTCTCTGAAAAACATCCACTCAATGTGCAACGGCAGTCAAAAAAGTGAACAAAATGTTGGGAATCATTAAGAAAGGGATAGATAAGACAGAAAATATCATATTGCCTCTACATAAATCCATGTGTATGCTCACATCTTGAATACTGACTGCAGATGTGGTCGCCCCATCTCAAAAAAGATATATTGGAACTGGAAAAGATTCAGAAAAGGGAAACAAAAATGATTAGGGGTATGGAACAGCTTCCGTATGAGGAGAGATTAATAAGATTGGGATTTTTCAGCTTGGAAAAGAGATGACTAAGGGGGGATATGATAGAGGTCTATAAAATTATGACTGGCGTGGAGAAAGTAAATAACGAAGTGTTAATTACTCCTTTTCATAACACAAGAACTAGGGGTCACCCAATGAAATTAATAGGCGGCAGCTTTAAAACAAACAAAAGGAAGTATTTCTTCACATAATGCACGGTCAACCTGTGGAACTCCTTGCTAGAGGATGTTGTGAAGGTCAAGACTATAACAGGGTTCCAAAAAGAACTAGATAAAGTCATGGAGGATAGGTCCATCAATGGCTATTAGCCAGGATGAGAAGGGATGGTGTCCCTAGCCTCTGTTTACCAGAAGCTGGGAATGGGTGACAGGGGATGGATCAGTTGATGATGACCTGTTCTGTTTATTCCCTCTGGGGCACCTGGCATTGGCCACTGTCGGAAGATACTGAGCTAGATGGATCTTTGGTCTGACCCAGAATGACCGTTCTTATGTTCTTATGTTCTAACTTAAAAAATGTGGCACGTACTTCCTATCTGAATAGTAAGAAAGGAGATAGATGTGCTTTGCAACACAAAGAAATTAATAAGAATAGGAATAATGTAGACGTTTTCAGGTATTCATTTGTCTATATACAAATTCAAGGAGTATGCAGACACGATGAGCTAGGAGAAATACTATGGGTCCAATTTTCAAACGTGAGGATCTAAAATAATCATAGAGCTATGGATAGGAAAATAGCAGAATGAGAGTCCACCTGGAAAAATGAAAAACCTACCCGATATACAGTTGACTTAAATGTAGTTAATTTGAATGAGGATATGCCATCAGGAAATTTGGGCCTGTGTCTGGTGAAGACTAATCCAAAACAGAGATGCTTAATGGAATGGACAGTTGGAAAGCAGCTATGTTTTTAAAAAAGGCCCGATACCAGGCATGGTGTTATGTGGACATCAAGTAAAATATTAGTTTGCAATATGATATAATGGCAAAGAAAAAGCCAATGCAATTTTGGGTTGCACATGCAGAGAATTCACATTATGAACTATAGCTTTTCTCTATACAGCACTGGTGATATACAATAGCTAGAAAGAGTTCTAGGAACCTCAGTATCAGAAAAAGTTTGAAAAATAGTGGGGAATTCAGAAAGGAGTAATTAACAATTAGACAGCTTTAGGGATTACTTTAGGAGGGAAATTATATGAGGTAAATAGCGTAACATCAGTGAAGTCATACATGGAGTACACATTTAGCTCAGTTAAACAATAAGTAAGGGGAGATATTATAACCAGCTGTAAGTATGAAAGGGTGTACATACTAAGGAAGAAGATTAAATGCTTCAGGTAATCAAAAGGGGTATAAATAAACAATATAGGATTTCATTTAGCAAAGGAGAATTTAAGTTGGAAAAAATGATGTCCCAGCACTGAGGTCAATGAGAGCACAGAATAGTCTCACAAGGGATTGTTGCACCACCATTGCATACAGCTATTAAAAGCACCAGCGAAAACACTAAAGAAGACTGTCTACTGTTGGAAATGAGCCTTTATTGACAGGGAGCTGATCTAGATGACCTAAACCTAGAAACCTTTTCCAGCTCTAATTTTTCTGACCATTTGAGTTAATTGAATTAATGAATTAGTTAGAGCCTTTGTTAAAGAGCATGTTGATACACTGATAACATTCAGATGGTTCAAACAAGGCTGTGCTGTTATTAGTTCTGTTAACACCAACTCTGGTTAAAAAGATTGTCAGATGCCGCAAACAGAGAAAATTAGAAATAACTCAGATCTTTTACAGAGACTCTGAGGCACAAAATAATCATGGCCACATTTCTCATGATGCCACCAGTTCTTTTGCACCCTAGCAGTTATGAATCATTATGTTATTGTTTTCTTCTTAATGTCTGTTATGCATCAATAGTCATAATGGATTGAGATTGATAGCGAACTGAGATTTAGCAGTAACTCAGCAATTAAAATGCTCAACTGGTCTTTGTTCTACTGTTCCCTGGTGGATACAGTCCTGTTCATTAATCTGCATGTTGATTACAGCCCCTGTGTGATATTGATCTGTGTTTCACAGTCCTGTGATTGCAAGAGCCTTTCCTTGCCATGGGCAGCTACAGCTCTCCATATGCCCTGAATTAATGCTGTAATATTTACAGCAAGAAAAAAACTAGTTACTTTTAAACTGATTTGCCACCGTAACATTTTATTTTTTCCCTCCAGTCAATATTAATATGAAGAAGAATTAAATAACTTTAGACAAGAGGAAATAAATCAGAGAGTAACACGCTTTTAAATGACATTTGATTAGAAATGTTTCAGGCACTGTACTTTGCTCATATTAAACTCAAATTTCTGAAACATTTCTAAGATCTTCAACACAAATATTTCCCCACTTCTTGTTAATCCTTTACAGCTACATACTGAAGAGACAATTACCATAACATCCTTTCTCTGTCATTTCTCTAGGACACATAAATTCAGTTCTCTTGAGCTTTGTTCATGGGCTGTTTTCTAACCCTTCTATATTTTTGTTTGGATTCCTTCATTTAGAGGGTTTTTTTGTTTTGTTTTTAAGTACATGCAGTACTTAGCTACTTACATGTGGACTCACCCAAGCATGTGTTGGATGGTTATGCTGAGGACTTGAAACTTGTGGGGTCTATGCTGTTACATACCTGCATTCAGCCACAGCACCAAAGAGCGGAGCTCCTGGGTAGAAAAAGCACTAACACTCTACTTGGTGAGTAGCCCAAAAAGAGGTATAAGCAGTTCTAGAGGAACAATTTGAGGGAGAAGGAGGCATTGGATTGAGAGAACAATTTAGGAGGAGGAAGCATGGAAAAAGCAGAGTAGTGGATGATCATGACTAGCATCAAGGCAGAGTGGAGGGATTGTGAGGCAATCCAAATAAGTAGGGAGGAGTAGAGCTGGGAGGGTCAGGCAGACATGGACCTGCCGGGGTCAGAAAAGGCATAGAATAGATGATCTTCCTTTGTTCCTGTGGGAAGTCAGAGGAGCTTAGAGAATTCCCATCTCTTCTGAAGGAGGCTGTTGGGGTTCCCATACACTCAAGGGAACAGAAACATATTAGTGGAAATCCCCATCCTATCCATTGGAGCGACCTGCAAAGTCCAATCCCATCCCTTGGAGAGCCAGCCTGCTGTGTCCCCAACCTTCCCACATTGAGGGCAGGCCTGCTGAGTAAGTTTCCTTCAACCATTCCCTATTCTTTCCATTGGAAAAGGGGGAAGAGAATGGAGGAACGAGATGGGAAGAGGGTGGAGGGAAAGGGAAAGAATAGAGAGAAGAAAGAGGACGATGGGAAGAGAGGAAGAAAAGGAGAGGAGAAATGAATGGAGAAAGTTATAGACAGGAAGCAAGTGAGGGAAATTACAAGCCTAGTTTGAATACCTAATAACATACTAAGCCAATAATAAGACATTGACAGGGAAATTGTTCTTCCCATCCTGGGAACATTTTCAAGGTTTCAAAACTTTCTCCCTTTCCACATTAGGATGAATACAAGACCTTTAAAAATTGTTCACAGAGAGACTCCAGAAGAGCCAATAGTCCAGTCATGAGGGCATTCATGTGGGATTTAGAAGGCCCAAGTTCAAGTCCCTGGCCTGCCTGATTCGGAATAAGAACTAGAACCTGGGTTTCCCATATGAGTACTCCAACCCTCCGGTCTACTGGCTATTCTGGTATGGGTGTCTCTTGTTGGAACTGTTCCACTTTTTATAAATATTCATTGCGCCAGAGAGAGAGAGCCAAAAAAGATTCTATAGCCCAATGGTTATGGTCTCATGTGGGAGGTGAAAGACACAGGTTCCAGTCTCAGCAATAAATAAGGCAGAACAAGTACTTCAACCTGTGTCTCTCACATCCCAGATGAGTGCCCTAACTCTGGAATGCCTCTTTCTCTGGGTTTGACCAGAAATTCGATCCTGGACCTGAGAAACCCTCCCGACAAAAGCTTTGACAAAAGTGAAAGGTTTCTGCAAAAATTTTCAGTTTCAATTAACCAACATTTTCCAACTGGCTAGCTCTAGCAGTTTAAGAATGCCTTGAGCAAATTAGTGTACTGAGTTCTAAAATGAAGTGAACAATATTTCCTTTGCAAATATCTTTGTAGTCAAATACCTGGCCTTCTTGATTTTCAGTCTCTTAGGTCTTGTGTCACTGCTGCTGGTGCTCTGACAGTAGAAATATTTGCCCCCAGATGGTAGCAAGCAATCATAGTTTAAAACTCCAGCCAGGACTTCATGGGAGCTCAGCCAGCTGAAACTGCCTTGAAAATGTGCTAAATCAGCACATCTCCTGGCCAGCTCCAGCAGAACACTGGTTTGGGGCAACTTGGGCCACTCTTGCCCCACTTCAGGTGAACTTTCTACTGCCAGCAGCCTGTTTGGGCTTCCTCTCACCAGTAATCAGGCCTTTAAAGTATGAGTATATTTTTAAGTTTGTCGTTGAAATTATGTTTCTTTCTGTTCCTAGATCTCCATTAACATTTGTGTCCCTGAGTTTACTGCTTCTGTTTTGCAATAGATTTAGCCATTGCCTTGCCTTCTATTAATTGAACTCCCTGCTAATTTTGCATCAGTCCTATATTTTCCTTGGAGTCAATTTTCCTCCTGGCATTGTGCTTTTATTTTATCCTGATTTGTTGATCTAAGACATATACTCTCTTTGATTTTCCCCTTGTTCTTTGGTTCTATAATCCTGCTCTAGAGATTTTTCCTATTGTTGCCTCCTTCTTCTGTCTGAACCAGCCCTTTTAGGTGACCATTCTTGAAATCTAGAGCAACTTTCCTACTGTCTTTAAGAAACCTAAATGATTTCTTTCATCTCAGACTAGTTCAAATGTCATTTAGAGCTCAGACGTTTGGGACCAAATCCTGCAAGATGCCGAGCACTTCCTGAGAGAATCATAGACTCTAAAGTCAGAAGGGACCATTGTGGAGACAATGAGCAGCCTCCACCACCTGTTAAAGTCAGCAGGATTGGATGGCACTCAGTGGACACTTTGTACCTAGCAGGATGAATCCCCTTGTTCCAGTGCTCCTACCATTTGTGGGCCAGATTCTGCCACCCTTGCTCATGTTGAGTAGCATCTTACTCCAGTTTCAGTGAGCTACCTGTACTACTCAATGTGATTAAGGTAGCAGAGTCTGCCTGTATAAGCAAGCATATCTGATTGTTTTACTCCGCGATGTCTTTGCTTATCACACATGCAGCGATCGCTGCTTTATATTTAATTTTAGCTTTGCTCTGTGTTTTTTATTTGCTTATACAATCCCCCGCAGTGATGTACTTTATCCTTCCTCTTATTTATTATTTTAAATCTCTCTCAAACAGCCCAGCCAGCCTTATACCCAGAAGGTTGCTTCACCATCTGTTTAAGTGGAAAACATCATAGTAAATAAAATTTTGGTAAGGAGCCTTAGAGTAAATAGACAAGCCAAATCTTTCTAAAATGATGTTGATGACACATCTTAATTGTCCTGCTTACTGTATTTTGGATACCTGTGTTTACTTTAAATCATCTATTTATCCCCCACTTTGAACCCTTTCTTTCATTTCACTTTGTATTTCACATTGGAATTTAACCTTCAATGGGGCTAACTGAAAGGCTTGAGGAAGGAGAAAAGAGAGCTAATAAATTGAAAGCAGGATCTTTATGTAAAAGCTAGTGTTACATATTTTTCCACCTCAAAAAACAGAATGGACACAGAAATGACCTAAATATCTTTTTACAAATAGGTGCCTTAGGGCTAGTGGATTTTAATCTCAGATGCACAGTGCACATGGTTGTCTATCTCAGAAAATCTGCTGCTCCTAATGCTTGTACATGTGCATTGGTAGATATTTTTTCAGCATTATGGGGTACTACAGTGCATTGGGTTTAGAATCTAGACTTTAATTTGTAGAGTAAAGAAGCTTTGTCTTGTTTCGCCCAGAACTGCTTTTCACTTGTTCACTTTTTAACAGCCTATCAGCCTCAGAATTTCGAGTATTAAATTCATTCCTTAATTACTACAGGTGACCAGGAATTTATCTTCCAGTCTGTAGCATATTGAAAATTATGCAATTTACTTTAGAATTTTATTTTTAAATCAATATGTTCCCATGATGAACATACTGTCTCTTCTTCCTCACACTAGGGAAGCCAGTCAGTTTAAGTTAATTGCTTAGACCTGGCAGTGCAAAGAACAGCATTAATAAATGGGGTGTACTGGCTTGTATAAAGGACAGATGTGAGCTTTCTGCTCCACTGTACAATGAATTAATTCTCTCTCTTTTCCTCTTTCTCCATTTGTATATCATGGTGACCACTGAAGAACTGTGCGAAATGCTACTGGGGCCAAACTCTGGCTTTGTGATGTGTGGCTGTGAGGAACGTATTGCCCCCTTACTGCTACAAAACCGCTTCTTTAACTGAGCCAACTGATCCTGGAGAATGATCAAGTCTAAGGCCCAGGGGAACCAAGCCCACTCTGCAGATGGGAAAAGCAGATCTGCTGGGAGGGAAGAGTTGATTGAAATGAGCTTCCCATCCCAACCAGCTCCTCCCACCTGCATCACCCCTCCATGGACCCCCTTTCTCTCTTTCTCCCTGTATTCACTCATAACTGGAGCCAAAGGGATTACTTTGTCCCTAAGCCTGCCATAACCACTACAGGATGCCTGCTGGGTGGAAGATAAGAAGCAGAACACACTTCACATGGTGTGGTGTGGGGTTGGGGGCTATTTGGGGGGGAAGATGACTTCTGACAACTGGATTTCAGAGCTATCAACTGGGGGCTGTCCCTGTTAGCTATGTGAGCCATTTGGCCTTCCTAGATCTTACTCAGCTGGGGAAGGAACTAAACCTATCTGATGGAAGGCAAGCTTCCCTACTGTCATTCTGCTTGACTGCCCTTTGCATAGTCAGGAGACTAAAGTAACTGACTCATTTTTGAGGGAAGAGGTACTCATGGCAGAGCTACCGGGCTGCTTTGAGATGAAGGGAGGAGAGCCAGTGAAAGCAGCCACATCCACACTGATCAGGAGCTTCAAAGGATTCAACTGCATGTACTCACCATGGCCAATGTTTAGGCCTAAAAGTCACCACCATTTCAAATATCCCTTGTAGCTTTTCACCTCTTTCCTTTACAATGTTTTATAATTTTAAAAGACATAGCAATGAAACCATATTCTTTTTCTGCTGGTGTCACTAATCTGTGTCTCCCAGCTTCCAGGGGAAAGTGGATTGACACTACAGAAAATGTAGTTGAAAAATATGTTGTTCCAGTAATAGGGTTACCATTCGTCCATATTTTCCCGGACCTGTCCGTTTTTTTGGGTTAAAAATAGCGTCCGGGGGGAATTTGTAAATAGCTACAAATGTCTGGGATTTCCCCCCCATGCAGAGCGCGGCAGGGCTGCAGGAAATTCAGCCGCTCGCATGGGGCTCCAGCAGACAGAGCCCTTCCCCCGCAGCTTCAGATCAGCTGCCGGAGTCCAGCCTGGCCAATGTAGAGCTACTCCCCTCGCCTCCCTCCCTGCATTCTCAGATGGCCGGCCAGCCGGGCCGTTCGCATTGGGCCTTGGCAGCTCCTCCTCCTCCCCCCTTCTCCTCCTCCTCTGCTGCCCAGCGCCCCGCTCCGGCAGCACTGTGCAGGGGCAGGGACCAGGTTGTGTGTTGCACTGGGGAGCGCAGCCACGTGTCGGGCTCTGCGTGGAGCCCGACATGCTGTTCTGAGCGGCAGGGTAAGGGGGCCAGGGGGCTGGAGAAGGGGCAGGGGTTTCTGGAGGGGGCAGTCAAGGGACAGAAAGTAGGGGGGATGGGATGGGGCAGGGGTGTGGAGAGGGGTCGAGGCAGGCAGGGAGCAGAGGGGGTTGGATGGGTCGGGAGTTCTGGGGGTCCTGTCTGGGGGTGGGAAGCAGTTGGATAGGGCGTGGGAGTCCCGGGGGTCTGTCTGGGGGAGGGGTGTGAATATGGGGTGGGGGGTGTGGATAAGGGTTGGGATAGTCACGGGACAGGTAGGGTCCTAGGGGGGCAGTTAGGGTGGGGGGTTCTCAGGAGGGGGCAGTCAGGGGACAAGAAGCAGGGAGGCTTAGATAGGGGGTGGGGTCCTAGGGGGCAGTTAGTGGCAGGGGTCCCAGGAGGGGGCAGTCAGGGGACAAGGAGCAGGGGGGGTTGGGGGTTCTGAGGGGGGCAGGCAGGGGGTGGGAAGTGGGAGGGAGTGGATGGGGGCAGGGTGGGGGCGGGGCTAGAGCGGGGCTCCACCACCCCACCCCAGTGTCCTCTTTTTTGATTGTGGAAATATGGTAACCCTATCCAATAAAATATATTTTTGTACAAGAACAGACTTTTCTAAGTTGGGGGGGGGGCTCATTTTATCCTGATGTACACAGGATTTATGCAGACTTGGCAATTATATATGTGTCAATCACATATCATGAGGGTATATATATATACACACACACACACACCACCATAATTTGAAGAAGTCACTTTTTTAAATACTTCCTCTTAAGGTTTTCACTCATTGAAGACAAGGAGCACCATTCAGCTGATAAACTTCACATTGATTTATTTCTAATGACACACTAGTTCTACTGTTCCCCTTACCTCTCTCTCTGGATTACGCTATGGGTCCATCTGCAGACGAGATGTTCTGTATGAAATATGGATTTAAATTATGACATTAGAGCACTCTCCTGACTTCTTTTAGAGTCTGATCCAAAGTACCTTGAAGTCAATGGGAGCCTTTCAATGAATTGTAATGGGCTTTGGATCAGGCCCTCGATACAGAAGTGCCTAGGAAGCAAACCAGCAGCTACGCTGTTGCCAGAGACTCTTTGTGATCCTAAAAGGGATGGCAACCTTATTATAAAGAGGAGTCTTCAGGGCCAAGGTATTTATTTGCTAAAAGGGTATGTTGAGTATTTAATGAGTGGAGGTATTGAACACAACTAAAAATGCCCTTGTGGGTAATCCTAGAATATCCAATAGAATTGAAACGTAAAGCTTTCTATAGAAATGACTCTAAAATCCTATAGAATTTAACATAGAATGATAATCTTCCATAGGTTTATCAAATCTAGCCTGTAGAATTCTATAGCCGATCTAATATTCCCTATTCATTTGTAAAGGATGGTGCAGAAAACCTACAGAAAGTTTATCAATTTCTTTTAAATTCTATGGGATTTTTCCATAAGCGTTTGAATAAGTTGTTGTATCCCAAATATGGAGCCATTGGGCTAGTGCAAGGTGTATTGTTCCACTGAACCGAACCCCATGTGTAACCACCCTCACCTCCCCACCAACTACAGTCCTGTGCCCTTTATTGCTATGATTGTGTAAGTGGTTTGTTATATGAGGATCAGGCTGGAGACCATCAAAATCATTTTCATATGTCACATAAGGACTTAGACTCATGTCTCCTGAGGCTAGCAAATTAATCCATGGAAGTCATAATGCCTTGTGACAGCTCACAAAACACAATCACATCTTAAAGAGCATTCTCCTTACCCACTTCCTAACATGTAATAAAAATAAATTTTTCACCATATAATAAAATTAAGACACTGGCTAAACTATATTCCTCCCTTTACTTTTACATATCCATTGTGATATATTATTAGAGTCAGTGTTATTTTTTTCCATTTAACACGAGATACGGTTTATCATCCGCAGGAACATTTTATTTACAATGGTGTTTCCCTTTGACGTTATATTAATTGTGAAGTCTATAGGTGATTAGCCTATGAATACTCTATAGTAATGACTCAACATACACACACACACGCACACTCACACACACACACACACACACACACACACACACGAAGAGCAAAATAGACCTTGATAAGTTTTAGTAGTAGTAGAAGTAGTAAATATTTATATTATGGTAATGCCCAAAGGCTCCCAGTAAGGACTAGATGTAAGCCTGGCTTGACATAAGTAACTTGCCTCATTTTTTAGTGGGTATGACTGGGAAAGTGAATGGAAGATTAAATTGTAAATAGGGGCTTGACTGCAGTATGCATGTCTGTGCTAGGTAAGATAAGCATCAACACCCTGAAACTAAGGACAATGGACAAGATAGCAAACCAATATAGTGAGCATGTACAAACATAGAAAAGGCATAATGCCATTTTCAGCCATCCCTGGGTGATATATGTACTGTACTGGGCCAAACTCAATCCCTTCATTTGAAAAAAAAAATCATGTCAATGCTCTTAAAGTGTAAATTCCAGTTAAACTACACAGTTATTTCCCATATTCTTGAAATATAAAAACCACATTGCATATAGTAGTTTTGTATTTTAATCAAAACTAGGTTGTGATATAGACTCATAGACTTTAAAGTCAGAAGGGACCATCATGATCATCTAGTCTGACCTCCAGCACATCACAGGCCACAGAACCTCACCCACCCACTCCTGTAATAGACCCCTAATCTCTGACTGAGTTACTGAAGTCCAAATTATGGTTTAATGACTTCAAGTTACAGAAAATCCAATATTCTAGTTTAAACCTGCAAGTGACCCATGCCCCATTCTGCAGAGGAAGGCGAAATCCCCCAGGTTCTCTGCCAATCTGACCCTGGGGAAAATTCCTTTCCAGCCCCAAATATGGTGATCAGTTAGACTCTGAGCACGTGGGCAAGACCCACCAGCTAGACACCTGGGAAGGAATTCTCTGTAGTAACTCAGAGCCGAATCCATCACGTTTTATTACATGTAATTATAATGCCTATGAAAAACTTCTTACCTTGTCTGTGTGCTGCCCTCCCAATCATTAAAAACAAAGAAGAGAAAACTACTTCCATCCATCTTTCCCTGATGATTTTTAGTGTTTTAGAATTTAGAGATTTTTGTAATCATCTGATTTATTGATAAACTACCTATTTCAGTTGTTGATTTTATATGTTGTCAAAGAATGTGTTGCACCTTCTGTGAAGGCTGCATAGAAGACCTCTGAATGTTTTAGCCCAAAGAAGCAAATATATATATTCATTTTTGCCAAGACATGTAGAAGTCTTCTCTGCAACCTTTACAGTAAGTGGAACACATTATTTGCTGAACTTTCTAATGCATGCAGATTTCATTGTGATAAGATCGGGGGTGGGAAAAGATATAGAATCACAGAATCAGAGAATATCAGGGTTGGAAGGTGTGACGGCGCCCCCCATAAGGCTTTATGGAAATATGCTTATGAATATATATGACATAACTGGAATATGTTCTGTGTTCCATATGCCATGTAACATATCTATGTAAAGGTTATGATCTACTGAATCTACTAATACTATTTGTATGCATTTATCATTTTTGTACGCGAAGTTATGAATACTGGCCGTGTACTGGCTTGATTTCTAAATAACCTTAGTAGAACATTTGGTCAGTTCCTGGAGAAAGGAATTCGCAAAGTTAAGTGCCCAATCAGGAAGCACTTAAGGAACAATGCATCTTGGAATGCGCCAATCCACATAAGAAGTCTTCCTGGAGACATTCAAGATACCATATGGGCAATGGCTTCTGCCTGTAAAAACTGAGAGTCATGCATGGACATGTGACTTACCCAGGTGACTCCAGAACTCCATCTTGGAGCTGGACTTTGCATAGGAGAGAGGAGACAGTCTCCACTCACAAGAGAAAGTCTATTTAAGCCCATGGGAGACCCCTCCATTTGGTCTTCAGCTGGCTAAAGAGAGAGCCTCTCCACCCCCCAGGATACCTGAAAGAAACTGGAACAAAGGACAGTAAAGGGGGTGTGAGTGATTGCTGGACCTAGACTTGCAGGAGACTAGTCTGTAAAAGGAAACTTACTGGAACTGGTGAGATCTTATCTGTATTCAGTTTCTTAATGTATTAGCCATAGACTTGCGTGTTTTATTTTATTTTACTTGGTAATTCACTTTGTTCTAGCTGTTACTACTTGAAACCACTTAAATCCTACTTTCTGTATTTAATAAAATCACTTTTTACTTATTAATTAACCAAGAGTATGTATTAATACCTGGGGGGAGGGGCAAACAGCTGTGCATCTCTCTCTATCAGTGTTATAGAGGGCGAACAATTTATGAGTTTACCCTGTATACGTTTTATACAGGGTAAAATGGATTTATTCATAGATTCTAGGACTGGAAGGGACCTCGAGAGGTCATCGAGTCCAGTCCCCTGCCCACATGGCAGGACCAAATACTGTCTAGACCATCCCTGATAGACATTTATCTAACCTACTCTTAAATATCTCCAGAGATGGAGATTCCACAACCTCCTTGGGTTTATAAATAAACCCTTATTTGGGTTTAGACCCCATTGGGAGTTGGGCATCTGAGTGTTAAAGGCAAGAACACTTCTGTAAGCTGCTTTCAGTTAAGTCTGCAGCTTTGGGGAAAGTAATTCAGACCCTGGGTCTGTGCTGGAGCAGACAGGCATGTCTGGCTCAGCAAGACAGGGTGCTGGGGTCCCAAGCTGGCAGGGAAAGCAGGAGCAGAGGTAGTCTTGGCACATCAGGTGGCAGCTCCCAAGGTGGGTTCTGTAATCTAACCCGTCACAATTGGAATAACAGAGACTTGGTGGGATAACTCACATGACTGGAGTACTGTCATGGATGGATATAAACTATCCAGGAAGGACAGGCATGGCAGAAAAGGTGAGGGAGTTGCATTTTATGTAAAAGAGCAGTATAACTGCTCAGAACTCCAATATGAAACTGCAGAAAAACCTGAGAGTCTCTGGATTAAGTTTTAGATATATAGGTTTCAAAATACCTTCCACTTGTTGCTGACCACATGGACACATCAAGAATACCCAGGGAGACTTTATGCTATGACAAAAGATGGTGTTTCTTTGAATGACACTGCTGCACCAACAATTCCTGGAACTCTGGTATCATTTCCAGAAATGCCAGTTTTGAAATGCAGTATAGCAGCTATGGAAATGTCCAACAGAAAACTATGCCAAAACAATCATATTAAAATACACAACTTGATGGGCACAAATAGCGCAACACAGGGGACAAGGATGATTGGGGGAATTACAGATCGGTCAATCTAATGTCAATGTCTGGAAAGATACTGGAGCAAAGTATTAAACAATCAGTTTGTAAGCAGCCTGGAGAAAGTAGGTTAATAAGTAATAGCCAACATGGATTTGTCAAGAGCAAATCATGCCAAACCAACCTAGTTTCCTTTTTTGACAGGTTTACTTGCCTGGTGGATGGGGGAAGTAGTCAACAATGTGATGCAGTTCCAAAAAAGGGAAGTATCATTCGGGGGTGTAGTGACAAAAGTGTTGAAGTAAGTTTCAGGAGGTAATTCTCCCACTCTTCTTGGCTCTCCTCTGGATTCTCACCAGTGAGGCCTCAGCTAGAGCAATGGGTCCTGCTCTGGGCACCACACTTTAGGAAATATGTGGACAAATTGGAGAGAATCCAGAGGAGAGCAACAAAAATGATAAAAGGTTTAGAAAATCTGACCTATGAGGAAGGGTTGCTGGGAACCTGATAAGTTTTCAGCTGTGTTAAGAGCTGTTATAAAGAGGATGATGATCAATTGTTCACCATGAGCACTGAAGGTAGGACAAAAAGTAACTGGCTGAATCTGCAGAAAGGGTGATTTAGGTTAGATACTAGGAAAAACGTTCTAATTTTAAATTGGAATAGGCTTCCAAGGGAGGTTGTGGAATCCCCATCACTGGAGATTTTTAAGCACAGGTTAGACAAGGACCTGTCAGGTTTCTATGGTCCTGCCTCAGCACTGGAGCCCGGACTAGATGACCTCTCAAAGTCCCTTGCAGTCTTACATTTCTGTAATTCTATGACTCCCCCTAAGGATAGCCTTTTAAAATACACCTGTCCCATAGGTGCAGCAGTAGCATTGCATGGCAACAGGGCAGCTCCAGGGGCAGAGAAAAGATTGGATATGTTGGCCACTCTCTCTCAATACCAGGACCCAGTACCCCAGTGTAGCTGAGCACTGGACCCACTGAGAACTCATAACTCATGTGGCATAGGAGCCCAAGTATCCCTCCCAAGGACAGCCTTTGGAAAATTTCATTAAGTGGGAGCAGCTGCAGCCAACTTAATGCTGCTTTTGATGTGAAGTTGAGCCTCTGTTTAAGTGTTCTGCTAGATTGGGGCCTCACACCCTACACATGAAGGGTGAGGCTGCTGAGTCATCCGACACTGAGGTACCAAAACCTTTCATTAAGATTCTGGGGAATTACGGCTGAGTCATGTTGGCAAGTGGGTCCAGCTAGAATTCAGACCCCAACCCTGCAACTTGCTCTGCACAGATGTACTGCACTCCTGATCTCCACTTCCTTTATTATAAATTGCCTACTTGGAGCAGGGGAGAGGGAGAGGGAGAGGGAGAGGGATCGTCTCTTCAGACCAGAGGTATTTAGGGAGCAATGACAGATGACTTGTATTTGCAAATAGGTTACTTAAAATGTTTAGTTTATGTAAACTAGATGTAATTTCATATTAAGTTCCATTGCCTGATTTTGCAAGTTACTTAGCAAGAACTAAAATAAGTAAGATACAGTAAACAAGCTAAAAATCACATACATTGTTTTTGTTTTTACATTCAAGGTTTATCATGAATTCTTCAAGGATTATCATGCTTTTTTAAAAAAAAAATCTACAAGACAAGACTTACATTCTGCAAGCAATCCATACAGAAACATCGAAGGCTTTGGAAAATGTTTAGGAAAGTATGGGTCTAAATACAAAACTTAGATACTCAGAAATGGGACAAAGACATGCTAATGATAGATGGAGCTAGGCCGCCCCATAGCCCATAGCCCATTGGCATAATTTATTTTGTTCCCAGATAAAGGTACCCCAGTGCATTCACATTACTGAATGAATGAAGGTTCAGAGGGGAAAAGCACCTGATGTAGCATTCAGCAAGTTTATAGCTTAAACTAATAAGTGTATTCAGTATACTGGATCTCAGATGTACCAAATGTAGTGAAGAAAATAAGGTTGCCATGGTAAGTACACATGGCACAGTACTTTTATTGGATGGTAGAGTAAACAGGCACATAAAGTAATTTATCGTTGTGTATATTACTGATCCTTGGAGATGCGATGACCTAGACACTTACTTTTAACTCATTTTTAAATAAAGATGTCTGTTGTCTGTATCAGTACTTGAGATGCTCAGTAGTTATTTTCACTAATATTTGGGAAATCGCATCCTCTTTAAAGTGCATAATGGAGAGAGTTCTACATGGAGAAAGGGGATTTACACTTAATCTGAAATCTGTGCATAATTAAGAGTCCTGGGTAATTAAATTAACTTTGATTAGTTTAATCAACCATCATGGGGTAGTTAAAACAGGCTTGATTTTTCCTGTCCAGTACATTATTTTTACATTGGTGTAATTCCATTGACTTCAAAAGAGTAGCTATTGACTTACCTTAATGTACGTGGAAGAAGCATCTGGTCCAAGATTTTTGTGTCAAAGAATAAGAATGTAAGACTCATTTGGAATATGCATAATTGTGCTTTAATAAAATTTGAGCATATATTATTTTGTGTCTACATAATACAGAACATTAGAGCTGTGCAAATAATTCATTTTTCAGTTCACCGTTGGTTCCAGACAATTAAAAACACATTAATTTCAGGTTGACCCAAAATGAAAATTTTTCAAAAGTTTTGGAAAATGCAAAATAAAATTTAAAAATGTTTCAGGTTAAAAAAATATGTTTAGTTTGGCCTCAAATAAAACATTTCATTTTGATTTTCAGCTTTTAAATATATATATATATAACAACAAATTGAAGGTAATTTTGAAATAAAAAGTGATTTTGAATAAAAAATGAATTGTTTTGTTTAGAAAATATTGAAACACAATTTTGATGTGTGGAGGGGGCGGGGGGGATTTTTTGCTAGGTTGTTTTGGGAGCAGGGAGCGGGGGGTTACCAAAAAAGTTCAGTGAAATTGACACAAATTCATTAAATGTTTCAGTCAACCCAAAATTCCATTTTGCACTGAAAATAATGTTTTGGAAGAAAAATTTCACCCTGTTCTATACTAGAGGCACACAAGTAACCATATTTGTGTGGTTAAACAATAGACATATGTGCCAAAACATTCAGACTTAAGTGCCTAAAGTTAGGCATCTAAATTCACATTTAGGCCACATAAATATCAGACGAATTTTTAAGTGTCTAAATTGGATTTATAGGCGTTTACATTTAAATTATGGCCCTAGCGTCTGATTCTGATCTAATTTGTGCTAATTTTATACAAGTGTATATCAAATTACTTCAGCCAAGTTATTTTTGATTTACACTGCTGTAAGTGAGACCACAGTGAGACCCATAATAATCATAACAATGTTATTTGTCCTCTTTTATAGTGCTTTTCATTTTCAAAGTGCTGGACAAACAACTACCCTATGATGAAAACCTTGCTATGATGCCCTTTTATTCCATGGGTAAAATTTAGTTATTGCAAAGTGTGACTCATTATATATGGCACGTTAACCCTCGTGATTACTCTGAGCCATCTCATCCCTCCTCATTTACATAAGCACAGCAACTGAGAAATTACTCAGCATCATGAAGAAATGCTACAGCAGCATGTGCTCCCCTTGCACCAGTGGATAGACTGTGATGCAGAAGGGACAATGGGTGAGCCCATGAAACCTTGCATAGGCCAGGAAGCCATAGTTTTACCTCCAGATGTGGGCACTTTCCCTGGGTCAAATATATTACACCAGTTTTAGCCAGTGTAACTGCACACATGTCAAAAGAGAATCTGACGTACTGTCTGCCTTCATGTGGCTCTGGTACCTCAAACCCATCTTTGCAGTAGAACTATATCATGCTATCCATATCATACTGAGCTTCCGTTGATAACACGGTGGTGGCTGCATTCATATTATATCTTTGTTAGGGTTCACAGCATGCAACATGTCCTCAGCAAACTGCAATGTAAGTTCTGTTGCACTAATTTAGATGGACTATCTGGGCCAAGGTGTTAACATGACCCAGTCCTTGTAAACAAGCTTCAGGGTTTGGCATACAGAGACCTCAGCCTGCTAAGTACCATTGCAAATGCACCATTAAAAATCCTTTTAACCGTTTAGTAAAGATACAACAAAGAAGGGGAAACTGTTACAGCATTTGAGATGTAAAGTATTAAGTAAGGTTTTCATTTTAACAACTTCTCTTGTTCCCTTTCCTTTCGACAGGAAAGAGTGTTTAGAAGGAAAAGCCCCCTTGTTTGACAATCTCTTAGATGGTATTAAGGATGTTAATAACTTTCCTTTGAAGGAAAAGAGAAGAAGTTAGTTGAGATGGACTGGAGCTGCCGTTGTTAAAGTCCAATCCTGCTTCCTTTATGACAAAACAAGACAAACACACACAAAAGGGGAGAGAAAAGAACAGCAAAGATAGAAAATGCAGCTTCTGTCTTTGGTGTTGTCTTACTTGCAGCCTCATTGCTGGAAAAACACAGGCACAGCACATGGCCAGTACATTAGCCACTTCGAGAACTGGCAAACTCGTACCAGCATTGGGCTGTTTGGGGCATTGCTTTTAGCTGCCTCTTTTTGGTCACCGCCTTATAGCAATGTTGGCCAGTCTTGGCCAGCTAAGCCAGACTCTTATTAGAAAGAAGGAAAAAGTAGACAGATAGGAAAGAGAAGAAACAAAGTGGGAAAGGAAAATAACATAAAAGGGGGGAGATGAGGTTTGACAAAGCCGCACATTCCAGGTGGTGTTGGGGATTCAGTCAGAGCTGCTGGAGGTGGCAATGTCATCTGGTTCCCTCTCTCCAGCCAAGTCTGGTGATGACATCGCTCAGAATCAGGACAACGAAGGCTCAGAGTCCCAGAAGATGGTGAGGGTGGCAGCCGTGATGGTGAGGCTCACTTCAGCAGTCAATGTTTCTCCCCAAAGCCTCTTTCTTTAAAGATTCACCTCCAAAAGGGAGTGATGGGTTGGAATAGCTCATCCCTCATTATTTTGTCCCCTAAGTAGATAATTTCTGACACACCAATTTTGGTTCATTGATTTTTGGTCTCACGCTGTTCTTGTTTACCACATATGATCTTAACACAGTCCTTGAGGTACATCAATAGGCATTTTTGTTTGGACTAATTCAATCTGTCTTCCTTTCATACCTTTTCCCATCAACATTTGTTGTTATAGGTTATTGTGACATTAATGAACTTCTTACAGTTAAACTCAAAATTAGGTTACATTTGGAGGCCCAATTGTCCCAACAGTTCCACCACCACTAAAAGTGCCTAAATCCTATCCACTTCTGCCAGCTCAGACCGTTACATTTAACATGGGGCAGAGAGCAGATATGTAGTGCTTTGTTATGACAATATGTAGCTGCATACATCCTTCAAGGGACTTCCTTTGGCACTTTAGGCTGTCATGCAGGCTCATCTGCTTTCTTCTGTACTATGTAAATGGAGAATATGACATGTAACTACTGAGTTTTAGCACCGTAGCAATTGCTTTTGTTAACAAACTTTGACCATCTATTTCATTTGCTCCATTTTCCAGTGATACAATCTTTTTGTGTCATCTTGTCATTGTCAGTGACACAATCTTATTGTGATTTTTTGCAGTTAATGCAGCTCAATCCAATAAGGACTGATTGAACCAGCCAATGAAAATTTGCACAGCAATATATAAAAATATACCTGTGAGGAGGGATTTTCCAAAGTGCTCAGCAAGGGCCTAACTCTGCTCCCATGGAAATCGATGGGAATTTTAACATTGACTTCAATGGGAGCAGAGTAACGCCAACACAGAGTGCTTTTCAAAATCCCAACTGTAATGTTAAAACTGCATCCCCAAAATTGCAAAGTGGGCCCAATTGAAAATATATCCTAATTGCCTCTGAGAGGCCATAGCGATACATGGTTGGAGTAAAACAAGAGATTATTGAAATTAGCGGAAGGCAGTATGCGGGATGTACATTTAGAAAGATGGCAGTATGTAATAAAAATGTGTCTATAGGCTCTCTGAAACCAGCATGTTTAATTATACTAATAAGAGGAAGCAAAAGTAAAATGATGAATTGCTGCAAGGCATAAAATTTGTTTTCATAAAAGTACTTCTCTGGGGAAGACATTACTGACAGAATATAATTAAAATCCTTATTATCACAGCAAATGCGACGTTTTAAAGAAAAACATGGGGCTTTTGGGGAAGGTGACTAGACTTGATCTGAGTCATATAACTGAAGATGGCCGGCTCTTCCTTCACTAACCATAGACCTGTAGGGCTGGAAGGGATCTCACAAAGCCATCAAGTCCCATCCCCCGGATAGGTGTTTGTCCAACCTGGCTTTAAAAATCTAAATGCATTTCTCTACTCAATATGAGAAATAAGTACATTAGCCTTTCTTTTGTCATGTGTAGTTAAAACTACTGCGTACAATAGCCATGATTAAACTATTTTTAATTTTATATTTGCAGGTAGATGTTATAACTATGACATATGTGGCAGTAGGGAATTCAGGGTAATGTTAATTACCTGCAAAGATTTAATGACCACAGTGTTTATTATATATTATCACTATTATTACAAGTAGCAATTAGATACCCTTCACTGTTGTATCTGCTGACTCTTCACAGTTACATCTGTGCCAAACAACAACCTCCCCAAAAAGTGAAACATATAATACCTCCCTGTAATCAGGCGTGGACTCACCCCTGCGGCGCCTCCGGCTGGTCGTCCCGGGAATTAGCTCACCAGCCTCTGGAGCGCCCTCTGCAGGCCGGTGATCCACCTGTCATTGGCCCCCGTGTCCCTCCCGGACCTCGGTGCCCTTGGCTTAGGTACTGCCCCCTGGCAGTACCCCACTCTCTCTCTGGGTCTCCCCACCCAGGGGAACCCCCACCCCTTATCCCAATGTCGCCTCAGTCGTGGCTACTGCCAGTCACCATCTAGCCCCCACGGCCTGGGGCGGACTGCAGTCTATCAGCCAATCATTACCAGCTAAAAGAGGGTTGGACTGGCTGCCTTTACCCACCCTCAGGCTGCCCCTCTGCAACTCCAATACCTATGTGGCCTAGGACCAGGCCCTGCAGCCTGGGGAGTTGCTGGCCTAGGGCTTCCCAGCCCCCAAGGCCTTTTCCGAGCCCTGCCTTACTCAAGGTCCCCGGGTGAGCTCCCTGCAGCCAGGCCTGTCTCTCTCTTAGGGTGACCAGACGTCCCGATTTTGATGGGACAGTCCGATTTTAGGGGACTTGTCCCACGTCCCGACCTTACATTAGTCGGGACGCACTTTGTCCCGATATCCAGGGGACCGTGGCAAGCCGGCGCCACCGGCGCCACTCACTTGTTCTTCCGGGGCCCCTGGGGCAGCGCTGCACAGCTGAGCTCCCAGCTGGCGCCCGCCTGCCGGCCGGCAGGAAACTACAGAATGCAGCAGCAGCCCCAGGCACACACAGAGGTGAGGCAGGCAGTGAGGAATTCTCCACAGCTCCGCCTCATGCTGGGGGGCGTGGCTTGTAGACGCCGGCAGTGGGCAGAGAGACTGAGTCCCCCGTCCCCTCGACCCGACCCGCCAGCGACGCGACCCCCCTAGGCTAGGAGCCAGAGCGGGACCTGCCTGCTGGATGCTTGCTGCATGCTGCTCCAGGTAAGCAATCAATGGATCAACTTACTCCTGCTTTTGCTGCGGCTCTATGTGTGCCTGTGGGGGGATCCGCCGGGAGGCAGTGAGAGCGTGGGGTGCTGGGATTGGGGAGGCTTTTATAGAGTCGCCAGGTGCATCTCGCAGCCGCTGGCTCCAGCCTCCAGCAGCTCCAGCCCCGCCGTTCTGCTCTGCTGGTGGGCACGGGGGCAGGGAGCCACGTTCTTTCGGGAGGGGGCTAAGCATAGCAGTTCCTACACCCCCCAGCCCGCTGGGAAGCAGCTCCTCTCTTGTGGAGGAAGGCGCCAGTGGGGGGTGGGGACATTGAGTGATGGGGGGTGTGAAAATAAAACAAAAAATAGGGAGGAAAGAAATAAGCCAAGGAGGGCGACTGTCCAGCAGGATTGGGGGGAGGGAGGCTCAAGTTGTGACAAATGTTCTGATTCTGAAAGATTTCGATGAATCCTGTGTGCCTCAGTTTCCCCTATATTTTGCATGGCTACCCAGTGGGGGAATGGCCAAGCAGGTGTGAAACCTGGCGGCCAAAGGGGGGACTCCCAGGGAGGGTGCGGGGCGAAGTGACTCCGATTCTGAACAGCTGCGGAGAAGGGAGCGGGGCGGGCTTGGGGAAGACCCCCCCCGCTCCCCCCAGCTGGGGGCTGCAAGGCTTTAGGAAATGGGGTGAGCCCAGCCCTTACCTCTCTTGCTTTTGCCAATCTGCCCCAGCTTGGGGGGGCCTCTTGTTCTGCCCCTCCCCCCCGCAAAGAAGTTGGTGGTAAATCAATGTGGGCTTGTGCAAAGCGTACCACACACATGCCATGCTCAAGAAGCAGTACTGGAGAGAGTGTGCCTTCTGAGGTAGTGCTTTTCACCACCACTGCGTGCAAGGCAGGGGCTTGGACGCCAGAATCTATCTAGCCCATGGCACAGACAAGATAACTAGTCTAATCAAAATAAAGCTTGGATGTTTTCCCTTAGTACAGACTGCAGGACTGATCCCACATTCTGTATTCAAACTTACTGATTACAAGTGAACACATGGTGCAACAAAGCCTCGTAATGATTAAAAAATTTCTGCACTGTGAGCATGTTGCAGCTGAGGGTAGAAAAAGCCTGTATTCCATATGCTGTGGCCACACCTCAGGGTATGTCTACATTGCAATTAGACACCTGCGTCTTGCCCAGGCCAGCTGACTTGGGCTCACAGGGTTCGGGCTAAGGGGCTGTTTAATTGTGATGTAGACATTCAGGCTTGGGCTGAAGCCTGGGCTCTGTGAGGTAGGGGGGTCCCAGAGCTCAGGCTACAACCTGAGCCAGCATGTCTACACTGCAATTAATGGTGTGGCCGGGTGGGTCTGCTGCCCCTGGCCCTCGGCCCGCTCCTGCTCGCTCGCAGCCGGCAGACAGGGTCACCGCTGGCCCTACAGCCCCAGCGGCCCGGCAGGGGAAGCGGCACCGGCGCGGGGGGGGTCCCTCTCCCGACTGGACTCAGAGTCTGGCTCAAGGGGGGGGGTCATAAAGTCTTGTAAAAACCATCCACTCACACACACACACAGGCGAGACAAACATTGGTATGGAAAGGATGATTTGCATTCAGAGACAATGATTATTCTGACCAGTATATGGCAAATTTTGAAGATTTAAAATAACTTTAGCCACAAATAACCAAAGCTTTAATGCAAACCTGTATTTGATTCAAATTATTTATGCTGTGCTATTTTAAACATGCATCCCCTCTTTAGATGGGCTTGATCAAAACTGACAGGCAAAATACAATGAGCAATGTCAATTAAACGTTATGGGTAGAGAGGAATGTATGAAGCAGAAGGATGCCTACAATGGCATGTAGCTGATCTGTGACTTCTAGGAGCAATACCCCTGCAGCCATGGATGGGGCACTAGATGGGGAGGGCTCTGAGGGCTTGTCTACACTATCCGCCTCTGCACATGCTGATTCTACACAGGGCAGGCTGGGGCTGAGCACTGCTAGGCTGCTGCCCAGTTCACTTACCCACATTAGCAAGCAGGGATTGCACCTGGCAGCGTACATCTGCTTGATGTACAATCAGGCGCCATTGTCCCGATATTCAGGTAAAAGTTTACATTTGGTAGTGAAATAGAAAATTAGTTGATTGGGAATGTCCCATTAAACCTGATTGTGATTGGTTATCTACTGGCATTTTTGGTTTTTCACTGGCATTTTTGGTTTTTCAGGTTGTTTTCCGGTGTAACGCAAATTTACGGTAGTGTACAGTTCTGAACCACAGTGCATACCGTAGGACAAACGACAGTGGGCACGTAATGACACGTGAGAAGCACCGAGACTGCACAGTTCTTTTCAGTGGCTGGCTATCTAGCTAAAGGTCTTCAGCCAAAAACCCCACCTGAAATGGCAACGGCAAGGGAGGAGCCAACTACCGAAAAACAAAAGAGACAGTGCAGATACAGGACAGAATGGGAAGCCACTTACACCTGGATTCGGAAATCCTATGTGTGTGATTCAAAAGCCTTTTGTAAAGCATGCAGTAAGGAATTTACCATTTGCCATGGCAGTGAGTCTGATGTTAAGCATCATGCTGAATCAAAAAATCATGGACAAAACACCCAGACTCACAAAAGCAATACCATGGTCTCACATTTTTTCAGCAAGCCAAATGAATCCTTCAATAACAAGGTTATCACTGTTGAGCTAACTCAAGTCTACCACACAGTAGTCCATCAACACTCCTATCGCTCGTCTGACTGTGAACTTAAACTGGCACTTACCTTCTATCCAGATTCAACGATTGCAAAGCACGTCAGCTGTGGCCGGACTAAAACGGAGGCATTGCTCAAAAAAGTGCTGTCACTGCTCTCAACAGAATTTTTAAAAGACCTCAGCAAGCCAGATGGTCCCTATTTCTCAGTTGCCACAGATGCATCTAACAAGGGCAATGTGAAAACTTTCCCCTTATCACTGAGATACTGGACACCTGAACATGGGGTCCAAGATAAACTGTTAGACTTCTATGAGCAAAGCGAAGAGACCGCAGAGGCAATAAGCAACACATTACTTGAAAAACTTGCGACACACAAACTAGACCTAAACAAAGTGTCTTCCTACTGTGCTGATAATGCAAACACGAATTATGGAAAGCGACAATCAGTGTACCAGAATTTAAAAAAACAAAATGAAAATATCTTGCCAGCAAACTGCCCTGCCCATATTGTGCACAATGCCGTGAAACATGGTAGCAATACCCTACAAGTTGACATTGAGACATTAAGATGTTCAATCATTTCAGCAGTTCTGCTAAGAGAGTAGCAGCACTGAAGGATATGTTTGACTTTGTGGCTATGGAGTATGCCACTTTACTGCGCCATGTTCCAACGCGCTGGTTGAGTCTTTTCCCAGCTGTAAACAGGCTTGTAAATACGTGGCAGACTGTTAAGTGCTACTTTGTTTCTCTGGGCAGTGAGAAGTGTCCAAAATGTCTATGGATGCTGTTCTCGGACAGGGAAAACGGTGAACAAGGTGAGGGGCCTAGCAAAGTTGCAGTTCATCTGTTTTTCCTCCAGAATGTCCTGAAAATCTTCAATGATACTGTGCTCTGTTTGGAAAATGAGAGTATGACAGCATGTGAACTGTATGCCATAATGAATACTCTGAGAATTAAACTTCAGCAACGGAAAAATGACATATTCTTTGGCTCCAAAGTTGAAAGTGCATTAACTGAGATGCTGCCTGTCACTGCTGCATGTCTCCAGAAAGACTTCCTGAACTTTTACGATGTGTCGATCCTATATTTGGAGAAATGGTTTGATTTTTCAACAGCTGGCTACTTGTTCAATACCTAGTCCTTGAACATCAAAGTTAATAGGGTATTCGAATTCAAGGATCTGTCTGCAGTCGTGACAGCTGTAAACCTTCAGAAAACAGTGGATCTTGATCAGCTCTATGATGAGTACTGTATCATCAAAGACATCAACTCCAAGTTGGAGCCTGGAAACTATTCAGTTGGGGAACTCTGGTCTCAAGTGCTGAGAAACAAGGACAGGAGCACTGAATTCCTGAACACGGCAAAGCTGGTGTCATACGTGCTCAGTATACCCGTAAGCAATGCATACTCTGAGCGTGCATTTTCAATCATGAAAGGTGCATGGACTGATGTCCGGAATCGAAGCAGCATAGACTTGGTGCGGAGTGAAACCCTTGTCAAAATGAATTTCCAGATGAGTTGCAAGGACTTCTACAGCTTTGTGATTGCCCAGAAGCAAGTTATGGCTATGGCAAAGTCAGCCAAAAAGTACTAGACTTCTGGCATATCTGAGAGATATGCAAATTGGGAAGTTGATTTATTGACTGAATAAAAAACCCGGCCCTTTACCCCTGTTGTTTGTTTAGTGTACAAATAAATCTGTATGTTTAAATATGTATTATGACTAAGTCTATAATTTAGACTCACTGATTCCAGACCTCTGTGATGTAGTTGGCTTCAGCTGTCAGTGGCTGAAGCTGGGGCTGAAGGCAGGACTGGGGGCCTCCCCTCTGTGACTGCGGCTGGAGCCAGAGCTAGAACCGGGACCCTTCACTCCCCTGCCCTGCAACTGGATCTGACTTTGCAACCAGAATCCTGCGCCCCTGTCCTGCAGCTTCAGCCGGGGGCTGGAGCCGGAGCCCTCTGCCCGTGGCCCCATGGCTTCTACTGGGGGCTGGAGCTGGGGCCATGAGTCCTTGCCCTGTGGCTTGTGGTGCGGGCTGCAGCAGGGGCCGTACAACCCCTCTCGCAGCTTCCTAGGGCCCCCTCTCGCAGCTTCCTAGGGCCCCCTCTCATGGCTCTGTGCACCTGTGTCTGTCGTCGTCGTCATCATCTCCGCCCCCCCCGCTCGCCCAATGTGTCCTGATATTTCACTCTTGTGATCTGGTCACCCTACTCTCTCTCCTGTCAGAGGGAGACTCCCCTGCTCTGGCTACCCTGGCCTTCTTATAAGGCTAAGTGGCTCAGTTTGGGGCGTGGCCCCAGCTGCAGCCACTTCCCCAATCAGCCGGAGTTTTGCTCCTTTTTACCCAGCCCTCTGCAGGGCTTTTCCAACCCCTTCAGGGCTGGAGCGGGTGATCACCCCGCTACACTCCCCTACAGAGCAGCTTCCCTGTAAGGATCCATGAGGGTGGATAGCAGCCAGCAGACAGGGCTTGAGCACATAGACTTCTTTAGGCTTTGGCTCAGGGACTAAGTATCAGGAGAGCCCAAGGCCTACAGCCAGAGAAAAGTCTGAACAAAGAGCGTCCTTCACATCTTCATCTAATGGTGACCAGGTACCTATTCAGGTGCACGTCCCACAAAGTCATATTAAAAAAGTGAGAGTTTGACACTGGAGGCACCCTGTCTCCAGCTCCTACAAGCTTTGCTCTTGGGCCAGGCGCATGAAATAAAGTTCCTTCTAGATACAGCTGTCATGGCAGGGCATTAGCAAGGTCATAGGCCCTATAGAGATTTGTAGATAGCAATCGGCCCGTTGAATTTCACTTGAGAGTGAACTGGCCACCAGTGTAGATTATGGACCATGTGTGTAATATCTTCTTATTAACCAGCCCTAAGTAAAAGTTGGACAACTGCATCTTTGTCCTTCCCAGAATGTTTGAATGGCCTTCAAGGTTAGCCTTCAATCTGAATCTGTCTCTGAGAAGAGCAGGTGCCAGCTTGAAAATGAAAGAAAATATTTCTAGCCATTGCTGCTAGCCAGGAGTTCAGACACAGAAAGGATTCAAGTAGGCATTTAGGTCCATATCCACAAAGGTATTTAGGTGCCTAACACCCATTTGAATCAACGATTCCTAAATACCTTTGAGCATCTGAGCCTCAGACACCATGGTAATGAACATGACAATAGACTAAACTAAAGTAGAACAGAATAGAAATATGATACTGAGATTGCTCAATTTCATAACGGGTGGGTAAATGTACTTAAATGATGGAATAACCATAGTCTTGCCAAAGATTAAAAATGGTTCTCCTGTCTACCAATATATACCTGATATCACAGACCACTGAAATGTTGCTTACATGAGACAGCTTGGCCTGAAGCATGAGTGTGTACAAAATGTGGCAGATGTATGTTACATGCTCTTGGATTTTGTTAGCCACCACTTTACCTAGGGAAAATCTCAGCAGAGCCCATTAGAATCCTTCAAATAGTCACTGCTGGTCACTCTTGGTTTCTGCTGGGGGACCAACAGCCCCAGAAAATCAGCTGCCTCATCAACCTGTTGCGTAGTAGATAAATAATATTGGTCCAATATCAATTTGGTGACTAGAGCCAGCTGAACATTTTAAACTGGCATTTCCTTGAGGGAAATTGACCTCAGTCACCTTTCCCAGAAAAGGGAGTTACACAATAATTGGAAGTACATTAATATCAAATCCTGGGATTTTTCAGCAAGGGCCAAACCACAGTATGCCTGAGAGTTGACAGCAACGTGACCTCTCTTCAGAATCCTGTCAATAAAAGGCATTTTTCATGGGCTGAAACCAGCAACAAGGACCAGAATCCAGCTCACAGTTGTTTGAGTGAAAATTTCCCAGTGTGTCTAGACCTTCTGATTGTGAAATGTATGAAATTCCGTCAGAGAAGGCAGAGAGCTAAATTTGAACCCGAGTTACACTATACCAGTTTCTGCCAGCACAGTCTGGGTGCAGGGCCCTTGGGTGGAAAATGCAAGCCCTCTTGTGAGAGTGTGACAGTCTGTACCCCTATGTTCATTCTTTTTTACAAGACTATGATCAATTTTGTGCAAAATATGCCTTACGGGGTACGATTTGAAATCTCATGGTCTGCTGAACATTATTGTCCTGGTAAAATATTCATGGCAACATTGTATGTACAGTTATAAGAGTCTACTCTATAACATTACTGAGGCATGTTCTACGTTTAGAAAAGCAGGCACAAACCAATTCCTCAAAGACAAAGGGGAAACTGATGCCTCAGCCAGGTGCAAACAAAATCAAATGCACTATCACCTGGGTAAGTGGCCATTCTTTGGCAAGAAAAAGGATGTGAGTGAGAAATTTCAGGAGGAAAGAGCACATTTCTGGGGGAAAGTCTGGGACTGGGAGTTTGCTGGTGTTGCCCTGCAGTGTAATTCATGAGTGGTTGGCTATAGCACTCATACAGTATAGCTGGGAGTGATTTACATGCTGGAGGCTGTGTGTCAGCTGGCCAGAAGGGGTGGCTCTCACAGTGAAGCAGTGTGAAAGGCACCCCAGGGTGGAGAATTGAGGAGACACAGCTGTTCAACTGTCCACATTGTACCCTGAGTAATGTCAGCCCCTCCCCCTTCCATTTGTGCTGCCCAGGAAAGTTGTGTGGTGTTTGAAAATTCTCTGATTCAGTTCATGCCCCATGCAGCCTTTGCCAATGGATCTCCAATGGAGTCCAGGCTGCAACCTGAAACTGCCATCCCTTGCTCCTCCCTGCAGACCATCAGCAAAAATTAACCAAAGACAGAGTGTCTATTCCCTCTAGTGTCGACACTGCTTCCACGGCTCCAAAGACATTGCTCAGGATCTGCTCGATCTTCTCTGTAAAGTATGGCGAAAGTTGCTTACAGTAGGAGGTACCATAGGATGTTAGCCATCTGGATGAATGAGCAGCCCCACACCCAGAGCAGTTATATAGATCTTGCATATCCTTTTCTTCTACAGCTTTATCCTCCAAGGCCCGCATGTCTAGCAGTGATCAAGTAACTATATTCTTTTTATTTTCTCCAGTGTTTTCTAGATTACTCTCTGCACCAGCCACAAATGGAGTATCATAGATCACTGCTTTTTCCCCACAGTATTTTGGAACTTTGCTGTAAATTTTGGTGTTATTTTAAACGTAAGGATGGAGAATGTAATTACAAACAGTCAGTAGCATGTTGAATTCACTCACCACAAACCAGTCAGAATAACCTCCATCAAGAATGAGAAATATCCACGTTTGTGGCTATTCATCAATTTACACATATCCTTTAGCTTTCAAGTCAGAAGCAGTGGTATGAGCATCAGCTGACACAGACATGACTGTGATGGATGGTGCTCAGGAACTGAGTACTGTCTATCACTGCAGTCAGATATTTATATAAATAACGTGAGGAGGTTGTATTAGATTTGGAGGAGCCAGCCTCTCGCGCGCCATCACCAAAGCAATCCCAGCAAGCAATATGGAAATACATGAAATGATATGGTAATTTAAGAAACGTCTGACAGCTCTTCCTATGGACAGCATGAGGCCTCTAAGCAGCCTCTTCAGATTATAGGTTTCATAAATGATTGGCGTTTAAAATACCTATTTCAGCTACGTTCAAGAGGACACTGGCATCCCATCTAGCCCTAATTCTTCACTTGCCCTGCAACTGTTGTAAGCGCTCAGGTTCTAAATATGTTTTTCTTTCTGAATCCACCATTCCATCATCAGGAAATTAATAGGGGTAAATAAACAATGCCCACTGCCTTTGAGGGCCTAAGTGGCAGGCATATTCTGCAATTTGCTGCTGCAAACCCCAGAGGAAGTGAAAGTTAATGAATACACTGGGAGAGGATTGTACCCACTGGTCCACTTGCACCTTGTATTATGCCTGGCAGCAGCCACACACACAACTCCATCAGAGAGATTAATCCTCTTCAAAGTAACAATAAACTGCAGAGAAGGGAGAACCTTGTTGCCAGCACTTGCCCATGTGATGTACAGGCCCAGATAGGGGTGGGCCCTCAAAGCCCCTAAGTCCCTAGACCATATCCTGAAAGCTCCTCCAGAGTCCCTACCTCTAAGAACTTGTGGATCTTCCCTTCCCTTGAGGGAAAGTCAGAATCAGGGCAGAACTCCTTCTGGCTCTGGCAAAATGTGTCCATGTACAAACAATGGCAAGGTGCGGGGAGAAGGGCAGGGTATGGGGTTATGTCAAAGATTAAAGTATTGTATTACTCATTTACTCCTTTTAATTTATTTTAGATGTTTATAGCAATTTATTATACAGTATCTCTTCTATATAATTTATACAGATCGACTGTGATCTATTCCCAGCTCTGCCATTCACTCGCTGTGTGACCTCTCTCTCTGTGCTTCTGTTTCCCCTCCCATCTTTTGTCCATGTTGTCCAATTAGATTATAAACTCTTCAGGGCAAAGACAGTCTTACTGTTTGTACGTACAGGGCCTCCAAGGCCTAGCACAATGGGGGCCCCAAATTCATTTGGGGATGCTAGAAGCTATTGAAGCTATAATAGAAATAATATAATGCATAATTTTGCATCCCCAAATTGCCTGCAGGGTGTTGGGTTGTTCTAGGGTTTGGGAAATGGGACAGGGAGTATTTCTCATCTCCCTCACTGGGTGAATAAAATTAATAAACAAACAAATAAGACCAATCAAATGGTTTCAGTAAGCTCAACTTTTATCAATCAAAGGTAATTCTAAATTTATTGTGATTTAGGAGAGGAAATGAAGACTTACATTTTAGACCAATCGCCTCTCAAGGAATAGTAGCAGAGGGGTAGCATGCGTCTGACAAAGTGGGTATTCACCCATGAAAGCTCATGCTCCAATACATCTGTTAGTCTATAAGGTGCCACAGAACTCTTTGCTGCTTTTCTCAAAGAATAAAATACTTGCAGAAATGAAGAAATTACAATATTGAGTTTTCTATTTATACAGCTTATAGAACTAAAATAAATGGATCAGGAAGATCTCAGTTTGGTGTTCCAGTCAATATTAACAACTGCTGGATAATAATTACCTCCAACGAAATACATCTCAATACATGTAAAAATTATTTTGGAGACCTGAGCAGGAAGCATGCATAAAAAACATAACTAGCCAATTAAAATGTTGCTGCTGATTACAACGATAGACAAACAATGAAACTTTGATGTCACACAACTTTGACCGAAGGATTTCAAAGCATTTTACCAACTTTCATTAGTTAGACCTCACAAATTCTCTGTGAGGTAGGTATTATAATACAAATGCTAAATAAGACTTGCACTTACACAAAGGATAATGATTTCCTAAAGTCACACAGAAAGTCAGTGGCTTAGATTTATGGCCCTGATTCTCAAATGTCCTCTATGTGAGCAGACCCACTGCACCAGCATGGAGCTGCACAGAAGCCATTGGAATCATGTGTAGAGTTGGTCTGCCCACATGGAGTACAATCCACGATGACAGACCATGTGGCCTTTCAGTTCGGTGTCTAACACAAGGCATATTTCTCCTTCTTAGTGGCTAGGGAATGGTTTTAATAATTACATCTGTACTGTCTATGTAATGTATGTTTGAAAAAGTAGACTACAATAAAAATACTTTAATATAATAATGTATGCTTATGTGCATTGCCACTCTCCTTAAAATTGTGTTTGAATAATCTAGCTCCAATATTTCTTGTTGATCGAGCTCATTGAATTCATCATTTTGGTTTGACTCATTAATCTCTGCCTCTCCTTCGAAAGATAATCTGCATTTAATGGCTATGTTATGTAATATGCAGAAAGCCAGGAATATCTTTCACACTTTCAGAGGGCAGTATTGTAATGTGCCACTAGATTTATCTATGCATCAAAATCTCATTTTTAAGATGCCAAAAGTGCTTTCTGTTACCAGAGGGTGAGTTTTTAAACATTGTTATAATGTGTTTCTGAGAAAGTTTGAGGATTAGAAATCAGAACCACTTAAGAGTTTTCCAAGGGATAGCCATAATCACATAAAACAAGAAAAAGGTTATAAATTAAAATTAACTGACACAATAATTTCTGATTAATAATTACTTACCCCCAAACCATCCTTTTTGTCAGTTACCATTCTCAAATAGTGCTGCAGAATGAGTGTCTAAAATTTCTCGTCACATGATATGGGATACCTGAGGTTGGGAAGGGGATACGTTCTGGTTTTGATGTTCATGTAATGCTCATTAATTGCATTGTGTGCCCTGCTTACATGCTATAATGATAGCATGATTTTTTTGTGACTACACTATGGGCTCAGTCCTGTTACCTGATTTGAGCATGCAAACTATTACACCCTTGTGGGCATAATCCATTTTCACATTACAGCATATGGCAGTAGTACAATCCCTTTCAGCATACACCTTCTAGATATAAAGAGTGAATGTGCTCTGTGTTCCTAAAACATTCTTCAACATCACAGATTCCTGGAAATTAGAGACATTAAAGACCCATTGGGACATTTAATCTATTCCACTGTAAATGCAGGATTGCTCGCTGACATTGCCTTTGCTAGCACAGAGATTCTCAAATTTGGTCAGTGGAGCACTTGCAGTTGGATTGCGGAGAGCTGGCCGCTCCCCTGGTGCTGGCTTTCCAGATGCTAAATGGTATTAAGACAGCCAAATAGACATTAAATCATTTTAATGTAAGCCAGGGCACTGTTGTTAAACATACATACATATCAACATATACATATACATTCTTAATTTTTGTTCATAGTCTCTTCACCCCGTTCACTAGGGATGCCATTTTACAAGCTCTGTGGACTTGGAAGTTAGTGAAGTCAATGAGAGTTCAACTCACAAGGAATTTCCAGACTGGAACCTATTTTTGTGTCTCTTCTCTAATTCCCTCCTGTTCGATAATGCTTTTCTGAGAATGAGAAACAGAATGCATTGCTCCAGTTGTGATCAAACCAGAACCAATGGAGAAGGATTATTACTTTCCTGCTCTTTGATGTGGTCCTCAGTGTATGATGCCCAAAAGGAGCTTATTTTGCTGCCATAACTCATTGCAAACTCATCTGATTTGCTCTACTACCTCCCCTAGATAGTTCAGCATTAATGTTGTTTAGGTTTCTCCATTCTATTGAATAACTGAGTTTCTGATTGACTTTTCCCAGGTGAATTATCCTGCATTTGTACAAGTTGAATCTTATTTTATTTTCTGTCTGTTTCTAATCTCTCTATGCTCCTTTATTTATTTTTTTCTGTCTTCATTGTGAACAGCTCCCTCTCACTGCAAATTTCATTAATAGGCTGTTGATTCCTCCCTTTACTGGAGATCATTAATGAAGATAGTAAAACTCAACTTACCACAGGTACCCAATAGATACCTCATCCAAACTCTATACATTGCCATTTACAATTATCCTTTGTTAAGAGTTCTTCAGGCAGTTTTGATTCCATTTGCCTATGCTCATATATAAGCCAATTTCAGGCCATGTGACTATGTTCATATCCAAGCCAATTTGAATTAATTTTGAGATACACTGTCAAATGCTTTATTAAAACTCAAATATATTACAGTTATTGCTTTCCATTCATCCACTAATTTTGCAATTCTATCAAAAAAAGCAATCAAGTTTGTCTAGCAAGAGCTGTACTTTGTAAATTCACACTGCTTATTGCTAATGGTTTCATTATCCTCCAGAAGTTTAGTGATAATTTTTTTCTTAACATTTGTTCCTTAGTTTGCTAATGATAGAAGTTAGACTTATGGGGTAGTAATAGCCAGTATCTGTCTGTCTATCTAAGTACCCACCATCATTGTATCTGAACAACTTTCATTTCTGAAGCTCAGTAGCAGGTAACATTTGTTTTTACCTAGTTTTCTGTTATAGCTTCTATAAACTCATATGCTATGTCTCTAATGGTGGTTTCAAGTGTGTGTGTGTGTGTGTTATGAAGCCTAAAGCTGTTCTTTTATGATCACAGGAAATACCTGGCTTTTATCTATAATTTCTAGACTATTGACTCTCTACTCTACTGTTCCACCTCCATACTTCCCCCTTGATAATCTTTCCCACTGAGCACTGAGTAGTTTGCTATGCACTTCCTTGCACAGATTAAAATGATACATCAATCCATTTATGTTTCAAGGCCTTCATTCTTCTTCCAGATACCTGCAACTCAGTAAGCCTCCTCTCTCCCAACCAACCTCATAAGCATCCCAGTCACCAAAAGAAAATCACTTCCCAACTGGATCCTCTACCAGTCCATGCATAGCAGCATAGTCTACCTCAGCTATATCTACCAACAAACAACCTGTGTCCAGTCCCAGAGGTCAGTACATTCACTCATGAAGAAGTACTGGACACCCCAAAGGACTCTTGACCCATGACCTTGAATTTGGCCCAGGCCTTCACTGGCTGGCAAAAGAGAGTCATGAACACCTGGTGCCACTCATGAATTGAATAACTAGGGAAGAACTCTTCCCTTTTTTCTTAAACCATGCAATAGTGCAACCAACACTGAATAAACCCACCCTGGATACATCAGTTCTAGCCAACTAGCACCCAATGTCAAACCTTCCATTCCTGACCAAGCTCACAGAAAACCTAGCCAAAGGTCAACCACTACCTCATCTGTTTGAAACTAATATTCTAAATATGGTGCTATCTGGATTCAGGCCAGGACATGGGATGGAAACAACTTTAGTGGCACTGATTGTCATCTGTCACATGAGGTTTGTCATGGATGATGATATCTGAGTGAAGAATTCTGCTGTCAATGGATGATTACAGACCGGTAAGTCTAACGTCAGTACCGGATAAATTAGTTGAAACAATAGTAAAGAATAAAATTGTCAGACACATAGAAGAACATAAATTGTTGGGCAAAAATCAACATGGTAAAGGGAAATCATGTCTTGCTAATCTATTAGAGTCCTTCGAAGGGGTCAACAAACATGTGGACAAGGGGGATCCAGTGGACATAGTGTACTTAGATTTCCAGAAAGCCTTTGACAAGGTCCCTCACCAAAGGCTCTTGCGTAAATTAAGTTGTCATGGGGTAAGAGAGAAGATCCCTTCATGGATTGAGAAATGGTTAAAAGACAGGGGACAAAGGGTAGGAATAAATGGTAAATTTTCAGAATGGAGAGGGGTAACTAGTGGTGTTCCCCAAGGGTCAGTCCTAGAACCAGTCCTATTCAACTTATTCATAAATGCTCTGGAGAAAGGGGTAAACAGTGAGGTAGCAAAGTTTGCAGACGATACTAGACTGCTCAAGATAGTTAAGACCAAAGCAGACTGTGAAGAACTTCAAAAAGATCTCACAAAACTAAGTGATTGGGCAAAAAAATGGCAAATGAAATTTAATGTGGATAAATGTAAAGTAATGCACATTGGAAAAAATAACCCCAACTATACATACAATATGATGGGGGCTAATTTAGCTACAACTAATCAGGAAAGAGATCTTGGAGTCATCGTGGATAGTTCTCTGAAGACGTCCACACATTTGCAGCAGCAGCCAAAAAAGCAAACAGGATGTTAGGAATCATTAAAAAGGGGATAGAAAATAAGACGGAGAATATCTTATTGCCCCTATATAAATCCATGGTACGCCCACATCTTGAATACTGAGTACAGATGTGGTCTCCTCATCTCAAAAAAAGATATACTGGCATCAGAAAAGGTTCAGAGAAGGGCAACTAAAATGCTCTAGAGTGAGGACCCTGGTTGACAGCTCCATTCCTCTTGCACAATGGAATTTTTTACCATAAGGTTCATGAGAGAACTTTCTCAGGACTGGTCCCAGACTGTGCAATGAACTCCCACAGGAAATAAGGACCACTATAGACCTTCCCACCCTCTGTTCCAAGGGCAAGGTGCACTTTTTCAATGTTACCTTCTCTAACAAACACATAACACTGGCTCATTCACCTGCACGTCCACCAATGTTATATATGCCATCATGTGCCAGCAATGCCCCTCTGCTATGTACATTGGCCAAACTGGACAGTCACTACGCAAGAGGATAAATGGACACAAGTCAGATATCAGGAATGGCAATATACAAAAACCTGTAGGAGAACACTTCAACCTCCCTGGCCACACAATAGCAGATGTAAAGGTAGCCATCTTACAGCAAAAAAACTTCAGGACCAGACTCCAAAGAGAAACTGCTGAGCTCCAGTTCATTTGCAAATTTGACACCATCAGATCAGGATTAAACAAAGACTGTGAATGGCTATCCAACTACAGAAGCAGTTTCTCCTTCCTTGGTGTTCACACCTCAACTGCTAGCAGAGCACCTCACCCTCCCTGATTGAACTAACCTCGTTATCTCCATACTGATTTATACCTGCCTCTGGACATTTCCATTACTTGCGTCTGATGAAGTGGGCATTCACCCACGAAAGCTTATGCTCCAATACTTCTGTTAGTCTTAAAGGTGCCACAGGACCCTCTGTTGCTTTTTACAGATTCAGACTAACATGGCTACCCCTCTGATACATAACAGTATGTGCATTTAAAAAATCCTCAAAACCAAAATGCTACCAAAACAAGACAATACACTGCATACACAGTTCTCTCCATGGGGAGAGAATGAAATAACAACCTCATGTAACAGATGATAATCATGTCATTTAATGCACTACTGGAATGGGCTCAGATAATACAGTGACGAGGGTGGTATAAAAACAAATAAGATAGACTAGGATAGGATAGAACTGTCATCTCCTTCCTCCCCACCAGATCTCTTATATAACTGCTAGCATTAACTCTATTATTATTAGACCTCTTCTGTCTTGTTAAAAAATGATTCAACCACCTCTGACACACATGCAGGCACAGCCCAATCATGCTAACATTTATATCAATGACAAATCTTCAGAGGAAATACCTTATGCGACTCCCCCTTGTTTGCTGATTACCTTGTCAGAGCCAAGTCCCTGTTTCTACACATTACTGGGGCACTATTGGAGAATGCTCTAATCACCTTTCCCAGGTGAATTTCCTTGGTTACTTTCATTCATAGGATATGAAATTATTGTTCCAAGTGATTCATAGCCCTCTTCAGATCATGTCTGAAAACTTCCTGTTTACATTAGCCAACTATTGAAATTCATTCACCATATTCATAGTTCCCATCCCATATCTCTACTACATTCATGTTTCAACATTATCCTTCCTACCTGCTCTCGGTTGTTTTTCCTTCCTCTCTATTTGAGTCCATGTTAGGATTCCACCATATGGATCATGCTTCCTCTGGGTATGCAACACAGTAAAGTATTCTCTCCTACTTCTGTATATAAAGCACTTCATGGGACTCTTTCTATGACTGATGCTGGTTGAAAACAGTGTATTGTACTGTTCTGATGCAACTCTACAAATCTCTCTAATTCCTCCCACAAAGAACAGGGCAGTGCGTTAATCAAATCAATACTTCCAGCACACTTGTTTCCCACTGAGCTATAAAGAACGGAGTCTCTTCTCACACCGGTGTAAATTAGCAGTAACTCCACTGATGACAACTGAGTTACATTCCTGGAGAACCAGGCCTGATATATGTTTTAACCTCTAACTTTAGGAAAGCATCTCCTCTCTCATCATTCAGTTTAGCTTTTTAAAAGAGGTACAAATAATATTTTCTACCTTTCCCCCCCTTCAGATATGTATATGGCCAGCAAATATATATGAGTAGAATGTATGCAAATATATTGTGAGTAGAATGTATGCAGGAAGGAAGCATTACACTCCTCTCCTTTTATAGTCTAAACAAATTACTTAGATGCTTAAAATCCATAGCAACAGTTTGCATCCTATTAGGAAACACAATAATTGAACACAAGTGAAATGCTTTGGAAATTGTAAGTGCAATTGCAGTTGCACACAATTTTAAAACAGTGGCTTTCACCTTTCACTTTTTTATGACATGACTCATTTTGAGCATGTAGGCTCCATAGAAAATCACTGAGGCTAAATTAATTACTTATGTTCCCCTTTTAATTTAGTGCCATATATTGAGCACACAAATCTAGCAAAGGGCAAAACCCATATAAACCTTTGAAATTTCAGTGCAAGGTAAGGTCATATAGAAATAAATTATGTAGAGACAGAGATACAGATAATTTTTATGAACAGGATCCTGAACCTTTTCTTTAGTTTTTACTTAGCTGTTTTTCACCAGACTTAACTGTGAGTTACTGAAAAATACCTTCTATGATAAGGAGATTTACAAAGAACAGAAAAATTCCTGAGTCAACCATTTATCTGCTACTGAATTCTGTGAACTAAGCTTTGTTGAAGCAAGAGATTTCCTAAGCAATTCATTTATTTTAATATGGTACAAGTAGTCTGGATATAGAGTACAGCTTGCAGTTAACACTATATTAAAATAAAGAGAAAAGAAAAAAGCCTGGAGGTTGCACAGTGCACATGATGAAACCCAAACAAAGCTTTGTATCCTAAGACCCTAGGTCAATAGAGGTTAGGGATCTTTCAGAAGTGCCCACATTATAGCATACTCTGCAACCCTGCTGAGGTTGGTGTTGAATATCATCCAAGAATTATCCTAACCAGAAATAACTTATGTCAATGGTGCTGAACACGAGGAGGAAGAATGCATGTCAAAGCGTGTAGGTTTTATTTAACTCATAATCAATGGTCAATGAAGATTCTTGGAGGTATGTTCTTAACTCACTACAAGGGCTCTCGTTTATCCCATTGGTTTCAGTGGATACAATTTATAATCCTTTGCCCTGAGTGGGACTTTTATAGCTGGAAATTGGAACATACACATTTTTAGATGGTATAACGGTTAATTTACTCATTGAAGTTTGTCAGGAGTGGGGATTCAGGAACCTTTTTGGGGACAGGTATATGTTACAAAGGGGGGTTGTGGAATCCCCGTCATTGGAGGTTTTTAAGAACAGGTTGGACAAATACCTGTTAGGGATGGTCTAGGTATACTTGTTCCTGTGTCATCCTAGGGGGTGTGTGATTAGCTGAATTCTTAAGGTTCTTCCACCCCTACATTTCTGTGATATTATATTATATTTCTATGTTATTACACCATAGAATACAATGGGTCAGATCATCAGCTAGTGTAAATCAGTGTAGCTTAATTGAAGGTAATGTAGCTACATTGATTTACACTATCTGGGGTTCTGGCCCAATGTGTCTATATGTAAAATCCACTTTGGTTCACACCAAAAATTAATTATAACATGCTTATTTTCATCACCATAAAAAGGGGATGGAATGTAGCAATTCACCTAAACAATGCAGCAGACCAGGATGAAAACAAATGAACTAATCCAAGTGTCTATACAGTTGATGCAATCAAGACCTATTGTATTTTTTCTGGTATTGACACCAAATAATTAGTGAATCAAAAAGCCCGTCTTTAAAAAAAAACCCACCTTTTATTTGAATTATACTCATGAGTTATTTCATTCCTTTGAAGGAATTTTCTCCCATTTTCACTTATGGTTATTGCAGCCCTTTGGCAGCTTTATTGTTGAAAAGTTCAAGATACAACTCAGAATTGCATCAGTAACATGCATTTATCACTGGCAAGGGTTCTGTGCTGTATGAAATGAATTACTGTAATAGACATGTCATGCAATAGCATCTCATTATCCTCCCCCTCCTCCGCCTCTTTCTTTTTCTTAACCTTCCACAATGAGCAGGTCAAAGATGATGATCAGTATAACAGACAAAAGTGATTCCTGAGAAAGTTCAAGGAGCAAAAAGACATTCTTTAAAGTGAAGCTGTAGTTGTGGAATGAATAATCAACATCATGTTCAATATACTGCAAAATGAAGCTGTTATACTAGAGTTTGATCTTGCAAGATGCTGTGCACTCTGGCTCCATTCCCACATGGGTGGCTTCATTGACTTCAACAAGACTACTTATGTGCTTGAAGTTAAGCACATGCTTAAGTGCTTTCCTGCATCAGGGTCAGTGAGCTCAGTATCTTACAGAATCAAGCCCTTATGGACTCCACTGCCCTGGTGTGCTTGATGTTTTAAATTCCCAGATGATTGCTGATGGGCCTGTATGATACCGCCTTGTAGGACTGCTCCAAACGTTCCAAAGTTTGTGTTCATTCACACACTGCACAGGGGTTTAGGAGTCACCCTCAGTACTGTATGGACTAGTTTCAGCAGAATGAAAGTTCTATAATTCACCATCGGCCTCCAACACAGCACACAACAAGAAGTTTTAGCAAGATGTCCTCTCCCCTTTTAATCATCGAGCAGATTCGGCTTACATTTAAGAGGCTGTGGCCCCAGCAGAAAAGACATTTTTTCCCAACTCAAAAAATATAGTTCTAAATACCCCACAGTATTAGCTAAGCTTATATTCAATGAAGCTTTCATTTTTGGCAATCACACTTAATCCGTTCTTGCAATTCCAAAACCATTAGACATTGAGCTTTCTGACAGTCCTCTGAGGATTGTGTACACACACTCAACTAGGCACCTCACACAAAACATGGCTCACTCTCATCGAAATATAGCACTTTGGATACTGCTTCTTCAAAGACATGATCTGATTGACGAGTCAGGCCCTCTTGCTGAGGCCTGTGTTTGTAGTCTTGGGAAGCCTGGGAGCATCACCAGCCCATCTATTGGCTCACCCCATTTTATCTAGGCCCCGTTACTGCAAGCTGATCCATGCAGGCTGACCCCCTACAGCACACAGAGTGCTTTTGAAGTCAATGGGACTCTGCATGGGTGCAGATGTCCAGCTTGAAGGATCAAGGCCTTAATGGCTATCTAGTATATAAAAAACGATGGCCATGAAAAAGAGGAAACAGGACGTTAAAGATAGCAAAAAAATATACTTATATTCCCCATGATTTAAAGAGGCTCTTAGCAAATAAATACTCTAAACATTAATTTTAACTGAAAGGCTGTTGCTTCTCCTCCCTCCCACTTGTTTTCAATGCAGCAGTTGTGCGTTGTAAGCCACTGGGTTCCTTTAAAGCTCTGTTCTTGCTGAACACATTGAAATGAGAACAAATAACCAGCTCTCCATTCAGTTTCAGATGAAAATAATCAATTTTAAAGCAGCCCAGCTACCTAGCAAAATGCTGCCGACTGCAGTGGCCAGGCTGGGAAGGAAATGAGCATTTTCTTTTTGAAGTTTGCTTAGGAGACAGGCTGGCATCAGAAATTCAGAAAGAACCGCTCTCGCTGGCTCCCAGCCCAACCACTGCTCTCAGCAGTGCTTACTGTGCGCACCAGCTTAATTGGGCTGCTTTAATACTCCTGTAACAGGATCTTCAGTAAGAATGAAATTAAGGGGTCAGTTCCAGCCATGCACAGTAATAGTTTTCTGCAAGTCCCCTAGTGCACAGCTCCCTTATGGGCAGTAGATCCTGTCCCTTTGAGATTTACCCTCTACACAAGGATCCTCCAGTGGCAGTGGGTATCCATAGCTGCTCCTATGCCACTTCCCCCGATGGCCAGTTTAGGGATTGCGGCCAGGGAAAGGAAGGCGTGGCTGGCTTGTCCCTACACCACAGTGACCCAAGTACATCGTAGGCTTAACCTGCCCCCCCCCCCCGAAGTCAAATGCAAAGTTTCTATTGACTTCAGTAGGGCTAGGACTTCATCCCATGTCTGCATAACCTATCTATGTTCTGCTGTTATCTTACAGATGTGCTTAAATAGAATGGGAACACACTGAAATCCTGATTCAGCAATATTTAAGCACCTCTCTAACTTTAAACATGTGTCATCCTGAATGGGACAACTCACATAGGTAACGTGTGGCATGTGCTTAAGTACTTTGCTGAATCAGGGCCTAAAAGAACTTTCTAGACAGGACAAAATCTTTACCTATCCTAAATAGGACTGCTAAAGGAGATGGTCTTGGCATTACGGCAGCAGGCTCTCCATCCCTTACCATACAAATTTCAGGATCTCCATTCCTTATACATACTATTCTCAACCATATCAGCCCACGCATTAGGCATCCCAAGGTGACTCTTGAGCTTCGGTCTCCTGCATGGTAACCTAACACCACAGGCCAGGTTACTACAAAATATTCATTTAGGCCCCAATTCTGCAAAGCACTTAAGTATGTGTGGAACTTTGCTCAAGTGATTAGTCCTATTGACTACAATTTACAGTGCTTTTGTAGGATTGGGGCAGGGGTGGGAGGCGCTTAAAAAGTTCCCTTGCAACTAACCAGCAGATTAAACCATACAGCAAATGCATGGGGATTGCATCCCTGACCATCTTGGCTAATAGCCCTTGATGGACCTATCCCACATGAACTTACCTAATTCTTTTTTGAACCCAGTTGTACTTTTGGCATGGCAATGAGTTCCATAGGTTGACTGTGGGTAGTGTGTAGAAATACTTCCTTTGTTTCTTTTAAACCTGCTGCCTATTAATTTAATCAGGTGAGCCCTAGTTCTTGTGTTATGTGAAGGGGTAAATAACACTTCTCTACACCATTCATGATTTGATAGTTCTTTATCATATTTCCCCCTTAGTTGTCTCTTTTCTAAGACAGATAGTCCTAGTCTTTTTAATCTCGTCTCATATGGAAGCTATTCCATACCCCTAATTATTTTTGTTGCCCTTCTCTGCACCTTTTACTAATGTATCTTTTTTGAGATGGGTTGACCAGAACTATATGCAGTGTAAAAGGTGTGGGCGTACCATGGATTTCTATAGTGGCATTATGATAATTTCTGTTTATCACTATTCCTTTCCTTATTGTTCACTTTTTTGACTGCCACTGCACATTGAGTGGATGCTTTCAGAGAGCTGTCAGTTTGACTCCAAGATCTCTTTCTTGAGTGGTAACAGGTAATTTAGACCCCTTTATTTTGTATGTATGCTGGGATTATTTTTCCCCAATGTGCATTACGTTGCACTTGTGGAAGTAGAGAAGGCCTGACAGGGATTGGAAGGGGATTTCAATGCAAACAGTCTCTTCTGTGAGCAAGAGTCAGGCTAGCTGTAACCCTAATAATGTGAGATTTATAGAAGCGAGGATTGTGTGAGGCGAGTGGGGAAAGAACTGTGTGAGAAGTTGTTGCGACCTTGTGTAGATAAGATGAAATGTAGACTAGAGTCTAAATAAGTGAGAAAAATAAGTTATCAGGATGACCTATGTATAAACAAAATGCAGCTGTTGCTCATTATTGTCTGTAACAAAGGTATAAATGCTTGCTGTAATTGTTTACCTGGAGAGAGAGCTGCCTAGAAGGGGGGAAGCCCTGTGTCCTAGTGCACTCTCTCCCTCTATGCAATTGCTTGAGAATAAAGTATCTGACTTGGCTGCAACCAACCAAAGAGTGAGAACTGTGTTTTTCTCCGACACACTTATCAACACTGAATTTCATCTGCCATTTTGTTGCCCAGTCGCCCAATTTAGCAGGATCCCTTTTGTAACTCTTCAGACAGATTTGGACTTAACTATCTTGAGTAATTTTGTATCATCTGCCAATTTTGGCAACTGACTGTTCACTCCATTTTCCATATCATTTATGAATATATTGATCAGCACAGGTCCCCATCCAGATTCTTGGGGGACCCTGCTATTTAGCTCTCTCCACTATGAAAACTGACCATTTATTCCTATCCTTTGGTTTCCTATTTTTTAACCAGTTACTGATCTCTGAGAGGATCTTCCCTCTTATCTCATGACTGCTTAGTTTGCTTAACAGCCTTTGGTGAGGGAACCTTGTCAAAGTCCAAGTACAACTAATTGAAAACATATTTGGTAGTTATGTAAAATAAATAAAGCTGACATTGAAACATACATGCTGACCATCATGGGCTTGGCTCCTACTTCCAATGAAATCAATGAGAAAGTTCCAATTGACTTCAATGGGAACAGGCTTGGACCCTATTAGTAAATAACTGCATATATTTCACATCCCATTGTTGCTGAAACTGTTCTTAAAAAAGGGGAAAGGAGAGTCTGCTGCATTCAAGAACCCTATTAAAAAGCCATTTGAATTGCATTCCAATTGAAATCACTATAAGCAATGTATATATATACTATAATTTTTTTTCATTTATTCAAAATGTACATAATTAGAGAAAAAACAACGAGGAGTGTTTTGATTAATTAGAGAAGTATACTAGTATAGAGAAATTCTGTTCTTAGTTTCACCCCCAGTGACTTAGCTGAATGGGTGTGTAGAGTGAGAGAATATTTTGCACCAAGAACTTCTGATTTTGTTATGAATCTATTTCTCTTTTGTGCTAGTCTCTGCATCTTGTTTTGTCAAATGTTTTTTCTCATATGCTTTTCTCTTTTGTAGGGCTCTTCACTGTATCCACTCAGCATTATGAAGCTGCTATCTCAAGTGAAAATGGGAACACAATCAAAAGGCCAAGAGTATTATTTATCTTAGCCTTGTCTCCATATGTCAGAAAATTAAGACAGTGATGAATTACACATTACTGTACAAAATTTTATTATCAGAGACAAAATTCAAATTTGTTCTGCTTAAAATACAGAAGATAAAGCTTCTCATTTAGAAAAATCCATTTAGTCAGTCCTTAGTTAGAATGGAATAAAACTTTCACACTGAATACATATTGGTTCAATATTTATGAAGTAGTTTTTAAAGGCATATAATAGAAAAACACTTTTTCGGGTAAACTATAACACAACACATATATTTTATTTGGTTAATGCTTTAAATTGCTCAGTGACATCCTGTATTTACTAATATTGTAAGAATGGATCCACTGTCATTCCCAAATCCTAGGATGATGAGAGAAACAAAAGAGAACAAAAACTTGTTAAACTTGACAACTGTAAACTTACTAACTTAGCTTTGAGAAGCAATTAAGATTTTCCAATATACAACATTATATGCCATTATGTAAAAGAGGATTGAAGTCACGCCTTTAGGCCAGTATAAGGAAAATTATTATTTTCAGCACAACGCTTAAGTATATAGTTAACGTTTAGCATATGGTTGTCTGTCCCTTTTCAGAAAGTCTCTGATTCAGCAAGGTACTTATGTACATCCATAACTTTAAGCATGTATGCAGTGTAGAAGAGCTCTGGTGTGGCTCCAAAGCTTGTCTCTCTCACAACAGGAGTTGGTCCAATACAAGATATTACCTTACCCACCTTGTCTCTCTAACTTTAAGCATGTGAGTAGTCCCAATAAAATCGCTGGGACTGCTCACATGCTTAAGAACCTTCCTGAATCAGGGCTTAAAACATTTAAACAGAGGCTTAACATTATATAAGTGCTGAAGAGCTTAGCTGAATTGGGGTCTTAAACTCATATTTAAAGAGACTAATGCATGTGCTTAATTGCTTGGCTGAACTGGAATATTTACGTATGAACTGTAAATATAAATATATTTTCAGTGATGGCCACCAAGAGCCTGATCCTGCAGATGTTTTTAAATTACAAAATTTAGAATCAGTCTAAAGCGGCGACAGAATTAATAGAATAACTCATCCACTATAACCAGCCTTGGTAGCTGCAGTACTTTCCCCCTCTACTTGTGATGTCAAAGGATATCACATGTAGAGTCTTTTAGGAAAATAATGTGATTTGTTAGGAAGCCTTTAGTTATAGTGTTATGATCAACTTATGTCATCTATGAGTTTATTTTGAACAGATAATTAGTTTTCAGGTAACAGTGTTTTACATATATGTTTATATCCTGGAAAAATAGAGAAATTGAATATCTTCAGCACAATATTTGATGAGCGATAATACTCTCTGGTTTTATAAGGCGACAATGTTCTCATCCACACCAAAGCCTATTGCCCCTTAAACATAAAAACAACATAGCAAAGCTACATTTACATAGACAATAAAGCTGTCTTTGTACAGGGTAGTTATATGCAGTTACAATGATATTTTAGTTGGAGAGATTGATCAGAATATTTTTTCACGTAGTTTCTTACATCAGGAAGCCTGGTTGTTGCTAAAGACTAGAACTTGCAGTAATACGAGCGAGTAGCAGCTACCCTCTTCACATTACAGTATTCTGCAGTTCTCAGAACATAATATAAAACTTTATCATACTGAATCAGTGGGGTGTTATAACCAATATCAACATGAAAAGCAAAACCAAACATCAATCAAATATGTGCTATTGAAATAGAGCATACATCATTTTCACGTGGCTCTCCTGAAAACAATGGGCTAGATCCTCAGCTGGTGCTCAGTGGCACTACTGCAGAGTATGCCAGCCGAAGATCGGGCCCCATATATGTATATTATCAGTTTGGTTACAGAAATATACATTAAAAAATGGCAGAAATTAACAAGGATTTACAAAGATGCATGGCAGAGAGCTGGGTGTGGGCATTTGCTCCTGGGTTGTTTCTATGCACCACAGTACGTTCTATAGATCATTAAAAAAAACCATGCCTTTACCATAATACCGATGTAAGGCAAATCCCAACAATGCAGTCAATGACATTTTGAGTAATGGCTGCAATAGGGCTCCCTAGCTCTGTCTGTTGGTGGCTTTGTATTGCTGCACAAATAATGTGTGCCAGAGGGTTGTTCAACTCTAGGAATGTTACTCTTAAGAGTGTTCTTTACCAATATGTTGTTACTCTCTCATGCAAATTGTGCACAATCAGTGACAGTGTGTTCAGGTGCATTACTTGGCAATTTAGCACCTGTTTCACTGTTCACAAAATATATTCTAAGAGTTGCCCTCTGGCAGAGGACCATGGACCTGATCCAGTAATCACTTAATCCAGTAATCCTCATTCAAGTGGGTCGTTTCATTGAAATCAGTTCTATTGACTGAGGTTTCACAGGATCAGACCCAGTGTTTAATTTGTGCCAGGGCTTGCCAGGGCTGAGCCCCGGCACCTCTAGGCTTGGCAGTTCATAGCCCCGGCACCTCTGGGCTAGTCGCATCTGTCATGAAAGTAAACAAAATTGCTTGAGCCCCAGGAGCTCTTTCATTACAAATTAAGCACTGATCAGACCCCACGTGTTTCAATATCTGGTCATTGTGGGCCCAATCCTACATCCAATGAAGTCAATGGAAAGATTCCAATGGAACTAAGTTCAGAATGCTGAGTCAGCCTTCCTTTAAAATGGACTTGATTTGAAAACTTTTCTTAATATTCAGGAGCAATAGTACAAGCTTGACTCTGGTGAGTAGTCCATACACACAGCAGTTTCCACCTCCTCATTAGTTACAATGGGAGTATTCATGTCAGCAAGGAATACATGTACAAGTCACGGTTTCCTTCATTGTATGTCAGTATTTCTTTCAAGAGTGACAGAAAATTAACTTAACAATTGTAGCAATGTTAATATTACAGCTTTATGTATTATAACAGAACCACATTGACACTGGCATAACACAGACTTGCACCGACAAACTGCAATTTTGCCAACATATTGCAATCCTAGTAAGAGATCCATGAACTTGCACTGACCCAGCTTCCTTGCACTCTGACATCACAATGCACTTTTATTTCCATACATTTGCAGTGGCAACATTCTAAGGTCTTTGTTAGAAAAAGTCCCCTGAAAGTGAATAGTGAATTTTCAACATTTAAAAAAGTAAATTGAAAAAAAAAAAAAGAAGTACTATACGGCTCTTTGCAGGTATTTTAAAATTCAAAATATGTTACCTGTTTCAAATGAGTTTTAAAGGACAGACATTAAAGAAATCTAAGCCTTTTCAAAGATTTTGGTCAATGTTTTCCACCTTAGATGTCTAAAACAAATGGTCCAGATTCTCCCTAGCGGTGCAAGCCCACCAGCAGATATGGTATGTAAAGCCCCAGGAAGATCACAGATTCATAGCTTCCCAGGCCAGAAGGGACCATTGTGTTCATCTAGTCTGACCTTCTGTATAACACAGGCCATAGAACCTCCCCAAAATAATTCCTATAGGACATCTTTTAGAAAAACACCCAATCTTGATTTTAAAATTGCCAGCGATGCGGAATCCACCACAACCCCTGGCAAATTGTTCCAATGGTTGATTAGAACATTTACAGTGTATTTCCAATCTGAATTTGTCTAGTGTCAACTTCCAGCCATCATTTTAGTTTAAGAAGATCTCCCAGTGATATGCAACTGGCATAGGGGTTCTTATGACAACCTCCTCCTGGCTGACAGTGTAAAGAGCTTGGCTGAAGCTTCCATGCATCCTGGTGATTCTCAATTACTTACTGGCCTTTCGGGCTATTGGCAGTAGATGGAAGTTAAATCCGCCCTCAGGCTGCTCTAACTTAATGCTGGGAGAATGGCCTGGTGTCCAACCGGCTCAGGAGAACACTCCCTATACTCCCTCTTGTTCATAACTTGCACTGTGAGATGTGTGGCTATGACCAATAGTCTGGGCCAATACTGAGATATGCTGAGCATTCGCCACTAGAGCTGGTTGAAAACCAATTCTGAAAAATGTGTCCCTTTTTTCTCATGGAAAAACTTGAATTTTTCGATGAGCTCTGCTCACCACATTTTGATTTCAATGGGAATAGTTAGTGATCAGCAGGTCTGAAAAATAAAGCCACTTTTATTTAGGTGTTTAAAATATTGGCACCCATGTCTGAAAATGTTGCTCTTCCTAGCTGCAATAGTCTACGAAAAATAAATAGAGCTGCTGACACCTTATGGGAAACTTGTCTGTAGACTGTAGACTCATGTATATAATAGCTTTAGTAAATATATATGTATATAGTTATTTCTCTTTTATTCTTTATTACTAAAGAGTTAATTGGATGAATCGGGATCTTTGTAGTGAAAGAGTTTATTGGCACCAATGGAGGTCATAATTCTGTGTGACACTTAGAACTGTGTGAAATACTCACAACCCCAAAACTACACAAAATCCACCTTCAACTTCCATTATAGGATTAGAATTCACACCGTTGCACTGAAAGGATCACAAGGTTTCAGGTGTACCTGGCCCTAGTTAATGAAATATTATAGTTCTGCATCAAAATCATGCAAAGCTAATGCTCATATACATCCAACAACAACACGGGTAAAACTTGGTTTAAGAAGAAAATATTCATATAATTCTAGTCTAGTCATCATTAGCAGCTATGTTAATGGTTATGATACCACCAACTATTATGGGCCAAATTCATTACTGATATAAGTTGGGGTAACTCTACTGGCATCAAGGAACCATCAGATTTTCTGCCTGAGGGTATTATACAAATACAATAAATTATCGTATTATCATGGAGTTGCACCTATTTGTGTCTACTGTCGATTTATCCCCTACATTATTCAGTAAAGGATAAACACTGGCTATAGAAGAAGAATAAAGAACGTGATTCTGAGTTCATACAAGTGTTAAGGGTGGGCCTAAATTGCAATATCAAAACACCCCTGGTGCTTTGGGGGAGTTCAGAATCCAAACTGCATTGTAATTCCAAATTTTGCAGTTTATTCCTCCTCGCTACAATGGACCAAACAAAAAACCTGCATTTGAATGAAACAAACAAAAAACGTACATTGACGTTTAGAATGTTCAAAATCTGGATCACAATCCAAATTTTGGAGCTAAGACCCGTCTCTAGTTATGGATAGGGGAACAAAGGAGAAAAATTAACGAGATAAACAGTTTTTTCCCCCTAAAAAGAATGTTTGTAAGGCTTTCCATGAGGTATCAGCTGCTCTTTAATATATTACTGTCTGGAACTTATAAAGAAAAGAATCTGAAGACATACCTAAATGCAGGGTTTCTGAGTACTGTAGAAAACAGCTATAGTTTTATTTGATTTAAGCCATTTAAATTTAAGCCTGATTCAATGCAAAACAGCAAAATACAAAATATTAAAAAAATAAACATTAGGTATTTATAATGGAAAGGGCCAACTCGACCTTAACTCTAGCAGTAATATGACATCACTATAATACAATAATTATATGCAATACAACAATTGGTATGTACAGTACAAATAGCTAGGGCTTGATATTTGTGGTAACCAGTCTCTCAATACCACTAAAATATTAAATACAGCAACTAAAATGTTACACTTGCACCCAGCATTAGTGTAACTTACTAGAAAAGACTAAAAACCATTAGAATTCTATTTCTAAAAAAGCAATAATGAAAACTGCTCTGCACTCTGGAATTCACATGACTAAAAGCAAATCACTACTTTGTAATGTGTCAGGCTGCTCTTTATATTAGCCCATTATCATTGGAAAGGTCAGAAACTTCTACATATGTCCCAAATGTCCCAAGTTCAAACTGTAGTGACAACCAAGTGAACAATGAGATGGCAGAATGCAATCTGAGATATTCAAATCATTGTGCACATCGAAAAAAGGACACCTTTTTACTGAAATTTCCAAGCCCATTCATGTTTAAGCATTTAACTTCCTGTAGTCTCTTTGACCAGCAAAGGTTTGAAGGGACTTGCCAAAGGCTCTGGTAAGCATATTCTGGCTTTGTTTTGATATGACAGATCTACATGGTATTTTGTCATCAAATTTTAAAAGTGCAGCTACATACTGGTGTTGAGGCAGAGTCTGGCCAACCACATAACAACAACTCTTTGCACTTTTAAGTGCCTTCCCTCAGAGGATACTGAAGTGCTAGACTAACATTAAGTAAGCCTCACAACATCCCTGTGAGGTAGGTAAAAGATACATAAAGAGTATTTCACTCTACAGACATGAAAATGTCTCTGGGAGGATAGCAGAAGCTCGTTAACACTGCAATACAAAATGTATAGGGCTTATCAGGAGCAGAGGACTCCCTCTTCTTTTGTAAGGTCACACTAGACACAGAAGGAGAGGGTAGAGATCTGTAGCTCCTGGGCTGGCGCTGTTCTGCTGCATTAACTCATGTCAGTACAGTTAGTAGTAGAGCAGGATACTCAGGGGATGTGGCTATCAGCTCTTGAGGAACAGAGTTCCATAGGAACAAGGGGCTATATTAGAGAATCTCTTCTCCCCTTACACCACTGTAAGGACTCGTCTGCCAGTTCAATATGCTGATATTGGCTGGTTCCTTGCACAGTGCCCACTTGTGACCCATCTGTGAAAAACTGGTTGAGGATGAGTTACTACTACCATGCTGCATTTTGTGAGTTGAACTGCTGTGTAAAATGTTCCCGACTTTGGGTGGCCACATTCCCCCAGCTGTACAGAGCTGACCTCTCATGTTGCAGAAGGACCAGAAACAGTTAAATGGCGGGGGCAGAAATACTATGTCTATCCCCACCTCTGAACTACCACAACCCACTTCCTGTGATCTTTCTGTGGTTCTGCTCTTCTCCACGCTGCACAGCATGGGAGAATTTTTGGGCCTAAGATGAGAACATCAGTTTTCATTCCCAATAGATGCCACCAATGGTGCAGAATGTCATTAAATGCTAGCAAATTCAGTAAATTGTAGGATTGGGAGGGAAAAAAAACCATATTCATGTTTAGAATTCTGGAATACTTTATGTGAATCACAGGAAAAGGGAAATAGAAGTAGAAGAGTTTTCTTAACAGTAGCCATTACAAATATATATCTGTATTTAACGTTAAAAAAAGAGTTGGCAAAAATGATAAGAGCGTATTTGAGTGAAAATATCACTCAAATGCTGACACAATCATGGAGTATCTAGGTTATTTGTCTTTTATATTAGATCATCACAGAGGCTGGCCTTCCATGTGCAAGATAGCTTTACTGGTTAATTTTGTGTTCATGGATCCAGGTTATTCTCCTCTTTTGCCTATATCCATTTGAGTTTGATGAGTATTTATGATAGTTGTGCATTAGCAGCTGCGTAATTACTACACCGATTGAGTAACACATCCAGAATACCACTGCCTCATAAAATCACTCAGAGGAGGTGGTTTATGGATTTTGTCCAAGCAGCTATGCAAAGTTCTCATCATAAACATTGTATACATTTACGATTAGAGCTTTAAAATGTTTTTTTTCACTGATCAGCAGTGAATATAATTAGCTTATGAAATTACAGTGTACTAGGTGAGTGGTGTCTCTCAATGTATGTACACTTTATTTAAATGCGGAAATGGGGAGACTGCATATATAACAACTGGCAACTCAAAAATGAGTTGGCATCCCTATAATCATTAAGAGACAATCTGAGTGCTGAAATGATTGGCATCTATCATGTAAGGATGACTTTACATCTCATGCCGCCCCTGTGTTTGGAGCCTTACAAACTTTCCTCTCCTTTTTTCCATTACTTCTGTTCATTGCAACACTGATTGTCATAGATAGTCTTTGTGCTTTTGCATAATGCCCATCTTTGATGTAACAGGAATTCACATACAAAACTTGGTCATTATAAGTAAGCATGCTGGAATACAGGCAGGGACCATACAACCATGCACAAAATACTCTGAAGTTTTTTCAAACTGACGGTAACATTTACATGCACCACTTAATATCATGTTTGGTCATGTACACTGAGGACTGGATTTCACAAGCATTCATGACCGCCTCTTCTTGCAAGAGTTCCTTTACAGTTTTAATAAGAGCCCAGTGCAAGAAAACTCCCTGCAATTCTCATCTTGTCTTCACCATTTCAATGTCAAACGCTCTCAGATTTTCACATATTGCACCTCCTCTTGCACAACTTCCCATTAAATGGTTAGTTAGAAACAGAGATTAGTGTATCAGGGATTTTCTTAGCCACTGGAATAGTTCTTCTTTATAAAGCATTTGCCACCGTACATTGGCTTCCACTGTTTCCACAGCTCGAGAGAAAGAGGAGGCAGCTCCTTCCTTGTAGCTCTTTATAAAATTCTTCAGCTGGAAATACAATTTAAAATCAACAATTTAAAATTGAACTGAAGTGAGGAACTCTTTTCAATGCATGTAAACAAGTCAGATATTTAGGACAAAACTCTACGATCACTGCTGAAGTAAATGTAATATCATGTAGAGAGATTTATTGCAAAATGCAATAAGACAGCAGACTGTGTCAATTAGGTGTGATGTGCTTGCTTCAAATTGCACTGTAAGATATTGACATGTCAATGCCGGATCACATTAATATCATCTCCTCGTTCTCTCTTGTAGCCCAGCTGCTACACTTTGCAGACAGCTGGTCTGCTTTGAAGTTTTACTCCTACTTAAGAAACTAAATTGGGAGTGTTGGAAATGCTCCCAGTTCAGCTTTATAAGCAAAAGTCAAACTGAAACAGCCCTGCTGCCTCTAAAGAGGGTTGATTTAATTAAACATTATAATGGATGTTTAACTTAGCCTTGCAGAATTACTTATGTTACTGCTGTATAGATTGATTGTTTAGAGGAGAGTGGATCAATTTAAGAAGTTACTGACCATAGCTACATGTGAAGAACCTACCAAGAGCAGTATGTTGCTAATTATTAGATTTTGGACTACTGAAAAAGATTCTGTTACAGGGAAACTTTGGTTTTGGTCAGCAAAAAGCTCTGACTTGTATGATAGTCAGATTTGGGTTGCAGTAGATGTGGCATCAGAATTTGAGTTGCTTTTAATTGCACTGATTCTCATTGGATTAATATTAGATTTAGACAAAGACGTGGTAGAGTGGCCTGCGCTCCATGTTGGTGGTAACCTCATATGTCAAATTGTTGATTTTTAGGAGAGGGTGTTAATAGTTGGCAAAAGTTTCTCTCCTGGTGAGGCTAAATTCCGTGCATTTATTGACACTTGACCTTAGACTATAGCATTTTATGCATTTGTTTAAAGCTAACGGGTCTGATCCTGCAACTGAGGTGCTCAACAACTTCAGTTCCCACTAGCCTTAACAGAACTTACAGAGGGTGCTTAACACCTCACAGGAGGTGCTCTGCATCTTTTAGGAGCAGATCCTATATTTGCACTCTTTTTTACTGGTATACTTTCATGGCCAGCTTGTCTCAGGGGAAATGGAGCAGCCTACCAATGTTATGGAGATGAGAACCCAGAGTGCAGCACGCTCTTGCCCGCTGTCTCGATATTGACAACAGGCTGGTATATCACTCCCAAATGGATGGCCTTGGGGAAGCCAGCTGGGGCTATTCCTTAAGTTCTGAGTTTTCAAACCTGGAGTGCACAGAAGAGTACAGCATAGCCATGAAGGCTGTAACCAGCCTTTGGTTAGCCATGACTACATTGTGTACGAATCGTTTAATCCATGTGAGATGATACATGGCAGCTACTAAGCTCACCACAAAACTACCACACAACCTCAGACAGGCAGGTGAAGGATACATTCAATTCAAAGATCGGGCTAATTTAGGCAGGATGTATATAATTACTGAAGTAGAATCTGGCCAGAATGCCACGGTTAACAGCTATCCCCCTCAATACTTGAAGTATTGACGGTGAAGGAACAGGAGACAGAACATGGGCATTGTCCGCTACTCTTATCACAAAACATGGAGCTTTTAACTTTCTCTACAGCATCTACCTAAAAGGGATACAAGAGGCCAGTGTTTAACATCTTGACCAATGGATGGCACCTCTAGCAGCACAGCCCACCTAGTACTGCAGTACTGTTCTAGTCCTAGTGCAGAATTTGAGCCATGATCATCTGTCCCAAAGTCAGAGAACTGAGAAATAGTTTACATATAAGCTTATAGTCCTATAATATTTCAGAAATGCTAAAAATCCCAGTTTAAAGTCACATGCTTGGTTCCACAGCCACAAACTGTAGGGAGAGTAATAGAACAGGAACGCACAGCGGTGGCTTCAGCATTAAGACCAGAATAAGTTTAATACTGTCATGCAGCAGAGAAGGAGTTGCCTGCTTTATCTCCCTCCACCCACAGACCCCACCCAGGATCCTTGGCAATCTGGTTTAACAGACTACAGAACATTACCCTCTTGCTGTCCAGTAGCAGGACGGGCCTGTGTCACCTGCTAGGCACCAAGAGTTGCTAGATGCCTGGATCCTCCTCCTAGTCCTGCAGTGCCTGGTCATACTGAGTGAGAGAACCCCAAAGTAACTCATAACCTCCCTAAGCCACTGTCAGTTCCCATAGAGCAGAAAGATTTTTTCAGCCCCTATGATCTTTGCATCTGCTTTCATCTTGGTGCTACTACAAGACTTAAAGGGTTAAGATCCCAAGACTTAAAAGGTTAAAAAAAAATAAGACAAAAACAAGTTCAAGCACTGAGATGCATGTAATATTTACCTCATTTAGTTCTTCTTCAGTATTAAGGAATTCTGTGACTCCACTGATAAGTTTGGAATTCATAAATAATGCTTCTCCATATCTTCAAGGGCAGAAAAACACACATATCAAATTAATGTACGTATATCAACTGAATGAAAGTATTTGATTACACACATTTCCATTCAAGGACTATAGCCAGTTCAAAATTCAGTAATGCTAACTACTGGTCCATACAGACTGCAAAGCCAAGAGGCAGAAGACTAGCCAGTCTAGGGAAAGGGCATGTGGCACCTTTGCAGCTGAAGCCTTAAAACATACTTTTTTTTTAGTTTTGTGCTCTCTTTTCCATTTTTCCTTACCCATCTCATTTGCATAACTAGTAGTCGTTACATAACTGAGCTGAATCTGGTGGTCTCCTTCCAGTACTTAAAGGCTTGTTTAAAGATGAAAGTTAATCTGGTATAAAATAGCGTGTGAATTTAAAGCGGACTAATTATTCCTGATTAGCTCTCTGTGGATGCTCTTATTCCAGAATAAGAGTGTCCCTAGACGGAGTTAATCAGCAATAATTATTTCACTTTAAATTCTCAATTCACCTTAATCTAAATTAACTTTCCTGTATAGCCCTGCAAAAGAGGTAACCAACCAATGAAAATATGATGCCTTGGATGCTGGGTGTCCGAAGCCAAATTTGCGTCTTGCTATTGCTGTTGAATATACTGTACTTCACTGAACTGTGCTATTCCACAGTCACTTACTTTGAAAGCGGTTATTAAAACATAAGAACATAAGAACATAAGAAAGGCCGTACTGGGTCAGACCAAAGGTCCATCTAGCCCAGTATCTGTCTACCGACAGTGGCCAATGCCAGGTGCCCCAGAGGGAGTGAACCTAACAGGCAATGATCAAGTGATCTCTCTCCTGCCATCCATCTCCATCCTCTGACGAACAGAGGCTAGGGACACCATTCTTACCCATCCTGGCTAATAGCCATTTATGGACTTAGCCACCATGAATTTATCCAGTCCCCTTTTAAACATTGTTATAGTCCTAGCCTTCACAACCTCCTCAGGTAAGGAGTTCTACAAGTTGACTGTGCGCTGCGTGAAGAAGAACTTCCTTTTATTTGTTTTAAACCTGCTGCCTATTAATTTCATTTGGTGACCCCTAGTTCTTGTATTATGGGAATAAGTAAATAACTTTTCCTTATCCACTTTCTCAACATCACTCATGATTTTATATACCTCTATCATGTCCCCCCTTAGTCTTCTCTTTTCCAAACTGAAGAGTCCTAGCCTCTTTAATCTTTCCTCATATGGGACCCTCTCTAAACCCTTAATCATTTTAGTTGCTCTTTTCTGAACCTTTTCTAGTGCTAGAATATCTTTTTTGAGGCGAGGAGACCACATCTGTACACAGTATTCGAGATGTGGGCGTACCATGGATTTATATAAGGGCAATAATATATTCTCAGTCTTATTCTCTATCCCCTCTTTAATGATTCCTAACATCCTGTTTGCTTTTTTGACCGCCTCTGCACACTGCGTGGACATCTTTAGAGAACTATCCACGATGACGCCAAGATCTTTTTCCTGACTCGTTGTAGCTAATTTAGCCCCCATCATGTTGTATGTATAGTTGGGGTTATTTTTTCCAATGTGCATTACTTTACATTTATCCACATTAAATTTCATTTGCCATTTTGCTGCCCAATCACTTAGTTTTGTGAGATCTTTTTGAAGTTCTTCACAATCTGCTTTGGTCTTAACTATCTTGAGTAGTTTAGTATCATCTGCAAACTTTGCCACCTCACTGTTTACCCCTTTCTCCAGATCATTTATGAATAAATTGAATAGGATTGGTCCTAGGACTGACCCTTGGGGAACACCACTAGTTACCCCTCTCCATTCTGAGAATTTACCATTAATTCCTACCCTTTGTTCCCTGTCCTTTAACCAGTTCTCAATCCATGAAAGGACCTTCCCTTTTATCCCATGACAGCTTAATTTACGTAAGAGCCTTTGGTGAGGGACCTTGTCAAAGGCTTTCTGGAAATCTAAGTACACTATGTCCACCGGATCCCCCTTGTCCACATGTTTGTTGACCCCTTCAAAGAACTCTAATAGATTAGTAAGACACGATTTCCCTTTACAGAAACCATGTTGACTATTGCTCAAGAGTTTATGTTTTTCTATGTGTCTGACAATTTTGTTCTTTACTATTGTTTCAACTAATTTGCCCGGTACCGACGTTAGACTTACCGGTCTGTAATTGCCGGGATCACCCCTAGAGCCCTTTTTAAATATTGGCGTTACATTAGCTAACTTCCAGTCATTGGGTACCGAAGCCGATTTAAAGGACAGGTTACAAACCTTAGTTAATAGTTCCGCAACTTCACATTTGAGTTCTTTCAGAACTCTTGGGTGAATGCCATCTGGTCCCGGTGACTTGTTAATGTTGAGTTTATCAATTAATTCCAAAACCTCCTCTAGTGATACTTCAATCTGTGACAGTTCCTCAGATTTGTCACCTACAAAAGCCAGCTCAGGTTTGGGAATCTCCCTAACATCCTCAGCCGTGAAGGCTGAAGCAAAGAATCCATTTAGTTTCTCCGCAATGACTTTATCATCTTTAAGCGCTCCTTTTGTATTTTCATCGTCAAGGGGCCCCACTGGTTGTTTAGCAGGCTTCCTGCTTCTGATGTACTTAAAAAACCTTTTGTTATTACCTTTGGAGTTTTTGGCTAGCCGTTCTTCAAACTCCTCTTTGGCTTTTCTTATTACACTCTTGCACTTAAGTTGGCAGTGTTTGTGCTCCTTTCTATTTGCCTCACTAGGATTTGACTTCCACTTTTTAAAGGAAGTCTTTTTATCTCTCACTGCTTCTTTTACATGGTTGTTAAGCCACGGTGGCTCTTTTTTAGTTCTTTTACTGTTTTTCTTAATTTGGGGTATACATTGAAGTTGAGCCTCTATTATGGTGTCTTTTAAAAGGGCCCGCGCAACTTGCAGGGATTTCACTTTAGTCACTGTACCTTTTAACTTTTGTCTAACTAACCCCCTCATTTTTGTATAGTTCCCCCTTTTGAAATTAAAGGCCACAGTGTTGGGCAGTTGAGGTGTTCTTCCCACCACAGGGATATTGAATGCTATTGTATTATGGTCACTATTTCCAAGCGGTCCCGCTATAGTTACCTCTTGGACCAGCTCCTGTGCTCCACTCAGGATTAAATCTAGAGTCGCCTCTCCCCTTGTGGGTTCCCGTACCAGCTGCTCCATGAAGCAGTCATTTAAAGTATCGAGAAATTTTATCTCTGCATTTCGTCCTGAAGTGAAATGTTCCCAGTCAATATGGGGATAATTGAAATCCCCCACTATTATTGGGTTCTTAATTTTGATAGCCTCTCTAATTTCCCTTAGCATTTCATCATCACTATTACTGTCCTGGTCAGGTGGTCGATAATAGATCCCTAATGTTATATTTTTACTAGAGCATGAAATTTCTATCCATAGAGACTCTATGGAACCTGTGGATTTGCTTAAGATTTTTACTTCATTTGAATCTACACTTTCTTTAACATATAGTGCCACTCCTCCCCCTGCACGGCCTGTTCTGTCCTTCCGATATATTTTGTACCCCGGAATGATTGTGTCCCATTGATTGCTCTCAGTCCACCAGGTTTCTGTGATGCCTATTATATCTATATCCTCCTTTATCACAAGGCACTTTAGTTCACCCATCTTATTATTTAGACTTCTGGCATTTGTGTACAAGCACTTTAAAAACTTGTCCCTGTTTATTAGCCTGCCTTTTTCTGATGTGCCAGATTCTTTTTTATGTGACTGTTTATCATCTGATCCGGCCCTTACATTATACTTTTCAGTCCTCTGCTCCTGACTATAACCTGGAGATTCTCTATCATCAGACTCTCCCCTAAGAGAAGTCTGTGTCCGATCCACACGCTCCTCTGCAGCAGTCGGCTTTCCCCCATCTCCTAGTTTAAAAACTGCTCTACAACCTTTTTAATGTTTAGTGCCAGCAGTCTGGTTCCACTTTGGTTTAGGTGGAGCCCATCTCTCCTGTATAGGCTCCTCCCATCCCAGAAGTTTCCCCAGTTCCTAATGAACGTGAACCCCTCCTCTCTACACCATCGTCTCATCCACGCATTGAGACTCTGAAGCTCTGCCTGCCTACCTGGCCCTGCGCGTGGAACTGGGAGCATTTCTGAAAATGCCACCATAGAGGTCCTGGATTTCAGTCTCTTCCCTAGCAGCCTAAATTTGGCTTCCAGGACATCTCTCCTACCCTTCCCTATGTCATTGGTACCTACATGTACCACGACCACCGGCTCCTCCCCAGCACTACACATAAGTCTATCTAGATGCCTCGAGAGATCCGCAACCTTCGCACCAGGCAGGCAAGTCACCATACGGTTCTCCCGATCATCACAGACCCAGCTATCTACATTTCTAATAATCGAATCTCCCATTACTAACACCTGCCTTTTCCTAGAAACTGGAGTTCCCTCCCCCGGAGAGGCAACCTCAGTGCGAGAGGCAACCCCAGAACCATCTGGAAGGAGGGTCCCAACTACGGGAAAGTTTCCCTCTGCTCCCATTGACTGCTCTACTTCCCTGGGCCCTTCTTCCTCCTTAACAGCACAGGTGCTGTCTAAGCGGAGGTGGGACAATTCTACAGTGTCCCGGAAAGCCTCATCAACATACCTCTCTGCCTCTCTCAGCTCCTCCAGTTCCGCCACCCTGGCCTCCAAAGTCCGTACATGGTCTCTGAGGGCCAGGAGCTCCTTGCACCGACTGCACACATATGCCACCCGCCCACAGGGCAGGTAATCATACATGCAACAGTCGGTGCAATAAACTGGATAGCCCCCACTCTGCTGCTGGGCTTCTGCCTGCATTGTATCCGAGTTAGTGAAAGGGTGGTTTACAGAAGGGAGTTTTGGAATGTGGTTTGGTTTATAGGTTTTAGGGGGGGGCCACGGGGATGGGGTTACGGCTGGCGAGGGACTCCCACTCCCTTCCCACTCCTCTTCTAAACTCCCTTGCGAAACTCCCTGTTAGCAGCCCCTGTTCGCTTGTGCGCGGCTTTATAAAGCCCTGGCCTGAGTGAATGCCCCGCCCACTGATTAAGGCTCAGCCAATTACCAGAGGCTTCGAGCTTTCAAACCTGCCTCCAACTGCCAGCCAGAGCACACGGTCCCTCAAACAACCAAACAAACAAACACAAGCTCAGCACACAGCAAGTAACCCCCAAACACAAACAAACACACACTACAGACAGTCACTTACCCCACAGATGCTGTATTAGCTCCTCCTTCACCTGGAGAACTCCCTTGCGAAACTCCCTGTTAGCCAAACACCACTTTTGGCTAAAAACACCACTCATTCCACTGCTTGTCTGAAAGTTCTAGTGTACCCAATTTAAAAAAACCCAATCTACATCCGTTAGGCTAAAGATAAACCAAGGAAAAGGATGGCTCCTGGGTTTTTGCATTACACATGGAAGAATCTCTTTAAAATCTCTGTGATGTGAAGTTGCATTCTAAGAGTAGCCAAGCAGTATTTTATCAGGACTTGCATCATTCAACATAGCAACAGTTATCTGATTAAAACTACAGTGAACTAGTCCTTAAAACACCACTTAATTTACCTACCTCCATCTGGACATAATTGTGTTTAAAAATAGAGAACCCAAATCTGACCTCATATATGTGCACACATTTGGGTTTATCTGAGGGCAGAATTGGGCTCACACATTTGCTTTCTCCAAACAGATTTGGAGAACCAACTCATACTTCAAATTGTAAAGTTCTAGCACAACCACAGGCTTCTTTTCTGTTTATATCAACCTTATACTAAAATTAATTACTCTTAACCTTGTAGGTAGTGAAAGCCAGAGGGTCTTTAAAAAAATGAAAGCTCTATTTAAATAAATGTAAAACCCTGAAAAAGAACTTGCTGTGTTGGAAAAGTTTCTATTTTTGAGGGGTAAGTTCCTTTGCTTATTACCTGGAACTTCTGTGTAAGGAACAGTGTTGCAGATATCAAAATTCCTACTCCCTGTTCACTAATAACTGAATTATTCATGGATATTTCAGCAAGCACATCTCTTTTTCCAAAGCTTCAGTCACGCTTACATACACAGACATCCAGATGCAAATGTTTCATATGGGAAGACATATGGACTTCATGATCTTTTAAGCATGTTTAGGCTTTCAAACAAAGCACTCTATTGTTACCTTCGCAACTCAGCCCCATAATTGATTGTTTGGAAAACTGGAAGCACCTCTTGATGGGGCCTTTTGACAAGGTTACTAGTCCACTTCCCAGAAGTGACCTCATGAAAAGAGTGCAGGGATTTTATTTTTCAAGCAGTCTGCAAAGTTTCCACAGTGTAAACAAGTAGTAAAATTTATTTTTTCCTTGAAAACTAAGCCTTGTGAATTACTGCACTGTTTACTGTGGAAAAGAACCTCCTCTTTCAACTACTGAGCTTGACAAACTGTCACAGAAAACAGTAATGGCATTACAGAACCAGCAAACAAGTGTTTCTGCCTCGCAGAAGCAGTTCATCTAGGAATGGTGGGAGTCTTCTCCTGCTCCTTTATTTACAGGGCCTGATTTTCTATTACCTTGCGACTTTTCTAGCTATTTCACCTGTGCAAAGTGGGTGTATAATACTACTGGGTTTGTGTAGTAGTATTTCTCGCCTACTTTGGACAGATGCAAATGAAATCAGAGGGCAGAGAAGAATCAGGCCCATAGTAAGGAATGTAGGGATAGCTATTTTCAGACGTTGGATAAAATGTTCAAAATTGTCTAAGGATCCTGCGTCCCATTTTCTAAAGTGAATTGGGAATTTACGGGCCTAACCCCCTTTAATTTGTAGTGAGACTTAGGTTAGGTTCCTCAATACCTACATCACTTTTGAAAATAGGATTTAAGCACTTTTGACAATTTTGCTCATTGGTTGAGGGGTGTGACAAATATACTTTAAAATGTCATGAAAGAATAATATTTTGGTGCTGTTGTTTCATCCAAATGACACACAGTATTGCATAGTCATAGAAAATGGAGTTTTAGCATTATTTAATTGTCCATGGATACCTCATATTACTGTATCAAACTGCTAAGTATTTCATAATAAATTCAATGGGACATACCATAGAGATGATCAAAATATTTAATAAAATGACATATCTAGTAATTACAAAATAAACATTGTGAAAAAGGATATCTTGGGACAGTATGTTGCCTTGATTAAATGTCTGCAATGAATTGTTGCACAACTGATTGTGCAACTGAACTCACATTTCTAAAAGGTCCTAGTATCACAAAAAATTAAGATCACTGTCATACATTCCTCAGTCAGTGTCAGATCTTGGGTGTTTCACTGCATATTTTTTTATGATGCTTTAAGCGACCTTTCATGGAAGGTTTTAATTGCCTGTTACAAAATTTATATCCATGACATGTTGGAGTCATTTCAGTCTATCAGGATTATGCAATAAGAGCTCTATGTATTACTCGAGTGAATCTACGCCGCACTAGCCTGCCACACTCTGTCCATGTGCACCCTGCTGACATACATTAAATAGTTCACTTAAATGCTTTCGTCTGGTCCTGTTTCAAAGAGGACTAGATCAAAGTGCATTAATGAACTGTTAATTCATGTCAGCAAGGTCCACATGGATAGTCTGAGTGTGCCAGGATAGTACAAGGTAGATTCATGCCCCAACTTGCCGCAAACTCAATGTTTGTGTAGACAAGTCCTAATTTGTATTTAGGGACCAGCACAGTATTGAGTAGCCCCAAGATTGGCGTAGTACAAAGCTGGCCCTGAGTCAAGAACAGGGCCCTTTGTCATTTCCCCATCAAAAGGGAGATAATGAAGTTCCCAACCGCACAGGTGCATTGTGAGGCTAAGTTCCTTACTGCTTGTAAGGCACAAGGATACCATGGTGGTGGGTCCCTTCGGAAAAAATTGGCTTGGGGGACTTTGTTTTAAAAAGTTTGCTCCTGGACTAAAACCTCCAAAACCAAATTTCTGCTCAAAGCCAATTTTCCTAGCTGAACTGAACTCCCATAAAATCTGCTAGCCCCCAAAATCCTAACCAAAGCATCATGGACAGCAAACATAAGGCCAAATTCTACACTCTTTGAGAAAGATTCACTAATATGGTGTTTCCGACAAATCCTCCTATCGCTATGGTGGTGGTTACGGTGGTTTTGACTGTCCATGGAGCAGACATGAGGTGTGCGCTCTCTTAACCTGGTTATGTCCAGTTATCTGCAGTGAAATCCTGCTGGTCTTGGAGACATCCAAAAAGAACCAAGAATATCTCCAATTAGTTCCCTACCTGCATCTAGATCAAAATCCCCCCCAGGTGAGTTTTAAGAGCATGGATGGGGATTCTGAGTAATGTTGTAAGAGTCCAAATTATATTACACAGGGAAACAGTTGCAGCTATGGGGCACAGCACACCACAGAGAGTGGCTTTCCAAAGGTCTCCCCCTCCCGCTTGGCCAGGTATACCTTCATCCAAAAGGCTGGCCCTTCAAACGAGTGAAGATTGTGTGTAAAGTTACCATAAAGTTGGAGGGACAGTGAAAGATGTCCCATTGTACTCAGCACCCCTCCATTCCATAAAAATTGGGGCATTTCAAAAAGATTCTTTCCACTGTCCTGCTCCCATGTTCTAAAGCAGATTTTTCAATCAGATTTAACTCAGGCAAAACTCCTACTGGGAGGTTTTTTGTCTAAGTAAGAACAGGGCTGTTGGATTTGACATACAGCACATATAATCAAAAAGACAATACAGTAATGGACAAATATATATATGATATACATAGATAGATATATCTATGAATAGCTTTATGTCTATATAAAATATATTTTATACACTCATCTTTGCATTAGATAGATAGATAGATCAATAGATAGAGCTATATATAAACAGAAAGAGAGTGGATTAGATATAGAAATGGGTAGTTAAAATATCTAGAGAGATATAGAAAATAAGACACTACAAATAACTATTATCTTTACCTGGCATTTAGTATTTTCCATTTTTCTCTGAAAAACTTCCAAGCAAGATCTCTGCCATGTGGATTTCGAGCTACGTGGATTATGACATCAATTGCATCTTGATCCAGGACAACTTCTGAATTGAGAGACAGGTTCAGAAGCCTTTAGGAGTGAGTCGAGGGGGGAAAAAAACTGTTTAGTTTTTGCCAATAAGATCCATACAGCTCGTCATCTAACAATGAAACAGCAAAGACCAGAGATTGCTAAAAGATTTATTTAAATTGCCAGGAGAGCTCTGTTTTTTATTTGTGAGATTCCAAAGATCACACATACTTCTGAATAAAAAAAAACCCTTCAGTCCTGCAACTGGATTGTGAGTTCTCTAGAAGTAGGAATATATTTAAGCATAATTGCAGGTGGAATATTTTCAATGAAAGCTGAGATAATGTGAAATGCTCTTGACTGCATGTATCTTTATGAACTCTATACTGAGACCATGTTGATCAAAAAGTTGCCTAAGTGAACCTGGCCCTATTTATAGTTTAGAAGTGAAATCATGAAAAATTCATGCATTTGCAAGGGTCTCAATACAAAACCATGTGACATTCTAACTAGAAAATGATTCTGTGCTCTAAAAACAGGCTCTCTCATTTACAGATAAATGCTGAGATGGGGAAGCAATATCATTACTGCAACAGTTATCAATGACAAAGAATCAGAAACACATAAATAGATACTTCCACCTGTTTAACAAGTTTCTATCGTCACTGCAAGTTAAGGCTTCTAACAATATTTTCTTCTCAGATACCGCTGTGGTTGAATGGAATTTCATCCAAATGAACTCCCATACATCTTCATCCATCAGTGAAACTCCTGTACAGTAAACGACGTCTCTGACGTTTAGTGGGATTCTAAAAAAGCAACCCATAGAGCATTGCATTATTAAGGAGATTCAGAGTAATGCAAAGGGATATAGGACATTACTACTTTAATTCCTGTAAAACTCCAAAAAAGTATAACAATTACGAACTTTTGGTAAATTACACTTATCTTCAGAGTTTTCCCTTCACTGATAACTTCCAAAATCATATATTGAATTGGTAAAATTTCTGGTAGCACAGCATAGCATATGCCCGGAATTCCTTTCCTCAACCCATCCATCACAACTCTATAGGTGTGTAAAGGTATAGTCTTATAGCTTCCTAACTCGCAAATGTACCATATAAGTACAAAGGCACATATATTAGCCTTTTAACTCAGCACACAGATTCGTGCATAACAAAGCCAGACGGAACCACTGTGATCATCCAGACAGCTCTCCTGTGTATAACAGGCCATAGAACTTCCCTGAATTCATTCCTGTTTGAATTAAAGCAGATCTTTTAGACAAACATCCAAGATTTATTTAAAAATTGCCAGTGATAGAGAATCTGTAACAGCTCTTGGTAAGTTGTTCCAATGGTTAGTTGCCTTCACTGTTAAAAAATTGTGCTTTACTGCTGGTCTGAATTTGTCTAGCTTCAACTTCCAGGCATCAGATCTGATACCTTTGTCTGCTAGATTGAAGAGCCCATCATTAAGCATTTTTGCCCCATGTAAGTGTTTACAGACTGTGATCAAGTCACCCCTTAACCTTCTCTTTGTTAAGCTAAGTAGAGTGAGCTCCTTCAGTCTATCACTATAAGGCATATTTTCCAATCCTTTAATCATTCTTGTGGCTCTTCTCTGAACCCTCTCTAATTTACCAACATCCTTTTTGAATTGTACAGACCAGAACTGGACACAGTATTCCAGCAGCTGTCGCACCAGTGCCAAATACAGCAGTAAGATAACCTCTCTATACCTCAACTCCAGGTCCACTTGTTTATGCATCCAAGGATTGTATTAGCCCTTTTGGCCATAGCATTGCATTGAGAGCTCATGTTCAGCTGATTGTCCACCACAATCTCCAAATCTTTCTCAGACTCACTGCTTCCTAGGATAGAGTCCCCCACCCTGTAAGTATGGCCAAAGTTCTTTGTTCCTAGATGTATACATTTATATTTAGTCATATTAAATTACATATTGTTTGCTTGCGCCCAGCTTAACAAGTGATCCAGATCGCTCTGTGCAACTGACCCCTGTTCTCTTTAGTATTTACCTCTCTCCCAATTTTTGTGTCATCTGCAAATTTATCACTGATGATTTTATGTTTTCTTCCAGGTCATTACTAAAAATGTTAAATAGTGCAGGACCAAGAACTGATCCCTATGGGACCCCATTAGAAACATACTCATTTGATGGTGATTGCCCATTTACAATTACATTTTGAGACCTATCAGTTAGCCAGCTTTTAATCCATTTAATGTATGCCCTGTCAATTTTATATTATCTAGGTTTTTTTAATCAAAATGTACCCAGATGCCTTGCAGAAGTCTAAGTATATTAAATCAACACTATTACCCCGGTATCATCCCAATTTATGATCTCATTAAAAAAATGTATCAAAATAGTTTGACAGCATCTTTTTTTCTATAAACCCATATTGACTGGCATTAATTATATTACCCTCTTTTAATTCTTTATTAATCAAATCCCATATCAACAGCTCCATAATCTTGCCTTGCATGGAAGTCAGATTGACAGGCCTATAATTACCCAGGTCATCCCATTTACCCTTTTTAAATGTCAGCTCTTTTAAAACTCTCGGACACAAGTTATCCAGACCTGCTGATTTTAAAATGTCAAACTTTAGTAGCTGCTGTTTTACATCCTCCTGAGTGTGGAACAGAAAGAGAGGGTTACCATATGATATAACAACATTATCTTTTCCCCCCAAATACAGTAGAAATTTTTTTATAGAACACTTCTGCCTTTTTTGCATTATTGATAATTCTACCTTTTCAATCTAGTAATGGACTGATACCATTGTCAGGATTCTTTTTGTTTCTAATATACTTAAAAATTCCTTCTTATTGTCCTTAACTCTGCCAGCCATAGAGTTCTCCTTGTGTCCGTCTGTTTCCCTTATCAATTTCCATAATTCTTAATAATGAACGTAAATCAGAAGCTATCAACGTCCCCTTTTTTCCATTTAATATTTTCTTTTATTTCTTTAAGCTGCCTTCACTTCCTCACTACACTGGGTTGGCTTTTTAATCTAATATACCCTTCTTCCTTGATTTTGACTTTTTGGGCAGCTAGTAAAGTGTTCTTACACAATTCCCAATTATCATTCATATTTTTCTGATTAAATTCTTCCTACCAGCTGATTTGGCTCATAATTGTTTTCACGTTTGTGAAACTGGTCCTTTTAAAGCACCAAGCAGGGCTTAAATTCAGCCGGAGCCCACTAGAGCAGAGAGCCAGTGAATGTTTTCAAACCCACAGAAGCCCTGGCATCTCCTGCAAGGCAGGAACCCCGGCACCTGCTGCCAGGCTAAAGCCCCAAGAGCCCTGGCGCCTGCTGCGGGGTTAAAGCCCTGAGCCCCAGCGCCTACCACGGAACTGAAGCCTCGAGCCCCGGCGCCTGCCATGGGGCTGAAGCCACGAGCCTCGGCATCTCTTCCCCCGTGGGTCTGAAGCCCTGAGCCCTGGTGCCTCTCCCCCCACAGTCTGGGCTGAAGTCCTGAGCCCCGGCACTGCTCACCCGCCATGGAGCTAAAGCCCTGAGACCCCCCACCCCACAGCTGAAGCCTGGAGCCCCAGGTCTGTGGGGCTCCGGGAAATAATCTCTGAGAATTTAAGCCCTGGTACCAAGTATATATTTCACTGGTTTGGACTTTATTCTGTGTGCACATTATAAATATGATCAAAGTCATGATCGCTTGTACCCAAGTTATCATTATTTTTTAGTTCAGTTCCTCTTTATCTGTCAAGACGAGGTCTAATATAGAATTTCCCCATGTTGGATGCAATACTTTTTGAGTTAGGAAATTGTCATCTATAATTAGAAATTCTAAAGACGTTTTAGTACTTGCAGCATGAGACCTCCAGCATATGTTACTCCAATTGAAATCCCCTATGATCACACAATTTCCCCCCCTACACATTATATATAGGTGCATAAGGAGCCAGTCATCATGTTCCCTAGTGTGATTTGGTGGTCTGTCGCAGACACCATCTAATAACCATCTTGTGCTTTATCTATTAAGACACTGATCCATAAACATTCAAGATCATTTTCTTCCGTTATTGTGCTATGTAGCTAAGCAGCTGATGGTGTGATGTCATCTGAATAAATACTGCCTTATAGTGATATTGCTGGGAGAAAAGTAAATACATGGAGACTCACCTAACTGATCAGCATGCCAATGGGTAAATCAACTATGCAATAAAGTCAGTCGGTTGACGGACAGCTCAGATAATTTAATCTCAGACCATCATTTACTGAAGCAGTCTCACAGGGCCAAATTCACAACCTGGCACAGCAGGTACAATGGTACCAATAACATACATTAGCAACTGAGTTTGGCTCTCAGACTCTACTATCCTCTTTCTCATTTCTGATGTATGTTTATCAGGTGTAACATTTTCCACTGAAAAATATTTTTACTGATAAAAATAGAAACTTCTCAGAAAAATGTACGTCTGCTTTGCTGAATATTTCCTTCCTTATTATTACAATTTCTACCAAAAATGTAATGCTTCCAGTTACTATTGCTGGGCTAAAATGTCTGGGGTGCAGCATACTGCAATAGCCATTTAGAAATTTGAAAAAAGACTGTCATTATGGATACTGTCAAACGAATATCTGAGTTGCAGTATCATGATACTGAAAGACTGAGTGAAATTTTCTTTGTAAATTTTATTATAGCTTACACTACTGCCAAAGTTACAGTGAAGGTCACATCGAGACACGCTCATTAAAAGTCCATTTTTTTCCACCTACTCAGAACCTTCAGAAACATTTTTTGTGGGCTGAAGCTTTCTATTCTTAGCCTCAACTCAATAGTGAGTTTTATTGTAATATTTCAACAAAATCCCTTTGGTCATGTTTCAATCATTGGGAAGTGAAGATAATATGCCTTTTCAACATTTAATGCTTCTATTGCTCATCGGTACATCAAGAGGCAGTAGGAAAAAAAGCCTCCAAACCATATTTTGGCCACTGAGACAAGGCAAAGGCATTGTAACTCTAAAGGGTTAAGAGAGGTCCCAGCAGAATTATGTCTTAGCCTATAATAGTTCCCTATATGGTTACAGAACCATGTTGTCTTATCCACATTACCAACAAACCACTGTGTGAGAACCCAGCCATCCCTAACCATGACAGACAACCTCACATTCGCATGGTTATACTTACAGCATAGGCAAGTCCTATCTGTCTAATTGAAACAGACACAGCACAAACCTCCAAAAAAAAAAATAAAAAAAAAATAAAATTCAGAGTCTCTTGCTGGTGTTGCTGCTTTCTTTCACCCATTACTTTTTAAACATTCTGTAACTCTCCTAACATTGGTGGAGCTCAGCCTGTGCCCAGCCTATACAAGTGATTCCTTGGTTGCTAATACCAGTGGAGATGCATCAATGCTAGACTAGGAGTAGGAAAACTGCCTAGAATTCTTAGTGTAGACAAGGCCTATGTTATCAGAAGCTGTCTCCAGACAAACTTTCTAACTGTAAAGATAGCTAAATACTGGAATAGGCTTTCAAGGGAGGTTACGGAATCTCTGTCATTGCAGGTTTCTAACAACAGATTGGACAAACACCTGCCAGGGATGGTCTAGGTATACTTGCCTTTGCTTCAATATGGAGGGCTGGACTAGCTGACCTCTCAAGGTCTCCTCCAGCTCTACATTTCTATGATTCTGATTCTTAAATAGTAGCAGTAAAGGTGTGAACTTCTCACTTCTACCAGCCCATTCACTTCAATGAGTTTTAAACGTTATTCTCCAAGCCTTGTTCATCTCAGGGAGGTGTGAATTTAGAGTGAGATTTTTCAAAAGCACTTAACTGGTGCAGGTAGTTTATATCTCTCTTTTATTCCTTTCTTTTTCAATAAGCACCCGCAGAAGGAAATTAAATCTAAAAAACTCTATTAATGCTAAATTAAGTTTACATATGTAAACACAAGAAATCAGGGAATACTAAAATGTGCTGATTTACATTAGCGGAGGATTTGTCTCAAAGTTTTCTAAATCAAATTAACTTAATTATATTGCAACTATATCAATATTTCTGATTATTCGATGCATTAGCACACATACGTACACAGGCATATAGACACATTGTACGCAATGTGGGCAGTTTACTCTGAGAGTATTAATTTTTTATTCCCTGATTATATTTGTATGTGTGTTTAAATGCTGTCTAACTTCAATGTTGCGTTATTTTTCATCAATTTTGGATTTAATACATTGACAACAATGAGAAGAATGTATGTTTAATGAAAATCGGATGAGGATATTATCATGACATTTGGAGTGGACAACTGATATCCTCAGTGAATGTAACAAAATTAACCAACCAGAGTCAGGTTTCACTGTACTGGCAGAAGTATTTTATGTCTTGACTCAGATACTGTATCATGTTTAAAAGAGAGAGTAGCTCTTATTGGACTGTCCCAACAGAACTGTTTTCTTTGGCTTACTACAAGATACACAACTTGTCAACAAAAGCACCAAGGAACTAAAAGGTATCTGCAAAGAAGTAATTCTTCGCAGGTTGATAGTCCCATTAATCAGAGTGGCACACATTGCACATTGGAGAGATTACCACTCAGTGTTTGGATACAATCAGTAGCATTGCTGAAATGAACACCGTGGCAGCTAGGGGGATGTCTGACCTCAGAATGATAGTGAGGACAGAGTTCCTTGCTTCTGAGGCTTCCATCTTTCACAAGTTACAGCACAGCTCATCAGACTCAACAGACTTTCCTGGCTACCTCATCTTTTTTCTTTTATGTGACAAGAGTAGTGATCTGAGCATCAGCACAGGCAGTAACCGGAAGATCATTTGTATCCTGTGTGGAGGAAGGGGAATTTGGACATGGATGGCATTGATCACATGTCAATAGCCTGAACACCACTATGTATTTTGTAAATGAAACTCCTTTGACACCAAATCTGTAAAGGCACATTTGCAGCACCACAGCAGATCTATTCAATATCATACAGCCAACAGCTCTAGGGAAGTTTTTAGATCTCCTTGTATAAGCTAAGTCATTAGGACAAAATGAAATTAAAAAAACCCACACACACTGTTTTTTAAAGCCTGAGCTTCAATAACTACAACACCTATGGCTATGAAAAGCTACAAATTACTCCTATGAGAGGCCTGTAATCAAGATTATAGACATGGGGTTCCTTTCTGTGGAAATGAAAATTGTTTATGAAAATGTGAATATCCCCAAAGTCATTTCTCTTTAACTATTGCCTCAACAGTAAACTTTCTAATTGAATTTTCTCCATTTCTGAGGATTCTTGCTCCCTCTTCCCTCCAGTTATTATGGGCCTGTATTTCATCGTTATCTAAACATGTGAAAATCTCTCAGGTCTAGATTTTGTAGTTGTACAGCTCCATGGAAAATGTGCTTTTAAAATTACAGTCCCATAGCACCAGTTCAGCATGCAGACTGTTGGCCTACTGGATTAATTGAACTGAACAGGTAAAATTAACTATTGTTTCAGTATTATTGAGCTAGTAACACTGAAGAACATATTCTCTTGTTGTATTAAATCTCTTCTGGGCTATGTAGGCTGTTGTCATTTTAAAAGTGATAATATAATGGACACTTCTGAGGGATGATAAAAATTAATTTTTGAAAGCATAATTCTGAATGCTGATATGATGAATTTAATCTTATTTGTCTTGCTCAACAGATATGATGGTGAGGATAAGATATGAGGCCAGCAAAGCTCATGTTTAAAATTTAAACATTTGGAAAATATGTTAAAAATTAAACAATTAGAAGAAAATTAATTAAAATCCTGCTGTGCCTTTACAGGAAAATCTTTTTTTACGATACTGACTAGTAAAGCTTTACAATGAATTAAGAATAATCTTCTAAGTTAAAATTAATTGGTATGTACTTGCTCCTATTTAAACAATGTTCTAACAATTGGAAATACTCTTATAAAATCAGACCATAATTATTTATCTTCTAGGCAAATTGTGTTCTAATTTCTTAAAATGTAACTGCATGCAGTTTAGTCAGTTCTTTGATTAAGTGACAAATTTCATTACCATTTAGGCTAATATTTGACAAAGGAAATTAATCAGAAGCTCCATTCTTTATTTTTTTACAGTTTACCTTTAACGGAAACTTATTTTCCTTGATGACTATATTTATAGCATTGTTTATTAGGTTACAAAGCTCAGATAATATTAAAAGAATGGCACCCATGGAATAATGTATTAGCACTGCATATACTAAAACATAAAACAAATGATGCCACCTTAGTAACAGTACATTGTTATGTGTCTTTTCTAAGAAGATAAACACAATTTTTGCCCCTCTTCTTTACTTATTTTTATTACAGTAGCCTAACTCAAACCTGGGAACCATTGTGCTAGGTATTATACATACACACAGGAGGAGAAGGTCCCTTCTTCCAAAGTGTTTACAATTGGAATGGACACAACAGACAAAAGGTGAAATTTTGGACATAATGAGGTCAGTGTGAAAACTCCTACTGATTTTAGTAGGCCAGGATTTCACTGAAAGGGTGGTAGAAGGGAAGTCTGATTATCCCCATTTGACACATGGGAAACTGAGGCACGGAGAGATTAAGGGACTTGCATAAGGTCACACTGGATGTCTAAGGCAGAGCCAGGAACTGAACCCAGATCACATGAGGTTCAGTCCAATGCCTTAACCACAAGATCATCTATCCTCTCTCCAATAACTTTTTCTAGCTACACCCAGTTATGCAACATCATTTTTTAATGTCTGAATGGCAAGCTATACATTAACTTGTGCAGCCCATCTCTGCTGTAGATTTTTGTTGTTTTGTCCTTTGTTGGCATTTTTTCTACCCCAAAAATGGCCCTTCCTTTCAAATTGTTTTTCTTTATTGTGGTTGGTATTTTGGTTGTTGAACGAACAAACAAACAAACAAACAAACAAACAAACAAACAAAAGAAATCGATCAAAGTTCTAAAGTTTTCAAATTAATTTGTTTGGGATGTTGTTTACTTAAAATCAGTAGAAGGGGCAGGAGATTTTTCTGTGATCGCCTAGAAAACTGAGGAAGCAAAGCTGTTACTTGGAGGAAGTGCCCAATAAACAACACATTTTCTATTTACTTGTAACAAGATGCAATCCTTTCTTCTATTAGACATACTCCCTAGATCCTCTTTCACAACACCATATCCACTATTTCCTTGATTAACTCATGCACTCAGCAGTCTTTTCTTCCTCCTTAAACAGTTTTATTGACTTGACTGTAAGATTCCACTAAAATGTTCTTACAACCTATCAATTAGTTAAATTACTTCAGCAACATTGGCTGCCACCATCTGGCTGTACTCTAATAACATTGCAAAATATAATGTATCTCTACATCTGTATCCACACAGATACAGATCTTCAACAATGAATTTTCAAAGTCATTAAAATTTACAGAAGTTGATAACACAGAAGAAAGGATCTAGGGTTGTTTGTTTGTGTTATGTTTTACATTCTATATACATATATGTATGAAAAAATAGTCTTTTCTCTGTATTCTCACAGGTTCCATAAGTCTAATGACTTCTGAAAATTAAGTGATGAACATCAAAACTTTGTACAGAAGTAATGTGTCTTCTAGATACCTCACACAAATCATTAACCTTTTAGGCCACACATCCACAAACACTCATGCTCCCGATTAAAGTTAAGCACAGGTATAAGTGTTTGCAAGATCAGGGCCTTAGTGCACAGATGTGAAATGAAGTGACAAAGCAATGCATCTCAAAGCAGCAGACAGAGGAAGAAAGAGAAGAAAAAGAAGAAAAACGGTTACTTTTGGTATATGTATTTGATTATCTGTCATTTGGCCCAGATTTCATTAGAATGTATATCAAATAATGACTAAGAAATCTCTGTTATCTACCATTGACCTGAGCCTACAAACATGTTGCAACTGTTGTTGCAGTACAATGTATTTTTATGGTGGTATTTCCAGAGTAGTTAAAGGTTGATCCAGTAAAGAGGTGAAACAAATTAGGCAGCCAGATTAGTGTGAATCAATTGTCTCTTGAAGAGTAAATACAAATTGTTCTTACTGACTATGACAATCTAGTATTCTCAAATTAGGGCTCTTGGGTACTATTGTGTTTGTGCAAATTATATGACTGATGACATTCTTACTTCATTACTTGCACCTTTCTTATGACTGATATAGAGAAAATTAACATCATTAACATTGCACTCAGATATAGGAGTATTTTACAGGGAACCCTGTGAAATAACAAATGTGGAAACTACTGGACAAGCCCCAAGCTGAATGGATACATTTAAAAACATCTCTTACAAGATAATTAGATCTCAGGATGCTACATTCTAAAGTGTTAGCTTCAATTTCTAGCTCCCATATGTTCCTCTTTAGTCTGTGATGTAAAGGAGAAGCAAGATGTGCAAAAATGGGTGCTAATGACCTGAAACTCATGAGAGGGATGGGAATGGCTGTTTCATGGCATACCTTCCCCCAGGGGGTCTATGGAAACACCTCTGTACTGATGATAAGTCAAAGCCAGAACTCTATGGGTTTTCAGTCAGACCAACGTTAACTTCCTTCTGTTCCCTGCAAAGGTGGTTTGTTGTATAGACACAGAAGGAACCTTAATGTCAAGATGACTTTTGTGGGAAATATGACCTGGGGGTAAAGAGGAATATGAACGCCAGGGTGCAGAATGCATGGATAATCCATGTTTTGCAAGGTTTCTCAAACATTCTTTTTCTACTTACTCAAGGTGGCAATCCTTCTCCTGTCAGGGAAGCCTGTGGGGCCAACACCATGACGTGAACTTGTGGAGACTGCAAAGTATTTTTTCTCTTTTACAGATTTTGTTTCCATGGGAGGGAAGCCCGGAGTAAGGTATTTAAGTATGTTGGCTCACAGGCATTCCTGAACCCTTCAAAATTATATTTATGATTAATTTGTTTTCATAAAATGTCCTTTATGGCTATGAAATCTATCAGGAATCCTGTGGTTAAAAACCAGAACAGATGTGCATGCAGGGTCTCCTGGCAGTCCCTACTTATTCTTCCCCACGAAGTTGGAACAGTGCCCTCTGGAAAAGTTCAGTGACCGTTGTGTTACGGAAAAGATGCTGGACAATATTCTATTTTGACAGGATCAGTTCACTGTATCATTGTAAATATCATCTACTTTGCTGGATCACACTGGATCACATCTTCTGACCCAAGAGAGCTACAAAAAGTATACTCAGAATAGAACAAAGAAAACAAAGTGTTAAAAAAGTTGAATATTGTATATCAGCTGGGCTAAACTATAAGACAACACCCATGTCAATAACCAGTTGATTAAAGGTTACCAGATCAGAATAATGTCGCTAACCTTAGAGGTAAATCTTAGTCAAAAGAGAGTCTGTTTCACAGAGATGCCAAATCTATAAGAGGTTTCAAGCTTTCTTCTTTAACTATCAGAATGCAGCCCTAAACTTACCCAGTTTGAGTCCTGTGAAAATTGGATAACGAAAAATATTGGACACCACCAGCTGCTGCCACTGGACATAGCTTCAGACCAATATCCTAAGTAGTTGAGAATGATCAAAGTACTCAGTACAGAAAAATAATAGTATAAATAGTAAAAGACAAATTAAATCTAAAACAGTAGGTACCTAATCAACCAGGAATTTGAAATAGCCTACAATCTACCTGTATTAACGATGTGATTCAATATGTGATAGTAATTGTAGGTAGTCTGTTAATCATAATAGTTCTCAAATCACAGGTACTCTAAATATCTCTGATCTCTATTCTGCATGGGGATAGCCAGAAGATTGAAAACCCAATGCATGTTACTCTAATTGATACTGAATCAGATAAAACAAATGCACGTGTTAACAGTTTTCTGTGAAAAAAAGTCAAGCAATTAGTCCTACAACTATTTGAACATAGATAACGGATGAATAGGAATGGGCTACATTTCAAAAGAAGGAAAAATCTGAGAATCCATTGGTGACTGGCTCTGAATAGCCAATGCCCTTTCCAGTGGGCTTCACTAAGTCATGCCTTGGGGTGTCACAGCAAATGCTGACAGGCCATCATTTACTATGACATCACACTTCAGGAGTTTATAAACTGTTGTCCTCTGCACATTTCTTCCTGAGCTTTAGAGGTTAGAATGCATCCAAAGCAGAAACGCTGCAAATGCTAATGCTCTTAACATTGTTTTTTGCCTTCAAAGCCAATGCATTACAGAGGTTAAAGAGGTTAACAAGGCTGATTCTCAAGCTCAGGCAGACTTTGTATGGTAATTTTGCTAATTTTTTAGGATGAACCACAATGCTCTCATAACTACAGAGTGTGAGTAATGTATTTCTTCACACATGAAAGAGCTTCACAGGGATCATCCCAGTTAAATGAAGGTAGCAGCAAACATCTTAATTTTCAGCAAGCAGTAGCTTCTGTTGCATAGTATTTGCCTGTATCTTGAATTCTACGATCCCCATTCCTAAATCGACAACACTAATTTCAATGATTGTATAAAGAATGTTCCTTATTCCTCATAGAAGTTTCACTCTTGTCCACTTATGGAAGTATGTATTCATCTTACTGCAGCAAGATCATGTTTGCCATGCTAAGCACCATCATCAGCATTTGTGAGGCCTGAAGTAAACTGAAGTGGAGCCCATAGTTATATAAAAATATCAGATCTGTATTAATTTAATAATTAAAAGGAAAGTGAATCTCACATTAAAATTTGTTCTCAGGTTTTCAACAAAAACTTCATATAAAATTTCTTTCGTTAGATCTTGCTAGGATTAAAATCCTGTACAGACCTGGAACAGAATCAATAAACAGCTCCGTTGACACTCCTTGGAGTCAGTTACTTAAGGCTGGCTATTTGGTTTGATGCCTTTGTGGTCAAATGTGTCCTTTGAGTCATGCTCTGGCATTCTTTCCTGGCAGAATGGCTGAGAACTGCATTAAGCATTTTGCACTCTAAATTATCATAATTTTTTAGCCACAGAAATGGCTGCAATCTCTTTCTCGCATCATTTATTTTAGGACACAAGTATCAGGAGATGAGATCAGCTATTGGCGCACCAATGCAGTAGTGCAGGGGTCGGCAACCTTTCAGAAGTGGTGTGCCGAGTCTTTGTTTATTTACTCTAATTTAAGGTTTCGCGTGCCAGTAATACATTTAAACATTTTTAGAAGGTCTCTTTCTATAAGTCTATATAACTAAACTATTGTTGCATGTAAAGTAAATAAGGTTTTTAAAATATTTAAGAAGCTTCATTTAAAATTAAATTAAAATGCAGAGCCCCCCGGACCGGTGGCCAGGACCTGGGCAGTGTGAGTGCCACTGAAAATCAGCTTGCGTGCCGCCTTTGGCACGCGTGTCATAGGTTGCCTACCCCTGCAGTAGTGTATTAGTGTCACAGAATGGAATTTCCTGTGGAATAGATGAAATTCACAGAGTTGTGGAGAATGTCCTTCTAAACTTCATGAGCACTCATCTCACGTAGATTAGTGTATGTTTTTTGTAAAGAAGATGTGAAAGTAATAGTGTTGTGCCTGGAAGTCTAATGGTGTTATTCAATATTGCTGGTATTAACAGAGAAGACTAAAACACTGGGAGATATAATTATTTTCTTTAATTCTGCATTTAGTTTTAACCCCAAAACATATTTAACTTTTCAAGTTATAAGCTACAAATGTAAGTACTACTGGCCAATTCACTATTGAGCTTAAGAACATAAGAACGGCCATACTGGGTCAGACCAAAGTTCCATCTAGCCCAGTTTCCTGACTTCCGACAGCAGCCAATGCCAGGTGCCCCAGAGGGAATGAACAGAACAGTTAATCATCAAGTGATCCATCCCCTTTCGCCCATTCCCAGCTTCTGTCAAACAGAGGCTAGGGACACCATCCCTGCCCATCCTGGCTAATAGCCATTGATGACCTATCCCCCATGAACTTATCTAGCGCTTTTTTGAACCCTGTTATAATCTTGGCCTTCACAACATTCTCTGATACGGAGTTCCACAGATTGACTGTGAAAACAGTCAGTGTGGAAAAAACCTCTTCCTTTTGTTTGTTTTAAACCTGCTGCCTATTAATTTAATTTGGTGACCCCTAGTTCTTATGTTATGAACCTAGGTCTTTTGTTATCTTGATCAGCAGTGGTAACTTATTTACATGGTAAAGAACAAAGCATAGTAAATACATGATTATTATAATTATTTCAATCTCCTGGAGTGGAGAGTACATGGTAATTAATTTTGGACCTACCATATTAAACAGTATTACTAGGAAACCTGCAGAAATATGCAAACAGTATAGAGGTATACATTACTGTAGTTGATTATTGCCCTTCCCTAGCCCACAATTAAATTATGCAAGTAAAATACATAAACATTTGGGATGGAAATAACCTCTAAAGAGCCATCTAACCAAGCATCACAGCAAGATTTATTTTATCATTCCCAAACCATTCCTAATTAGATGTGTGTTCACTCTAACTTTAACTATATCCAGGGATGGAGATTCCCTAGCCTTCTTAGCCACTTGTTCCACTGCCTGTAAATTTGTACAGTCATAAAAGTTTAACTTAATATTAGCTTATATTTGTATTGAATCTCATTTGATTGATGTCAATCTACCTCCCCGGTATTCTTTTGTACTCTTATGTTCCAAAGAATTTTCAATACTTCTCAATTTGCATTGTTTGTAAATCAGCTCTTTGGATTAGCCACTCCAGCTTCCAGAATAGATCATTCAGGGCAAAGCATTACAACGTTGCCTTTATTTTTTACTATAGTATTCAGTAAACTCTGGGTCAGACTGTACTCATATGTGGAAATACCACAAAGGAGACAGAAAACACTGTAAGCTTCCCTTCAAAGTTTCTTTTGAGTTCTCTTATTGGAGGTAGCATTCCCCAACCTCCAGGGGACAAACTGGGAGGCCAACCCACAAATGCTGCTGATATTGGAGATTTGTTGGGGGAAGTGGGGCACCTATGCAGAGATCCTCTGCCTCCTTTGATCAGCTCTTAGCCCTCTGTAGCTCTGCCCTGGTTCCCTGGCAATGTGACTCCACTGCAACTGTATTGCCTGGAATTTCCCAGCAGGTGCTTGACCACTTTGTTCTGCTTTGTGGAAATTATTCTCCAAGTACAGTATATATAACCTCTGGCCGTATTAACTTTGTTGTTAACAGTGGGTGGAGGGAGAGATGATGCATATCTCTACCTCCAGTGGTCTTTTATTAGCACTGTGGAGAATTGTCAAAATGCTCTGGAGAAAGGAAGGGAATGCTCCCATTGAGACAGCAGTCTCTCCTTTTGTGGGAGAAGATGCATGCAGAGAGAATGGTACAGAGATACTATGGTTGCAACTGACAGTACAAAACAAAAGGTAGCTTTTAAGGACATGATGTTATAAGAATATTTCATCAAACTGAGTGAAGTACAGTTATGATCACAAAGATAACAATATAAAAATGGCACTGAATTACATATCTGTTCCTTGTATGTATTCCAAGATGTACTTTTTTGCCCATTATACTCATATTAGCCAACACAGTTAAGGGAGTGTGTTCTGGCTTCTGTTCTGGCTCACACACCATGTTAACTAAATTCTTATTACAGAATTATTATTATTATTGGTAATAACAGAATCTCGGTGATATGGCAGAAAGCTGAACCATTATATAGCCATACTACTGTATGAGCAAAAATAGACGTGCTGAACCTATATAAATGTTGATACTGTGAAGTACAAGCTAATTTTATGACTACTAAGCTGCTAAACTGGCAGAAAGTTTCTCAACTACAAGAAGTGACCTTTGTGATGCCTTTCCAAAATGAGCAGACATGGTATCAGCCTGTCAATGAGTTAGTCACATTCAAATGTGGTGACTGTTTTGAGAACAACAATTGGCAATTTCTGGGGTGGGGGAAAAAGATCTGAACTTATAATCTTACAAAATAAATAAAAGAAATCTGTCTTCTTTGCAAGTTGCACCCTTATTTATCATCTGATGTCAATCCCTGTTCTATAATTACATTATTTGTGGTGGCTATTTTTCAAAATTGTCCAGTTTCTTTACAGAAATGTACTGCTTTAACTAGCTGGTATTTTTCCTCCTCTGCCCCGCTCTGATACCTTTATCATAACATTCATTGTGCTCCGGCAGTCACAATCTTGGGCTCCCAAGAATGTCCTTGTGGAAAAGGTAAGATTAATTTTCAGAAGGCTCCTTAAATGTGTTCCTTCCCTTTCTCGCTATTGTTAGCAAAGCAATAAGCTTTTTTCTGATGCCTCCTTCTTCTCTAGTCCTTTAGGGGGGAGAGGGGGAGGCTTTCCAGGGTGACAGCTTTTATATATTGCATTATCTACTGCTGTGCAATTTAATAGATTATGTTAAATGTGATTAACTAATTTTGCTGTTGCAAATGAGTATCTCAGTAAATTACTTTTGCAGATCCTTTCCTGTGATTCTTTCTTTGTATTTTCCTCTTTGAATAGCTACGTATCTAGCATTGTTGATGTTTGCTAATTTTGATATTGATAAGGGTTCTCTTAAAAATGTGCGTGCTTGGATTCATCATACAGAATTAACCTGACAAATCCTTTAATAACACTTTCTTTTTGGAGTTTGGGGCATATTTTCATAGACTCTGGATACTTTTTTCCAAAACACTTAAGTGACTTAGAAGACTAACGGCTAGATTCAAAGTAGGATGTAGGTGCGTACCTGCCATTTTAGGCGCCTAAATCCAACATCTAGGCACCAATGGAATTCACAAATCCACCATTCAGCTGCCATCCAAGTCTGTAGCACCTACATTACTAGTGATAAAATTTCCTAGGTGCCTATGTTTCTGCTAGTGGCCATGCACAAAGCTGCCTAAGTCCTGATGCCATTGACCTGCTCAGCGACTAGTTCATGCTTAAGCCCTGCCAGGATTCACAAACTAGGCATCTTTCTGCCTCTCTCGCCTGTGGGATGCCTCACTTGGGGTCGTAAATTCCACTAGGCAGCAGGGTCCTTAAAAGTTACAACATGGAACATTACAGTGCTTAACTCCCTTAGGGTGAATCTAGCCCTAAATCCCATTTTCAAAGTCACTAAGGGTATGTCTACATGGCGAGCAGAAACCAGTGGCAGCGAGTTTCAGAGACTGGCTCTACAAATTTGGGCTCACGCTACAGCACTAAAAATAGCTGTGTTGGTTTTAGGGCTCAGGTTGGAGCTTGGGCTCAGAAACTCATTCCCCTCCCTAGGATTCAAAGCCCAATCCCAGTGTTTACACAGCCATTTTTAGCACCAGGAGCTGTAGATCTGAGTTTTGAGACTCGCTGTTGCAGGATTCTGCTTGCCATGTAGTAGACGTTTTCCCTAGGGGCAAGTTTTCAAATGTATGTAGGCACCTAATGGCATTTTCAAAAGTGCCTAAGCAGGTTTCAATGGGAATTTTGATTTTAGTGGGAGATAGGCAGCTAACCTGCTTAGGTGCTTTTGAGAATCCCACTTGGCATCTATCGGCATCCTTATGCACCTAAATACCTTTGAAAATAAGTGCCTAATTCAGTTTTAAAAATGGGACTTAGGTGCTTTTGAAAACTTCACCTGAAATAAAATATTTTACCTAGAAACAAAACGTCATATCCCGTGATATGCGGAAACTGGTTTCCTGCCTTCCACCAGATGAAAAAAAGGATGATTCTTTCACAAGAAAGCTGTGGTCCTCACCTGTACTTGCCTTACTCTCCATGGATAACTGCATGATTTAATAATCACACTACTTTATTTATTAATACTCTGCACTTATATGCATACTTTGCACATTGTCAATGACCTGACAACCCAAATCTCTGGCTGGTCTGCTTGCCTACTATAGTTCTTGCCTGTCCATTATACTGCTGCTAATGCCCCCCATTGCTCCTATTACATTACCCCTCCTTGAATCCCTCTATTAGCTTCCTGCCTCCTACGGCATCTCTTTCAAGTTCTGTATCTTGAGTTACAAAGCTCTACATAATATTTCCCTCTACTACATTTCCTCATCTCTTTTCCTCCCTCTCTCTTTCAGGTCTTCTCAAAACTTTTACCACACTCCTCCCTTTATCTCCTTTCCCACTTACAGCTTCACACTTTTTGTCATGTTGCCCTTATTCCTGTCTTCATCTACCAAGCATCCTCTCTTTCTTCCATTCCATCCTTCCTTAAAATCAACCTCTTTTTTTCCTCAGGAGGCTCCATTTGCCCCATCCACAAATTAAGAGATCTTTCCCACCCCTTCTAGCTCTGCAGCCTCACAGCAATGTTTTAAATGACAGCTGGTGAGTTCTGCTTCATTTTTTACCTGTATGCAAAAAGTGTGTAGACAAAAGAGACACACTCATACTATAATAGTTCTGAGTTGGGTGGACGGGAGATGCATTTTTGTTCCACTTACCGGTTTCTATTGCTGGAAATCCAATCTGAGATTAACGTTGCAGCCTGTTGGTGACAGTGTTTATTACCAAAGCTGCAGGCCAGCATGATGACTTCTCGACGCAATTCTCTGGGTTAGTCGAAAACACAAAAAAAGACACTAATGAGGTCACATTAATAAATAAGTATGTTGAAATTCTCAGAAGAAAATATTTTAACCTTTCTTATAAGGAGCTGTTAATATTTAATTAAACAAAAATATTAAAGATGTGGTAACTGTATATCTTTGAGTAACAACTAAGTACCATGTTGTTACAGTTACAATTTTTAATTAAAGGCCATGGATCAAAATGGGCAGTGTTACATTCACACAACCCTACTAAATTCAATGGTCTCGTGAGTCCAAATCCCAAAGTCTCCAATGGAGCCAGCACTTAAATTAAAGCTTAACAGGAACATGTCTTTGTTCTCAAAATTCCAGGCAGAGGAAACTGATTCACAGCACCTAGCCCCCTCAAGTGAGGAGAAACGAAAGGAGGAAAAGGATAGAAAGGTATCTCATGATGCTGAAATTCACATTAAGTACTGGGAAAGCACTTTACTACAACTATCTCCTGTGAAAATTAATAAAAAAATATAACAGTACTCATGTTGGTAGGCAGCTTGAACAAGGGATCTGTTTAAATTATTCGTTGGCCATCCAAGTTTGAGGTACATCGCTGCAACTTGTTTTAAAATATATTCCTGGAAGAAAAAAAATAGGTTAAATATATTTTCAGAATTAAACTTCATTTTTGATTTTTCAGTTCAAACTTGAAATACTGTTGATTGATGTTTTTAATAATGCCCCACTTTCAAAATTCTTTGATTTGGATGTCGTATTGCAATGCTTTTATATGCAATCCCACTCTTTACTTAAATGGAAGATGAATCTACAGAACAGCTACATGACTGGGTCTACTGGGTTAGCTAATTTAATGGTAAAGAATACAGCAGTTTATAAATTGTTTACTTTAACAGTATTTTGAACTCACAATACAAAAGGGAAGAGTTGCTGGAGCTTGGACAGGCTAATGCCTACTCTAGCTAAGCCAATCTTGACTTCACAATGAATGTCTGAATAATGGCCATCATTAAACATTTAAACTGACTCACTTAGCACATACGTAGTGAGATAACTGATAGCAATGATTAGGGCTCCGTGCCTCTCACGGAGGTCGCGGAAGTCACGGATTCCGTGACTTTTCGCAACCTCCGTGAGTTCTCCAGGGGCCAGTGTGGCTGACCTTAGGGCCGCCCAAGCAGCTGGCTCCAGGGCCAGCTACTCAGGTGGTCCCTGGGACAGCCACACCAGCTGCTGCTCCGGCGGCCCCCAGCAGTGTTCCCTGGACGGACGGCCAGAGCAGCCATGGTCTGCGGTCCCTGGCAGTGGGCCAAAGCAGCTGCAGTCTGCTGCTCCGCAGCTGGTGCCACTGGCCCTGGGCACACCTCCCCCAGCAGCAGCCCCCTGCCCCATGTTTCCCTCCAGCAGCAGCCCCCCCCACTCCCCCAGTGCCCCCTCCAAGATTTAATCACAGGTATTTTTAGTAAAAGTAATGGACGGGTCACGGGCCATGAATTTTTGTTTATTGCCCATGACCTGTCCGTGACTTTTACTAAAAGCACCTGTGACCAAATCATAGCCTTAGCTATGATCGTCTTTATTTTCATAGCTACAGCGAAACCATTACACAGGTGCAGCCAACTGATCTAATAATACTAAACAATGTGTGCTGCATATCGAGACTGGGTTATATAATGACACTATTTCAATGTCCATTTAGCTGTTGCTGTGTTTAAATATCAAAGAAAGCACAAGACATGTTTTATCTTACTCTCACATCTTGCACATTAGGCATCTTTACATTCAGTTACAAGTTATGAAGTAGACTATTGTCACTGTAGTCACAGTATAATTTTCTGCCACTAGAATTCACTGCTTTGAAAAAAAGAACTGAAATGAACTAATGCAAGAGAATATCCATTTTATTTGTATGGATGCATGTGCATATGTGTGTGATGACAGAACCAAAGGAGATGCACTGGATAGCTTTCTCGAGCAGATAAGTTATTCTGTGACTATAATGAGTTTCTATTTCTTCTGCCGTCAACTCTGCTTTCAGATTTCAGGAAGAATCAGTAGTGGTAAAACACAACCCTGCAATTAATTTTGACCATTTTTGTTTATTAAAATTGTATTCTCTTTACACAGTCATGTCTAAAAGTGAAACAGCAATCACTGTCTAAAAATGATTTTTCCGTGCAGGTAATGATAGACTAGGAAGACAAAAAGTGTAATTTTACATGAGAGCAATCTGGTTTGGAGCTAGACCCAGATCATAGGTTCATGAAGAAACATTTCCAGTATTTCTTTATTAATCTGTAATATATTCCTTATATAAATTCTCCATGCCAGCATGTATCTGGGTGTATTTTAAAAATGTCTCCTTAAATATACCAGACTTTATGTAGTTTCTTCATTTCAACTGTAGTATAAAATTATGCACAAGTGGTTGGGCATTCAATTTATGCAGCGTACATAAAATTCACTGACAGTACACAGGCGTAATACAGCTTATAATTGTTAATAAATACAATTAAAGTCTGTGTCATAAACAATGTTCCTTTTAACAAATATGCTTCAAGATTAAGCAAGATTTTTTCAGGTAACATTTTAAAATGTTTGTCATGTCTATTTGGATTATCTACTGTTTGCTTCTACTGTTGTTCTCCTGGTCCCAATTATGAATAGGTTTTTGACTCAATTGTGATCTAATCCTTGTTAATTAAGGAAAATGCATTGACTTCACTATGCCTTTCAGGATGAAAATAATGACTAACAATATAGACTGCAACTGCATGCATCCTGCTAAATTCTGTGAGCACATTTTCTGTCCATGCTTATTTTGGGCCTCAATGAAAGTGTAGTCCTGTGGCTCCAGAGAACTATAGAATTTTTAAGAATCAAACAACTTATTTGTCATAATATTTTATAGGAAGAACAGCTAAGTTTCCTTCTACTCATTATATATGCCTCAAATAGTCCTTATCGCTGTTCAAATGCAAATGAACCTAAGTTTGACAATTGCTACATTTAAATACAAAATAATTAGAAAGAAAGTTAATATCCCTAGATCAGTTACAATAACTGACTGTGGACTAATTCATCTCAGGACAATAGAAAAGAAGAGAATATATCTTTTACATTGAAAATGTTGTAGTTTTCAGTGCGGTCCAGCAATTTATCTAGAGGATAAAGAGCTCGGCTGGCAGCATGCCAAGGCAGAAAATCCTTCTCCTCGGAAAGGTATCTGATAATCTCCAGAGGAATATTCTGAGGCAAATAGCCAGCTCTGCACAGTCAAAGAAGTTCATGTTAATTATTATTTTCAGAGAAGATACATGATGATGCAAAAATGAGGGTTTTTCATATGCAAATGAAAGGCAGAAAAGCATGATAAATACATCACATTATAATGAAATGAAAGTCAGTGTTAGTAAAAAAAAACCCCAACTCTTATGTGTTGAGTGTCTTTTTACAGGATGCCAATATCCCTAATTTAAATAGAACCCAGTGTCTATTAAAAAATCCAAACAGTAAAGTAGCTGAATATAGAAAGAAAAGAAAGAAAGAAAGAAAGAAAGAAAGAAAGAAAGAAAGAAAGAAAGAAAGAAAGAAAGAGTATTTTATTGCTACAGTGTAGACAGAATGTAGTCTAAACAAAATCAACAAGCCCAGGCATTTTGCTTCTCAGGAAATTTTGACAGGTCCTGGGCAACTGAGAAGAACTGATTGTGAAGGGACATTCTTTAGTTTCAAAATTCCTCCCCCAGCTCCAAAAGCAGCTTTGTCTGATGTCTATTGCAAACCATTTTGGAACAAGTTATATTGTTAAACTGAAGCAGCACTCAAAAGGATCACAGTAGTTAATGATGTGTTAGCTCTTCTCATATAAACTCCATTTTTTCACTAGCTTACAAATCAATCAGAGAGCTGCTTCATCCTTTCATTGGCATAAAGAGCCTCATCCAGTGAGTGAAATAGTTTCACAGAATTTCAAGAAAGTTGTTTAAAGTTACATGTTTACACAAAGTGTAGCAGATATACAAACATTTAAAAGTTTCTTTTTAAAATTCTATACTGGAAACTTCAAACTTCAGGATTTTTGTTCATTTTACCTTTTTGAACTGCTTTATTTCTTAACAATCTAAAATGCAATAGTAAAATTTAATTATGTGGTGAAAACTTTCTAGCAACACACAGGCCTATTTTTCTCTTAATGCATGTGTTTAACTCCCACTGAAGTTCGATGCCCGCAGCAAGAAGAAATAGTGATTCTGTTTTCATTAAACTTTCAGGACTGGACTGGTTCAACATAGGTAAGGGTTTGAAATATCTTCATAGTCCTTTGTTCCCTTTATAGGATGAAAATGTTCCCTTTCATTTCCCTAATTGTCTGAAGAGAGACATCCATACAGGCAAACAAAGATTAAGTGCTGTGTAGGGGACCATGAATACCAGGCTGTTCAAAGACCTGGGGCTAGTCTGATCTCAGTTATACCAGTTTAAATCCAGAGTAACTTCACTGAAATCTTTGTGCTAGGGTTGTGTCTTTTGGCACAATCCTAAACAAGGGCCTGTTTGTAAGCTACACCACATTCATAGCCCAGGAGGCACTGTGCCCCAAAATTCACTTCATGACACAATTTCACCTCTGTTCTTCTTTTGCTTTGGGGAAGGAAGGAAATTACTGCAGGCTTTGAAAGGATTCATCTTATTTCCCTACCAGAACCCGATCAGTCACTCCCCATCCTGTTCCATGCCATCTTTGCCCACTTGGTGGCCGTGGGAAGTATGCAGAGATCTGAGGCAACGTCTAAACCGCAAACTTTGGTCAATGTGAGTTACATTGGCATAAAGCCGCTGCAGTTAGTATATTGCTTGTACGCTTGCATACTTGGCTGTTTGAATTAGTGCTGTGCATAATCACCATGATCGCTTATGTAAATTCAGTGTGGTAGGGATCCGAGCACGCAACTTACAGTCGGACGGCACACTGCCTTTTGGGAAATGTTGGCAATATACATGTCACATTATGGGATGCAATCCAAACCAGTGAGGGGTTGTATCACCGCCTGCCCCACAACCTTGGGTGCTTCACAATGCTTTGCTATTGTAGCTCCCAACCAGGGCTGCTCACAAGTAGTTTATCAGCATTACTCAGGGCCTGACTGCAGGTCAGACCCTGAGTGTCTGTGTATGGTTGCAGCCCTGGTCCAGCAGTTCTGACCCCAGCAGCTTGCCAGCAACACAACAGCCACACTTTGGCTTCCACCAGCTTTGGTTACTACTTGTATGGTGAACCCAACACATTCCCAGTCCCGAATTTTCCCAAAAACGTGTGTTCTGCACTGTCCAGACCTTTCCAGGACAGTTCAGTTATTAAGAGCCACTGCCCCAGTAAGGAGTCAATACTCAACAGTTTGCTACGTTAACAAATAGTTCCATTTAAACATAGCCCTGGATTGGTTTTGATTAAAAAATAAAACAAACAAAAGAAGATAGGGTTGTAAGTGAACTCACGAAGAAGAGATAAAGTTAGAAATGGTTACAAGCAAATAAAATGAAAATGAAGCTAAAAGACTAAAACAATCCAGCAAGTTCTGGTTCAAGGCTTTGTTTAAGATGGCCTTTCTCACCCACTGTCTTCCAGGAAGATAGTGGCTGACCCTTTCCTTGCTCAGGATCTCTCCCAGAGGCCCAAAGGTGCGGGTGCCTTTGTCTTCTTAGGTGAAAAAGAAAGAGATTGGGGTTTTCTGCTCCTTTCTTTTAGGAAAGAAAGTCCAAATCACCTTTGAAATAGATTCTTCTGAAGATCACCCCTCAAAGCAAAGTTTATTCAGATGGTGAGGAAGGTGACATGGAGTCTGGTGAGGAAGGAGGCTCCATGCTCTTTCACCCCCACCTCTGTTTGCTGAAATACAAATTTGCTGTCTCTTGCCACCTGCTCTCCCTGCTGTCTTGCTGGCCCTGTTTATTATTTATATGTAAATTGAGGTTAATACACATTTCTCTTTTTATAACCTTTGCCTGTGTGGTTTTGAACATGAGCTAATAATCATACAGGGGGATTTCATAACTTTACATATGATGTTGCTACATGCATTTCACTATGACATTATTGAACAGTGAGATATCAGTTTTCAAATGATACAAAGGCATATTTTCTACAAAGATTATTACAATCGTGTATAGAGTGGGCATACAGGGGTGCTTCCAGTCACAGCATGGTGGGGCAGTTGTGCAAGGGTGACTATGAGCAAGGAGTCAAGGTCCCATCAAGCAACTTTTTCCATCCCTTAATGCCATTGATATCCCATACTTTCCGTGACTTTTAAAAAAAAATCCCACAAACCCATGCAGCACTTCTCACTGTCCACAATTTCTGTTTGAAGCATGGAGCCTGCACAGCTCTGCACTACTGTCATGAGCGTTGCAAACACCGGACGAACCATCCTCCAGTATTTGCAGAGCCAGAGGAAGAACCGCAGCAATGGAGGACATGATGCTTTTGTGGAGGACTGATCACTGTGGAACACAGTGAAAAGCAATTTAGCGTTGTTGGTGGCATTCATGGAGCAGCTACAGACAGTGGAGCGCTGCTTACGGGTGTGATAAACAAGCACTGACCGGTGGGCTCCCATCGTAATGCAGGTTAGGGATGACAAGCGGTGGCTGCAGAACTTTCGGGTGTGAAAGGCCATGTTCCTGGATCTGTGTGCTGTGCTCATTCCAGCCACCCAGTGCAGGGACACCAGAATGAGGACTGGAGTGACAGCTGAGAAGTGAATGGTGATCACTCTGTGGAAGCGTACAACACCAGATTGCTATTGGTCAGTGGGCAATCATTTTGGAATTGAAAAATCCCCATTGGGGACCATTGTCATGCAAATGTGCAGGGCCATTAATCATCAACTGCTAAGCAGGACTGTGACTTTAGGCAAAGTGCAGGATAGATTTGCAGCAACGGAGTTCCTAAACTGCAGTGAGGTGATAGATGAGGGCATACATCCCTATTTTAGCACCAGCCCACCTTGCCATGGTGTACAGTAGAACTCGGAAATGGAGGTTATTCATAACTCTGAAATGTTCATAACTCTGAACAAAACATTATGGTTGTTCTTTCAAAAGGTTACAACTGAACACTGACTTAATACAGTTTTGAAACTTCACTATGCTGAAGAAAAATGCCGCCTTCCCTTTATTTTTTTAGTAGTTTACGTTGAAGGGTACTGTACTGTATTTGTTTCTTCTTTTTTTTGTCACTGCTGCCTGATTGTGTAGTTCTGGTTCCAAATGAGGTGTGTAGTTGACTGGTCAGTTCGTAACTCTGGTATTCATAACTCTGAGGTTTTACTGTACGTTAACAGAAAGGGCTAATTTTCTATGGTTATACACGTGTTGGTGGATCATTGTGGATACATCACTGACATCAGTGTTGGTTGGTCAAGGAAGGTGCAGAACGTCTGCATCTTTAGAAGACAGGACTGTTCAGAAAGCTGCAAGCAGGGAGATTCTTTCCCAACCAACAGATTACCACTGGCACTAGGGAAATCCCAACAGTGATCCTGGGGGACCCAGCCTACCCTTTGCTCTTCTGGCTCATGAAGCCGTACATCGACCACCTCGACAGCGCCAAGGGAAGATTCACCTACCAGCTGAGCAGGTGCAGAATGACAGGTGAATGGGCTTTTGGTAGACTGATGGGATGTTGGTAGTGTTCAATCACGAGATTGGATCTCAGTGAGAAAAACAAATTGTTATAGCTGCCTGTTGTGTCCTGCATAATACCTGTGAGGCAAAGGGGGAAAGTCGCCACTGGGATGGAGGGTAGAGGTGGAGCAGCTGTCTGCTGAGTTGGAACAGCAGGACAATAGGGCTATTAGAAGAGCTCAATTCCAAGCTATACAGCTAATGGAGGCATTGAAAGAGTATGTTAATAATCAGCCCCAGAAATGCAGTGTGGTGGACTGTGCTCTACCTGGCCCTAAAGTTTTGGGGCTACTAGGAAGTGTGTAGTGCTTGGTGTACATTTATGAATATAACACTGTTAATGTACTTATTCATGTTGTGGTGGTTGCTGTGCATTTATAATTATTACACAATGTCACTGATCCTATCACCAATGTCCACTGTCGCCATCTCTGCGACAAGTAGTGGGTGTTTTCGGTAGCAGTAGGCACTCTGCAGCATATGTTGTGAAGTAATAAAGACGAATTATTTATAAAAAATATTTTTGTTGCATACCATAATCAGTGCAAAAAACCCAATGTGCAATAAAAGCAAATTCAATAAAAACTTCTGAAATAAATAAACAGAACAGAACTTAACAAGGGGAAAGACCATTCAGGTCCATTTCAGTTCATTTTGGTTTTGCATGCACCCTGGGACACTTGCAGGTCAGTGTATGTGAATCTGTATTTCTCTTCACTGTTCCCCAGTGTGAAGTGGGGTATAGATCTGACCGATGCTGCTGCATGGAACAATGAGGGTGTAGAGAGATGCTAAAATGGAGTTCTCCACTGGCTGCAAAGGAAGCTGGGCCCATGATTGTCGAACCTTAGGTCAACAAGATCTGCAGCATTTGTGTTTGCTGCCAGAGAAGCCCCATTATGTCCTGATGCATCTTCCTCTCTGACTCCTGCGCTTTTCTACTGTCCATTCTTCCCCTCTCAATACTGTTTGCAATATTCACCTTCCAGGTCCTCTGTTCACTGTCTGATGCTGCACTGGCTTGCAGGATCTCACTGAACATACTCTCCCTTGTCCTCTTCTTTCTCCTCTTTATCACAGTCAGGCATTCCATGGGGGACCTCTCAAGGTGGCAACAGCAGCAGTTACAGATAAAACAAAAAGAGGTGTCACCGTAGGTGTAGTCATAAGGGGAAGTTAAGTTTCGGAACTCCTTTCCTTTGCTCCCCAAAGGTTTTAAACATGACATGGACACTTCAGCTTTGGAGTCCCTCTGCACAGCACCACTCTGCACCCCAGCCATAGTGAGTATGGTGCAGCAGGGGTTGGGAGTGAGAAATGAGGAGGGGTTTCAGCTGCATGAAACAATAAAATGTAGTCGTCCCTGCCCCCATTTCCATGGGGATGAATGCAGGACAATGGTCAATCAATACGGGCACTATTTTCCACAGGTGGTGGTGACTTTAGCTGATATCTTGCTCCTGAGGGTAACAATGGTACAAGAAAGCGAAGCTACTGCTGATGTCCAAAAGCCACCCGGGCCTGTATGTCACTAGCCTGTTTACTGCAATAGTGCTTGCCAAAGTCATCACAGAGTGGTGTAGGAAAGTGTCCTACCATAGAGGAAGAAATAAGGCTGCTATCCTTAGAAACCGTCAGGTGAAGATGGCAAAATACCTCCATGAACTTTCATTGAGATCTCTCAGGAGGATTAAAGAAATAAGGACATCCCTGTGTACATAAACAAACTGCTCTGCACCCTCCAGCCTAACTCTAGAGGGGAATGAAAAGCAGATAACAACTCTACCTGTTGAACCGCTACCTCTTCTAGCATGAATAAATTAATGAAAAATCATTAATTTTTTTGTGTCCTGCTATGTTGTGGTTGGGCGCCATCTGTATATTTAAACATTGTAATAGGAAATGCATTCACACAGATTATGCACTGGGCTTGCCCATGCTTGGCTGCTAGGAATGACTAGACTGTGGTGAAATTTTAAACAGATCCTGGCTTGCGGCATAGTTGAACCCCCCAGTTGCATGCCCTCCATCCTCCTTCTCACTGTTCACAGTGGTTTGTGTCTCCGGGCTCCACTGAGATATCCATAGTGCTCTGTAGGGTGCTGGTGGGGGTCCCTGCAAAGTACAGTATGCAGCTCTTTGCAGAAGTGTCAGGTCTGTGGCATGGCATGAGACTTGCTGTTGGCTTCCCTGGCCTTCTGGTATATCTGCTGCAGTTTCTTCACTTTCATGTGGCACTGCTGCTGATCCATCATACCCCTTTGCTTACATCTCCCATGCAATCTGCTCATAGATGTTTGCATTGCTACAACTGCTCTGCAGATGTGTCTGCACAGCCTCTTCTCCCCACAGGCCCAAGAGATCCAATACTTCCTGTCTACTACAGGCAGGAGTGTAGACAAATGCACAACTAGGCTGACACAAGGCAACTTACGTTGACCTAACTTTGCAGTGTAGATCAGGCCTGAGGCTGTGCTCTGTGCCAGGACCCAAGATCAGGGTAGCTCTTGCACAGCCAAGAAAGACAATGGCATAATTTAGCTCAATGAATTACTCTGGATTTGCAAAAGTGTTAGTGGGATTAGAGTGTGGCCCCTGTATTGGAGTGTGGACAGAGAAGCAGAGTTATATGAGTGATCAGGTCAAGATTTGCATGTCTGTAGAGCCAGAACAAGTAAACTAAGTTGAAATTGCATCATTTTAATATATTTTTCTAATTCCAAGAGCCACAGAATATTATTCAAGTGTTGTGTTCTAGGTTCTAATGCTTTGTAAAATTGGGTAGCTATAATTAATGAGACTAGGAGCATGTTAGATTGACTGCAAAGTTAAACATCTTGGGGATAGTGTTAGCGAAGAAGTAAAATTAGTTTGGAGTTGTATGTGTGTAATTGGTTCCTAATGGGGTTTGTGATTATTGTTACTGATAATTTGATTGACAGAAGGAAAAAGCATGGAGCAGGGAACAAGAGGAATGACTGTAGAAAAGCATGTTGCTGAAGAAACAAATAGATGTATCTGTATTGTAGTAGGCTCTGTGGTACATTTAAAATCTTGCTCCTGAAATTCAGTTTCTCTGAATCTTGGCTGCAAAAGAGAAAGATTTCAGTGATTTCTGTAATGATTCTTCATGTAGAAAATAAGTGTGAGGACAAGTTCCAGAGAAATCCATTATTTATTAACTTTTTGCCCTCTCTATTGTTTTCAATGTGGCAACTTCTAGATGACAATACTTATCCTCTTTAATAACATGAGACAGTCTCTTATTGCCTCTGTGCTGACAACTTCCAAATCTACCTGCCCACCCATGATATCTCCAATTGGGTTCCCCTCTCTCCTTTTCCTCCCATATCTCCTCATAGGTACCCCACCTCTAACAAACTGAATTTCTTACCTTTCTTCCTGAACCCTCTCCTCCTTCATCCCTCCTGAGACTTCTCCCCATCATTCAGACTTGAAACCTTAGAGTTATCTTTGGCTCTTTTGTTTCCTTCTCTCTTACACATCCAGACACATCAAATCTTGTTGCTTCGCCTCCTATTATATTTCTAAAATTCACCCCCTCCTCTTGATTCACACTACCAAACCCCAAGTTCATCCCATAGCTCTGTCTCACTTGCATAATTATAAATTCTTCCTCACCAGGTTACCTGACTCTCCCTTCATCAATCTATCCAATATTCAGAAGCTAAAATACTCTTCCTTTCTCACCTCTTTAAGCACCATGCCACAGTCCCCTAAAGTCTCTTCACAGGCTCCCTGTGTCTTATCACATACATTCAATCTCTTTGCTCTCACTCTGTCCTCACCCTCTGTGCAGTTCTGCCTTTGCCACTATCTCACCTTTCAGTGCTCCCTACTTCACTCCCTTTGCTCTGCCCACTCTTCTGGTTTTGTTGTTTTATTCTATATTTGTCTAATACACAGTGCTTGCACCTTACCTCACTTGAATATTATCATACTGTGCAAGCAGTACCTGGAATTCAATGTAACCGTTCATGAAATAAGATACCTCCCAAAGATGAGTAAGGATGGCAGAATCGGGATCTTCTAATGTGACTTCTTAAAAATCTCTTTAAATCCCCATACCAAGTTATGGAGCTATAGAAATGTTTCATAATACTAATTATAATAATCAGAGAAGTGGCAGCAGCAGGAGGAACCTTCCTATCAAAGGGAAGACATGGAATATAATTGTCAGCCAGCTATGAAAGGAAAATACAATTCACAGAGACTGTAGGAATTATGGAAACTAACATAATTTGAGGCTCTGAAGACTGTTCCTGTCATGTTTCTTACCTCTTCGTCCCCTTTGCCTTGCTGAAGAAAATAATGATCTCTTCCTAGATTTTTCATGACTATCTCTTCTTCATTCACTCATTTTCTTGCCTTCTTCCATGCTGCTCCATAAGCATCCGACTCCCTCCCTTTCCTCTCAGTTATCTCTGACAAATCCTCACTTTTCTTCATTCAAAATACTCCTTAAAATATGCTTTTGCCCATAAAGTCCACATGTGCTAACCTCTTACAGGAAAAATGTGATAAAGATGAAATTCAACTAGTGTGAGGAAGGCCAATGACAGAGCTGTGGTTTTATTCTTCAGGTCTTTTCAGAGCCAACCATATTGCTGGCCTTCAATGTAACAAGAAAAACAACAACAAATATCAGATCACTGCCTGTCTGAGTTGAACAAACACAGGCTAGAATTCAGAGACAATGATCTTTTCCTAGATTTGTTCAGCTTGACCATTTCAGAGGCCAATGGAAATGCTGCCTCTCTCGGAGAATTACTAGAAATTGTTTCTTTTGAGAAGGGATAAGGCATGAGAACACAGCAGAAATGCTCTGTGACTTCCACCGTATGGCTCATTCCAATTAACTAGACTCCAACACAAAAGCAACAGCCTGAAAATATTAGCAGGTAACTGGCTACAGCAAAACACTTCTGCAGAAAGATTTGACATACAGTTTGTATGCATGAAACTGAAGCTCAGTTTGAGTGCTTTTGGAGTGCAATTCAATTACTCCACAAAGCTTTATCTGTGTAACTATCTATCTTACTGCATTTGAAGCCATGGATGCACTTCTTTTTATGAGCAGTGTCATGGGAGAGTGTTCTATTCACCCTGTCCTACTGCATATTTACAAAAAATCTACATTTACAGAATTATTTAAATTTTGCAAATACAATATATTGTATATGTACCTTCACTGTAGATCGTGAAAAGTGGGGGTCACCACATAACTGTTTTGGTATCTTGGCAAAATGCACCCTGAAGTAAGCACCTTTTCTTTGGCATCACAAATCCCATAGAAAGAACAGAACCCAGGCATGTTATTTTGAGATGTATAATGAAGGGATGGTCAGGCAATTCAACACACTTACTTTACTACATCCATTTACTACTTTAACTAGGCACCCTACATGCTCTATTGCAAAAGCAACAATTGGACCAAAAGGACCATACTTGGGCCCCTCAATTGCTTTAGCCACTTCCTATAGGAATGGTCTTGCTTGTCTGCTTATAGGAGAATCATTGTCAGCCATTCTGCAGACACTGCTATTAGAGGAAGTCTTGGGCAAACAGACAGCTTTTTCCTTGTGTTATAAGTGTGGCAAAATTTGGGCTCATCCTTATGTCCTGTGTTAGTGAGCTCTATTGCTGAAGGCTTGCTAGAACTAAATGAGGAGCAAGTGTAGAGTGCCAGTATGATGTGCTCTTGTCAATCTATCTCATAGAACTGGAAGGGACCGGAAAGGTCATCAGATCCAGCCCCCTGCCTTCATTAGCAGGATCAAATACTGATTTTGCCTCAGATCCCTAAGTGGCCCCCTCAAGGATTGAACTTACAACTCTGGGTTTAGCAGACCAATGTTCAAACCACTGAGCTATCCTTCCCCCCTGTTTTACCTATTAGGTGAATTTGCTGCAGGTTGGACCAGCAGGACTTTCATGACCAGTACAATTGCAGTTGTCTAGACTAATGGTGAAAAAGGCATGGATGACTGGGCTAAGTCTGCATCTGTTAGGAAAGGGCAGAATACACTGACTAGTTGATGATGGGGAAAGATTTCTGGGAGTCTTGGATTAGCCCCAGGCCAAAAGATCAAGCCACGCGCATTGCTTCTGAAAGATTTTTCAGTAGGAAGGCTCATCACATAACAATATTGTGAATGCTAGCTCTTAAATAAGGCACTATCCTACCAACATGGGAGAAATTGGTATGTGTGGCATTGCTACCAAGGCAAACGGTGACGAATAAGAAAAGAATATTAACACGGTAATTAAATATCTTTCACAAAGAATTCCCACTAAAATTCAATGCATATCCAAATTAATCTTTAAATTACTGAATATGTAATCTTTAAATTACATGAGCTTTTGATGAGTCAGATAAATAAAGCAAATCTAGATTACACTATGAAGCCTCACTGTGTTATTCAGCTGCATTCTGACCTTGGTGTGTTCTTTATACTGAGCCATTGAACTCATGGACAGATCCCAGCACATTCATTTTCCCCTTAGGGACAAAGTACCAAATGGTAGTGTAATTGCCAAGGGAAAATTATTACTCCATGCTGAATTATTTCCATCATAAATCCAGGACCAGTCAAATAGACTCTGTCACAAAAACGACAGGGTTGCTGTACAGTGATGAGAGTCCCACATACAAATCTACCATAAATCCATAAGCCCCACCACCTACCAAAGTCATTTTGAATCTTGCGTTTAAATCAAAATTAGGAAACCCAAGCTGGCAGCAAACTGGTCGGCATTGTTGAAACAATGGAAATTAGGTGATTTACATGACATTTGTTTAAAACCCATCCCATATCATCTGTTTCATGTGAAATGTAAAGAACGTGACTAGCTTTCTGTTTGGATAAGAGAGAGTGTGTGTGTGTGTGTGTGTGTGTGTGTGTGTGTGTGTGTGTGTGTGTGTGTGTGTGAAAACAGCTCTTTTTAATGTCGACATGCAACGCAGATTCTTTCTGCCTGCAGTTCAACTTTTGTGCATATCCTGGTATATAAGAAATTAGACAATATTCACCAGTCTATTAAAAAACAACTTAAAACAGGTCTGGAATATTATTCATTGACCCTCATTTAGGGGAAAATGTGCACAATGCAACACTTATTTTTATCTTGTATTTTACTTTGTCTAACCCCAACTTTTTCTTCCTTGTTCCAGGAAGACGACCAGCTGCTCTTGCTGCTCTCTTCACAAAAGTATTTGCCTGCAGTTTCCTATAGCGGATTTTCACGGCACCAATAGTGTTGAGGTAGCAACAATACTGGTGAGGTAGTAGCAGACATCCTGAATACTGAAGAGAAAAAAGATCTTTGGCAGCAAGGAGACATATGGAGCCAGGAGATAAACTCCCAAAGATCACTACAGTCACCCCTGACTCCTGCAAGCCAGAGATGCCAAAGACAAGAACATTAGGCCTAAGAGATCCACAGTCAGGGAAAGACGACTGGAACAGGCATGGGTAACTCCTAAAGCATATGGGCTGCCAAAGACAGGTCTTACCTCAAGAGAGCCAAGAATAAGACAAGGCTGACCATCCTAGTCCTCCACTTCCCACTGTGGCCTGACTTTGGTTTTCTAAGGACTTGTCTAAACTATACATTAGTCCACACTAGAGGGGTGTACATTCTAGCATATGCTAGCGTGTGCTGCGCTAACTGGCCCATACAGACTCTACTGGCAGGCACTAAAAGTTCCCTAGTGCATGTTAATGCCCTGTTTCAAACAGTACTATGTTAATATGCACTAGGGAACTTGTAGAGCGTGCCAGAAGGGTCCACATGGGCCAGTTAGTGCATGATATGGTAACGTGCACTAGAATTTATCCCCCTCTGATGTGGACTAATGCACCATGGAGACAAGCCCTTAGGAGACAATGCTGCTTGCCTGGCCCCATCCAACTCAGTCGAGTCAGGACAGTTTACAACAGCTGTGGATTTGCTCCTACGTGATTTGAATACCGCAATGTAGATCATCTCTTTGATTAACATAATACTACATTTGACTTGTAAGTAAACTTTAATTGCTAAATGTATACAACACTAAAAATCCACAGTATCAAATAAATAAGACAGGCTTGTAATATGATAGTTTTGAGTCAGGCCTTCCTATTATTATGGTTTCTTACTTCCAAAATAGTTGAGGACTCTTCAAGTGACGTTCAGGAGACATTTGAAGTATCCTACACAGAACAGTTCCAATTGAATGCAGTTAACAGGGAATATCATATCCCTTAAATTATCTTGCCCAGCTTTAGAGTTGCCACGTAATCAAAAACTGGTGTTAATTTGAATTAATCATTTACCGTTCTTGCAAAATAAATAAATAAACAAACTTCATACTAACTGTGCCCGTTTTCTTCCCTCCCCTTCCTCAAAAAAGATAAAAAAGGAATCTTGTGCTTCTTTCTGCTGACAGTTAAGACTATATGATAAACTACATAATACCATATTTTTCATTATCAGGAATCCCTAATCTTTGAAAAATATGTTACACTTCAATTAACTGAAGAAACACAAACGTGAATACATTTCAAGGACTAAAGGAGATCAATTTCAAATGGCCTGATTATCTGAAGTGCTCTTTATTCTCTTCAAAGGTGAATTTTGGGAGTAGAGTGGAGCAACCCTTTCCTCTTAGCTTGTCAATGCTCCAGTGTGGCCCCACAACAGTGGATATGTCGACATAGCATTTTGGAGTGAAACTCCCAGCTCAGGTCAACAGTCTTTGGCTAGCAGTGGTCTGAAGTTGCAGCTTGGGCTGTAGCTTGGCTCTGAAGCCCACCTCCTTCCCTAGGCTTCAGGGTCCAAGCTCTATCCCGAGCTGTAACTTCAAAGCACTGTCTATATAACTATTTTTAGACTACTAGAATGAGCCCCATTAGCCCAAGTCTGTCAGCCCGGGATGGGAGGCTAGCTTCAAAATGCTGTGTAGACATACCCTTTGTGCTGAAGGAAATTCAAAATTACTTAGGATGCATTTGTTTAGCATGCTCAGTGTTTCATTGGCTATTCTCTCTCCTTTTCTGATGTATACAGTTTGCATAAAAGAAAGCAAAGATTTGAATAGGCAAAATCATGGAGCAGGTCCTCAAGGAATCTATTTCGAAGCACTTGGAGGAGAGGAAGGTGATCAGGAACAGTCAACATGGATTCACCAAGGGAAAGTCATACCTGACCAACCTGATTGCTTTCTATGATGAGATAACTGGCTCTGTGGATATGGGGAAAGCGGTGGATGTGATATAACTTGACTTTAGCAAAGCTTTTGATACGGTCTCCCACAGTATTCTTGCCAGCAAGTTAAAGAAGTATGAATTGGATGAATGGACTATAAAGTGGATAGAAAGCTGGCTAGATTGTCGGGCTCAACAGGTAGTGATCAATGGCTCGATGTCTAGTTGACAACCGGTATCAAGCGGAGTGCCCCAAAGGTTGGTCCTGGGGCCAGTTTTGTTCAACATCTTTATTAATGGTCTGGATGATGGGATTAATTGCACCCTCAGCAAGTTTGCAGATGACATTAAACTGGGGGGAGAGGTAGATACACTGAAGGGTAAGGATAGGGTCCAAAGTGACCTAGACAAATTGGAAGATTGGGCCAAAAGAAATCTGATGAGGTTCAACAAGGACAAGTGCAGAGTCCTGCACTTAGGAAGGAAGAATCCCATGCACCGCTACAGGCTGGAGACCGACTGGCTAAGCAGCAGTTCTGCAGAAAAGGACCTGGGGATTACAGTGGACAAGAAGCTGGATATGAGTCAGCAGTGTGCCCTTGTTGCCAAGGCCAGCGGCATATTGGGCTGTATTAGTAGGAGCATTGCCAGCATTGCCAGAGGGAAGTGATTATTCCCCTCTATTCGACACTGATGAGGTCACACCTGGAGTGTTGCGTCCAGTTTTGGTCCCCCCACTACAGAAGGGATGTGCACAAATTGCAGCGAGTCCAGCGGAGGACAACAAAAATGATGAGGGGGCTGGGGCACATGACTTATGAGGAGACACTGAAGGAACTGGGTTATTTAGTCTGCAGAAGAGAAGAGTGAGGAGGAAATTGATAGCAGCCTTCAACTAGGTGAAGGGGGTTTCCAAAGAGGATGGAGCTAGGCTGTTCTCAGTGGTGGCAGATGACAGAACAAGAAGTAATGGTCTCAAGTTGCGGTGTGGGAGGTTTAGGTTGGATATTAGGAAACACTATTTCACTAGGAGGGTGGTGAAGCACTGGAATGGGTTACCTAGAGATGTGATGGAATCTCCATCCTTAGAGGTTTTTAAGGCTCGGCTTGACAAAGTCCTGTCTGGGATGATTTAGTTGGGGTTGGTCCTGCTTTGAGCAGGGAGTTGGACTAGATGACCTCCTGAGGTCTGTTCCAACCTTAATCTTCTATGATTCTAGATGACAGGTTTCAGAGTAGCAGCCGTGGTAGTCTGTATCCGCAAAAAGAACAGGAGTACTTGTGGCACCTTAGAGACTAACAAATTTATTTAAGCATAAGCTTTCGTGGGCTACGAAAGCTTATGCTCAAATACATTTGTTAGTCTCTAAGGTGCCACAAGTACTCCTGTTCTTTTTATGATTCTAGAGGCAAACATGGGTTTAAAAATGAAGGACCTTCCTAATGAGGGACAGTTGATTTATGTCAACACACAATATATGGGCATGATCCTGCAAATATGCATGTAAGTTACTCATGTGTGGGAATGTCTACAGGATTGGACCCCACATTTGAAAAAACAAACTTCTATTTATGTACGTATATGGCCCTGTGACAGGGCACTTTAATTCACTGCTAGGATGGCACCTCCTCTGGGCTGTTTTGGGGATTAGCTTCGCAACTTTGATGCCCCTCCCCGCAGTTGCACTCCATCTCTCCGCTTCTCGGTCTGCAGCCCCTCTCTTGCTCCATGAGCTGCTGCTGCCAATTTCCTGTGTTTATAAGTCCAGCCCCTGGTCGTTCCTTCTCAGCTGGGCTCCTTTACTCAGTCCAGGGATTACTAAACTACCTGATTCCCCTCAACTCTGGCCTGTTAGGTTAATTAGCTCCCGTCTCAATCTATATTAACCCTTTCAGGGTAAGTGTGGAGTGACCATAGCCCCCTATCAGCATAATATATGATGGCCTCACAAACTTTCTGAATATATCCTCTCAACACACAGGGGTTTTGTAAAGTATTGTTACCCCAATTTTACAGATAAAAATCTGAAACACAGAGAACTTCAGTGACTTGCCCAAGGTCACATGGAAAGTCTGTGGCAGAGACAGACTATCCATGTAGGTGGATACCATATCATTGTTTGTGAATGATCAAAGCAAAGCAACACCAGCAAACCTGGATAGTTGAAATTTGGAGAGGTTTTGAAATATATTAATTGGGCTAGAGGAGAATTTCTACCACTGTCAAAGACTTGTAAACCTAATAATTTCTAGCCCAAGAACTGAATCTAGATTTCCCGAGTCTCGGTCCAGTGCCTTAACTACAAGACCATTTTTCTTCTCCCTTAAACTTGTGGATTTTACAAGCCAGGCAGAAACAAGTCAAACACAACTTTCACTCAAAATACTTGACTTTAATTTAAAGCCAGCAAATTGAACTAGCTGTTCTATTTCAGGTGAGCTACAGTGAAATCCTGACCCATGTTTTTAAAAAGTGCATTAAATAAAGCCAAAATGCAAACCCCAAAATCTGAAAGTATAATTTGCACTTGCAGTTCAACAGTTCACACTTGCAGCAGGTCAATAGTTCAGAGTGCATGTTCTGCCATATGGATCAAAAATATATAATGTAAAAATATTGCTCAAACACATCAGACCAGAGTCATCACATACACAGATTAGAGGAGCAGTGGGTCTGGGATAAGGAAGGAGCTATGGGGCCTCCCCTGCTCTCTTTGCTTCACTTCAAACACCAGGCTGAGTGTTCTCTATTGACTCAAGCATAATGCTGCTGCGCTCTTGTTCATGTATGTGAGGCAAATGCAATGGATTGTTCCTCTCTCCAGCCATCACATGGGAGTTCATAGCTCCTGCACTGTTATGTGGATGCATCCATCACAAGCAAAGGCCAGCTTGGACCCATCATGTGTCAAAACTGTAGTTAAAAAAAAACCAAAACCTGCTTCTTTGAAACCATAATTACATTTTCCTGACCCAATTCACTTTGGATTGTTGCTAAGAAATACTGTTAAGATAGCTCACCGGATGAAATTATTCTTGCCATAATGACTCACTAGTCCAAGGAATAAGTGAGGTAGAGTTATTTTTTGTGGGGCTGGTGGATCATCCACTTTTACAGGAAATATGTACACTCCATCAAGATCAATCCAGTGCACTATGTATTCTAGAGAGCACTGAAAGAATTCATATTTACTCTTTTGAACATTGTTTCCTAGTTGTTGATGAATCTTATCCAAATTCCTTACATGTTCTCAATAATTTATTCTATTGACCAGGATGCTCTCTAAGTAGTACTGTTTCCCTAGACTATGTTGTAAATTTCTTTCATTGCCCTTTGGCATGTAACAAGAGCAGATACAATGCTTACATTGAAGCCACATCCAACCTTAAGGAGAACAGATGTGCTCATGAGACAGAGAAGCGACAAAGGAGGAAAGAAAGGGCACAACAGTCCAGTCTACAACTATGTCTCCTCCAAGGTTACACCTGTCACTTCTATGGGAAAATCTGCAGGGCACGAATTGGGCTTCTCAGACACTTAAAAACCCACCAATGAACCCCCTTGACTGAAGAAGAAGATTACAGCAGAACAGACTTTTTAAGTGTGTTTATTGTTAGGAACTACTTTGACTCTTGCATTAGCATATGCAAATATGAACTGAAATGCTTGTCTCCAGCCAGGGTGGAGTGCAAGGCTTTGCTCTGTGGTACAGCATACTGATTGGCATGCAAAAAGGCACTCCCTTACCTTGAAATATCCATGGGTCTGCACCTTCCCATCCTTACTAACAAGGGGCACAACTAAGACAAAATTTATGTGAAAGGGTGAACCTGTGGGAAGCCACTTTAGAGTCAACAGCTGCAGTGTTGTTAGATGAACAAAATGTGCACGACACAGTACAGAAGACCTACTTGCCATATATGCAGAAATAATTTGGATGTGGGCCAGCATTTATTAAAATAATAGATAGTATGTGTTGACATCAATCAACTGTGGTCCACACGATCAATCTAGGATAAACTCCCTTTGCTGGTACACAGAGGCACTTGTTAAGGAAGCCATTTAGCAGCACTATTGTTTGCCTTAACATTGAAACAATTAGCAACTGCTATTGGGAGCAATAATGAGGGTTGAATATACAGTGCACATTTAGGTGGGTACTATTGTTTGTGAATGAGCAAAGCAAAGCAACACCAGCAAACCTAGATATGGTAGTTGAAATTTGGAAAGGTTTTGAAATATATTAATTGGGCTAGAGGAGAATTTCTACCACGGTCAAAGACTTGCAAACCTACTAATTTCTAGCCCTGGAATTTTAAGTGGGTCCTTACAGAACTGACTTATTTGGGCATTAGGTTGAACAGGGCTGTAAGTAACATAATTAAAGATAATATGAATCCAATTATCTTGAATATGTTGGAAGACTTTAGATGCTGGAATAAATTAAATCTTAATCTCTGGGGAAGGATTAGTGTGATAAGATGAGTACAACTCCATAGTTTAATTGTCACACAGCTGCTTCAGGGAAATATGTTTCCAAAACAAGGAGAACACATTTGGATTTTATATGGAGGAGTGTAAACCAAAGGTTAAAGGATAAATTACAGTGATGGTCACGGCTCAGACTTGAGAAAAAGGCTCCAGTAGGTGCTCCAGGACTCAGTGTGCTAAAAGGAGCCAATGGGTGCTATTGCTGTTCAGCATCTCTGTTTAGGTACCTGCTGACATAGCTACTGCCTGTTGGGGAGGTGGATTAACTAAGCCACGGGAGAAGCTTAGCGCTGAAAGTGTCTTCATTAAAGCGTCACAGCTCCCCTCTTTGCATCCAGAAGTCATGTTAGCTGCTCAGCAGAGGAGTTGGCTCAGCCTCAGGCAGTTGACTGGTAGGGAGCTTATGATGGACTGGGTAGCATTGCTCCCATATATGTGAACTCACCTGGGGTCTTCTCAAAAACTCAAGGCTCCCAAGGCTACGCTTTTTCTGGACTTTGAAGGACAAACGTGGAGGGAGAGTGGCTGTGAGGAGAATGTGATTTTTAGGGAATAAATGAGATGCTTTCAACCCTAAGCAATTCATTTCCAGGTATTTACATTTCCAAAGTTATGTTCACAAGGAAAAGCACTAGAAAATTATTTTTCTTAAAAATAAATGAAAGCCAAGTTTTACCTTTACATTGCTAGTTCCATGTTGTGACGCTGGCTGACCAGGTCATGCTAGAGTGTATTCAAGTCCATTAACGAGTGTAGATCAAAGTAATAGTTAGATGTATAAATGTATATTCAGATGTTTAAATTTCATAAAACGAATGGGATGTTACACTTATCTGCTCCTGTAATATTGCAATAGAAAACATTTACATGGTAAATAGCCCCGTAACTAAATAACTCATCAGTCACCAAAGAAGGCTTGAGGATTGCTAATGAAGGAGTTTATCAAAAAAGGTGCTAATTCTAAAACACATAGCCATTGTGGTGATGACCCGGGGTCAGAGACTCAAAGTGCATTCCTCACTCCCATCAAAGGAAAACTCCTATGGGTAGAGACACTGTCAGCTTGCTGTCTGTGTGAAGAGACTATAAATATGAATTCAAAGAAAAATCCTTTATCTCTGGGCTGTTTGGAATCTAAGAGGGCAGAATAACTGAATGAGAAGATGGAGATCCCCAGAGTTATTCTGGGTAGCCCTGAAAGACTTTCAGGAAACTGGCAGTTTATTACATCATTGCCACCATTTGAAGTTACAAACTGTGACTCACCTGTTAGAAGATTTTACTTGCTTTAACCTCTCAATAACTCCCATTCTTTTTTATTTAGCTAATAAATCTTTAGTTAGTTTACAATAGAATTGGCTGCCAGCGTTGTCTTTGGTGTAAGATCTGGAGTACCAATTGATCTGGGTAAGTGGCTGGTCCCTTGGGACTGGGAGCAACCTGATGTGGTGTGATTTTTGGTTTAAGTGACCATTATCACAAAGTCCAGTTTGTCTGGGTGGCAAGATAGGCTGGAGAGTCTAAGGGGCTGTGCCTCCATGGTAAGACTGATATAGAGATACAGGAATTCACATTTGTTACTGGGTTGGTGAAATCTAATTATAGAACACACATCCAGTTTGGGGTGTCTGCCCTGGTTTTCTGACAGTTTGCCCTGAGGTAGGCACTCCCAGTTGTGAGCTATTCCAGACAGAATGACACCTGTAACAGGACTTAATTACTCTTTCAGGTTGGCAAAAGGAGTCCAATATTACCTTATCCTATGACTGTACTTGGGGAATATACCTCTGAGATAAAGACAGCAGTTATCGAACACCTGCAGCTGGAACATATCAGCTGACTAGGACTCACGGGGCTCAGGCTACAGGGCTGTTTAATGGCAGTGTAGATGTTTGGGCTGGGGCTCCAGGACCCCATGAGAGGGGAGGGTTCCAGAGCCCAAACATCTACATCACAATTAAACAGACCTATAATTGAGCCCCATGAACCTGAGTCAGCTGACATGGACAAGCTGCGGATGTTTAATTGCAGTGTAGACATACCCAGGAAGTGGTGTCAGGGTGGCAATTTGTGGACTGGGAGAGAATCCGGGCCATGCACTCTATCTGGGGCAGAATAACAATTGCCCACAACTACCCTCAGGGTTCTCTCAAAATAGGAATGGAGCAACGAAATTCACCACAACCAAGGCCTACAAGCTAATCCACCAGAACTCCTGATCAGCAGTATCAAATGCTGCTGGAAGATCTAAAAGAATTGGTATGAACATTTTATCTTTGCCCTTTGCTAGCAGATCACTAATAAATGTAACCAGTCCAGATTCTACCCCATTGCTGGGCCTATGATCCAATAGATCAGCATGAAGAAAATCTGAATATTCAAGAAACTAACAAGTTGCCTCACCACAACCTTCTCAATGACATTGCCCCAAAATAGAAGACTGGATACCAGTCAATAAGACAGATTGTCAGAATCAAGAGTTGGTTTCCTGAACAATTGACATGCAAACCAGGATCCAATCACCTTGACTGCTGACTAAAGCACAGGCAAGATCAAAGGAACTTTGGAAACATGCTACATTTCCACAGAGGAAATCAGTTAAACAACTCCAGGGCTGGAAGGAGAACGTTAACAAATACTGGGGCAATATCTACTGTATGGGAGACTAAGACTATTCCACTTCCCCACACTTAGTACACCTGATCAAACATTATATTGTTGAAAATCTGTTGTAATCTAGGTCTACATGCTTGGTATGATACTGAATCATATCAAACCCTTAACAAGCATCAGAAACTATCAAGGACCTTAGATCCCAGGGAGCAAGGGGAAATAGACATGGCACCATAGGCGCTGGGTCTCTGATATATTTGCCCAGAAAAAAGGGACAGAAAAGAACAAGAAATGCAAAGAACAAGATTGACACTTTCAAGAAAAGTAAGATGTTTCCTACTTCTTGCAACACCATTGATTGTAGCTATCTGGATTACCCTTTGCTCAGTTTATTGTGCATACAATTTCTTCTGTTTTAATTTGATTTTCTCTGTATACTCTTAATAAATCTTGTTTTATTGCAACCCTGGTGGTTTTAGACTGTCTGGAAATTTCAGGCAATCCATATCAAAGAAGTTAACCTTCAACTTTTAAGTGAGGCAGTGAAGGAAGGGTGCCTGAAGCCTATTCCTGCTCAAGATTTTTGGTCAAAAAAAGACTACGGGCTCATCTACACTACGAGTGCTTTACGGCACATCTATACCAACTATCTATAGCTATGCTGACAAAGCCCTCTAGTGGAGACACTGGTTATACTGACAAGGAAGTCCTTTGCTGGTACAATTAAACAGCCTTCCCAAATGACATAAGCCATGTCGGCAGAAGAATCCTTTTGCTGGTATAACTGCACCTACGCTAGGGTTTCTGCTGGCACAGCTATGCTGGCGCAGGAGGTGTAATTTTTTTCACACTCCTAGCTGACATAGCTATGCCAGCAAAGTTTGCCGTCAAGACTAAGCCTAAGGGATTGTCACCCAAAAAGTTTGTTCCTGCCAGTGCTGCAGTTCTCCAGATGCTCGGGATGTGCCTAGGGACCACAGTTGAGAAGAAAGTTTAAGGGGCATTAGGATTCGTTCTTACCTTACACTAAAATAAATCCACAGAATTGACCAGATTCTGAGAAGTCAGACAAACCACACAGAGCACCCAACCACTAATAATTTTCAAAAACAATTCAGTTCAACTCCTAGTAATTTTTTGTGAGCAACACACTGGGAAAGAATAAACTCACACTTAATGAACCAAACTTTGGGAAATGAAAGCTACACAACTTTAAAATGTTCCTTTGAGGTATGTATTCATCTAGATTGTTTATGTTTGAGAGACCATTATGCTGGAGATGTAAAAGGGGAGATAAAGATGATAATGTACAGTTTGGAGATGTAAAAGCATATATGAATATCAAAAGAAAATATTCAGTGTTCCAAGATAGATTATAGAAGTAATTTTGTAGCTTCCCCCAGACCTGTGGGTATTAAATTACACTAAAGAGAGAAATTGGTACATCCTCTACAAACAAAATGTGGATAAAATTAGCATTAAGAACAGCTAGAAAAATTATATTAGGACACTGGAAAAGTGAATCAAATAGCTGTATTGCAGAATGGACACGGACCTTATCAAGTTTAGCAACACACTAGGGAGTATTTCAGAAGCTTCTGAGATGGGTTGTTCTGCATATAGACTACTCATATCATATATTCAGGCAGAAATACAGTGTAAGGTGAAAGGGAGTTGCTTACTTTGGAACACATTTTTAGAAAGACAAGAATAAAATCAATATGCCAGCTGTTTTCTTTTTATTAATTATTTTAAGTATGAAAATATTAATAACTAGGAATTTTAAACATATGTACATTCACTGCTTCTCTCTTTTTCAGAGTGCATATACGTATATATGTGTTGGTATAGATGAACATATGACATCTGTGATAATCATGTAACTAGCACCTATATATCTGGTTAATGAGGTTACTTACTCTCACATCTTAAGCACGGACGATTACATAAGCATATTCTCTACACATCGCATACCACTATATAGGGTGGGACATAGGCACCAACTCCGTGGGTGCTCTGGGGCTCAAGCTCCCACCGAAAAAACATAGGGCTCGCTCAGCACCCGAAGGGCCGGATTAATCTTTAGTGGGTCCCGCCCTGTGCTCCACCCTAAAGTCCCGCCTCTTTCCCCATGGCCCCGGCCCCACTCAGCCTCTTTCCCTCTCACACGGAGGGGAAGGGGCAGAGAGGAGCACCCACCAGCAAAAACAAAAGTCAGCACCTGTGGGCTAGGAGAAGACAAACATACTGCACTGCACATGAGACTGAAATAGTACAATATATGGAATATAGTAGTAAAGTACTAAACATGGCGATACTCAACATCTGAAGTGAGATTCTGTGTTGTCCCTCTTAAGAGGAGTTGCATAGAATTTGCAGCCCAGGGACGAGGACCAAAGTGGCTTTAAACTACCTATGTGCCCTCCTGATCCTGTTTAGGAAATTGAAAGACCCTAACTTTGATAGCCCTGAGGGCCAGTCTAAGTTACATCAGCTTCTAGGGTCTGCTGTATGAGCCATAGCAATGCCCAGAATCCCCACAGCATTGTCTCATACAGCCATGCCCCTACTACCACAGGCATGACTTGTATGTCAGTGGTTCTCAAATTTAGCAACCCAAGGACCCCCATTTTAATTTAAAATTTTTCGGGGCCCCCCAAGCCTCGCTGCTCAGTCCCAGGCCCTGCCCCCACCCCACCCCACCCCTTCCCCCCCCAAGTCTCACTCCTGCCCCCCCCAAGCCCCACCCCCGCCCCACCGCTTCCCGTCTTCTGCTCACTCCATCCCCACTCCCTCCGTTGCTCGATCTGCCCCACCCTCACTCACTTTCACCAGGCCGGGGAAGGGGGTTGGGTGCAGGAGGGAGTGCAGGCTCTGGGAGAGAGTTTGGGTGTGGGAAAGGGTGCAGGCTCTGGTAGGGTGTTTGGGTGCGGGAAGGGGTGAGGGCTCCAGCTGGGCGGCGCTTACCTTGGTCGGCTCCCGAAAGCGACTGGCTCATCTTTCTGGCAGCAGCTCCTAGGCGGGGGAGCCAGGGAGTCTCCGTGCACTGCCCCTGCCCAAAAGCACTGCCCTCACAGCTCCCACTGGCCGCAGTTCCTGGCCAATGGGAGCTGCGGAGCCAGCGCTCAGGGAGGGGGCAGCACGCGGAGACTCCCTGCCCCCTGTTTCCCCCAGGGGCCGCAGGGATGTGCCATCTGCTTCTGGGAGCAGCACGGAGCCAGGGCAGGGCAGGCAGGGAGCCTGCCTAAGCCCCGCAGTGCAGCCGGACTGGGATCAAAGAGCCAAAAAGTAAAATATGAGCAATATATCTAGTGAAGCAATGTGACTAAATTAAACACAGGCATAGGACAAGTGCAGAGTCCTGCATTTAGGACGGAAGAATCCCATGCACTGCTACAGGCTGGGGATTGACTGGCTAAACAGCAGTTCTGCAGAAAGGGACCTGGGGATTAGAGTGGACTAGAAGCTGGATATGAGTTAACAGTGTGCCCTTGTTGCCAAGAAGGCTAATGGCATATTGGGCTGCATTAGTAGAAACACTGCCAGCAGATCGAGGGAAGAGATTATTCCCCTCTATTCGGCACTGTTGAGGCCACACCTGGAGTACTGCGTCCAGTTTTGGGCCACCCACTACAGAAAGGATGTGGACAAATTGGAAAGAGTCCAGCAGAGGGCAACAAAAATGATTAGGGGGCTGGGGCACATGACTTATGAGGACAGGCTGAGAGAATTGGGCTTATTTAGTCTGCAGAAGAGAAGGACGAGGAGGGATTTGATAGCAGCCTTCAACTACCAGAAGGGGGGCTCCAAAAAGGATGGAGCTAGGCTGTTCTCAGTGGTGGCAGATGACTGAACAAGGAGCAATGGTCGTAAGTTGCAGTGGGGGAGGTTTAGGTTGGATATTAGGAAATACTATTTCACTAGAAGGGTGGTGAAGCACTGGAATGGGTTACCTAGGGAAGTGGTGGAATCTCCATCCTTAGAGGTTTTTAAGGCCCGGCTTGACAAAGCTCTGGCTGGGATGATTTAGTTGGGGTAGGTCCTGCTTTGAGCAGGGGGTTGGACTAGATGACCTCCTGAGGTCTCTTCCAACCTTAATCTTCTATGATTCTATGATAAGGGTGCTTCATTGAACTGAAAGGGAGAGAATAAGGAGCATGTTTTAAACTTATCTGAAGAAATACGTCAAGTTTATCTATCCCCAGTAATTTAGCTTATTATTCTTTGAACGCTGGGTGTAATACTGCTGTATGTAAATATGTAAACCTTTCCCACAACCCAATCTGCCACACCCGGATTCTCTTGCAAGGCAACCTATTCATAATGATATATACTGCTCTGCCCTGTAGAAATAGAAGAAAAAAACAAAAACAAAATAGAGATCTACCTATGGATCTCCATCACAGGAACATTTCACTCTAGGCAAATAATACATATGTATACACTCTTCCGCTATGCAAAAGTGCCAACTACAGCATAATACCTTTGTAGCTCATACCTAACAATACTGACTTACATTTTTACCGTGCATTCCATGGGAAAAATCCCAAAGTGCTTTAAAAATCACTGAAGTTCTGTCATCTCCTTAGGGTAATGTAGTAATACTCAGCAATACTACAGAACAATTCGGGAAGGTAAGTGAAGCATGCCTTATTCATCTGAACCTGGGGGAATATTTAGGTAAGCAAGACATAATAACCCAAATATGAACTTGGCCAGGACATCTGGGTTAAAGGCTTTAGTCTGTAAAAAGCACTATGGAACCTTTAATGACTCCAGGCAGTCAGGACTTTGGCTTTATATCTCATCTAAAAGTGGGCACTTTCAACAAAACAGTACTCAGGGCTGTTAGCTCAGTATTGATTCAGAGGGAAGATGGCCACCTACTGAATACCAATACAACTTCTTGCAGTGCATGGATTTTCACTGAGGTGCTGGCCAGATCTGACATTGTTTAGTTTATGGAAATTGAAGAGATCACAGACTAATATTGTATGGCTACAGGCAACTCAAGCTTTATTAGCAATGAAAAGAAGCTTTGAAGTGTCACACTACAGTTAAACTAGGACAGAATGTTGTTTTACTGTATATGCACTAGTACTTTTAATAGTCAAGGTTGCTCAGAGCACTATACAGCATTCTAGTGGCAATGTAGAACACTAAGGATGGAATGCTGGCCCCACTGAAGTCAATGGGGCTTGGATTTCACTCAGAGTGATGAACTGTAATAAGCTTTGCACACGTTCACGTGGGAAGGTGCATGCAGAGGTTAAAGGGGCTAAAAGGAAAGGAAGAGCGCTCCCACTCCTCTCCCAGGCTGGGGAAAGCAGTTTTTCTCCACAACTTCTTTTCCAACTTAGCTGGTGCAGTAGTTGGTTGTTTCAATCTACTATAACCAGTGGGTGCAAGGATTACCTCTCCCTGCAACCCAGTACCCCTCTGCAAGGAATAATCCTAGTTCCACCCCTTGTACAGGCTAGTTCTGGCAGTGGCACCAACGTCCCAAAAGAGAGTGGAGAGGAGTATGTAGGGGAGGGCACACTGCCATTTTTTATTTTTTCAAAAGGTATAGCTGGGGCAAACCTGGCCTGCATTCCTCAGTGACATCATGCCTGAGTCTAGTAATACACCTCTGGGAGTCTCAGCTGTTTCAAAGCACCTCTGTGCTGCTGTCTATTGCAACCAGCAGCTTAAAGCCAAAATCTGGCCATAAATATGTCATCAAACAGAACAGCCAATAGTCTTAGCTATAGTTTTTACATAACCTTTGACCTAAAGGTGTTTGGCTGAGAGCAGGAGTGTTCCCAAGGATATCAAGTATCTTAAAGTCTGACCAGCTCCAGTTCTTACACTTCTCTTTACTCTTTGACTGCAGATGTAGTCTTGAATTTAAAACAGATGAGATTCCATTACCTTATGTTGTAAACAAATCATTATTGAATCAGCATTGTATTATTTAATCTAATTATGTAACTATGCAAACAATAATAAAGCACTAAAATACTATATAAAGTTTGGAACTTTTAAACAGAACCACAAACCTTCCATGTGGCATAATCATCATCACACAGAAAAATCCTTCTATGATGGATTACCAAAAAACATATTGGAAAATATAACAGTAATATATCAGAGAGAAAAAATCCTGAAGCTTGAAGATGTTTTCCATTACAAATTAAATATACTTCTAGGGTTATTTAAAAAAAACCCCAACAATATCAAACCTAGTTCATTAGTGAAATAGGGAAGAGATTATTAATCTCCAAAGTGTTATATTGAACTTGCTGCAAAATTGAACAGGACTCTGAAGACTTGGAAATACCCTATGGCAATTATTGATCAAGAGTGAGGAGAGTGCTACAGACAGTGCTTATGCTCCATACCGGAGGTGGGGGGGCGGGGGTAGGGAGAAAAGAAAGGTGGCAGCAATTAAAGTGTGTTAAAAACACGCACATCCTCTGGGAAACTAAATGCAGGAATTGTTACAGGACTGTATATTAGGTGAGATTATCTACGGGAAAATATACCTGGCTAGATTGAATGCATCATCAATCAAACCTGCTCGATTACTGACAGAGATAACCTGTGAGGAGAAAACCAGAAAAACGGAACCATTTAGGATGATAAAAGCAGTGCCACAACTTGTACAGCTCACACATCAAAGCAGATCCTAGACATGAAACTAGGAGCTTACCTCATGGTTCCTCATTAGTTGGTCAATTAACAACCTCCAATTCCTTATGTCATAGTTAACCCGAAAATAGCCAGTTTGATTGATGTTCCCCAGCAACCAGCTTGTCTCGTCTAAAGCAGCAATTCTATGATGTTCTGGAACCAAAGAACAATGTAAGGAAAAGATTATATATTTTTTAATTTGGAAAGGATTTAACATTGTAAAAGAATATGTTTTACTTATCTTTCCTTAAAAGGAATACTTGTGGGAGTAAAATGATTATTTCAATTTACATAATCTTCATAAATCACTTGTAAAATATTTTAAAAAAATAGATGAACACTAACGACACAGTTAATTTTGTGGGCTAATTATAATTTTCAACATGTGTTCTACCTCAAGTAATATAAAGGAGCAACCCAGTTTGGAACCTAATCTTCCAACTCAACCTGCACCCATGAGGACGCAGTTACAGAATCGGGACCTTGAAGAGGCATTTTTTTTCAAAATATCCTTAATTAAATGCCTGGGAAATCAATTGCTACTTCAAGACTTGGGGCTTGATTCCAATCTCCCTACCTAAGTTTTACACCAGTGTAACTCTGTTGATTTAAATGGAGTTATTTCTGGTTTACACCAGTGAAAGTCAGATCAGAATCAAGCCTTTGGTTTATAGGTAATCCCTAAATAGTTTTGTGCATAATCAATGGAAGCAGGAGCAGGTCCTTTAGTCTCAGGTTTCTAACTGAAAGTGTTTTCAGCAGTTTGGTTTGTAGCCACTAGTCACTGAAAAGATCTTTTCATTTTAACCAGTTAATCTTACACTGTATGTGTTTTTATTTTCATTCCTTTTTAAACTTTCAGCAACAATTTAGGCCTAATCCCATGAACACTTTTGCAAGTACTTAACATTGTTTTCAAGGTGACTACTCATGTGCTTGAAGCATGCACATAAACATCTGCAGGACAAACACATTCCACATTCTAAATTTCTTTAACTTCAGTGAGATTGCAAGGAATGCAGGATCAAGCCCCAAGTGTCTCATAAAGAATACCTTAATTTAGTAAATTATTTTAATTCAACTAATTATTTACTTTAAACTAGGATTTGCTCAAAAATCAAAAGGTGGGCTTTTAAAAATTATCGCCACACAAAGCACTGTAAGGTAATTTAGCTTGTACGCGCTTGATCAAAGCTACAGCCTAATATTTGTTTTCCTTATCATCTTTTTTAAAAAGAAAACTACATGCAAACTTCTCTTGGACATAGTTCCAATGGGAAACTGATCAGTGTGCTTGAACTATAAAAAACTAATGAAATTATGAAATGAAATGCAAATAAATATGGTTTGATAATTCACATATGCCATCTAATACTAGATACGTTGACATACTAGACTACCTGGTTTTCACGTATGGCATTTTTTGTAAAAAGTAATTAGTGAGAAAGTAAAAAGAGATTAAAACTATGGGTGTAGGGTACATGTGACACCTCCATCTTAACTATAATTCCAGTAGCACATGATAAGATATATGACAATAATCAAAATTTTAAGGTGCAGCAATACAGACCACAAAAACCCTGATACTACAAACACAGAGCACATATGCAACTTTATGTATGTTTGCAGTTCTGTTATGCATATGAGTTCAGTTAAATGTTTGCAGGACCAAAGCCTCCATAAATTATTACAACACAGTTCTGTCACTGATAAAGTATTTCTAATATTAACATTTTTTAAAAAACACTTTTTTGGAAGTTGCAAAAGACTTATCCAATTCCCTACTTGTTATTTCTCTGCTAAGGCTTATCTAAACTTGCACCAGTTTAAACAAACTAGTTTAATTAAAGCAGTTTATATAAACTGGTGAAAACTCCTATGAGGGCACAAGTATATTGGTTTAAAACTGTTTACATCAGTTTGGCTTGCCCTGCAAATTTATGAGGGCAACCACGCCACTATAAGCCAGGTTTAAATTGATTTAAGAGTTTCAACGCCCAAAGTTTCACCAATTTAACTAGACTGGCTTAAAAAAATCACACTTTTAGTTAAACCGATTCAATGGTATGTGTAAACAGACTAACTCCTTCTTAATTATACAGTAATATAGGGAGGGACAAATGTGACAGCTTTGGACAGGAGTAAAGGACACATTAACTCCTTACTCTTGTATGTTTCAGCTCCTCATTGGCCATACCTATCCTTATTAATACAACCATGGCTGACATAGAAGAGGATGCAGAGGGACTCTGTATCCAGAGTCAAGACACATGAAGATACCTGGCATAACAGGAAACTGATTGAAATAAGATCTCCACGATTAAGATATGATCTGAAAATTATGCTCCTCTCCCTGCAGAGAAGCTACCAGGATTGCTGCAAGGAGGAGAGGTTATGGGTATGATTCAGGGTTACAGATGGTGGTGTTCTCTCCCACATGTCAACTGATGGGGTAGAACAGTGGTGGGAGGGCTGTTTGTCTGCAATGGGCCCATCCATGTGAGTTATAGCTTTGTTTTGTACTTCACAGGTGACATAAGCCAGGATTAAGCTCATCATGCTTTTTAGTAAGTGAAAATTCAATATGGTTATTTTTACTGGTTATATTTGTTTCTGTGTATGAGTTTTCTATTAGTAATTGTGCTTTAATTGCTCCAATATTTGAAAATAATGACTCGTAAATAGTTAATCCATACCATTAAATTAAATCTAAAACACCTTCCAAATTGGCAAATGATCTAAAATTAGTTATGAACCAATCTTGTCCAATAACCTGCTATAACTAAGTGCAGACTATCTAGGTAAGGTAGGTGTCTGATCAAATAAAGGGAACAAATATATACACTCCCTTCTGATAAAAGGAGTTTAACTTGTGGCTTTTTGTCACAAACTATGTAAGCTATTTATGCCACATGACGTGATATAGAATGATACCTGCCAGTCCAAGCTGACAACTTCAAAATACCCTCCTCCATAAATATCAGTTGTAGGATGTGTCATATAGAGATCGCTCTGATACAGAACCGCAGTATTTTTTCAAAAACTGACAATATTATCCCTGCATTCAGTCAGTTTTAACTACAATCATAACCTCTTTTTTTTTCATAAGGCCATTGATATTTGACCTTTTCAAGCAAAAGGGGGCAGGAATCTTTCCATGCCATCCCAGCTCCAACAAGCAAGTGGTTATTGTAAAGGGTTGTCTGATGCATGTACTTCACATAATTCTACATAATTTACTGGAATTTGATGTCTGAGCCTGTGTATATTCTCATGAATTTATATACACGAAGTTTTATTTTTCCCTCATGATTTTCTGGTGGCTATGTGCAACTGAAAACCACTATACACATAGGCAATATCCCCCACTTATCAAAAACATATTTATTAGACTCTCACAGTAGGAACACTACAGTTCAGGAGAAGGTGGCATCCCCTTCTAAACACTATATTCAATCATTCATATATTTCTCAAAAGATATTCCTTCAGGGCAGAAATCGCTCATTACTGATTGGAAAGATTGATTTTTAAGTTCAGACTAAACTATATAGCTATTTTTGAGTTTTAGGGAAATAAAAAAATGCATCCTACTTTTTTTCCTTTACGAATATTGTTCAGTAGATATTTTCACTTGGATCGGTCAAAAAATATTTTTGCTTTGAAACTTTAAATTTGGCACATACATACTGGAGTCTTGTGAAGAATTGGTTAATTCAGGCAGAGCGAAGAGGTCTTAAAGTTGGGGTTAATTACATTTGTACTCACTGTATACCACTCTTGCAGTGAAAAGGGACCTTAAAGTGGCCTTAGGCCTGGTCTACACTACAATTTTAGGTCAAATTTAGCAGCGTTACCTCGATTTAAGCCTGGACCCGTCCACACGACGAAGCCCTTTTTTTCTACTTAAAGGGCTCTTTAAATCGATTTCTTTACTTCACTTCCGACGAGGGGATTAGTGCTGAAATTGGCCTTGCCGGGTCGAATTTGGGGTAGTGTGGACGCAATTCGATGGTATTGGCCTCCGGGAACTATCCCAGAGTGCTCCATTGTGACCGCTCTGGACAGCGCTCTCAACTCAGATGCACTGGCCAGGTAGACAGGAAAAGGCCCGCAAACTATTGAATCTCATTTCCTGTTTGGCCAGCGTGGCAAGGTGCAGGTGAGTGCAGTTCTCATCAGAGATGACCATGATGGAGTCCCAGGATCGCAAAAGAGCTCCAGCATGGACCGAACGGGAGGTACGGGATCTGCTCGCCATATGGGGAGACGAATCCATGCTAGCTGAACTCCGTTGCAGTAAACTCCGTTGCAGTAAACAAAACACTAGAAAAAGTCTCAAAGGGCATGAAGGACAGAGGCCATAACAGGGACGCACAGCAGTGCCGGGTGAAAATTAAGGAGCTAAGGCAAGCCTACCACAAAACCAGAGAGGCAAACGGAAGGTCCAGGGCAGAGTCGCAGACATGCTGCTTCTACGCTGAGCTGCATGCCATGCTTGGGGGTGCAGCCACCACTACCCCAACCCTGTGCTTTGACTCCGTCAATGGAGAATCACGCAACACGGAAGCGGGTTTTGGGGACAAGGAAGATGATGATGAAGAGATTGAAGATAGCTCACAGCAAGGAAGCGGAGAAACCGGTTTCCCCAACAGCCAGGATATGTTTTTCACCCTGGACCTGGAGCCAGTAACCCCCGAACCCACCCAAGGCATGCTCCCGGACACTGAGGGCGGACAAGGGACCTCTGTTGAGTGTACCTTTGTAAATATTAGACATAGTTTAAAAGAAAGCGTGTTTAATGATTAATTTGCCCTGGCATTCGCGGCCAGTTCAGCTACTGGAAAAGTCTGTTAACGTGTATGGGGATGGAGCGGAAATCCTCCAGGGACATCTCCAGAAAGCTCTTCTGGATGTACTCCCAAAGCCTTTGCAAAAGGTTTCTGGGGAGGGCTGCCTTATTCCGTCCGCAATGGTAGGACACTTTACCACACCAGGCCAGTAGCACGTAGTCTGGAATCATTGCATAACAAAGAATGGCAGCGTATGGTCCTGGTGTTTGCTGGCAACCAGACAACATCCATTCCTTATCTCTCTGTGTTATCCTCTGGAGAGTGATATCATTCATGGTCACCTGGCTGAAATAGGGTGCTTTTATTAAGGGGACATTCAGAGGTGCCCGTTCTTGCTCGGCTGTTTGGCTATGTGGCTGAACAGAAATGTTCCCCGCTGTTAGCCACGCGGTGGGGAGAGGGGTGAAGTGATCTTCCCAGAGAATTGCGTGTGTGTGTGGGGGCGTTATTTGGGTTTGTGCTGCACACTAACCCGCAAACCGCAGCCCCTCCTTTTAAATTGCCAACTCATTTTAAATGGCCAACCCAACGGCCGCTTGGTATGGAAAATGAGGGTGCTGCTGTTTGAAACCATTCCCACATGTTATGAAGGTTAAAGAAGCCAAAAGACTGTGGCTTATCATGGCTGCCTGCAAGCCGAATTCTGTTGTCTGGCACTGTGTGAGTGATCTCTCACACCAAACCGGCAGGCCCTCAATATAAATAAGAGGCAAAATGCGACCTTGTAACCAAAGCACATGTGCTGTGTAATGTGAACAGCAAGGTTTAACAGGAAAGAGTGATTCTATTGTTCTCTAAAATGTGTCTTTTTAACTACCAATCTCCCTTTTTCCCCACCAGCTGCAAATGTTTCTCCTTCGCAGAGGCTAGCGAAGATTAGAAGGCGAAAAAAACGTACTCGGGATGACATGTTCTCGGAGCTCCAGATGTCCTCCCACGCTGACAGAGCACAGTAGAATGCGTGAAGGCAGACAATGTCAGAGTGCAAAAAAGCACAATATGAACGTGAGGAGAGGTGGCGGGCTGAATCGCGGGCTGAAGAGAGTAAGTGGCGGGCTGAAGAGGATAGGTGGCGTCAGATTGCTGATAGAAGGCAAGAGTCGATGCTCCGACTGCTGGAGCATCAAACTGATATGCTCCAGTGTATGGTTGAGCTGCAGGAAAGGCAGCAGGAGCACAGACTGCCGCTACAGCCCCTGTGTAACCAACAGCCCTCCTCCCCAAGTTCCATAGCCTCCTCACCCAGTCGCCCAAGAACGCGGTGGGGGGGCCTCTGGCCACCCAGCCACTCCACTTCAGAGGATTGCCCAAGCAAGAGAAGGTTGGCCTTCAATAAGTTTTAAAGTTTTAAAGTGCAGTGTGGCCTTGTCCTTCCCTCCTCCCCCACCCGACCCGGCGCTTCCCTCCTCCCCCACCCCTCCCGGACTACCTTGGCAGTTATCCCCCTATTTGTGTGATGAATTAATAAAGAATGCATGAATGTGAAGTAACAATGACTTTATTGCCTCTGCAAGTGGTGATCAAAGGGGGGAGGGGCGGGTGGCTAGCTTACAGGGAAGTAGAGTGAACCGGGGGTGGGGGAGGGTTTCATCAAGGAGAAACAAACAGAACTTTCACACTATAGCCTGGCCAGTCATGAAACTGGTTTTCAAAGCTTCTCTGATGCGCACCGCACCCTGCTGTGCTCTTCTAACCACCATGGTGTCTGGCTGTGTGTAATCAGCGGCCAGGCGATTTGCCTCAACCTCCCACCCCGCCATAAATGTCTCCCCCTTACTCTCACAGATATTGTGGAGCGCACAGCAAGCAGTAATAACAACGGGGATATTGGTTTCGCTGAGGTCTATCCGAGTCAGTAAACTGCGCCAGCGCGCTTTTAAACATCCAAATGCACATTCTACCACCATTCTGCACTTGCTCAGCCTATAGTTGAACAGGTCCTGACTACTGTCCAGGCTGCCTGTGTATGGCTTCATGAGCCATGGCATTAAGGGGTAGGCTGGATCCCCAAGGATAACTATAGGCATTTCAACATCCCCAACGGTTATTTTCTGGTCTGGGAAGAAAGTCCCTTCCTGCAGCTTTTGAAACAGACCAGAGTTCCCGAAGACGCGAGCGTCATGTACTTTTCCCGGCCATCCCACGTTGACGTTGGTGAAATGTCCCTTGTGATCCACCAGTGCTTGCAGCAGCATTGAAAAGTACCCCTTTCGGTTTATGTACTCGCTGGCTTGGTGCTCCGGTGCCAAGACAAGGATATGGGTTCCGTCTATTGCCCCACCACAGTTAGGGAATCCCATTGCAGCAAAGCCATCCACTATGACTTGCACATTTCCCAGAGTCACTACCCTTGATATCAGCAGCGCTTTGATTACGTTGGCTACTTCGATCACAGCAGCCCCCACAGTAGATTTGCCCACTCCAAATTGATTCCCGACTGACCGGTAGCTGTCTGGCATTGCAAGCTTCCACAGGGCTATCGCCACTCGCTTATCAACTGTGAGGGCTGCACTTTGGTTAGAAGTGTCATTTTTCTACATAAATGGTGAAATTATCATGGAATAAAGCTGTTTTATGATGGTGTCGCTTATTCCCTTTCCCCACATGAATATCAATACCAGTATAAGGCAGATTTATACCAGTTAGGGATGGTTGACAAGTTTCAGACACCTTTTTCCATTAAAAAAAAAATACTGTTTTGGCAAAACGAAGATGTTTTGCGGGAACCTATCGGTTTCAACAAAATTTTTCTAAATTTTTGGTGGGAAAATTTCAAACCAAAATAAGTCAAATGAAAATGAAATATTTTATTTAAATGTGTTTTGACTATTAAGGAATTAAGGAAATCATCTGCAAACACTTGGAAGGTAGTAAGGTGATAGGGAACAGTCAGCATGGATTTGTAAAGAACAAATCATGTCAAACCAATCTGATAGCTTTCTTTGATAGGATAACGAGTCTTGTGGATAAGGGAGAAGTGGTGGATGTGGTATACCTAGACTTTAGTAAGGCATTTGATAGGGTCTCGCATGATATTCTTATCAATAAACTAGGCAAATACAACTTAGATGGGGCTACTATAAGGTGGGTGCATAACTGGCTGGATAACCGTACTCTGAGAGTACACCTCTACCTTGATATAACGTTGTCCTTGGAGCCAAAAAATCTTACCGCGTTATAGGTGAAACCGCGTTATAGCGAACTTGCTTTGATCCACCGGAGTGCGCAGCCCCGCCCCCCCGGAGCACTGCTTTACCGTGTTATATCCGAATTTGTGTTATATCGGGTCGCGTTATATCGGGGTAGAGGTGTAGTTATTAATGGTTCCCAATCCTGCTGGAAACAAGTGGGGTTCCGCAGGGGTCTGTTTTGGGACCGGCTCTGTTCAATATCTTCATCAACGACTTAGATATTGGCATAGAAAGTATGCTTATTAAGTTTGCAGATGATACCAAACTGGGAGTGTAGCGGGGTGGTAACCCCGCTCCGGTCCAGAGGGGGCTGTGGCTGGAGAAAGCAGCTTTTAGGCTGAGCTGATTGGGGGAAGTGGCTGCAGCTGGGGCCACACCCCAAACAGACTCAGCTGGCCCTATAAAGGCCAGGGCAGCTAGAAGCTCAGCAGTCTCTCTCTGAGTGCAGAGAGAGAAGGGCCTGGCTGCAGCAAGCTAGAGACAGCATACCTGAGTGGAGCAGGGCTGGGGACAGGCTGAGGAGCTGGGGAGCTCCAGCCTGGACGGCCCCAGGCTGCGGCCTAGCGGAAGGCCAAGGGGTACTGGGGGTTGCAGAGGGCAGCCCAGGGCTAGGCCAAGGCAGCAGGTCCAAACCCTCCTTGCCAGTGATGAGTGGCCTATACTGCAGTCTGCCCCAGGGAGCGGGGGCTAGTTGGTGACAGGCAGTGGCCTAGTGCTGAGGCAAGGTGGGGATAGTGGGTGGTGGTTCCCCTGGGAGGGGAGACCTAGCATGTGGGTACTGCCAGGGGGCAGCACCCAGAGCAAGGGGCACCGGGGTCCTGGGAGGGACACGGGAGCCCAGAAGAAGACAGATGGATCACCGGCCTGCAGAGGGCGCTTGAGAGGCTGGAGAGCTAATTCCCTGAACGACCAGCAAGAGGCGCCGCAGGGGTGAGTTGGCTCCTCTTACAGGGAGGGATTGCAACTACTTTGGAGGATAGGGTCATAATTCAAAATAATCTGGACAAATTGGAGAAATGGTCTGAGGTAAACAGGATGAAGTTTAATAAAGACAAATGCAAAGTGCTCCACTTAGGAAGGAACAATCAGTTTCACACATACAGAATGGGAAGAGACTGTCTAGGAAGGAGTACAGCAGAAAGGGATCTAAGGGTTCTAGTGGACCACAAGCTAAATATGAGTCAACAGTGTGATGCTGTGGCAAAAAAAGCAAACATGATTCTGGGATGCATTAACAGGTGTGTTGTGAGCAAGACACGAGAAGTCATTCTTCCACTCTACTCTGCGCTGGTTAGGCCTCAACTGGAGTACTGTGTCCAGTTCTGGGCACCGCATTTCAAGAAAGATGTGGAGAAATTGAAGAGGGTCCAGAGAAGAGCAACAAGAAAGATTAAAGGTCTTGAGAACATGACCTATGAAGGAAGGCTGAAAGAACTGGGTTTGTTTAGTTTGGAAAAGAAGACTGAGAGGGGACATGATAGCAGTTTTTGGGTATCTAAAAGGGTGTCATAAGGAGTAGGGAGAAAACTTGTTCATCTTAGCCTCTCAGGATAGAACAAGAAGAAATGGGCTTAAACTGCAGCAAGGGAGGTTTAAGTTGGACATTAGGAAGACGTTCCTAACTGTCAGGGTGGTTAAACACTGGAATAAATTGCCTAGGGAGGTTGTGTAATCTCCATCTCTGGAGATATTTAAGAGTAGGCTAGATAAATGTCTATCAGGGATGGTCTAGACAGTATTTGGTCCTGCCATGAGGGCAGGGGACTGGACTCGATGACCTCTCGAGGTCCCTTCCAGTCCTAGAATATATGAATCTATTATTTTGATTGGATTTGCCATTCTGTTTCAATTCAGTGTGGAAAAAAGTTGTTTCCGCACCATGTATTTTCATTGGATGAGTGCATCCATTAACATTGTCAGGGTGTGGGACTGATTCATTTTACCCACATGTGGCGTCATACAGTGAGAGCAGCAACTGTGTTAGTGTCCTGGCTCAGTTGTTGGGATAGAGGGAGGGCTGTGATTGTGACTGAAAGTGCATCTTTGGTGAAAGGAAGCAGGGATTTCCAGGTACTGTGACTCCCTGACCCCCACAGTTGCTGGGTGCTGCAGTGAAACAGGACATATTCATTGATTTTGCCTCACTAATCCTGCCTTTCTCTCCCTGTTCGGACAGATGAAAAGAGAGTGGAAGCAATTCAGGTCAGGCTCAGCAGCTGTTGATGCTGCGCCACTAGAGGCAATACTGCACATCATCCCTCACACAGCTCCCCATCTGCGAGCTCTGTTAGTGGCACCAGCAGACCCATGGGCGGTATGTATAAGAGGCTTGCGGAGGCTAAGCCTCCCCCAAATAGGCTGGCCATGCAGGAAGGTTAATGCCACGGATGCGGCGTAGGTCATCTCCCTTGGGGGTGCGCCGTCCCACCGTCTTTGAAATGCTGGAAGCGAAGTTATCTAGAGGTGTGGGGCACCACAGGTGCCTGGACCGAGGCCCCACCCATGCTCCACCTCGAGGCTCTGCCCTGCTTGGCCTCTTCCCCCTCGAGGCCCCGTCCTTGCTTCGCCTCTTCCCCCTAGATGCCCACTGCCTGCCACTTGTTCCTCTCCACAGTGGAGAGGAACGTGTGGCCGGGCAGGCCTTGAGGAAAGAGGTGGAGTGGGGGCAGGATCTTGGGGGTGAGGCCACAGGCCAGGCGCCAGTGCCCCCCACTTTCTAGGGAGCTTCCAGCACTCAAGTGTAAGCCTCCCCAAACGGAAGACTCACACGACGCCTATGAGCAGAGCCTGGCATGAGGTTGCACAGAAGCAGCACTCTTCTATGCAGCAGTTTAGGGTGGGAAAAGAAAGACCAGCTCTTGAGACGTGGTTTGCTCAGTGGTGAAACTGTTGTGGAAGCTCAGCATCATGAACCCAAGGAAGTGAAGGGAGGGAACCAGATTGCCATGGGGAGTCAGTAGCCTGAGGCAGACAGCTCCTCCAGAAAGGAATATTGCCCTGGGGCACAATCAAAAACTCAGCGGGCAGGAACTAGTAATGATTAAGAAGAGGTGGAATTTAGCACAGCTTCAGTTAGTTTTGTATCTCCTCCTGAATCGCCTGAGGTTGATTCCGCTTTAGAGGCTGACCCCAGCAGGCTACTGCCCAAGCACCAGCAGCTACAGCTCCCTCTAAAAGCCTGCTCCATTATTTCCTCTCTAAAAAGGATGAGGTTGTTAGTCCTGGCTCTCATGTGTGGGAAAGATCACTGCCCCCATATGGACATAGTTTTGGTGGGAACACTAGGGGTGAAAGTGTTCCCACAATGCATTTGTCTCAGCAACAACTATCAATAACTGAACAGTCCCAGTCTTTTTAATCTCTCCTCATATGGGAGCTGTTCCACACCCTTAATCATTTTTGTTGCCCTTGTCTGTACCATTTCCATTTTAATATATCCTTTTTTAAGATGGAGAAACCATAGCTGCACGCAGTATTCAAGGTGTGGGTGTACCACGGCTTTACATAGTGGCATTATGATATTTTCTGTTTTATCATCTAAACCTTTTCTAATAGTTCCTAACATTCCATTAGATTTTTTGACTGTTGCTGCATATTAAGCGGATGTTTTCAGAGAACTATTCACAATGACTCCAAGATCTCTTTCTCGAGCGGTAGCAGCTAATTTAAACTCCATCATTTTGTATGTCTCACTGGGATTATGTTTTCCAATATGCATTACTTTGCATTTATCAACATTGAATTTCATCTGCCATTTTGTTGTCCAGTTACCTAGTTTTGAGATCCCTATGTAATTCTTCACAGTCTGCTTTGTACTTAACTATCTTGAGTAATTTTATATCATTTGCAAATTTTGCCAACTCACTGTTTACCCCTTTTTCAAGATCATTTATGAATATGTTAAACACTCGTCCCAGTACAGACCCCTGGTGGACACAGTTATTTACCTCTCTCCATTCTCAAAACTGACCATTTATTCCTACCCTTTGTTTCTGGTCTTTAATCAGTTACTGATCCATGGTAGGACCTTCCCTCCATGACTGCTTACTTTGCTTAAGAGCATTTGGTGGGGGACCTTGTCAAAGGCTTTCTGGAAGTCCAAGTATACTATATCCATCCACTGGATCTCTTGTCCACATGTTTGTTGAACTCCTCAAAAGAATTCTAGTAGATTGGTGAGGCATGATTTCTTTTTTACACAAGCCGTGTTGACTCTTCCCCAACAAATCATGTTAATCTATGTGTATGATAATTCTGTTTTTTACTATAGTTTCAACCAATTTGTCTGGTACTGAGGTTAGGCTTACCAACCTGTAATTGCCATGATCGTGTCTGGAGCCTTTTTTAAAAATTTGCATCACATTTGCTATCCTCCAGTCATCTGGCACAGAAGCTAATTTATGTGATAGGTTATGTACCACAGTTAGTAATTCTGCAATTTCATATTTGAGTTCCTTCTGAACTCTTGGTGAATACCATCTGATCCTGATGACTTACTACAGTTTAATTTATCAATTTGTTCCAAAACCTCCTCTACTGATACCTTAATCTGTGACATTTCCTCTGATTTGTCACCTAAAAAATAATGGCTCAGGTATGGGAATCTCCCTCACATCCTATGTAGTGAAGACCGATGCAAAGAATTCATTTAACTTCTCCACAATGGCCTAGTCTTAAGTGCTCCTTTAGCATCTCAATCGTCCAGTGGCCCCACTGATTGTTTGGCAGGCTTCCTGCTTCTGATGTACTTAAAAAAAAATTCCTATTAGTTTTGAGTCTTTGGCTAGTTTTGCGTCTTTGGCAAGTTGCTCTTCACATTCTTTTTTGGCCTGTCTAATTTTACTCTTACACTTGTCTTGCCAGAGTTTATGCTCCTTTCTAGTTTTTTCAGTAAGATTTGACTTCCAATTTTTAAAGCCTGCCTTTTTGCCTTCTTTTAGTTTACTATTTAGACATGGTGGCCTGTTTTTGGTCCTTTTACTATCCTTTTTATTTTGGGATATACATTTGATTTGAGCCGCTATTGTGGTGTTTTTAAAAAGTTTACATGCAGCTTGCAGGCATTTCACTCTTGTGAATGTTCCTTTTAATTTCCATTGAACTAGCTTCTTCATTTTTTGTGTAGTTTCCCTTTCTGAAATTAAATACTACTGTAGTGGACTTCTCAGATATTCCCTCCCCCGCCCACAGGATGTTAAATTTTATTATATTATGATCGCTATTACCGAGCAGTTCAACTATATTCAGCTCTTGGACCAGATCCCCTGTGCCACTTAGGACTACATCAAGAATTGCCTCTCCCCTTGTGGGTTCCAGGACTAGCTGCTCCAAGAAGCAGTCATTAACAGTGTCTAGAAACTTTATTTCTGCAACCTATCCTGAGGTGACATGTACCCAGTCAATATGGGGAAATCCCCCATTATTATTATTTAGATTTCCTTTTTTTTATAGCCTCTAATCTCCCTGAGCATTTCACAGTCACCATCCTGGTGAATTGATCAGTACTAATTCCTACTGATATACTCTTATTATTCAAGAATGGAACTTCTATCTATAGAGATTCTATGGTACAGTCTGATTCATTTAAGATTTTTACTAAATATGGCTCTATGATTTCTTTCACATACAGTGCCACTCCCCCACCAGCACAACCTATTCTGTCATTCCTATATATTTTGTACCCTGGTATTACAGTGTCCCATTGATTGTCATCATTCTACCAAGTTTCTGTGATGCCTACTATTTCAATATCCTCATTTAATACCAGGCACTCAAGTTCACCCATCTTATTATTTAGACATCTAACATTTGTATACAAACACTTATAAAATTTGTCACTTTTTATTTGTCTGCCTTTATGTGATGTAATTGAATGGGATTCACTTTCATTTGACTTTTTCTCTTCAGTTCCCACCTGTGCTTTATCGACATCTATCCTCTCCTCTTTACTAAGATACAGAGAATCCGTATTAATAGATCCTCTCCATCGGATGTCTCTGTCAGAACTGTGTGCTCCTCCACAGCTGTCAGCTTTCCCCCAAGCCCTTAGTTTAAAAACTCCCCTATGACCTCTTTAAGATGGGGTGACCAGAACTGCAAATCTGGTTCCAGCGATCTGATTCTATTTTGGTTTAACAGGAGCCCATCCTTCCTGTATAGGGTCCTGCTTTCCCAAAAGATTCCCCAGTTCCTAATAAGCCGGAAACACCTCTTTTTATAGCATGATCTCATCCATGCATTGAGACTCTGCAGCTCTGCCTGTCTATCTGGCCCTGCGCATGGAACTGGAAGTATTTCAGAAAATGCTACCAGCTGGATTTTAATCTCTTCCCTGGCAGCCTAAATTTGGCCTCCAGGAGTTCTTTCCTATCTCACTGGTACCTACATGTACTAGTAACAGTAGTGGCAATACGTGCCCTTAGTGAACAGGATGCTGCACTTTCCATGAGTGGGTTTGAAGAACAGGACACATCTCAGAGAAGCTGCATGCTGTCACAGAAGACTCAGACCCCTCGTGCTCTCTATTGGATTTGTCACACCTGACAATGGATTAAATCAGAAAGTCAGCGCACGATGGTGGCTTCCATCACATCCCTTGCCCCACTCACTGTCTCAGTCTTGTTGTGAGGGAATTTCTGGAGGTGATACCCATCTGCAGGCATTGTTGTCAATAGCCCGGAAGATCTGTGGCTACTTCAGCTGCTTCTAGTCAGCAAGGTGCACACTAGGAAGCTGCAAGCCTGAGTTATCTGCAGACCTAATTTAGTCTCTCTGCCCTGCAACAGAGAAGGGCTACTAGGATGATCCGAGGAATGGAAAACCTGTCTTATGAAAGGAGAATCAAAGAGCTCGGCTTGTTTAGCCTAACCAAAAGAAGGCTGAGGGGAGATATGATTGCTCTCTATAAATATATCAGAGGGATAAATACCAGGGAGGGAGAGGAATTATTTAAGCTCAGTACCAATGTGGACACAAGAACTGTCCATCAGGAAGTTTAGACTTGAAATTAGATGAAGGTTTCTAACCATCAGAGGAGTGAAGTTCTGGAACTGCCTTCCAAGGGGAGCAGTGGGGGCAAAAGACATATCTGGCTTCAAGATTAAGTTTGATAAGTTTATGGAGGGGATGGTATGATGGGATAGCCTAATTTTGGCAATTAATAGATCTTTGACTATTAGCGGTAAATATGCCTAATAGCCTGTGATGGGATGTTAGATGGGGTGGGATCTGAGTTACTACAGAGAATTCTTTCCTGGGTGTCCGGCTGATGAGTCTTGCCCACATGCTCAGGGTTTAGCTGATGGCCATATTTGGGGTCGGGAAGGAATTTTCCTCCAGGGCAGATTGGCAGAGGCCCTGGGGTTTTTTCGCCTTCCTCTGCAGCGTGGGGCATGGGTCACTTGCTGGAGGATTCTCTGCACCTTGAAGTCTTTAAACCGTGATTTGAGGACTTCAATGGCTCTGACATAGGTTAGGGGTTTGTTGCGGGAGTGGGTGGGTGAGATTCTGTGGCCTGCGTTGTGCAGGAGGTCAGACTAGATGATCATAATGGTCCCTTCTGACTTAAAGTCTATGACTCTAACCAGATGGAGCTGGAGGTGGTGACCAGATGGAACTCCACCTCTTACAGGCTGAAGTACCTGTATGAGCAGAGAGCAGCAGTGCAAACATGGTACATTCGTAGCTCCACACACACGCAGCCCAGCCTCTACTTGTCACCCTCCCACTAGGTGCTCATGAAGAAACTAACTGACATCCAACAACACTGATGAGGCCACAAAGCTGGTCACCAACGATGATGTGGGGATCAGTCAAGTAATTCCCTCACTGCTTGCTGGAGATAAAATTAACGCACATGAAGAACCTCTTCCATTAACAGAGTGACAGTGCTGGAAAGTCGCTAGTTGGAGTCATGCTGTCTGCTCTTTTGGAAAATTGTCATCTCCAAGGCAGCAGGTAGAAGGAGTGCTACTTGGTGTCAATATATTTAGTTACCCATTTCAAAAGTATCCTGGCTTCCTTCATCTCAGGCAACAGGGAGGCAGACATACTGTGCTTGAAAAATCAACTCTGAGGCATTGCCATGACCCTCAAGATGTGGGCAGCAGCATCTTCACCACTAGAAGTCAACAGTACAACAAATACTACAGCAGGAGACTAGTACTACACAGGGAGAGAGCAATACACCCGTTTGTGACAGTGTGGAGGATTTTATTCCGGTTGACACTGCCTCCTCCGCTCTTGGAGAGGAGTACACTGCTACTGTGGTGCAGAGGGCAGTGGCAGGATATGCCAAGATATCAGACTAGTGCCCACTAACTCAGACCCTCTTCATTATTGGCAGCTGAATGTGTGGACAGCATTTCATCTCTTGGCTGTGTGTCTCCCACTTTTCTTGCCCACCATCAAGCATGTGCTCAGAGCAGTTCTTTAGCACAGCAGTTGCTGTAGTCTCCAAGAGGTGCACATCTGTCTGCAGGGAACGGGAAGAGGCTTTCATTCATCCACATGAATAGACATCAGTTTCCCCAGGAACGTCCCGCACGGAACATGTCAGCAGCAGCCTGATGGAAAACCCTGAAGCGATGGTGGGGGAGGAAGAGGAGGACTGCTGAGGGGATTTTCATGTACTTGTCCCCTTATTGCTCTCCAGACTCAGCCTCTTCCTTTCTGAAATTTTGCAAGTGGAGGAACGTCTGTCAGAGTCCACCTTGGAGTGCACAGAATGGATTCCTAACACCACCACACAGTCAGGCACCAGTCCCAGTACCTTTCTTATGGATTGACTATAATTTGCTTTAATTATTGCACTGGAGAGCCTCAGACAGAGGGAGACAGACCAACCTGCCAGCTGTGAAATTACTGGCACAAGAGACAGACCACTGTATTAAGTGTCTTAGAGCACTGTGCTTATGGATAACCCGATGAATCTCTCTGGCCCTCTCTCCCTCTGTCTCATCTTTACTTTTGCCAGTTCAATGTTGTGATGGAAAGTTCATGGTTGCTGGCTTCAGGATGGGGCCCTGGGTGCACCCTCCAGCACCTTTGAGTGCCTCTTGTGGATGTGGCACCACAGGGTGTTAGTCTCAGAGTCTCTCCTGGCTACATGACAGTGGGGAGGGAGCTTTTTCACAGTGGTGGTAGGAAGCCGCATCTGGCTCCTGCCCTAGCAAGAAGGTACATCTGCTACCACCTCTATGCACCACCACCCCCACGTGCTCCCCATAATCTCCTTTCCGAGTCCTAGGGGATTTTATTTTTTCATTTATTTTGGTCTATGTGTCACTGACCCACCCTCCTCTAACCCTGACTAGTTGACATTGAGCTCTGTCCCACTGATAACTGAATTCAGAATGGTCACTATTGGACTTGCTCTTCTGAGTTGAAAGAAAAGTGCAGCCTGACTCCCAAGCCAGCTGTTAGACCTCTCGAGCCTCTTCCTCCGGTTGCAGAATTGCTTCTAGACAACTTCCAGTGACAGGACTACAACAGGACTCTTCCTCTGCATTATGGAAACCCTCTGGGATCCCCCACAAGTTAACAAGCCTGGAAACTGCCTCCTTCAGACTCAGAACACTTCCTGGAGCAACAAGCACATCGTCCCTGCATCAGCTGCAGAAAACCTCCTAGGATTCCCCTAGCATCATCATTGTATTCTGCAAATACAATGGGTACAGCGAGTTACATGTTTAACATACCCAAAGTTGACGTCATCATTTTTATTGCAGTACGACCTAAGACCCTACTATGCTAGACATTGTAGAAACACGCAAGATGATACCATCCCTGCCCTGACGAGCATACAATCTAATATGAAATAAGACAACCAGTGAGTGAGAGGTAGGGGAACGACAAGCATAAAGATCATCATCACGTTGATTAGCTATGCACACCACTATATGGCTCTGAATCATTTGCAAGTTGTTTTACAAGTATAGGTAACCGCCATCCCTGATGACTGCTCACTATAGCCATCATTAGGTTGTTGATTTCTTATAGGCATTTCCGAGTAGGTCTTAAGGAGAAGAGTGTAGTGGCTTTTCAGATTAGGTGAGGGAGGGCATTCAGTGAGTAAAGAGCAGCAAGGCAGAAATTGTGCAGCTGATCATGGAAGACACCCATAAGTGAGTTTTCCAGGCTGGCATCAGTGGCAGAGGGAAGCACGTGTGTGTGAAAGTAAGACTGTGAGATTGATAGTTATATTGGCCTGATCAGCTCCCACTGCAGTCAATGCGAATCTCACCATTGACTTCAGCGGGAGCAGGATCAAGCCCTGAGGGACAAGAGCAGGTAAGATAAGGATGAGGCAGAGTGTGAAGGGGCTTGAAGTATTGCAAAGTATTATCACTGTGGCCAACTTAATGCTGCTGTGGGAAAAATTAACATCTGTATTTCCTGACCGGAGTGTGTCTAAATTCTAGAATGAAAATTACTCTGGTCCCAGACCCCAGTCCTAGACCAGTGCCAAAAAAAGAAGCTAGATCATGGGAGCAGTAATAAAATATTAAGGTCTGATACATCGTGAACAATCAGGGCTAGAAACACATACCTTATACCACTAGAAAGTTGGGATTCTCATATTTCCACTGCTATACTGGTATACACCATTCATTTCTAGCCCTGCCGGTTGCTAAGCTCTAAGGTACTATTATCCCTTACTGACCTGTAAAAGAACAAAAAGGAAAAGACAGGCACATACAGGCTTGGCTATTTCTTCCTTCCAGTTCTATTTACTCTGGAAGGAAACCCATAGGCTATACCTTTTCTGTACTGTCAACTGGGTCAATTCTTCCTCTACTGCCCAGGCATGTACAGGATGTATGGCTCCTTCTCTTCCACTTCTTTTAATCGTATCATACAACTCCCCAACTTTTTCTTAATTCACTTCAATTCTGACATAAATTCAGGAGCAGATACAGCATGCACTGTCAGGGAAAGAGAGGGACGCTTTCTAACATTTGCAAGATGGTATTCTTAGCTGCTTTCGGGTGATAAAAGGCATTGGCTTCTAGCTCTAGCTGTTCTCAAGATAGTGGTTGCTATTATCATGTCAGAATTGAAGCAGGGGGTAAAAGCAAGATGGTAATCAGAATAATGCTCCAATATCTAGCAACCTACCAGGGCTAGAAACACTTTGGGAGATCAATAAAAAGATTTTGGGGGACACTAAATGTTTCTTAGCACTGGTTGTGGACGATTGATCAAATTTAGAAAAAAAACAACAGTATTCTTAACCTTAATATTACATTACTGCATATTTTGCATTTATTACTTTACAGATTTTACATTTAGCAGGTGTTTTATTACAAAGATATTTTATTTAGCTTTCACCCTTCTATATAGGGAATTGCATTTATACAATTTAGTATGTGATTTCAGATATAAAATAGCTGCTTTGGAACATCTTTCTGTTTAAAACCTTTTCTTTGCACCATCTAACTTTTGTGAAAATTACCTGGTTCTTTCCTCTTCTACCCCCCTCATCCTCCCCCCCAAAATTATCTTTCTTGCAGTTCATTTTCAAGCAGCTGTAATTGGGTGCACAGCAACTAAACAATTACCTAGGATCAATTCTGAGAAACAATTCAGGAAAACACATGTATGCTTTACGAGATTCCACTGTGAGGAAAGTTTATTTTTACCTGATTTGTTAGACACCCATATAATTGCCTCTGAAGAGATGTGGCTCGTATTTCCTACTGCAATTGTTAGTGGAATCTGCCACAAGTAGCTGCAAGACAAAGGAGGGGGATCTAAGAACAAAAATACTGAACCAAGTCTTCTCACTCACAGCAATCAGGGATCACATCAAAGAAATCACAACACAATTTCAGTAGCAGTAAAGATTTTGATTCTAATAAGTTACTTTGATTTTAAGATGAATATGATAGTGGTAACAAACCAATGAAAAAGTCATTCATCTTAAAAAAAATAAATACTGAATTAGAGTTTTCACAAGCTACAACACAAGAGACTTTTTCCACAAGGTTTCTAGTACAAGGTTTTTATAAAAGAGGAAAGAATGACCTCCCATAAAAATATGACCACCATTCATTCATTCCTGAAAAAGAGAAACCCGAGGGGAAAATATGCTTTGGTTTAGATGGTCCGCTAAGTTTAAAAGCAAGCTAAAAGCACTGCCATTCTTTTAGCGTAACTTCTTAATGTGTTACAATAGGCTTTCATTACTAGTAGATTATGACAGAAAGTTAATGGGCCTGTTCCTCAACTGACTTGCCCCTTCTGTTGTCATTTACACCTGGGCAAATTACCATTCAGATCTGGACACATGCAGCTGGCACAGGTGTAAGGGAGGGGAGAATCAAACCTCAGCATCATCACAGTGCACAAGCACATCATTCATTGAATAAATGTCAGTAATTCATCTAAGATCTTCATAATGTTTTACCCTAAAGAGAAATTACTGCACACTGTATATCTTTTCTCAGGAGATGGAAAGGATTCCTTTAGGATGCCATTATTATTACCCCTACTTTCACCCCCCCACAATCACCTCAAACACAAAATCCTTCCTCCAGCTTGGGAGAGTTATAAATGTTTCCCCTACACAGCCTCCCTCCAGGTGTGATTTTTAAATCAATTTAGTTAAACTGATGCAAATGTGTGTGGACCAGCACTTAATGTCCAAATCAGCTCCACGACCACCAGTATTTGTCACTTCAAAATTAGTTGGTGTTTAGAAGTTTTAAACTGCAACTATCACTCCTCTGAGATTTGCTCATTCAGAAGTTTGCCCCACTTAACTATATGCAATACTTAAATGTGTCACAACACCAATAAACATGCTTGCAAATGACTAATGGTCTGCCAGGGAACACATCTGTCATACAGTGCTGAAAGTTACATGCATCATGGAGTGCATAGCACTGCATTTCCTCAGTATGTATTCAGAGAGAAATGGTGGACTCCTAAAAAGGAATCTAAGGGCTTTTCTACAAGGTGGGGTAATGTGCACTGTGAGGGTCTGATTTTTAAAGTGCATTAATGTGTTGTGCATTAACTGGTCTGTGCAGACCCTGCTGGTGTGCTTTAACATACTGCTGTTTGAAACGGTATCATGTTAAAGTGCAGTAGGGGAGCAGTTCTCAACCAGGAGTCTGGGGCTCCCTGGGGGGGGATGCAAGCAGGTTTCATGGGGTCTGCCAAGCAGAGCCAGTGTTAAGACTCGCTGGGGCCCAGGGTAGAAAGCTGAAGCCCCGTTGTGTGGGGCTGAAGCCTGGGGCTCCAAGCCCTGCCACCTGGGGCTGAAGACAAAGTCTGAGTTTTGTGGTGTGGTGTGGGGCCCCCCTATGGTGTGGGGCCTCGGGCAATTTGAATCATAGAATATCAGGGTTGGAAGAGACCTCAGGAAGTCATCTAGTCCAAGCCCCTACTCAAAGCAGGACCAACCCCAACTAAATCACCCCAGCCAGGGCTTTGTCAAGCCGGGCCTCAAAAACCTCTAAGGATGGAGGTTGCTTGCTACCACCTAGCACTGGCCCTGGCTTTTATATGCAGAAAAACAGTTGTTGTGGCACTGGTGGGCCATGGAGTTTTTATAGCATGTTGGGAGGCTAGGGGCCTCAGAAAGAAAAAGGTTGAGAACTTCGGCACTAGGGAACCTTTAGTGAGCACCAGCAGGGTCTACACAGACCAGTTAATGCACAACATGTTAGTACTCTGTAGAAATCACATCCCAAAGGATGAATTACCTCACTGTGTAGACAAGTCTTAAGTGACTTCTGTTCCTCCACTATCTTCAGATGGCATCAATGTTACATGGATTATTTGATTCCTTTGCTTATTACAATCCAAATGCCTGATTCAGCAAATACTAATACACATGAGTAGCTTTACACACTTGATTTCTCACATACATAAGTGTTTGCAGCATCCAAATCCAAATAGGGCAGTACATCTGGGACAATAATACTCAAAACACAGCTATTCAATGGAGGAAGATACTTGGAAAGCAGCAATGTTGGAAGAGCTGTGAGTGACACTGGAAGGCAAACTAGATATGAACACACAGTGTATTGTGGCAGCAAAAAAAAACAAAACAAAACAAAAAACAAGCCAGCATGATTTTGGGCTGTGCAGGTAATGGCATCATGCCACATAGCAGGGAAATGATAGTCCCTGGCTAGCAGCCAGATTCTGATATCCTTACTCATTTTGAATACAAACCTACTCTATGAGTGGTCCCATTGAAATTAATGAGAAAACTCATGCAATAAGGTGCTAGTCAGTATGAGTAAGGATATTAAAATGTGGCCTTAAATTACTCTGGGAAATACCAGACCTTTAAAAATAGAGTCAGTTTTGGATACCACAGTATGAAAAAGACATTGAAAACCTGGAGAGAATTCAGAGAAAAGCAGCAAAGCTATATGAGAGGCAAGACCCACTAATATATGAGAAAAGATGAAATATATTATATAAATATTGCTCTTGTAATAGCTCGCTCAATGTCAAGGCCCAGTGACAATAATAAATGTAAAACAGCAAAAGAAAAAAAGACTGTCACATACTAATTTGGCTGCCTTTTAAAAAATTTATTCTCAATATTTTGAGAGGAAATGTCATGTAATAGATATTAAACTGATTATACTTTTTGTATATAAATAGATTGAATATCCTGTGTTGTTTTATTCAAGTAAATGTTATGCTTTTACTCAAAGGTTTGGATAACAGCAAAGTACAAAAAAATCTCAGCAAAAATATTTAATAATATAGCTATTTTAGAGCTTTATTTTAATTTTTATGTCAAAAACATTTTCGTGTTGATGCGGCTACATAGCAGATAGTCTTATAACTGAGACCTGTTATAACACTTGAAATTAATGAGTTCCATTCAAATACATGGGGCCAGAGAGCACTCTCTACAGAAAAACTCTTGGGGAAAAGGGTCATTCCTTTTGTACAGCATCGGTCCTCTCCTTTACTTGTCACGACAGACTCTCGGCTGGGGCCCCACAAAGTTTTGAGGGCAGGAAGGGGAGAAAAAGCAGGGACTCTGTTGAACTCCCTGTCTCTTCTCTAGTCAACCCACATATAGCCAAGTTGATGTGTGAGGAGATGTCTCCTCTGTGGCTCCTACTGAGGCAAAGGCAAAAGCAGCAGGGGGGATTCAGGCTGTGAGCCAGAAGAGTGGCACACAGGCACAACAATCTTGCAGAATGAATCTTATATCTGTGTACAGATTCTCAGAGGGCATGGGTTTTAGATCTCTCACACCTGCCTATTTTACAGGCCCTCCAAATCCCTTCTCCTTGAGGATTTGTTTCCCAGTACAGTGGTTCTCAACCAGGGGCATGTGTACCCCTGAGAGTACGCAGAGGTCTTCCAAGGGGTACAGCAACTCATCTAGAAATTTGCCTAGTTTTACAACAGGCTACATAAAAAGCACTGGTGAAGTCTAAAATTTCATACTGACAATGATTTGTCAATATACTATACATTGAAATGTAAATACCAGATTTATATTCCAATTGATTTATTTTATAATGATATGGTAAAAATGAGAAAGTAAGCAATTTTTCAGTAATAGTGTGCTGTGACACTTTTGTATTTTTATGTCTGTTTTTGTAAGCAAGTAGTTGTAATGTGAGGTGAAATTTGGGGGTACGCAAGACAAATCAGACTCCTGAAAGGGGTACAGTAGTCTGAAAGGGTTGAGAGCCACTGTCCCAGTAGAACACGGTTTCTCCGTAGGATTTGAACAGTGCGAATGTTAATGAATAAAAGTCCGGTAAACTACCTTCTTCCATTCTCCAGCTTGTGCCATTCTATATGTACTATTACCCCTTAATTGGCATATATGCTTGGCTGCTTCCTCATTCCAGCTTTTTTCCCCTTTACTGTGCTATAAACCTGGGCCAGCTCTTCCACTACTGCCCATGCATGGCAGTCATATGTGGTTTCTTCTCTCAAGGTTTCTCATCAACACCTTCTCTGAGGGACACACACTGTGTCTTCCAGCTGTTTGCCTTCACCTGTATAGTTGTAGGACCCTGGTGAATTCCCCTCTTCCTCTATTTTACCTAATTTTTTGAGGGTTGAGAGGGTGAGAGGAGATGGAAGCTTCTCTCTTATTTTCCTCATTTGTTATGGCTTATATGTGTATCTGGTGCAGAAAGGAATACTGCTCTCAGCTACCAATTCCAGTGAAAAATTGGAACCTGTCCTTGAAGACCAGGAGACTAGTCTGGAATGACTTAAAACAAGCCAGTTGGTTCTTCAACTCTCAACCATATGCCTGTAGGGACAGGACAGCTGTTAAGGCAGCATGCTCAGATCTGGGGGAAACGGAGCGTTATAGCTATCAAGCTATTCAACTCACACATGATGCTGAAAAGCTTAAGCAGGACAAACACGTAGGTCCTCTTGGGTAAAAAGATGGTTAACTTCATAGCAGATCAGTAAAGTGTGGGGATTCTCAGGGCTATGAGAGGAATTTAAAGGAATCACCTGTGAGGATGAGGTAGAGATACATTTGAAATTGGACTGGATGTGGGAAACACGTGATGGAACTGTAAAGTGCATAATGTCGCACATTCATGAATATCTTGAAGAGATGTTTGAAAAATGGGAATGCTATTGAGTGTTAATGCAAATAAACCCATTATTGGTACACTAGGCCATTATTCTTCGAAGTAGTTAAATTCAAGTTGTAGTTAAATTCACAATTAAAGGGAATGTACTGCCGCTTTGTTTTTGGTGGCACCACTTCAACGCATAATACAGAAGCACATTAGTATCTACATTCAATTTGCAGAATAATTCAGAGAGACTTGCTTGATATAGTAATACAATTTAGTAACTGTTGAGATGCATGTAATACTAGAAGCTAGCTAATTATGCTATGCTTGGATTATATAGATTTGTCTTGAGCGTTACACTATAATTACATATCCTACATTACTGTACTTTATCTCACTCAGAAAAAATCATATTTGTGATGAATACTTGCTATGCCTTAACTTATACCAAATAACTAACTGAGATCCCTCTATGGAAAAATTCAGAGATTATAAACTATCTCACAAACATGATTCTTCACATTTCTTATCTGTGATGAATAGTAATGCTATAGTAATGTTGGATTTCCAACAGAAGAGTTGGCTGGTTTCTTTAGAAAAGCCAAAAAAGGGGCAATAGTTTCTTTGCTGACATAACAAAAATCTCAGGGTCATTATAAAGAAGAGGCAAGGTGCTTGGAGTTTCATATTTTCACACCTTTTGAACTACTTCTTTACATTAATTAACCTTTTTTCCTGCAATTTAAACTCATTTTTTCAAGATTTATTTCCCCATTGACTTCCATAGACCAGGATTTTACACATGTATACTATATTTTTCCATTCACATTTCTCCCCTCTCTGTTCCTTTTTTCCCAGTGTCATTTTTAAGTTGGAAAGATTAGATTTTTGTGGGTAAATGTTGGTAAGCGTCAACTTCACCGCACACACACAAACCAGTGAAAAAATATTTCCATCAATACTAATCAAATTTACAAAGGCAAAGTTTACAAAGAAAAATGCTGCTTGAAAACTTATTAGACTTTGATTTAAGGATATTTACTTTGTATATTTTTGACATGTGATGTTGACAATTTGTGTTTTAACGGTTACAAAGCTTTAACTTTTTGAATCTGAATGAATACTGTCATTAAATAATTACTGTCTGACCCCCTTGCATTGTCTGATCCTCTCTCCATAATTTTATGCAACTGTGAAAATTTAAAATGGATACAAATTGAAGAAAATGCTTAAAACCCATAATTTTGCATAACTGAAAATTTAAATTGATAGAAGTCTGAAAAATGCTTAAAAATAAACATCAATATTATCCATCAAAATTATAAAACAATAAAAATTGAATTCTGCCAAGCCTAATAATTTTGGATTTGTTTTTTGGCTCTGGATGCTATTTTATTATGCACTTTAATTTTCATTGGATTTTTTTCTCTCTGTACCTCTCTGCCCCCTTAGCAGATTGCCACAGCTTTCAAAGTCTTGAAAGTTTGAGTGGGTTCAGAATTAGTTAAACAAATTCGCTCATCCCTAATCATAATAGACAGTTCAATGAATATGACTGCTCACTATTCAGAGGCATAGGATTCTAGATTGCATTGACGAGAGCATTGTAATTAATACAATTGCCTCAAGTAAATCAATGATCTGCACCTAATGTATTGCTTTCATTGTTGGTTGCCTTCTTTAAAAAGGACATTCCTGAACTTCAAAAGATCTAAAAACAACTAAAGTGACAAGAGGTTGGAGGGCCTTAGATATAAGAAAGATTTAAAATCTTTGATTACTTAAATTTGAGAGAAAGGAAGTATGAGATGACATGGCAGAGGTACACAAAAACGTAAATGGTCTATGAAAACTCAGTCAATTTTCCCTCTAGCCTAACAACAGAAGAATAAGGGGACAATTAAACAGATTGGCAGCAGGTAGAAATCTGTGGTGTTCTTTCCCATAGGGAATTACTGAACTTAAATTTAATGGTATTTTGAAAAGGATTGGAGATTATAAATGAACACATAAAATGCAAGCATACTAGTAGAAAAAGGAGACAATAGTAGTTAGAGCAATGGATTGTGGGGGAAGAACTTGACTGAGTTCCCAACTCTGCTGCCAACTCATTGTGTGAACCTGGGAAAGTCACCAGCTTCCAAATTTTCAAGAATGGTGACTGATTTGGGGTTCTCCAATGTGAGACGCCACCAGGCCGATTGAAGAATTGTGCATCTACAGCTCCACATGACCTCAAATAAAGCTATGGCTGCCTGGCACCTTTGGACATCAAGCTCATGCTGTCCCAAATTGGGATTGCTGAAATAGTGGCATCCAAAATCAAATGCCACTGCTGAGAATGTCAGTTTTCATCTCTCTGTGCTTCAGATCCTGGACCTGTTCAATGGAGATAATAATATTTATCCATCTTTGTCAAGGATTTTAAGATCCTAATTATCTAAGCTTTACAGCATCTCCTTGAAGTACATTCCTGGTTATCCAAATAGCATTGGGGATATTATTTGGAGTCTGGTCAGGGGTCTCTGCTTTATTATCTGAATTTCCATATTATCTGAATACTTCCTGGTCCCTTTGATGGGATGTAGAAGTCCCACACCAGGGAATCAAGTGTTAACGAGCAGCTCTGACCCAGAAGGCCCCGCTCAGCTGTAGCTGCTGGGCATGCTCACAATGGGGGCAGGGCTCAAAAGGGTGCGGCCCAGCTCAATCAGATTGGACAGATCAAGAGAGTAGCCCCACAGGTGCCTGCTGCAGGGAGGCTTAAGGAGCTTCACACCCTCTGGACCTGACCCTACTGCAGGGCCACCAAAGGCCCCCTTGGAGACCAGGAACAGAGGTCCGCAAGTGAAAGAGAAGCCTGCAGATCACTGCAAGTAAGAACACCCCCCACTAAGTTCAGAGCCAATGCTTGTTGTGGCTTTGAAGGGGCAGAGGCCGCGGGAAGGAGTGGCGCAGGGAGCAGGCTTGGTAGCATCCACACCCCAGGCCACATATCCGACCAGTCAGTCACAGGGCCGTGGGTTAGAATCTGGTGGAGCAGGGAGGGCCCAGCTTCCCCAACCACCAGCCGTAGACTCTTGCCACTGGGCAATATTGCCACAGATTCTTGCAGCTAGGTAATATTGCTGGGCTCAGACACCAACTCCCCCGACAACCGGTGGTGAATGAGGGCATCAACTCAGTCCCGATAGAAGGACAGCAGATCTACCAACAAAACCAGCCTAAGGGAGACCATGGATACAGAAAAGCTGCTTAAATGGACAGTAGAGAGCCAACAGCAGCAGGTAGCTCAGCAACAGGGTCAGCTGCGGCAACAGATAGCTGCCCCACAGCAACAGCAAGTGGCCCAACTACAGCAGCAGCAGCTACTCCAAGAGCTGGCGGCAAAGCATCAGAAGCAAAAGGAATGCCTAATCCGGCAGGTAGCAACACTCTGGAGGCCCAAGGGGGCATCTAATGCGATGGCACAGGACCCTCAGGTGATGTCCCCTCCACTGGGCTGTCCATCAGGCTTGTGAAAATGGGTCCCAGAGACAACCCAGCAGCCTACTTGGTCACCTTCGAGTGGGTGGCCACCGCAGCATGCTGGCTGCAGGAACACTGGGCCACCCTCATCGCCCCATATTTGAAAGGACTCACCCAAGCAGCCTACAGGGGCCTAGATCCCACAGAGGTGCTAGAGTACATTAAGGTAAAAGCAACCATTCTGGACTACATGGATATCAACCCCGAGACTTTCCACGAACAATTCTGGAAGAAAATATACCTACTGGGAGCCCAGCCTGGTGGCACAACACCTGTGTTGGGCTGGCTGGACCCCGAGAAGTGGACCAGAGTACAAGTAGCAGAAGCTATTGTGCTGGAGCAGTTTGTCCAGGTTCTCCCAGATGGCAGGAGAAAATGGGTGAAGCACCAGAGACCAGTGACACTGGTGGAGGCCATAACCCTGATGGAGAATTATGTGGCAGCTGAGAGTCCATCTCTCTGACACCTAGGCCCGGGGCACCCGAACTCCAGACACCAACCCCTAGTAGAGGTCAGGCTAGGAGGGGAGGCCGAGGGTTCCCAAGCCAGACACTCTTCTACAGGTCACCTGTTTGGGAGCCAGCACTCCCAAGCAGGGGGTATGCCCACTAGGAACCCCCACAGCCCCAGAGGAGGGACAGTCAACCGCAAACCAAGAGGGAACTGTTTAAAGCGTAGGCAGAAAGGACATTTTAGGCAGGGATGCTTCTTATGGACTGCAGCTATGGACAGGAATGGAAGGCCTGCTCCAGGGCTCGCAGACGGAGCCAGGCCAAGATGCTTATCTCAGTATGGGTCAGTGGATTGGAGGTCACAGGCCTGGAAGACTTTGGCTGCAGCCAGACAATCATACCAGAAAATCTAGTAGAGTCTCCCAACATGTCGGGCGCTCCCCTCTACCTCCAGGGCATACATAGGGCTGTACAACTTTACCCCGTGACGGAAGTGAAGCTGATGGTAGGGCACCGCATCACACCTGCCAGGTGGGGCTATCAGCCACTCTCACCTACCTCGTGTTATTAGGATGGGACTAGAAATATTTTGGGGAGGTCCTGAAATGGTGGAGCGGAGACCCCCTAGTGGAAACCAGCCTGGTCCTGGAAATGAGAGGGCTCATGGGCCAAGGTGAGAGGAAGAAGACTGTAGGGAAGGCCCCTCCTGTCAGCCAGGAACATCAATCTTGCAGCTCGCTAGCTCAAATGTCCACAAAGTTTTAAATCTCAAGTGGTTACCAGGAGATGAGGATTTTGTGCTAGAACAATGGGAGGTCCAGACCCTGAGCAAGGCATGGGAGCAGACAGCCGTCTCCAATGGGGAGGAAGGTGAATCTCAGTGACGAAAACAGTGGGCCCCAGCTTCGAGCTCCAGAATAAATGGCATTACAGGGCAACATGAGACCCCCAAACATAAGAGGTTTGGCTTTACCTCAGCAGCTATCTGTCGCAGAGAGCTGACATTGACAAGCAAATTCAACACTGCCTCCAATGCACCTCCAATGCACCAATGCAGTTTTTGGACTGAGAAAATGCGTCTTCGAAGTTTGTGACATCAAGAATCAAACCTAGCTTCTCGTGTACCAGTCTGTTGTTATCCCTACTATTCTGTGTGGTGCCAAAACATGGTTCACATACGGTAGACACTTCAAGGTTCATGAATGATACCATCAACAGTGCCTCCGCAAAATCATCTGAATCAAGGGGGATGACCAACGCACCAACATCAGTGTTCTCTCCCAAGCCAAAACTCCAACATTGAAGCTATGCTCATACATCATCAACTCTGTTGGGCTGGCCATATTCTTCAAATGCCAGACAATTGACTCTCAAAGCAGGTAATGTTCTCACAACTGTGCCATGGTCAATAAGACAAGGAGTGGGCAAAAATTTGCTTCAAAGACACCCTTAAAGCCAATATGAAGAAGTGCAATATTGACATAAACTCATGGGAAACCCAAGCCCTTGACTGACCAAAATGGAGAAGGACCTAGTGGCAACGATCCCAGTATTTTGAGATGCAACCAAGACAACAGGAAACAGAAAAATGGGAAAGGAGGAAAGAACGCACCATAGCCCAACTCAACATGATCCACCCCTTCCACTGGGAAACGTTTGCCCCAACAGTGACAAGATCTATGGATCCCGGATCAATCTCATTAGCCACCTGCAGATCCACCATCGATAATTGTCCATCATTCAATGGAAGACAAGCATCCTCGAACTTCAAGGGATCGGTGATGTATCAAAGGATTTCCATTCTTTTCTGGACCACTGAACCACCCACCACCCTTTGATTACAGAAAGCAGCATGCACCTCCATTCAGACAACAGCCACTGCAGCAGTGCCAGCCATACCGTTCATCTCCTGACTGAGTCCTACTATGTGGGTCCCACATCTATAATGCTCTACACCAGCGTCCAAGACCTATCCCCACTCCCCAAAACAGCTACCCATCCTTCCCAATTCCTCCTCCCTCATTGTTCTGCTCCACCCCACAAACACTACCCACCTGACTCCATACTTACCCCATTTCAAATTATAACATATCTCTGCGCACACAAGCACACCACCCTCTCCCTCCATGATTTTTTTTTAAATCAGGAATATGTGGGTTAATTAACTTAGTTGTGCCCAATAATTCCTGAGAATTAGTACATGAAAACATGTGGAAAGCAACATAGCCCACAGCAATAATAAAAAAAGAGCAGAAACTTTTCATTGTCAGCCCAACTTCTCTAAGTGTGTGGGACTGCTGTCACTGTGTAGAAAGCCATAACACAATATACCAATTTTATCCTCTTTAGTATTCGGCATGCTACAACAGTAACAGTTACAGCCACACTGCACATCAGAGTATGCTGAAAGATTCTATGGTGGGAAGCAATCCAAGTATAAAATGTGAAATGCATTTGGAAATCACAGGTTAAATTAAAACTGGCAATTCTGACATCATTGCTCACAGCAGCAATCATGCTGAAAAGTGACATCAATGCAGGAGCACACATTAGCAGACTGTAAGGGCATTTTATATTCTGATTCCATAATGTAACATGTAAAAAAGAACTTCTACAGATAAAAGTGATACAAAATGCTGAGGAGACTTCTGTGCCTTTTAGAGGCAAAGCGATATATTGGGCAGAGTGTGCACTGGGCAAGTTAGCGGCAGTGGCCGAAGGCATTCTGCCTGCATGGGCCTGAGAGGGTGTTTGGGAACACTATTACAAGCAGCTCTTGTATCTATTAGTTAAACATGTAGCATGCACTCCACACAGCTGGGGTGTGGATTGGCTCCGTAATCAGGAAGAGCACAACCACTGGCATTATGTTTGTCCCCTAACGAACATGAGTGTACAAGTGATGGGAAGGGGCTCCCTGCACAGTTTTCCATTTCAGCTGGAGCAGCCAGGATAGAGCCCTGGTTTACCCAATAAAGAAACTTTTAAAGTTTTTCAGATATTTGTATATATATGCAGTAGTTTTGATTTTTTTTATCCCATGTTGTTCATTTCTTGCATACCATACAGAATACAATAACATTCCACTACTTCAGAGTTCAATTCTGCCACTCTTATTCATGCTGAATGCCCATGGTAGTAATCAATGTAAGCAAGAGTGGCAGAATCAGGCCCTTCGGTGACAAGACAGTTATTTGCAATCGCAATTATAACTTATGCTTAATATGCCATATACTATAAAGGTCAAAGACATAAAAAGAAAACAATCTTTTGAGCTCCTATCAAAAAAGAGATGGGAAAGTGGGTGAGTTAAACCTTTATTCCGGAAGTGGGGCAGTTGTCTACAACAGGCAAACAATTTAGTAAAGGAAAACTGTATTTGTGTGTATATACACCCAAAGTGTCATACAAATAACAAATGGGGATACACCTGGCAATGTTTTTTTATTATTTCACTTCTCATTACTAAGGGGGCAAGCGTTACCCCTTTCTTGCAAGACTTGAATAAATGAGTTTTGTGCAGGGAGTTGAGAGGAGGTTCAATGGGAAATAAATCCCCTAATCAACCATACAGCTTGAAGTGGAGTGGCTACTAAGCCACTCTCTAGTCCACATAGGGCATATGTGGTGGTTGATCTCTGAATCTGCACAGTGTTGGGTCTGTTAGTCACCTCCCTAACCAGGCCAGGCCACTAACCTTCCCCCAGCGTCCCCACAGAGGCACCATGGAGCCAAACTTTGCAGCATATATGGAGTGTAGAGTCCCCCTGTGTGACATGCATCCTTCCCCACAGCCAGTGGGACCATGGTGGTTTTACTATGTTTAGGGCCTTCTATATTCTTTTGAGGAGGTAAGAAGCATTTCCCCTTCCCATAATGTATGATGAAACAATAAATATGAACTATCAAAACTGTGCCCATGCTGCAGAAAACACTGTACATTTGCACAGTGACACCAGGAATTCCCACTGGGACATGAACTGTGGCTGAATAGTTCCTGGCCCTTCATCTCAGTCAGAAAGTAGCAAATATATATTTTTAAATGTAAAGAAGTTATTTCTCTATTTTTAAAGAGACGAATTCTGTGTATTTTCAAAAGAAAAAAATCTCTCCATATCTGAGAGCTTCATGTTTGTGCCTCCCCTTCAATCTAGAACCAAAATGGTTTATAGATTTCATCGGAATTGATTAGTTCATTTTCTAGACAGCAGATTATTTTTCATATTTTTGTGAATCATTACTGTACTGATGGATTATTCTAGATGTCTTTTCAGTGCCTTGAAATTATGGTTCTCTCTGTCATGAGGAAAACCCACTGAACCCTGTCATATGGAGTATCTCCTCATTTTGTGCAGTCCTGTAATGCCAGGACATGTTCTGTCCTCAGATATGCAGATATGACTCTGAGTCAACGGAAGTTTTGTGTACTTATTCAAGGGCAGAATCTGCCCTGTGCACCATAAAGTAGGAGTTATGGACTTTTCCTGGGATAGCTTCAAATTAGAACATTATCTGTCATATCATTATGGGTCTGACCAAACCCCATTGAAATCAATAGACTCCCATTGACTTCAATGGACTTTGACTGGGGCCTTGTATACTGTGGCATTCCCCCGGACCAGGAGACTGTCATTTCTTATTTTCTCTCAATATTTCCCACATAAAATATCTTCCGGGGCTAGGTGTCCAGTAAAATCAATGTTCATTTGGGCATAGAAACAGGATTGTGTGAATTCTGTAGTGTTTATGCACAGTGATAGTGTTTAAAATTGCATAAGTCAAATTGTATGCACACAAAGAAGTCACATGTTGAATATTTGGCCCTTAAAACACAACTTTCCCCCCCTTCTAATTATAGTATGTATGTGGAGTCTTGTGTTAGACTAGGAAAAACAAATATATACACTCTACTTCTTATCTACAACAAAAATTTAAAAATGCTCATCTGTATTGGATTAGGCAGCACTCAGAGAAAACCACTTCCAGGGGTATCAAGAGTATTCACTCTGGCATTTAGTCCCCTGGAAACGCTGCTTGTTGCTTTGTATTGTCCTGCATATATTTTTAGAGGAAAAAAAATTAAGTGTGGTGTTTTATACTGCATCTTAAATAGTTAATTATGACACAAGTGCTTTGGCATAGAGAGCAGAACAGACATTTTTACAAAACTGTGATTCTTAAATATTTCAGCTCTCTCTTTTATTTATCAAAATACATCTGGCCAGACCTATTCTAAAATGAGTCTTTTTAAAGCAAAGGAGAGTCAATGGACCAAGAGCTGGGCCCCAACCAGAGATCTTAACCTCCCAGAGCTTTAGGGAAGTGTGGCTAGCCTTTATCTTCATAAGCAGCTGCTGAAAATTCTTGGGTGAGGGAGAGTGTGCTGAGCCCACCCCACACTCACCCTGCAGTGGGGCTCCTGTCCCATGTGGCTGGGACTGGCTCCCTGTTGTGGCCTGTTGACTCTTAATGCTCACAAATTCAAACCTGCCACAACATCACCTGACGTGTGCATCCATGCACAGATGGGCCCTCCCTTGCAATGTCTCACCCACTCTACCTCCGGTACCACCAGATGTGGGGCCTCAGGATCCCCCCTTTTCCTGGGACTCTCCTTTCCCACCCCAATCATCTCAGCATCCCTCCTTCCACCAGGACCCTCCCCTTAAATTACTTCAGGATCTCCTTCCTTCCCCCCACAATCACTTCAGGACAACCTCCCCTATCCTGAGGGTCCTCTCCCCCACCTCCTGTCCCAGTGCTCTCTGCCAGGACTGAGGAATCTAGCTCCATCTGCTGGGAATCCAGCCCAGAGGCTGGGCCCTCCCCCTACATTGCCCCGTTCCCTTCTTTGCCCTGGCGCCACCCACCAGAAATGGAGTAGGGGGGCTGAGTCCCCTCTAGCCCTAGCCACCCACTACCTATGCTTATCTCTATACTATGCTGAATCAAAGCCCCGGACCTGGATTCCCAAAGACTAATACTCTAAGGCCATGTCTAAACTACAGCCGCTGTAGTGGCACAGCTACAGCACTGCAGCTATGCTGTTGTAGTGCAGACGCTTCCTACGTCTATGGAAATGGTTTCCATCAATGTAGTTAATCCACCTCTCCAAGAGAGGTGGCTTGGTGGCACCATGTGACCAAGCGAGGCCAACAAACCCTGGCAAAAATCTGGGGGCAAGTGACCCCACATGTCACTTCTGGCTTCTGCCCAGCGGGGGTGGGGGTGTCTGGGGGCTTCAGCTTCAGCCCCACGGGGCGCGCCTGCTGGGGCTTGGGGTTTCAGACCAGCAGGGCATGCTTGCTGGGGGTCAGGGCTTCAGCGCCCTGGCTCTCAAACTTTTGAAGATTGTCGTATGCGGCTCAGACAGTCAGTAAGTTTGGCCACCCCTGGTACAGAAGGACATGTAAAAGTCACACAAATGTTGTTTCCATCAGGCCATGACGGTCAGTGTGTAGTATTACAATTAATTAAATGATCAGTGATATAAAACTCTGGACACTAATGTATAACCAACCTATGTGACTTTAATATTGTTCGGAAGAAGATGAGTTTGAAAGACTAATGGAATATGTATGTGTCCCTTTCACTTAATTTTTATGGGCCCATTTTCTTTGTGACTTAGACTTCATGTGAATAGGATTTGCACATAATTTTAACTGAAAAGTGGCAGGACGTGGCTCTGCCATCAAACTGATTGACCTAGGTATTTTCACCAATAACATTTTTCACTTTGCAACAGGCTTCTTCCCCATTTGTGGTTAAGGGGATGAGAAGGTGGAGCAGAAGGAAGGGAAAAAATAGAACGGGGCAAAAAAGAAATAAAAAAAGAGGATCCAAACATCAAGTACTTACTCACCACAGAGCCTATTCTCTCAGGGGAGAGGCAAGGAGGTGTAAAGAGGGTTAGTGCACTAGCCTTTCACCTTCAGCAATTTGAGTTGAAGTCTGAATTTAGGTCACAAATGAAAGTAAAGTAAGTGTATTAATGGTCTAATTTTAACCCTCAGCTATCCACATCCACACAAAATCACTGCGTGGGTGGTAGCCTTTGCTCATAGACTGGAGTAGAAGAGTTACTGCAAATTAAGACTGAGATGCATTGACAAACATGTATGGGGAAGTTTGCACAATGCTTTCAGTACTATACTTGTTTTACGTTATCTAAACACTATTAGACATTGTTTTCATGAGTAATAAAATTCACTCACATTATCTGCAGATGTATATACACACACACACGTATACATGTATAAATACATACATAATTATATATATAGCTTTCCATGACACAAAAACCACTACACAAATAAATATGATATATAGGTAAAGGCCATGTCTACACTACTGGCTAAATTGATACCGCAGCAATCAATGCAGTGGTGTCGATTTAGTGGGTCTGGTGAAGACATGCTAAGTTGATGGGAGAGTGCTCTCCCATAGCCAGTGAAACAATTGATTATGTACCATATTTAGGTATGAGTTCTACAACAACCACGGCACATGAAACAATGGAGAATAAATTTACAGTATAGTGTTGTTGTTTTTTTAAATGAACTCCCTAACAGGAATATTGTTCCATAAAACCCAAACATGTCAAGTGAACATCTGCACCTAGTTTTACCTTTTGATGACTTCTATTGTCCTCCCTGTGACAAGTCAAGATTCAGAGAGTGACCTTTGTGCATTCAACCAGAGGAGGTGAAGACAGCAGCTTTTAGACTAAATGGCAGTCCTGTAGACATCAACCCTAGCAGATAGTTTTCAATTTGCTTTCAACCTGATCAGACAGGTCCTGGCCCCAGCAAAGCAACCTTAAAGATGCCTTAATTAGGAAGTGTCTGGAAATCCTGGGCTGGTATAAAGCCAGCATAGTCAGCTTAATTTCAGCCCCCTTTGGCACTAACAGTGCAAGGAGTGTCTTGGAACTAGCTTGGATCAGGGAGGAGACATTCTGGGAAGTATGATGCAAACCACTGAGGGTGGGGCCAGAGAGCTAAATGCTCTACCAATCCCAGCTGAAAGACCAATCCCTAAGGGACTGTTCTAGCTATCATAAGTTACAGCAGCTATGTGGCTGCTCTAACTTGCCCTGAGGTCTAGTTTGCGTCCAAGATCAGGGGAGGCACAAAAATTACTTTGGGCTTCTCTAGACAACCCACTAGTGCATGGCAAGCTGGAGTGTAAATATACAGTATGTTAGTGTGCCACGCACTTCCATGTGGAACCTGCTACTGCACACTGAATGTTCCCTGGTGCACACTGACCTACTCCCATTTAAGAAAGGAATAGATCAAAGCACACTAGGGAACTTTTAGTGAATAACAGCAGGGTCCACACAGACAATTAGGGTGTGGCAGGCTAGTGCACTATAGATTTACTCCCCAGCTTGCCGTGCACTAACTGTTCATCTACACAAGCCCTTAGAGTCAACTATGCCTTCCCCTCACCTAGTATGCTGACAGTAAGCTCTGTATTTTGTTAAAAAATAGCCAGTATCTGTGTTTTAAGCACTTCCAAAGGCTTCTCCTTTTTCCAGGGCTACCATATGAGATGTTCATCTTTAGTTGTCTAGTCTTTCCTTAACACATGACCAGACTATCGGGAGCTTCAGTACAAGCTGATGAAAGCTGTTGTAAGACTGCTGATTAAAATTTTCAGTCAAAATAAGAGAATACTCCTACTGATATTTGAAAGCCACTCTCAAGTATGCAATATCAGAAGGCTCTAGCCACATGCTGGTGCATTTCACTGAGTGCCACAAAACCAAAAGAAGAGGCCAAGGAATATATGTGTACCCTAGATTGAAAAAAGCCAGAGAGAGCACTAAAGATGCAAATGTGCAAATAAAAAGCTTTCTTTTGTTGTTTATTATGCTAATATAATTCTAATCCTTTTTACAAGAATAATCTTTAATAAAATTAAAATGTTAGGGCCATATTATGCCATTGATTCTAGGCAAAGCTAAGTGACTTTGGCAGGGACTTCTGCTTTAAAATACTGGCCTGAAGCAGCTAAACAACTACAACTTTTAGTAGGAATATTTATTGAGAAATACATGTACCTGTTGTTTCCAAGGTCAGGATCCCTGGTTTTAGCATCAATGTCATAAATAAAGTGCTCTTGGGATATTACTACGATATTGTCTGCAGTTTCATTTCTCATGATGGTGATAACGGGGTAACCCATCTGTAGTGTCCATTGATCCATTACCTCTTGGATATTTACAAATTTTCCAACCTTTTTTAGAGCCTTCCAAAAAAAAAAAACAGTTTTGGTTTAGTATATTGATGCAATACTAGTATCTAACACATAATACCATTTACTTTTTAAACTAGAGGACCATTAATTGTCTAGCTGTTTAAATAGGAATTAAGCATCTATACGCACAGGCGCTTTCGACGCATAAATACAGGATATAAATGGTAAAAAAAAAAAATCGATCGAGGAGAAGCCTTCGTTCTAGGTAAGAGTTAGACATTTGATCTTGCATATCAAAATAAAACAGCTTTAACAACTGAAAGCGATAAATATTCATGTGGCAAGCTAGAAAATGCAAACACAGTGACAGGGTGGAATATTCAAAAGCACCTAGGTGACTTAGAAGCACAAGTTCCAATGACTTTCATTGGGATTTGTACCCCTAAGTCATTCAGGCACTTCTGAAAATCCCACCCAAACCTAAAAGGAGTGGAACTTCAGACCTGCTTCCCCACATTTCCCGCGTTCACAAAGACTGTGGATGGCCATATGCAAATGATTTCCATGATCAAAAAAGGCTAAAAAAGGAGCTTGATACACTGATGAAGATCTTCTCTTGGGATTATTGATTTTGGGTGCTCATCTTGAGACACTTTAAAAGGGTCTGATTTTAGAAAGTGCTGAACATCTGTCCTCTGAAAATCACGCCCCTTTAAGGTGTCTCACACTAGGCATCCAAAATTACCACTCACTGGAAAATCTGGATTCTTATGTCCAAAGCTAAGCTGTGCACATGCGGACCTTTCCCAAACCTGCAAACTGTATAAATCTTGCCTTATTCTAGTTTAATACAGAAACTATAGAAAAAATACAATTTTAAATAGGTGGGATTTCAGCTGGAATACAGTAAACCTGACAAAAATGGGAGACTTGCACCTCATGGGAAGAGAGACTGCAAGCAAGTGAAGGATGGACAGAGACAGCTTTCTCTGCAACCAAGGAATGCCTCGAACTTCCTGCCAATGCTGGAACAGAGACTGAGTGACCTCTAGTGAATCCAAGCAAATCCCAGGAAGAATCCCTTGAAACTCAGTCTGCATGTGAGACATCTCGAGAATGTAAAGGATGACAACAGATATGCTGATAGGTAGGGGAACATGGAATTTTAATTCCCACCATTAACAGGTTTGACATATCCAATGTGACAGTAGTTGCTTATGGCCAAGAATGCAGTCACAATCCTGTGCCTGTACATTTGCTGTGAGTTCTGCTGTTCTTTGACTAGAATGCACTTTTGAGTGCAAATCACTGAGAATTTGCCCCAAAGGCTTTAACATAAGGAAAGGAAAGGAAAAAGTAAGAAACTGTACAGAAGAAGCAAGGGTAGCTTTCAGTATCCTTGTAACCCACCTGCAGCTGGTCTAAGGACATCAAATAATAACAGCTGACACCAGAAAATACAATGCCCAGCTTTAAGCCTTTACAAGGTCTGTCCTTCAGACAAATCATGAATATTTACATATCAAAAGCCTATTCAATATAAATGCCAAAGCACAGCATTTTCCTGCTCTTTCCTACTTACAGACCTTATCCTGCTCCCACTGAAGTCAATGAGAGCAAGCCTTCCCTTTATTTGGTGTCAGTGATATAACACAAACAACTGAAAACATGTTTTTTTAGGTTGTCGCTTTCTGTGAACCCAAACGGTACTTCTTAGCATTAGTTTTTAAATGTGCTCTTGGGCTTAGGTATTTTAGTATACACTATTCTCTTCCAACCTCGGCATAAAAACACCACTATGGCTTCCTGCTTTTCTCTCAGTGTATTAGGCTATATTGCACTTTACCTCTGACAGGGTATTCCAGAGATCATTTCTGGCTGCATTGCCATACTTGTGAATTGTCAAATAGTCCTACAAAAAATAAAACAAAAATACAAATCAGAAGTTACTGTATACAGGCCAAATAATTACAGCTGTGAATCACTGCTAGTATAAGTTAAATTACATAAATGTTTTCGTTTGTTGGAAATCTAGCAATATACAATATGCTCATCCTCAGGGAGTCAATAAACATTTTCTTGAGACAGCTTACAATATATTAAAAATAGAAGATTAAATAAATTCCAACAGAAAAACAAACCAACAAACAAATTTCCTAGTAAGTTCCCATACAGCGTTCAGAGTTTTACCTTTTCTAAGTAATTCATCAAGATTAGTATTTCCTATTTACTTTTAAAACATTTGTATAGTCTCAGCATCTGTTTCCAGGCAATTCATGGCAATGAAAGAGGCAAATTTCTAAAATAAAGCTCTACTGTTTATTTTAGCAGGTCATTCTGTGGCTAATGTCAAGGACCCCCACACTCTGATGACAGCTAGATCTGTTATAAAATATTTAACCAAGAAATAGCCCATCGGAGCCATTTCCTCATATCTAGTGGGGTCTCGTGGACAGGTGTTTTCCCTTACGATTAAATGCAGAAATAGATAATATTGTCAATGCAGGCTCTAGCATGCTATCCTAAAAAGCCTTTACACCATGGGAAGCAACAGAAAATGTGCACATTACATAAAAGGGATGCTTATAGTGGAAGAATATGTGTTTGTGAGCACGTGATCTGAGAATACCTGATAGGGCAGTAAACTGAAGTTTTCTGTTTTTTCAGCCACAGTTGCAGTGACTCATTATCCACGTTTCCCCTTCAGTAACGAAAAGGCCAAAAAGTAGGAAGAGCCATCCTCCCAAAGGAATGAGGACAAGCCCATAACAGCTCTTCAGTCCCAAGCCTCTGCATAGGAGAGGCTGCCAAATATAAAAATGATGTGTGCTTGAGTCAGAGGTATACCCTACAGGCTCTTACCAAATAAAGGTAATTTCCCATATTAATTTTAAAATATATCTCTGGGTTAGGCCTGGACCTTCCTGGTACAAAATGTTTTCATTTTTATCTGCTAAGCTCTAGGCTACCCTATCAGATTCATGCCTTACTATCTCCCCACAGAATACATAGACAATCACAGATTTGAAATTCAGAAATTATTATTGGAACAATCTGACTCTTTTGCACTTGGATTGGGAGAATAAAGCAAGAAAAACCTTATACAATCAAAGGGTTCCCTGCATTAGAATTTCCATCATCTACACTTTATACAATGGTAGGAGACAAACCCTAATTTACAGCACAATGATAAAACTGAGGAAATTTTGCTGACTGTGTTATCTGTGCTTTGTGTGAAGTACGATACTATGGGAATAATTAGTGTTTGGAAAGCAAATTTCCTGATGTACAAATTGTAGCACCTGTGACAGATTTAGCTTTTGTCAGCCAACTCATATTACAACAAGCAGCAACTCCCATTTAATCACAGGCTAAAAAAGCTAAATGAGAACACTGACTCAGTTAACTGCAGTGCCTAGTCTTAACAATGTCATGAAAATAACGATTGGAAAAAGACAACATTATAGAGGCTTCACCAATATATTGTGCTTCTATTTTGTCTAAAAATATAGTCTTCTAAGACAGTTAAATATCCAACAGCATCCAAAGCTAATCAGGTTGCATTGTAAATTAAAAGACTAAAACAGGTATACAAAAAAGTCAGAGTAGGTAAATAAGCAACAAATATACACAGGAGCAGTGCCAGGGTTTTTGCCGCCCTAGGCGGCAGCGCTCCTCCTCTGAGCATTCGGCAGCGGGGGTCCTTCCGCTCCGTGTCTTCGTGGCACTTCGGTGGCGGGTCCCGGAGCGAGTGAAGGACCCGCCACCGAAATTCTGCTGAAGACCCGGAGCGGAAGGACCCCCCGCCGCCGAATTTCCCCCGAGGACGGCAAAATGCCGCCTCTCAAATCCTGCCGCCCTAGGTGACCGCCTAGGGTCGCCTAGTGGAAGCGCCGACCCTGAATATACATGCACATTTTAAGTGGTGCTAGACAATACAGTATCCATGAATTCTTCTGTTATTTGTTTACAGGGTTTGTATGTAATACAATAAGGCAGTGAAACAGTTTGAGAATTTACTCAACAGAGCCAAATAATTTTGTTTAACAGTCTATGACCAGACCTCACATTTGGCTTGAATTCTTATTCAGAAAGAGTGGAAAGAGAGGCAAATGCTTTTATCCTCTTCCTCTGGCTTTTGCCTCACAATATGCAGGTTGATTGGTTTGGACAGACCTCTCCATTTCCAGTTCAATATTTATTATTTTGATTAAACAATTTATTGGGTGAAGAAAAGCAAAAAGGAAAAGGAAAGAAACTACAAAGGTAAGTACAATATAAAACTATATTAATCACCTGATACAATACTATTTTACATTTTTTTTCATTGCTTTAGAGCTAGATTGAGGCTTTGATTACAGCTCTGAGCAAGGACTGGTATATAAGCAGTATGACTCCAGAAGCAGCTGTGGGAGGCCCTGCACCTCAGAGATATACCTTTGAGTGATCATTTCCTTCCTGCTTGCCCCTGACTCTGGCGAGGGGAGAGAGGAAGAATGCTGGCTTATACCAACAGTAATTACAACCCCTACCTTCCAGCTAAACTGCACTGGCTAAGGAGTAGTGAGATACAGGCCAAGGCTCTGTCCTCTCCCCCACCCACCTGCTCTGTGGAGAGATCAAACAGGCACCCAGTATCTGCTTACTCCTGCATACCCACACCCAAGGTCTTGGTCGCTCACGAGGGGGGTATAAGGTATTCATTGTTCTCTGGTGTGGGTATATAAGCCACAATCTGGCCCTTATACTGTAAGAAAAAGATCCAAATCAGAAAGCAAAGAGAAACAAGTAATAGAAAAAGAGAAACAAATCACAGAAAACAAGGGACAGATGACAGCCAAAATATGGCAACCCAGATCTAAGCTGCACTCAGCACAGTTCAGAAGGGGAGGTGCTAAAGAGGCGATAAGCTACTTTCTCACACAGACACATTCCTGTGACTATCCTGCTGCCACCAGGCTGGTCCCTGACACAAAGTTGAATAGTCTATCACCTAAAAAACATGTCCCAACACCTTGGGATTGTTGGGGGTATAGGGATACCTTAACCACGCCCACAACTCTCAGACACACCCCCAGTGCCAGGTGGCAGGAGAGAGTTACACAGAAGCCTTTGGGCCAGCCTTATACCCATGAGGTTTCCTCTACACATTGGAAATCCACTCCTAGTCAGTTTAGATGGTTTTAATCCTGATTTTCACCATGGGAGCTGTGCAAAGAAGACTCGAGACGGCCAAAAACCTTGCCCAACATGCCATACAATGAAATACCAAACAAAAGCAGAAAACTGACACTGATTTTTTTTTTTTTTGCAGAGCTTTACCTCTAACTCTCTTCTGAAATTAGTCTGTCCTCAACATCGTCCCATTATAACTTTTTAATATGCAGCTACTCCTTGCAGGACTGAAGGATTATAATAATGAAATATAATATATCTGTGTTACTAAAAACTAAACATAATCAATCATTGCTTGTAGTATGTAAGTTTTCGTTTCAGCTGGGCCTGTTCGGCAAAAGAATATTATTGTAATCATTCAAATATCCAAAAGAAACCAAAGATCAATCATATTAAAGGAACAAGCTGAAACAATTACCACACAAGCAGGTAAGATCTTGCAAAACAAGAAGTAAACCGTAATTCTAATGTTTTGTCAAATAATAGACTCAGTCTCTAAAGAAAATTGTAAGGCTTAAATGGTTTGGAAACTATGTTATCACCTTAATATTGAAGCAAGTGGCTTGAATATTAGAAGATGAAGAAAGCACAGTAAAAAGTGCTAAAAGATTTTGACAGATATTTGTAGTAACAGCATTATTGATTAAATTTACAGGCCATTTATTGTGTTAGTTTTTTAAAAAGCAGGTTACTAGTATTAAAGAAGGGATATACGGAAAGTGGTGGATGTGATATATCTTGACTTTAGCAAAGCTTTTGATATGGTCTCCCACAGTATTCTTTCCAGCAAGTTAAAAAAGTATGGATTGGATGAATGGACTATAAGGTGGATAGAAAGCTGGCTAGATTGTTGGGCTCAACGGATACTGATCAATGGCTCGATGTCTAGTTGGCAGCCGGTATAAAGCGGAGTGCCACAGGAGTCGGTCCTCAGGCCAGTTTTGTTCAGCATCTTTATTAATGATCTGGATGATGGATTAATTGCATCTTCAGCAAGTTCGCAGATGACACTAAGCTGGGGGGAGAGGTAGATATGCCGGAGGGTAGGGATAGGGTCCAGAGTGACCCAGACAAATTGGAGGATTGGGCCAAAAGAAATCTGATGAGGTTCAACAAGGACAAGTGCAGAGTCCTGCACTTAGGACAGAAGAATCCCATGCACTGCTACAGGCTGAGGACCGACTGGCTAAGTGGCAGTTCTGCAGAAAGGGACTTGGGGATTACAGTGGACAAGAAGCTGGATATGAGTCAGCAATGTGCCCTTGTTGCCAAGAAGGACAACGGCATATTGGGCTGTATTAGTAGGAGCATTGCCAGCAGATCGAGGGAAGTGATTATTCCCCTCTATTTGGCACGGGTGAGGCCACACCTAGAGTACTGCGTCCAGTTTTGGTCCCTCCACTACAGAAGGGATGTGGACAAATTGGAGAGAGTCCAGCAGAGGGCAACGAAAATGATTAGGGGGTTGGGGCACATTACTTACGAGAAGAGGCTGAGGGAACTGGGGTTATTTAGTCTGCAGAAGAGAAGAGTGAGGGGGGATTTGATAGCAGTCTTCAACTACCTGAAGGGGGATTCCAAAGAGGATGGAGCTAGGCTGTTCTCAGTGGTGGCAGATGACAGAACTAGAAGCAATGGTCTCAACTTGCAGTGGGGGAGGTCTAGGTTGGATATTAGGACACACTATTTCACTAGGAGGGTGGTGAAGCACTTGAATGGGTTACCTAGAGAGGTGGTAGAATCTCCATCCTTAGAGGTTTTTAAGGCCCGGATTGACAAAACTCTGTCTGGGATGATTTAGTTGGCGTTGGTCCTGATTTGAGAAGGGGATTGGACTAGATGACCTCCTGAGGTCTCTTCCAACCCTAATATTCTATGATTTTATAAGGGCTTTATCCCATCGCAATCCTAGCTTTCTCAGTATTGCTAAGGCATTGAGCCCCTTCAGTTAGGAAAAATTGAACTAATTCTATCATCCAGGAATGATAACACTTATAACTAATAAAAGATGGTGACTGATAGATACCTGGAGGTGGAAATAATATAAAAGGGGAAAAAGATCATGTGTATCTTTCTCTCAAAAGAGAGGTCGGATCTACAGTTGGGAACTGAAACAGAGATACAAGTTAAATTCTGCTCTTAGTTTTATTTGTCAAGTTGATTGACATAAATGAAGTTACTCCAGATTTACACAGATGTAACTGAGATTGCAATCTGATACACTGTCTACAAGCTGAGTAACTCCACTTTTTCCACTTGGTTTCCTAAGAACAGCTGGAAATCTACAATACAAGAGGAGTTAGAAAGGAGAATAACATACATTCAAGATGGTCATAAAATGATTTCAGAATCAGATTTCGGTACAGTAACATTAATCTGAATGCAGTCCATTTATTCGCCACCATAGTCCTGGATTCATGCTCACTCCCCCACCTCTGTCCATGTCTTTGATTCATACTCCTGCCCCCATCCCCACCCTGAGCCTTGGATTTGCTCCTGTTGCACAACTACCTGTAGAATGATTATGCAATTGTTACACCTGCTTAATCTCTGACTTTAAGTAGAAAAAGTCTCTAGAACTCTGGCTCTCAAGATTAATAAGTACCATTCTGCAGGGAGTCCAGGAATGATTAGTAAACTTCACATCTGGCCATCCAACACATTCTAATGAAATGCTGACTCTGGTGGCACACCACCTTCTTATTTTTGCCTCCTTGAGACCACTAGCATTAAAGTTGTGACCTCAGGTTATCTTGACACCACCTGACACTCAAAGTAAAAGGTCTGGACAAGGGGTCAGGCTCTGTACATGGCTTTGACTGAGTGTGACAGTTGAAAGTGACTGAGAATCAGTGATGGAGCATTGACAATGGTACTACACAAAAGCTTAAGATTTTTTAAAAGAGAGGAGGTCAAGATCAGTGAGTGCAGAAACTAGAGTATACAAGTGGGTCTGAGATATTTTTATATGTGAGATATTGTACAAAAAAAAATAAACCCTGGATGATGATGAATAAACCTGCAGAGAGGAGAGAACTGTTAGCATTAGCACCTGGGTCAGTCAAACTGCAGAGCTACCCCAACAGTGAGATAAAACCATGGTCAGACCAATTAGCAAAGAGAAAGACAGCACTGCAGAACCAGCTCAAAGAAAGTTGGAAAATAGCATTCAGATCATCTAAACGGATCAGCCACTTCACTTTTAGTATCAGTTTTATTTGAGGCTACCTGAATATTGTTTCCAGTGAGTCTTGTTGGAAAATACCAGCCTGAGCAATATCAAATCCATAGATTACATGTTAATATTCATGAACAAATGTTACCAGAAGGAACAAAAATGGTGTTATCCTTGACACACTGTAATTTGCTGCTACATTAAAACGCATTCAGTATTTAGTTACTGGCCTGTCACTAAGGCAAAAATAATTTTCCAAATAAACAACCCATGAAATATCATCCCACAAAAATGTCCTTAAAACTTAGTGCTAGCACGCCCCTGGGATACAAGCTATAGTAGAACCTCAGAGTTATGAACATCAGAGTTACGAACTGACCAGTCAACCACACACCTTATTTGGAACCGGAAGTACACAATCAGTCAGCAGCAGAGACATAAAAAAAAAAAGCGAATACAGTACTGTACTCTGTTAAACGTAAACTACTAAAAAAAATAAAGGGAAAGCAGCATTTTTTTCTGCATAGTAAAGTTTTAAAGCTGTATTAAGTCAATGTTCAGTTGTAAACTTTTGAAAAAACAACCATAATGTTTTGTTCAGAGTTACAAACATTTCAGAGTTATGAACAGCCTCCATTCCCGAGCTGTTCGTAACTCTGAAGTTCTACTGTATTATTGATACTATCACAGGTGTATTCTTTGTATAGGCAAATTCTTCTGTGGGATCCTGACCCTCTGTTAGCACTGTAGAAGAGGCATGATTAAGAATAGCATTACAGTGATGACTTAATGCAATAGCACCTGCTAAAAGAATGAAGAGCAGTGAGTCACACTTTGGGGGGAAAAGCTCATTTTAGAGTTTTTCATTTCTTTCCAAGTATGTTTCTAAAATTCGCTGAAAAAGGTGCTGAAACCTCCACCTTTTCATAGCAATGGTTGCCTGCTCTTCTGCCTTGTCACTCTTTTCTGACGCTGCCTGGTAACCCTTTGGGGGGTGGGGGCAACCAGTGATCATGGTGATCCACCCCTCTCTGAGCAGAAAAAGCTAGGAGAGGTGAGTTGGTGATGGTGTCAAAACGGTGACAAAAGCACCATGATGCTAGTGCTGAGCGGCAGATAAATGTGTTACTAATGTATCAGACTTTTGCGTAAAAGAGTTGTAATTGACAGGTGAACCTCAAAGTACAGAAGCTAGGATAAGCACCCAACAGGTTGATTGTTTATCTGAAACATATCCAAATCTTTTTAGTTTGGATATCTCAACAGATCAGTCTCATTTGCAAGATTACTTAGTTTCAACAAGATGAGAAATACCACAAGAATAATTTCTTTCAGGATATTGCTTTATTTCTAATGCCAGCCATGGTGAAAACCAGAAAGAGCAGTTTTTCACAATTTAAATTTTGTATTAACATTAACAGTGTTGCTCCAGGTGTATATTGGTGCAATTATCAGAATATGATCCTAAAATCGTAATACCCAATGACAAGAACATTTGTCCTAATAATTTAATGTATAAACCAGTTCTGCAGAAGGGTTAATACCACAATTTTGACTGGGATTGAGATGGTTAATGTATAATTTTTATGCTTTTTTAATGTAGTTTTCCTTAAGAAAATCCTGTTAGGGCCTGATACTTCCTTGGATTAAGCTTGAGCACTTCTATTCTTTCATTTGACACTTACTCTAAACCTTGCTTAATTAATATTAATTAACTAATGCTTATATATCACTTTGAACACGCTAATCATATAGAAGTGCTAAGGACTATTATATCTTCTCTCTATGCCTCTCATAATTGTACAGATATAAGTGAAGTCATCTGCTCAATCAGTGCCAAATAACAGTTTCTTTGGCCAACATTTTAAAAAATGATTAGTCATTCTGGTTGACTCAGCACTTTCTGAAAAACAGAAAGTTTCTCAGACCAGACACCCACAACCACTAGTCATTTTTAAAAATCTTGGCCCTAATTTTTTTAATAACTAATATTTTCAAGTATGATTTTAACTGTTCTACAAAATACTGTACCTCCTCTATTAGGATATCATCTCTTTAAACCAGGTTTCTCTCTCTTCCAACAGTGGCAGAACATTTTCAATAATACCCAAACAAGTTCAATTTTCCACTAGCTGTACAGAGGATACCACAAGATTGGGCTTTAACCTGTCAGTTTTATTTATTTAATTATGTAATTAATTTATTAATTGATTTAAAGTGCCCATCAATCAGTAACTTCTTTAGTTTACTTTCAGAATCAAAGAAGAACACACAAGTGTCGAACAGGATTTAAACAAGGTTTGAAAGGCATGCTCATATCTCAGCTGCATCACACAAGTGTTCATTTCAACTGCTGTCCTGCCTTCTCTTCAGGCCAGTTCCTCAGTAGGTGTAATAGTGATAGTCGATGAAGCCAATGGAGCTAAACCAATCTACACCAGCTGGGGATCCATCCCTTTATTTTTAAAGGAAATATTTATATTTGTTTCCTATATTACCGTGATATAATGCTTGTAATTATCAGCAATCAGAAAACATCCACTGTCATCATGTCATATCTGCAATTAAATCATTATATTGGAACAACAAGCTATAACTACTAATCATAAAGAGTGATACTGGAACATTACATGGAAATAAATCTTAATTCTCTCTTGAGCTAACACTACTGTATAAACCAGCATAATTATAGTATTTTTACTTTGCCCCTTTTCTTAGTTATCCACAAATACTTCCATATATTATGGAAATACTCAGATCTGCGATGCTAACATTTCTGGAGCTATGTGAATCAATGGGAGTTTTACTATTGATTTAAATGGGAATAGAATTAAGCAAATGGTGAGTGTTTCTGAAAGCTTCCCCCCCCCCCCCAGTGTCTCAAGTGCAATAGGCACTGGATGGAACATAAAAAGACAGGAGCCCTACACACCTTACCATCTAAGTTTAGGCATAACAAGAGATGGTAACAGAAAAGGGTAGGAAAGGGAGAAAAAGTGTTATAATTAATAAGATGGGATTCTCTGTTTTTCTATATATGCATCTTGTTAGCAAAGAAAAGGGACCGGACTTCAACCAGTGACTGGTGTATATCAGGAGTAATTCCATTCAAGTCAATATAGTTACACCATTGTGACTCCAAGGTGAGAGAAGAATCAGGCTCCTAAACTTTGCATCATACAGGATATATAATTTGTGAAGCCCTGGAATTGTGATAAATTAAATCTCATGTAAACAGGCATATTTAAACTGGACAGATTCAAACCTTGTTCCCAAGCAGGTGCCCAGTGTCATAATACTTTTACACGTGCCCTGCCTGACTGGTAATTCTGGTTAAAAAGACCAGAATGGCTATACGCAGAGGTTTCTATCTCTTACAAAAGTCTAACCTCCCCTACTAGCTAATAATATGTAAAGGAGGACCTATTCTGGAACATGACAAAGGCAACTGCAGTGTGGGGGCAAAACAATCTGCATAAGAAATCAACAGGGAACTATTAGAAGGATGGCAGAGTTATTGCTTATAACAGTCTGATGGTGGCTGTTATGCAGTAAGACACCTGCTAGCACATTAAGCTTTGCTTTAAGGAAAAAATGTATTTGATGTATTATTCGGTAGTGATGCTAAACAACTGAACTAAGGACAAGCCCCACAGAAATAAAGTATTGCTCGAAATTGAAGTGCAATATTTGACTGAATTTGTGCATTAATTTTAGCTTTTTTGTTTTAATACATTTTAAAAGGAACAAAAATATTGTTCAGTAAGTATTTTTAAAATCCACACAAAAAAAGGGAATGTCTTCCTGAGGTATTTGAATGGCGCTTGTTAATTGAGACAGTCTCAGCTGATCACAACTCTTCATTAATCAGTGTCAAGGATAACTACCAACGCAGACAATTGCTCCGCTGTTCCTTTTCTATAACATTCTTTCTACACAAACCCCAGGAAAGAAACAATGTAACAATACTGTTCAGTATAACAATCTCAGCAGAAATCACCCGAGATAATTCACCAAGAACATAATTTCTGTGTCACTACTGTATCTAGAAAATAACATCCTGGCAGATCTTTAAAATAAGAATGAATAGATGAGAAGATCATCAACTGTGAAGCTTCAACCATGTTTATCAGCTGTTTGTGATTTCCTGTCAATCTATCTAACATTTCTTCTCGGCGCTGAAGACTGTCATACACTAAAACTTCAAATACTGTTGCAAAATTTGGCCAAAGACTCAGAATAATATCTTTTCTTTACACTGGATATTTCTATTTGTGCACAACTAATTTTGTTCGTTTGTTTGCACTAAACCATTCTTTCCACCACTATCATAGAAAACAGGATTCTACAGCAAAAAAACAATATTGATATATTTCCTTTCTCAGGCTTTATGCCAATAGACTCATTGCTTTGATTTACATCAACAAATTCTCTCATAGTAATTTTTTGAAAACACATTTAGATGTGGAATTATAGTGGCTGCCATTAAAAAGTCAACATTTGTCAAAAGATACAATAGAGTTACAATTTATGTCTTTTATTATTGCTATGAGGAAAATGGTGGTATATCAGATTCTAATGTGTGGTAATAGTTGGTGAACTTTGACTATTTAAGATAAACAACTGAATCTTCAGGAAAATGGTATTTAACAAGAGCTCAAGCGAAGTCTTGTTTTGTTCGGTATGGATCCAGCTTCTTTTTGAATTTTCCTCATTGGTCTGCATGGAAATGAAATTGCTTATTCTGGTTTTAAGCATGTACTATCTAACAAGGACTTACAAGTAGCCCAATTCTGAAATCTTTGTGCTCGTAAAATCCCCATTAATTTCTTAGAAGCCAGTGGACATTCTGATTGTACAATGACTGTAGGATCAGGCATAAAATGTGTACTTTTCTGTACTGTGTAGATTCCATTGTGCTGGTTCATAGGAACAGGGATGAGATTGCTACTGAGCCCAGATCAGGAAAAAATATAATTTTATTTGGAAAGAAAACAAATATAACTTTACTGTATCTTAAAATAGCTAACAAGCCAGCTGATGTTAGCTGAGGATTCATATCTATAGATCTTTCTCTTAATAATTCCCATAATAAAATTGTAGGAGAAAATCATAATAAATGGGCTTCACATGCAACAAAATATGAGAATGGAAGTCACTGAATGCACATCAAAAGGATACATATGTACTATATGCCATATCACTGAGGCTAACATAATTGAGGAGGGAAGACTGGGACTAGTTGGGCAAGGAGACTGGAAGCGATGAGACTGAGGTAAGGAGCCAGGGAGGGAGTAGTGGGAGACTGAGATTGGAGGCCAAGGAAGGGAGGCAGACAGGGCCCGGGAACCTGTAATGGGGAAGGAAGAGAGAGATCAGAAGAGGAGCTGGGGTGGAGGGAACTGGGATTGGCTGGGCAAGGAGACTGGAACTCGGGTGAAAAGCTGAGACTGGCACTGGAGAGAAGACTGGGATGGGAAGAAACAGAACTGGGACAGGGACAGCTTGGAGAGGACAGGCGGGAAGGGGTCAAGCTTTGGGAGACTGGCAATGGCAAGAAGAGTCTGTGCCCACTAGAGCATGCTCTCCTGGGACCACACATTGAACAATGAGGATAAAACAAAATATTACGGGTGAACTGAATGACACAGGGGCCCTATGGAGAAAAAAGTAAGTGACACCATGTATTATGCAACAGTCTCTAATTATATGCAAAAGGGGACCAAGTTACGATTGCATAGGAAATCTTAATTTTGGCATTTCCTAACTTTTGAGTGCTTGACTTTGAGACCTTAGTAATGTTCTTTTAACAAATATTTTGTGTTTGTAATATGTAGATACATTCTGATCCAAAGCCCACTGGAGTCAATGGAAAGACTCTCATTGACTTCAATGGCCTCTGAATAGGCCAATAATATGCTACGCATTTTTATATTTTATAGGAAAAATATTAAATCAATAGTGTTTTATACAAGTCTTTCAAGACTGTATTTTTGCTCACTTACTTAACTCTTAAGAAAAAAATACGAGTCCCTTTAAAGAAAAACTTTAGAGGTGAATTCATTTAATTAGAATAATCTCAACATCAAGAGTGACAGATAGTGAGAATATTAGAATTGGAGAGAGGTCAGAGAAGGCAGTAGGTGCTGGCACTCTTGTTGACATTATTGTTCCCACATGATCTCGGACATGCAGTGGCAGTGGGTCAGCTCCAGAAGATGTTTTTTGTCTTGCTTTTAATGTTAACAGATGAAAGTGTAGAACACATGGATAAGGAAAGGTGAATCTACTCCTTCTAGACTCTTGAATGGAGGTTATAAACAAGTCAGATAATAGTGTATAGCGTAATGATTTATTTGAAATTTAGGAAGACTTCGACAGAGTTCCACATGCCAGACTGTTGCATAATTTAAGAGCCACAATAATTCAGCGTGGAACACAGGAATGCATAATTGTTTAAAGAGCTGTGAATAAATACTACAGATGAAAGGAGCTTGGTCCAAATGGCAACTTTTATGGTAGTGAAAAATAGCCTATATTCCACATTTCCCTAGACTGCTCTTCTAAAAGGTTGGCCTATCAGTTTCAATATAGTGACCACTCAGCACCAAGTCATTACATGTCTATCCAAGGGACCGTACAAAAGGTCTTCTCCCAGATATACCGTGTACAATTTAATGTACATAAGGTGATAATTTATCATAGAGCCTGAGGTTCCTACAGTAAACTAATCCAAACTGCTGATGATGCACTCAATCAGAGTGAGTGATGAACACAAATACAGCAGCAAGTGAAGTTCAAAAGGATACAGATTTGTATGATCAATGAGCTGCCAGATGACAAATGAAACGTAATGTTGAAATAATCAAACCAAGTATAAAATAAATATGAATGAACTAGCACACAAGAGCCTCATAAGGGAGCTTGAGATGCCAGTGGATGCCTCTTTGAACACAACACTAGACCTCCGAACTACTGTGTTTACTATCCACATTTAATATGAGAAGTCACTGATAACACAGAAAGGTGTTCTAGGCTTGTAGCAATAAACCTTTCCAATAAATGAAATTCAGTGATACAAAATCATATAAATAACACATCCATTCCAAGTACTCACATATGAAACAATATTTACAGATAAAATCCCACCCAAAATCTAAACCTATATTACAAGTTACTGTCCTCAGTGGTGACTGAATGCTGAAACTAACTCAACAAATCCAACTCCACAAGCTTATGCAGTTCAGAAACATTATCAGAGAGAGTGATGCTGACCAAGCCTCTCCACTGTCTGGTAGTCATAGTGGCGAACTAATAGCCTTTCAAGACCGAGAAAAGGTATCACCACTTATTAGTGAGGGTTGCTACCATTCAGTACCCATGCATAGCCTCAACTCACATCGATGCTAGAGCACAACAACCTTGCCGTCATGAAAGGACATTCAACATCAGGTCATTTGTGGGAAAGGAGCCAGTACATGCCTCATCTCACTGAAAAGTGACCCCTCTGAGTAATATAGGAGCGGCATTGCTTTATGGATAATTCTTATCTGATGAAAGCTGAAAAGTGGGGGTCTTTAAGAAGTGTGGGGGAAAATAACGGGATTCTCAGGACTTCCAAAGAGACAGAGAACTCCACTAGGGAAGAAAGTGGTTTTATTAAATGATGTTAGGTACTTAAATAACAGCTTTGTTTTTCTAGCACCCCCAAATTCACATATGTGGGCTTTACAGTTTTTAATCTGTTATTCATCACATCCAATATAAATATGTTTGTGGGGGTTTTGTATATGGGGTGTGTGACAAAGTTCCTCGTCTATCTTGGTGGGTCCTGCGCTTATTGGCAGATTTTCTTGCCTCAGAGATTCACCATGTGGGTTGGGGAACAGCCCAGAGACCTTCCCCTCTGGAAGAACCCACAGTCCAGGTCAATTAGGAGGTTTGGGGGGAACCCGGGCCCGCCCTCTACTCCGGGTTCCGGCCCAGGGCCCTGTGGACTGCATCTGTCTATAGTGCCTCCTGTAACAGCTGCATGACAGCTACAACTCCCTGGGCTACTTCCCCATGGCCTCCTCCAAACACCTTCCTTAGTCTCACCACAGGACCTTCCTCCTGGTGTCTGATAACGCTTGTGCTCCTCAGTCCTCCAGCAGCACACCCTCTCACTCTCCCTCTCCCTCTCACTCTCAGCTTCTTGCACCTCTTGCTCCCAGCTCCTCACACTCACTTCCTCTCCTATGGCTCCCTGGCTTCACTGGAGTGAGCCCTTTTATAGCATCAGAGGGGCCTTAATTAGAGTCAGGTGCTTAACTGCCTCACCTGACTCTTAGCAGGTTAATTGGAGTCAGGTGTTCTATTAGCCTGGAGCAGCCCCTGCCCTGGTCACTCAGGGAAGAGAAAACTACTTATCCAGTGGCCAGTATATCTCCCTTCTGCTACTCTCCTGTTCCCAACTGGTCTGGGTCTATCACAGGTGCTATAATATGAAAATATTGAGAAGTTGACAAAATTAAGTCTCTATTATAAAAATGTGTTTGAAAATCTCACAAAATTAAAAACAGTGCACATCTTTTGAAGCTTTACAGAATAATATACTTTCATTCTATTGTTTCTTGATTAAAATTTCATCATGGAGGTCCAACATTATAATTCAATGGCCTTTCACAAGCATATCTGAAGAAACAGGCCAGTTACTCGTGATAGGTTCAAACCAATGTATGCTGTGAAAATCAGTACTTCATACTGTAATTCCGCCTGCTCTCTATCCCCTCACAAATGGTTTGCTGGATACCAGGGTCATATAGCTCTCTATGCTATGGCAGTTGCTTTAGTGTGCATTCATTGTTCATATGTATCTAACAAAAAGCCCACTCTTTTGTCTTTATCATCTTTTTTTCTAATTCATTTTAGCAAAATCAATTGCTTTTTTGATAAGTAAAGGATTTTTGTTGAGGTATTATGAGAAAGAAAACACATACCTGGTGATGGTATGCAATTATGATAAGAAAAAATAAAGGAATAAGGAGAAAAGAAAGAAGCTAGCCTGGCCCTTCCCTCTCCGTACCCCCCAGTGCTTGTTACCATCATTCTTCTTTCATCTGTTCTTTACTTAAGGTATAATTCAGCTACCCATACAAACACTGAGAAATACCTTGATTTCAATGGCAATACATGCACAGTAAATGGCTAATCAATTTGATTTATGTTGCATGGACTGTTGTGATACTAAAGCTTTTTACATTCTTCATCATTACTACATTGTTCTCCATCATGTATGCCAAGGTAACATTTTTTTGACAATGCATCGCCAGAGTTTAAAACTTTTGTTCTGAAGATGTTTGAGTGAAGAAAACTTTCTGCATGGGCAGGCTTCGATGGGGAATATTTTCAATTACAAATTTTAAATGTCAAGAGTCTAGCACTTTAAATTTCTATATTAACAGGGAAAAATTTCTGGGTGAATTTCTGGCTCCTTTGGGACAATGGCAAAAGTTCCAATGACTTTAATAGGGTGAGGATTTCGCCCTTTATGTGCACAAGTTTGTGCCTGGAAACCCTTCCAGATGAAGGCCTATTGTCTGGGGTAGAAGATAAGGCCAGTGACCTGAAAAGAGCCTTCTGGCTACCGTGACCCAGTTATCTTCCAAAGCTTGATTGATCAAAGTCCTGCAAACTTTCTAGAAAAGCGACATTTCCTCAATGAGATTCTTTTCATTGTATATCACATTAAATACATATTTATATGACATAACCAGTGTATTTATTTAACTTTTATTTTATATTTTATCTTTCAATCCATTTTGGTTAGAGGTAGAATTACTGTGTTAAAATATGACCTGATCCCATATGTAGTTTATTTAAATTTCAAAATGAAAAGCTTACTAAGAACAGATAAGATTGATTGCTCTTTCCATCTTAGCATAATTGTATTTCAGGTGAACATCAATTTACTTTAAAGGACATTTCTAAGTAGCAGACTGCATCATACATAATTCATCAATCACAGTTGCCTGTAACATGATTTACTTAAACAGATTTCTTAACAGATTTCTTATTACTTAAACAGAAATAAAGGGAGTTGAATTTTTTTTATGTTTGGTTTGTTGAAATGGTTTACGAAATATAACGGGATTCTGAATTACTGCTGAAAAAGTTCATCCTTGGTTACTAGCACAGTGAATTTCTCTCTCTCTTTGAACAGAAGTGTTATTTCTTTAAACCTCTTTTAAAAGGCAGAGGGAGTTTTCAAAATATAATTAAGGCAAAGAGCACTCCATGTTCATCAAAGGTAAAAGTAAAACTCCAGGGTTTTGATGGGGCAGGGGGGAGTATTTATCTGTAAAATATGATTAGCTTCGCAGCCACATATTTTCTAGTGAGATTGACATAGTTCATTTTTATTTTATATTAAAATTTAAATGTAATTGAAGCAAAGTGGCTTTTGCCTCAGCAAGCTCTTTCAGTGATGGATAATCAAGTTCTTACATATCTGAAAATGATTTCCACTTGGTGATGTATACCAAATGAAAGTGAAACTGTGTGGCACTTGACACACTGAGAATTCTTTCATTTGCTGGAGTGATGGCTCTGATGTTATACAAACTAATGCTTCCTATCAAATACTTGCTTAAAAACAAACAAAAAATAGCCAAAGGTTACAGATAAACATAAAAAAGACAGAATGCTTTCTACTTACTTGTAAGCCCATCTGAAATACAGAGTGACCCATAAAATTAGCCAACATTCGAATTAAAGCTGCACCCTATGGGAGACAACAGAGAAAAGTAAGTTATTGGGCTGCTTTTTCCAAATCAGTGATATAAATTATGATGAAATATTCAATTTAATCTATTATTATCCTATTTAAAAAATATATTTCTTTAATGATGATGTTTAAATGTACAAGAAAAGTGTTACTAAGTACTTGATCAATAGAATCTTAAAAATTTCTCAACACACACACACACACACACACACACACACCTGCTGGTTGGAAGGAAGGAAGAAAGGAGAGGAAAGATCATGCAACTGCCAGACAGAGGAAATCGTGATTTGGAAGGGGATTGTTACTATTAATTACCCATATGCATATAGCAAACGAGGCTGAATGCTATAAAGCACATCATTTCCACAGCTGGAGCAGTATCTACTTACACATCTCAAGCACAGACATAGAAATGTACATTCTGCTGTCCGTTACACCGTTACAATCATGTGAAGTATCATAGACTCATAGATTTTAAGGCCAGAAGGGACCATTGTGATTATCTAGTCTGATCTCCTGCACATTGTAGGCCACAGAACCTCATTCACCCCCTCGTCTAGTAGCACTGTAACCTTTGGCTGAGTTACTGAAGTCCTCAAATCATGATTTAAAGACTTCAAAAGTTACAGGGAATCCATTATTTACTCTAGTTTAAGCCAGCAAGTGACCCAGGCCTCATGCTGCAAAGGAAGATGAAACCCCCCTAAGGTCTCTGCCAATCTGACCTGGAGGAAAATTCCTTCCTTATCCCAATTACGGCAACCAGTTGAACCCTGAGCATGTCAGCAAATCCCACCAGCCAGACACTTGGGAAAGAATTTTCTGTAGTAACTCAGAGCCCTCCCCATCACTGCCCATTGCGGATTTTTGCTATTAGTAGTTGCAGGCAATCTCATCATACCATCCCCTCCATAAACTTATAAAACTCAGGCTTGAAGCGAGTTAGGTTTTTTGCCCCACTGCTCCCATTGGGAGGCTGTTTCAGAACTTCACTACTCCAATGATTAGAAATCTTCATCTAATTTTAAGCCTAAACTTGTTGATGGCCAGTTTATATCCATTTGTTCTTGTGTCAACATTGGCACTTAACTTAAATAACTCCTCTCCCTCCCTGATATTTATCCTTCTGATGTATTTACAGAGAGCGATCATATCTCCCCTCAGCCTTCTTTTGGATAGGCTAAACAAGCCAAACTCCTTGAGTATCCTCTCGTAAGGTAGGTATTCCATTCCTCTGATCATCCTAGTAGCCCTTCTCTGCACCTGCTCCAATTTGAATTAATCTTTCTTAAACATAGGAGAGCATAATTGCGCACAGTATTCCAGAAAAATCCAAACAAACTCCACAAGGATTTCCAACCTCCTTTTTGCAGACCTAGAAGACTAGACCACAATTGCTGCATATTCTTCCTCTTCACTGATGCCTTGTTTCCAGCAGAAATACCTTTGCAGTTATCTGATGGATTTGGCTATAGTATCACATTTTGCTGTTCAATTTCAGGAGAACCTTCAGCCTTCCAACGCTGCAACTCAAAATACTGTATATAGTGCTGATCACTGTACCACAGGGAGAATACTCTTGACTTGGAGAGAGTGCACTAGAAGATAGCTCAAAAATGATATTAGATTTCAACAAATAAGTTACAAAGGAAGGCTCAGGAAGTTGAATTAGTTCTCACTGAAAAAGAGAAAAAAATCATAGATGCATAGATGTGCAGAGTTGTGCATCTAGTCTGACCTCCTGCTTAATACAGTCCATAGAACTCGCACCCAGTAATTTCAGCATCAAGGCCACAGCTTCCACAGCTTTTAGAAAGCCTTGATTTAAAGACTTTCAAGAATCCACCACAACCAGGGTGAGTAAAAATCAATGATTTCAAAAATACAGATGGTGAGAATTAAAAAGAATGAGTTGATTAAGTAACTAAAGGGAGAAAAAGTAGAAATGAATATAAGAGATACCTGGAATTGTTTCTAAGAAGAAGTGGATGGTTGATGAATTAAAAACCAACAGTTGTACTAGGTTATATTTCTTATTAATTATTATAATTATTTGTTTTATTGTAGTGCCCAATCTCAGTTAGGAGCCCACTATGTATGGAACTATACAAACACATAGTAAGAGACAGTTCCGGCCCTGAAGAGTTTACACTCTAAACAGACAAGACAAGAGGGTGGGAGGAAGGAAGCATTATTATCCCCATTTTACAGATGCCAACTGATCCACCAAAAGAGTAAGTAACTCAGACAAGGTCACACAGAGAATCAGTAGGACAGCCAGGAATGGATCCCAGATCTTCATCCAGCCCCTTAATGACAAGGCCATTCTTCCTCTTGTTACATGTCCTTCCCCTACTCTGTATAATAAGATTCCGGGATTGTCACACTCTGTGTGTGTCATGCTGAAGCCTATTGCATCTGTAGAGTCAGTGAGAAGCAATGGAAACAGCTACAGGCATGGCTGAGAGCTTTTTTTGTTCAGAATATCACCAGGTTCCACCATCACTGGGATTTCCTGTCTGTTACCATCCAATTTTTAAGTTCTCAGCAATTTTGGTTCTATGAATTACACCCGGGGGGTGTTCAGCTACAAGAAGTGATGTATCTATGCCACACCAAGAGTCCTAGACCATTGTGATCCCACAGGTAACAGCCAATCTCCACTCTGATTCTAAAGCTAATGGTGGGGAAAGGAAGGATATGAGGGGGAGGGAGAAGGGGGTACACAGAGAACCCCCAGAGCAGGGGGGGAAATGGGAGACCCTGTTCTGGTGGGAAAGGAGGAATGAGAGGCATGGCAGCAAAGCGGGGGCACCAAGGCCCCTGACATGGAGGGAAGAATGAGGAATAATGCTATGAGGGGAGAGGGATATGGAGGATACACAGAGCCCCTGGCATGATGGGGAAGTGAGAATGGAGCCATGGAGGGAAGGAGGAAATGAGGGGACACACTGAACCCCTGGCATGGGGAGGAGAATGGGAACCAATGGTATAGGGGGAGAGGGACATGGGGACATGGCATGTAGCAGAAGGGGGATTGGGGACACACATAGAACCCCTGGCATGGGGAAGAGGGGTTGCAAAGAGTCTCTGAATTAGAGGGGGATGGGAGAGTGGCACACAGGAAGCTTTTGGGGTGGGGGAATGGAGGGATGAAAGGAGCCCCTGGTATGTGCAATGAATTATGCCCACAGGAGCAAAAAAAATGTGCAGACCTTCTAGTTATCTCAACAGCATAGTGTCACTGAGTGTATAATGTTCTCTTCCCCTCATTCCAGCAAGCAATGAACTGGACAGTGGATCTACACAGATTTGTACCTTCTGCGAACTCCTGTAATCCAGACCTAGACCTCCCTGCAAGTCCATAAATCAGAGACACAGATGATTGAATCCGTGCTACTGGACAGGACTCTCTTTGGAACCTGCCAGCATTACCCTTTGAATGACCTGACAGACTCACAGGCACTGTGCTCCACCATATCACTCCCAGAGCTGAGCGTGCCACTTCTGCAGCTCTGCCAACCTTTGCCCATTTGAGGAATGACATATGGAGTCTAGAGAAGTGAACTCAACTCTCTTTGCAGGGCAAAATGGCCATTTATTGATGATTTAAGTGCTTTACTCCAGGCAGTGGATGACTTGGTTCCTTGTCAAGCTGTAAAACGAATCGGTTTAACAGGTCTAGTGGGGGGGAAATCCTTTCTATTCATAAAATGTATCTATTCTCTTGACAGTAAATAACTTGACTCAAGTTAAATCAGGAAAGAAAACACTTATCCTGTTTGAATGAATGCTTCTTCACTCAGTGTGCTTGGTAGGCACTTTCCAAATACAAGCAAAGACATACTACCTTGCCCCTGAGAGATTAAACTCTAAATAAGACAAAACTGACAGACAGATGGATGGATGGAGGGTAAAAGGAAGAACAATCTTTAAGTAAGATGACCAGGTGCTATATATGTTGCTATTGCTTCTACATGGACAGTCAAACCAAATGTGTTAGCCTAAGTATCTTAACCATTCAATAGCTGAAGAAAGGGCATTATGCAAGTCCATGAGGGAACCAACAAGCCCTTGCTGATAGATTCAGCCTGAAAGTACATGGTCTACATCTTCTAAATGGCCACAGTGGCAAAGGGAAAAGTCACAAAGACACCACTTACAGTCATTAGTGGCACATCTAATCACCCCACCTCTCAAGTGATTGAGCTTTACCCAAAGATGGCATGGAAGGTCGAAACCAGGGGACTGGACTGTTGGACCTGTCACAAGATAGTCATTGGCTATATTTGAAGCTTTGTTCTTGTCACCGAGTATGCCACTTGAACATAACAAAAAAATCTCTTAGGGGAATTGTCCAAATAGGTACTTTGAGCTAAAATGCACCAGGTGGATTAAACACATCTTTCAAAAAGGATAGAGGTGGCACATTTTGCAACTTCAGGAGCAAATTCTGTAAGGCAACTTGCTGCTTGATGCCAGGAGAGACGATATTGGACAGGACCAATAGCCAGCCCAGATTGATCACCCTCGTGGTACCTGTTATTATAAACATGATTTCATTCAGTTGAGTGTCTACTAGTCCTCTCTGAAAACAGCTGAGCCACACCAAGGAGCAATACTCTGTGACAGAATAGTACAAGGCAAGACCAGAATTTCTTAGTATCTGCACACTGGCTCCCCAGGTAGATTCAGCAAGTTTCTTGATCATGTTGTTTCTTGTCTTTATTTTAAGGGAAGTCTTGGTAAGTGAAGGTACGGTCCAGCATGACACCTAGATACACAGACTTGGATCATGATCCAGTCTGTGTCTATTCAGGAAGGTAAGCTGTTGGTTGGCCTTTGTGAGCTATAGATGGAAGCAGCTGGAAACTGTTTTTTGGTAGTAGGTTTAAGTGTCCATCTTGGCCAACTCTTTCATGTCATTGCCAGGTAGTGATGGGCCACATCCTGATAATACAAGTTTTAATGGCACAATGGCTTTATATAAGAGGCCAGATTCTCAGCTAGAGTAAATCACCAGAACTCCATCAACTCCACGGCGGTCAGAGCTATGCCAGCTTATACCAGCTCAGGCTTTGGGCATATATGTTACCGGACAAAAACAAATTTATTTTTTTTTGAGATGGAGTTAAGGTTTAGAACAGGTATCATTAATTTAAGAGTAAAAAAAAATACATGAATGTTGTATTTATTTCAAAACTAAGTATTATAAATCCAGAAAATTCAGGGTTAAGGTTACACGTAACAGAAATCAAAACATATTAAAGTAAGAAATGCATAGTTAAGACACTCAAGCAACCTTATTCTACCTTGTACTGACATCATGAAATAATCCCATGGTCTTTTAAGTGTTTGTGGTTCCAGATTATATTAAACTGATTTTTAAAATCACAATAGAGATTCATGATAACTTGTCTCTACCTAGCATCACTGCAGGACAGAGTTAAGGTTGTTAATTTAATTCCTTTAACTTCTTAAATAACCTAGATTTTAATTAATTTTAATTCATAAACGAATTAATAGATTTACTTGCAAATTTACTTGCAAATCAAAGAGTAAGCACTGGAATTTTGTGGATAACATGCTGTTCATATGTTTTCATACAAAACAAAGCACAGAACAGAACTACTTTAGGTACAAAATGGAACTCAATTCACAACTAGCACCTCTATAATACACACTCTCACCATATTGTTTACACACACACACACACACGTTATGTCTATATAGGGACTGATTCTCCATTACAACAGTTTTCTGCCAGTAAATAACTCCATGGATTTTTCTAGAGTTACAATGTGACACTGCTGTAACACACTGGAGGATCAAAGCCATTGTTAGGGTTTGTGTGTGTTTATGTGTATACATATCAGTATCATATCACACATAATCATGTTACCTTACCAACTATTCTGTTATATCTTCTTGTGTGAATCACAAGAAAGATGGGTTTTCAGGAGAGCTCTGACTGAGAGGGTAGTGGGCTTGCCAGCCAGCTGAAGAATGCCGTAACCTGCATAGCAGGTAGTAGGGAGAAAGGCTTAGAGAAATAACTTGGAGAAGTGGACAAATGAAATGTGGAGCATGGCTTCCCTGGTACAGGGAAGAGGACAGTATGATGAGTGATACAGGTGCATATGGAGAAAGAATTTTGCAGAACCTGGAAGGTAAGAGCAACATGCCACATATAAAGAAATTCAGTTCCACTGTAATCTCATTCAGTATTACAAATTTATGAACCAAAAAAATAGTTCAGCAGTAAAAGTGTCCAGGATAGCAAAATGCTCCAACATACAATAGATACCACAAACTGTTGCTATATCTGACTCTTCCATAGCATTCAAAACATTTTCCAAAATGCGGTGCAATTGGGAAAGAGAGCACAAAGGACTGGCCAGGAGGCATGAAAAGTTCCCTGAGTTTTTCTCCAGGGACTTTGTAAGTTTTGTTGGATTTAGCATGTGGGCTCCCTCACCCAACTGGAGAAGACAACAACTAGAATATGCTGCAGGCTATGCTAACTGCAGTTGACGTTGCAAAGACTCAAGGGGAATTTGAAGGAGACTCTGGGACTCTCACTTACTTCCCAAATTTAAGGAGCTGGCATGCCCTACCCAGGGTTCGGACACCATTCTTTAGAGACTGACAAAAGTAAATCTCCTTGGAGAAGAGCCATAGAGGAGTATATGTATGTACTCATGCATAATTATATTTTGCAATTGAACTTGAGGTAGTAACAAGTAGTTAAACTTGGGAAGAACCCCCCTGAAACGTTACTGACAATTATCAGAGGGGTAGCCGTGTTAGTCTGAATCTGTAAAAAGCAACAGAGGGTCCTGTGGCATCCTTAAGACTAACAGAAGTATTGGAGCATAAGCTTTCGTGGGTGAATGCCCACTTCATCAGACGCAATATTCACAATTGTTTTGTGGGTTCTAAATTAACTGTTTTGCATGAATACACACACAAACACATTTGTGTGTATATGCATAACCCCCCCCCCCCCAATTTATATATGTATAAAGGAGAGACATATTGTACAGTTTCCTAAAGTTTGAGTGTGAGGGGTGGAATTGAGTAGGGCTTGGGAAGAAAGATATATAAATTAAGATGATTTTCAGGTGGCTCAGGTTTCAAATGTTTGGGGAACACAGCAATACTCACTGTGTAGCAGTAGGTGTGTTACATGGTACACTAACAATCATGAAATACAGTAAGCACAAAATGAAAATATTACATAAATCAAATTCTAAATAAACAAACCAATCCTCTGCACAGCCTCCATATGTATAACAACAAACATAAAGAAGAAATTATTACACTGCACAATGGTGTCGCTAATCATTAATTTCAGATTCTTTAATATGTGAGGTTCAATGAAGAAAAGAAGCCTGTGAACTTCAGTGAAGAGAGAGTATCTAGAGAAAGATATGGAAAGTTTCTCACATATCTCTTTCATTACAGTTCTGTCTGTCTTTGTTCTCTCCTTTGTCCACCACTCATTTTTCTCCTTCTTCTCTCATTTTACAAAAAATATTGAAATAAGATTTATTTAATATTGTACTGTTGTACAATACTAAGTCAGTACAAAATCAAACTTTATTAATATAGACTATTTTAAGTACATTTTTCAAGTGCAATGGGAACCCCCCCCCCTAATTTTATTCCTTTTTAAATCACCACCCTTGAAATTCAACATCGGGGCCACTCTCCTTCCAACCAAAGTTCCTTTACACTCTATCACACTGACACTTATTCATCATTTCTATCACGGTAATAACCAAAGGCCTCAATCCAGATAAGGACCCTATACGTACAAACACATAGGAAGACACAGTTCTTTGTAAAAAAAGCTCCTGATCTAATGCAAGAAGCAATGAGGGTGGGGAGAAAGGAATCAAAATATATATTTAATATACATTATGTATATTTATATGACTATTAAAAAAATAAAATCATTGCACATTAAATACACCCCAGCACCTCTTTTCTCAAATCACCCTTAATGAACTAGCTAATTACCTGTATGTTTCATTGAAGAAAGTCGAGCAGGGATTTGGAGGAGGAGACGGTGGTGGTCTTAGCTATTACTTTGAGGAGGGTGATCCATGCATAAAGGTGCAACTTGGAAGAAGGAGGAGGAGAATGGCTGGAGGAGAAGCAGACAAGAGGGTAGACAAGGCTAGTGCCATTGATGAAGTGGAGCACCATAGTAAGAGACAAAAGCAGACAGGAAAGGAAGGAAACCTGTAAAGGGCCTTGGAGGTAAGGAAAAGAAGTTTGAACTTGATGTGGTGGGAAAAGAGAGCAAAGTGGAGGGATTGAAAGACAGGAGTGATATAGTCAGAACTAAGGAACGGACCAGGAGGATGATCTTAGTTGCAGCTTTTTGAACCAACTGGAGTGTGGGAAGGAAGCCAGAGTGGTGACTATGTGAGCCTGAGGGAGGCCACACAACAAGAGGAACTGTGGTAATCAAAATAGGAGATGATAAAGGTTTGGACTACGTTTTAGCTGAAAAAGGTCAAATCTTAGAAACATTATGCAGGACGAAGGAGCAAGATGTAGGCACAACCTGAATGTACTGGTTGAGGGAGAGAAAATAGCCAATGACCCACCGGTTACAGGTCTGACTCACAGTTTGGATGGTGGTTGCTGCCAAATTATCAAAGATGTCACTGTTGAACAACACAAATATGTGTGATTTTCTTTCCCAGGGCTCTGTTTCTAATGTAGGTCTGTACTGTAACTGGTTAATAAGAATGCATATTGAATCAGCATATGCTATGTATAATATACATAGTCACATTGAAGCCGCTTCTGAGTTTTCACTCAGGCAAAGCTTTCATTTAAGTTAGTGGTCTCTTATTCTGATGAAGGGAAACTGACTGCTGACATGACCAAACCTGTGGATGGACAGGCGGGCACAGAAAGGAGATATTAGATTTGTTCAACGAAGCAGCTTAAAAAAGAGTAGAGCTGACACAAATGAGTTACCTCCTCCCTCGATTGCGCTTCTGGAGGTCCTGACCTCCATGTATGCCATCACCCTCCGGAGATCATGCAGGCCTCTGTAGCCCTGGTGCTGCAGGGATACTTAAAGAACAGCTTGCAGTAGGAAGCTGGGGATAGAGTACTTACAATTGCCTGCCAACCAAATATCTAGCAAGCAGGAGAAGTGGTAAGTGTCTGTGCTGTAACTTGCTTGGCCTCTAAATGCCCTGGATGAGGGATACCATCTTGGAGCTGTTGACCTGGACTGCAGGCTAGTGGTCTGTCAGTGTTTCCCTGGCCACTGGCTGGAAAGAACCCTTCCCGCCACTGGGATGTCAAGGGAGGCACCATCAGCATGATATCACATCCCATAGCCCCCAAAGTCATAAACTGGGGGAGCAAGGAAGTATAGTCATGAACTCTGCTTCCAGGGGAAGGGGCAGGGATTGCTCACCAAAAATCAGTGCTACGCCCTCAACAAAGTGGAGCCTTACCACTCAGGTTTCAGCTAATATTATGCCTCTGCAGAGCCTAGCATGGGTTGTGAGTCTCTGACCAGACAGTGCTTGTTCAACACCAGAGTCGGGACTAGACACAGAGGGAGCTTTGTCTGAGTAAAAATTAAATAAAAATCAGTAAGAAACTGGGCCCCTACCTTTTAAGAAATGGTTGAAATAACACTTTCCCATACAAACTGTTCTATATGAAAATTGCTTATAAAACTGCACATATAGTAAAAAGGATGTAACTAAACAAGTGTTTCTATAAGAGCTGATCACGTTTGTTGGTTGTTTAAACATGAACTTTTAGACAATTCTACCAAAGAGAAGCCTGAAGTGCTGGCTAGTGTTGGTGGAATTTTACATGCGCAGGGGTGCACGTAAAAGAGAGGGGCAGTGTTTGTTCTCTAAAGTTAATAGGAATGAATATAAAATTCAATTGAGTTATTATGTTGCACTGTAAGTACTGTATTGATTGAAATGAATCTAAGTGACAGTCACCCACATGGCCTCTAAAAATGAGTGTTGGGAGAATCCTCGCTCTAATCTCTGGTGAACCCCTGGTATGACGTTAGGCAAATCAACTGATGACCTCTCAGTGCTGCTGTCATCACTCAGACAACTGAGTAAAATGTGGGATTACTTTCAAAAATCAAAAATTTCGATTGTTGCACCTAACCTGAGCTTTCTTGGGAGACAAATCTCACCACCCCGAAAACAGCTGATTTGTTTTTCCCCAAAAGAGAAAAGCTCCACAGTAGCCAGTCCATCAGCTCTACAATTCCGACGCTTCACCCCCACTAGGAAGGCTATGCTGAACCATGATATTTTATTGCTAACCCTCTCTGCACTTGGAAATTGAACCCTCCACCAATTGTAAAGACCCCTTTCCATAGTGGTTCGGAAAACAATCGGTCCTGTCTACACTCTCAGTTACAATGATGTACTGTAGAGGGCTTCTAAGAGCCTATTAAAACTTTACCACCAAATTATGAGGAAGATGAGATCATTTCCCTGTCCCTTCTGAAAACTGCTAAATCATCCCTGACAGAGGTGGATTATCCCTAGGAATCATAAAAATACTTCTGGAAAGATCTTTTTTGTTTTATTTTGGTTTTGTTCCTTTGGAATAAATCAGAATGTACCATGGTCACTAGCCCCAATCTCCACTTCAGATTTCACAAGGTGAACACTGTTGTACACTACCAATATACATACTATATATTTTTCAGCAACAAACTAATTTTTCCCCACCAAAAATACAGCTTACTATGCATTTATTTGCCACATGGGATTGCTTCCTTCCTTGATTATGCTTAAGATAAAGTTGTTTTGTTTAAATGGGAAACAAATTAATAAATTTCCCAGTCCTCCTCCTCCTCTCTCTGTGGCGGAAAAATAAAACATTCAAATGTCATCCTAGCGGCTTTCCCTTTAGGCTTTGTCAGTGAGAGCCCAGCCAATATCTCAAAGAAAGAGAGGTGTGATCTAGAATGGTTAAGAAGCTGCATTATGATTTATCTGATGAAATGCAGAGAAATCTGTCTGACAGAAAACCAAGAAATACAAGTCTGCCTCCTGAAACTTTGTTTGCTATTGAACAATTCTTCTCTGGAATGGATGCTGACATGCCAAAGATAGAATAACTCTGAAAAAATGATCAGAAGATGAACTTTCATGAATACTATCTGACGATATATTTGGAAAAAGCACGTCTATACGTCAGATTTAGGGATCATGCCCACACAGGATACCTTCTCCAGATGTTACTCTCCTCCTGTCAATATCCTGCTAAAAAGACACTCCACCTACCAAGTGCAACTGCACATTTAAACCGTAGTTTGTAAAAGCCTGACAGACAACTAAACATTGCACCGTGCTGTGCACAAAGTACACTATACAAGTACAGCTGATTTTTTTGCACAAAATATGAAAACATAAGGCCTGGTCCTGAAGTCCTCACTCAGGCCCTGATCCATTAAAGCTCTTAAGCACATGCTTAACTGTAAGTTGTACTATTTATTTCAATATGACTGTTCACATACTTAAAAGTAAGCATGTGTTTAAGTTCCTTGCTGGATTGGGAGCCCTCAGTTACTTGGTCAAAACTCTTCTGAAGTCAATAAGAGTTTAGGATGCTCAGGGACTGGGATTGTGACATAAATGATGACTACTGGATTAGGCCCATACCTTTTAGTAAAAGATGTAACTTAATTTATCCTGTTTTCATGTTAATAATACAGGTTGACAAGCAAAATCTCCTATAAAGGTCTTTAAATATTTTTAAAATATTAACCAATTTCAATTGACAGTGGATATTAATTTATAAACCAGTGTTCAATTGCTAGTTGACATGATGTTGATATTCTATGATAGCTGTGGTTAATATTTCTTATAAAAATAAGGCATACTTAAAAAAGTAGAGATTCAAAGCATATAGTGATTTTAATGAGAAAAAGGGTGTAACTTATGTTATTTTTAAAAAGTTTATCTAACATTAGTTTACACTTTTAATGTTAAAAACAAGCTATCACACTTGTCAACCCTATAACACAGTTCAATTTATTTTTAAAGACATATATACTCCTTCACTGTTAACTTTAAGAACTGATAGGCTGTTTATGTGATACAAACACCTTGTATGGGACATACTGAAGAAGCATAGGTGAAATACTATATGCAAAAGAGATTCCAAATTCCAGATCAGATTAATTTCCTCTTATGACTAACATGAGCATTCCTGGTAAGGATACATTTTCAAATGTATAAGGTGATAAGGTGAGCTCTGGTGAAATGTTAGTCTTAGAGGTCAGTTCTATTCCAGGATTTCAGGAATATGTCAGAGTGAACAGAATTCAGTGGGAAGCAGCCATAAATAAACATGTCCTTCAGGTGGACTTAGCAGTGTCCTTTTCTTGTGAATATCAAAATGACACACAAGCTGCTTAGTCGTCCAGACAAAATGTTGCTGGGACTCCATTTACAACAGCAGTTTTATTTAGCCTCTCCACCAAAACCTCTTATATGTTCTCATACCACTCACAAGGACAAAAGCACAGTATATTTTTTCATTAAGCACCCATGTGAGGAAATCTTCAAGGATGGGCAAACACAAGAGGTTGATGAGATTATTTACACAGATGGGCCATCGTTAGAGCTCAAGAACAGTATGGAATAAAGCAGTGATTCTTAAACTCCACTGCATCGAGAATCCCTTCTAATAATTAAACTGGCTCCATAACTCCCAGTTTCTCAAGAGATATATAGGGCAAAGAAATTCTCTGTTTAAGGGAATATCAACCTAACTAAGCTTTAGATTGTTACAACTATTTTAATTTAAAGAAGAAATGCATCCCGAGTGTTCAACATTCTAGCAGCGTGCTGTCCAGAGAATCCAAGAACAAATAAACAGCATTAGCACTTGGTGCTGCTTCAGATGACTCTGGAATTTTTCCTTTTAGTGACAGGAGAACAGAAAAGGTGATATTAGTATTAGGCCTTTTCCTTCTCTAATTTCTATTAATCTAAACTCAGAAATTGTCACAAGGACTGAGCTTTCAAGACTCATCAGAAAAGAGATCCATCAAGCCTTTTTCAGCCATGGATGACAAACTGAAACAACCACTGCAGTAATTTAATCAAGAAACAGATTCTCTTATTTGTTATCCCTGTCTTTCCCTGGGAAACAAATAATCAAAATTTCAGCTGCAGGCCATCTAGTAAGCTGCAGGTGATGGGTTTCACGTCAGCTTGTACACCCCGGTCTCATACAGAGGGTCAATCTAAAAACTAAATATTTCCAAATCCCATAGCACACTGGAACAAAAGGGAATCTTCTGGATCCAGCTTTAGATTTTATCACAGTAAAGCAGAGCTTGGATACATTTCAGCTTGGGAACGGCTCCATGCACCAGCGAAGAAAGCAGGTGCTTGAGGCGGCCAATGGAAAGGGGCGGCATGTCCGGGTCTTCGGCGGCAATTCGGTGGTGGGTCCCTCAGTCCCTCTCGGAGCGGAGGACCTGCCGCCGAATTGCCACTGAAGAATGAAGCGGCGCGGTAGAGCTGCCGCCGAAGTGCCGCCGATCGCGGCTTTATCTTTTTTTTTTCCCCCCGCTTCGCCGTTTGGGGTGGCAAAAAAGCTGGAGCCGGCCCTGAGTGAAACAAATATCTTCTGAACCTATTTTATTACATGGTCCCCCAAACAGGAGACTATATTATGTACAGAGTATCACTGCTTATCTGGTGCAAACAATATTAGCATTCTCGGCATCAGCCGTCACTCTTCTCATCACAAAATCTATGACAACGGAAAGTAAAAGTGGGGACAGAGTGCAACCTTGTAGTTATCTTATACCATTAATAACCTTAAACCATTCCGTGTTTCTGCTGTCTATCCTGACACAGCACACAGACTCATCATACAATCAACACATCAGATAACAATCTTTGCTGGAATTCCATTGCCACACAGGATCTTCCAGAGGGTTTTTCTGTGGACACTATCAAATGCTTTCATAAAATCTAGGAAGTTAAAAACTACCTTCCTGCTGGTGTTTCAAGCCTTTCTCAGTAAGTCTTCTCAAGATGAAAATCTGTTCTGAACATGACCTATTGGATCAAAATCCAGCCTATTTTTCCCTGAGTACTGTATCAACCGCAGTTTTCATCCTATTCAAAATGATAATGTAAAACACATTTCCAGGTAGGAGTGTCACCCCTCTTCAGTTATCAAAAATCGGTTGGTCCCCCTTGTTAGGCATTTTGCAGATAACACCTCTTCAGCAAAGTTTAGGACAGATCTCCTTTTCCCAAACCATTCTGTACGACCTGTACATGTAATTCAGCATCACTTCCCCTCCAGCTTTTAACATTTCAGCATCAATCTTATAGCCTGGTGCTTTACCAATCTTCAGTTGGTGTATGACCTTACTTCTTCAAAAGCAATTACTTTATAGCTAAGTTCACCTTTCTTCACTTCTCTTAAAGTGTGTAAGGCTATGTCTACACCATAGGCGCCGACTCTGTGGGTGCTCTGGGACTGGAGCACCCACGGGGAAAAATTAGTGGGTGATCTGCACCCACCGGCAGCCAAGCTCCACGCCCCGCCCCCCCCCACCTCACCTCCTCCTCTGCTTCCTCCCAGCGCACCGCGTCTCCGCTCCTCCCTCCCTCCCAGCGCTTGCTGCCACCAAACAGCTGTAGCAAGCGCTGGGAGGCAGGGGGGAGGAGCGGGCATGTGGCGGGCTCAGGGGAGGAGGCGGGGAAGAGGTGGGGCCAGGGCGGGGACTTTGGGGAAGGGGTTGGAATGGGGGCGGGAAGGGCGGGGCAGGGGTGGAGTTGGGATGGGGCCAGGGGCAGAGGGTGGTCGAGCACCCACCGGCGCCCAAAGAAGTCGGCGCCGATGGTCTACATTACTGTGGTAAGTGAGTAACGTAGCTGGAGTCGACAAACCTTAGGTCGAGTTACCACGGGGTGTACACCATGGGGGGGTCAACAGGAGAAAATCTCTCATCGACTTACCATACTCTTCTCGTCGAGAGTAGAGTACAGGGGTCGACTGGAGAGCATTCGGCAGTCGATTTGGCGGGTCTTTACTAGTCCTGCTAAATCAACCACCAGTGGATCGATCTGAGAGCATCGATCCCAGCTGTAGTGTAGACCTGCCCTCAGTGTTCTGTCTGGCTGAGCACATCCTGGAAATGTTCCATCCAATGGGCTCTCTGTGCTTCCTCAGTGGTTCAAATTATATCATATTGAGCCTTCATAATGCCACAACGGTTCAAGAATTAGGATGTCAGTTGTTTAGAAAAAGCTTTTCAAAATCCCCTCTCCTCGGCTTCTCTTGCTTTATTTTCCATCCATTCTCTCTTATCTTTTCTGGCTGATCTTTTAACTTCCTTTTCTTTGTCTGTATCTTCTTGTTGCAGAATAGTTTTTTTTTAACTGTTGTTTCGTTCTTGCTGAATTGTCTTCTTTAATCTTTCCTTTCTTCAACAAGCCTCCATGTCTTTGGTTGGAGCCTTTCTTCTTTCTTCGATCTTCTCACCCTTACTGTAATCCTGTCTGCATCCACACTTGCTTCTCTACAAAAAATTGCCATTGTTTCCTATGAGAGAGACAAAGTGGATGAGGTAATAGCTTTTATTGGACCAACTACACACAGCAGGGCTCTTCTTCAGAGCTTCTGACCTTGAAAGCTTGTCTCTCTCATCAACAGAAATTTGTGCAATAAAAGATATTACCTCACCCACATTGTTTCTCTAATGTCCTGAGAGCGACATGGCTACAACAACACTGCACACAACATTGTTTTCCTACGTCATCCATCAGTGTCTTTAACTCTTCAAAGCTGTTACTAAGTTGCAGCTTGAAATGCACGCTCGCTACTGGATCTATTAACTTTCTTGTATCATACATACCCTCTGCAATATTACCTTCCTTAGTTTTATTTTTGTTTCCCAATAAGAAGACAGTGATCACTTTTGACATCAACACTCACATACATTCTGGCATCCAACAGTGATCTCCTCCAGTGCTTACTAATGGCAACATGATCAAGCTGTTTCTGGGTAAAAATATCATTTGATCTTCATGTCAGTTTATGTCTTTCTTTGTGTGGAAATACTGTACTCTCACTGCTAAAACTTTGTGCCATTTTTCTCATTTGAATTTGTCTGGCTTTAGCTTCCAGCCATTGGTTCTTGTTATGCCTTTTTCCATTAGATTAAAGAGCCCTTTAGTATGCTATTTTCTCCCTGTAAAGGTACTTATACACTGTTATCACTTCTCAATCTTCTTGTTGATAAACTAAACAGATTGAGCTCTTTAAGTCTCTTTTTAAGGAATTTTCTCCAGCTCTTGTATAATTTTTTTGACTCTTTTCTGCAGCTTCTCCAATTTTTTCAACATTCCTTTTAAAATGTGGACATCAGAACTGTATGCAGTATCTCAGTACTGGTCTCACCAATGCCATATACAGAAGTAAAATCACCTCCCTACTGTACTCACTACTCCCGTTTATAGCTCCAAGGATTGCATTAGCCCTTTTTGCTAAATAATTGCCTTGGGAACTTAGATTGAGTTGTTTGTCTACTATGACCCCTAAATCCTTTTCAAAGTCACTGCTTTCCAGAATACAGTGCCTGATTCAAGGGCTATGGCTGAATTCCTTGTTTCTTGATGTATAATTTTGCACTTGGCTGTATTAAAAAACATTTTGGGCCCATCTTATCAAACAATCCAGATCACTCTATATGACTACCGTCTGCATAATTAGCTACCATTCCACCAGTCTTTGTGCACCTGCAAATTTTATCAGCAGTGATTTTATATTTAGTTCCAGAACATTGATGAAAATGTTCAAAAACATTGGGCCTGGTACCAATCCCTATGGGAAACCACTAGAAATACCCTCTTTCAACAATGGTTCTCCATTGATTACTACTTTTTGAGATCTGTTAATTAGCCAATTCTTAATCCACTTAATGTGTGCTTCATGGGTATTGTACAGTACTAATTTTTTTATCAAAATGTCATGCAGTACTGAGTCAAACATCTACAGTTATCTTTATCAACCAAACCAGTAATCTCATCAAAGAATGAAATCAGTTTTGTTTGATAAGACCTATTTTCCATGGAACCATGATGACTGTCATTAATTATATTTAAGGCTAAGATTTTGTCACAGATATTTTTAGTAAAAGTCACAGACAGGTCACGGGCAAAACAGAAAAATTCACGGCGGCCGTGACCTGGCCGTGACTTTTACTAAAAATATCCCTGACTAAATGGGGATCTGTGGGTCCCCACACCCCTGAAGCAGGCAGCTGCACAGGGGCCAGGAGATGCCTGTAGCATCTGGGGGTTGCGGGGTATCCCTGCTGCCTGCAGCTCCAGGGGTCCCCTGCAGCCACCAGCGGGGGCCAGGAACCGCGAGGGTCACAGCGGCTGGGAGCTGCGGGGGTTCCCCTGCTCAGGAGGGTTCCCCCGGCCAGGAGTTGCGGGGTTCCCTGCTGCCCGCCAGGAGTTTGAGGGATCCCCCGCCACCCAGAGTGGCCTGGAGCTGGGAGGTTTCCCTGCCGCCCCAGGCAGCTGGGTGCTCGGGGATTCCCCTTCCATGGCCAGGAGCCTGGGGTTCCCCCACCACCCGGAGCAGCTGGAAGTTAGGGGGTTCCCCCACCACCGGCAGCTCTGGGGTTCCCCGCTGCCCCCCAGCTGCCAGGAGCTGGGCTTCCCCCGCCCCGCAGCTCCCTGCCCCCACTGGCGGAGGAGGACCCTGAAACTCCCAACCACTGCAGGCTGAAGTCACAGAGGTCACTGGAAGTCACGGATTCCGTGACTTCCACGAACTCCATGACTAAATCGTAGCCTTAATTATATTCCTATCCTTTAATCAGTATTAATTGAGACCTATATCAGTTTTTCCATTATTTTGACCGGGACTGATATCAGACTACCAGCCTCCAGCTACCCATGTTACCCTGCTTGTCCTTTTTTAATACAGTAGAACCTCAGAGTTACAGACACCTTGGGAATGAAGGTTGTCCGTAACTCTGAAATGGTCCGCAACTCTGAACAAAATGTTACAGACTTCAGACACAGGGGAGTTGGGACTGCAGCCACATGGTTTGGGGGGTGTCAGGGCTCTGGGCGGGGGAGGGGGTCACAGCTTCTGACCCTAGGGGCCGCCAGGGTTCCTGGCAGGGTCTCAGGGCTTCTGTCCCTGGGAGCACCAGGGCTTGGGGCTTTAGAGCTGGGAGGAGTGCTAGGGATTGGGGCTTCAACCCTGGGGCTCTGCTCCAGGTTTCAGTTGGGGGGGGCACTAGGGCTTGGGGATTTAGCTACGGGGGGAGCACTGGAGCTGAAACCAGCACTCCTCTCATAGCTAAAGCCCTGAGCCCTGGCACCCCCAGCAAAATTGAAGCCGGGAATAGAGCCATAGGGCTGAAGCCCCGAGCCCCAACACTCCTTCCAGTCTGAAGTCCTGATCCCTGGTGCTCCCAAGGGTCAGAAGCCCCCTGCACACACACACACATCCCCGCCTGGAGCCTGACACACCCAGGCCCTGCAGATGCAGCCTCAAACCCCCATGGCTGAACCGTGAGCCCGAGGGCTAAAGCCCCGACGCGGTACAGTATTTGCTGTTTTTTTGTTTTGTTTTGTTGTCACTGCTGCTGCCTGATTGATGATTACTGGTTTCACAGGGTGTCCGGTTCACCAGTAAGTCCGTAACTCTGCTGTTCGTTTCTTTGAGGTTCTACTGTACTGGCACAGCATTAGTACTCTTGTCTTCCGGAATTTCCTCTGTATTCCAAGATTTATTAAAAATGATCATCAGAAGGACAGAGATCTCCTCAACCAGCTTCTTTATGTTTCTTGGGTGCAAGCTACCCGAGCCTGCTAATTTTAAAATATATATCCCAAATGGATGTTGACTAACATCCTCCTTCAGAACTAATGGACTGAAAAGTACTTCACAATCCTCATTTGATATAAGTACAACATCCTGATTCTTTTCCAAATACAAAGCAGATATATTATTGAACACTTCTGCCTTTTCTGCATCATTAACAATTTTACCATCTCCATCTAGAAATGGTCTATACTATTGTTAGGATTTCTTTAATTTCTAATATACTTTAAAAAACCCTCTTTCTTATTGTCCTTAGCCCTGACAGCCATTGATTTTTCTCTGATTTCTTTAGCTTCCCTTATCAATTTCTACACTTTATAACTTTTCATTTATATTCATTGCTATCTGGTTTTCTTTTTTCCATTTATATGTTGCTTTTGTAATTACTAATTATTGCCTTCCCTTCACCACTGAGCCAGAATGGACTTTTAGCCAAAGTTGTCCTCTCTTTGGATTGTGGAATCATGGCCTTTTGGTTATCAAATAAACTCTTCTTAAAGAACTCCCAACTTTTATTCACATTTTGCTGTCTAAAATTTTCCTCCCACTCAATTTCACTTATAATTTTCCTTAGCTTTGGATAATTAAGTCTTTTAAAGCATCAGGTATATATATATATTACTGGTTGGGATAAGTTTGTTCCTATTCAAGAAAGTACTTAAGCAATTGCATAAGTACTTACTGAACACAGATAGACTTAAGTATGTGCTTAAAATTAAGTAGGTGCTTATGGCCTCAATTAAGCAAAACACTTGAGTATATACCTCATTTTAAGTATGTGTCCATTGGCTCCAGTCAGATAACTCACATACTTAAAAGTTAGGAATATGCTTAAGTACCTTTCTGAGTTGGAAACAAAATGTTTTGCTGCATCTGGGACTAACTGTTTGAGTTTAGATGGCATTCATAATGCAAACTGCTTCATCTAGGACTTTTTTCTCTGGAATGGAATTGTTCCCACTAAAAGTTATTTTCTCTGTACAATGGAATATGAACAAATGGCTTTAGAAAAAACAGTGTGTAGTCTGGGCACTGACCTACTGTGCTGTCTAATCACGTAACACACACCATCATAAAAATATGTACACCTCTACCCCAATATAACGCTGACCTCGGGAGCCACATAATCTTACCGTGTTATAGGTGAAACCGCGTTATATCAAACTTGCTTCGATCCGCCGGAGTGCATACCCGCCCCCCCCCCCAAGCACTGCTTTACCGCGTTATATCTGAATTCGTGTTATATCGGGTCGCGTTATATCGGGGTAGAGGTGTATAAAGAATTTAGTGTCATTCACAGCCGACATCACAGATAAATTAATCCAGAAGAACAAAAAGCTATCCACTTAGACTACTGAAAGAGACTGGATTGCAAAAGCATCTGGTCAGTATCATAAGTCATTTAAAATAGCTGGGCAGCATCTTATTCTTTTGTTGATTCATCCATCTGAATAATTCAAATAAAGCCTGCTTTGCTTTACATCATCATTATTATTATCTGTTTAAATTGTTAATAAATTGTTTTCACGTGTAAGTAACCATATCATAGATGCATATGGCAACCATGATGTTAGGGAAGATTATAAATTGATTTGCAGCTTTTGGTCCAAATATGATAGCAACCACTACTTAGGTGGCTGGCATAATCAACATTTTTTTTCAATGGAAGTGTTTGAATACAGAAGTAAAATGCAGAAAATGCATGATCATGCAGACAATACTAGGCAATGTAGCTCTTCCAGCTTTCAATGAAATATATTGCCTGGGAATTTTTCCAAAAGAGTCATACTTAATTGGTAAGGGTTCAATAGCTTCAATTGCTTTACATTCTCTTATGCCAGAACATCCACACACATTACACCATGCAGCTGAGCATTTTCCTTTGAGCAAAAGTTTTGCTACACCTAATTCCCAATATAGTGATTTGTATTTTGGGGGTTTTATGCTTTCATTACTCTCTGTAATATTTCCTTTGCTTACCAAATGCTCCTTCCTTTCACTACTCTGCAGTAGAAAAAAATGCATTGTGCTTTTAAAAAAAGTGCCACAGGAGTAAAACTTTAGAGTAAATGATATGTACAAGGGTTTAGAAAAAATAAAGTGGTTATAGAGTCTGGGCCAGACACTGGTATCACTGAAGTCAATGGAGTCAACATGGATAACACTGGATTATTATACCCTTTCTTAGATCTCCTCCTTGTTGTGGCTGCCTCTAGATTGTCACATACCTAAATAGCTTTTATAATATATGTATATAGTGACACTCTCTGTTGTATCCAGTCTCTGTCTCCACTGCTCTGACTGCTGTCAGAATCATTACTCTTCTTACTAGGACATACTTAGCTCTAGATTTTCTTGCTGGGCTCTTGGCTATGACTTCAGAATTCTTTACCTGAGCATAGGCTATTTGCCCTGTCCTTAGTGTCCTTCAATACCTTCCTGTGCCCATTGTGTCTGTCCTTCTTGTTCTGTTACTGGCTAGAGCCACCCTTAGTTCTGGCAACTCTGTTTCGGATGCATCTGTCTCAGACTGTCCCGGTTCTGGCTGCTCCCTCTGTGCTACAGCTGTCTTGTTTCACCCTTTTATTATGGCTAGTTGTCCCTCATGTTATTCTCTATCTCTCTTTCTCTGTTGCTGCAGCTCCCCAGGGCTACATTTTCTGCTGAAAGGTATTTCTGGTGCAGAAATGCCACCACTCTTTCTGCTTTGATGTAAAAATCCCTCAAATCCTCTCTAGTGTTCAGCAAACTATATTTCCTATGGTGTTTGGGGTATAATCACATGTTCTTCAATTTTGGGGAGGATACCTTACTTCCAGCTGCATGAGGGAGAGAGAGCCATTCTCTGGTGTGACACGAGAGCTTTACAAGAAGGCTGAATGGATTTTTCTATTAATATTACTTATGAATAAGCCATTATGACTTTTTGTTCCTCTACATGGGTACTTATGGCTCTAGTGGGAGGGGACACACACACATTTTAAGAATCACTAGCACAATGCTTTTGAAATATTCAAACATCATTATCAACATTTCAAGTGGAAACACTGTATTTCATAGCACTACAGTATTTGTTTCACCCTGCTTCTGGGCTTAAGTAAATAAATGTCTTCAGAGCTTAATGTTCTTCGCATGTGCAACCACAGAGGACAAAAAAGTGGAAATGAAGAATATATTCAGCTCCAAGGCATTTAAATAGCATAATTTTAATGTTTATCTCTAAGATGCATAAAGGAAAGAGAGAAAGAAGGGCAGGCCCTAAAGTTGCAGATGTTAGCTCTTTGTCAAGACAGTGTTTGAGAGAGCTGGACGGTTTTAATTGTATCTAACAAATCTATACAATAGTAATAATAAAGACAAAGTATCAGAGGGGTAGCTGTGTTAGTCTGAATCTGTAAAAAGCAACAGAGGGTCCTGTGGCACCTTTAAGACTAACAGAAGTATTGGGAGCATAAGCTTTCGTGGGTAAGAACCTCACTTCTTCAGACACGAAAGCTTATGCTCCCAATACTTCTGTTAGTCTTAAAGGTGCCACAGGACCCTCTGTTGCTTAATAAAGACAAAGACATTTACTGGTTGTCTTTTTGTTAAAGAAAAATTAAAGAGCAAGTTTTGTCATTTTGTTTCTGAGAAAAAGATTGTGAAGAGAAGAAAGAAGGGGGAAATCCACAAGGCTAACCAGAGGCCACCGGGACTACAAAGTGGAAATTTAAAAAACCCAAGAAATTGCTTAAAAAATTCCCTCCATACAGAAAATATACTTTTGTGTAGCAATGAGCCAGTAAAAAGGAGAGGTTTTTTTTAAAAAAATGTCAGTAAAGTCCTGTTTTTTTCTCTTTGAGGGCCCAATCCAAATCCCATTGAAGTCAATGGAAAGAATCCCAAAGAATGTTGGGATGAGGCATTAAATTAAAAAATGCCAGCAAGTGGCAAAATAGCCACAAAAGAAATATCAGTCATGGTATCCCTTCCCGGTACGCATTGGAATTATCCAATGCCTCATTTTGCAAGCAGGACCAGAAGGCATTTGATTTTATTATCTCAAAGTACCTGCTAAAAGCCATGGGCAAGGCACAATGGGCAAAAATAAAAGATGAGCAGCAGCAATGAGAGAGATAGTGACTAGGGTACATTTTCCTCCAGATTTACAATCTAAGAATAATTTTTGACATATAATTTATCATAATATTTATACTGACAGACAGTAGAGAGAAAGATGGAAATGAAAATGCTGCCTATTCTTCTAAGTGGCATGTTATTCTGTCTCCTCGCTAGTTAAACTGGTGAACAGTATTTGCACAGAATGCTACAAAGATATATGGGAATGAATAAGGAACACAGGGACATAAAAATTGCCACATCCAGTTTATTATCCTGCCTCCAATAGTAAACAGATGCTTATGAGGAAAGTGCAAGAAACCCCGAAGTGGGCAGTTATGGAATAATTTGTCCGGAGGGGACGTTTCTTCCTAGTTTGCATTAATTAGGGGTTGATTATATCTGAAATATAGGGATATGTATACTCTTGTTTTGTTTTTTAGTCCTCCGCACCTAAAACAGGTCTTCTCTGAGACCAATCCAAAGAAGCCGCTAAACTCGTGTTTCATTTTAAGCATAATCCGCTTGATGTCACTACTCACATGCTTAAAGTGCTTTGCTGGATTGGGTCAGAGTGCTCAGCATCTTGCAGGAGCAAGCCCTGTATGCAACATTTGAGGGACAACTAGGATTCTGGGACATCTGGAAAACCACCAGAGGAACTCAGCTGAGAGGCTGGCAGATCCACTGGCCTTTGCAACTGTTACAGTTAAAAAAAGGAACCTTTAGAATGTGATAATCTCTATACAATATACAGAATATGTTCTAATCCCCTGAGAAAGCACTATGATCCTATAATGCTGGATCTGCACAAAATAACTAATAATTTACTGATGTGTCTTAGTGTCCCATATGTCATTTCAATGCAAATTAAAATTACTTAATGTTTGTAAAGTGCTTTTACGATGAAAAAGTAAGTGTTAAGTATTATAGTAACGTAACTATTATCCTAATAATTGGACAAAAATAAACATTATGAGATATTTTGGATACAGATCTGAGATGACCTTTAGAACCTTTTGAGGTTGAGACATCATTAGCAAACACATGGTGGGTAGATCATTTAAATGAAAAGAATACTTCAGCATGCTGCAAGGTGCTAGCCATTATGGTTTAATTCATCTATGGTAATTTTCAAAAGCCTCTAAATAACTTACAAGTCTAAATATCATTTTCAAGATACTGAAAAGGATACTTAGGACCCCGAGTCACTTCAGCACTTTTGAAAATATGACCCTGATTATTTGATTTTTGTGTAATATGTCATATTATAGATATCTCTTTTTCATCCATTAGGTCCTACACACTCAAGATCCTCCACCCTATAAGGCTATTGACGGCAGAGGGCTAAAGTGAGGCCAGACCTTTCTGCTGAGTGGGAGTAGCTAATGGATGAAAGCGTGTGTTTCCCCCTTGCTTAACACAGTATGAGTGCAAGATGATATGTAAACACCCTGGGATACAGGGTACTTTGGCTGCTCAGCAGGAGGCATAGGGCCATACTGCTGCTGTGCAGTCAGAGTCTGATGTCATGCACCTAGTGATGCAGAGGAAAAGGGGGCTATAGAAAATGAGAGCATCAGTGAGGTGACTTCCTTGGTTGAATCTCCAGTAGAAGGTTCCTCTCCTATTGCTCAAAAGAAGAATAAACATTTGACCAGAATATGAACTGGCTGTAAAACCCACATTCTTTACAATTTGTCTAAGATCATATTTTCCATACAAACGTTCTGCTTGCAAAGCACCTATTAAATTGTAACATGTAAATGAATTACAAGAACTGATAACTATGTGATTTATTCAAAACAATATAGTTTCTGTATTAATTGATCTGATGGTACACTACAAAAATATACTTCCTCTATATGGCTACTTAATCCATAGAATTTGGAGACTGGGTGAAAAAGACTTTTTTATTTTATTTACAAATCCTTGGAAGTGTTATTTCCACTTGGTACTTTGCTATTTCATGGTTGTAAGTCTCTACCTTCATTTGATGTGGGATTGAAAATGGATTAGAGATGTAAGCTAAATGGACTTGTTATATATCTTCAGTAATTCATACCTAAACTAAAGAGCTTATCTGATTTCTTTAATTAAAACTGTTTTTGTTTTGTGTACCTCATCTAATATCACTAAGGGGAAACATCATTTGTTATCAAGATACGGAAACAGGATTTGAACTTCGTCAAAGTCTTTTAACGAGATATAGGAGAATCAGTGACATATACATTGTTTACTGTTATATTAAAGATATTCAGAGAAAAAATCAGTCCTTAGCTCTTGGGTGCAACCCCCCACTGAAGTCAACAGAAACTATGTCTATGTAACTGAGGGGAAATTTTCCCAGTTGCTTTGTATTGCATTAAATGATGTACCAAAATATGCTCTCTTAAAAGTACAGTAAAAATCAAACTATAAAACCAAAAAGGTGATAGCCCTGAAATGTTCTATTCCAATATTCAGATACAAGGGATGATCATGCCCCAGGTAAAACTCAAAAGGCGGTGGCTTGGTTCAGTTGCAGAAAATAGATCAGGATACCAGTAGCATATTAATCCCCTGCTTGCTGCAGAGCTGCTCTCTGCAGGCCTCTGTCCATGGAAGCATTTAGGATTGTTCTGTGAGCAGTGGCAGGGCAGTGGAGGGAGAGGGCTGTGACAAGTAGATCCAGGACTACACAAGTCCACTAGCCACAGAGGTTACTGAAACTCTGAGGCTGTAATAGCAGCTGTGGATTGGCTCCAGAGTCTGGGGAAAGGGAAGACTCCACTCCTCACAGAGCATCCCTGAGTAAAGCCTGTTTACATGGGCTCCCAGGGCAGATGATCTGGGCTACTGTGCCAATTCTATTTCCAATGCCCAAAGTGCCAATTGAATGCCATTTCTGGCATACAGAACCCTCTCTCTATCTCCTTTCCAAACATAAAGACAGTCCCTGATTTCAGTACATATTTTCTCATCATTCCATACATGCCAGTTTCCTTCTTCTCAACTGCAAGCTTTCACACTGAGATTTCTTTAACTAAAAAAATGCAAAGTTTTCCCATAAGTAAAACAATAAAACCATCCCACTTTATTTTAATGTAAATTGGAGACACCTTAAGAGTTTTCTCTAGATTCCCATCAGGGCAGGGACTGAGCCTCTCTCTGCACTTTTAAAACACCTAGCACAATTTGGACTCTGCAACAATCTAAGTAATATATATAATAATAGTTTTGTATTGCAGCACTCCGAAAACTCACAGCTTTATTTATATAATTTGCTAACAATGAAGGTGTTGAACCTGTAAACCCCAAAATATCCCACACTATTTTTGGTTTCCTATCTAATAATTTCTGCGGTGTGTGCCTTTTTCCAAGAGTGCATAAACTTTACAAATGTAACATGTTCTCCTAACACTACTACTGAAATATCCACTATTCCCACCTTTTTATAGGCGATCCAGTCAAACACCCTGTCAATGTCTGTGGCTCGCTGCACCTCCTGTGAGACTGGATGTGAACTGGCCAAGCCGTCGAGCAGCATTACTTCATGTAGGACATCTGTCAGAAATCTCTGCTTTTCCTGAAATACAGTACATGCAATAATATCATGGACAGCTGTACATTTACAACTATATGGAAATGATGAACATCAATCAGAGACTCACAGGCTCAGCAGCCTTCCTTACTAGGACCTGTTAAAGTAAGTCTGTATGGTCTGGTTGTCATTCATAGTAACCCCTACTAGTTCCTGAATTAAAACCAACTGGAATCAGTTTTAATTGTGTGTACTGTGGAACCCACTGATTTGTGATTTTGGTTGTGGTGAAAGTCTATTTGACAGAAATTAAAATAAAGACCATTAAATTATTTTAAAAGCATGCAAAAGTGTAAATGCCAATTCAGACAAAAGTGATATTCTACTTACAGTGAAGTTATTGGGGTAAAAAAGAAGTTTTCAATCATAAAAATAAATGGCTATTAAGACTTGCAGAGTTCTTCTTATCCATAGACCTCAAAATGCTTCACAAAGGTGGGTAAAAATAATTATAACCACTTTACAAATGAAGAATTTGAGGCACAGAGAGGTGAAGTGACTTGTTCAAGTTCACACTACAAACTGTACATTTAATCTGTAAAGCTCCAAGTACTCTACAGACTTCACCTACTTAATCCTCACAACATCTTTATGAAGACAAGAAGTATTATTAGCCCAGTTTTACATGCGGGGAAACTGACACAAAAAAATTAAATGACTTGTTTAAGGTTAGAAAGCAAGTCAATGACAGGTGAACATCCAATTAATATCCAGTGTATGAATTTGTTTTCATCTCCACCATAAATATATATTATAAATAGATGTCAGAACTACTGCAGATTTAAACTGGCAGTAAAGTTTACTAAATGCCCATGTAGAAGTACACGTGGACTATGAGCACTCTCTTTCATGGTTCAGTTGGGGACACTTTCTTCAACTGAGGAATTTAATGCCCTTAAAGTTATATTAGTGTTGATGCCTCTGCTCCACAACCTTTTGTCAGCAAAGGAAGCAGCTCCATCTGCTCAGGTTTTCAAGCCAGGTATAAATGAGAAAGGTGATTTAAAAATTATTGTTAATTACAGTTTAAATATTGTTTTTTCTGAAATGATATATTTTAATGTTTATCTCTATTACAAAAGTTGTTGAACTGATGTTGACCTCGTGGCATAATCTTAGGGATCTCCTGGGAGCGTGGCATTTTTAAAGAGTCACTTTGATACACACAGATAAAATAACCACATGATTACATAATGGATTCTGAGCTTAATTTCATGTGTAGAAAGGTTTTGGTACCAGTGTGTTAATTTAAATTATAAGACAGCTGAAAAGCTGTTCCAATGCAAATCCATCTGGAAATAAACCTTTATGTTAAAATTCATCAAGGTACAAGAAATGTACCTTGAGCTGATTATATATTCAAGCAATTAAAAACATTGGATGCAAGAAAACCAATTACCCAATACATACTTAGTGTTTCAGCTAGCCATATTAGGTAGAGTTTATGAAAGGAAATGTAATATCTTGTTCACATTATCTTTCATTTTAGAATTTCTAGAGTAATAAACAGTTAGGTGCTGGTCCCTTTATAAACGGAAAAACTCAACACCATCTCAGAAGGGCGAGAAGGGATGAAATTCAGTCGAATTCAGGAGAAAACAGTTAAAGTGCAGGGATCATAAACCTCTTGGTCACACCCGGCTCACTTTCAGGCAATACTGGATTCCCTGCCTGTTTGGTCAACAGCGGGTTTTTTAGTTTATGCAGATTGAACACATTTCCAAAGTTCAGTTTGGAAATCATGATTACCAAAGATTTGCTCAGGTGGGTTTTGAACATGTAGAATTTGGTATGAATTCATTAAGAAGTGACAGGGTGTCAGTCACATGATCAGTTTATAACAACCTTGAATCAAGTAGATAAGCAGGTAGCAATCTAGGACATTTTAAGGTGAGTTTATAACAAGATGAAGAAAAGGTGTAAAAAGGAAATGTTATGTTTGTTTCTTTGTTTCTTAGCTCACATCTTGATAAGCCAAAAAGGTGTAGTTTTGAATCCTGTCAGTCAGAATTAAAGCAGACTAACATTGCTGAGGCATGTTAGCTGGCTGTGTTATAACCTAGGCTCAAACAGGGACACAAGCCAGACATCTAACGTGCTTTCAGATATGTTAGCCTGCATCTTAATGAGCGTTAAGAGGGCTTTTCAATCACATTAGGACTCTTGACATTCTTCTTATACCAAACAAAAAACAAGTATACAATATATTTTAGGGTTGGCAAGTGGGCATGCAGACTGAGGAGGCAACAGGAAACTGAAATGGAACAAGTGGTATGAACTGAAATCAGCTTAATTACCATGTTACTTTAACACTATAGCCCCTATTAGATAAAGTTATATTAGTGTTGTACCTAGCTGTGAGTAACCTTGAATGCACCAAAATCATTAATACTAAATTTTGGAGAAAAGGGGACTTTCCTTTCCCCTGCAGTGTGTCAAATAAGATAGTATTAGTCTGTTTCAACATGACATCTATAGGACCATGGAAGCAGCTAACAGGCACTGTGGAGAACCAAGCAGAAAATCAACGTGTTATAAGGTCAGTGAGCTATGAATGTGGTAGGTGAGAGGGCTAAGGCTTAACATGAAACAGTTACAAAATATAGTTTAAGATTACTCTCTTCTGAGAACGTTCAACTGGAATAAAAAATACTGCACTCAAATTCTCATTGCCTGTGAACCCTGTACAGAAAAAGAAAGTGGAATTCTGCACGCTGCCAAGAATGTAGAGTTTTCCTCATATCACCTAGTCTCTGTTTGTAGCATGACTCTGTGCAAATATGCTGCAAAGGCAACTGGAGCTATGCATGGAAAGTGTTAGTTACCCTATATGAGGGCAGGGCTGCATGGTAGAACAGGGATGACAGCAGACAGCAGAAACCTGGAAGAGGATTAGAACTCTACAGGGCCAGTACCAGGACAGCAGAAGGTTGCTGAAATAAGTGGAGTACTATCACTGTATTCTACACCTTTCTCCAAAGCCAGACAAAAACCAAGTAAGTGATTCTTGATTCCTTCTTCCGTCACCACAAATGCACAGTCTCCACCAATCCAAACCTGATGCTCCTCCTCACCACCTTTCCTGTCTGCTATGAGAGGAATAGGATGCAAAGTCAAACTCTGCTTGAGCGATGGATGGCAAGAGTCTGGAATCCCAGGCCCTCCCTGCTTGTGAAGAAAAAAATGGAGTACTAACTGCATTGCTTCAGCAACCTCCTACTGCATCCCTCTCATTCTTCACCAGCTCCTGCACCAGCATCCAGTCATGCTCTGAGCAGGCAGGGGTCCGAAGGAAAAAAAAGATGGTGTTAAGGAGATGAATGTGCCAGCAGCTTTGCTTTTAATTTCAGTTACATCAACTCATTTATTTTCAAGGTCTATTCAGATTCTTACATTGACATCCATCATCATATCATCTAAGTGAATTTATCTTCATGGAGATAGTTCCTTTTAATTCTGATCAGCAAGTTCCTCCAATTTTACCTCTTTGATCTTATCCTTGGCTGCTTTCCCCTAAGCTCTGTGCTCTTCTTTCCTTGATGACCATGCCCATTTTTGCAAATGCACAGTCTGCAAAATGGGTTGTTGGCAGAGTTTAGACTCTGTTGCTTGGAGTGCCAGCAGCATGACTGTGAATGAAATGAGCCTCGTGGATAGTAGGGTCTACACATTATCTGCCTATAAAGATACTTCTCCAGAGTATTTCTGTCTGTGAAATTTTGCCATTCACTTGGATTTCTAGTATAGACTTTGGACTGTAAAAGCAATTGCCTTTTAGTAGTCTTCTTCGTGTATAAGATGCTACATCTTAAACAGTAAGAAAATGTGAAATTATATTCCTTGAACAGAAAGGGCTGCAGCAGCAGTCAAAAAAGCTAACAGAATGTTGGGAATGATTAGGAATGAGATAGATTATAAGAAAGAAAATATCACATTGCCTCTATATAAATCCCATGGTACAACCACATCTTGAATAATGTGTGCAGACCTGGTTGCCCCATCTCAAAAAAGATATATTAAAATTGGAAAAGGCACAGGAAAGGGCAACAAAATGATTAGGGGTATGGAACAGCTTCCATATGAGGAGAGATTAATATGATTGGGACTTTTCAGCTTGGAAAAGAGATGACTAAGGGGGGGATATTACAGAGGTCTATAAAATCATGACTGGTGTGGCGAAAGTAAATAAGGAAGTGTTATTTACTCCTTCACATAACACAAGAACTAGGGGTCACCAAATGAAATTAATGGGCAGCGGGTTTAAAACAAACAAAAGGAAGTATTTCTTCACACAACGCACAATCAACCTGTGGAATTCTTAGCCAGAGGATGTTGCGAAGGCCAAGACTAAGGCTAGGTCTACACAACCCGCCTGAATCGGCGGGTAGAAATCGATCTCTTGGGGATCGAATTATCGCGTCTCGTCGGGACACGACAATCGATCCCCAAATCGACGCTCTTACTCCACCAGCGGAGGTGGGAGTAAGCGCTGTCGACGGAGAGCCACGGAGGTCAATTTTGCCGCCGTCCTCACAGCGGGGTAAGTTGGCTCCAATACGTCGAATTCAGATACGCTATTCGCGTAGCTGAATTTGCGTATCTTAAATCGACCCCCCCCCATAGTGAAGACCTGCCCTAAAACAGGGTTCAAAAAAGAACTAGATAAGTTTATAAAGGATAGGTCCATTAATGGCTATTAGCCAGGATGGGTAAGAATGGTGTCCCTAGCCTCTGTTCGTCAGAGGATGGAGATGGATGGCAGGAGAGAGATCACTTGATCATTGCCTGTTAGGTTCACTCCCTCTGGGGCACCTGGCATTGGCCACTGTCGGTAGACAGATACTGGGCTAGATGGACCTTTGGTCTGACCCAGTACGGCCTTTCTTATGTTCTTATGTTCTTATGGCTATTAGCCAGGATGGGCGGGGATGGTGTTCCTAACCTCTGTTTACCAGAAGCTGGAAATGGGTGACAGGGGATGGATCACTTGATGATTACCTGTTCTGTTCATTCCCTCTGAAGCACCTGGTATTGGCCACTATTGGAAGACAGGATACTGGACTAAATTGACCTTTGGGCTGGCTCAGTATGGCTGTTCTTATGTTCTTTATGTTCCTTATGTAAAGGGGTACTCCTTTGAGAACTGCATAAAAGCTGAATCAAAGTCCTGTGCATACAGGATAAGGATGATGTAATGAAGGAGGGCTGTTGCTGCTTATTTAATAATGCTTTATTGAGACATAATGCAATGGAATAAGTTAGTTAGCATGACAATAAAATAATACTTGAGCTTGTCACATAAAAAATAATTTCCAAAAATTAATATGAAATAGAGGACAAAGAATTTTAAAAAACCACTGGAATACATCCAACAACTGAACAAAAGAAATAATAGGAATAGTACAATAAGACCCATAACTGATAATTATTATACATAAGAGATCAAAGGGCTAAACATTAAAGGCACTGCCTTTGTTCTGGAACAGGCATTCAAATAGTTTGCAGATTAAGGGATTTACGTGAATAATGTTTAATATGTGTGTCCAAATCGCTACATGATTTTTTTCCTGTCAAACTAGTCAGCAATATCTTCTCCAGAATAGCTAACTTTTTCTAGCCATCAGGAGTATGGAGGGGATTTGTGTGATCTCTGGTGCCTGTCAAAAGAAGTGTTTGCAAGAGATAATACAACACATTTCTAGGTGAAATTGGACTTTAGAGGGATATAGTCTCTGGAGTATCCCAAGGATGCATAAAATAAGTATACAACAAAGATCCACTGGGCATATTTAACACAAGAGGCAAAACTAACATCTCTCTGTTTGTCTATATACTTTTAACCAACACCACCCACCACCATAGTGGTTGAGCGACTCCCAAGTGTTTAAAAATAAAAGTAAAAATCTCTCTTCCTTCTCCAACTATAAGGAAAATGGCTTGATTAGCATATTTTTTTTATTATTTTTTTTAAATTGTGTGTGTGTGAAAGCACCCATGTGTGGAATTTGTTGAGGGAAAGCTAAGTCAAGTTCTGCATTTATTAGTTCTAAAAGTTTTGAGAGGTCCATGTTCGTACTCATCTCTTATTCTTCCATACTCTTGCTCCAGCTCCCGTGAGAGTTCTATCTATTTCCTGCACTCAGGAGACTTTCCCACTGGTTGATAATTCCATTGTTTCAGAGAAATGTTGCTGCTGGTGGAGTTCACCACTGAGGAGGGAAACACGGTCAATCGTTTAACTAAAGTTAAACCCATGGATAGCTCTGAGTATCAGAACAGAGAATCTGAAACGTACTGTCCATTCAAATGAGAGCTAGTGCAGGTAGCCAAGCACTGTGGTAATGTATTCACAGGTCTCTGCTGCTAAGTTGGAGTATTTTCAGGGTTTGTGACTTCCCCAGCAACTGTAATTATTGCTTCTCTTCATCTTCTACATCTCAAGTATAGATGTGATTTAGTTATACACTAAATCAGTTTTGCTCCAGTTAATTTCCAAATAATAAGAGGGAGAAGAGTTGAATAAAATGGGGAGTTTTACAACAAAAAACATATCCCTACATTTACTTACTTCACTTAAAATACTGGTTAAAAAGACGACCAGTTCAAGCCTCCCAAAATCTTCCACTCTGAGTCTTGTTATCTCCTTGCAGCTGCCTCCACAGCAACAGACACAGTAGGAAAATGGATGAACACATATTTGTTCCTGTATTAGTCCCATCAGCATTGAAAACATTAGGCTTGATTTATCCTGATGATGCTGGGTCTATGTGCTAAATTCATCCTCCAAGGCCAGTACAGGCTGCTCCTCCACCAGAGGAATTCACATCCAGTTCAGGGGACCAAAGGCAACATTTCAGCCTTGGGAGAGCGGTTTTACACTGTGGCTGGTCTTCCAGCAGAGCCCCTGCCAATGATTGCCAAAGATTACACTAAATCAGAACACTTTCCAGGTGTCATAGCTGTGCTGGATTTTGAAAGTCCAGGAACTGAGCTTTTCGGTTCCGAAAGCGATGAGGTCTAGGGAGCACAGGTCTTGGGTGAATCAAGCCCATTTTGTGGGTCTGGAACAATCCTTGCAAGATTTTGTTCCTTTAAAATCTGCTTTCATGTTGTATGCAATTTTAAAACTGTAGCCATATTGATCAGAGCAGACAGCTGAAATGTCAAAACAAAACAAATAAAGCATTTGTCAACATGCATGCAACCAAATATAGAGCTATTTATGTGGCAACCAGACTTACCATCTGGAATATGGTTTTAGGTGAAGTGGGCAGTCAGGTTCAAGGAGAGGGGATCCAATGGGACAGGAGTCTCTGCCTGAGTCTTCTTCCTCTGGAGGAGTTGTAAGATGCCAGGAAACTTCGCTCCCATCCTCACTCAGGACAGGGAGAGGAGTTGTCAGGTCAAAATAATGCAATCTTTAGCAGTTTTAGCAGAGTTTCACTTTGAAATTAAAGGTTTACCCAAACCCCAAACTCAGGAGATGTGAAATCACATGACCCAAAGCTTCTGATAAGAATGGATATTTTATGTTTTTCCTCAAAAGGAGCAGATAACATGGAGCAAGAAGAGAACTTGACATTCTCTAAACCTGTATTTAATCATCTGAATAAACATGTATACCCATTTATGTCTGATCTCTAAGCTGCACAGAATTTAACTACTCAAGGTAGTATCCTTCACACCGACTCTTTTTGCCAAAACATTTATAAACTCTATTGGAAAAGAACATTTGTTCATGGAAATTTCTTCTCTTAGCTGCAAATTAAACTAAACTTTTGGACTGTGATGGTTAAAAGGGACTAGTAATATGTAATCAGAATGTCTTGCAACTTACCTGTCCATATCCTGTGATATTGAATTATACATGAGTTTCTAGATAATGTCATATAGAAAGTTTCCCTTATATCATATAAATCATATACCGCTTGACTTCAGCAAGTAGTTACTGAGGGAAAAAAACACACTCTGTGTGGTATTAATTAAAGACTTTTTCTTAGAGGCACTGGGAGGCTTTAACCAAAAAAGGAGAGATAAAGGAAGTTTTTTTTTAAAAAAGGAGAGACCAAGTCTCTCTCATTGCTGAGCCAGCATGATATTGACGTTGGTTACAAGGATCAAGCAGACTACAGCTCAGGCCTGAAATGCCAAAATAATAATAAAAAAATCAAAAAGACGCATGTCTTAAGTCTACGTCTTCAAAAATGTTAATGATTTATCTGGTCTTTCTTGTGAATCAAACAAAGCCTAAGAACGTTTTTTTGAGGGAGATAAACATTTTAGGAGGCAATTTAAGACAAAGTACATTAAAGATATGCATAAATCTAATTGCAATATTTATTTTTTTAATTCTGCCAGTGAGAATGATAGGCAATTAAGATCATTTATCAAGGACTTGAGCAGTACACTTTGAGATGCTCTAAGAATTTAGTTTAATGACGTTTAGTTTAATGATTTCCCATTAATATTTATTTTTATACTCAAGTAAGTTCTCTCACCACAGCGTTTTAAAAGAAAAATGGGTATGCAGACTTACTACAACATGAAGCTACTGCAGGAATGGCAGAATCATCTGGGCATGAAGAACTGTAGTATGAAGGATAGCTTCAGCTCACTCAAAGAAAGTAAAGGATTACCAGCCACATGAAAAATGGAGGTTTTACTCCTGATACTTCAATCAAATGTTTCTAACAAAGAGAATATCCCCAGCAAACATAACCATGGTTTCCAAAAAAGTAGTAAGCAGATGTGGGAAAGAGAGGGCTGCCTTTTCCCCATGCTCTACCTGACAGAGAAGGAAGACGATTCAATGCGTGACACTGAGGTACTATTCCTTGACTCATTCAATACATTTGTCACTGTAGCCCAACCCTTATAAAATAAAGGAGCAGGAGAAGGCCACTGGGCTCTGTGAAATGCTTTCTCAGCGTCAAGCAAGGTAGTGACTGCTAAAGCATTTGACATTTGTGTTTGATGGATAAAAGGGAAAATTACATGCCAGTAATTCCTTTTGTCACAGTCCTCTACTCCTATCCCACTAACAGAGATATTCAAGTACAGACAGCACGATGGCTCCACCTACCATGAAACAAAGAGGTAAAAGAGCTGTCAGTAAAGTCCTATATATAAATGTCCCTGTCTGCCTCCTTTTCTTCCAGAAGTGGCAAACCTGCCTCAGAGGGGCGGGGGGTGAAATGTAGGATGAGAGAAGACAGGACTATGTCAAAGGGAATTACCAGTGGGTACTTTTCCCTTGTCATCCGTCCCTCTTCTGTCATACTGCTAACAGAGACACCTACATCTACTACCCCCAGCAGGGGCAGGTTGACCTTCTGATGTCACTTGTAGGAGTTTATGACAGAAGAAGCCACCAGGATACAGTCAGATACAGCTGGTACTGCCTTGCTTGCCTCTAATATGAGAGGCTCACCTCTCACTGATCATGAAATGGCAACACATTTAGTCTTTAGGAATTTCATATACTGGCCCAGATAGTAGTTATGTTAGTGGCCGTTTTCCTCTTATAACACTCCTAAAATCACAGAAGTCATTGTTTCAACTTTCTGGACATTCAAGAATGAGATTAAACAAAATTTCAAAATGCAATATCTTGGGGCAGAAAGGGTTAGCAGCAGAAAATGGGGAGAATAATGGGTTAATTAATATGAAACTCAGTGTTTACCTTAGGAATAATACCCAGCGGGAGGCTAAAATTCACTTCTTAGAAAAGAACTGAAGGTATTGGAGCTGATAATGAGGATGCTCAGCTCCCTGATCTGCCTGTTTGCCATTAGCATGACCAAGAAAGCACCTTGCAGGACAGGAGTTTAAGAAAAGCCCCTCCCAGAGATTAATAGAAAGGCTCTCGGTAGACTCTTCAGCATGAGAGAGGGCCTCTGCGGTGACAGTCATGGGAGGAGAAGATGGAAAGCCAGATCCACTATAAATGTGAAGCAAGTAGGCCCACCACACTAAGGAAGATTGTACAGGAGGAGACAAGGAAGAGAGTAGTTTCCTCAAAGGGGTGGATAGAATATGCCAGGCTAAACAGCAAGGATTTTAGAGGCCTCAAATGGAATGCTATCCAGGGGACCAGGTCCACACAGGATGTGACATGCCTCAGAAAGTGAAGAGTAGACCAAAGTATGGGGAAGAGTAGACCATTCAAAGTATGGGGAAGAGGCAGAACCTGAAAGAGATAATCCAGAGTAGCCTGAAGTCAGTCCTGGGAAATGAAAGCTTTCACCACTCTACTAGATGTCTTGAGTGGTTTAGCGCTCAGCAGGAAGGACATGGTGGCTCGAATTTACTACAGCCACTGGGGCCAGTGTGGAAGCAGAGAAGGAAGAGGTCTGCTACTGTAGGCTGGCTGACTAGCTGCAGAAGGGGACAGGAACTGTGCTGCCTGATTCCAGAGAGCAATAGGAGATTGGGGTGGGGAGTGACACAGTAAGGCAGGCAAACTTCTATACATCTTGCAGTCTATAAGGATTATGGGTTCTAAGCCATGCGAAAGGAACCACTCCATGGACAGAAAGGGAAATAGTGTGATGGACTGGAATATTTCTGCATCCATTTATGTAATTTTAACTGCCAAGATGTGTCAAGGACAGACCAAGAGCAGCTGGTTGTAATGCCTGACACCTCCCTGCAGGGGTAAAACAAGACTCATTAACTGTGACCATTTTCCAATCAGAGGTCTACCCCTAGGACAATGATTTTGCTATAGAGAGTGGCCAGGCTGAACGAAACTGATTTGCCCAGTTTGGACTCCAAGTGGGCTGGGACTTCCTGACTAACCACCTGATGGGAGTTCTAAAGCTGAGCAGTTGGTCACCTGAACAAAAGGGGAAGAAACCTTATTTAAGGACAGGCTCTGCTCCAGGCTCCCTTTTTCTCAATGGCAGACCATCATCAGACATCAGGGTAGAGAGCAGAGAGCGTTTTGTTGTTTTCCTAAAGAACTATAATTCTTCTATGCTTTGAGAGTAAAAGTTACTGCAGGTTTAGGAACGCCTATACAAAGCCTGTTTCTTTACTTTACTTGACACATGGTCCCCAAGGAGTTAAACTATAAACCAAAGCACTCCATAGCAAGGTGGAGCTTGGTAGGGGCAGGTGGGAAAGGGAGAGGGACATGCATAAGTGGCTGGAGAGGCTTAGGATGTGAAAGCACCTGTTTTAGGGACAAGGGCAGTTGGACTGTAGAGTTCCAAGGAAGGGGGCCAGAAAATAGGTCTGCTCCCGAGGAGTGTGCCTTAGAGGCCCAGAGCTAGAAATGGCACCTGGATTCCACCTAGACCCAGCTGGCTTGGAAGCATGTGGTATCCCCAGGTTGGGGCCAATTACTACAGACTGGTGACCATCAACTAGGGGGACTCAGCCAGGTCTGTAACAAGATGGACTGACAAATCCAATCTCAGAGCCTATAAAGACTGGTGACCCAGCTGGCTCCTTAGGCGTCTCCCCATATAGATCTCTGAAAGAAGCAAAGGGCTTTTTGCCCATCTTCTTGCTTTTGCAAGATCTTCTTATCCTTTCCCCCTCTTCAATTCTGTTTCCTTCTTCTTTCCATTCATCTGTCTTCTCTTTGATCTTGGGTCTAGAAGGACAGATAGTAGTAGAGTAAGAAAGAGAAGGAGTAGGGCAGGACTATGGCTGTATACCGTTAAGTATAAGGAAGCAAATGTGAAGGAATGGACTCAGACCTTGTATATGGAACTTGACTGAGAGATTTTTTTATAGGTGGAGCCTTTATGCTGTTGGTCCATGAACGACTGATGATATACAACAATGTATTTTTTTCTCCTAAAGCTAAGACTTACCTTCCTGCCTTGAAGCCCATCTGATACATGGGATGATGAGATTACATTTGAATTCAAGAAATATAGCAATGATTTAGTATTACAAGAGACATATAAGATTTAAGCGCTGATTTAGCACTTTTTAATTTTTAATAGAAGGGTGATGAAATATGTCTCAGGCATCATTTCATTTTGAGGTATCTTTGCAAACATATAAGTAGGAGAGGGCTTCTGCTTGAAAAGCTTTATAAGATAGACAGGAAATATGGCAGCACTGGAAGATTGATTTGGTTCCCTGTTTTTAACCCCTGGGATGACAAGTCGTATTAGAAATTGGCTACTAATTGTAAATTTAAAAAGTGTAAGTTATTTCCTATAAAAATTCTTTGTTTTCCTATGTTAACTGAGGGCTAAGCAGTAGAGAGTGTTAATGCATACCATTGCTAAGGCTATCTTAACAAAATGTACCAGCCTTAGTCTTTTATTGGTGCCTAGACCAGTCCAAAAAGAGATATGATAGCATACTCTGTAACAAACTGGAAGGGAGTAGTATTTGATACTTCAATCCCCAAGGTTTGAGGATCAGAGGAGGATTACAAGAGTAAAATTTTAAAATTGTAAAAGCAGGTCAACTTTCTACCTTTCCCCATTCTTTGGGAAGAGATTGGATTTTATTATATTATTTTTGGCTTTCCTGATGCAAATCACTCTCAAAGCCTTGCGTGATCATATTCAGTGGAACCTTTTATGTGTATTTCACAGGTCTGAATTACTGTTGATGCAGCAGTATGCAGCCGCCTATGTTGTTGCTCTGGCTATTTAAGTAACATCATTATGAGAAATAGTGCTAAAGGTTCTTGGTGTTGCAACTGATTTCATGTAGCTTGTAATGTGTACTCCTTCACTTTTGAATAAATGGAGTTGTTTGGAGTAGTTTTTCTTTTGCTAATTGCTTCTATTTGTTGCTTAGTCTTTTTAGATGCCAGAATAATCTTAGTAGCACATGTACTCTTCACTGATAACAAAAAAATAACCAGAATGCCAAAATCTGATAGCTGTAGCCAACTTTTGCTTGTTAGTCCTACCATCTTTATAAAAAGAATGAAACATCAGATTATTAATTCCCACTGTAGTCTGTAAAAAACACCACAGTAGGATGCTTTACTGTTTAACTTGTCATGTGTTCTATCTTGCCACCAGTTTTCTAACTATTTAGATGTCAGTATGGTTATTTTGGTATCTAAGGCTAATGATATCAGAAGCCTCATGAAAAGTTTATGTCAACTCTCCTTTTTCATTTGAAATAACTTGACAGATAGATATTTTCCAGGCACAGCCATTTTGCTGTTATTAATTCTAATTCATGCACTGCATGTTTCTGATTTCCAAGGTTTAACTGTCATACTTTGTTCAACCCACATGCCTTTTGGTTCTCCAGTATGTCATTTGCATAACACTGAACATTACATTCACTCCACAGGAATTCTCAAAAAATATTCTCCATTCAAGATGACTTCTAAAGCAAAGTTATTCTGGATTTGTTAAAGTGATTATGTGGAGAACAAATGACTATGATGATTCAAAGATAAAAACCAGTGTATGAACATTGTAGTCTATGACATTTCCCTCTGCTAAAATCATCAAGAGCTGCCAGATTCCATTGCATTTATAATTAGACTGATTATATTGTAATTCAATATGTGTTCTTCAAAAAGAGGAAGAGAATGAGTTTTATTACACCCAAAGCTAGGTGAACCCAACAAGCTTACCTATGTGAGGCAGATGTCAGTTCAGGTATAGATTTATTTTGCTTTTTTTCATAATGCAATTATAAATCAGAAATGTTACACCAAAACAAATTAAACATGGCACAGAATAAAGAAATCAGACTTCAAACAGAAATGTCCCTAAACCCAAAGAGTTCCCATGTACAATTATTTAAGAGTTTGTAGTTTATTTAATTCTTAATTATTACATCTTGGATTTACTTCACAAAAAAATGAGTGGACTAAAGCTATGGAGCTAAATTCAAGAAGTGGCAAAACAATTTCAGAAGTTAATGTGCATGAGTTTAATGAAAACATTCAAATTACTAAATCTAAGTTTGAAAATCTTTATCCTACAAGCTGTATATATATAAAAAACTGTCACATAATGATACCTAATACTATCAGCTCAAAAGAGAGGCAAGTTTACAAAGAATAAAATAATTCATTCTTGGGACATTACAAAATAAACAGACACCCTGGACATGCTCACAAGGAAGGTATCTCCTCTTTTATGCTTGTAACTCTCACTAACTTTTATCTTTCCTTACCATTTAAGTGGTCAAGGTATTACACCTTCTGATATTCAAGAATAAAATAAGATATAAGTGGGAATGACCTAGGCACTTGATCTGCAAACAGAGGGACTCAAAAGGAATGACCCAGCTTGTACTTTCTGGCTCTTTCACCAGTGGGCCAATGGTTGCTGCACACATTTCAGAAGACAGAAGTTGATCCTATAACTACAGCTATATGACTGCATAGGACAAACTATGCTCCACAGCCCTCAGTATATAGATTAATATAGAATGCTAGATGCCCAAAACAACAATACCATAACAGATAATTTAGAAAAAAGCATAATATTGCAGTAATATATTCAATTTCACTGTATGGCTTACCTGAATCTTCCTTCTCTATTTATATTGTTATAACTAAAAATGCAATGTTCTGAGAACCTCAGAAAACACTATCGAGATCTTTCATTAATATACAGTTTTCAGAAATTGTTGGTGTTCAATCACTACTACCCTAGTATGAAATGTCTTTGAATGGAAAAGTGGCAGTTATTTTAACATTTGGTTATGATACACAAGACCTTATTCATTTTGTAATAAATGGCAGATTACACTCTTGGAATGCTGTCAAATGATTTCACACCTACTGATTTTGCTTTATTGGACATCTGATACTTGCTCGCACCATTTGATATTCTTCAGCAGACCCTGACTATAACATAAGCAGGAGTATAACAGGAAAACAACCTTTCAGTGGAGTTTCCAAACTAATGAAATAATATGAACTTACCATATTCCAGCCTGGGTAGAGGTAGTCTGTCCCAACAAATTCAAAATAGTGAGCAAAACCTTCTTTTAGCCATACATCTTCCCACCATACTGGAGTCACAAGGTCACCAAACCACTACAAGGAAAGTCCAATCAAACAACATAAAATGTTGTTTATATATGTGTGATTTGTACACAAAACCACCATTACTAGGTTTATTATTAATAATAATGACAATATTTTACACTTATATCACACCTTCCATACAAAGATCTCTAAATGTTTTACAAAATACCAATGAATTAAGCTTTACCTGTGAGTTAGGTAAGTATCAGATGAGGAACATTAAGTGTCTTGTAGTAGTAGGTTGTACAAGATGTCTCTGGAAAATTAGGAACAGAACCTAGATCTCCCAAGTTTTAGCCTTTTTCGCTTTCTGTAAGGACGGTCTATTCAGATCAAGTTTGTTCACTGGAATAACACTGGGAGCCCATTTTTACAATGGTGCATGAGTATTTGACTGTGTGATACCCGCTGATGTTAATGGGAGTTGAATGAGTAAATCATTGTGCACTACTTTGAAAATATATCTCAATGTCTCTGAAGTATTTTTTTTCTGAATGAATAACCAAAGTCTGTATCTGTAAACATCACTGGTAGTTTTTTTATGCAATTAGAAAATGAGGTGAAGCTAACATGAGATAATTTTGAACTTTGCATGTGGTCACAAACTATTAAAATAAACAGAGACAGATCAGCAAATGGATATTCTAGAGAGAGAATGATTCATGTGAGATTACAGAATCAGCTACTGATGCTGCAATTAGAATGGTGAGTGTATGAAAAAAAAAGAATTGGGCAGTGATCTATTTGCTCCCATAACTATGGGTTTGTTTGGAAACTCTCACTGGGGTATGAATGAGCTGCCTTACATTTGTGCATCACTATTCATGAAAAAGGAATGGTGGTGGAATAGAGACAGGTATAAATGCTGTGACTGGAGATTGTGGGTGCAGTGAACAAGGGAGGCAGTACCAAAGTGCATACCAAAGAGAGGTTAACATTATCAGATTGGCAGTATTGGGCTTCAGCAGCCAAGAGCTAGTACCTGAATGAGTGAAGATAAATGTAATGAAGATCTAGGAAGAGAACTGCAGATGGGGTTGACAAAAGTGATCTTGATGATACTTTTTATGCCAACTGAGAGTGAAATTAAGAAAACAGTTAACGGAAACCCACTGATCAATGACTCTTGTTATTATTTACATAAATGCCGACAATATGCTTAGCTCTCTACAAGACCAATAAGGCAGTCCCTGTCCAAAAGAACTTACAATTTAAAAGATAGATAAAAAACACACTGGAAATCCATATGCACACATAACATACTCCCAAACTGTGGAGAGTTAAGGGAATATATTTTGACCACAAATAATTTATGATGAAAAAGGATGAAATAATGTGTGATAGGTTTATATTTATGGGTTATGATAAGACTATTCAGCAAATACGAAACAAGTATTAGAACTAGGCAAGGAGATTGTGTTTAAAAAACCCTAGGGTTAAAGTTGTAATACTGAAATACCATTTGTTAACACATTTTCTTATAATTCAGGAAGGATTAATGAAATTTTAGAAACATTTGGATGTTATTGATTAGATTAGATTAAAGTAAAGTACATATAAAGCAGAAACATATTTTCTAATATATTCAAAATATTATTAATCATGATATAGCATCTCATTTTTTATCCAATCTTACTCCTGGGAGTTTTTCCTGTTTATCAAGTAATAATTGCAATAACAGGATTACAGGTACTCAGTTTTGATCATTCAATAAAGAAATATTTCTATAGGTATGAAAATAGCATGTTCTATTTATATGAATCACAGTGTATTTTCTTAAACATTCTTGTGGATTGTCAAATGTCAGAAAGACTGCTAGACCTCTAAAAACACCAATTAATAAACACAAATGTAGGAAGGTGATATTACTTTTCCAGTTGTTAGATGTCTGACAGGAAAACATTATCCTATTAGCATCCTACAGCTTGTGGGTACTGAACAGATTTTTAAATTGAAATGAGGAGGAGAAACAAAGATAGAATGAGATTTAATCAGAGGGAGGCAATTTAATTTTTTTATTAGAATATTGCCACTGCTTGAATTGAATGAAGAATATTATTTGTGGGGCTTCTGGAGGAAAAGATTAGTATGTACTGGTTGAGATAAGAAAAGTGCTGAGGATATATTTAATAAGGGTGGGGAAGGCTCTGTGTACTTCTTACATGTGTACTGGAAGCATACCTTCTTTTCTCTTTTTCCTTTATAATTATTGAACATTCACAGTGGTTTGGGGATTTTATTTTTTGCTTTCCTTCCTCTGATACATGTTTCTGTTTAAATTATTCAGTTATTATATTCTGTTTTGTATTTGATCATTTTGATCAATTGTCATCAGATATTACATTTCTTGAATTCAACTGATTTTTTCCAAACAAAGGGTGCAGTTCTGACCGATCTATAACATTTAAATATTATGGATCACCTACCCTGTTTGAACTTCTTTAATAATATTATATTTGTATGTGATGGTGGGCAAATAACTTAAGTTGATATCAATATCTGTGCTATTGATTATTTTCCTGTTCATGACCTGTGATCAGTATGATTCTTTCTCAGAAGATGGATTTATTTGGATCTGGAGCAGATACTTTTGTGTGGAAACATTCTGTATTTTTCCACTTGTTGTTAAGTATTTATTTAATTATATACAAAAATATGTTAAAAGAACAGGAAGTTTGAAATGTCAAACAATCAAAAGTTAGGAAATGCCAGAATTGAAGTTACCCATGGAATCTTAATCAGCTCCCCTAATGCATACGTATTATGACAGTTTTGCCAAGCAACACACAGAAGCCAATGGCAGAGCACAGAAATAGAGTGAATTCTCCTGGATCACAGTCCAGTGCCCTAAACACAAGGAAACATTTTTCTTTTTAAAACCCTCAGCCTCAATTCACTGTCCATCCCCAAAACTGAATGACGTCGGGGTCCTGTAGGACAGCACAGTGTGAGGACACATAATTAAAGATGTGTATAAACGCACAAGAGGACCCAACTAAGGTTGCTTAGACAATTTTAATTCTAGCATTTCCTAATTTTTGAGTGCTTAGTTTTGTAATCTTCACATTCTTTTAAGAGATTTTTTTTAAATGCATTTGCTTAGCTTTTTGAAAACAGAAAACTGAAAAGAGTAACTTCCATCATGTTTACCCCTGCCACCTTTCAGTGTAGATTATCAGCAGGATTTTAACACAGGACCTTTAGCTCTGAAGCACAAATCTGGTGACAGCAATGGTTTGTTAACCTTTATGCAACCCAGCCATTAGAGGATGACATAGAGCTTACTTTCCCAGTGGCTAATCTAAGAGGTAGAAAAATATTTTGAACGCTGGGGATCAGGATTCCTACTTCTGGGGGTGAGTGTGGTCTAGTAGCTATAAACGGCACAGCCAAGCACACAGATCTGGCACATCCACACTGTAAGGCAAAGCGGCTAAGTGGATGAGACTTATGTCTGCCACATCAGAGATATGGCTTTTACTATGTCTGCCAGAGGTAAGGTTGTGCTTCCTCTCAGGTATCCTATCTGCAAAATGGGGATGAGAACTAACTCAAAATAAAAACTGTGAAATGCAATGAATTATTAACAGCACTCAGTTGAAGAATGCCTTCATGCAGGCCAAAGGGTATTTTGCAGCTTCTGCGTCGACTGTGTGCCATCTTGAGCTGTGTAGAGTGCTCTGCGGGGCCTAAGAATATACTAATATAAGCAGGTCTGAATGAGCTCTCCTCTGACATCTAGTGATGCACTGGGGGAAAAGACTTTAGGAGCAGATCTTATTGCATAGACACACCTACTCTGCCTAGGTGTTCAGCAGACAGACATGCTTTGCCAAAGTGGTCAGTTTTGGCTGGTTTTGGGTTACAATTCACTTTAGCACTGAATGCAGGGGTAATGAAATGTTATCCTTATTGTATAACTAAGAGCAGCAGAACTATACTTAGCATGCCCTGACTGAGGGGGTCACTCTAAACTGAACCTCACTTGCTAAGGAGGGGGAAGAGATCTCACTGAAGATAAGAGGGGATGGGTATGAGTGTTCCCACCTATTGGTGTGGATGCTGCCTAAAGAGTCCTAAACACCATTTGACCCATCCCTCTCCAGTGTTTAAAGGTGAGCTGATTGGATACAATTCAGAGTCCTTGTTTCTGTTCAGTGATTACCAGAGCTGAAATCACTGGTGACAGTGTTTCAGTGGGGAAAAAAAATGAAGAGGCAGCAGAACAGAAGTTTCCTGTTACCCAGTGAAATCACTAAGAGCTCGGTTAAGTGGGGGGATCTCCGAACACGGCATTGCAAAGGAGGCAATGAGAGGCACGCAGCAGCAATGATAGTAGTGGCAGAGATGTGTTCTGGCAGAGATAGCAACAGAGGTGGTAGCAATCAGCCACTGGTGGCAGAGATAACAGCGGCAGTTTGTGTCCCCTTTTGCAGGGTTGGAAGGTGGACTCATGTGAATGCACCTCTGAACTCTCAATCAACTGTGAGTGTGGTGCAGTGGAGGAAAAGAGAGGAGTGGCGTGTGAAAGGGACATTTGTTCAGACTTTCACACCGCAAGGTGGGAAACTTAGGCAGAGGACACTGACCAACATAATGTGGAGTGCATGTTTGCTTAAGTTTTCATGCTTTTGAATCTGGTAGTGGTGTTTTCCCAAATTAATGCTGGATTCCCTTTCCCTTTTTAATAAACATTTCCTTTTATTATACACTGAGTCAATGCTTGTGACTGGGAAAGTATCACCTCTTAGAGTCACTCCAGGGTGGTGGTGAGTTTTCCCAGATTACAGGGTGGGAACACAGTCCAGTTCTGTTTTGTATTGTAAAGAGAAACCCCTATCTATTGAACTCAGCACTTGCTGCTGCTGCCTCCACCTGGCAGAAGGATTACACTAAGATAAAACCAAAATGAAGCTGCTGAATAAAAATGGTAGAATAAATAGTCTGAGAACAGATGGTCTTATGGTTAAGGCACTGAATTGAGGCAAATCATACTCTTTGTGCCTCAGTTACTCAAATACAGAACAGAAATAATACTTCCTTTTTTCTGTTTTCTCTATTTATACTGTAAACTCTTTGGGGCAGGAAACTCTCTCTTATTGTGTGTTTGTACAATGGTGCCTCTGGGCACCATTATAATAAAACAACAAACAATGATGTGGGCTGGAGGGAAAGACTTATAAGGAGCTAAATACATATAGAGGCTCGTTCTCATTTACACTAAGGCCATCTTTACCGCACTCTGGCAATGTAAGCGGGCCTTAAAGTAAACAAATGCAGTTTTCACCCCGCTGGCATTAGTGTAAATGAGAATCAGGCCAATAAACTTAGCAAATTGTTGATGTGATAATTTACCACAAACATTTTAAGTATGGATCAGCTTGGAAAGAGAGCAAACTATCTAAAGTGGCACAAGGGAAAACTAGAAGTAATTAGAAGAATTTAAGAAAAAGGAAAATTTAAGCTAACTATACGAGAATAACTTACAACACTGAGATTTATTGAATTGTAGACTAGTATCCAAGGGCAGCGATGGGAACTCTATAATTTCAAACATTTAAAACAATACTAGAAAAATCATTAGAAAATGTACCATAGAGAGGGATCCTATACTAACAGATGGGATAGACTAGATGACCCGATATGTATTTTCTATCCCTAATTTCTAAGGTTCTATGATTTTTACACTCTATTGTCTACTGCTTTATTGTACTATCTAATAAAGAATTTGTTACAAAGTAAAGGATCATACTGAGATTATATCAGCAACAAGCTCCAAGAAGCATATCATGTTTTAGTTGAGGACTCAATTTTTACCTACACTTTCAATGTGAAACATGAATATGAATTAAACATTATAATTTCCAGGTTTACCTATCAGAATACGCATGAGAAAGTTACTATTTCAATGTTACTTTTTATTTTGAAAAAGTACTAAGAATGTGCATTGCTTTTTAAAAGATCCTGTGTAAAGTCACAGATGTAAGCCACGCTGATTACACAGTAGGATTTCATTCATTTTAACCCAGAGGCTATTATTATGCCTGTTACCAGAGCAAGAAAGGGTTTCCTGTCCCTGTAGCACAGTTCTTTAATAACATTTGCATGCAACTCAATATTACTGAACACTCGTAATGTGCTTAGTTCAAGATAAGAAGATGGAAAAGAGAAATGCGAAATAAATTGTAATGTGGGTTTATTGCAAAGTTTCCTAATTTATACGAGAGTTTCAATACACACAGAGACAAAATATCCATCATTTGTGAAAGAGGGTCAGTGGCAGAATAAAAAAATACTGCTTCTTAAGTATGTGTATGTTGGGAAAAGGGGACTATCAAAATGATTTCAGCCAAAGCAAATTTTGACATGAACATCAACTCAACCTAAATCTGCTACAGTGCTGTAATAAATCATTTTATATGGCTATCAATGTACTTACCATATATATACACACAGCACCATCATAATAATCAGAGGAAAGGGACAAGTTTGCTACAATATTGGTTGAACACAGAATGCAGGGAGGCTAGTGGGTGGCAGCATTCATAACCTAAACTCAACATTAGAAAGTTTATTCATTCCCACTCATTTGCTCTTTTGCATTGTATCTGATTTTTCTGGATTTCTGCATTTTAGTGACATATCTTAGAGGACTCCAAGTTATTTTCAATACAGCTATAACAAATGTGTGCAATTATGTGTGTAAGAATATCAGCTTTGAAAAACAGAATACATTTGATCTCTCAGGCTTGTACCAAGTTCTCATAACTGGTTGCATGTCTCATACCTGGTGGCATAGTTCATGTACAATAACCATGGTGACATCCAGTAAGTAGGATATAGAAGAAATGCTTGGATCTAGCAGTATTCTTTGCTCCACAAAAACACTTAGTCCCCAGTTCTCCATAGCAGCATATGGATGCTTGGGCACAGCTAATAGATCTAGAAACAGAACAAAATGTGTTTTAACTTGCTTGTGGAAGCTATTATGCTCTAAAGTTATTGTAAGTAAAAGCTATAAACCATTATTAGGAGTGTTTTTCTTAATAACATCGGTGTAAAAAGTAAGCTGTTCATTTGAGTTCTCCCCTTACAATATTATCTATAAAAATCATTTTAATAAGCATCGTTTTCTTTCGTTCTTACTTCATTATTTGTTCTCTCATATTTTACGATTTCCACCTTGTAACACAGTCAATTATTGGATTTTTAATGGGAGTAGATTTTGTATATATTATTTACCTTTTAAAATATCCCCTCTGTTGCTTATTTATTTATATTAATTTATTTAATTCCATACATGCCTTACATGCCCCAGGTGCATTACACAAAACAATAACACAGACCTCTACCAAATACAAAATGAATTTTATTCCTTGATGACATTGACTTAGTCGGGGACATCTTGTATATCAAAGATGCATGTCAGTAAAGGCAATGGGTGACATCCAGGGAAGTGCTGAAGTAATACTTCACAATAACTACCTTCAAGATGACAGGTGACCATTCAAATTAAATTCTTAAAATAGAAGGTACGGTACATTGAAGCCCCATTCTGTGTGTAGTATTACTGGCAGACATGCTCTGAGGGAAGAAAGAATTCTGACAATTTCTCAAATGTATCTTTCCCTATTTCTCCTCCTAGGATTCCTGAAACCACTGGACTATTCCATAATGACTCAAAGGCTGACAAAACATAAAGATGAGAATGGGGACGGTCTTTATGCAGACAGCAGAAAGAGGGCAGGGGACTTCTCCCAATAGTATCTGGGCTCAACAAGTGGGCAGAGGAGAATGCAAGGTCCACTCAAACTTGACAGAGATTTTACTGTAAAAAGGTAAAAAGTAATGTAACTTGCCTTACGGATGGGAATAAACCTGGGTTTACTGGAGGATGACTTACTTGGCTTCTCTACCCAGCAGAATAAAAGTACTATATGGCTAACAATAATTCTATCAACTCTAAGATATACATTTCCCAAGGTTGCTTATTTCAGGTATAGGAAGCATACAGTAATATGTGGTACAATAGGCCAAGAAAATGGGCCACCAGTGGGAGTCTCACTGCGGAGATCGAAGAAACACTGTATGAATTTAGAACTTTGGCATGTGCCAGTCCCAAGTAGCTCCACACCCAGGTGATCATAAAGTAATGCCCAGGCTTGCCTCCATTGAAGTCAAAATAGTCACTGTCCTTGGGAGCAGGAGCAGATGCCAGTAGCTACTTCAATATTCAAAATAGCTAGAAGTATCGGAATTGCAGAGTCAGGATGTGATGCTGTGTGATTAAAGATGACCATTTATAGCTTTGATATTACCACTGTTCTACAACTGCAACAAATCTTGCACAGAATATGTAAGGTATCAATGGAAAAGTTATGATTTGCTAAGTATGATTATCTTGTTTATATGCATGTGTCATCTTTGTATTTGAAGTTATGAATATTGGTGACGTACTTGTATCTAAAACATGTTTGTTCCTGGCTGATACACCCCAGATAGGATTTACATTAGGGCTAGACAGCTATGTGTTGATGGCACATCAAGGACACGCCAATCTCATAATGGGCCATTGAAGAAACTCATCCTATCCAGATATCTCTTCCTGAGGATGCCTCAAACAGGCAGGGGTTCAATGGCCACTCCCTGCAATTCAGCAAACCATGTTGGGCCAGTAATTTCCCAGGCACCTGGGCTGTGGGCTTTGTTTGGGACAGTATATTTCCAGGCACATGATAGAGGATATAAAAGACACCTGAGACATCTCCATTTTGCCTCTTTCTTGCTCTAATTCTCTGGACTATGGATTTACAGCTAAAAGAAGCATCTTGAACTATGAACTGAGGATTTTCCAATCTTCTGGGGAAGTTAGCAGAGAGATTTTTGCAAATCAGCAGTCTATTCCATCACTGCTACAAATCTGATACAAGGACTTGGTAACCATTTGTATGTATATGACCTATTAACCATTTATAACTCTCTTCTTTTCTTTTATTAATAAATCTTTAGTTAGTTTACTAAGGATTGGCTAACAGTGTGATATTTGATAACATCTGAAATACATACTGATCTGGGGTAAGTGTCTGATCCTTTGGGATCAGTAAGAACCTGGTGAAATGGGTTCTATATTACTATATTAGATTGGGTCATCTGGATGGGAGCCAAGGGCTGGAATGCCTAAAGAGGACTGTGTTTGGCTTCTGTTTAACCAGTGTGGCACTGCAGAAGCTCTTTTGTTATGGGTTTGGTGACCCTAATTATAGAGTAAACCACCAGTTTTGGGGATGTATGCCCTATTTCTTGCAGTCTGCCCTGAGTGTGGCATTCTCAGTGTTGTCTATCCCAGGCACCAGGTCACACAGAAACTTCACCGGTATGTAGAAGTAGCTATTCTAATAACAAAAGATCTACCATTAAACAAACAAAAAAGTGTGACTCAATACTCCTAGACCTAGCTGCTACAGTAACTTCAAAATAACATTTTTTGAAACATTTTGAAGTGTACAGATCGTTTGGAATCACTGCAGTTCATTATAATTGACATGAGAAGCGACAAATCTCTGGCCATCATGCAATGAAGGAATAAGGATAATGTTTTTTTAATTACAGGTACAAACAATTGAGCCAAAACAGAGAAACAAAAGATCCTGGGTGAGATCCCAGTGAGAGTGGTGATATCCAGGCCTCACTGAAGTCAATAGCAAAACTAGCATTGACTTCCAGACCCTCCCAATCTATTGGAGAACTAACTGCTTTGCTAACAGCAGGTAGATTGTTAATGACAGGACACCAAAGCATTTATGAAGCCTCAAACTACTCGCATGTTAAAAGTTAAGCATGTGCGTAAGTGCTTTATGGGACTGACAAAGTGTTAACATAACAGTAGAGTGCCTGGGGGCCACGCTGGTTTCCAGAAAATATTGCTATGTTAATGCTCTTGGGTGCATCTGTGTCCTCCCTCCCATCCGTGGGAGACGGGAGAGATTCCGTGGGAGACAGGAGAGATTCCAGAAGACTGGAAAAGGGCAAATATAGTGCCCATCTATAAAAAGGGAAATAAAAACAACCCAGGAAACTACAGACCAGTTAGTTTAACTTCTGTGCCAGGGAAGATAATGGAGCAAGTAATTAAGGAAATCATCTGCAAACACTTGGAAGGTGGTAAGGTGATAGGGAATAGCCAGCATGGATTTGTAAAGAACAAATCGTGTCAAACCAATCTGATAGCTTTCTTTGATAGGATAACGAGTCTTGTGGATAAGGGAGAAGCTGTGGATGTGGTATACCTAGACTTTAGTAAGGCATTTGATATGGTCTCGCCTGATAGTCTTATCGATAAACTAGGCAAATACAATTTAGATGGGGCTACTATAAGGTGGGTGCATAACTGGCTGGATAACCGTACTCAGAGAGTTGTTATTAATGGTTCCCAATCCTGCTGGAAAGGCATAACAAGTGGGGTTCCGCAGGGGTCTGTTTTGGGACCGGCTCTGTTCAATATCTTCATTAACGACTTAGATATTGGCATAGAAAGTACGCTTATTAAGTTTGCGGATGATACCAAACTGGGAGGGATTGCAACTGCTTTGGAGGACAGGGTCATAATTCAAAATGATCTGGACAAAGTGGAGAAATGGTCTGAGTTAAACAGGATGAAGTTTAACAAAGACAAATGCAAAGTGCTCAACGTAGGAAGAAAAAATCAGTTTCACACATACAGAATGGGAAGAGACTGTCTAGGAAGGAGTACGGCAGAAAGGGATCTAGGGGTTATAGTGGACCACAAGCTAAATATGAGTCAACAGTGTGATGCTGTTGCAAAAAAAGCAAACATGATTCTGGGATGTATTAACAGGTGTGTTGTGAGCAAGACACGAGAAGTCATTCTTCCGCTCTACTCTGCTCTGGTTAGGCCTCAGCTGGAGTATTGTGTCCAGTTCTGGGCACCGCATTTCAAGAAAGATGTGGAGAAATTGGAGAGAGTCCAGAGAAGAGCAACAAGAATGATTAAAGGTCTTGAGAACATGACCTATGAAGGAAGGCTGAAAGAATTGGGTTTGTTTAGTTTGGAAAAGAGAAGACTGAGAGGGGACATGATAGCAGTTTTCAGGTATCTAAAAGGGTGTCATAAGGAGGAGGGAGAAAACTTGTTCACCTTAGCCTCTAAGGATAGAACAAGAAGCAATGGGCTTAAACTGCAGCAAGGGAGGTTTAGGTTGGACATTAGGAAAAAGTTCCTAACTGTCAGGGTGGTTAAACACTGGAATAAATTGCCTAGGGAGATTGTGGAATCTCCATCTCTGGAGATATTTAAGAGTAGCTTAGATAAATATCTATCAGGGATGGTCTAGACAGTATTTGGTCCTGCCATGTGGGCAGGGGACTGGACTCGATGACCTCTCGAGGTCCCTTCCAGTCCTAGAATCTATGAATCTATGAATCCTAATATGGGTAATTTCAGGAGTCTTTCAAAGCCCATGGACATGGTAGTAAACATCTAACCTATCATAGGCCATTATCCTCTGATCCCACTGAGGATTACCTAAAGAAACTACACCATCTGCTAAAAAAACTCCCTGACAAAGCACAGGAACAAATCTGTACAGACACATGCCTAGAACCCCGACCAGGGACATTCTATTTGCTACCCAAGATCCATAAACCTGGAAATCCTGGACGCCCCATCATCTCAGGCATTGGCACCCTAACATCAGGCTTGTCTGGTTATGTGGACTCTCTCCTCAGACCCTACGCTACCAGCACTCCTAGCTATCTTCGAGATACTACTGACTTCCTGAGGAAACTAGAATCCATCGGTGATCTTCCAGAAAACACCATCCTGGCCACTATGGACGTAGAAGCCCTCTACACCAATATTCCACACACAGATGGACTACAAGCTATCAGGAACAGTATCCCCGATAATGTCACAGCTAACCTGGTGGCTGAACTCTGTGACTTTGTCCTCACCCACAACTATTTCACATTTGGGGACAATATATACCTTCAAGTCAGCGGCACTGCTATGGGTACCCGCATGGCCCCACAGTATGCCAACATTTTTATGGCTGACTTAGAACAACGCTTCCTTAGCTCTCGTCCCCTAACGCCCCTACTCTACTTGCGCTACATTGATGACATCTTCATCATCTGGACCCATGGAAAAGAAGCCCTTGAGGAATTCCACCATGATTTCAATAATTTCCATCCCACCATCAACCTCAGCCTAGATCAATCCACACAAGCGGTCCATTTCCTGGACACTACTGTGCTAATAAGCGATGGTCACATAAATACCACCCTGTACCGGAAACCTACTGACCGCTACACTTACCTACATGCCTCCAGCTTCCATCCAGGACACACCACATGATCCATTGTCTACAGCCAAGCTCTAAGATATAACCGCATTTGCTCCAATCCCTCAGATAGAGACAAGCACCTACAAGATCTCTATCAAGCATTCTTAAAACTACAATACCCACCTGCTGAAGTGAAAAAACAGATTGACAGAGCCAGACGAGTACCCAGAAGTCACCTCCTACAAGACAGGGCCAACAAAGAAAATAACAGAACACCACTAGCTGTCACCTTCAGCCCCCAACTAAAACCTCTCCAGCACATCATCAGAGATCTACAACCTATCCTGAAAGATGATCCTTTACTCTCACAGATCTTGGGAGACAGACCTGTCCTCGCTTACAGACAACCCCCCAACCTAAAGCAAATACTCACCAGCAACCACACATCACTGAACAAAAACACTGACCCAGGAACCTATCCTTGTAACAAAGCCCGATGCCAACTCTGTCCACATATCTATTCAGGTGACACCATCATAGGGCCTAATCACATCAGCCATACCATCAGGGGCTCGTTCACCTGCACATCTACCAATGTGATATATGCCATCATGTGCCAGCAATGCCCCTCTGCCATGTACATTGGCCAAACCGGACAGTCTCTACGCAAAAGAATTAATGGACACAAATCTGACATCAGGAATCATAATACTCAAAAACCAGTGGGAGAACACTTTAACCTGTCTGGCCATTCTTTGACAGACCTGCGGGTAGCTATCTTAAAACAGAAAAACTTCAAAAACAGACTCCAACGAGAGACTGCTGAGCTGGAATTGATATGCAAACTAGACACAATCAACTCAGGGCTAAATAGGGATTGGGAATGGCTGAGCCATTACAAACATTGAATCTATCTCCCCTTGTAAGTATTCTCACACTTGCTTCTTATCAAACTGTCTGTACTGGGCTATCTTGATTATCACTTCAAAAGTTTTTTTTCTCTTACTTAATTGGCCTCTCAGACTTGGTAAGACAACTCCCACCTGTTCATGCTCTCTGTATGTGTGTATATATATCTCCTCAATATATGTTTCACTCTATATGCATCCGAAGAAGTGGATTGTAGCCCACGAAAGCTTATGCTCTAATAAATTTGTTAGTCTCTAAGGTGCCACAAGTACTCCTGTTATTTTTGCGGATACAGACTAACACGGCTGCTACTCTGAAACCTATCATAGGGTTCACCTCAGTGCTTGGAAACATTCACGTTTTTCCTAACGGATCGGCGGGTAGTGATTGATCTATTGGGGTTTGATTTATCGCGTCTAGTGTAGACACAATAAAACCAATCCCCGAGCGCTCTCCCATCTACTCCGGTATTCCCCCGCCGCGCGAGGCGCAAGCGGAGTTGACGTGGGAGCGGCAGCAGTCGACTCAGCGCCATGCACACGCCGCGGTAAGTAGACCTAAATACGTCGACTTCGCTATTCTCGTAGCTGAAGTTGCATATCTTAGGTCGATCCTCCCCCCTAGTGTAGACCAGGTCTGAGAGGGATTGGATCCAATGCACACTGAAGTCAACGGAAAGACTCCCATTGGTGTTGATGAGCTCTGAATCAGGCCCTGAAAATATTCACCTCCACAAAATGAAGGACCTCTTTAATTGTCTTCCTCCTCTTGGTGGTTTGCAATTGCTGTTATATAACTAGACTATTCTGTCAAAAATCTGAGTGCCAATGGATAAGTGATATTTTGCAATGGAAGGTCTTGATTCTGTAGATTTTGTTATTGCTACTCACATGGCCATTGTCTTTGAATAAAACTTCCGGTATATGCTTGATCTTGTGACATAAGAAAGGAATCCATATCCATAACAGGGAATTCAGTAAATTAAATGTTTGGTTCAGGAGCCACAGTGTTTCAGGTTCAAGTCCCAACAAAATAATCTGGTTTTACTTATTACACAAATAGGAAATTAGAGAAGGTATATTGTGTTGCTGAAGCTGCCATCCATTAAGATTCCTTCTGTATTTTTTTAAGGAACAGGGTGAGACACAGTTCTATCTTGACTTAACACAACAGCAAAAAAAGGTGATGATGCCCATGTTTTGATAGAAAGACCTTTCAAACGTTGTACTGCTAGAGACAGTTTTGTACTAACCACAAAATGTGAGCGGCTGAATATATAGTAGCTACTGTGTATGGTACATCCAGTTATTCCACTACCTATTTAATTAAATTCTTTGTAAAGCACTTGTGAATGTTTGATTATGTGGAAATCGCTGTAGAAATAGAAGTGCTTGTTATTAGTGGCAGAGAATAATAGCCTCATACAACATAAAACTGTTACTTGAGATTTCCTGATACAGCAGTGCAGAGAATCCTATGTTCTACTGACATAATAGAGGGCTTCCACCTCTTAACCTTCACAAAGACTAAATTCATGACTTAGAGGTAAAAACTATACAGTCAAAATAAAGTCACCAGAAATGAAATAAAGGAGAAAAGATGCCAGATCTTGACACTATAATGTACTGCACTGTCGAATGGTAAAAATACAATTATTCAATCGCAAGGAAAGCATTTGGATGTGTTTGATTGACATTCATCTCGCTGAGTGTCTAATGGAAAGCATTAACAGTAAAAACTACATGTAACACCACAGAATCTTATTTCCAAATATTTAATTGTCTTCATAATTATGTGAGTTCAACATTAGTATATAATTGCCTAATTTTATTAGTGATTATAGTCATGATACAAAATAGAAACTGTCAATTTAACATTAAACCATTTAAACTGGTCTTAAAGATCCTCTACCCTAAAAGTTGCATTCTTATCCTTACCTATGATACTTACACTCACACGCCTCTGATTTTGATTTAATCTGAACAAATAATGGTGCTTTTTCACTTTTCTCATTTAATTATGCCAAATCCCTTGACACCCACAACTGAGAAAGCATGAGGTCCTCATTCCTGCACAACTGAAGTCAATGGGAGCAGGATCAGACTCTAGGTGTGCTTAACTGGAAAGCAAAATTCCTGCCCCTCAACAGGGACTTTTCTCCCATTCTTCTGTCAGTCTCCTGCATTCGTCCACTAACCCATCGGCTTCTCCTTTTCCCCCATCAAGACATTCCTTATCCAATGAGAAAGTCGTTGGAGATACTTGTATACATTTTTATTAGTGTTATATATCTCTCTGTGGGTTTGGTGGTTATTGTACTACTGACTGAAAAGTAGCTAAGAGTTAAATCCTGTAGGAACTCAAAACAATGGCTGTGGACAGAGTCCAACTGCCTGGAGCTCTGATTGACAATACCAGTAATCCACTGCTGAAGATGACCTCTACCCCATCTGGAGAAACACATAAACCAGTTTGATTAGGTTCAGGAGGCCTGCTCAAAACCTCAGGAAAGCTTCAGGTGGGAACTTTCAAACAACGGACCTTTGAAGGGATAAAAGACAGCTGGTGTCCTGAGACAGACAAACACTGACTGGTGGGTCTACCAGTCTGGGAAGGGTGAAAAAAATAGTAAGAGAAAACAAAATCTATACCTATCCAAGATGCTATGCTCTCTTTCTCTGGGATGCAAATTTACTTCAAGCCTCTGGTGTCAATTTGGCAGCTCTGGGACACTGCTACTTGTGCATGTCCAACAGGAAGTAAAACCTTAACCCCCAAACCAGCTATTCATACTCTTTCCTCAACCTTTTTTGAAATCTTGGAACAGGTGGATGTAAAAGGTAAAACTGCTTTCACACAGCTTTAACTTCTGTGGCCAGCATATATTAGCAAATCACCCTAGATCTCACTGACTTTTGTAATAGCACTGATATTCTTCACCAGTGTACCCCATGTCTTAGTCATAAACTGGTCTTTTTTCCACAGCATCAGGTATCTAGCACATGTATTTATTATCCACGTTTTCCTGGAAATTCATAACTTTTGCTAGAAAAATCCCACTCTCTAAAACTGTTTTGAGTTAATTTACATTCTTCTGGCAATATTCTGTTTTCATTAATTTTCCTGGAGGAGGAGTCTAGCATTACAGTTTCAGGGACTTGCTGGTAGCATCTATTGCACTTCTCTCACACTAGTTATGAGTGACTAAGAGAAAAGGAGACTAAAAACAATTTATTCTATTCATGGTATATGAAACCTCAAGTATAGCTTTGCGCTTTGCCCTTTGCCAACTGCGCACATTGCAATCAACAACTTTATTAATTCTCTGTTCAAAGCTTCTTGTAATGTTTTATATGAAGGTTGCTGTCAAAAAAAAATTGTTTACAGCAAGGATTTATTCTGTTGAGACATTTCTGCCACCCAGTTCCCATTAATCTGAACCATTCCCTTGTACTGCTAATTGGTGGAGGATGCTTCTCTGTAGCAGAATACCTTTTAATGAGCCACATACACTTTAACGGGCATCAACTAGAAAAAGTCACAGTTCTGGCTGAAAGTGTTGTGCCCACTGCAAATTACAAGTAATACTTAAGATGACTATACCAAGAAATCAGTAAAAAAAATATTTCTCTCTATTTTTTCATTTTGTTTACTTCTAACAAAACTCTGTAAGCAGGCAATTCTACTTTTCATCTTATAGAATCATAGAATCATAGGACTGGGAGGGACCTCGAGAGGTCTTCTAGTCCAGTCCCCTGCACTCAAGGCAGGACTAAGTATCCAGACCATCCTTGACAGGTGTGTGACATTCCGTACCTTGGGGGAGCACCCTGTAACCCCCCATATTCCTCAGCTGTAAAATCTATCTTTTGTAGTCAGTAAATTTGTTTAACTGTTTATCTTTACCAGTGGGTTTGCCTGAAGTGTTGGTAATCTGCTCAGGTTTGCAAAGGCTAGTGTATGTCCACTTTCCATTGATGAAGTGGTGAACCAATTAATAACTTTGCACTGCCCACCTTGAGCAGTGCAAGACGGTATATTTCTGAGGTATGGTGCTGGGAGCTGGGGGGATTTTGCTCTGGTGCCTTTCTCTGTGTGATTCATAAGTGGCTCTAGGAGCATTCATGCAACATAGCTGGATGTAGTGGGGCTCCACATGCTGTTGTGCTGAGTGATCACTGTGCCTGGAGGGGCTTGCTGCTTGTCACTTGTCACTAGCAAGGCATTGTGAGAGACAGCCCAGGCTGGAGAGAGTTCAGGGGGCACAGAGGTCCCACAGTCCCAGGCTGCACCTTGGGGGGATCCTGTCACAAGATGTTTGTCTAACATATATATAATTCAGTTGCCCCCTTTCTTCTAAACAACCAGAGCCTAACTGAAAGCCCTCTAAAGTCAATGGAAGGACTCCAATTGACTTTAACACAGGATGGATAAAAAACAATTAAAAACAATAAAAATCACATTGCTTTTATTTAAAATGGGGTTCTTTGATTATGTAAATTATAATCTATTTTTCTTTTTTAAAATAAATGTGTTTAAAATAAAATCAAAATTTAATAAAAATACATTAAAGCCTAAACTTATTATAATCTCTCAAAACCTTTAAATAAAAAATAAATATTCTGAATCTATTAGCCACTATCAAAAACTTTGAGTTAAAGGCTGCTTTTCTATATAAAGAAAGAATCGGGGGGAGGGGGGAATCTAATTTTTGAGAACAAGCTTTATAAATATGGCAAAATAGGTCATACACTGTATTAAGAGCTTATTTAAGAAAAATAAATTCTATATGCTGTTATGTGTTTAATTTAATTCCAGTTACCATCTTAATGCAGCTTGACACAAATCATGAGGAAAAAGTTAATTATCTAGTAAATAAGCAATATATCATTCACCATTTTCTAACATACCAAAACGTGCAATTAATTGATAAAAATCTGAAAATATTAAGCTATATGGCTGCTTAAATAAATGTATATAGTTATAGTGTTGTACCCTCTTGAGTGGTAAGAAGATGTACCAAATCTAGTGTAAAGGCTCTATTTAGTTATAAATCAACATGTTTTAATGGGATTTAATGAGAATGCATCTTTCTTTAGAAAGTAACAAGTACAAATGGAAAAGTTGATTAAAATCAATTTAAATCGAGGCTTTTCACTTGGTGATTTAAATCGCCTTGATTTAAAATCAATCCATCCTTTTTCAATACTGCAGCAGAAAAGCACTTCTAATTTTTTTTAAAAATAAATTTAAAAGAATTGGACAAACTGGCCTGCATTCTCAGAAGTGACTAGTGAGTTTGGGTGTTCAACTTGAGATACCCCTTCAAAGAAAGGCCTGATTTTCCAAAACTACTGAATACCTGCCTTCTGAAAACCTGGCCCCTTTAAGCTGTCTCAAATTCGGCACCTAATAACTGAGGTACCCAAAATTATTAGTCACTTTTGAAAATTTAGGCCGCTATTTTAAGGGACTCCTGATGCCTTTACTTGAAATACTGTAAGCATTCAAACTCACACCAGAGGATAATCATATTATTTGGTGGCTCTTTGAACAACATTTCTATCTATCCATATTCTTATTTTGCCACTCATCACCATATTATCTGAGTGACTACCCTAGACAACATTCTTCTATACATAAGATATGCACTGAAAGGATATATGGACATAAGTCTATGGAGCTAGCATAAGGGTCTGAGTCTATATACCATTAGTTCAGTCAAAATCAAATAGCTTGTTGCGGACCCTGAGGAAAAATCACTGACACACAGCAGTTTATTGTTGATTTTTTTATTGCTTCTTATTGCATTACAAAGTATTACCTAACATTAACTGGCATAAACAAAGGCAGAGATTTTCAGGGAGCTTTTGATATAAACAGCAGATGCTTAATGCAATGTAAATGTTAAAGTTCCCAAGAGGAAAAAAATGATAGAGGGGGGAAAAAATCTATCAGAAGAAAAATAAGTAAAAAATAAGTAGTAATTGGAAAGAGAAACCATGATACCATTTGACACTTAGTGAAAGCCAGTATACAATTTAAGAAACTAAAACAGCAACCCATTGATTTAGTATTTGACATGCATATTATTAAATGACTTTAGATTTTTATAACCCCTGTCCATAGATCACAGCTTTACATTTCAAAGAATATCAAATCATTCAATGCTGAATTGAAAAATGAACTCCATGTCCCATTAAAGCTGAATTATGTATCATCTTGGTTGTATTGATTGGAATATGAACAGTCTTTTATTTTAAACAATATCTGAACATATATTATGAATTGCTGTGTAATAGTGAGTAAGAAAAAGTACCTTCCACAACATTTCTAGTGAAGAAAGATATTATAATGGTTTATATTAAAGTTTCTCTCCTTTGAATTCTACTACTTATATTCTAAATATTCTTCTTCAGCGTACACTAGATCAAAGAATGACACACAGACAGAATGAACACTGAGGCAGCGACTGAACTGAACTTAGGCTTTTGCAATTCCAAGTTACACTAGCAGTACATAATGTGCAGCTGCTATGACAGGTAAGGCACATATCAAAAGAAGAAATATACTCTTATTCCCAAATATTTGAAAAGGGGGATTTTGTAGCCTTCAGAAAATGCAGTTTACTAAAATACTAACTACTACATTTAGTAAATACTAAACGCACTGACATGATGGAAAATTGCCAACAGCCATTTTCCTAACACCACAGTTAATAGAGCATGAGGATTCTATAGCTCAAAACAACATGCAACTGATTACTGAATACTTCCAGTATGAATACTGCTATAAAGAAAATGATCACATCCATGCCACTGCCAAATTCTATCTTTCCACAACAAATCCAAGGAACAAAGCTTGTACAGAAAACATCAGAAATCCATATTATTTAAGAACTATAACAATGAGGTAAAATAAATCCACAGATCTATGATATATGATATAAAACCCATGTGTACTATAACAATAAAGAACATGTGAATATTTGCATCTGGAAATACTCTATGTCCAGAGTTGCATCCTTTATGTTAGTTTTGGGATAAAATATCATCAATTACTATCAGTACAGTTGAGATGGTGATCAGGAGTGAGGTGGGGGAGGTGGCCCATTACTCATACCACTTCTAAAGAACTCCATTTCTGCGATGTCATACTATCACAGCTGGAGAGAAAGTAACATTATAGCCAGTCATTTACACTGGACTCCTGAGGTCAATGGGCTTGTGTGGGCTGTGGACATATTCCTCCACTGTCATCTCTCTTCTTGCCTCTTCTAGTTGACAATGAAAAATAGATGGCACCATCTTGAAACAAATTCACTTAATATTGAAGCTCTCTAATGGGATTTTTTTAAGTCCTACTCTGATTACTCTAACACCTAAATTAACCTTTGTTTGATGCAGGGCCGCCTGGGGGGGGGGGCAAGTGGGGCAATTTGCCCCAGGCTCCGGGCCCCACAGAGGCCCCCACGGGAATATAGTATTCTACAGTATTGCAAAAAAATTTTATGGAAGGGGCCTCCGAAATTGCTTTGCCCCAGGCCCCCTGAATCCTCTGGGTGGCCCTAGTTTGATGTCTTGATGGGAGTTCTTTAATGGAACTAAAGATAATCTACTGCAATAGTAAAAAACAGATACATTAATAAAACTGTGCTCTCCTGTTGATTCTTGTTGAGTTATTTATGGAATTTAAACAGATTATATTATTAAAACTTATTTTCATTGATTTTGTCTTTAAAACGAATGCTAAATATCTTTCTGTGACATAACAGAACATAAGTTTAACTCTGAATTGCAAAGAAATGCCATATGCAATTTAATAATACAAGGCTCAATCATTAAATCCTTACTTGGGACTATAAGCTCCCCTCTTAAAGCATGAAGTAGGGTTGCCAACTTTCTAATCGCACAAAACCGAACACCCTTGCCCTGCCCCCTCCCCTTCCCCGAAGCCCTGCTCCTCCCCTTCTCCAAGGCCCATCCCCCCGCTCACTCCATCCCCCCTCTCTCCATCGCTCGCTCTCCCGCACCCTCACTCACTTTCACTGGGCTGGGGCAGGGGCTTGGAGTGCAGGAGGGGGTGAGGGCTCCGGCTGGGGTGCAGGTTCTGGGATGGGGCCAGGGATGAGAGGTTTGGGGTGCAGGAGGGGGCTCCAGGCTGGGGACAAGGGGTTTGGAGTGTGGGAGGGAGCTCCAGGTTGGGGCAGGAGGTTGGGGTGCAAGAGGAGGTATGGGGTATGGGCTCTGGGCTGGGGTGCAGGTCCGGGGTGGGACCAGAAATGAGGGGATCAGGGTGCGGGAGAGGCTCCGAGCTGGGGCCAAGGGATTCGGAGTGAGGGAGGGAGCTCCAGGCTGGGGAAGGGGATTGGGGTGCGGGAGAGGGTTCGGGGTGCAGGCTCCGAGTGGCACTTACCTGAGGTGGCTCCCAGAAGCAGCCGGTATCTCCCTGCAGCCACTAGGCGCAGGGGTGGCCAGGAGGCTCCGCACACTGCCCTCACCCGCAGGTGCCATCCCCCGCAGCTCCCACTGGCTGCAATTCCCGGTCAACTTCTGATATTTCTGTACCTTAATAGCTCTCTCAATATACGATTCTTAGGTGTTCTCTGTATCAATTTACTTATGATACCACTTTGCCAAGTCAACGGAGGCTGAACAATTCACCAGATTCGCATAGCTATATTTGTATTATCTAATATGTGAAATGTATGTTTGAAATGAAATAGAAATACTCTAAAATAAGACAGCTAGCAAAACTTCCCAAAGCTGTAAACTGCATGTGACCAGATGAATCTTATTGTTCTGAATAAAATTTTCTGCTAGTGTGAATATATTTATCAGACCATACTGTGGACAATACACAGGAAACCTCGCAGTGTATAAATGAAAGTTATGCTTTGTGTCTTGGTTGCAGCTTCAGTACATTGTACTTCACCAAATTCAATGACAGCAGGAGAACTGGGAGAGGTGACTGGAAAACCAGAGGAAGACAAGATAGAGGAGCTAAGAGAAACAGGCCAGAGGGAGACTGGATTACAGCCGAAGAAACTAAGATTCATTGCAGAAGTAACTGAAAGATACTGTCACAGGATACTGAGAAATGTGGCATGAGAAACTGAAAAATGTTGCCAGAGGGCTTGAGAGACGTGGTTGAAGTGAATGAGAAACACTGCCAGGCAATCAGAGACAAGACTAAGACAGGGAAATGAAAAATTTGGCTGGACCTGCTGATAAGTGAGGCCTTAGAAGCTGAGGAAACATTGCCAACACATAGATATACAGGGAGCAGCGCCTTGTAAAAAAGAGGGAGAAGGTGGTGATGCAGGAAGAATGTCTGGGCTTAATTTTAAAGAGGATCTATTTTCACTTGTTTGGGGATATTTTGTCACAATACACCTGCTGCTCCTCAGCCCCACTCAAACTAAAGCATTTGTATATCCTCTATTTATACAACAGGGTGAAAGATAAATCCCCTTGAAAAATCATTTCCACTGCTCAAGTGTAAGTGTTGAAGTATCAAGCTGATGGTACACAACATGCTGAAATAACATGTGATTTCAATCATTTCTTGGTTATTAGCTAGATATTTTAACACTTTAAATATTTTTGCCTTCTACCTGTTCAACGAGTGTTAAGCCAGTAGAGCAGCAGAGAATGACACAGGAGCAACAGAGGCCAGTGTAACTTTGGGAGAACAGTGCAAGTGGCTTCAGGATTACTGGAGGGAGCAGCTGTACCAGCCAAAGCAGTTTTGGAGAGCCAAGTACATATCAAAGGAGTGGGAAAGAGAACTTCAGGGCTACATGAGCAGCTCAGAGCACCGCAGGAAGAGCCAGGAGAATCAGAGCAACAATGGAAGACCAGGGGAACACTGTAAAAATGTTTGTAAGGGAGTTTTCAGGTTGTACCCCTAAGGGCAGCTAATCGTCAACAGGAGCCCTTACTCAGTATCTTTCTGCTTTGGCTGCAGTGGGTTTCAATGACCTCAGTTTTTAGCTACTAACTATGGTACCTCCATTTGACTGTTTAAGGAAATCAGGAACCCTACCGTACCTCCCTATGTGGTTTAACTATCCCATACCCAGTACTTACCCCATGACTAGCCTAATACCTCATACATATACTCTTCTGACACCTCTGTAATTGATGAACCAACATTCAAAGGACACATTATTTGCAAGGGGAAATATAGAGGAAGAATATAAAAGGAAGGGGAAGATGGATTTGGAGGGGGTACATCAGTAACACCATACAACCCACAAGTAACATAAACCCCAGGGTGGATTTCCCTCGATTCACAAGTCCAGTTTATTACTCACTAGTGGGCTCCGTAATGTGGAGGATCCCACATACCTTGATCCGTCATTGCAGGCCTGAAGATGCTTAAGTGCAGCAAAGCAATGAGGGCATCTAGTCAGCCTGAGGACGAACCTCTCTGCAGCAGTAATAGGCGTTACTCACAGTGGAAAAAGTCCCCATCGTGTAGGGGGCCTCCTTGGTGTTTCCAAGACCTTTTGCTCTCTCCCAGAGTAGTTCGGCAAACCCCTTTCAGGACAAAATAGGCAACACCCTAGGCAGAGGGAGACAGTCAGGGGATCGCCCGGTTCACACTTGTAACACTGACACTCCTCGGTGAGGCGTCGGCAGCAGGGATCAAACCTGGGACCTCTTGATCTTAGTGCATGAACCTCTATTGCCTGAGCTAAAAGGAACATCTCTGTCAGTCGAAGCTGTGTCAGGCTCATCAAGCTCTAGCTGGCCTAGTCACCACTAGATAGGGACATAGTGTCACACGGAGCAGGCATAGCTTACATGTTAAAAGAGGAGACAAGGACAGAGGAGAAGCAAAACTGGATTAGCAAGAGAGCACCATAAACACAAATTAAGTGAAGTGCAATGGATGTGATTAGGCAGAAATCCAGGTACAGCACAAGTGGAAAACCAGTATAGCTAGCTTTTTTTAAAAAACGAACAGCACATAATGTCCAATACATTTGATTAAAATATGGCAAATATCTCTCTATAAAGTATTACTTGCCACAATGCAATCATGGCTGTACCCATGTTATATAATGGCATTCCAAACTCATGAAGATAAATGTCTTATCTAATAGTAGCCCACTGTGTGCTCTGAATACATATAAAATCTCTTCTAATTAAACAGATATCAGAATGGTTTCTCCAAGTAGCATTTTATTCTCTTTGTGGTAGATTTAAACCTTATAATTGTATTAAAGAGTCTTAAAATCAGGATCACAGATCTCTTCATTTATATTTGATAACTTATAAATAATTTACATTAAAATAACAGTTTACCTTTTTTTCAATGTTTACTTTGTGAAGTCTTTTTTTCTTTAAAAATCACATCTATTGGATTTTCCTTCATGCCCATCTTACCTCATTATTATTTATTTAAAAAAGCAAATTCTGTTCATTTCAATTTTTTCAATATATCAGTGAAATATTTTGCTGCATCTGCAACATTTTAGAGGAGAACATGTTAGGTCAGGCTTCCCCCCCAAGAACGCATGAGCAGGCCATTCACAGTTAAAAGTTGGCAGCCCATTCTTTATGGAGGAGTCATAGAGGCAAGGAGCTAGGGCAGGGTGTCTGCAGAAAGGACTAATTCCTTAAGGCTTATATGCATTCCCAACCTCTCTGTCGTGCAATTGTTTATAAAATATATTTAGAGACAGTAATCACTTCTCCAGATGCTGGCCACAGTGTTGCGATTACTGCTAATGCTCTTCTAAAGTCACTACTGGGGCCAACCTTCAGCACAGCCAATAGCGCAATCTCCTCTCTGTACAGTGACATCAATGTGAAGCAGCAGAGGATAACTAGCAAGAGCACAGGCAAGGATGCTATTAAAAGAGGACATAGCAGACATGCAAGGGAAATTTACTCACTGGTAAAAAAAAAAAAAAAAAAAGTGTTAACAGTTCTCCTTTTGGCATCCAGCTGGAAGTAGCTAGCATTATAGCACCATGTCTCAGGAAACCTTAGGTAGCAAATTTTAGGAAAGGCCTTAAGGGTAGAGGCTGACTCTGCTTGACACCACTTCAAGAGATTGCCAGCTTTTGAATTGCAAGATGAGAAAGAGAGAAAAGGAAAGAGGTAAAGAAAGGGAGAGATGGAGTGAGGGACCTGGAAGGATTCAGAATGAGAGAAGAGGAGGGTCTCCAACAAACTCCTTTTCTGGTGAGTAAATTTCCATTGTCAAACATCCCTCCTTTTCTTCTATTCTGCAGGAAGCATCACAACAGCTATCAGCTGTGTCAAGCAGATTCCTCAGAAAGAAGGTGGGCAGGCTTACCCAAGGGGTAAATTGGAATACTTTACACCTGAAATCCACCTTTGCACAGAAGTCCTGGTCACTCAATAATAGTTGGTGAAGGCGAGCAAAATACCAAATTCAAGAAACTTCTAATTTTGTATTAATTTTATTATTATTATTTGCATTGAAGGGAGAAAAGTTTAAGAATATTTTTGATGACAAAGAACAGGTCGGGGAGAATACAGATATATGGATACGATAATCCTTTAATCCAAAAATTCTTCAAGTGGTCCTGCTTAATGTGTCATATAGTGCTCCATTCTAATCTGATCTTTCGGGCACATACCATCTGGGTACCATGAACACACCACAACTGCATGCATTATTCACTGTGCATTGCAAAACCACTCCAAAGATTTTCATACCAGATGACACACATTAACGTTTCTCACATGAGGCTTATTCCAATTATACCTAAAGTCCTGATCCTACAAACATACATGTACTTAACTTTAAGCACATGATCAGTCCCACTGAGACTGAAAATATAATTTGCATCCACTTTATGGCCCCTTTACTCTGCCACAGCAGTGTAAGGAGACCTTGATATACAAGAAATCAGGCCCAATCGGACTACTCACATGCTTAAATTTAAGCTGGAAGCAGATGAGGATGGGGATACTGTGATCACCAGAGAGGAGGAGGAACAGGAGGAATTCCACACAGCTAGAAGTATCCAACTGATACCAGGTCCTCAGTGTGGAAACTGCAGAAGATATCTTTGAAGATCCAGCCATTGGAATGGAGGAGTGTACATGATACACATGGGGAGGTTGCTGTGCCCAACCTGTAAGTAAATCAAGCATGTCTACACAGAGATCTCCAACCATCCAAGAAAGACAGACAAACCTTGTTGAGGATCCTATACGAAGAAGAATGAAAATAACGTTCTGCAAGGAACAAGTGTTCAGCAGGATGGTATGCTGTCTTCCCAGAGCTAAGATGTCACTCTAAGAATAGATAAGTTTCTGAAATCAACTGCGTGCCACTAGTGACGATGCATATCGGCATCATGTTGTGGTATCTCTCATATGTTATAGATGACTTCAGAGATCTCAGGGAGATGCTGAAGGAGAAGCGTGTCCTAGTGATCTTCTTGGAGATCCTCTCTGTCCCATAAGTGAAGGAAAACAAAAGGCAGAAGATTCTGGAAGTGAAACTGTGGCTAGGTAAGTGGTGTAAGATCGAGGATTTGGGTTTTGTGGAACATTGCTCTACCTTCTATGGGGCCGGGGGCTGTATAGTTTGGATGGCTTCCATCATAACTGAAGGGGAACCAATCTTCTAAGGAGCAAGCTGGCTAGACCAATGGTTCTCAAAACCGGTCCGCCACTTGTTCAGGGAAAGCACCTAGCGGGCCGGGCTGGTTTGTTTACCTGCCGCTTCCCGCCACCCCCATTGGCCTGGAGCAGCGAACCGCGGCCAGTGGGAGCCACGATCGGCCAAACCTGCGGACGCGGCAGGTAAACAAACTGGCCCAGCCCGGCCCGCCAGGGCCTTTCCCTGAACAAGCAGCGGACCGGCTTTGAGAACCACTGGGCTAGACTATTCAGAAGGGCATAAGCAAAAAAAGGGAGGGTGAGAACAGAGAAAAAATGAGCACTCATTTTGTACAAAGTCATGATTTTGAGAATAAAATTAATCAAAAAAACAAAAGGAAGAGAAGATAAGAAATTCCTTAATTGCCTATACACCAATGCCCGGAGCCTGGGTAACACACAAAAGAAATTGGAATTGCTCATTTGTGAGTATAAATTCAATCAAGTTGGTTTTACTGAAAACTGGTGGGATGATTGACATGACTGGAATGTTTAAAATCAATGGTTACATCATATTCAGAAAGGTTTGAGTGGGCAAAAGGAGAAAGAGAGTGGCATTATGTCAGAAATGACATTTTTGGATCAATGTCCTAACAGGTAAAGCACAAGATGGGATACTAGCTGGTATTTGCTACAACCCACCAAATCACATTAGAGAACAGGATGATCAGTGAGTTAAGCACATGTCTAAATATCTAGGGGAAAATACTGCATGATCATGGGGGACTTCAATTTGAGTGACATAGGCTGGAGATTGTATGCTACCCATATTAAAACATCCTAATTTCTAATTATAATAGATGACAATTTCCTAAATCAAAAAGTGTCGCATCCAACATGGGGAAATACTTTATTAGACCTAATCTTGAAAGAGAAAAAGAAATTGATCACAGAAGAAAAAGTGGTAGCTTAGGTAGGAGTGATCATAACTTGATCACATTAGTTATGTGCAAATAGAACAAAGTCCAAACCAGTACTATATGCCAATTATACATTCATAGATTCCAAGGCCAGAAGGGACCATTGTAATGATCTAGTCCAGGGATCAGCAACCTTTGGCATGCGGCTCACCAGGGTAAGCACCCTGACAGGCCGGGCCGGTTTGTTTACCTGCTGTGCCTGCAGGTTTGGTCAAGCTGCGATTCGCCGCTCCAGGCAGCCCCCATTGGCCTGGAGCGGCGAACCGCGGCCAGTGGGAGCCGCGATCGACCAAACCTGTGGGCACAGCAGGTAAATAAACCAGCCCGGCCCGCCAGGGTGCTTACCCTGTCGAGCCGCGTGCCAAAGGTTGCGGATCCCTGATCTAGTCTGACCTCCTGTATAACACAGGCCATAGAACTTCCACAAAGTAATTACTATAATTTATCTTTTAGAAGAACAGCTAATCTTGATTTTAAAATTGCTAGTGATGCAGAATCCACCGCAAGCCTTAGTAAATTGTTCCAGTTGTTAATTACCTTCATTGTTAAAAATGTATACCTTATTTCCAGTGTGAATTTGTCTAGCTTCAACTTCCAGCCATTGGGTCATGTTATACCTTCTTCTATTAGACTGAAGAGCCAATTATCAAATATTTGTTCCCCATGCAGGTACTGCAGTCAAGTCACCTCTTAACCTTCTATTTTTAAGCTAAATAATATATATATTACAGACATACTTATAAACACACACAAAGGGCCAATTTCACAAAGCTCAAAACAACCATGAACCAGATCAGTTGGGAGAAAGAATTTAAACAGAAATATGTGAATGATAATTGGGAATTGTTTAAGAACATTTTACTAGATGCCCAAAGGGCCACAATCCTATAAGTGAGAAAGAAGGCCATACTGATTAAAAAAAAAAAAAAACCTGGCTTAGAGGGGAAGTGAAGATAGCTATAAAAAATAAAAATATATAACACATCGAAGAAAGGGAAAGTTGATAGTAATTAATATAAATCAGAAGCTTAGAACTGTAGGAAACTGATAAGGGAAGCAAAAGGACACAAGCAGAAGACGATGGTCAGGAGAGTTAAGGATAATAAAGAGTGTTTTAAGTATAATAGGAACAAAAGAAATCCTAACAATGGTATTGATAGATGGAGATGGTAGAATTGCCACTGATTTCTACCTTTTCTGCAGTCATGTTCAATAAACATTTCTGTTCTATATTTTTTGGAGGAAAAACAGATATATTCATATCATACGATGATAATGAAACACTTTCGATTCCAATAGCTACTAAAGGTCCGGACAACTTGCAGCCAAGAGTTTTAAAAGAACTGTTGATAAGCTCCTTAGATTATTAACATTGATTTTCAGTAAGTCCTGGAACACTGAGGAGGTCCCAGAAAACTGAAAGAAAGCAAATGTTGTGCCAGTATTTCAAAAAAGGTAAATGGAATGACCCAGGTAATTATAGGCCTGCATCTTAATATTGATACCAGTCAAAATAATAGAATGGCTGTGTAATGGTCCTCACTAGGGGTCTGGTTGGGGAGCATGGCCTAGTAGTCACAGTTGCAAATCCTGACAGCCAAGGATGTTGTGGGGAGAGGAGCCCAGGCCCTCCCACTCCACAAGGCTCCAACCCAGGGCCCTTTGGGCTACCAGTAGGCTGGCCATCCAGGCTACTTAAGGCTGTCCTCCCTGGACCTCTTCCTTTCATCCCCTCACCCCCTTGCCACACACACACTGGGGTCAACTTAGTCCAAGGTTTTCCCCTGGTGGGAAAATCCAAACCACAATAAGTAAAAGGGGATACCAATGTCCAAGGTCCACAGGATACTTCCCTCTCTGGCTGCCTCTGCTGTGGGTCCTCCCTTCCATCAGGGAGGGCCCCTTTGGGCAGCTGTGCCAGAGCCTTTAGGCTTCCCTCTGCTCTGCGTTGCTGGAGCTGTGGGCTGTAGGTCTGCTCACCTCCATCTCTGCCACCCATATGAGCTCGTTCCCTGTCTTTTAATTTCTCCAGCAGATGGAGCATTTGCTGTAGGTGGGGTGGGGTGCAGCTGGCTGAACCCAAAATAATCTCTTTAACCCTTGTTGCCAAGTGTGGGGTTTGTACACTGCATCACAGGCTGTTATGGGACTCAATTAATAAAGAATTAAAGGAGGGTAATATAATTAATGTCAGTCAATGTGGCTTTATGGAAAACAGATCCTGTCAAACTAACTTACTCTCTCTTTTTTTTTTTGATGAAGTTACAAGTTTTGTTGCTAAAGGTAATGACCTCACCACACACTAAGCACTGGGAGCTATTTTCTAGCTTGTAGGAAAAGATGTGTGGCCCCTTTAAGGGCTAGCTACCTTTGCTGTGGCAGCTTCAGACAATGTCAATGTGGGGACGCTGACCCATGGGCCCCATCCCCAGGTGACCAGAAGAGAGGCGAGAGACTCTTTAGGTCCACACCAGCACAGGAAATGCCCTGTTTTACCCATGGAGGTAATCAAATATCAAGTTTTGTCATGCTCTGCAATGGGCATTATGCTAGTCACTACTTTCTTGGGGGGCGGGGGGCTGGGAAGGATTTTTTTCACTGCCAGATTGGCCAAGGGGTGGAGGTTTTACCTTCCCCATAGTGTGTTGGGGGCTTAGTTGGGGTGAACATGAAATGGGGGTTAGGCCATGATGTTGCAACTCATTATGTGAACTTGGGGCAGATGCCCCGTAGGGAAGGGATACAGTGATCAAATAAAATGGATTGGTAAAGGATTTAAAGGAGGAATTCTTTAAAGAAGTGGAAACGGCAGGAGCTCGGGGCTCTTATGACTAGTAAAGCAGGGAGCCAATCCCCTATCCCTCCTTTATAGCCTCCTCTTAACCCTAAGAACATAAGAACGGCCATACTGGGTCAGACCAAAGGTCCATCCAGCCCAGTATCCTGTCTACTGACAGTGGCCAATGCCAGGGGCCCCAGAGGGAGTGAACCTAACAGGTAATGATCAAGTGATCTCTCTCCTGCCGTCCATCACCACCCTCTGACAAACAGAGGCTAGGGACACCATTCCTTACCCATCCTGGCTAATAGCCATTAATGGACTTAACCTCCATGAATTTATCCAGTTCTCTTTTAAACCTGTTATAGTCCTAGCCTTCACAACCTCCTCAGGCAAGGAGTTCCACAGGTTGACTGTGCGCTGTGTGAAGAAGAACTTCCTTTTATTTGTTTTAAACCTGCTGCCCATTAATTTCATTTGGTGGCCCCTAGTTCTTATATTTTCCTTATTCACTTTCTCCACATCACTCATGATTTTATATACCTCTATCATATCCCCCCTAGTCTCCTCCTTTCCAAGCTGAAAAGTCCTAGCCTCTTTAATCTCTCCTAATCATTTTTGTTGCCCTTCTCTGAACCTTTTCTAATGCCAGTATATCTTTTTTGAGATGAGGAAACCACATCTGTACGCAGTATTCAAGATGTGGGCGTACCATGGATTTATATAAGGGCAATAAGATATTTTCCGTCTTATTCTCTATCCCCTTTTTAATGATTCCTAACATCCTGTTTGCTTTTTTGGCTGCCGCTGCGCACTGCATGGACGTCTTCAGAGAATTATCCACGATGACTCCAAGATCTTTTTCCTGATTAGTTGTAGCTAAATTAGCACCCATCATATTGTATGTATAGTTGGGATTATTTTTCCCAATGTGCATTACTTTAAATTTATCCACATTAAATTTCATTTACCATTTTGTTGCCCCATCACTTAGTTTTGTGAGATCTTTTTGAAGTTCTTCACAATCTGCTTTGGTCTTAACTATCTTGAGCAGTCTAGTATCATCTGCAAACTTTGCCACCTCACTTTTTACCCCTTTCTCCAGATCATTTATGAATAAGTTGAATAGGACTGGTTCTAGGACTGACCCTTGGGGAACACCACTAGTTACCCCTCTCCATTCTGAAAATTTACCATTTATTCCTACCCTTTGTTCCCTGTCTTTTAACCAGTTCTCAATCCATGAAAGGATCTTCCCTCTTATCCCATGACAGCTTAATTTATGTAAGAGCCTTTGGTGAGGGACCTTGTCAAAGGCTTTCTGGAAATCTAAGTACACTATGTCCACTGGATCCCCCTTGTCCACATGTTTGTTGAACCCTTCAAAGAACTCTAATAGTAAGACATGATTTCCCTTTACAGAAACCATGTTGACTTTTGCCCAACAATTGATGTTCTTCTATGTGTCTGACAATTTTATTCTTTACTATTGTTTCGACTAATTTGCCCGGTACTGACGTTAGACTTACCGGTCTGTAATTGCCGGGATCACCTCTAGAACCCTTTTTAAATATTGGCATTACATTAGCTATCTTCCAGTCATTGGGTACAGAAGCCGATTTAAAGGACAGGTTACAAACCATAGTTAGTAGTTCCGCAATTTCACATTTGAATTCTTTCAGAACTCTTGGGTTAATGTCATCTGGTCCCGGTGACTTGTTACTGTTAAGTTTATCAATTGATTCCAAAACCTCCTCTAGTGACACCTCAATCTGTGACAATTTCTCAGATTTGTCACCTACAAAAGCCGCCTCAGGTTTGAGAATCTCCCTAACATCCTCAGCCGTGAAGACTGAAGCAAAGAATTCATTTAGTTTCTCCGCAATGACTATCGTCTTTAAGTGCTCCTTTTGTATCTCAATCATCCAGGGGTCCCACTGGTTGTTTAGCAGGCTTCCTGCTTCTGATGTACTTAAAAAAACATTTTATTACCTTTACAGATTTTGGCTAGCTGTACTTCAAATTCTTTTTGGCTTTTCTTATTACATTTTTACACTTAATTTGGCAGTGTTTATGCTCCTTTCTATTTACCTCACTACGATTTTCGGGGGAAAGGTGATAAAGTCCAGCAGCAGATTGGCTGGGGACCAGGATGGGTAAAGGGAGAGGGCTGACAGGCGCTTCCCCCCAGGTATATGTAAATGATTATGGAACTACCTGGACTGTACACTTTTATCCACCAGATAGTCCCTGACATTTAAGAATAAAGTTGCAGCCCAATTAAACCACATCCAGTGTCTTCTGTCCTTTTTCTGGCACAGCCAGACACCAGTGTTCATGTAATATATTTTGACATTTTTTAGGCATTTGACATGGTACTGCACTATGTTCTGATTAAAAAACTAGAACAATCCAAACTTAACATTGCACACATTTCAATGGAGCAATGACAATTTATATTCGCCCCTGTGTTTCCTTGCATTTCTTAGTTAAAGGCCACTTTTCAGTATTTTTATAGGAAGATGGTTTGGCTTGGTTTGGTTTTGCATGCCTTTGTTTTGATTCTCACTGAGATGCTTGAAAATATTTTATTTTTACAACCAATTTTGTTCTTTTCTATTTTTCCAACATTGACATTTTTTTTTCTGTTCACATTTCAAGTGGCTTTAAAATAAGCAGGACTGTGTTTGTTTAATACCTTCAAAGGTGCTGAACCTCCTCTAGCTATCCAGAATGAAAAGCCACAACTGTAACTTGTTCTTTGTGGTTATTCCAATACAACTTTCTCCCACTCCCCATTTTATTCTTCTTCAAGGCTTCAAAAGCTGTTTGAAAGAATTATAATACATCCTTCTTCAAGGAAGATAAATATGGTAGTGTACTCTGCATTAGCCACTCAGCACACCTCCTGTTGTTCTCCTGTTTCCTGGACATCCAGTTTGATGTTACCTTATTGGTGCTAGAGTAGCAATGGACTCCACTTATTCTAAGGTACAAATCGCTAGGGGCTTCAGTACAACTAGCCAGTCAGCCCATGTGCAGAAAAGAAACATGGACTTATGAACAGGGAGTGTTGTTTCCTGAAGTGGCTACCAGCTATAAATGAATTGCCCTTTCATTTACAAATGAGTGTTCAGTGTTGCAATGACAAGTGAGGAATTTAAGTGAAAGGAAGATTGTTCCTGAGAGAGTGTAAAAGAAGAAACACAGTTAGGACTTATCATTTTAAAGCCTCCAGCAACTGAAATAGCTACTGGAAACCTTCAGAAGCATCAAGGATGAGCAATCCCCAAATCACTATTTTCCTGCCTCTTTAAGCTCCTCTTAAACATATCCATCCATTTGGTATTAGTGTACTTTTCTCCCAGAAGTTCCATCATAATTCCATATTAATTAAGGTGCCTAATAGATAATTGAATGGGTTATTTTCACTTGATATCCAGTTCATTATTTTTCCAATGCAGATACACAGAATATTTTAAAAAGTGTATTTTGTGATTATTGCAGAAGTGCAAGGAACTTTCCCTGAAACACTGGTGACTCTGATTCCCAGTGTTTTGCTACCAATGCCACTACCTAGCCACAGAAGGTTCCTTCCTCCATGGTAGGGCATGTAAATCCTAGAGATACTGCTCCCCAAAGTGCAAGGTTCTTTAAAAAAAAAATCAATGCAGAGTCAAAGAGATGGCTGACTGGAACAATGATGTAACTCCAATCAGTACAGCATAGACCATAGTTATGTAAGCATGTCTCTCCACGCCTGAATCTTGGCAATGGCATCCTCATTTCTTCTACAGAACATTCAAGCTTCTCCTCCTCACCTTCTAGGCTCTGCATACGTCCTATTTTTTGAAAAACGTGGCCATTATTTATGTGTTTTAATCCTTGTCCTACTTTTCTTTTCCTACTTCAGCCACTGCATGTTCTAAGATTGTTTAATTTATACTGTACAGCCTCCTGGTACCAGGCTGGTACCAGGTACCACATTGTTTTATAATTCCCACCAAGCTATGGTGCTATGTGATGTAAACGTTTATTAATACAACTATTAATAACAAGTCTCCCAAATCATTTTGCATTCAGTTTCCTTTCTTAGCTTTTTCAAAACATGAATTGAAGCCCCATCTCTTCTGTGAAGAATTCCAGCTCCACATGTCTGTGTGTCCTGTATTGCCTCATATTGCTTTAGTATCCAACTGAGCTTTAGGCAGAAGCTCTTTATGCCAGGGACTTGTTTGGCCCAGTCTACTTTTGTACGGCTCCAGACATCCTGAAAGCACTACATAAAGCAACCCGACCGCATCCTGACTGCTGGAGCCTACAAAGGAAAGTCTGCCTAGAATGGAATCACAAGCAGCCCTCAAGTACCTCACTGCTGGCAGACTTAGTGCTGGTTGGCACAGACATGAAAGCAGGTGGAGCCAGTGAGGGTGGAAGAGACTAAGCTAGGGCGCACAGAAGATGCGCTGATTTAGTACATTTCGATGAGCATTTGCCAGCAGTTTCCAGATGTAAAGTTATGTTCCCTTGGCAGTACCAGTGCTTTCCTTCCCTGGGGTGAATCTAACTTCAGTACAGCTCTTTCTGTGGCACAGGAAGGCAGTCTTTTGGAGACAATAGGATGATGGCTTATCTAGATATGCTGACTTCACAGGCACTCCTTCCAGAATATTTCATTCTAATTCTGTATCAATAAATCAATAGGTAAAAGGCACAGAATCTGAGGTGACTTGAAGTGATTGTCATTGATGATGTTCAAGCTTTTGCTTACTCACCACTATAAAGCAGTCTTCAATAAAAACTAATGCTCATTATGTTTTGAAAAGTGGCCCAAATTATGCCCATTATTTATATTAGCATGACACTTCTGGGAACTGAGACAGCTGCTCATTTCCTTTTTAATTTAAAATGTACTAAACAGAAGTAATATTTGAATATGCAAATACATACAAAAATACAAAGTATCATTTTAGTCTTCAACAAGTGGCAATGCTAGGATTAGTCTATAAGAAGCTGTCAAGGAATAAAAGTGTTAAAAATGACATGCATTAACTGTATACTCAGTTTCAAACACTAATAAAACCTAAGGGCCAAACTGTGCCTGTTCTCTTATGGCAGAAAAAGGGTTGGAAAGGATGCTAGACTTTCACTAGCCTTTCCTACTGGTAAATGGCCTCGTCTCTCCTTAATCTGATAAACAGAGCTGACTCCCTTACTGAGGTAGTGCACACTATACCCTCTGCTCAGAATATTCATTCATTCATTCATTGACTCCAAAGTGAATATCTCTTTGACCATATTTATGACCCTTTCACACTCACTTGCCATGAATATCCAAGCATTCAAGATTCCACAAGTGTAAAATCACAAAAAAGCCTATTTTAAATTGACTTGCTGTGTTAGTTACTCAAGTCACATGATATCTTTTCTGTTCAGAGTGACTAATTTAACTAACACAGACAAATGCTAACTAAGTATTTGCCTAAATCATATTTCATGTAGTGTTGGTTAATCCCATGAGAAAACAGAAACAGCATCATGCAACTCCAATAATAATAAACACAGCTTCTGTTGACACCTCCCTCTTATCTACGCTGTGCTCAGCGGTTGTGAGATGGAATGCTGCAATCACAAATATTCTCTGGAGCAAAACACATGGAAATTGGTCTCTGGCATTATGCTACATTATTACTATTATTTATAATCAAACAAAGTCCTATAATGTGCTAGGTGCCTAACGTTACAGATAAGACCAGTTCTTGACCTCAAAGAACTCACAATTTCATTTCTAGTGTTGACAGTTTCTCTTATCATTGCTGCATGCACAAATACTGAAGCCACAGGCAGTTGTCTTAAGGGACTGGAAAGGGACTGAAGATGTCACTGGTGTCTATTCCTTTGGGCACAGGAGAGAGTACAGATGCCAGGAGTTAAGAGCTCTGACTGCTGGTGGCTGGGGATTGTGCATAAAAGCACAGCTAATGAGGGTGGCTAAGGGGAAAGCTGTGATTTCTCTTAAATTTTTTTTAGCAAACTCACTGTGACTAAACTCCTTACTAAAACCATGTGTCCTCCCCCCAGGTCAAAATATTTTTGAGATAAAATCTTGAAAAAAAGAGCATTAGGAATTTATTTTACTAGAGTCCCACATCTCAAAACAGCTACGCTGAATCACCTCAAAGTTGCACAAAATAATAAACTTTGCTACAGGCAGGGCCGGCTCCAGGCACCAGGCAACCAAGCACATGCTTGGGGCGGCACCTGGTAAGGGGCGGCCAATCTTGGGGGGGCGGCGCGGCATTCCGCGGGGGGGGGGCGCTCCGGCGGCGCGGTGCTCAGCGGGGGGGGGCGGGCTCCGGCGGCGCGGCGCTCGGCGGGGGGGCGGCACGGGGCACGGGGCGCGGCGCTCAGGGGGGGTTCCGGCGGCGCAGCGCTCGGCGGGGGGGGGGGGAGGTGGGCTCCGGCGGCGCGGCGCTCGGCGGGGGACAGCATGGGGCGCGGCGCTCGGGGGGGGGTTCCGGCGGCGCGGCGCTTGGCGGGGGGGCTCGGGGGGCGGCGCTTTTTTTTGCTGCTTGGGGCAGCAAAAAAGTTAGAGCCGGCCCTGGCTACAGGCCATACACCAGCCATGCAAACATTTAAAGTGAAAATTCCCAGAATTTAAAGTGAAGCCCCAAGAGGCTAGAGGATGACTCGCAGAAGATTGCAAGAGAGAACAAAAGACAAGAGGACTTGCAGCCAGGAAGAATAGGAGAAAGGCTGGAGAATCACACCAACACCAGGAAGAGCCAGGTCTACGTGATTGGTGACTCCCTACTAAGAAGAACAGACAGGCCTGTCACCAGAGCTGATCCAAAGAACAGAAGGCTGTGCTGTCTGAGACTGAAGAGGATCCTAATGAGAGCAGGAAAGAATCCACTGATTGTCCTTCACATGGGAACAAATGATACTGCTAGATTCTCCCTGGAACCCATCAAAGGAGACTATGACAGGGTGGGGAAGATTCTTAAAGAAATGGAGGCTCAGGTGATCTTCAGTGGGATTCTACCTGTCCCTAGAGGAGAAGAGCAAAGGTGAGACAAGATTATAATGCTCAACAGATGGCTCAGGCAGTGGTGCTATAAGGAAGGCTTTGGGATGTTCAACCACTGGAAGGCATTCATGAACATAAAACTGTTCTAATGGGATGGACTCCACCTGACTAGGGAAGGAAATAGACTTCTGGGATGGAGGTTGGCACAACCGATTAAAAACTTTAAAATAGGAACTCGGGGGAAATGCTCACGTAAACTCTACCTGATTCTAATATTGACTGGGAGGAAAATCAAGAAAGAGAGAATACAGAAATGGAGAAAGGAAAAGCAGTGGGTAGGAGAATGGACATTAAGAGGAAAGATAATACCAATACCACTGACACTAACAGTCAGGTAGGCAATACTGGCAATAGAATGACTGTATACAATCAGGAGAGGAATGTGGGTGAATCCAAGCAGCTTGTACAGATGTCTGTACACCAATGCAAGGAGCCTGGGTAACAAATAGTGCAGGAAGTGAAACCAAATATTAGAGGGATAACAGAAACATGGTGGAATAGTAGTCATGACTGGAGTACAGATATTGAAGGGTAAGTGCTGTACAGGAAAGACAGAAATAAAGACAAAGTTGGTGGAGTAGCATTGTATAGTAATGATGAGGTAGGCACTGGTGAGACCTCATCTGGAATACTGTGCACAATTCTGGTCTCCAATGTTTAAGAAAGATGAGTTCAAGCTGGAACAAGTGTAGAGAAGGACTATTAGGATGATCAGAGGAATGGAAAACCTACCTTATCAGAGGAAACTCAAAGAACTTGGCTTGTTTAGCATAAACAAATGAAGGCAGAGGGGAGCTATGCTTGCTCTCTATAAATACATGAGAGGGATGAATACCAGGGAGGGAAAGGAGTTATTTAAGTTAAATTCCAATACTGGAGCAAGAAAAGACAGTTACCTTTTCCGTAACTGGTGTTCTTCAAGATGTGTTGCTCATATCAATTCCATATTAGGTGTGTGTGCTCGCCCCATGCACTGGTGCCGGAATTTTTTCCCTCAGCAATATCCGTAGGGGATCGGCTTTGGCACCCTCTGGAGTGGCGCCCGCATGGCGCAGTATAAGAGATGCCGCCGGCTCCCCCCACCCTCAGTTCCTTCTTGCTGGAAACTCTGACACTGGGAAAGGAGGGCGGGTTGTGGAATAGACATTAGCAACACATCTCAAAGAACACCAGTTACGGAAAAGGTAACTTTCTTTTCTTCTTCGAGTGCTTGCTCATGTCCAGTCCATATTAGGTGACTACAAAACAGGACACAGGACCCCTGCTGAGCGATGGCATAATGAGCAGTAAACGTGTGAACAGAGAACCACGTTGTGGCTCTACAGATGTCCTGGATAGGGATGTGCGCCAGGAAGGCTGACGAAGATGCCTGTGCTCTCGTAGAGTGGGCTCTGACAATCAACGGCAGCAGAACCCCTGCCAGGTCGTAACAGGTCCTTATACACGAGGTAATCCAATTGGAAATCCTCTGCGAGGACATCAGGTGACCCTTCATCCTATCCGCTGTAGCGATGAAGAGTTGAGTCGATTTTCGGAAAGGCTTGGTACGTTCTAAGTAGAAAGCCAAGGCCCTCCAGACATCCAGGGCATAAAGACGCCTCTCCTCACTGGTCTTGTACAGTTTGGGACAGAACACCGGGAGAAAGATGTCCTGGTTCATATGGAAGGTGGAGACGACCTTTGGCAGGAAGAACAGCTGGGGCCACAACTGAACCATATCTTTGTAGAAGACCGTGTACAGAGGTTCTGAGGTCAAGGCTTTAATTTCAGAGACCTGTCTTGCGGATGTCACCGCCAACAGGAACGTGACTTTCCATGGCAGGTGGGAAAGGGAGCAGAAACCCAGCAGCTCAAAGGGCGGGCTGGTGAGCCTAGAGAGGACTAAGTTAAGATCCCACTGCAGGACAGGAGTCCATACCTGCAGGAAGAGGTCTCTCAAGCTATCTCAAGAATCTGACTGTCATGTCATGGGAAAACACCATCTATCCTTGGATCGGCAGGTGAAAAGCGGAGATAGCTGATAGATTCACTCTAATGGAAGAGTGTGCTGGGCCCTGGTTCCTCAAATGGAGCAGGTAGTCCAGGTCAGCCTATATAGAAGTACGCAAGGGAGAGATGCCCTGTTCGGACGCCCAGCGGGAAAACCTCGTTCACTTGGCCAGGTAAGTCAGTCTGGTTGAGGGCTTCCTACTCCCCAGGAGGACCTTTTGGACTGCTTCTGAACAGGTCTGTTCCTCTGGGTTCAGCCACGCAGCATCCATGCCGAGAGGTAGAGGAACTCGAGGTTGGGGTGTAGGAGCCAGCCGTGGTTTTGTGACAGCAGGTCCGGGCAGTTGGGCAGAGGCCAGAGAGGGGCCGCTGACAAGCTCATGAGCATGCCGAACCAATGTTGGTGAGGCCACGCCAGGGCGATCACGACCACCTGCACTTTGTCTCTCTAGATCTTTGCCAGGACCCTGTCGATGAGTGGAATTGGAAGGAATGCGTACATCAGGCTCCCTGACCATGACAGGAGGAAGGCATCGGAGAGGGAACCCTTGCTCAGACCTTGCCGAGAGCAAAACCGGTGGCATTTCCTGTTCTGTCTGGTAGCGAACAGGTCCACTTGGGGAGTTCCCCACCTTTGGAAGATCATGCAGGCTACCTCTGGATGGAGCGACCACTCGTGGTGAGAGGAGAAGTCCCTGCTGAGCGGGTCCGCCAGCGTATTCTTGACACCGGGAATGTGACAAGCTTCCAGGTGGATTTCGTGGCTGATGCAGAAGAAGTCCCATGGACGGAGTGCCTCTCGACAGACTGCCGATGAGCATGCTTCCCCTTGCCTGATGTAGAATATCAAGGCTGTGTGGTCCATCAGGACTCGTACCACCTTGCCCGACAGGTGGGGCAGGAAGACTCTACGCACCAGCCGGACTCCTCGGAGCTCTTTGACATTTATGTGCAACTTCGCCTCCTCCGGGGACCACATCCCCTGTGTCTGGAGGTCACCAAGATGCACACCCCAGACGAGGTCCAAGGCGTCCGACACCAAGTCGATGGAGTGAGGGAGGTTGTCGAACGGAACCCTCTCTAGAACTGTTCTGCGGTCAGTCCACCATCGCAGTGAGGTAAGTATCACCTGGGGAATGGTAACGATCTTTTCCAAGGGTCTCTGGACTGGGAATAGACCTTCCCTAGCCATTGTTTCAGGGGCCACATCCGGAGCCTGGTATGGCAGACCACGTAAGTGCACACTGCCATGTGACCCAGGAGGTGCAGACAGACCCTGGCTGTAGTCAGAGGGAACGCAGAGACTTCCGCAATGAGGTTCATCAACATATGGAACCTTTCCAGCAGCTAGAATGTCCTGGCACAGGTCGAGTCGAGGACCGCTCCAGCACGAACGTCGACTTTTTGTCATTTACCAGTAGGCCCAGAGAGCGGCACGTGTCCTGAAGTACCGCAACATCCCTTTGGACTTGAGACCTGGAGCTGCCCTTGATGAGCCAGTCATTGAGGTACGGATAGATCTGGATACCCTGGAGCCTTAGGTAAGCCGCTACCACCAACAAGCACTTGATAAACACTCTCGGTGCTGTCGCCAGGCCGAAAGGGAGGACCAAAAACTGGTTGTGGTGGGGCCACACCGTAAACTGGAGGAATTGTCTGTGTCCTTGAAAGATCACTATGTGGAAGTATGCATCCTTCAAGTCAAGAATGACATACCAGTCTCCCGGATCCAGGCCGGGGATAATAGAAGCCAGGGAAACCATGCGGAATTTTAACTTCTTTAGGTAGTTGTTGAGGTCTCGCAGGTCCAGGGTGGGACATAGACCGCCCTTGGCCTTTGGGATTAAAAAGTACCGGGAATAGAACCCCTTGTTCCTGTACTCGAGAGGAACTTCTTCCACCACAACCAGCTGTAGTAACCCCTTTACTTCCTGCACGAGGAGACTCTCGTGAGAGAGGTCCCTGAAGAAGGATGGGCAAGGCAGGTGGGTGGGGGGGGGTTAGAAAAGAACTGGGGGATATAACCTGTTCCACTGAGCTTAGGACCCATCGGTCCGAGGTTATAGCCATCCAGGCAGGGAGGAAGAGGGAGGAGAGGCGGTTGGAGAACACAGGGAAGCATGAATCCGGGGAATAGTCTGGTAGGTCGCCTTCAGGCACACCCTCAAAATCACAGTTTGGCCACCTGCTTATTACAGGTCGAGCCCGACTTGGCAGAGGGTGGAGGCGGATGGCTCGGGCGGCACTTGTAGCCCTTGGCTTATTTATAGGGCTGGTCCTGCCGAGGCTGACTCCCCTGGCCCTAAGACTGCTGCTTGAATTGTTTACGCACCGGGGCTGGGACGTAAAGACCCAGGGCTTTAGGGTGCTGCGGAAGTCCTTGAGGCCATGCAATTTTCTGTCTGTTTGCTTCGCAAATAGGGCCCGGCCATCAAAGGGCAGGTCCTGCATTGACTGCTGAACCTCGGTAGACAACCCGTAGAGGAGCAGCCAAGAGGCTCGCCGCATGGAGATAGCAGAAGGCAAAGCTTATTGAGGTCAGAGCATGTAGAGATGGAGTGAGAAAGGCCAAAAGCCATGTAGAGTTGGACCTTGCGAGGGGAATTAAAACCAATAGTAAGAGGTTTTATAGCCATATAAATAGGAAGAAAACAAAGAAAGAAGAAGTGGGACCGCTTAAGACTGTAGATGGAGTGGAGATTAAGGATAATCTAGGCATGGCACAATATCTGAACGAATATTTTGCATCGGTCTTTAATGAGGTTAATGAAGGATTTAGGAATAGTGGCAGCGTGACGGATGGGAATATAGGAGGGGGGGTTAACATTACCGTATCCGAGGTAGAAGCCAAACTCGAACAGCTAAACGGGACTAAATCGGGCGGACCGGATGATCTTCATCCGAGAATATTAAAGGAACTGGCGCGAGAAATTGCAAGCCCGTTAGCGATAATTTTTAATGAATCTGTAAACTCGGGGGTGGTACCGTTTGACTGGAGAATAGCTAATGTGGTTCCTATTTTCAAGAAGGGGAAAAAAAGTGACCCGGGTAACTACAGGCCTGTTAGTTTAACATCTGTAATATGCAAGGTCTTGGAAAAAATTTTGAAGGAGAAAGTAGTTAAGGACCTTGAGGTCAATGGCAATTGGGACAAATTACAACACGGTTTTACGAAAGGTAGATCGTGCCAAACCAACCTGATCTCCTTCTTTGAGAAAGTAACAGATTTTTTAGATAAAGGAAATGCGGTGGATCTAATATACCTCGATTTCAGTAAAGCGTTTGATACGGTACCGCATGAGGAATTATTGGTTAAATTGGAAAAGATGGGGATCGATATGAAAATCCAGAGGTGGATAAAGAACTGGTTAAAGGGGAGACTGCAGCGGGTCGTACTGAAAGGTGAACTGTCAGGTTGGAGGGAGGTTACCAGTGGAGTTCCTCAAGGTTCGGTTTTGGGTCCGATTTTATTTAATCTATTTATTATTGACCTCGGAACCGAATGTAGGAGTGGGCTGATAAAGTTTGTGGATGATACAAAGTTGGGAGGTATTGCCAATTCGGAGAAGGATCGGGATATCCTGCAGGCAGATTTGGATGACCTTGTAAACTGGAGTAATAGTAATAGGATGAAATTTAATAGTGAGAAGTGTAAGGTAATGCATTTAGGGATGACTAACAAGAATTTTAGTTATAAGCTGGGGACGCATCGGTTGGAAGTAACGGAAGACGAGAAGGACCTCGGAGTCCTGGTTGATCGCAGGATGACTATGAGTCGGCAATGTGACGTGGCCGTGAAAAAAGCTAATGCGGTCTTGGGATGCATTAGGCGAGGTATTTCTAGTAGAGATAAGGAGGTACTGGTTCCGTTATACAAGGCACTGGTGAGACCTCATTTGGAGTACTGTGTGCAGTTTTGGTCTCCCATGTTTAAAAAGGATGAATTCAAACTGGAACGGGTACAGAGAAGGGCCACTAGGATGATCCGAGGAATGGAAAACCTGTCGTATGAAAGGAGACTCGAGGAGCTCGGTTTGTTTACCTTAACCAAAAGAAGGCTGAGAGGGGATATGATTGCTCTCTTTAAATATATCAGAGGGATAAATATCAGGGAGGGAGAGGAATTATTTCAGCTCAGTACTAATGTGGACACGAGAACAAATGGATATAAACTTGCCGTCGGGAAGTTTAGGCTTGAAATTAGACAAAGGTTTCTAACCATCAGGGGGTGAAGTCCTGGAACAGCCTTCCGAGGGAAACAGTGGGGGCGAAAGACCTCTCTGGCTTTAAGATTAAGCTTGATAAGTTTATGGAGGGGATGGTTTGATGGGATAACGGGATTTTAGTCAATAGGTCAATAACGTGCCATCGCTGGTAATTAGTAATAATGGTCAATGATGGGATATTAAAAGTTACTACAGAGAACTTTTTCCGGAGGGTCTGGCTGGAGAATCTTGCCCGCATGCTCGGGGTTCAGCTGATTGCCATATTTGGGGTCGGGAAGGAATTTTCCTCCAGGGTAGATTGGCAGAGGCCCTGGAGGTTTTTCGCCTTCCTCCGCAGCATGGGGCAGGGGTCGCTTGCTGGAGGATTCTCTGCGACTTGAAGTCTTTAAATCATGATTTGGGGACTTCAACAGCTGAGTCAAGGGAGAGAATTATTCCAGGAGTGGGTGGGTCAGCTTTTGTGGCCTGCATCATGCGGGAGGTCAGACTAGATGATCATAATGGTCCCTTCTGACCTTAAAGTCTATGAGTCTAAGACATGGTGCGGGCAGCTGGGTCCACAGCATCTGACGCCGCCTGGAGGGCTGCCCTGGTCACGGTCGTGCCCTCATCGAGGATCACTCGGAATGCCTTTTTGGAAGCCTCGAGGAGTGACCCTTCGAACTTTGCCATGGCTTGCCAAATATTAAAGTCATATCGGCCAAGGAGGGCTTGGAGGTTGGCCACTCTCAGCTGAAGGCTGAATAAACCTTACGTTTGAAAAGATCCAGCCTCCTCAAGTCTTTATTTTTGGGGGTGGCCCCGGGTTGTCTCTGTCTCTCCTTGTGGTTAACCACCTCGACCACAAGGGAATTGGGGGTGGGGTGGGAGTATAAATACTCATGCCCTTTGGTTGGCATGAAGTACTTACATTTGCCCCTTTTAGAGATAGGGGCCAGGGAAGAGGGGGTCTTCCACAGGGCATTAGTGATCTTAGAAACGCCTTCATGAAGGGGTAGAGCCACCCTGCAGGAGCCGTGGAGCAGAGGATGTCAAACAGAGAGTCCAAGGGCTCTTCCAATTCCTCTGCCTGAAGCCTGAGGTTAGACGCGACCCTCTTCAAAATTTCCTGGTGCGCCTTGGCATCTTCCTGAGGCACTGGTGAGGGGGCCCTGTGATAGCCTCGTCTGGCAACAATGAGGACAATGCCAGTGCCGTGGGAACCTCCACGTCCATTGGTGGTCCAGCAGCTTGCTCCCTTGGGTCCTCCTGGACCTGTGAGGTCTTACCCCCCAAAGACTCCAGCACCGGAGGGGGACGGGATACCAAGGCCGCTGGCCTCTCCGAGGCTCACGACACCGATCAGTCAGCCTGGGAAGGCTGGGTGAACCCCCAAGGATTCCACGGTATCCATAGCACCAGCCACTGCGCTTGGGGCCATGTTTCGGTGCTGATAATGTAGTTGGCACCATCGGTACTGTGGCTTGTCCCACAGTCAGGGAACCTCGTTCCGAGCTGGAGCTACCAGCGAAGCAGTTGGTACTGGGCGACCAGGATCAGGCTGAGCGGTGGCTCTTGTCCGACCGGTGCCGGTCGCTGCGTCCCGAAGCCAAGACTGTCTTGGTTGGGCTCTCGGGGATCAACGGCGTTTGGCAGATCTGCATCAGATACCCAGTGATCCACGCCTCACGCTACTCGACCGGTACCGGGACGTCAAACGGGACCAGGAGCTACTACGAGCTGGTTGCCAGGAGGATCATCCTGAGTAGAGCAACTTTCTTTTGGAGACGGGTCCCTGGATCAGTCCCAGGCCCTTGAAGATGGTCGGGGCTGGTCCCAGAGTTCTTGCCGGGTGGCACGTGCCTCAGAGGTTCTGCGCCAATCTACCAGCGAAGTACGCCTCGAGTCCCTCGATCGGTGCCCCTGGTGCGGGGACCGAAGAGGGCTCCGCTGAGCCTGTCTCTCCAATCCTGAGGCATGACGGCTGTGGATAGGCGAACGCTGGCCAGACGTCCCTCTCGATGGGGAACGGTACTGCTGAGGTGGGGACACGCGCATAGGTCCCAACACAGGTTTTCCCCGAGACTGGGTTACCACAGGAGCCGGTGAGGGTGGCACTGGGAGCGTCGGGATCTCCTGAGCTGCTTGAAGGGATTCGGGCATCGATGGCACCTGAAGCTGGCTGGGGCCTGCACCATTATCTGGAGTCGCAGGCAAGGCATGGAATGGGATGCACCGCTTGACTTGAGTGGGGGCCCGACTTCCCAAAGGGGATGTTGAGCTGCCCGACATGTGTCTTGGCTCGTCCCCTGCCCCCTCCTTTCCCTTGCAGGAGGTAGGAGATCTTCCCTTCACAGTCTTATTCGGCTTCTTGACCGGAGCCATGGAGGGAGACCACACAGAGGCCACGGTCCTCAGTGCAGAGTCGGACTGCTGCTCCGGTGCCAGAGTGAGTGCCGACTCCATTAGGAGCGCTCCTTCTTCATCCTAGGTTTGAAGGACTTGCAGATATGGCACTTGTCACTTATGTGCCCTTCACCTAAGCACCTTAGGCAGCTGGTATGTGGATCGCTGATGGGCACAGATGATCATGATGCTCCCTTCTAGCCTTAAAAGTCTATGAATCTGTTTGTTTATTTATTTATTTATGTTTAGCACTTCAAAGTGAGAATTTTGAAGAATAAATGGTCACAGCCTGAACTACTGAAATGCAGCTACCCAAACTTAAAGGTCGCAGCAATTATAATGATAGGTACCAGGATGTTACACTACTGTCAGTACTAGCATTACCAACCCTATTCTGCAATCTCCCAACCCTGAACCTTTGGTCCTCAAAGGCAGCTTCAGGGAAAAGGGTGTCTTAACCAATCCAACCCCCCTGGAATCACATAGTGTGGGATGAAATTCACAATCACACTCCCAACTGGCTCACACTCATGAATATGTAGCTAATGAAAGATGTCTCAGTCTCCTCCTAGTCCCTGCTCATCTGCACTTTGCACTGTACCAGGGAAAGGCAGAACTTCTGAACTGGCTCCCGCACCCCTAATGCTCTGCTCCCAGCTTTGCAGGAAATGTTTTAATAAAGAAAGAAGAAATTCTCTCAATTCAACTTCAAAATACACACACATACACACATACTCTTCTCGATAGGGCAGCTAATTCTTTCCTGAGGGTTTGTTTTTAAGCCTGTCATTTTTAGTGTATTATGTACCACAAGGCTAGTTATATAGGACTGTTCTATAATGTAACTACTGCTGAATGTACGTTTATTGACAGGACACTGCTTTAAAATATACATCCGTAACTTTTTTTTTATTCGTTTTTCACCTCAGCTTACTAACTACAGGTCTGTCTGATCCTGTGGGGTGCTGGCTTCAGTCAAACTTGAGGACTCTCAACAACTTGCAAGGAAGTGGTCAGCAATTTGCAGGATTGAGCCCTTTGTTTTCAGTAACATCTATCCCGGTTAAGCTAGTGCTCCATGGATTGATGTTTCCTGCTTTGTTTGCATTGATCCTCTGCTGCTACCTAGGGCTTTTTTGGGGGGGTTGGTATTGGAAATAATACCAATTATAGCAGTCTCAGACTCTACAGCATTTGGTGGGGAGCCTTTGCTTAATCTCACTCACAGCACCAGGAGGGCGACACACCTCGCGATCAGAAGTGAAGCAATAGATGATAAAGAGGGGAGAAGAAATGGAATCAAAGCCATCCCATGCTGTCTTAACCAGGGGATGCCGAAGCAGGCATTGACAGATAGTAGCCATAGGGAACTTACGATTGTTTAAGTCCTACACTCCCAGCAAGTGCAAGGCCATGAAGATAGTGCTTTAAAGAAACCTTTAGGGAAAAATGAGGCTGAATCTTGAAACATTAGAAGGGAAAGAAAAAGATATTTCCTTTTTTCTTTCTCTCTTTTTCTTTTTGTCTTCTCTTACAATGAAAAAGAAAAAAAACCAGTGGCTTTCAATCCACAGCACTAAGCTGGAGGGGCTTATGGGGGCTTGCATAACAGAGTTAGCCTTTAGGCTTGTGAAGGAGAATCCCAGCTTTCTTTAAAAAGAGTTTCTAGCAGTTTTCCTTGTGAAGCTAGCCTTGACAACAAACTGATACAATCATGTCTCTAAGGTTGAAAGGATCAAACAACTGGGCTACACTTCTGCAACAAAAGGCTGGGGTGGGCCCTAGAAAGAGAGAGAGAGAGAGAGAGAGAGAATCTCTCACACACACACTTTTAATGTGTGTCAGTTTTGGGGTGTATCCCAGAGTCATCTGAATAACCCTCCCAAATGCCTTAGGCCAACCCTGCCCATAGAAATAGGAATTGCAATTGCATATCAACGAGAAATCCTTGTGGCTCTTTAGAGACTAACAAATTTATTTGGGCATAAGCTTTCGTGGGCTAAAATCCACTTCATCAGATGCATGGAGTGGAACATACAGTAGGGAGGTATAAATACACAGCATATGAAAAGATGGGAGTTGCCTTACCAAGTGGGGGGTCAGTGCTAATGAGCCAATTCAATTTAAGGTGGAAGTAGGCAATTCTCAACAGTTGACAAAAAGGAGTGGAAATCACTTTTGTAGTGTTAATGAGGCCAATGTTAACAAGGTGGCCCATTTGAAACAATTAACAAGAAGGTGTGAGTATTTAGCAAGGAGAAATTAGTTTTTGTAAAATCAACGAGGAGTATTTGTGGCACCTTAGAGACTAACAAATTGATTTAGTTTCTGTAGTGACCCATCCACTCCCAGTCTCTATTCAGGCCTAATTTGATGGTGTCCCGTTTGCAAATTAATTCTAGTTCTGCAGTTTCTCGTTGGAGTCTGTTTTTCAAGGTTTTTTGTTGAAGAACTGCCACTTTTAAGTCTGTTATTGAGTGACCAGGGCAATTGAAGTGTTCTCCTACTGTTTTTTGAATGTTATAATTCCTGATGTCAGATTTGTGTCCATTTATTCATTGGCATGGAGACTGTCTGGTTTGGCCACATTTGGGGCACTTGCAGCGGCATTGGGAGCGGTGCATTATTGGCAGCTATCCCACAGAGCACCTCTTCCCATTCTGGCACTGTGGCTTGTAGGAAGGAGGTGAGGGGGTGCAGGGCATTCTTGGTCCTGTCCCAATGCCCCATGATGCATTGTTTTGCATCCCAGCAATCCCTGTGCTTCCGTCCACATTTGGCACCATCTTTCAACGTTTTTTGTACTGGGCGCTCTGTCTTCCCTTTCGTTCTGCGGGAATGGAGCCCGAACTGCTGAGGAATATGCTGACGAGTCTTGCCAGCACGTCACGTTTGGCAGTCGAGTTACTCCTTAAGATCCAAACTGACAGTGAGGACTCCGACAATGATATCTACTCGAGTAACACATATGACACGAGATTGCTTGTGGCATTCATGGACATGCTCACCACCGTGGAACGCCGCTTTTGGGCTCGGGAAACAAGCACTGAGTGGAGGGATTACATCATCCTGCAAGTCTGGGATGACGAGCAGTGGCTGCAGAACTTTTGGATGAGAAAAGCCACTTTCACGGGACTGTGTGAGGAGCTCACCCCTATCCTGCAGCGCAAGGACACAAGATTGAGAACTGCCCTGACGGTGGAGAAACGGGTTGCTATTGCAATCTGGAAGCTGGCAACTCCAGACAGCTACCAATCGGACACTAACCAGTTTGGAGTGGGAAAGTCGACCGCTGAAATCATGTTGATGCAAGTTTGCAGGGCCATTAATTGCATCCTGCTCAAAAGAACCGTGACCCTGGGTAAAGTGCATGACATTGTGGCTGGCTTTGCACAAATGGGTTTCCCTAACTGCGGCAGGGTGATAGATGGGACGCATATTCCAATTCTGGCACCAGCCTAGCTAGCCTCCGAGTACATTAATCAGAAGGGGTATTTCTCTATGGTTCTCCAGGCGCTTGAGGATCACCATGGGCGTTTCACTGACATTAACACAGGCTGGCCCGGAAAGGTGCATGACGCTTGCATCTTTCGGATCACTGGCCTGTTCAGGAAGCTGCAAGCCGGAACTTTTTTCCCAGACCAGAAGATCACCTTAGGGGAAGTCGAAATGCCCATTGTGATCATTGGAGACCCCACTTACCCTTTAATGCCGTGGTTCATGAAACCCTACACAGGGCGATTTGACAGGAGCAAGGAGTGGTTCAACAACAGGCTGAGCCGGTGCAGAATGAATGTGGTGTGTGCTTTTGTCCGTTTAAAAGGTCGCTGGCACTCTCTGTATGAGAAGCTGGACCTGGCCGATGACAACATCCCCGCGGTTATATCCGTGTGCTGTACATAACATTTGTGAAGGGAAGGGTGAAAGATTCACTCAGGCATGGAACTCGGAGGTTCAACACCTGGAGGCTGAATTTGAACAGACAGAGAGCAGGGCTATTAGAGGGGCCCAGCTGCAAGGATTAGGGATGTCTTGAGGGAGCAATTTGAGGCTGAAAGCCACCAGTAATGTCCGGTGCCCTGCACGGACGTGAAGTGCAGTGGTTCCAATGTTAGTAGGAATCTGTGTTTGCTACGCTGACTTGCAGTGCCTGTTGCTTTCCTGGGCTAAGGTATCTTTTACTTTATGCAATAATAACAAATGTTTTCAAAGCCAAAAAATCCATTTATTGAAAAGAAAATTCATTTATTGAAAAGAAACACAACTGCTTGGGAAACAGAAGGGGCAAGGAGGTCGGGTGGGGAACGATACAATCACAGATTTGTGTATGTCCTGTTATCATACTCAGCCTTCCTGTCTGGAGTGCTGTGCAATGAGTGCTGTACTTCAGGATGGCTATACTGCATGGTGATGGGGGTTGAGTGCAGTGGGTAAGGGTCGGAGTTTTCAGGGCTGGGTGGTGAAGCTACAGGTGTTGGAGGCAGCTGGTGGCGATAAGAACCCGGATGTTGGGGAAAGTGGGTTGGAAGTGACATGGGGGCACAAGGGAAAGAGTTTTGGGACAAGGGCTGCAGGGGGGGGGGGCACGGTAGTGCTCCGCCTCCATGGCTACGAGCGCCTGGATCGCTCGGCGCTCCATGATGCTTATCAGTCGATCCGTGCTTTGCTGCCGGAGCTCCACGCTTTTGTGCCGGCGCTCCTCATTCTGCTGGCGGATCCTCCTTTCACTCTCCCTCCACTCCTGCACTTTTAGATTCTCGTTAAGTGACTGCTGCATTACTTCATGCAGACTATCTTCTTTGTTTCTACGTGGCCTCTTCCTGATTCTTTGGAGTCTTTCAGCCGGTGATAACACGGACGGCTGAGATCTCAAGGTTGCATTTGTAAAGGTAAAATGCAACACTTAACAGAGGCAGCATTGTTCCCATCAGACAGAGCAATGATTCCCCCATACTTAAGGGTAAGCACAGTCTACACAATAGCATAATTTGCCCCTCCCAAAGCGAGTGCACATAACCCATGGGAGCCCAAAAATGGTGAGTAAGCACAGGGTCAAGCGTGACTGATTGTTTCACGGCCGTACAGTCCTCTGGGTTTCTGTGCCTTGGGGAGAGCTAACAGCTGCAGGGGGCCCCTATACTGAACACTGTCCCCACATTTTCCACAGGAGTTCGTCCTGGAAGATATCTCGCTGCTGAGGGTGATCTGGGAAGCAAGGGAGGGTCTTCTACTGCAATGCGGCTTCCGCCCTGGCTCATATGCAGCTTGCCTGTGTGCAGCAATAGTCCCCCCGCCCCTCACGGCACAGTGGCACGGACATGTTAGCCTGACTGGGACAAGGACCACAGTGGCTCTCCCAAGAAACTTGCGCAAGTGCATTGCCCAAGTTCTGGATGAGACCTTTGAAGAGATCACTGAGGGCGATTACCACGATGTGAGAGAGCACATCAATGCCCTATTCCACATCTAGGCATGAATGAAGCCCTAACCCTCCTCGCCCCAAGAGCCTGCACCAAGTAACTTCCTTCCCAAAATAAAAGCTGCTTACCAGGAACCTCCTCTGATGTTTGTCCTTCCCCAAGCAAAGGCCGCCGCAGCTGGCTACCTTCCTCCTGGCTTGAGAACAGCTCCTGGCTGCATGCATCTAGGGATTCCAGGGTGCCTTCCTCCTCCTCAGCACCCTCACTCCTGCCTTCCTCCTCCTCCTCATCCTGCCTTGTTGAACTGGGCTCTGAAGTGTCCATGGCGGTCCTCGGAGTGGAGGTGGGGTTGCCCCCAAGTATCGCGTCCAGCTCTTTGTAGAAATGGCAGGTCACGGGGGCACCAGCGGAGTGGCGGTTTGCCTCGCGGGCTTTGCGGTAGGCATTCCGCAGCTCCTTCACTTTAATCCTGCACTGCAGTGCATCCCGGGCATGGCCCCTTTCCATCATGTCCCTTGATATCTGCCCGAAGGTATCGTAATTCCTACGGCTGGAGCGTAGCTGGGACTGGACGGCTTCCTCCCCCTAAATACAGACCAGGGCGTCCACACTGGCGCTGCGGCACTCCAGCGGGGGCGCATCAAACGTTATTCCACTCGCCGAGGTGGAGTACCAGGAGCGCTCTATCCGCGGAGTCCAGGCGCTCTACGTGCCTCGCCAGTGTGGACGCGTTGTGAGTTAGAGCGCAGGGGGCTGCTTTAATGCGCTCTAACTCGCAAGTGTAGCCATGCCCTAAGGTGCCAGTACTCCTCGTTGTTTTTACAAAAACTAATTTCCCCTTGCTAAATACTCACACCTTCTTGTCAGCTGTTTCAAATGGGCCACCTCGTTTACACTGGCCTCATTAACACTACAAAACTGATTTCCACTCCTTCTTGTCAACTGTTGAGAATTGCCTACTTCCACCTTAAATTTAATTGGCTCATTAGCACTGACCCCCCACTTGGTAAGGCAACTCCCATCTTTTCATATGCTGTGTATTTAGACCTCCCTACTGTATATGTTCCACTCCATGCATCTGATGAAGTGGGTTTTAGCCCACGAAAGCTTATGCCCAAATAAATTTGTTAGTCTCTAAAGTGCCACAACGACTCCTCATTCTTTTTGCTGATACAGACTAACACAGCTACCACTTTGAAAATTGCACATCAGACAAGTGGACAGACTAGGCCAGTATCCTGCCTTAGCCAGGACCAGATGCTTCACAGAATCATAGAAGCGATAGCTCAGTGGTTTGAGCATTGGCCTGTTAAACCCAGGGTTATAAATTCAATCCTTGAGGGGGCCATTTAGGGATCAGGGGTTAAATCTGTCTGGGGATTATTGGTCCTGCTTTGAGCAGGGGGTTAGACTAGATGATCTCCTGAGGTCCCTTCCAACCCTGATATTCTTGTAAAAAAAAATGTGGAAGGGACCTCGAGAAGTCATCTAGTCATCAAGTGATGAGGTCCGGAACTAGCAGTAGAGTGATCTGAATATCCACCGATAGCTCCAGTAGCATGGTGTACCAATGCTGATATGGCCAGGCTGGTGCCACCAGGATCACTGAGGTTCCGTCACTTTGGATTTGAGGAGCACCTTATGACTCAGTGGTATAGAAGGGAATGCGTAGAACAGGCAGTCCTTCCATGGAAGGAGAAACGCGTCTGCCAACTAATTTGGGCTGTGGTTCAGGAAGGAGCAGAATTGTAGGCACTTCCGGTTGGCACTTCTGGCGAACAGATCGATCTAGGAAACTCCCTATCACTGGAAGATCTTGTTTATTACGTCCACGCAGATAGACCACTCGTGATTGTGAAAAGACCTGCTGAGGTGGTCTGCTAGTTCGTCCTGCGACCCTGGAAGATAGGATGCTTCCAAAAGTATGGAGTGTGCTATGCAGAACTCCCAGTGTTTGAGGGCTTCCTGACACAGGGAGAGGAGCGTGCTTCCCTCTGTCTGTTGTTATAAAACATTGCTGTGCCGATGATAGGCCGAACAGTAGTACTGTGAACTGGTAGTGGGAACTCCTGACTGTAAACCTTAAGAAGCCCCTGTGGAGAGGGATTATGGAAATGTGTAAGTATGCATCCTTCAAGTTGAGAGCGGCATACCAATCTTCTGGATCCAGGGATGGGATTTTAGTGGCCAAAGAGACCATTTGAAACTTTAGTTTCTTCATGAATCTGTTGAGATTGTGCAGGTCCAAGATGGGCTTGAGGCCCCTTTTTGCTTTCGGTATTAGGAAATACCGGGAGTAAAACCCCTTTCCCCTGAGCTCCAGCGGAACCTCCTTCACGGCCCCCACCGATAGGAGGGTTTGTACCTCCTGGACGAGAAGTTGCTCATGAGAAGAGGGACAGGGAAGGGGAGTAGAAGATGGGGCGAGGAGAATTGCAGAGAATATCCCATTTCTACCATGCAGAGGACCCAACAGTCTGAGGTGATTTGGGACCATGCTCGGTAGAAATGGAATAGACATTCCGAAAACGGGGAAGAAGGATCCAGTTGATAGGTTGGTGTAATGCTCTCGGGCGCATCCTCAAAAGGTCTTCCCTGGGCCTGGTGGCTGCCTGGTCAACCCAGATCCCGTGTTATTCAGAGGGTGGGATTGGCGGTGCCGGGGATCGGTGCCAGGGCGATGTGGATTGTTGTCGAGTCATAGCCGGCTTGCCCCTGAACTGCACCGGTGGCCTCTGAGTCATTTGGGGTCTCGGGACCACTGCAATGACACCGTGGTCAGGGGAGTGTGGACCTGTCAGTGTTATCAGGTCCCGTGCCGCCTCATAAGTCTCGGATGTGGAACGGGGGTCCAAATCCTCCACCTGGATCTCTTCCGGTGGCACCGGACTCAACAGTCCTTCCCATGGGCCCGGAGTCAACGTTGCTGGCTGTCGAGTTGGAGGGGCAGTGCAGTCTTCCACCGGTCTCCCTCCCTTGGGTGGTTAACATTCCCGTGCGTAAGAAGGGGAGTGCCCTCTATCAGTGTTGCTGTGCTGCTTCTTCAGGACAGGAGACTGTGAGCGGTGCCGAGATTGATCCCACGCCGTGCTCGGTGCTGGGGAATGCCGGTGCCAAGGGTCTTTGACCCCAGAGTCCTTTTTGGCGCCTCCCAGACCGAAGACAGCACGCTGTGCACCAATGCTGAGGAGGCCAGTGCCGTGTCCATGGGGCTCGACTCAAACTGAGGGTGGAGAGCTGCTTCCATTATCAATAACTTTAGTCTGTGGTCCCTCTCTTTCTTCGTGCGGGGGCGAAAGCTCCTACAGATCTTGCACTTGTCCGCTTGATGGGACTCCCCCAAGCAGTTTAGACAAGCCGAGTGTGGGTCGCCCTTGGGCATAGGCTTCTGGCAAACCCCACATGGCTTAAATCCCTGGGTCCGAGGCATGCCCCAGGCCTGGGAGAGGGATGGGGAAATGGGGGAGGGAAACACCCCTCAGTATCTCAACTCCAAATGTCTAACTAATTAACTACATTTTTTTTAAAATTATCTTTAACTATTTACAGAAAACTATGCTAGAGGATCGCTCGTTGAACACAAGAGATTAAATGCTCCGACGACCGTCACTGACAGTAAGAAGGAACTGGAGAGGCAGCGGGTCGGCAGGGCCCTATATGCGGTGCCATAAGGCCACGACTCCAGGTGGTGCCAGAGCTGACCCGATGGATGCTGCTAGGGGAAAAACCTTCCAGCGAACTGTGGACGCGGCACGCACACACACCTAATTGAAATCGATATGAGCAATCACTTGAAGAAGAACAATCTTTTCCATATGTGAAGACTATTATCATGTCCCTGCTTATCCTTCTCTTCTCGAGTCTAGCATGCCCAATTCTGTCAACCTTTCCTCATGGGTCAGGTTTATCATTTTTATTGTACTCCTCTAGACTCTATCCAATTTGTTCACATCTTTCTTAAAAAGTGGTGCCCAACACTGGAAACAGTACTCCAGCTGAAACCTCGCCAGGGCTGAGTAGAGCAGGACAATTGTCACCCGTTTTACATACATCACTCCCGTTAATCCCAGAATGACATCTGCTGTTTTCACAACAACAGCACAGTGTTGACTCATTTTCTATTTGTGATCCATTACAACCAGCAGATCCTTTTCTGCGGTACTGCTGCTTGGCCAGTTATTCCCCATTTTGTATTTGTGTGTTTGATCTTTCCTTCCTAAGTGCACTATTTTGCATTTGTTTTCATTGAATTTCATCTTACTGATTGCAGAACAATTCTCCAGTTTATTAAGATTTTGAATTCTAATACTGTTCTTCAAAGTGCTTGCAACTCCTCTGAGTTTGTATGGCGTCAGCCACACATTTCATAATGGCTTGTCCCCACACGCGGACACTCACATAATTTCATAATGGCTTGTCCCCACACGCGGACACTCACAAAAGTTAAACTAAATTAACTAAAGATGTGAATTAAAAGTAGGTTAGTTAAACTGCATTAAACCCAGTGACTCTGGAAGAGAATTAAGAAAACTGAATTAAGACCACTTTAATTTTGAATGAGAGTGTGCATGGGGGTTAAGGCAGTTGAAGTAATCCACTTTAAATTCACATCTTTTTGTTAATTCAGATTAATTTGCCTGAGTGTCTCGGGGTTGACAAGCCTTAACCATACTGTTCACTCCATCATCCAAGTAGCTAATGAAAATATTGAACAGTATTGGACCTACAACTGACCCTTGATACATTTATGAACAGGATTATATGACAAGGTTGCCTGAGAGAACAGGGAACTGGACTTGATGACACAGGAATGGGGCAGAGCAAATAACTGACTTTCCAGTTTAGTGGCTGAACCCAAAAATGTGGGGGGAAATTGTTTTGAGTTGACCTGAAAGGGAAATGTTTCGCTTTTCCTTGCCAAAATGAAAAACTGAAGGGAAAAAAAGTGATTTTGTGTCAAATGAAACATTTTGTTTGACCCCAAATGATTTTTTTTATTTTTTTCTGCTTTGTTTAGTTGTTTTTACCCTTTTTTTGTTTGTTTTTAAACCAAATTTGACCAAATTTTTAAACAAAATATCATTTTGAAATGAAAAGACAAAATATTTAGTTTAAAAAATGTCAAAATAAAACCATTTTTCAGTTGTATTTTCCCAGCTAAAACAATGCACAAAATTTGATCCAAATTTCCCAGTAGTTTTGATTGACCTGCAACCACGGTTTTTGGAAAATAAACTATTTGTCTGAAAAATGTTGCCCAGCACTACCCAAGAGGTTCCTTCCAGTCCTATGTCCCTAAGGCATTCAACAACATAAGGAGTTTTTGGTTTCTTTGTTTGCTTGCTTGCTTTTTGGACACTCTTATTTGATTGATGCCAATATTATAGTTATGTCAGGGAGTGTTAACTAAAATCATTCTAAGACCTTGGTATCTGACAGTGAAACAGCAGATTTGCATTATTCGTTCAAAATACAGTTTAAAAAAACACAACTATGACTATCGAGATTCAAATCCATACATCAACCTAAATAAATAAATCACTGGTTGGAACTAGGAAGAGGAACTGATAATAAAAATGTTGCCATCACTTGACATTTCCCACAATTAGTATGCAGTACCTTGCTCCTCATCCCCAACACATGCAGACTGGGATACTTATGGAAGCACTGGAAAAAATGAAATATTAGTGAGTGCTGTAAACTCTACCGATGTATTTTCCAGTGCCATCCAACCCCTATTCAACACCTTTTAAAGGTTTTCCACTTCTATTGTGGGATACAGCACTCAGTGGGACACATTCCCTGTGATCAGGAGTGAAGTGACAGAGGTCAGGATGCTCACACTAAGTTAGCATTTTTTGAAACAACATAGCCCCTGACAGGAGGAGCTGGTTCTGCAAATGCTGATTCGCTATTGAGTGGGATGATAGTCTGGCAACAGCCGCAGCAAAAGAATAGCATGGACTTGATTAACCTCTGTGTTACACTGGCTTTCACTCGTATAGCCCAGGACTCTGGGGATAAAAAATCATCCAGAGGATATGCTGTGGTAGTATAAAGTTATCTCACTGTTACTTCACCAGGGTAACCTGCAACCAGTCAGCACTTCCACAAAAGTAGGCAGTGCTCGTTAGGGTATGGCTGAAGTGGGAAAGAATAATACACATTTGTTGCCTGCTCCGGGGAGCCTTTATTGGTAGGCTCCTATGGAGTCCTCAATCCCCATTGCAAATTAAAGCTGCCTCTCCCTGACGCAGTGAAAACACTACCTGCCCTTGTCTGGTAGGGACAAGCCTGTGATAGAGGCCTGATCAATTAAAAGATGAATAAATAAAATTCCAGTGTGAAATGAGATTCTCTAGAATTTTGTGTCCCCTGCAGAAATCCACATGTAACTGTCTCAACCCCAGAAGTGAAATGTTTAAATCAGTTTCCATCATCAAGCTGCAATTGGCTCATGATCCTAGCAGTAAGCTTTCACCAGGATCTGGCTTCAATGGACCTTCAAGAGGCTTTTCTCCATATACCAACAATTCCCTCCATCTTCCGAGATTCTGTCTCTGTCAATATTCACAAGTACAATATTGGTCCCCTTCTTTGGGCAAGGCTTCCGCTTCTCTCATTTTTACAAAGACGATGGCTGTGGCAGCAGCCCATCTCACGAATAAAGGCACATCAGTCACACTTTACTTGAACAATTGGCTAATTTGGGAAACCTCTTTTGGAAGCTCAGGTAGTGGATCCACAGACATTGGGGCCAGCTGGTGTAAAGCAACATAGCTCCTTCACCCCAAGAAACTTCTGCTGGACCATTCCAAAACTCGTTGTTCCTCACACAGAAAGAGATAGTCAATCATATGGAGTCCTGCTCCCTTCTAGCAACTTAGAGAGGTCTTTGTTACCTTCTGCTATGATAAGAATGCTCTTCTTCTGCAGACAGCTGAGGGAAGAGCATTCTTATAATAGGAGAAGGTAGTAAAGAGCAGAGACCATTCTTTGGTACCAAGTGTCACCATTCAGGGCAACTGATCCTGTATTTCCCCTCAATGGTCCAGCAGGGCACCCATTCTCGGCTTCCAGCTCCCCAATCTGTTGCCTTTCTGGGTGGAGACCTGCGTCTCTCTCCCTTCTGACCAAACTATTCCCAGGCTGCACAGTTCTCTTCCTTCGCCGTGTTATTCCCAGCAGAGACAGTCTGCATAAACAGACCTGCTTGCCTTCTCTTCAGAGACTGATAGCAGAGCAATTGCTACAAATATAAGTTACTGCACAGTTCTTTCTAAGCAAGCACTTTACTCTTAAGGTAAAAAGCATTACAGAGGAAACATATTAAAAACACTAAAAAGAACCTGCACACATGCTAATAAGCTTACCAGGTATAACCCTTCCTAGGGATTTCCTTGTGGTTACAAGTTACAAGTTCACCAGAGGGTCAGCTCAAAAAAATCACACAGTCTTATGAGATATCAATAGGCCAAGTCCTTCCAACCGTCCCCTAAGGATCAGAGCTCTCTGTGAACCAAGGGTCCTGTCCATTTGCTGGATCAGTAAAACCAAAAGCCTTATTCAAAAGCCTTTTCTTTGTCTGTTGGTTTCTGGAGAATTCAGTTTGAACTAGTATATGCATCTCTCTCCAGGGGGGGATTCAAAGGCTGATAATAAAGGAAGTTCTTTAGCAGCCTCCCTCCCTGCTAGAGAAGGTACATACAGTGCCACAATACCACATACACAATTACGTTTTTAATACAATGAACCCCACAGGTACTAACCCTAATTCAATAAGGTTTCACTTAAGTCAAGAAAGTTTATCTTAATTCCATCAGGTATGTGCAGGATATTATAGGATACTCTCAGTCTCACTCTAAGCTCAGCACTACTGCTCCACCTAAGGGCTTGATTAGAGCTAGTTGAGAATTTTTTTATTTCAAAACTGATTGATTGGGGGGGCAATAATTTTCAAAAGCTTTCATGAAAAATGTGTTCCTTTTTCAGCCGACCTCATGTCTACTGAAGTCACTGTAGTCTTTCCATTGATGTCAATGGGTGCTGAATCACACCCTAAACAATGTGCATCATAAAAGTTTCTACGTATCCTGCAATGCCTTCAGGTTATTTTTGAGCTCATTTCTGCCAGTTTTCTCCAGCTGCTTCTACTCCTCCCTGGAGCTCACAAACCAGCAGCATTAGACAAATTTATTTCTCTACTGCACCCTTCAAAAAAAGCCTCTTTTGCCCTAGCAGTCAAGTGCAAAGTCAAGCACAAGTGAGCTCTCTCTTTTTTGGAAGCTTACTGGCACATAATATCACTGCTGCTAGTGTACTGGGGAAGGGAATAGTTCTCCTCAAAGAGAACCACCACAGTGAGCCTTTCCAAAATCCACTCAGAATGAGATTCACTGCCAACACCAAGCAACTGGAAAAGGTTGGGGAGGTCAGTGTGTGTCCCCTTCAAACAGCTGTTAGAAGAAGTTTCAAGAGGGCAGGTCAGTGGCTACATGTGACCTCGCAGCAAAGCAGGGATTTGGGAAGCAGAGAAACTTTGGGACCAGAGTATTTCATTGTTGACTGGTTCTGAACTCCATAAAAATAGCAACCTCCTGCCTCTTCCCTTGCTCAACTACTCCTGGCGCCATCCTGGGTCATGTTCCTCGAACACAGTGAGATGCGTGTCAGTGGGTATCTCCCACTCACTGAAGATGATCTTAGGAAAATTGCTGCTTTTGGAACAGGGCCAGAGCCCCTGTTCAGCCAACTTCTGCACACTCCTTCCAGTGCTGGCCTGTATTCCCATGTTGACAAACCAATAATGAGTAGGGATGGTAAAAAATGTTCCATCAGAACTGTCTTTCAACAGAAAATTGGGTTTCCAACTAAACAATTTTTTTGCAAAAAGTATCTACTTTCCACAGAAAATGTTGAGTTTTCATCAAAAGCTTTTCAAGCAAAAACTAAAAACTTTCAGTTTTTCAAGCAAAAGTCAAAATTTCCCACAGGCAATAAAAATGACTAGCTCTAGGGATAAGCAACAACTACACAGGGGGGAAAAGTAGCTGCAAAAACAGCTACATAATTTATTTATGTTGTTTGTTTCTTTATTTTGTTTTAAAAGAGGCAACGCTTGTTCCACTCCCCTCCCTTTTCAAAAAAGTGATTCTAGCTACCGCTTTTAAAAAAATCTTCCCTGTACCAATAAGGAAAATGCGGGGGAGGGTTGTTTTTTTAGGAGAATCTTTTTTCAATCCTTTTTTTAAGTTTAATTTGCAATGGCATTCACTGAATATGAAAGGACTCAGATATGTCTAAAGAAGAAAGGAAGGTTAACCTTGTGGTTAGAGCATTAGCCTCGGACTTGGGAGACCCAGTGTCAATTCCCTGCTCTGTTACAGACCTGCTGCATGACGTTTGGGAAATTGATTGAGGTAAAATTTTCAAAAGTACCTAAATTCCATGAACATTGGCTTCTGTGTCTAAGTCACTTTAAAATGGGATGCATCCTAGGACATACAAGTGCTTTTGAAAAATTAACCCTGAGTCTCTCTGTGCCTCAGATCCCTATCTATGAAACTGGGATAATAGAACTCCCCTACCACACAAGGGTGCTGTAAGGATAAAAACATTAAAGATTGGGAAGCACTCAGATGCTATGTTAAAATGGGCTACATGAGCACCTAAGGTAGATAGATGCTCATCCTCAGTGATATAATGGGAGACTTGAGTCTTAATTCATAACTCCGCTTGTGCATTTACTAAAATCTATAAGACACTCATTCAGACACCATGGTAATGAACATGGTAGAAATACCCACATACAGTAGATATAAATAAGAATAGATTGGATTAGAGATTTAGCTATATAACTCAGGGACTATCCAGAAATGAATTGGTAGGTTTCATCAGCAAACCCTGTCTACATTATTTGTTCATTTTATATTTTTTCTTAGATGCATAGTATACCTCAATTTGCATTTCACATTTTCATACATTATCAAAGTACTTTAAAATATTTTCTAGTTCAGTTGTAATGTCGACAACAATACACACAACAAAATTTAGTTGAGAATTTGGGGAGGAGAAATATTTCTTGGAGATCTAAAAATCTAGATTTTCTGTACCAAAAGTCTCCATCAAGGCCTAATAAAGGTGTATGATGGGTGGAGGCTTTCCCATTAAAGAATGCATAATTCTATGAGCTGTCCCTTCTCATTTCCAAAACTATTCTGGAAATTCGCAATTCATGTTCTTCTGGAAGCAGAGCTACTGTATAATCACAGTTTGTATCTCATCATAAAGACTGAACATATTATTTATATGCAAATTCATTACATCCAACTGGTTTAAATTGTCAGTTATAATTGTAGACAATTATTTTTAATCATTATCCTTATTTTTTTCATTCTGATGAACTGCAAACCTTGCACACAATCAAAGCCAAAAAGGTTAGAGCATATAATTCTTCACTAATGAAACATCTTGCCTACAAGTGTGTATCTTATATATATTATTTTAACTGTACATTTTATATGCATGAATTTTAACTTCTGCAATAAACACCTTGATTTTGACATTTGTTCCATACCTAAGTTGCTTATATATTTATCACAACTGCAGATACAAATCAGCTATTTGCACATGCAGAATGCCAATTGTGTGTCTAAATCCTCAGTTCAGCAAAACAGTTAAATGTATGCTTAGCTTTTAGTACAAGTAGTCCTACAGAACTCAGTGGAACTATTCATGTGCTTAAATTCAGTCATATCCTTAAGTACTTTGCTGAATTAGAGCCTAAATTGAAATCTGCATGTGCAAATTACCCATTTGAATATATACAGAGTTGCACATGCACTTTTTCTAATAAATCAGGCCCTTAATGGCAGAAGTAGCTATTTTCTGTGTTCATTAGGATCATGCCAGTTAATGGGGCTTGAATAATCTCTAAGTAAGTTTTACAATTGTGCTATTTCAAATTTGTAAAATTATGCATAAAGGAAAAAATAAATGATATTTTAAATGATAAACTAGACCGTCTTTTTGTTCTGTCAGCAAAGGGATTCTTGTCTATGACTGGGGATTCTACACACTACAATAAAACAAGTAATAATAATTATCATCATCATTAAATTCCATATCCTATTCAATAGATCAATTTTCAATATACAGGAACACTACACTACACTCTAACATTATTAAACAACATAGTTAATATAGCTAAAAAACCAAATTTGCAAGCTCTCCATTCCTACAAAAACCTATAACATGGTCACCACAAAACTCAAAATTAAAAAAAAAATACTTTCTTTTACGAAAATCAATATACGAAAATCACTGGTCACAAGTTCCTGAAACATAGGTGCTCAAAACCCAGTCTGACTTGCAGAGTGATGAGGAGCCGGTATTCACAGGATATTCTAGGCAAGTCCTGGTCTAGAGTCCTGGTCTAGAGTGGAAGAACTGCATGATTCCACCCTGATACAGGTAAGGGCAAGAAGCCATCACCCTGAGGGAATGCACACAGAGAGACCAGAAAAGGGACAGAAGTTCCTGTAACCATGACACTGTTAGTAACTAGTTTATACTGTCTATCTTCCCTTGGTAAGCAATGAGGTTTCAGGAAAAAGACTAACGGAGCAATGGATTGGCTGAGATAAAATTCACCAACCATTTTAAAAAGACAACATCCTTTATTATCAACACAGTGAAAAGAGGATCTTGCCACTAGAATTTCATCCACTCTCCTCCTACCTGAAGTAATAATTCCTAAGAAGGCATCTTTGAAAGCTATATGGTATAAAAAACAATGTCCAATAGGCACAAAGGATGACAACATCCTGTTATTACTAAATTTAAAGTCCCGTGAAATTGCTGAATTTCACACTAAAAACAGATGTGGATCCTCCTCTTAAGAATAAAATCATATCTACACAGATGAAAATTGAAGATTGACAGAGTATGGGGGACAGTGTTTATCTATAGTTGTCAGGTGGACTTTATCATAACAACAAGTCTAGACTTCTTTAGGGAGAATAGATAAGCCAGGATAAAAAGAAATGAGCAAAGACAGAAGAGCTAAATTCTTGCTATTATTTCACAAAGTGAAATATATCCACTTTAAAACATAAGTCTCTCTTGTAGCTGGTTTGTGGGAGTCTAAACAGGGATGTGTTTTATTTTATTTGAGCACTCCAGATCCACACCTACAGAGGCTGTTAGGTGGAGTATGTCTGGATACGAATGTACAATGCAACCTTACTTCCAGGGCAAGAATTCTGGAGATATTGGCAGAAAGACTAGAAACTCAAATGTCAGGGAAACAAGGTCTGAGAACCAAAACTTGCAGGCACTTTCATGGCATATGTGTTAAAATTAAATTAAGGGAAGCATGCAGTGCCAGAGTTTCAGTATTGGTACACAAATCTAGGTTTGAGCTAGATTACTTTCCAAAATCTAAAATAGTTCAGTTGTCATGCAGAAGAGTTTGACATGGAGACAGGCATTTCTATTATCTCAATTCCTGCTCTGCAGGAGACTGCCATGTACTATACCCAAAGAGCCTCCTGAAGCCAAACAACCTTACAGTGTATGTGTCTGTAGACTTCCACTTATAGATTACTCAACGCAGGAAAGAGTGTACTGTATTTCTTTATTTCAAAGTGAATTAATTCTATACCTTTCATTTGACTTTAGAAGATATCAGGGGAGTTTCTGATGCTGAGCTATCTTTAACTTTCTGTCATAGACACTTGTCTGGAAATAGCCACTAGCTAAGGATCTACTTGAATTGTAGTATGATTTGTCAAAAAATTGCAGCTGAGTTGCGGAGAAGCTGTGGAAAATTGCGGAAAGTAATAATGAACCTTATTATTTGTGGTAATAAAGTCCATTATTACTTTTCCATGATTTTCTGCTGTTGGCCGCCCAGGGTTGAGAGCTGGGGGCGGGGGGGGCTGTAAAAATTGCAGTGAAAGATTCATATAGAGCAGTGGTTCCCAAACTTGTTCCGTTGCTTGTGCAGGGAAAGCCCGACAGGTCAGGCCGGTTTGTGTTCATGCCGCTTTCGCAACTCCCACTGGCTGCGGTTCGCTGCTCCAGGCCAATGGGAGCTGCTGGAAGCGGCAGCCAGTACGTCCCTCGGCCCACGCCACTTCCAGCAGCTCCCATTGGCCTGGAGCAGCGAACCGCGGCCAGTGGGAGCCGCGATCAGCCGAACCTGCGGACGCGGCAGGTACACAAACCGGCCCGGCCCGCCAGGGCTTTCCCTGCACAAGTGGCGGAACAAGTTTGGGAACCACTGATATAGAGGAAGGGCTCAGGCTCTGCTGTGCATAACACATTCCTAAGAGTACAGGCGCTAACTGCTTTGCCCTTTATTGAGATTGACTGGAGAAGGAGCTGGAGGAAAGGGACCACCCTCTGTTAGTGGAGGTGGGGTTATAAAAAAGGTCATGGAATCTCATAAAGGATTGGTGAGTAAACTCAGTTATAGTGGTGCTAGAGGACTGTGCCTAGATATAGCCTTTCAAATTTTGAGAGCCTAGGACTATTCACAAAATAATTATTTCCACATCTATAAAATGGGGCAATGAGTCCAATCTGCTTTTTAAAGCACTTTGAGATCTATGGATGAAAAGTACCACATAAGGGCTAGGTATTATTATATATTATTAATAGCATTTATGTGAGTTTGCATAATGTTCATGTGTATGTTGTTTTAATTCCTGCATTTTGGCTTGTTTGCAACAGTAAATCGCCCTTAATTAACTGAATTTAACCATTTCATTTTCCCTCATCCTGAAACATCAGTATTGCCACAGCGACGTGGTATTTAGACTGAATACGTTTCTTAGAAATAGGCTGGTAAATAAGATAAAAGGAACTGAATTCTTTTGGGGTTGGATTTTCACCCCAGCTGTACTCAAACGTAAAAGAATTGTGAGAGAACGTTGTCTGTCCATTGTTACTTCTGATTTAAAGAATTTCCTAAACATCTTTGGTATCATCTGACAACACACTTATCTATGGAAAGTTTCGTTCAGTGTAACATCATACTATTCTGTTATCAATCTTAGCTTGTACAATTCAAATATTGGTGATCACCACAGTAGAGTGACTACAAAAATATTTGGAGGAATGACTTGCAGTATAAACAAGATTTCAAGTGCATCTGCTTTTTACTGACTGAGAGCTATGCATATTTATGAAATTAAATCTTCCAGGATTAATGCAAGGCAAAACCAAATCCAAATTTAAACATTTCATTAGCTAGGGGCAGAGAAGCACAGAGAAGTGCAGGGCCCAAGAAATTATTTAATAATAATGGTGAAGGCTAGAAATAAGGTAGTGAAGGTTTGTTATGTGTGCAAAGTGAGGGTTTTGATAGTCAGAAGGGAATTGGGGCTAAGGGCTAGGCAAGGATAGGGATTGAGGTAGGTTTGTCATGGGAACGAAGTAGGGTTGCCAACTTTCTAATCACACAAAACCAAACACCCCTGTCTTGCCCCTTCTCCGAGGACCCACCCCCACTTGCTCCATCCCCCCTCCCTCCGTCGCTCACTCTTCCCCACCCTCATTCACTTTCACCGGGCTGGAGCAGGGGGCTGCGGTGCGGGAGGGGGTATGGTGCGGTGCACTGGGGCCAGGGATGAGAGGTTTGGGGTACAGAAGGGGGCTCTGGGCTGGAGTGGGGCAGGGCAGGGGTGTTCGGTTTTGTGCGATTAGAAAATTGGCAACCCCCGGGGGAACAAAGATGTAGATTGTGACATGAAGAGGCCACTCTAAGGAAGGCATCAGAAGTTCTTCCTCAGTTGGCCAGACAGACAGCGGTTGCAGCAATTTCTGACAATGGTCTCTAAAACACATTTTTATTAATGGTATTTTGGTAAAGGACTATAGTTCCCAATCCTTTTAGTTTTTCAAACAATTTTCTTTCTTTTACTCTGTACATATTTTCTTCCTCATCCCAGCATTTCCTCTGCTGTGCCTTCCCCTCCGTGGCCCAAGATCTTGGTGCCTGTCAGCTCAAAAGGGCGGAATCTGTGAAGAGCTGTTCCACGATATACAGCTGCACAGATTGTGAGGGAAAACAACCTGATTCCTGTGAGCAAGATCTCTGAAGCAGAGATATTCAGTCCAAAATATTCTGAGAGTTTAATTTCAGTAAGCAATAGCACATGACAGGGTTAGGTGTTGTGCTGGAAATGCCAAGTGTTTCCATCATCTGGGAACTGGTTTAATCTAACTCACCTACTGGAGTGTGTTATTACTATGACAAACATATATTTCTTAACAAAGTAATTGATGTGTTTGTTTTAAAGGTGTTTAAAGATAAGGAAGGGGATGACCAGGAGTTAGGAAGCTTGCTGAAAAACAGCTTCTTCACAGTATCGATCCTTAATGTAGAATTGTTTTGTTTTACTTCCATAAGCAGATGGTATTTATATACATTTTATGCAGGGAAAAGGTAAGCTACTACACCATAAAAGAGATCAGGAAAAGGAAGTTTAACAATATCTGCCAGGGACCCTTACAGTGCTTTTATTAAGTAATTCTGTTAATGTCTATGTACTATTTCCAGAGGCTTGCCTGTACACAGAGGAGACACATCAAAAGTGACAATTCACTTGTTTTAATGAAACTTGTTCAGCCATCTTCATATTTTCAGCTTTGCATTGGAAATCATTAGTTTCTTTAATGCAGGAAGGAAGCTGCTCCAGGCAAGAGATTGCAGACATAGTGTAATTCAATATGTAAAGATATCTTTTCAGTTACAATATTCTTAGCAAAAACAATAAAAGGTGAGCACAGATGTTCTCTTGAATTTCAGGAGCTTACAGAAACTAAATAGTATAGATGGAAGATTTATAAGTAAGCCAGCAGAGGCTAGGTGATATAAATAGGTTTATTCAGCTCTCCAGTTATACTTTTCCTCATTTCATTTGTGTGGACAGAAGCCCTGGCCTATTTAAGTCTCTCTTTGATATCCTGTTATCTTTTTAAAGGCACTACTGTAATCTCTGGAAAGGAACTCCCTTCTCAAAAGGCTTGATATGTGTAAATGTATATGGCATAGTCTTTATACTATTTACAGTAGATATATGTGAAAGCATATTGTAGTTATACATATACACATATAAATACTGTATAAAGTATTTAAGTTACATTATAACATTGTTATATATACCTCTACCCCGATATAACGCTGTCCTCAGGAGCCAAAAAAATCTTACCGCGTTATAGGTGAAACCGCGTTATATCGAACTTGCTTTGATCCGCCCCCCCCCCCCCGAGCGCTGCTTTACTGCGATATATCCGAATTCGTGTTATATCGGGGTAGAGGTGTACCTTTTTTCTAACTAGATACGTAGACATCTTAGAAAATATCAACTTATCAGTACTTCTACACTTGAAGAATTTTTTTAGAGATACTAACAAATAGAATGTAAGTAAAATACAGTATATTAATGGTAGGGATTCGTTTCTGTTTAATCTTCAAAAATACATTATTGTACATTTTAGAAAATGAAACTCTCTGGTTTCTCTCTAACACAACTCTACAAAGAATATGAGAGAAAAGAGTAAATTTTTTATATTTGCTAAATTAGTCTGACTTTGAAGTCATATCAGAGTGAACTTGAGCCAATATTTTAGATACCGGTAAGTATTGTAGTTGCAAGTTAAATAAAGTACTCTCTCTTCACTTCTGGTATGCCTATTTTAAAGTCAAGCTTCTGGTTCTCAGAGAAACATGTTTTTTGGCTTCAAACCTGCATCTCATGGAAAACAAACTTTGTCACAAAGCCATCTGGAGATCTTGATGAGGTATCCCTAGGAAACAAAGTCCTTTTAAAATTGAAAATGCTGAGTATAACAGGAACACTTATTCAGTGCTACAGCCACAAAACCTGGTCTCCATTTTGAAATTTGAATGTCAGAAGATGTAAGATGGTGAAAATCAGACTCTCTTAGGCCTACTTACACCTATTTACAGGAGGATAAATGAGCAGAAATTAATTCAAAGTGCAATGCACTTTCTTGTGGCTTCTTGCTATGTAAAAGATGAAGGACTAGTTGCCTAATTTAACCTAAACATTCTTATACCCTCCACTTGCTACTCTCTTCTGGACATTTGGCATGTGAGTCACCCCAACTTAGAATCAGTCTCAGTCAGCCAAATTCAGAAATCATTAGACAGTGTGATGTAAGTTATATGGTGGTAAATGAAATAAAGGAAGTCTACGCTTGGTTAGCAAACATGTTTGGGCAGGTCTGAAAGAAGGTGTCCATTACATCAATGTATAACTCCCTTTAAACTTCCTTAAACTTCCTTAGACTCATTTCTGAATTTGGCTCAGTCTTGTTCTTTTTTCACAATGTTAGTATAATATAATGGGGCCATTAGCTTTTACCACCAGAGGGTACGAAATGAAAATAACACTGAAAAGTATAAAAAACTTCTATCATGTGAAAGAAAAACAAACTCACTTATTACAATCCATTCCCAAGCAAATTTCTTTGTATGAAATAAAATGGTCAGGAACACAAAACTAGAGGTACACAAGGTGTTTGATTCATAACTTGAGTGCACTTGAAATCAACCTTGGTTAAAGTTTGGTTGAAATTTAACATGTGTTTGTGAACCAGCTGAAGTTCGAACTATGGAGTTGTCCTCAAACTGTTCAGTGGAGCTGGATTTACACTGTTTTACTCTGCTAAAGAGATCCATGACTGGATTTCAAATTTTGCATTTCCTGCAAAGGGTCAGATGAGCAAATAGTGATTTAGTTTATGTGCATAAGTCAATATAAGCGGTTTTACTTTTACATCAGAGAGAGGGTATATGTGTGAGGGCTGTGTTTTATCTGAGCTGTCTGATCTACACCAAAATACAAAAAAAAAAAAAAAAATATTGTATCCTTGCTTTCTGTGTCCATCTAATTCTGGCAAATTGTGGCCCATACAAGTACATTCCACTGCTCTACAGCCAAAATGCTTCTGAAATAAATGTAGTCAAACTTTACTAATTCTGGGTCACTGAGAACGAAAATGATGCTTAAAATTGTTGATTGGCTCTAGTTTTCAAGATATGCTATTGGGTCAGTATATACGACCCTTGACTTGGGAATGGCGGAGGATAAGTGAGTTATAAAGGGAAGGGATCTCAATTTAAACCAGAAATGACTAAAATACATCTTGGACTGGATCTATGAATAAATCTATGACTGGGTTTGGACAGTACTTGCTTTTTAGGCAAAACAATGAATGATGCAATCTGAAGCTGGTATTGCGTCATACATGATATGAATTGCATCATGTTATTCCTAGAAGTCATGGATGATGCAATCATAATGAAGCTTACATCACTCTGCTGAACAAATTGCCCTATATCAGCTCTAGAAACCATACAGTGTCGTGCTCTCTTATTTGTCAGTGTTTGATTTTGCAAAGGGACACATTTCTGTTTAGCCAAAGTGAGCAGAGATGCCTCATACTTGTGTGAACAGTGCAGATAACTTCTGCTATGTTTGTGGTGAAGTGACTTTTGCATCACAAAAGCGCAGTATAACCACTACGGTTAAGAAAGCCTATCACCTTTATTTTGGCTGCAAAATTGGAGATCAGGACAAGAGGTGGGCCCCACACATATGCTGCAACACTTGTGCAACAAATCTTCGCCAGTGGTTGAACAGGAAAAGGAAATCTATGCCTTTTGCAGTGCCAATGATTTGGAGAGAGCCAACAGATCATACCAGCAATTGTTACTTCTGCATGGTGCCTCCAGTTGGGAAAGGTGTGTCAAAGAAGAAAAAGTGGACTGTGCATTATTCAAACATTCCATCAGCTATACGCCCAGTACCCCACGGAGAAGGACTGCCGGTTCCTGATGCACCAGAATCATTCTCACTTGAGTCAGACGAGGAAGAGGATGAAACTTCTGGTCCTGAACCATCAATGTCACAGGACCCACATTTTCTCCCATCCTCCTCCTCTGAACCACATCTCATAACACAAGGTGAACTGAATGACCTTGTCAGGGATTTGGAACTACCCAAGAGTAAGGCAGAGCTGTTGGGCTCCAGACTACAGCAGTGGAATCTCCTGGCAGGTGATGTTAGGGGTTCCGTGACCGTCAAAAGGATCTTGTCCCATTCTTCTTCATGGAAGGTGATCTTGTAGCCTGCAACAACATCGATGGTGTGATGGCAGCCCTCAACATCGTTCACGATCCAGATGAGTGGAGACTGTTCATTGATTCATCGAAGACGAGTCTTAAAGCTGTTTTACTGCATAATGGCAATGTTTTGCCATCAATTCCAGTTGGTCATGCAGTCCATATGAAGGAAACCTATGACAACATGAAACAACTTTTGAGGTGTATAAACTATGACCAACATCAGTGGCAGCTTTGTGGCGATTTGTTGCTGTCTTGCTTGGTCTGCAGACTGGATACACAAAGTACTGCTGTTTTCTCTGCGAATGGGATAGTCGTGCAAGAGATTCCCACTACATCAAGAAAGATTGGCCACTCCGACAGTCATTGGAGCCTGGGAGGAAAAGTGTTCAGCATCCACCACTTGTTGAATCAAGGAAGATTTTGTTACCACCCTTACACATCAAGCTGGGTCTGATGAAGAACTTTGTCAAGGCCATTGACAAAACACAAGCAGCTTTTAAGTACCTCCGTGGAAAATTTCCAAGGTTAAGTGAAGCTAAGATAAAGGAAGGTGTCTTTGTTGGTCCTCAGATTCGTGAACTTCTTCGAGATGATGCATTTGACCATGCACTGCGCGGCAAGGAAAAGACGGCATGGAAAGCCTTCCAGTTAGTGGCAATAAATTTTCTCGGAAACAACAAGGCAGACAACTACAGGTTGTTGGTGGAAAACCTCCTCAAGGCATACAAAAGCCTTGGTTGCAACATGTCACTAAAGATACATTTTTTGCACTCTCATCTAGATTTTTTTCCACCGAACTGTGGAGCAGTGAGCGACGAGCACGGCGAGCGATTTCACCAGGACATTGCAACAATGGAGAAACGCTATCAGGGCAAATGGAGCCCATCAATGCTTGCAGACTATTGCTGGACAGTGACAAGAGATGCTCCATTTAATGAATACAAGAGACAAGCCAAGAAGCGCCGAGTAGACACTGAATAGGACTAAACTATGTACATAATAGTTTTTTGCCTTTTGTTTCATAATAAATTTTATTTATATAACCCTTTTGCTGGTTTTTAAAGTGTTACATAAACAGGATCAGGTGAAATATTATCATGTAAAGCAACCATAAACACATTAAAAGACCTAGGTTTACAATTTATGATTAAAACTCTACTAACTACACAATATACATAGACATAAAATGTAAAAACTTAAATATCTTAGAAACAGTAGCCAATCAGTTGTTTTGTCATATTTGAATTCAGCACATCAAAATACATAATAAATAGCACATTTTATCTCTGAAGCAGACGACTTCTCAAAAATTGTAGACCAGTGTTCTTAGTCCCAATACCTCAGTTACTTAATGTAAACCATCTGTGTTACTGTTTCATCATACCACATATATTACTGTTATTTTTCAAGGGAAACATTCCCTGGTTCAACCACACCCTATTGAGCCCCAGTCTTCCTCCAGACTCAGCAGCTGTTGCTCTACAGTAGAGATATCTATATACATACAACTCTTCATGAATGCTGTGTAGTCCTGATACCCTAACACAGTGGTACAATTCTCTCTGCCCTTCCAATTCCTTCATATGTGTGTTTTTCCCCCAACACAACACAGGTCTTCACATGTTAACTGTGACAGGATTATTACTATGATTTAGTATACATATGATGGTAATAATAGCCATACAAATATATATGATGAGTCCCTCCCCTAAACATCTGACAAGCTAAGGCCCTCATCCTGCAGTGAGCTCCACACTCATATGGAAATAATTGCAAGATCAAGGCCTAAGGTTATATTCCTACATGTGCTTCCACTGGCACCTTTTCTTTAAGATGAAGATAAAACTTACAGCTTTTATCCATTAGTGAAAGTCCATGCCAAAAATCTCCCAACTCTCAGTTCTTATAGGGCAGCCATGATCTACAATAGCCTCATTTAAAAACCATGGGTTCTAAAGTTGAACTTGGTCAGGGGAACTACGATTGCAACTATACCATTTTACAGCTGGAATCAGAATCTGACATTCAGAAGAACTGAAAGTTTCTGGTCAAGAAGGGCCCTGATTAAGCTAACAAAAAGACAATCACTGGCAGCCTCAGAAATGATAACCCTTCTAATCAGGGATGAGAGGTCTGCTGGAGCACAGTGAAAGAGCTATAATGAAAACTACCTTACCTATGGTTATCTTTAGAAGTAGTTTGGATTTACCTCTGTTAGCAGGTAAAAGCTCCCACATTTCTCTGACTAGATTATAACCCTCCCCCCATAAATTCCGAACATACCCTCCCTTCTTGGGGTTTGCCTTTATTGCTAAGATCAAAGAGCACAAATCTCAACCCATGCTTTCTCCCAGAGGGCTTGTCTACAGGGTGCTTTAGTCCACACCAGAGGGGTGAAAATTCTAGTGTGCACTAGAGTGTCACACACTAATAGGCCCATATAGATCCTGCTGTCAGGCACTAAAAGTTCCCTAATCTACGTTAGAGTAGTCCTGTTTCAAACACATCGGCCACTTAGTGCACGCCACTCTAGTAAGCATTCAAATTTACACCCTTGTGGTGCAGACAAGACCTGAGTTAGGCTGTTCCTTGAGATTCCCTAGACCTCCCTATTTCTGCCAATGGCCCCAACCACTTCTACTCTCCTAGCTTGGCACTAATTGGACACATCTGATTTAACTTGAGAGAGTCTTACCAAAAATGCCTCTGCATCCCTAAGCGGCGTTCGAGCACGGCATCAAAATAACTCTACAAAACAGCCCTGGCATCCCCTTGAAGCACTGTACAATCTGCCACCCTGTTACACTCATAAGCACAAATGTCACCCATCCTAATTTTTTATTAAGCTATTTAAAAGTCTTACTGACCTCATAAGATGATTTAGTTGAGAAGTCAATATGAATGCTATTTGGATTTGGTCACTTTTCTTTTAATACAGGCTGACAGACACTGAGCTTCTACTGCAGATTATCTTGCTATCTGAACTTTGATAGGATACTTTCCTTGTTGGCAAGGTCTGGATTGCTAATCACAGCAGGATTAGCCAAGGGCGGTTGGTGGCAATGGCTAGCAAAACGGCATAATGAAAACAAAACATTTCACTCAAAAGAGGATTATTTCTACCAATGCCCATTATTTTATTCCAAATAAAGCTGCTGTATTTATATATGTATCTTTTCTTTCTTTCTGACCAGCTCTGCAGTTTGAGTTTCAGAGAATCAGTCTTCTGCAATGCCAAGACCTTCAGAAAGAAATCAGATTCTAATTCTAAACAGCTAAAATCCCCATTTTAAATAACATTACAATAATTACTGGAACAAGGCTAGGCTTATTAATTAAAAATACTGTATATCAATAAAGCACAAAAGCCCTAAAAGAAAAATGATTTCTGATTCCTTCTAAGTATCATATTTGGACTGAATTACCCATTCATTGGTTACATCAAATAACTCTTCATTTTATTTCATATTTTAAAGCATTGTTTGTAGACAGAGAGCCACTGTATCCCAGTAGCTGGGGGTTGGGGGGTTTTCTTCACACCCTTCATGGTGGTTATTAACAGAGCAGCTGCCTCTTGAACAGTGCCCTGTAGCAAGATTGGAATCCCATGGGTCCCACAGGACCCACTGTCATAATAGTGGGAGCGGGTAAAATGTACTTTGTTGTGGGCAGTATTGGGTGTTCAAAATACAAAAAACAGATTGCAGTAATTTGTGGGAAAACACTTCAAATCTTTTAATACTTAAATTTAAGGGAGGGATAGAAAGGGATTTGATGTCTATTATTAACAGGAGTTAAAGTATTTTTACATGGTTTAAGGAAGTTTTTTTTATTCTTGTAGTCATTAAAAATTGTGACTGAATTTCCATATATATATATATATATATATATATATATATATATATAGGCTGTCGGTGATTAAAAAAACTGATTGCAATTAATTAGGCAATTAAAAAAAATAATCGTGATTAATTGCGCTGTTAAATAATAATAGAATACCATTTATTTAAATATTTTTGGATGTGTGATGGGGCACTTGCCCCGCACTGGCCCTGAGAGGGTTAAAACCAGCCTAGGGAGGTTGAGCAACAGGCAGCCAAAGGAGTGGCTGCAGGGGAAACAGCCAATTACCACGGCGGCTGCAGACAATTAGGGCGGCAGCTGGACCAGCCAATCAGGGCCCAGATGGCCCATATAAAAGGAAGCTGCAGACCAGAGTGAGTTAGTCTGCTGCAGGGAGTCCTAGGGAGAAGACTGGCTTTCTACAGGGCTCCTGGTGGGCTGCTGGGACTTACAGGCTCAAGACCTGGGGAAGAGGGCAAAGGAGATGGAGCCAGAGACAGGAGCAGAAGGAACTGAGGCTGCAGGGAAGTGGCCCAGGGAATAGAAACAGTGAGCTGGAAGGAAGAGACAGGAGTTAGCTTTTGTTTGCAGGGTCCCTGCCCCTCCCTCCCCCCCCCCCACTAGCTGCTGAAGGAGCGGCCCAGCTGTGGACTCCCAAGCCACTGCGAGGAGTGGCTATACTCTTGTTGGAGGAGTCCCCCAGAAGTGGGGAAAACCGGATGGTGACACGGCCGGACGGCTCTGCCATGAAGCAGACACCAAGAGAAAGGAGCTGTAACAGGTCTGCAGGCGGAGGCAAGGATGCGAGAGCCACCACCACCTGAGAGCGCATCTGCTGGGACTAAGCTAATTCCCGAAACGCCCAGTAGGAGATGCCAGTTTGGTGAGTGACCTTGTGACAGGATGTTTTCTATATTTTCAAATATATTGATTTCAACTACAACACAATACAAACTGTACAGTGCTCACTTTATATTTATTTTTATTACAAATATTTACACTGTTAAAGACAAAAGAAATTGCATTTTTCAATTCACCTCATAAGTACTGTAGTGCAATCTCTTTATCGTGAAAGTGCAACTTACAAATGTAATTTTTTTTGTTACATTGTTTTGTTTTTGAGTGCAGTTATGTAAAACTTTAGAGCCAACAAGTCCACTCAGTCCTACTTCTTGTTCAGCCAATCACTAAGAAAAACAAATTTGTTTACATTTATGGGAGATATGCTGCCCGCTTCTTATTTACAATGTATAAATTAAAGTCTATGAGTCTATGTAACCTGAAAGTGAGAAAAGGCATTCACATGGCACTTTTGTAGCCAGCATTGCAAGTTATTTCCGTGCCAGATATGCTAAACATTCGTATGCCCCTTCATGCTTCAGCCACCATTCCAGAGGACATGCTTCCATGCTGATGACACTTGTTAAAAAAATAATGCGTCAAATAATTTGTGACTGAACTCCTTGGGGGAGAATTGTATGCCTCCTCCTCTGTTTTACCTGCATTCTGCCATATATTTCATGTTATAGCAACCTCGGATGATGACCCAGCACACATGGTTCATTTTAAGAACACTTTCACTGCAGATGTGACGAAATGCAAAGAAGGTACCAATGTGAGATATCTAAAGATAGCTACAGCACTAAAGTGCCTTTCAAAATCTGAGAGGGATGAATTGTGGAGCATGCTTTCAGAAGTCTTCAAAAGAGCAATACTCAGATGTAGAAACTACAGAACCCGAACCACCAAAAAAGAAAATCACCCTTCTGCTGGTGGCATCTGACTCAGATGATGAAATTGAATATGCAGCGGGCTGCACTGCTTTGGATCGTTGTCAGGCAGAACCTGTCATCAGCATAGACGCATGTCCTCTGGAATAGTGGTTGAAACATGAAAGAAGATATGAATCTTTAGCGAATCTGGCACGTAAATATATTGCGATGCCAGCTACGACAGTGCCATGAGAACGCCTGTTCTCACTTTCAGGTGACATTGTAAACAAGACGAGGGCGGCATTATCTCCTACAAATGTAAACAAACTTGTTTGTCTGAGTGATTGGCTAAACAAGAAGTAGGACTGAGTGGACTTGTCAGCTCTAAAGTTTTACATAACTGCACTCAAAAACAAAACAATGTAACAAATCTACACTTGTACGTTGCACTTTCACGATAAAGAGATTCCACTACAGTACTTGTATGAGGTGAATTGCATTTTTCAATTTCTTTTGTCTGAGTGTAAATATTTGTAATAAAAAATAAATATGAAGTGAGCACTGTACAGTTTGTATTGTGTTGTAATTGAAATCAATATATTTGAAAATGTAGAAAACATTCAGAAATTTAATAAATTTCAATTGGTATTGTTTAACAGAGCAATTAAAACAGCGATTAATTTTTTTAATTGCAATTAATTTTTTTGTGTTAATCGCATGAGTTAACTGTGATTAATCAACAGCCCTAAATATAAAAACCTACTTTTTTTTGTTGTTTTTTAGTAGCATGGGGAAATCTCTCTCTTGAAGGATTTGCAGGATTTAAGGTTTTTGCAGGTAGGAGTGGAACAAAAATGGAAGAAACAATGCGGAGCAGGTATTGCAGGGCAGGACAGGAGCAGGATTTAAAAATAGCCCTTCCCAGGGCTCTACTTTTGAGCACCTCTTCAATCAGAGGTGGTTTTTCCACCTCCTGCCTCTGTTTCCCCTCCCTAGAGCCCCTTACAAACTCCACACACTCTCTTCTTGCTAACACCACCACTCCCCTGGGGCTGGTTTAACAACAGAAACAGTTCAAACACAGTTCTCAAAGTCCCCAAAACCACTGAAACAACTTACCTAGGGGTATGCTGGATTCTCTTTCACTTGAATTCTTTACATCAAAACTGGATGTCTTTCAAAAAAAAATAAGCTATAGCTCAAACAGGAGTTATTGCGCTGATGCAAGAACCACTTGTTCATATTCTATGGGCTATGATATACAGGAGGTCAGATTACATCAGTGTTTCTCAGTCCTTTCAGGTTGTTGACCCTTTATTCAAAAAAATTGTTACCACCCCCTTACATTTACTATAAGAGTAAGAATGAAAAATGTATCTATGAACAACGAGAGGCCTACATGATTTATTTGTATGTATATTTCAGGAGGTTGACAGAGAATACTTGACCTTGAAGGGCAAAGGTATGCAGGGAGTGGGGCAGAAAGATTCTTTACTTTAGACTGTAATAAATTTTCAAGTGCTTCCCAACCCCCCTGGCTTGCCTTTCATCAGCCACCAGAGAAACATTAGACTAAATGATCATAACAAAATGAACTAGAGTTACTGGTGCAGGAAGTGATCCCAGATATTATAGGGATAACAGAAACATGGTGGAATACTAGTCATGACTGGAGTACAGTTATTGAAGGGTATGTGCTGTTTAGGAAAGACAGAAATAAAGGCAAAGGTGGTAGAGTAGCATTGTATATCAATGATGAGGTAGACTGTAAAGAAATAAGAAGTGATGGAATGGATAAGACAGAAGCTGTCTGGGCAAAAATCACATTGGAGAAGAAAGCTACTAGAGCCTCCCCTGGGATAGTGCTTTGGATGTGCTATAGACCACTGGGATCTGATCTGGATATGAATAGAGACCTCTTTAATGTTTTTAATGAAGTAAATACGAATGGGAATTGTGTGATCATGGGAGAATTTAACTTCCCAGATATAGACTGGAGGACAAGTGCTGGTAATAATAATAAGGCTCAGATTTTCCTGGATGCGATAGCTGATGGATTTCTTCACCAAGCAGCTGCTGAACCAACAAGAGGGGATGCCATTTTAGATTTGGTTTTGGTGAGTAGTGAAGACCTCATAGAAGAAATAATTGTAGGGGACAACCTTGATTCGAGTGATCATTAGCTAATTCAGTTCAAACTAAATGGAAGGATAAACAAAAATAGGTCTGTGACTAGGGCTTTTGATTTCAAAAGGGCTAACTTTAAAAATTAAGGAAATTAGTTAGGGAAGTGGATTGGACTGAAGAACTTGTGGATCTAAAAGCAGAGGAGGCCTGGAATTACTTCAGAACCCTGCATCCCAAGAAAGGGGGGGAAAAAATCATAGGCAGGAGTTGTAGACAAAACTAGATGCGCAAGCATCTCAGAGAGGTGATTAAGAAAAAGCAGAGCCTACAAGGAATGGAAGATGGGAGGGATCAGCAAGGAAATCTACCTCATTAAGATCAGAACATGTAGGGATAAAGTGAGAGCCCAAAAGCCATGTAGAGTTGGACCTTGCAAAGGGAATTAAAACCAATATTAAAAGGTTTTATAGCCATATAAATAAGAAGAAAACAAAGAAAGAAGCGGGACCGCTAAACACTGAGGATGGAGTCTAGGTTAAGGATAATCTAGGCATGGCCCAATATCTAAACAAATACTTTGCCTCAGTCTTTAATGAGGAGTTTAAGGATAATGGTAGGATGACAAATGGGAATGAGGATATGGAGGTAGATATTACCACATCCGAGGTAGAAGCCAAACTCGAACAGCTTAATAGAACTAAATCAGGGGGCCCAGATAATCTTCATCCAAGAATATTAAAGGAACTGGCACATGAAATTGCAAGCCTATTAGCAAGAATTTGTAATGAATCTGTAAACTCAGGTTCTACCGTATGACTGGAAAACTGCTAACATAGTTCCTATTTTTAAAAGGGGGGGGGCATGATCTGGGTAACTACAGGCCTGTTAGTTTGACATCTGTAGTATGCAAGGTCGTGGAAAAAATTTTGAAGGAGAAAGTAGTTAAGGACATTGAGATCAATGGTAATTTGGACAAAATACAACATGGTTTTACAAAAGGTAGATCGTGCCAAACCAACCTGATCTCCTTCTTTGAGAAAGTAACAGATTTTTTAGACAAAGGAAACGCAGTGGATCTAATTTACCTTGATTTCAGTAAGACATTTGAGATGGTTCCACATAGGGTATTATTAGTTAAATTGGAAAAGATGGGGATCAATATGAAAATTGAAAGGTGGATAAGGAACTGGTTAAAGGGGAGACTGGTCAGGCTGGAGGGAGGTTACTAGTGGTGTTCCTCAGCAATCGGTTTTGGGACCAATCTTATTTAATCTTTTTATTACTTGGCACAAAAAGTGGGAGTGTGCTAATAAAGTCTCTGGATGACACAAAGCTGGAAGGTATTGCCAATACAGAGAAGACCCGGGATATCATACAGGAAGATCTGGATGACCTTGTAAACTGGAGTAATAGTAATAGGATGAAATTTAATAGTGAAAAGTGCAAGGTCATGCATTTAGGGATTAATAATAAGAATTTTTGTTATAAGCTGGGGACTCATCAGTTGGAAGTAACAGAGGAGGAGAAGGACCTCGGAGTATTGGTTGATCACAGGATGACTATGAGCCGCCAATGAGATGTGGCCGTGAAAAAAGCTAGTGCAGTCTTGGGATGCATCGGGCGAGGTATTTCCAGTAGAGATAAGAAGGTGCTAGTACTGTTATACAAGGCACTGGTGAGACCTCATCTGGAATACAGTGTGCAGTTCTGGTCTCCCATGTTTAAGAAGGATGAATTCAAACTGGAACAGATACAGAGAAGGGCTATGAGGATGATCCGAGGAATGGAAAACCTGTCTTATGAAAGGAGACTCAAAGAGCTCAGCTTGTTTAGCCTAACCAAAGGAAGGCTGAGGGGAGATATGATTGTTCTCTATAAATATATTAGAGGGATAAATACCAGGGAGGGAGAGGAATTATTTAAGCTCAGTACCAATGTGGACACAAGAACAAATGGATATAAACTGGCCATCAGGAAGTTTAGACTTGAAATTAGATGAAGGTTTCTAACCATCAGAGGAGTGAAGTTCTGGAACAGCCTTCCAAGGGGAGCAGTGGGGGCAAAAGACATACCTGGCTTCAAGACTAAGCTTGATAAGTTTATGGAGGGGATGGTATGATGGGATAGCCTAATTTTGGCAATTAATTGATCTTTGACTATTAGCGGTAAATATGCCCAATGGTCTGTGATGGGATGTTAGATGGGGTGGGATCTGAGTTACTACAGAGAATTCTTTCCTGGGTGTATTCCTGGGTGTCTGGCTGGTCCCCCGGAGGACGGGGCTGCTTTACCGCATTATATCCGAATTCGTGTTACCGCAAGCGGTTCCTCTGCGCCCGCCCGTTACTTGCTGCGGCCCTCCCCGGGGCCCCCACACCCCAGCTCAC